>NC_062220.1:130984535-132184535 GCF_902686445.1 Sciurus carolinensis
GCTAGCCTCAGCAACTTAGGAAGGCCCTGTCTCAAAACAAACCTTAAAAAGGGTTGAGGATGTAGCTCGGTGGTAGAGCGGCCCCGGGTCCAATCCTCAGTACCAAAACAGGAGAGATGATTCTAGCTCTCAGCCAGGCTTGGGAACCACTGGACTGACCTGGTTACTTCTAACGTGGGGACACTTACGATCCCTGTTCAGCCTCTTCAAGAAGAAAATGCTCTGAGAGTTTCCTATCGTGAGGGAAGAATGCAGATGAAATCATCCCGAGGTTATGCTTCAGCTTAAATATGCTTTACTTCCTACTCTTTTGATATTTTTATTGCAGCACTGATAGCAACAGATAGTTTTCCTCAGGGATATTTTTGTCGTGTTGTGCAGTGCTCGGCATTGAACCCGGGGCCTCACACATGCTAGGCAAGCGCTCTACCACTGAGCCACATGCAGGACCTCCTCTGTGACATTTCAAGGGAGGGGTGGGCACCCCCTCCTGCCTCCCTCCATTCTCATGTCCTGTTTCTGTCAAAGGAGCTTTGGGCATTGGCCCAATTCTGCCTCCTGTCCACACCAAATCTCGTCCCCAGCAGAAAGCAAGGGAGCAAGAAGCCTGGGTCTAGACCCAAGCCCCTCCCTGCCTGGCTCACTGCATAACCTTCAGAAGGACGCCTCTCCCTTCTCCATCCGCCCAGTAAGGGGCTCGGGCCATGTCAGAAGACCTAGTTTCTCAAGGGACAGTTTTTGGACCACTAGTCCAGCAAGGTGCTCAGGATCTGATCTGCCCACCCAGCCACATTCTCAAAGAGCATCCTGGGGGACCAATATCCACAGAAATGTTCCCCACACCACCCTCTGGGAGGCACGGGGCAGGGAATGGAATTCTAGACTGCTTTTGATCCGTCCGATCACCCCAGGTTAACTGAGAGGGGCGTGCAGTTCTTCCTGCGGAAGGTGGAGTCTTTGGAGGAGGTGAGCCGGGGGGACAGGGGGTGGAGTGGGAGGGAAGAAGGCCTCTGCTGGACAGAGGAATCATGGCGGCCGTAAGGGAGACATCTGAGCCTCAGTGAGTCCCAGGGCTAGAGTGGGATCGGCTGGACCCCCTTCCAACTCCAGCACTTGGATGCTTCCTACAGACACTGAGGTCGATGTTTCTGCAAAGTCCGGGCCCTCAGTTGGGACACCGGTCCAAGGAACACCACCACTGTGGATAACGGTGGAAGCAGCCGCCATCACCAGGCAACTACTGAGCACCAAGAGTGCTGAGCGAGTCCATTCAGTCCTAGTGCTCAACGCTTGGCTCGTGAAAGAGGCTCAGTACATGCAGCTACTAGTACTGAGCACTAGAACTCAGTACATGCATTCTGTAGTTAGGACCCGCCTGCTCTGGGTCAGGCGCTGATGGACCCTTGGGATCCTTGATCAGGGCTGGGCAGGAGTGTCGGGGTGCTCGTCACCCTGTGTCCTTGAGTGGGGGAGCATCTCGGACACCGACAGGACTGGGGTCGCTAGCATTCTGCAGACATCTCGGCACCACAGGAAGCAAGAGGATGACATGAAGGAGTCAGAAGGAGAAAGAGAACATCCGGGCTTCCTCTGACTCCTTGCAGGTCGCAGGCAGGTCTCCCCACTCCGCAGCATTCGATGCTCAGCTCCTTTATCCACAGAACTGCCTGGGATCCCCGGCAGCAGGGGACACTGGCCCCCTTCTGTAATGGAGGCAGCTGTGGTAAAGGGACATTTCTGAGGTCACGCTGCAGGCGGATGGCAGGACGGAGACGTGGGGCCAGCCCCCTCTGGCTCCCCACATCAGGACTCCTAGCCACTGTTCCCCAGCTGTGGAGAAGGAGGGAGGGAGGAAGGGACAGATGAGGCCAGGTCCTCGCCACGAGCCCCCACCCTGTTGTTGCTGCCAGGTGGCCAGAGGAGGCGCGGACGTGATCATCAACTGCACCGGGGTGTGGGCTGGGGCGCTGCAGCCAGACCCCCTGCTGCAGCCGGGCCGGGGGCAGGTCATTCGGGTGAGTGTGAAAGTGAGAGCCGCAGCTGCTGCCGGTGGGCGATTGTTCTGCGTCATCTCCAGAGCTAGGGGGTGCGTTGGGAGCGTGCATCCGAGTCACCCCAGACTCTGGGGAAGTGGTATAGTAAAGAAGAAGGACCATCTGCCTTCTCCACCCTGAATGTTCTCTTTTGGGATTTCTCTTTTTCTTTCTTTCTTCCTTTCTTTCTTTTCTTTTTTTTTTTTTTTTTTTTGGCAGTATTAAGGATTGAACCCAGGAATGCTCTACCACTGAGCTACACCCCAACCCTTTTTATTTTGAAAGAGAGAGAGAGAAAGTCAGTCTTGCTAAGTCTTTTAGGGTCTCACTAAGTTGCTGAGGCTGGCCTCCAACTTGTGATCCTCCTGCCCCAGCCTCCCAAGTTGCTGGGATCACAGGCGTCCACCACAGGTGTGCCCGATGGGGGATTTCTTCTTGATGACAAAGCACGCATGGCTGTTTGTATTTGTGTGGAACAGCTGCTTATGCCTGTATGGTAATGAGAGTAGCAACCAGTTAAGCCATGTGGACTAAGTGCCAGGCATGGACCTAAGCACCTTATTTTGGAAGCTGAGTCCTTCCCACCGCCCTTTGAGCTGGGTAGTGCCACATCACCGTGGCCATCTTACGGAAGAAGCCGCTGAGGCTCAGAGGTGCCAGGGAGCAGGTCCCAGTTCACACAGTGGTAAATGAAAGGTGGACCTGGGATCAGAAGTCAGGGGCTGCCTCTCTCCATGCGCGGGGTGCGCGTGTATAAGTGCGTGCCCACGCGTGTGCCTGTGCGCCCGTCCGTGCGCACGTGTGCATTCACGGGTGTGCGGGTGCACGGCCCCGGGTGGGCTACGCTGGTGTGGGTTTTCTCACGGGCGACAAGGCCCTTCTGGGAGAGCCGGGTGAGCAGGGAGATGCTTCAGGGAGCAGGGATGGCCTCGGTCAGGGTGGGTCTGCTGCAAAAGACACGCAGTTAGGAGCCGCCGGGGTCAGAAGGTGCGGGCGAGGGTGCGGGAGGAGTCAGCCTTCTCCTCGCGTCAGAACTTGCGGCGTCGAGAGGGGCGATTCAAGGGGAGCCATTGATCCCGCTCCCCTGACAAGATCCCTCTGTTCCGAATCAACAGGTGGAAGCCCCGTGGGTGAAGCACTTCATTATCACACACGACCCAGAGGGAGGCATCTACAAGTCCCCGCACATCATCCCGGGGTAACAACCTGACTGCCCTAGGGCAGAGGCGGGGGCACCTTTGTGTCCTCTTTCTGTCCCCCTGCCGGCCCCAGGCCCCTTGCCCAGCGGGTGAGACCTGGCAATCAGCTCCCTGGGAAAGCAGGGCGTGGCCTCAATCGGCCTGGCGAGGCCGGGCTGGAGGTCGTGGGCACAATGGCAGTGAAGACAGGGGAGGTGTGAATGGCAGCGACGCACGGGGGAGGAGGGTGACTGGGGTTGGTCCCAAGGATAATGTCCACAGCAGAGGTGACGACCTTAGTGAGGACAGTGGCCCTGTGGCTGGGGTGACCGTTGTGGCCAGTGGAATGGTGTGACAGCATTGTCACTGGTGGGAGACAGTGTGGATGGAGGTGCTGCCCGGCGTAGGGAGGACAGAGCGGTGGCGTGGTAAGACCAGGGGATCCGTCCGCCTTGTGCGTGGAGGTGATCGGGCGCCCGGCCGGGTGGGTGCGGATGGAGACGACGCTGTCGGTCACGTTGACGGTGCAGCACAAATGGCCCTCCCAGAGGCTGCACTCGCTGGAGGGCAGTGTCCGCGTGTGGCAGCGTTGACGCCGCCGATGGCCGTGTTAATGGTGGCGGCGGGATGGAGTCTGGGGCGGGTGCCGCTGGAGATGGTGTTGCTGGGCGAGGCGGGATGGAAGGTGGGGTTGGAAAGGGTGACTGGGGCTGATGGCGATGACGGTGGTCCTCCGGGTGAGCGAGGATGGCGGTGTTCTCGGGGACCACGGTGGCGGGGATTCGGTGAGGATGGCAGTAAGAGAAAGCACGCCCTGATCCCCACTCCCCGCAGAGGCTCGTCTCCTGACTCTTCTCATTTTTATCTAGGATCCAGATGGTCACTCTCGGAGGCATCTTCCAGCTGGGGAACTGGAGCGCGGTGATCCATGACCAGGACCGCGACACCATTTGGAAAGGCTGCTGCAGACTGGAGCCCTCGCTGAAGGTACGGTGGGGACGGGTCTCGGCGCCCTAGACCAGCGTCCTGGCGCTCGGTTATTAGGACACTTGGAGATGGGAAGATAGCCCGGTGTGGTGGCACCCGCTTGTCATCCCAGCCGCTGAGGCAGGAGGATCTCGAGTTCGAAGCCAGCCTCAGCAACTTAGTGAGGCCCTAAGCAAGTCAGCGAGACCCTGTCTCAAAAGAAAAAAGGGCTGGGGACGAGGCTCAGTGGCTAAGCATCCCTGGGTTCAATACCCTGTACCAAAAAAAAAGAAGGAGGAGGAGGAGGAGAAAGAGGAGGAGGAGGAGGAGGAGGAGGAGG
The DNA here is from genome assembly GCF_902686445.1 of Sciurus carolinensis. NCBI lineage: Eukaryota > Metazoa > Chordata > Mammalia > Rodentia > Sciuridae > Sciurus > Sciurus carolinensis. Next base: position 130,989,053 of record NC_062220.1, read on the forward strand.
AGGAGGGGGAGGAGGAGGAGGAGGAAGAGGAGGAGGGGGAAGAGGAGGGGGAGAGGGGAGGAGGAGGAGGAGGAAGAGGAGGAGGGGGAAGAGGAGGGGGAGGGGGGAGGAAGGGGGGAGGAGGAAGAGGAGGGGGAGGGGGAGGAGGAAGAAGACGGGGAGGGGGAGGAGGAAGAGGAAGGGGGAGGAGGAGGAACAGGAGGAGGAGGAAGAGGAGGAGGAGGAGGAGGAGGGAAGCTCTACTGGAGCAAGTTGGCAGAGCAAGTGGACAGATTAATTCCGGCGAGGGACTGTGGACACACCAGGACTTGACAAGGTCTAGGGAAGTCCTGGCTTCGGGCTAACGGAATCTAACTGGCCAAGGCTGAGAATCGTCCCCGCCCGAGGTGACACTGCAGGAGCAGCGTGGTCTGCCTTCACCAGAAGCAGAGGCACCCGATGCAGGGACCTGAGTTGTCTCGTTTGCCTACCAGTGGTGACGAGGGCAGTGACAGTGAGGAAGATGAGGATGGCGGTGGCGGTTAGTGTCCACAGTGACAAAAGTGCACAGAACCGCGATGACGATGGTGACGGAGCGGGGACCGTTGGCCGTAGCTCGGCCGTGTTTGATAGTGGCAGTGGCGTGGACGTGCGGGGTGGTAGAACAGGTGCCAGGGTGGCGATGACGGCAGTGGTGGTTGCTCAGGTGGCTGTCGCGGTGCCGGTGCTGATGGCAATGAGACCCTCAAAGGTACCTCCCCACCCCCTAGAAATGACAGCAGGAAAAAAATATTCAGAGATGAGTTACCGGCCTTTTTCTTTCCAGAATGCAAGGATTGTTAGTGAAAGCGCTGGCTTCCGGCCAGTGCGCCCCCACGTCCGTTTAGAGAGAGAACAGCTTCCCGCTGGATCTTCGAGAGCAGAGGTATGTTCTCCTGCCAAGGAAAGCGATGCCCTCCCGACTCCCAAGGTCCCTTGTGGCCTGAGGTCGGGGCAGTGGGGGCGAACATCCCTCTCTCTCTAATGGGGACCTGAAGCTCAGAATGGCCCAGGACCTGCACAAGGGTCCACAGAGCTCAATGCCTCGGTTTGCAAAAGTCTGTGACCGAGGAGGAGAACAGGTGCCAGGGGCCGGCAGCCAGTCCATGGCAGGAATGGCCTGAGGAGTCTCCCCTACAGTCCTTTGGGATAGGGACAGTTCTCCCCATGCTTCAGATGAGGAAGTTGGAGCTCAGCGAGGCCAAGTCACCTGCCTCGGTTCGACGGCTGCTAAGGAGCAGGCGCAGTATGATTTGAACTTGACTCCAGAGACGGCTCCCCAATACCCATTTTGTGGTTGCCCCGTCATCTCTCTGGGGCCTGTCACAGGGAAGGAACTGGCTTTATTGAAACCATGGGGGTTGTCCCAGGCTGAAGGGACTGACCTGAGCGGGTGGTGGCTGCACGGCCACCAGAGAAGCCACCTCCCTATAAGGTCATGCTTCCTTCCCATCCCAGGCCGATGGAGTGTGTGCGTGAGTGTGTCCGGGGGTTGCGTGTGTGGAGAAGGGCCGTGGATACATAGATGGGGGTCAAGGTGTGTAGGTATGGAGGGCTGCACGTGTGTAAAAGGCCTGTGTGTCTTAGAGGGGTTGTGTATACACAGAGAGGTTGGGCGTGTCTGTGTGTGTAGAAGGGAGGGTCATAGGTGGAGTTTAATTTCCTGTTGATGATTTTAATTCTGACAAAGGCCCAGAGGCCTTGCCTGGGTCCCCAGAATGCATTAGCACATCATCCAAATGTGCTATAAGTTTCCCTGCTTCTTGGTCCTCCGTGGTGGGTTGAAGAGTTTGCTTATCGACAGAGAGGGTTCACCAGTCCTAAGCAGGATGGGAAGGAGGACAGTGACTTAGGGGACTTCCAACAGTCTGATGCGGAGGAGCTCTCTGGCCTCAAGGTCTAGACGGGATTCTATTTTCCTGCAGGAAGCAGCCCATCTTCTAAGGCGAAGAGTCTCGGGCACTGACCTGCAGCTCTGTAAACGATTCCCTCCTCCTTTTGCATTTCCCAGGAGCCCAGCATCCCACGAAAGCACAGAGAGAAGCTCCCAGCATCTGGCTCTGATGAGATGAGAAAGCTCTCGAGTCTTCCAGGGCAGTTAAGTGTCCTTGAGCTCTGAGGCACCCCCGCCCCCACCACCCTGGTGACCTTCTCTCTTGCCTCTCCCAGGTCATCCACAACTATGGCCATGGAGGCCAAGGGATCACCCTTCACTGGGGCTGTGCCCTGGAGGCAGCCAAGCTCTTTGGCAAAATTCTGGAAGAAAGGAATTTGTCCAGGAAGCCACCATCCAGCCTCTGAGGACACCACCCTATTCCCCTGGGCCAACTAATCAACAGGCACCTGATCAGTTCTTGCTTGCAACCCCCTCATCCCACCCTGGATTCTTTCAGTAAAGAAGGCTGAGGTGACAGGAAAACATGGGTCCGTTCCTGAAGGAGAGTCTGGCCTGGATGAGCACCCACCCGCTCTGGTCACTGAGGTCTCTCCTCTGTCTCTGGATCTGATGCTCTGAAGAGTCTCTGGGGCTATTATTCCACAAGTCCTCAGAAGAAAGGAAAGCTCAGAAAATCAAAGAAGCCAGCTTCCTGGAGCCATAGAAAGTTCAGGCTAGTTGAGATTAAGTAACCTGATTACATGTCACATTAACATATTAAAGGTTCTGAAAAAGTCCTGCAGCAAAGACACTTACTTGATTTTGTTTAACCCAGTACTCCCGAGCCCATCTGGCTATGGAAATCCAGAACATTCACGAGTGCTGCAGAATGCACTTGAAGAAATGATGTAGCAGATATTGTCATGGGTTTGTGTAGAACTGGGGTGTGGAGGAGGCAGAGGAGGTGAAGCGTGGAACTAGTGACACAGGATGCCTGACCCACCTCCAGGACTTCAGTGGCATCAGACATCCACAGAGTAGCCCCTAGGCACAGGTAACCCCTCAGAGGGCTACTGGGAGGACATCCCACAAGGGACCCCTTCATAGCCTAAGCTTGCCAAGCACATTCCTTGTTTGTGTGGCAGATTTAGCCTCTCGATTATCTTCTGTCTGGAACCCCCTGAAATGAAAAACAGGCTGCCAAATGTTTTTGAAAGCCTTAAATGAGCCAAGAAGACTAAAATAGCCAGGATTCTCCTGAGGGACAGAACCAAAAGAATGGATGGATGGGCAGACAGATGACCAGATGGATGGATGATGGATATGGATGAATGATGGATGGATGGATGGATGGATGGAGGATGGATGGATGGTGGATGAATGGATGGAGGATGGATGGATGGATGAATGAATGATGGATGGGTGGGTGGATGGAAGGATGAATGATGGATGGATGGATGGGTGGATGAATGGATGGATGAATAGATGGAGGATGGATGGATGGATGGAAGGATGAATGATGGATGAATGGATGGATGATGGAGGATGGATGGATAAATGATGAATGGATGATGGATGGATGGATGAAGGATGGATGGAATGACAGATGATGGATATGGATGGATGGATGGAGGATGGATGGATGGATGGAGGATGGATGAATGGCAGATGGATGGATGAAGGATGGAATGATAGATGATGGATATGGATGGATGGATGGAGGACAGATGGATGGATGGACGATGGATGGATGGCGGATGGATGGATGAAGGATGGATGGAATGATAGATGATGGATATGGATGGATGGAGGATGGATGGATGGATTGAAGGATGAATGATGGATGGTGGATGGATGGATAGATGGAGGATGGATGGATGGAGGATGGATGGATGGATGGATGAATGATGGATGGATGGATGGATAGATGGAGGATGGATGGATGGATGGAAGGATGAATGATGGGATGGTGGATGGATGGATGGAGGATGGATGGAATGATAGATGATGGATATGGATGAATGGAGGATGGATGGATGGATGGTAGGTACACAAATGAGAGGATTTATTAGGGGAACTGGCTCATGTGATCACATAGGCTGAGATGTGCCGTGGCGGGCCTGAACACTAGAGCTCTCAGGAGCTAACAGCACATGTCCGTCCAACTCTGAGATCTGCACCAGGGAAACTGATGGCCAAAGGTCTGAGACACTGGGGCCTACTGGTGTCAGTCTAGAGTTTGAATGCTTGAAAGCCCGGAGTTCTGATGTGCAAGGGCAGGAAAAAAGCATCAGAGAGAAAGGGGGGCGGAGAGAGGGAGGGAGGGAGAAGCTTTTCTCTGCCTCTTGTGTTCTACCCAGGCGCCACTCTATTGAATGGAGCCTGTTACAGAGGGCTGATCTTCCCCACAAAGTTCAACATCTCTCACCTCAATCTCCTCTGGAAACACCTTCCCAGATACACGTAGGAATAAGGCTTCACCTGCGCTCTAAGTATTCCTTAATCCAGTCACGTTGATTCCTAAAATTAACCATCACAAAGACCCCTCAGCCTCTTGCTCCCTAATTACCTGCCTTCACCTCTGAGGTTGAATTTTCACCTCTCTGGGTCTTTGGGAAAACCTGGAGCCTAGGAAGCTTCATACATCTTGGACCAGGGGTGTCCCACCCATGGCGGGGATGTCTCTGCTGGTCCACGGGATGCTACCCCAGGGTACGCCCATGCCGTCACTGTCTGTCCCTTCCCATGTCATTTCATGGAGGGTTCTTCATGAGGCATGTGCCATGATGCTGGTTAGTCCTAAGTCAAATTGGGTGAGAGAGCCAGGATCTAGGTGTTCTATCCTAACAGCAGTGATTTTTATTACAATAGCTGAAACTTACTGCCTCCTAACTGGGTACCTGGCTCTGTGCTCAACCTCTGTACACATTAGTCTTTGAGTCCTCACAAAGGCCCCATGGGTAACTATTATCCCCATTTCCTAGGTGAGAAGACTGAGGCACAGGAAGGGAACCTAAGGTCAAGAGTTGGTAAGGAGTAGAATGAAGATTTGGGCCCCCAAATTATGATTCCAGTGTCTCATTTTCAACCAGTATACACTAGTGAGTTCCAGCATGATCCACTGCAGGGGATGTAGCTTACTGGCAAGGTACCTGCCCAGCATGCATGAGGCCCTGGGTTCAATCCCTAGCACTGTGAAAAACCAAACCAAACCAAAAAAGCAACCATAGGTATGGAGGCCTCAGTTGGTTGGTTGGCCTCCTGCCCAACTCTCTCAGCAAACACACTGATAAGGAACTCGATCTCCCCTCCTCAGAACCACATCTGGGCACAGATGTGAGGGACTCCAGCAAGGCTCCTGGGGAAAGGCCACTCCCTGGCACTTAGAATGAGATTCAGAATGTAGTGTTTGAACCAAGTGATTGCTGTCTCCAAACTGAGGTTCTTCTGGGAAAGAAGGCTAACTTGTCCGTCAGGACCCTCCAGGACCCAGGATGCAGGGAACTCAACAAAACCCTACCGGGCCAGCAAGTCCACATGCAGACCCAGAACCACCCTCCTGTTCGGTTCTTTGTTTTGTTTTGTAAGCACTTCTTGGAAATAATGGCTCCCTCTTGATTCTGTCCTAAAATGCAGAACAAGAAGGAGCAAGAAGGAATTCTGTAAGCGACAAAGTCCTGTGGATTGTGTCATGGTCGATTTCCGTAGTCGACCTTTACCTTAAACTCCTCTCTTTCCCTCAAGAAGAACTTTCAGGAAATTGTCAGCAGCTTGATGAATTTGTAAAAGATGATTCCTTCTTCACTGAGTTGTCCTGGAAACCCTCGTTGAAAATCAGTTGACCATAAATGTAGAATTTATTTTTGGACTCTCAATTCTATTCTACTTATCAATACATCTACTTATCAATATATCTCTCCTTACACCAAGATCACACTGTCTTGATTACTGTGGCTTTGTACATTCTAAAATTGGGGAGTATAAGTCCTTAACTTTGTTCTCTTTCAAGATTCCTTTTCTTGTTCTCTTCCCTTTTCTTGTTTCTTCCCTCCCATTTCCTTTGGTTTCCATTTTTTGGGGGGTGGTTATTACAGGTCCTTTGCCTATCTATATGAGTTGTATAATCAGCTTGCCAATTTCTGCAAAAAAAAACCAGCGAAGATTTTGATTGTGTTGAAACTAGAGATCAATTCAACGAATATTGATGGATAGCTTAAAAATTTTCAGTCTTCTGAACAGGGAATGTCTGTCCATTTTTTAGATCTTTCTTTTAGCAGTGCTTTGTAGTTGGCATGTCCTGCAGTTCTTTCATTATATTTGATATTCTCTTTGAGGTTATTGTGAGTGGAATCGTGTTCTTACGGATGGATTTGGAAGGTACTCTATTCAGCCGGGTGTGGTGGCGCACTGCTAGCCACTCAGGAGGCTGAGGCCAGAGGATGGAGGCCAGCCTCAGCAGCTTAGTAGGGTCCCATATAAAAAATAAGAGGGGGCTGGAGATGTAGCTCATAAGTAGAGCACCTTGGGTTCAAAAAAGAGAGAGAGAAAAGGAAATTCTGTCCTCTGGAGTAGTGGAGGTGGGGCATTTGCAGGAGCTCATCATGTAATACCCTTGATTAATCGAGGGTGGTTTTATGTGATGTATAAGGTATAGAAGGTAGTAAATGACCCCAGGAAAGTCACTGAACCTTTGAGGGGTCATAGATGCTTCAGGATGCTTTAGAGCTTCTGGATTGGCAGTGCCTCTGTGCCTCCTCCCTCCACTGGGGCCCGTATCACACCATTGTCATGGTGTTTGGGCCTGTTCTCCCACCTCGCTGGGACTGCATGAAGGCAAGGATCACGGCCAGGCACAGTGGCCCACGCCTGGAGTCCTAGTGGCTCGGGAGGCTGAGGCCAGAGGATCACAAGTTCAAAGCCAGCCTCAGCTACTTAGGGAGGCTCTCAGCAACTTAGTCAGATCCTGTCTCTAAATAAAGGTATAAAGAAGGGCTGGGGATGCAGCTCAGTGGTTAAGCGCCCCTGGGTTCAATCCCGATATATGTATATGTATAAAATATCCACACTCCTTCCAAAGCTGACCCCTAAGATACTCCTTCCTGTCATTGCCAGCACCATCAAGGTCATTTATGTTCCCTTGAGGATGCTTGAAATAAGAATCAAATACCCTGGCTATGTTGAACATCTTCTGACATTTTCCGGAATCCTTTCTAACATGGAGAGAAACAGATGACATTTCCATTCATGGAAACAGGAGCTTTTTTGAGAGGATTGTTTAAAATTAGATACAAACATCTTCAGCTGAAGGCTCGATGTATTTCAGAGACTTAGAAGACTATGGTGGTATTTCTGGTATCATTCAATAATATCGATTTGTTTTTAAAGGGCAGGCCATTGAGAAGGCAAAGAATTTTAAACTTTCTTAAGTAGAAAACTGATTCCTTCATCAGAGTCCCCAGAAAATGTTCCCTGCCTACCAAATACTCCTTCCCAGTCCCCAACTAACTGGATTATTTGAGGGTGAAGCAGCAGTATCTGAGCAGCAAGAAGGCAAAAAAAAAAAAAAAAAAAAAAGATGAACGAAGATTCTGTGTCACCTAGGAGAACCAGCTATCCAGAAATCACTAGAGCTATGGCTACTTGGAGTTCAAGAAAATGTGAATGTCAGAGAGAGAGAGACAGAGATAGAGAGAGAGAGAGAGAGCGCGCGCTGGGTGCTGTCTGACAGCTTGGGCGGAGGGAGCTCCAGGCATTTCCGGGGACATGGGAGTGTTTGCAGCTGACCTGGGACGTGAGCCCACTGCTAGAACAATGTGTCATCTCCACACGCTCCGAGCCTGATGGTGCAGGCCGATCATGCAACTTTCCCCCCTTATTGGAAAAGAGATTAGCAGAGCACCCCACAGAGATGTCCTTGGTCAGACAGAGTTCACAAGTCTCCAACTGAACAGTCACTAGGACACCAGGACAAATGACCGGGCTTAGACCTTGGCAATGTCCATCACCAACATGTTTTAATAAGAGATGAACGCACACATTTGGCTTCCTTGCAATGTTTACATCGAGCAGCGGGTGGTCTTCTCTGGCCTCGGAGGGGAACCGGCAGCTTCCTCCCTCCTTCCGTAGGTCCTCCGCCTTCTCCACGGGACAAAGGCCTGCGCGGACCAGACCCTGGGAGTGGATGCAGTCTGCGGAGACCGGGCTCCAGCCCTTCCCTTGAAGGCCAACACCAAGCCCCAGCTGGCCTCCTGTCCTCCTCTGCAAATGCCAGGTCACACATCCGGGCCTTCCTGCTCTTCCCCACTCCAGGGATCCCTTGTGGGCACCACTGCTGGAAGCCCAGGAGCTGCCTCTGTGTGGACCAGGACAGGCCGCGACAGAGGGGGCGGCAGAGCAACCCGGAAGGAAGGAGCATCGGCGCGTCAGGGGTTCCTGGCCTCCAGACCCTGACGGGGCCACATCCTCTTGGTTCCTTTGCCCTTTCGGCCATCCACCTGTGCCCAAAATCCAAAGCCTCGAGACCTGAGTGGGCCACTTCCCCTCCCCAAGACTCACCACTCAGCCAGGCCGTGGAGGAGACCGGGCAGGTCGCCTGAGCCAGGCCTCTGCCGCTGCAGGAGAGACCCTGTTCTGGCTCTGAGCTTGAATTTCTCCTCCTCTGAGCCTCAGTCCCAATCTCTGGGCTGGGAGGGGGATAAGGACTTTCTGAGTTTGTCCTCTGGTGCAGGCCCTGCTCTTCCCGGGGCACAGCTGGAGCCCCAGGAGCCAGGGACACAATTCCAGAGGTAGCCATGAGGGGACGCTGGCTCAGGTTCAGACGCAGGTCCACCAGCCAGGCTCTGCTGGGCAGGCCTGGGGAGTCAGGGGGACCCCTGCTGAGGGACAAGAGAGCATTTCCCCAATCTAAGAAAAAGCTGCTCAGGCCACACACCTGGGTCACCTGTAATTTCAAAGGAGCGAGCCTGGGGCCAGGTGGAGGAGAAACCCCCTGCACAGGTCCAGGTGGCGCATGGCAAGTGTCACACGGGTCTGGCCTGGACTGAGATCTTTCGGTAGTTGTTACCTGAAGGTGTGACTGGGTGACTCTGGGTGGCATTCGCTTGGTTGCCAGCACCCCCAGACTCACCTACAAGTGACAGTTTTCCCATGCAGAGCCACAGGTCCTCAGTGACCCTTCCCCTACACAGACAGAGACCGCCAGAGCGAGCTCTCCCCACCCGGGCCTCAGTGGATCAGGCCAACGGAGTCGAGGCACAAAACCCTGTTAGTCCAAGCTCGTCTTCTCGGGTGAGTTCCTGAGGCCGGCAGTCACCGTGAGTGGCCCCGCGGGGCTCGGCCAGCTCTCCCGGCTCCGTAGCCTCCAAGACCAGCCAGCTCAGCCCCCGGCGGTCACTATTCCTGAGAGCCAGAGTTCGACCTGGCGACACCGGCACCATGAGTCCCTCTGCCAACCATCTCCTGGCCCCACTCCCGGTGGCTAGACTCCTGCAGTCCCCGGCCTTTGGTCTCGATGGGCAAAAAACAGGAGGCCAAGCCAGCCAGGAGGCAGCAGCCGCTGTAAACCGCCAGCGTCAGGTACACAGAAGATTCCAGCATCACCTGGGGAAGGGAGACGCAGGTTGGTGAGAACATCCTTCCTGGCCAGGTGCGTGGGGCACGCCCATCATGGCAGTGACAGGAGGCTGAGGCAGGAGGATCCTGAGTTCAATGCCAGCCTCAGCAACTGAGTGAGGTCCTACGCAACCCAGTGAGACCCTGTCTCTAAATAAAAAATCGAAAGGTCTGGAACGTGGCTCGGTGGTGAAGCCACCCCTGGGTTCAACCCCCAGAACCAAAACGAACAAACAAAGGTCAATTTAATTATATGACTTTTATCTTAATTAAAACAGAAAAAAAAGTTGGGATATTCAAAAAGCAAAAAGACTTAGTGAGATCCCCCAAAGTGAACCGAAATGCTTCCAGGCACACAAAGAGTCACAGAATTTTCTAACTGTCCCTAGCAATCCAATTCAGGCAGAAGAGATTAGGACAGTTGCTTTCTGTGTTGACCCATTTAATTTTTCATCCAAACAAATTATTTTGGGGTTTTGTTTTCTTCATTTTTCTTCCCTTCTTTTTGTCTGGTATTCGAGGTGGGTCTGGCTGTGTTGTCCAGGCTGGCCTCAAACTCCTGGGCTCAGGCCATCCTCCCGCCTCAGACTCCCGAGGCACTGGGAAGCAGAGGCGTGTGCCGCTATGTCCAGCTTATCCAAATTGCTCTGGATCAAGCCGCCGGGCACTCCCAGGGTCTGCTGCCTAGGAAAGACCTAATTCCACTGTGGTCTTGTCTAGGACCCCGCTGTGTGACCTTGGTGAGTCCTTTACCTCTCTGTGCCTCTGCTTTCTCACCTGCCTGCGGGGGGTTGCAGGACAGCTCTCACAAGTGGGCGCGAGGGCTCAGAGGGGACAGCAGCTGCCCGCTGTGCCCTGGTCTGGAGCCCCTGCCCCACCCTCAGGTGACACTCACCTGAGCGATGAATGGGGTGATGAGAGCGCCCACTCTGGCCATGCCGCTGCAGGTGCCCAGGCCCAGCGCCCGTGTCGCCGTGGGGTAGACCTGGAAAGGGAGCCAAAGGCGGGCTGGGGAGATGCGAGAGTCCCTCCGGCCCCTCGGCTCAGCACGGATGCGACCAGGCCCCACCGGCAGGCCGTTTGAGGGCGGGAGACTGGGGGAAGGGATTCCCACCCCAGAGTGTAGAGGAGGCTCAGCCCGGCACAGGGTGTGGCTGAGAACCCAGGACGGGGTCCCCTGCCCGGGAGCCCCCAGAGCCTGCTCCACACGTTCAGGGCCCAGGGAGGGCCCACCTGGGTGCGTGAGTCCACCTTAGGGAGACGGCTTTCGGGGAGTCTCATGAAGAGAGCCACCAGTGTCACAGAGCTTCTGCTCACACCCTGTTGTGACCACGTGCAGGGTTGTCCCCTGGGCAAAGTGAGAAGGGGCCCAGGTCATGAGAAGGGGCCGTGTCCTCTCCACTGGCTCCCTCTGTCTGCAGGCTGCACGGAAGATGCCAGGGCCCTGGGCAGGCAGCGCTCCCGACTTCGGCACTCTGGGGGTTACGATGGGTCAGTGAGTTGCTCTCTGTCATGGAGACCCTGCTGCGCAGGCGGGGTGTTCAGGGCATCCCTGGCCTCGGGTCCGCCCCCAAGTTATAACAACCCCTAACATCTCAAATGGTGCCAAACATCCCCTGGGGGACAAAGTCACCCGATGGGCGTCACAAGATGCAAGGAGCCTGGGTCCCTGAACCACCACAGGGAGGAAAGCCTTCCCGTAACCCAGATCACCCGGGCGGACTGCTTCACAATGAGGGACTCCTGGCAGCGGTCGGTTCCCTGTTGGGGTTGTTTGTCACAGTTTTGCTGGGCGCTGCGGGTCAGAGGGCTCTGGCCTCTACACCACTCTGCCAACAGCACAGAGCAGCCACAGAGGTCCCTTGCCTTCTGACGGCTTACAGCCCGATAAACCCCTTCCAAGTTGAAAACATCATAAGTCAACGATGCATTTAACACACCTAACCTACGAGCACCACGTGGCTTTCAGGCCTCCTGAAGCTGAACATTCATGAATCAGGGCTCACCTGTTAGCTGGGGACGCAGCAGCGTGACCTAGCTACACGAAGCCCTGGGTTCAGTCACACACACACACACACACACACACACACACACACACACGCAGCAGTGTGGCCTAGCTACACAAAGCCCTGGGTTCAGTCACACACACACACACACACACACACACACGCAGCAGCGTGGCCTAGCTACACAAAGCCCTGGGTTCAGTCACACACACACACACACACACACACACACACATGCAGCAGCATGGCCTAGCTACACAAAGCCCTGGGTTCAGTCACACACACACACACACACACACACACACACACACGGAATCACCTGCACAGGAAAGGGTGTGGTGTGTCACAAAACTTGATTAATGAACACTGAGATTTAAATGTCAGATGTGTCCTTCCATTAAAATCCCACCCAGCCAGGCACGGTGCCACATGCCTGTCATCCCAGGGGCTTGGGAGGCTGAGGCAGGAGGAACAAGAGTTCAAAGCCGGCCTCAGCAACTTGGTGAGGCCATGAGCAACTCAGCACAACCTTGTCTCTAAACAAAAATGTGTATTAAAAAAGGCTGGGGGGTGGCTCAGTGGTTAAGGGCCCCTGGGTTCAACCCCCGGTACCCAAAAAGAAAAAAAAAAAAAAATCCCACTCACCTCTCTCTTCACCCAGCTGGCTTTGGGTAGTGACAGTCCCCCAGGGTCCCTGTACCCCACTGTAAACTCTGGGGCCTTGGTTTCCCTAGGCCTGCACCCTGTGCCATACCCGTGTAATCAGTCCCTGTATTAAACTCTTCTCGATGACCAGTAGCCCAATGTGACTGAGAACGTGCACCCAGGCAGACGTGCTTAGAAAGAGCTGGAGAAAACACACACTGAACGGTTCAAGGAGGTTGTCCAGCAGGGGAGAATGTGGGGCCTTTTCCTCTGTGTTTACACAGTTAGGTAACGTTTGGAATTCTGCCACAGAGCATGAGCTTTTATACGCAGAAAAATGATGGTAAAATAACCTGAAATAAGAAAGGACTTCATGGTTGCCATCGAGACCCAAGGACAAATTCCACTAGGGCGTCCCCGGCTGGCTGTTTCTGGAGGCACGGCACCCCCTCCCCAGCCTAGCCGCTCCCAGACGCTTCTCCTACCTCAGGTGTGTAAACATAGGCCGCCTGGAAGCCTCCAGAAATAAACGCTCTTGCAATGAAGAGTAACAGAGTGAGCACGTTTCTGGGGAGAGGAAGAAATAAAAGCAGATCAGCAGGGATTTGTGTGTATGTGTGTGTGTGCGCACATACACACACACACGCACACACACCTGCCTCTCTCAGCAAAATCCTACCTTCCCAGGTGGAATCTAACCCCTGCAATTGGTGAAGGTCCTCCCCACGGGACACACTCACCGCAGGCAGGCACACGTGCCAGGACCCTCTCTCGAGTCTGCTTTCCTAGCTTACTGTTCTCCAGCGCAGCAGGCTGGGAGATGGGACATCTGTGGTGCCCAGTTTAGGGGCAGGCTGGAGAAATCGTGCACATGATCAGCCCAGAGGGGAACTTAGCGGGGCAGGAACGGAGCCAGGGAACGACACCGCGGTTCAGTGCTTCCAGGGCAATCCTGCTTCCCAACCCCCCACGGTTCCAGCACGGGTCCCGAGTGCCCACGCTTGGTGATCTCAGCTGTGTCTCTGCCCACCCTCTGGGGCCCCTGGATTCCTCAGGGGCTTGGACGGGCCCTCTCAGGTGAAGAGAAGGCACAGATGGCTTCCATGTTTTGAGGTCGATGGGAGTTGGGAAGACAGAGAAATGAAATCATAATTAAATGAATCATAAAACAGGGCCTGCTGGACACAGGGTCAAATGCCATTGGAACAGGGAACACTTCGAGTCGACACACACACTTCACGGCTCTGCACATGATCTCACTGGGAGATGAGCAGAAACGGCTACATTTGATGCCAGCAGAGCAAACCTGGGGGCAAAGGGCCCTGCTGCCCCCACCCCCGGTCACAGGTCCCGACCGCCAGCCAGATTCTGGCAGCCCTGAGCCTCGGTCAGTCCTGGGGAGGGGCGGGGAGGTGCCCTCTAAAAACTCACCTTCCGACACAGATGGACAGCAGCAGGCTGCAGAAGGAGAAGATGACAAAGCACAGAGCCATGGTCTTCTTGCGGCCCAGGCGGTCGATGATCCACAGAGTCACCAGGACGCCTGCCAGGGGAGCAGGAGCATGGCGGGCAGCTCCGATGTGGACCCGTGACCCTCCCTGCCACGCACACCCTGTGTCCTCCCCTCCCTTGAGAGTGTCCGGAGCCAGTGGCTCGCCTCTAACTACGAGAACACAGAGAGGTGGCAGGAGGTCGCGGCTCGGATAAGGCTAGACAAGACTGCTTCCGTCCTGCCTGGATCCTCCCTCTCTCTCTGTGTCCCTGGCTTGGCTGGGTGGACAAGGTGACCTGGCAAAGAACTGAAGGTGGCCTCTGGACAGCAGCAGGGAGGAACTCAGGCCTCCCGTCCAGCAACCCAGGATCATCTGGATCCTGCCGACAAGCACGTGCATGAGTGTGGAAGCAGATTCTGGCTCGGCTGGGCTTTCGGATGAGACCACAGACCCTGGCCAACTCCCCAGCTGCAGCAGAGTGAGATGCCTGAAGCAGAGGACCCAGAGCAAGCCACTCCTGGATTCCTGATCCACTCAAGTCACCGTGAGATAATAAGGGTGAGATGTTTTAAGCCACTAAACCTTGGAAAAAGTGGTGACATGACAATAGGTAAGTAATTCGGGTACCAAAGAGAACTCGAATGGCAACATTCACTGAATCCAGATAGCAGAGTGCTCAGGCTGGGAGTCAGAAACACCTCGGTTCTAAGACCACATCTTGTCTCTTAACTTGCCATGTGGTCTTCTCTGAACCTCAGTTTCTTCATCTGTTAAATGAAACTAAGAAAACCCAACATTCCCTACCTCAGTAGAGGCTGTACTGCACAGTGATTATTATTACTACTAATAATTATATTTGGGGAAATACTTGTCACATTTATTATCCTATTTAATCCTCCAAAGAACCCACTAAACAAACATTACTAATAATCCCGTTTTTACATTTATTCAGTCAATTAAGAGGTTACCTACTGTGTGTCAGGAACTATTTTATGAGGTTGAAATGTGTCCGTGAATAAAAAAAAACAAACAATAAATAAGGAAAGAAGAATCTGCATTTCAGAGGAATCACGGAAATGGGGGTGCTTGAAGTCTTGAAAATGTCACGTGCCGAAAGTCACAGGAATGCGCTTGGCGGGGCTGAGCCTTAACTTCTGAGCCTTTAGTCTCACCTGTTACGCCACGGGGAAAGGGTTTCAGAGGACTGAGAGCTAGCAGAGCTGGACTCTGGGCCCTACAGTGGGACCCGGTTCTTAGCTCTGCCAGGTGTGAGACCCTCGGGCTCCTGGCTGGGTTTTCCCAGAAGTGGACAGTGGGACACGGAAGCAGAGGCAAGCTGCAGGCTTAGGAGGTCATCCAAACAGCACCAGGAGGAGAGCGGGCAGCATGTACCAAGCAGGTCCCTCCCGTGCCCGGCCATCGGAGCCCAAGGCCACTGGAACACCACCTCGGACTTTCCCGCCGAGTGGGCGCAGAAGCTGGGGTATCTACACAGCAACTCCTGCGGTTACTGCTGGAGGGCTCTCCTGGGTACCAGCCCTGGCCTCCAGCTACCCTGCTTGCTCTCAGACACTGAGGTTTTCCCATGAGATGCAGCCCGCAGGCGCAGAGATGCAGAGACTGGTGGCTGCCAGACGCAGGAACCATCTCTGCTACCCTGGTCCAGTTACATCACGTCGCCAAGCCTGTTTCTTCTGTTGTCAAACAGAAACAATTCTACGACTTTACAAGATGACTGAGCTCGTATCGTAACGCATTTAGCACGGTTCCTGGTAGACCGTAAGTACCCGGTAAATCCTAGATATTCTTACTGTCGCAGTCACTATTCCTTTGGAAGAAAAAAGATACGTCACCTTTGCACCGTGTGCTGGCTGGCATTTCTGACGCCCCTCCCATCCTTTCCCAGGTTCCTGGTCTTGGTGGACAATAGTCCACAGGTCTCTCGTATCTCTGCACATCTCCTGAGCAGAGCCCTGAGCCGCTCCATGGTTTCAAAGTTGACTGTCATGTCACACCGTCATTTCAAGATTGTTGGTGTACAGCGAACACCTTGGAAGGTGGACATACTGTCTCCCTCTGGGGCAAAGGGCAGTTATGTTTACTACGTAATATGATCTCTCCTTCTGGACAAAGGATGGACAGACATCTGACAGCCCATTATAAAAGATTTGGGTTTCCTATGCGTGGGGTTCCTCAGTGCTGTTTTGGATATGGCTTGAGTGCTTCCACAACGGTTCATGTGTTGGGAGCTTGGTCCTCAGTGTGGTCATGTTGGGAAGTCGTGGGACCCTGAAGAAGGGGGTCTGGTGGGAGGCTGCTACTGCCCCTGGCCCCCCAGTCTCTCTTGCTTCTTGACTTGCTATGTGATCTCTCTCTCTCTCTCTCTCTCATGTGCTTCCACCCCTGTAACATCACCTACCAAAGCCAATCCAATGTTAAGCTCCAGAAGTGTGAGCTAAATAGACCTCTTTTCTTTACACAGTAGCCAGCCTCAGATACTTTGTTATAGTAACGAAAGATGGACTCACACACTCAGCCATGATGCAATCCATTGCATGTGTACCATCCAACTAGCTATCCTTCATCATGGAGGTGGGACCTGGGGCAAGCGGAACTGATACCATGTATCACTCATGGTGAAATCGGCAGGATTTACCGAGTACTTACAGTTCACCAGGAACTGTGCTTTCGTCTGTAGTCTTTTGTCTCTGACCTCAGAGATGCGTGTCTTCTGCTAGCATATTATGAAACTGGGCAGCTTAACTTGTCAGGCTCGGAAGAATTTCTTTCCGTTCATTTTTTGCTGTGCTGGGGATGGAACCTAAGCCACTAAGCCAAACCTCCACCCGTCAGCCTTCAAGAAGGGTAAAAACCTCAGCCCTATCACAGTTCTTGACTGCTTGTAGCTAAGATTTGAAAAAAAAAAAATTCCCTGGCTCCCCTAGAAATGGGACTTGCTTCTGGGTGAACAGACACAGCGTGCCAAGGCTTCCAAGCCCAGGCTCACCTGGCCTAGGTCCCTCACCTGGGAACTCCGACAGGGTGGTCCACAGCAGGTCCATGTAATCCTCCTCACTCAGGTACTCACAGGCCAGGCTGCACTTTGCTTCCACGGCCTTCTTCCGGCTGGAGACTGGGGAACGAGAAGGGGAGGAAGGGTCCTGCTGAGTCTTAGCTGGTCCCCATTTATTCCATCCCTACCATGTGGGTGACACTTTTGGTAAAAGCAGAGCAGATGACCCCCGGGGTGACTAAACTCAGGAGAAGCTGACATCTCCGCCTTCCTTCGTATGTCTCCTTCATGACCTGAAACTTTGCAACCTGCTCAGCTCTGCATGTAAACCCGTGAGTCACTCAAGCACCCTGCATCTCAAAACTGGTAGCACACAGCTGATTAGCCCAAAACGTATCTGGTCCCCCTTCAAGACTTAGGCAAGACTCACAGCTTCTGCTTCAACCTGTGCAGGGGCGCCTGGAAATCTTCAGTCCTGGCCTTAACCTTTCAGGAACATCGACTCCACAGTAAGACGTCTCCCACCGCCCACCCCGCAGCAGGAGCCATGGTCTCTTGGAACCTGAATCTGCCCCTTCCAGGATCATGGGTCTGACAGATGCACATCCTGAGCAACACGTGGAAATTGCCCTCCCTCCCAAGGGACAAAGAGTCTCCTTTGGAACCAGAACTGAGAATGATCCACCAGACCACGATTAATTAATAATTAAGACTGCTTAATTACGCAGACCTCTCGTCCCCAGCTCAGCTCTTCCTCTAGTTAAACTAAAGCCCCTGTCGGCAGCCAGAAGGCAGAGCTGAGCTGCTGGGTGGCTCTGGGCCTTCCCAATGTGTCCACACTGATCACAGTTCTTTTCCTTTTTTCCACCCTGACCTGTTCGGCTTGGTTTGGGGAGCAAGTAGCCAGACCTAGTTAGCTGAGACCCCTGGCCTCAGACCTCTGGTAACAGTTCCGTGATGAAGGTTTTCTGCAGAGCTCATTAAAGCCAATTCGATCTTCATTATTCTTGGTACTGAGGTGGGGGCAGGGCAAAGGCAGCTCATGCAGGTAGATGATCAGGTTGGTTGGATCAGGAGGATGGGGGCTGATTGCAAAGGAAGGGAACTAAAACGCTAATACCTGCTGGACACTTCCTTCCTCCAACCTGCTGCCAAGGTTACCTGCCTCCAGGGAACTGTCCCTGCCAACAAAGAGTTGTTAACGAATGCCCCTGGGCTCCCTTCCTGCTGGTACCCCTGGTACCCCTTCTGATCACGAGAGGAGGAGAGAGCAAAGGAAATCTAAAATCTATAAAAGGGGTCGGCCACCCCGCCTTGTTGGGCACCAGCTCTGGGTCCTGGGTCCTCTCCAGAGGTGTCTCCTATCTCTGTTCTGTCCTTTCAATAAAACTGTTGGCTCCTGCCTTGGCATTTCTTGGGTGTTCAATCTTCAGCACTGAGGAAATGGACCCTGATCCTCACTGATGCTCAACATGGGTATCGGTACTGGAGACTGAATCCAGGAACGCTTTACCACAGCTACACCTCCAGTCCTTTTTATTTTTTATTTTGAGAGAGGGTGTTGCTAAGCCACTTCGGGCATTACTGGATTGCTGAGGCTGGACTCCAACTTGGGATCCTCCTGCCTCAGCCTCCTGGGTTGCTGAGATAACAGGTGTGCACCACCCTGCCCCGCAATCAGGAGTCAAACTGAACTGTGAAAGGGGCAGTTTTCCAAAAGATGGAGATTCATAGCAACCAATAAGAAAGGGCCTAATCCACCTGACCAGGAAGTTCCCTGGGTTTTGACCCGCTAAGGACAGTGACTTTAAACAACCAATCTGCTTTCTGTTGGTTTTTTGGTTCTTTCAGCCCTTCTCCACCTATAAAGCTCCCCTCCCTTGTGCCGTCCATCAGCATATCCATTCTATCTTCTAGAATGAGGTTTTCCCAATTCAGAACTCACTGATAAAAGCCAATTAGATCTTTTTCATTTTTATTTTTGGTACTGGGCATTAAACACAGGGGTCCTTGACCACTGAGTCACATCTCAGTCCTTTGTATTTTTTTAAGACAAAGTCTTACTAAGTTACTTTGGACCTTGCTAAGTTGCCGAGGCTGGCCTCAAATTTGTGATCCTCCTGCCTCAGCCTCCAGAGTTGCTGGGATTACAGGTGTGCACCACCACACCCAGCAATTAGATCTTTATTTTATTAAAAAATAAATTTGTGTGTGTGTGTGTGAGTATTGCTGAAGATTGAACAGAGGGCCTCAGGTGTATGAAGCAGGAACCCTAACAGAGTCTCATTCCCAGTCCCCTGATTTGATGTGTAAGCTAAATCTGTTGCTATTTGGTCTTCTGACACTTATAGAAGCTTTCTCCTTGTATCCTTTAGCAAAGCCCAAACAACTGGAGGTCTGGCGCTGCCAGATTCATGAATTGCTGTCTACTAAAATAAACTCTAAAATTTTGATACGCTAACTTCAGGACCCAAACCCTGACATAAAACGAAACTGCAAACGTCAGCTCCATCATGACCTTGTAACCCGGGTCCGCTTTATGCTTTGAACACAGTCCTTGCTGCTCTGTCCCTGCAACTTATTTTTAAAAAGACATGTTTCTTTCTCTTCCTCTCTCCCTACCCCTACCTCCTCTCTCCCCGTCCCTCATCGCCCTGAAAACAGGGTTACCTTTCTTCTCCATCCTGGGCAGAGTTCTTGTCCTTGAGCACACACACCCACCCCAGGAACAAAGTAATTCCGACTTGAGGGTGGCACCAGAAGATCTCAGAAACGACTCTCTCCCAAATTTACAAATGAATTACAGAGAAAGCAGCTTTTGAATCACCTCTTTTAAAAAAAAAAAAAAAAAAGAAGAAAAGAAAAATCCCTGGTCCCCCTGGGCAGAATCACAGCCTCTGGGACAGGAGTTCTCTGTTTCTCTTTTGCTAGCAAAGCAATAAAACTTCTTTTTTCTTTTTCTCAAAACAGCATCCTCATCATTGGATTGGCATTAGGGACAAGGACCGAGCTTTGAGTAACAATCCGGGTTTCTCCGGAGTATCTTGGAAGCCAGTTTGTGCCAGGCCAGGCTGAGACTGGCGTGCACAGGGGTAGAGCAATCTGGGTACTCACGGCTGCAGACGTCTCCAGCCTGGAAAAGCTCTGTGGTGAGCAGAACTAAGCCGTAGTAAGAGAACGCGTTGGAAAACCTGCCAGGAGAAAGGAAGGAAGGTGAAAGGCGGATCAGAGCGCCCGAGACCTCCTCTCCCACACCCTGGGGAAGGATCTGTGTCCACAGCAGGTGGACGACCGTCTTTGGACCATGCTGGGTCTTTGGGGACCCCGGCACAGGAAGATGACAGGTACCAAGCATGGTAACATGATAAAAGGAAAGGAGCCTGTGTCTTTGGAAAGGTGGCAGCATGAATGATCCCCTCTCCCCCAAGGCCGGTCACCCAACTGGTAAACGCACCATTACCTGTTGAACAGGTAGGCGCTCTGGACTCTGTCCAACCCCCCTGGTCTACTCCACATTTGCCTGGGCTTGGTGAGAGGATTCAGCTCAGAGGAATGTGGGGGCAGCTGGACCCGGTTCTGTGTATTATCGAGGTTATTCTCCTCTTCCCTGCTACTGACCACTCTGGGGACACTGCCTCGCTAAGAATGATGCACTGCTCCAGGGTGAAGAGGAAAGCCGGGGACTGGTTTAAGAAAGCACACGGAGCCCGAAGCCAGTTTCACACACTGTGGATGCTACCACGTTCCTGACTGGGCAGAAAGCTAGTTGAAAGAATGGCTGACGTCTGACTTGTGGTGAAGGTTCAGATAATCACTCCCGGCAGACATCTCCCCGTTCAGCCCCCTTCCTACGGTTGTTGTTTGTGGAAAACTGAACAGAGTCAGAACTGGAAGTTCCAAGAAAGGTCATGTTGACCAAATCCTGGTTCTCAAACTATGGTATCCAAGGCAATGGAGGCAGAGAGGAAGTCGCTGGCAGATCATACACATCAGCTCTTATTGTAGAAAAAATATTCATTAACACCTTCAGTCCCTCCCCGTCTGTCTCTTAACATAGAGGCTCCTTGCTTCAAAGACCAACATAACTACTTTTTACTGGATTTAACTTATTTTATTTTATTTTATTTTTTTGTACTAGGGATTGAACTCAGGGATGCTTAACCATTGAGCCCTATTCCAAGCGCTTTTTTATTTTGAGACAGGGTCTTGCCAAATTGCTTAGGGCCTCACTGAGTTGCCCAGGCTGGCTTTGAACTTGTGATCTTCCTGCCTCAGCCTCGAGAGTCACTGAGATGACAGGCATGTGCCACCATGCCTAGCTTACTATATTTAATTTTGACAGTACCTTCTACCTATGACCTGCAATTAAGGCGTTTTCCTTCAAAACAGATAAATGAAATTTCTTTTAGTTTTTGAGGTACTAAGGGGGATTTAATCCAGGGCCTCATGCTTGCTAGGCAAGAGAGCTACCACTCAACCAGACCTTCAGGCCTTTTTGAAAAATAAAACTTTCTTTTGAAAGAGAACTGAGTTTAAGTCTAGCACGGTGGCACATGCTTGTCATCCCCAGTGGTTCCGGGAACTGAGGCAGGAGGATCCAAGTTCAAAACCAGCCTCGGCAACTCAGCGAGGCCCTCAGCAACTGAGAGGAGACCCTGTCTCAAAATAAAATATGAAAAGGGCTGGGGCTGGGGCTCGGTGGCTAAGCGCCCCTGGGTTCAGCCCCGGGGACGAGCAACAAAACAAAAACAAAGACAAGATGTGCTGCCTGAGCTGAAAGGGTCCTCCCTGTACCACCTTCGAGGAAAGCCACCTCCCAGCACGGGCGAGAGGGTCAAAGGGGTCGCCGAGCCGCTCTTACCATATAAACCACAGCAGCAAAGTGGTCCATCTAAAATGGGGTGTGAAAAGATCTCTCATCCTGCCTCGGTCTTCCTGTTTCAAGACAAGGACGTGCAGTTTACTGTCACCCCACCGGCTAGGTGGGCTCCGGTTGGTGGCCTGACACCTGAGCACACCCATGGCTGGGAGGGAGTTTCTGGTGGGCAGGACAATCATGGGGAGCACCCAGGATCCTATCCACCGCAGCCAGCCTAAGCCCCTCCAGCCGGGACCCCGCCCCCCAGCCGGGACCCCGCCCCTCCAGCCGGGACCCCGCCCCCCAGCCGGGACCCCGCCCCTCCACCGGGGACCCCGCCCCTCCAGCCGGGACTCCGCCCCTCCACCGGGACCCCGCCCCTCCAGCCGGGACCCCGCCCCTCCATCCGGGACCCCGCCCCTCCAGCCGGGACCCCGCCCTTCCATCCGGGACCTCGCAAGGTCCAGAGGCTCCACTTCCCACTTGGAGCCGCAGGTGGGAAGCAGAGCCCTCAGGCAGTCCCAGCACCTGGGTGCACAAAACAACTCCAGGGGCGTGCAAGCACTTCACAGGCACGTGCACACACAAACACACACACACAATACACACACACACACTTCTCTAAAGCCAGCTCTAGGTCAAGGTGACAATAAGGTACTGAGAAGCCAACTCATCACAGGACGATCAGGAAGACTGATGAGCGGAATGACCCATCTGCCAATTTCATGGAATTTAGAATTTATCAAATTAAAGAACTTATCAAATCTTTGCTTTACAATGTGCCCTTAAAAACATATTCCGTGGGCTGGGGTTGCGGCTCAGTGCTAGTGCACTCGCCTGCCTAGTATGTGTGAGGCTGGCTTTGAACTCACGATCATCCTGCCTCAGTCTCCGGAGCCGCTGGGATGACAGGCATGCGCCACTGCGCCCGACTTTCTTCCTTCCTTTCTTTTCTTTTTGTTTTTCAGTGCTGGGGATGGAACCCAGGGCCTTGCAGACACTAGGCAAGTGCTTTACCACTGAGCTACACTCCCCATCCCCTGCATCTAATGTGATTTATCACACAACTGTGGCCCACCAATCACATCACTAGTGGGACTTTGTCAAGTACCGAAAGGCAGAACCAAAGCAGAAGTCGTTACGGGACCATTAGCAGATGGCACCTCTTACCAGGCAGCATTTTTAGAACCTGGCAGAGGACACACGGATTGGAGTTGCCAAATTCCCCTTGCAGATCCTGCCAACTGCCCCCCTGCCCGCACTCCACATGCACACAACGCATACATGCACGCGTGTAGATCCCACCGACCATACACGTGCTCACCCACATGCATGCCCACGCATGTACATATGCACAGTGCCCCAAGGGTACACGCTCCCCTGCATGCACGTGGACACACAAGCCCCCGAGTCGGGAGGTTCAGTCACTGACCTGTCTGGAGATGATGAGTTTCCCCAGGGGCATGGGGGCTCCGTTTTCTGTTGCTATCCTCTTTAAGGTGGCAATTGCTTTTTCTTGGTTCCCAGATAGCACATCGTACCGCGCACTCTCTGGCAGCCACTGGAGGGACAGGAGACCCAGGCATGGCTGATTAGGGTGCAACAGAACACACCCAGCCACTGGCTCTCATCTGTGGGTGGGGTCGCTAAGCTGGTGACTCTGGAGCCAGGGGCCTGGCCTCAAATGCTGACTTTCCTATTTTTATGGCCGTGTAACCCTGTGCAACGACTTGACCTCTCTGTTCTTCCATTTCCTCACCTCTAAAATGGGGGTCATAATAGACCTAACCATTAAGGTGACCGAGAGCATGAAATTTAGGGACAATTTATGCAAAGTGTGTGGCTCGGCGCCTCGCCTGGGTTACTATAGTTATTATGGTCACGCTCTGTTAGTATTTGGTGCTGGTTTGAGTTTCAGGGGAGTGTTGAATTAAATTGTGACCACCATCCAAATTTTATCCCCAACTCTCAAGAAACTACCTCACCTGTGTTGAGCATCATCTTGCAAACTCAGTCCGAGAGAGAGTGAGAGAGAGAGAAAGTGAGAAAGCAAGCCTAATGGAGTGCCAACCCTGAGTGACCAGATAAACACATTTCGGTCAAAAGAAGCCATGGCAACCAGTGAAGCAGCAGTTATAGCAGAGAGAGCAGGAGATGGAGCGCCAGAAGATCTGGCTCAGATTAGACTTCCATTGTTAATTTGTTGTAGGTCCTTGGACAAGTCCACTGGACTCCCTGGGACTCAGTCTCCTCATCCATAAAATGGGGGTGTGGCAGAGATTTGCTAATGTCCACCAAAACTCAAGGTTCCCTTGACAGAGTATAGAGTTGTCTTTGGATGTGGCTGCCCAGCCCTGGACTACATTTCCCAGTTTCCCTTGCAGCTAGGTGAGATCATGTGACTTTCTTTTATCCAATGGCATGTAAGTAGACAATCTCCTGGCCAAGATGTTCAAGAACCAAGTGTGCAAACTCCACTTTCCCTTCCTTGTCTATGATCTGCAGGTAGAAGACTCCAAAACCCTGGAAGATGGTAGAGCCCCAAGCTGCAAGGAAAACCTGGTCCAGAATCTCACTATCCATCCAGAATGCTCATTCCCAACTGGTATGTTAGTGAGAAATAAACTTCTGTTATGTTAAGCTACCCAAGTTTGTGGGGGGCTTTATTTGTCCCCCTAGTTAATGTAGAGGTTCATCAGACCTACCTCATATGGTTACTGGGAGGAATAAGTTTACTGATACCTGTAAAGGGCCTGGTACAGAGATTACCGCACAGTTAAACTCAGTATCATTAATACCTATTGTTATTACCAGGAATTATTGGAGCATGTACCACACATGAGATCTAGCCATCTGTAGGCTTATTTTGAGGCCCCACTGGTAGTAAACTGTAAACTGCTGAAGGTGTGGCTTGATCTTACCACAGGATGTGGTTTATGCAGAGCGAAGATCATTTGAGCTCCTGGATCCAGCCATGCCTGAAGCCAGGTATTTAATCCTGTCATGCACCTACCCCTCTGTTTTACTCAAGACAGTGTGAATTAGGCATCAGTCACTTGCAGCTTAAGAGTTCCCATGAACCCAATAGTCACTTCAAGTGTGGATCTTTCAAGGATGCGGTCAATGTATTCCCTCAACCCCAGTTTTCTTCCTAGAGAACACCCTGGAAATGTCTGCCTGGAGGAAATCTAACCCCCCATCCTGGGGCTGCCTCAGGCTTCGTTCCCTTATCTCATTTCCTGGTTTCAAAAACCAATATTTAAAGGTGGCTTTGGTGTTGACCTCCACCCGCTTTCCACAAAAATACAGTAGACGGTAAAGCGCGAGGCAGGGAAGGAGACGGAAAGATACCTACGAAGCACAGAACCGCGAAGAGGAGCAGCGGGACGGCAGACAGGATGAGCAGCCAACGCCAGCCCAGGCTGGGCATCACGAACACGGCCAGGACCACCTCGAACACTGTCCCGAGGGCCCAGAAGACCTGGCACAGAGAGTCGGGGTCAGGGCTGGGGCAGTGTGTCCCCCAGTGAGCAACTGCAGGGTTGCAGGGTGCCTGGGGACTACAGCATTGACGTGGGGGCGGGGCAGGGGTCAGCAGGGTCAGGATGGCCATAGGGCGGGGCTAGGGCCATCGGCTGTCCATCTGCCAAGGGTCCTGCTCATGCCCCAGGGTATCTGCTTGGCGTTTGCAGATGCCTTTGGGTGTGCCGCTGGGCAGCTCGGGCTGAGCAGGACAAGTGATCAGTAATATGTGACGCCAACATGACAGTGGATGCATTGAGCGGTTCAGGGCTTGGGGTTTTCCCCCCTGATTTTGGGGGGCGGGTAAAATACACATGACGTACAATTGGCCAGAGTAACCATTTTTAAGTGCACAGTTCAGTGGTATTAAATGCACACCATCCACCTCCAGAACTCTTTCCATCTTGTAAAATGAAAACTTTGTATCCATTCAACTGTAGCTCCTCGCCCTCCCACCCGCCCTGACAGTCTCTATTTCCCTATGAGGTTGCCTCCTAGCGACGTTGCCTCCTAGCGACTCAGGTAAGTGGAAACACACAATATTTGTCTGTCTGTGTCTGTCTTACTCCACTGAGGGTCAGTCCTCAAGGTTCCGAGTTGTAGCATGAGTCATAATTTCCTTCCTTTTTAAGGCTGAAGAATATTCTATCAGACAGGGCACAGTGACGCCCACCTGTCATCCCAAGGGCTCGGGAGGCTGGGGCAGGAGGATGGCAAGTTCAAAACCAGCCTCAGCACCCTAGCGAGGCCCTGAGCGACTCGGCGAGACCCTATCTCTAAATAAAATACAATGAAGGGCTGGCGGTGCGGTTCAGTGGTTAAGCGCCCCTGGGTTCAATCCCCGGTACCAAAAAAGAAAAAAATTCCCACGTGGTGCGGAGGACACTTGGCCTCTCTGGGCGTCCACCGATGGACCTGCGATGCTGTTTACAGAGCGCCACACGCGGACACGCAGGGTTGTCTACGGACGTCCACAGGCTCCCTGGACTCTCTGGCTTCCCACTGAGTGCAGCCCAGAGGGAGCCCTGCCGGAGAGCGGAGGGAGGGAGGGAGGAGGGGAGACCCGGGCCCCTTGTTCCTCCGGCCCCTCCTGGGGGCTGCTGCGCCCCTCTGCACCGCTGGCTGGTGCCGCCCTGCAGGGGCTTCATCAGTGGCGCCTTTATTAAGCTCTCCTCACACGATGCCAACGTGAGCATGCAGCCTCCCGCTGGAGACCCCTCTGCCGCCACCGCCCGGCTCGTTCTGAACTCTGGTCCTGACCGGCTCGTGGTGCACCCTTGCGATGACGGCAACTCCCCGCCCGGCTGAGGCAGGAGGATCACAAGTTGGAGGCCAGCCTCGGCAACTTAGTGAGACTCTTTTGAAGCTCAGGGCTCAGTGGGAGAGCACTCCTGGGTTCCATCCACAGTGTTGCAGATCGATCAATCGATCCATCCATCAGCCTGGTCCTCCGGCCTCCCCAGGAGGTTTCCTGAATCGGCCTTTGCTTAAAGGAAAGCAGTCCATTTCTGTGGTGGACAATCAGGGTGACAGACAAAGTGGGTACAGCCAGGGCAGGGACCGACCAGAATGGACATCAGCCACACCCCCACCCCCACCTCTCCCGGGCCAGGAGTTAACTCCGTAGCTGCTGGGTCGTGGGAAGCTCCGAGGAGTCCTGAGAGAACGGGGTGTTAGGCAGCGAGGGCGAGCCGGAGCTCGGGGTCAGCGGGCCCAGATGCATTTCATTATTTAAACAGCTGGTTCACCCAGTGTAGACCGGCCGACTCTCACCCCACCTGGTCAGGATGGACAAACGGGCCTGTGGGGTCACGTGATTGACGACGCTCTCGCTGTGGTCACAGTGACTGAGGCGGTCCCAGGGACCTCACCGTCAACACTGTGGACCTCAGTGTCCAGCAGAGGCAAATAAATCCCTTGGCCACCGTGTGCCGGGGCCATGGGAAGTACGGATCTGCCCCGAGATCTTTCCGATCATGGCTGGAAATGGGTCACAGGGCCAGGCAGAGGGAGGGCTAAGCTAAGGGTTGACTGGACCCGGAGAGACTTAAGGAAGTGACCAAGAATGGAGATCACTCACAAGATAGGTACCAATCCGGGGAAAAGCAGGGGTGGCGGGTGGCGGTGAGGGTGGGGACAGGAGTGTGGTCCATTCGAACTGTCAATCAACACCAACTCTAAGTCATTCCCAGTTGAACAAGGGCACACCACCTGCCTGCCACCAGTTTTTAAAGGTACGGTTGATTTAATTTTCTTGTCAACTGAAGAGTGTATGCATACTGCAAACCAGCCACGTCAGAATCCACATCACTGATCCATTGAAATCTTTATATATGTTTTTAAAGTCCTTTTTTCTTTGTCGGGTGGCTCAGGACACCTGTGAACCACCTGCCAGAGAGTCGGCCTTCTCTAGAGACCCAGCCTCCCTCCTCCTTACCTCGATCAGCAAAATACACTTGGCTCTGGCTTTCATGGGGAGGAACTCAGCATACAGCGTCACCCTAGGCAAGCAGAGAGAAAGGAGCGAGGGTCAGGACAGGGTGGGAAGACTGCAAAAGTTTCTGAGCTTCTAAGACAACACTCCTCCACAGGTAGTCATTATTATATCCGAATGTCCTTGGATGGTGGCTGACCTTTGAAATCAGACTCTCAGGGATGGGGGCCTTGAATCTGCATTTTCTTTTCTTTTTTTTTTTTTTGGTACCAGGGATTGAACCCAGGGGCACTTGACCAGTGAGCCGCATCCCCAGCCCTTTTTATATTTTTATTTAGAGACAGGGTCTCGCTCAGTTACGTAGGGCCTCACTAAATTGCTGAAGCTGGCTTTGAACTCGTGATCCTCCTGCCTCAGCCTCCCAAGAGGCTGGGGTTAGAGGTGTGCGCCACCTGAATCTGCGTTGTTGACGGGCTCCCTAAGTGGTGCGCAGGTTTCCTCGGTACATCCGCTCAGTCCCACCGACAGCCCAGGAAGTCTAGGGGAAGACAGGGGAGTGGGGCTACGGGCACCTTCAACCTAGAACAGGGCGCGAGCCCTCACGACACCCTCGCCCCAGCCCCATCGAGGGCTGGCTGTGTTTTCTTAGCAGCAACACCAGATACAAGGCTGAGTCTTGCTGGTGCATCGCCTTAGGGGCATGTGACGTTAGCCCCGTCCCCATCCCTGGGCATGTGACATCAGCCCCGTCCCCCCCTCTGGGGACCTTGATCTTCACCAAGACATCAGGTTGGTGTCTGACCCATTTCTCCACCTAAGCACATCATTTTTCCCATTTGACCCTCATAAGTACTTTGTGCCGATAGCCTGTTCCCCACCAGCTTTAGCTCCTGGCTGCTTCTGCCTAAATCGCCTGTGACCATGCCGTCAACAAGTGGCACTGAAAGATTCTGTCACTCCTCTCACATTTACTGCTTCACATTCTACCACAAGGAAAAGCTCCTTCCTCTCCACCCCCTACCTAACTCTTCCATCCACCCCTCTCTGTATCTGTCCACCTATCTCTATCCTGAGCTCTCCAGATATGCATCTATCATCTATTTACCTGTCATTTATCGACCTGTCACTTATCTACCTCCCCCTGGGGTCTCTCTCCACCCTCCCCTTCCTCCTCAGCCCTCTGGCATGCTGGGGAGAGAAGGGAAGTTGCCCGTGCTACCTTCCGTTTGGCTAGGAAGAGGAGGCCTTCTCCACAATTCCCCCCCGGCCCCAGTCAGGTGTCTGAGCCACCAGATGACTGCCTGCTACTTTCCTGGTCCCTCTTAAAGAGTGAGGGTGGGGTAACCAGGCGAGGTGGTGCATGCCTATCATTCGGGCAGCTTGGGAGGCTCAGGCAGGAGGATCACAAGTTTTAGGCCAGCCTCAGCAACTTAGTGAGACCTGCTCAAAATAAAAGATAAAAAGGGTTGGGGGGTATAGCTCAGTGGTAAAGCGCCCCTGGGTTCAATCTCCAGTATCTAAAAAACACACAAAACCCCCACTGGATTAACAGGAAATTGTCCTGATCTATGCAATCAGAGGGAAATGAAAGTGGTATTTCCAAAGAGGTGGGGCCACATCAATTGGACCAAATATGAGTCCGAGATACCTCCAGGACCTCCTCTCACGGTCCTGCTCCTCACGTTACCTTTGCTCCACCGGCACTTCGTGGGCACACCACGAGGTGACAGGAAAGACAAGCCAGGGTCACCGGGGGTCACTGTGGTTAATGGGAGCATGTTGGAGACCCAGGGAGGCAGGATGCCGTTACACACAGCTCATCCGTCAGCGGGAATGGTGGGACCAGGAGGAACCAAGCGGTGCCAAACAGCCATTTCCAGATATTCAGGGGCAGCCTGTCCAGTGAGTGGATGCCACTCCTGGCCTCGCCCGGTGATCTGGGAGTCCAGACTGCCGGAGACCACGTCCTTACTGCGCCTCAGGGACACGCCTCCCTAAGTCACCCCCTGGACCAGAATCCCTGCCTCAGGCTTCTGTGGAGCCCCGTGGAGTCACCCGGGGCCTCAGCAAGGCCACTGAGACGGAAATGCTGGTTAAAGGTCTCACCAACACCTCTGTCCAGAGCAGGTAGAATTTTGGGGAGCCTCAGAGGAAAGGGGAGCAGCTCAGGAGTTCAGACTCCATGTCTCAGGCTCTCTGTCTCTGGATCTCTCTGTGTGTGAACTCTTAGCTGAGATCATACTCAAGAATTTGAAGTTTAGTTGGGTGTGGTGGCGCTCTCCTGTAATGTCAGCGACACCGGAGGCTGAGGCAGGAGGATGGCAGGTTGGAGGCCAAGCTGGGCAGTTTAGTAAGACCCTGACTGTCTCAAAATAAAATAAAAGGCCTGGTGATGTGGCTCAGTGGTAAAGTGCCCCTGGGTTCAATCTCCGGTATCAAAAAAAAAAAAGGAACTTTATGCTGGGTGTGGTAGCACATACCTACAGTCCCCGACACTTGGGAGGCTGAGACAAGAGGATCTGAGAGCCAGACAGCTTTAGCCCACAAGTGCGAGGCTAGCCTGGCCATCATACCAAGAGCCCATTTTAAAAACGATGAACCCAATTATTAACTTTATTTACTTATTTATTTTCTGGTACTGGGGATTGAACTCAGGGACACTTGACCACTGAGACACATTCCCAGCCCTATTTTGTATTTTATTTAGAGACAGATCTCACTGAGTTGCTCAGGGCCTCGCTAGATTGCCGAGGCTGGCTTTGACCTCGCGATCCTCCTGCCTCAGCCTCCTGAGCTGCTGGGATGACCGGCCTGCTTCACATTGGTTCCAGCTCCAGTTGGTTCATTTTTCTGAGACAGGGTCTCACTAAGCCGCCCAGGCTGGCTCGACAGGCATCATATGCCATCCTGCCGAGCATTCATTTGATTTATAAATAATAATTCTGCATTTTAATTTATTTTATTTTTCCCCCTCCCTCCTTCCTTCCTTCCTTCCTTTTTCTTTTTTTTTTTTTTTTTTTGTGGTGTCAAGGATGGAACCCAGGGTCCCGCACATACTAGGCAATTGCTCTACGACCAACCCACCTTCCCAGCCCCACCTGTTATTTTTTTTTTCGATTTCGGGGACTGACCTCCTGCCCGCCACCCTTCCCAGGACATGCGTGACCTCTGGCACACACACATTTTATCACACGCATGAACTGACACTCCTCCGTTACAGCCACCTTTTAATGAGGATCTACTGTGCGCCAGACAGTCTGGATGTTTCACAAGGATTATCTCCCTGGGTCACCACGGAGGTGGGTAACGGGGTAGGGAAGCATAATCCCACTGTGTGCGCAGGCGCGTGTGTGTTTCTGTGTATCCTTAATCTTATTTCCTTATCTGTATCTACCGTGTCAGAGGTGGTTACTCGCCCGGGGCTGTTGGTCTAGATCAGGAAATAGAAGAGACAGAATTTCAACCCTGCTGTTTACACTCTAGCTAGCCCTTCAATCACTTCCCTATTTGGGTGGTTTCATAGTTATAAATAACACTTCCTTAAACTTAAACATCTTTTTAAGTCAAAATTGTCCAAATGTTTGTTTTCACCTAGTTTCCTAAGATTTCCCTAAATTGGTTTTTTTTTTTTTTTTTTTTTTTGGTACCAGGGATTGAACCCAGGGGTGTTTAACCACTGAGTAAATTCCCCAGTCCTCTATTTTTTTAATTTTAAAACTTATTATTATTAGTAGTAGTAGTTTTAGGTGGACACAATACCTTTATTTTGTTATCTCTATGTGGTGCTGAGGATTGAACCCAGGGCCTCATATGTGCTAGACAAGTGCTCTACCTCTGAGCCACAACCCCAGCCCTTTGTTATATTTTATTTTGAGATAGTGTCTCACTAAGTTGGTTAGGGCCTCGCCAAGTTGCTGAGGCTGGCTTTGAGCTGGAGATCCTCCTGCCTCAGCCTCCTAAGCAGCTGGGGTTACAGGCATGCACCACTGTGTCCAGTCTCTAAATAAAATTTGAATCAGAGGGTGTGCTTATTTTTAAGACTTTTAAAATATACTGCAACACCAAATTGTTCCAATTTGTATTCCTTCTAGTACTTCTCTGAACAGAAACCAGGAAGAATCTAATTTACTTGAGCTTTAAGAATTGAGGACAAGTTTAATAGATTGGAGTGTTTACCATGTATGACGCCTTAGAAATTTTATTCTTTGCCAAGTGATGTGCTCATATTATTTTTTTTAATCAATAATAAAAAGAGAAACATTTTTACCTTTTCTCATCAAAGCAATGCCAAGTTACCAACTGTGCAGAAACGTGTAGTAACATATTCTCAGGGCAAAGCAATTACTGTTCTAAGATGTCAAGGATTTATTTTTATGACCTCTAGCATAAAAGTCTTTTCTATTATTTTGCTTTTTTTTGATACTGGAGATTGAACCCAGGAGTACTTTATCACTGAGCTACATCCTCAGTCCTTTCATTTTTCACTCTGAGACAAGGTCTCACTAAGTTGCTTAGGGCTTTGCTAAATTGCTAAGGCTGGCCTTGAACTTGCAATCCTCCTGCCTCAGCCTCCTGAGTTGCTGGGATCATAGGCCTGTGCCACCACGCCATGTTGGGCTCCAACATCCCATTCTTAACCACTTCCCCATATGCTGGCCCAAATTCCAACTTCTAGTCCCTGCAACTCTTTCCTGAGAACTTTCTCCCGGGCCCTCAAAGCTTACACTGCCAATCTGTGAGGCAGGTCAGAAGAGTCCAAGAATTTAAGACAGCGACCCTTAACAAAGGGTCCCTCCCTCACCCCTTGAGTGGACCAATCTGTGTTGCAGAGTCTCAGAGTGAACCACTTGCTCTTGAACCTCTGTGTCAGGATCTGCTTTCAATAATAATTTGGAAATCATTCCATGTTAAAATGGGGAGGGCTCCTGCGTTACTGTAATTTTGGGGTGCTGGGGAGGGAACCCAGGAGCCTGAAGCATGGCAGGCAAGCGCTCTGCCACCGAGCCACACCGTGGTCCCTTACTGCAGTCTCCATGACGGCTGCACAGTCCTCCTTATTGGGGTGATGTCACTGTTTATTGACCCATCCCCAGCTGCTTTATACGTAGGTTATTTCCAATTTCTTTTTTTTTTTTTTTTTTGCGGTGCTGGGGATCGAACTCAGGGCCTTATGCTTGCAAGGCAAGCACTCTACCAGCTGAGCTATCTCCCCAGCCCTCCAATTTCTTGTTTTTGTAACTTTTCCTGTCATTCTTGGGCCCCACAGTTTGGGGGTTATTTATAGCAGTTCATTAAGAAAACGAGCTGTTTGATCTCTCTCCAAAGTGTGGGTCATGATGACGCTCACATGACAGATGAAAGCAAGGCACCAATCGATCGCCCTGCGGGAATCACATGGATGGCACAGGGCGATCAGGGACGCCCAGATGGAAATGGCCTGCTGCCTCAATTTGGCACTTCTTTGGGCAAAAGAATGACAAAGACGGGTTTATGAGTCGGTCTGATGAAACTGAGGCAGATGCAGGTCCAGCAGGTGGCCAGCTACCTGGGTCACTCAACCACTGAGCCACCTCTCCAGCCCTTTTTGTATTTTATTTAGAGACAGGGTCTCCCCGAGTTGCTTAGCGCCTCGCTTTTGCTAAGGCTGGCTGTTTCAGTCAGCTTTTTCCGAGCTGTGACTAAAAGATCTGAACAATTGCAGAGGAGGAAACGTTTATTTGAGGGCTCACAGTTTCAGAGGTCTCCATCCAGACAACTGGCTCCATTCCTCAGGGCTCCAGGTGAGGCTGAACATCAGGGCAGACTCACATCATGAGAAAGCAGAGGGAGACTCCACTCTCCAGATGCAAAATATATGCCCAAAGCCACGCCCCAGATGCAAAATATATGCCCAAAGCCACGCCCCAGATGCAAAATATAAGCCCGAGGCCACGCCCCAATCCCCACCTCCTCCAGCCACACCCCATCATTTCAATTAATCCCATCAGGACAATCCACTGAGTGGGTTAAGACTCTCACAACTCAGTCATTTCTCCTCTGAACCTTCCTGCACTTTCACATGTGAGCTTTTGGGGACCACCTCACATCCACACGGTAACACTGGCTTTGAACTTACGATACTCCTGCCTCAGCCTCCTGAGCTGCTGGGATGATGGGCATGTGCCACTGCGCCGGGGTACCTGGAGTATTTATCTTTTTTTTGTACTGGGGAGTGAACCAGTGATTTGCGCATGCTCATCAACACATCCCATCCCTGAACCGCGCCCTCAGCCCTGGGTCCTAATGCGTAAGAGCAGCTAAAACCCAAGTAGGGCGCCTGCAGATTGGGGTTTTCCAGCGCAGTCACTTAAGTAAACAGTGACCCGCGGAGCCACACAGCGCCCTCTGCTGGAAACACAGAGCCATCGACTCCCAGGCCAACCTGCATTTTGCTTATTTTCGTGAGAAGATATAGGCAATTAGAGGTGATTATCATTTCTGATGCCTATCTGCATTTCTAAATTTTCTAAAATGTATTGTTTGTAAGGATAAATATACAGGGATGTTTATTTCCCTTTGTTGGAATTAACATTCATTCCTTCCTGATGCTGCTCCATAGGCAGACAGTAAAATTCTTTGTCGTCCTAAATGCGACCCCCTGACCACCTGTGTTCTCCAGCCTTTTGCAGGCTGGTTCGACACCGTCGGTGCTCTGGCATCGGGTGCATCTGGATTTGAACCCAGTTGCCACTGGCCTGCAAAGTTGTCCTGGTGTCTTCCCCCACCATATCTACGCTGCTGTGCAGTGTGGCTTTGTGGTTCTTCCCATCAAGTCTCTGCCAGGGCCAGGGACGTGGCACTTGCCTACCACGCGCAAGGCCCTGGGTTCCATCCCCAGCCCTGGAGGAAGAAAGAGAAGAGGTCTGTTTTCCACACCCTGAGCCTGGACTGGCCTCGTGACTTGCTACCACCAGCAGCATGGAGTCTCAGAAGCAGCCGGTTGCAAGCGTAGGCTGCGAATGGCTTGGCGGCTTCTGCTTCCTGTCTTAGATCCCAGTCCGAAAGGTCCCTGCACCTTCACTGAGTGGGGCGTGGCCTTGCTGGTGGCAGGGTGCATGCTCCCCGAGACCCGAAGAACCATCGCCTGCCGGCTGCGGAATGTGAGCTGAACAGCTGTTTTCAGCCGGGAGCACAGAGGCTCACCCTGCGCTTCACGGAATCACTGCGCCCATGTGTGAGCTGGTTTCCTCATCGAAGGGGGATGCGTGAGAGCCCCCAGCCTGGTGGCCGCCGTGTCGCACGCGCCTGTCATTATGACTGTCAGCATCGTTACTGTGAATGTTACTGTGGTCCTTATGAACAAGCAAAGTGAGCATCTATTTTGGAGGAAACGAAGAAAGGAGAGAGAAGAGAGAGAGAGAGAGAAGGGAGAAAAGAGAGAAAAGAGAAAGGAACCCAGGCAGAGGAATGGGCTCCTTAATAATGATGCAATTTGCATTTATGCTAAAATGAAATAGTCTTAATTATCGTGTGGCCTGGACCTGGTGTGTGTTCCTCAAGGTTTGGTGTGTCGACTTCTGATTCCCAGTGTGACGAATGCAGAGGGCAGAAACTAAGTTCAACAATGGTGTCCAGAGGTGGGGCCTCTGAGAGGTGACTAGGGTCAGATAAAGCCACCAGGGTGGGCGCCCATGATTGAACGCTGGAGGCTTGCTAGGGAGAGTGCCCAGAGGGCTCACACTCGAGTGCCCCATCTCTCGCCATGTGTGCCTAGGCCACCTCGGGATCTTCCAGCACCAAGGCCACCATCAGACATGGCCCTTTAGCTTGGACTCTAACGAGCAGCCCAAACAAACCTCCTTCCTCCATAACCCACCCCGTCTGTGGTGCTGTGTTCTTGGAACAGAAAACAAGACTAACGGAGTCACAGAGACTTCTGGTGGCTGGGCTTTTAAAAATAGATACAGAGACTCTTCTTCATCTGGTTTGATGAGGAGCTGCGATTGGGAAAGCTCTTCTAAATGAATAGAAACTCTTAATTACATTTAATTTCACAAAATATCTTCAACTCAATGCTTCCCTGATAATGAACTTAGGAGAGCCATTTTTATAACTAGACAAGAACACTGTCTAATTAAGACATAATTATTTTTATGTAAATGACTAGTTAAAGTGCACAAGAGCCAGGGGCTCTCTTGGGTACCTAAAATATATCTTCTGTAATTTTGTTTATAGCTCTTATTTGCCATCCCCACGGATGAAAGACCTATCTAGAAGAGCAATTAAGAGAATAGGTTTATCCCAGTGATACAGGAGGCTGAGGCAGGAGGATCACAAGTTTGAGGCCAGCCTCAATGACTTACTGAGACCCTGTCTCAAAATTAAAAAGGGCTGGGGACATAGCTCAGTGGTCACATGCTCCTGGGTTCAATTCCCAGTACAAAAAAGGAGAGAGAGAGAGAGTGAGAGAGAGACTGAAAATCAGTTGAGAGGGTCAAGCAACATTTAAATCTCTGCTCTGCCACTTACTAGCTGTGTGACTTTGGGTGTGTTACTCCTTTGAAGTTCAGTTTTCTTACCTGTAAAATGGAAAGGATACCTCTGTCTTTTATGTGAGTTTTTAAATGGTCATGTATGTAAAACACAATTTCAGTCCCAGGGTTGCAGTAATAGCTCAGTAAACAAACAGAAGGGCTAAAATAGTTTCAGTAAATGAGTAGCTAAATGGGACCTGTGATATGGCGAAATTCGCATCTGGCCTTCCTCCTGTATCCTGCCATACACTCCTAAAATCCTTGGAATCAGCAAAGCATGTGTCTTTTTCTAGGCCATTGAGTTGTCTAACTGCCTCTGGGGAGCACCCAGTGGGGACTGGTCACTGGAAAGACACAGGCAGGCTTCGAAGGCTGGCCTTTGAGCCCCACCCTGTCACTCCCTGACCTCCGGGAAGGGAAGAGAGTCTGAAGGTTAAATCGATCACCAGTGGCTGATGATTCCATCAATCATGCTTATGTAACGAGGCCTCCATAAAACCCCTAGGGAACAGCGTTAGCTAACCAAACCTGTGGAGGGTCCTAGGGTGGCACCTGGAGAGGGCCCAGAGGCTCCGCCCCGCTTTCCCCACACCTGGCCCCTGCACCTGTTCCCTCTGGGCTCCATCAGTATCCTTGGTAACATCCTTTACGATAAGCTGGTAGTGTTTCCTCCAGGTCTGTGAGTCGTTCTAGCAAACTCGGCAAACCCAAGGAGGGGGTTGTTGTGGGAACCCCAATATTTACAGCCAGTGGGTCAGAAGCACAGGTAAAAGCACCTGGAGTTTCCAAGCCAGGTGGCACATGCCTGTCATCCCAGCAACTCAGGAGGCAGAGGCAAGGAGGATCACAAGTTTGAGGCTAGCCTCAGCCACGGAGTGAGACCTGGTCTTAAAATTAAAATAAATAAATAAATAAAAAGGCTGGGGATGTGGCTCAGTGGTAGAGTCCTCTTGGGTTCAGTCCCGGGTACCAAAAAAAAAAAAAGGAACCTGCGCTTCTGACTGGTGTCTGAAGTGGAGAGAGGGGCAGTCCCTCCCCAGGTGGGTAGGGGCAGACCTGAGCTGGTCTGAATCAGAGGGCACCCAGCGGGAGCCCACTGAGCGGCCCCGCTTGCTCGATGGGTTGGGGTTGGGAAACCCACACACACCTGCCATCAGAAGCCTGTGACCACCAACACATTACTGGCAATAAGATTGGCAATGGAGGACGGAGGATGGGACTTTGATAGACCTGAGTGGTTCCCAGCAGCCAAGGAGGGGTCAGAGTATGTACCAAGGAAAGGACCCCGGGAGGAGCGGGTTGGGGTCATGCCCCAGGGCCACCCGGCACAGGGTGGAGGCTCTGGATGAAGGAGGAATTGCTCCTGAGTTTGCTCCAGAGTCCCGTCCTGGGTGGCGGCTCAGATGAAGGAGGGGCAGGGCTGCCTTGTCCAGCTGGCCCCAGGAACAGCCTCGTAGGAAGGAGGACAGGACGGGAGAACCGCTCGGCCCCTGATGAGCCCTCCTGGAGACTTGCGAGCGCGATCTTGGGTGTCCCTGTCTGTGTGTCGTTCTGCTGTGTGTACAGACCCTGGGGCTCGCCCTGGGGAGTGGAAGCGATCTGCACCGTGAAGGTCGGCTCCACTCTCGGCTCTTGGTTTTATATGCTCTGTTTTTTTTTTTTTTTTTAATTTTTTACATATATATTTTAGTTGTGGATGGACCTTTACTTTATTTATTTATAGGCGGTGCTGAGGATGGAACCCAGTGCCTCATACGTGCTAGGCAAGCGCTCTGCCACGGAGCCACAACCCCGGCCCTTTATGTGCTCTCTCATCTCTGTGTCTGGTTATTAGTTTGTGTTGGTGACAGTGGGTTCCACAGACACTAAGGGGCTTGATGGCTTTGGCAACAGTTCTATTAGAAATTCATCCACTCAAGGGTTCCTAGATTCCAAGGAAAAGAGACAAACGCTCCCTCCAGTCCATTCTGGGTGACCCAGGGTGACTCGGGGGTCTAAATGGAGGGATCAGGGTCACTTACCCACAAGGTCAAGAGGTCTCTTAGGAAACCACATCAGAAGAACGTACCCTGTTCCTGGGTTGCAAAAACTCTCACAGGAAGCGGCCACCTGCACCTCCAGCTACCCAGCATCCCTTGGTGTTTGGAGTTGTCCGGCCCTTCGAGGACACTCTGGGAAGGAGTTCCCCTAAGCAGTACATCATGACCCCAAATCTCTCCCAAGCATCCAACTCTTGCTCCAGCCACCAGATACGCCTCTCACAAAAGGGGTCCTGGAGACAGCACTGGGCAGAATTTAATTAAAATCCCTCAGTAGCCAGGCGTCAAGGCCTGCACCTGCAATGCCAGCTACTCAGAAGGCTGAGACAGGAGGCCCAAGTTCGAGACCAGCCTCAGCAACTTGGTGAGACCCAAGTTAAATACCAAAATAAAAAATACCAAGGGCTGGGGATGTAGCTCAGTGGTAAAGCACCCCTGGGTTCAATCCCCAGTACCACAAAACCAAAACCAAGCCATCAGTATAAGCTGCTGAGAAATCGCTTCAGTGGGAATCCCTGTGACCACTCTGGTTTTTTTTTTTGGTAGCGATTTCTCATATAGTTTTTTTTTTTTTTTTGGAGGGGGGGGTTACCAGGGGTTGAACACAGCAGGTTAAATATGGAGTCACATTCTCAGCCCTTTTAAAAATATATTATTTAGAGACAGGGTCTTGCTAACCTGCTTAGGACCTTGCTAAATTGTAGAGGCTGGCCTTGAACTTTCGATCCTCCTGCCTCAGCCTCCTGAGCCCCTGGGATTACAGGCATGCACCACCGCACCCGGCTCTCCTGAACTTTCTTATTGAGCTCATGATAACATCTTACAGCCTTTTCCTGGTGAATTTGCTGTTGGGTTCTTCATGGTTAAGTAGATATTCTTGCTTTACTGGCATGCCTGATTTAAAAACTTCTTGTAAACACCTGAAGATCATTTCTAAAAGCTGACTGCAGATGCAGTTAACAAGTGTGGGTTTATAGCTCCTGTCTCCTGCCTTTAAATCTGTTGGAAGTTTATTGTAAGTAAATCTGTCACAAATTAGTTAATTTAAACTTGTTGATAAGATAGAGGTTTTCAGAGTCGTTAGCATACGTTTTGCCTGGGTTATTGGTCAATCAGGTTATGTTTATTTCTGTTAGATGTTCAAGATGAAATGTCCATTGCTTTCTATGTTTCCAGCACACGGTTAGCATTTTTCTTCGAGAAACAATTTAAAAGTGTTGACTATGCTTGTCTGACATCTCAGTCTGATTATCATGTTATCTTGTCTCACATCATGAATAAATCAGGTAAATATATGTAAAATAAGTGTTTATAGATACACATAGTAGGAGTAATTTGTAAGTTAAAATACTTTTTTTTGTATTTACTACTGATGTCTTTACATCAATTGCTAAATATACATTCAAGTACTCTGGGCTTTTTCAAGCCCAAAGAGGAATAGGTATGTGTATGTGGGTGTTATGTTTGCCTTTATTAAATATGTTTTCATAAGATGTTGATATGCATACAGATTCAATGCAATCCCCATCAAAATATCCATGACATTCTTTACAGAACTAGAAAAAACAGTCCTAAAATTCATTTGGAATGGGCTGGGGTTGTGGCTCAGTGGTAGAGCGCTTGCCTAGCACGTGCGAGGCACTGGGTTCAAACCTCAGCACCGCATAAAAATAAATAAATAACATAAAGGTTCATCGACAATCACAACTAAAAAATATTTTAAAATAAAGGTCATCAATCAACATCTAAAAAAATACATATATATATAATTATTTTTTAAAAAATTCATTTAGAAGAATAAATGACTCAGAGAAGCCAAAGCACTTCTAAGTAAAAAAAAGCAACTCAGGAGGCATCTCAATACCTGACTTCTAATTATCCTGCAGCGCTGTAGTAACAAAAACGGCATGGTTCTGGCACTCAAACAGACACAGGGACCAACGGTGCAGAATAGACACAGAGACCAGCACACACAGACACAGTCAACCGATCCATGACACAAACGCCAAAAACAGACACTGGCGAAAACACGGCCTTTGTAACAAAGGGTGCTGAGAAAACTGGTTCTGCATATGTAGAAAAGTGAAACTAGACCCTTCTCTCTCACCCTGCACAAAAACAAACTCAGAATGGATCCAAAACTTCAGACTTAGACCAGAAACTATGCAACTCCTAGAAGAAAACACAGGCTCAACTCCAGCTTTTGGGTACAAGCAATGACTTTCTCAAAAGAACCCCCAGGGCTTCGGAAATAATGCTAAGAGCTGATAAACTGGACAGCATCAAACTTCTGCACAACCAAGGAAACAATGAGAAATGTGAAGAGAGCACTCACATGATGGGAGGAAAATCTTTGCTAGCCACTCTTCTTAGAGGATTACTATCTAGAATATATAAAGAACACAAACAACTTTACACCAAAATTCCAAATAACCCTATTAATAAATGGGCAAATGAATTAAGCAGACACTTTTCAAAAGAAAAAAATACAGTCAACACATGCATGAAAAGATGTTCAACATCATTAGCCATTAGGGAAATGCAAATC
This sequence comes from Sciurus carolinensis, assembly GCF_902686445.1. NCBI lineage: Eukaryota > Metazoa > Chordata > Mammalia > Rodentia > Sciuridae > Sciurus > Sciurus carolinensis. Next base: position 131,029,629 of record NC_062220.1, read on the forward strand.
AATGCTAGAGAGGAAAAAGGAAAAGAAAGGTGGAGGCAGATCTCATGAAAATCAAAGGGAGATCAGTGGAGAAAAGGGACCAAAGGGTGGCGGGGAGGAGGGGAAGGGGGAAATGCTGGGGAGGGACAGTGGCCAAATCATATTGCTACACTGTGTGCAGGCACAAGCATATCACAAGTCCCATCAGTATGTACAACTATAATGCACCAATAAAAAATGTGGGGAAAAACATGTTGGGGTATGTGAAAAGCAGTTTCAGACTCAGGCACACACCTGTAACCCCAAGTGCTCAGGGGCCTGAGGCAGGAGGATCTCTAGTTCAAGACCGACCTGAGAAAGCTAGCAAGACCTTGCCTTTGAATAAAAAATACACAAAAAGGTTGGGGATGGAGCTCAGTGGTAGACTGTCTGCCTAGCATGCATGAGGCCCCGGGTCAGATCCTCAGAAACCCTTCTCCCACAGAAAGATACAGAAAACAGAGTTCAAGAGTGCTTTCTTGGGGCTGGGGAGATAGCTCGGTTGACAGAGTGCTTGCTTTGTAAGCACAAGGCCCTGAGTTCGATCCCCAGTACCACACCAAAAAAAAAAAAAAAAAAAAAAGAGTGCTTTCTTCACTGAAAGTAAGATTACTAAGTCATCTGTGTTTTGATGAAAAAATTATTATTATCATTATGATACTGGTACTGGGGATTGAACCTGGGGTACTTTATCACTGAGTCACATCTCCAGCCTTTTTTATTTTTTATTTGGAGACAGGGTCTCACTAAGTTGCTTAGGGCCTTGCTAAGTTGCCGAGGCTGGCCTTGAACTTGAGATCCTCCTGCTTCAGCCTCCTGAGGTGCTGAGATTACAGGCGTGCACCACTGTGCCCAACTTGATGAAAAATTATTTTTAAGAAAATGTATTTTATTTTATTGAGAAAATGATTAATTTGATCTGCATTCAGAAGTTTTGTAAGGATTGTTTCAAAATGAAGGTTTAAGGGCAGCAACAGTAGGAACAAACTGGCAAGTAGGGAAGAAAGACAAAGTTGTAAATTGAAGATGTTTTTGGTGAAAAAAGTGAAAAAGAAAAGAAAATGCTTTTGGAGGAGATAGGATTTTGTATGGCAAAATAAGATTTTTATCCCCAAAGAGAAAACAAGAAAGGCAGAGTCATATATTAAAGGGTTAAGCAGACCACAGAGGTTTGTGAAGGACAAATGGTATTAAAGGAAATTTAGGTTAAGTTGGCTAAAGCTAAGAAAAATTATTTATAGGCTTTTCTAAGATTAAAATTTAAGCTGGATTCAACCCCCAGCACCGCAAAAAATAAAAAAATTAAAAAAAAATAAAATTTAAGCTGGGCATGGTGGGTGCACCGTTAATCCCAGTGACTTATGAGGCTGAGGCAGGAGGATCTCCAAATTCAAGGTCAGCCTTAGGAACTTGGTGAGGCCCTGTCTTAACCAAGGTCTGGGGATGTGGCTCAGGGGTAAAGCACCCCTGGGTTCAATCCCCAGTTCCAAAGCTAAATAAATAAAATTTTAAAAAGGGCTTGGGATGTAACTCAGTAGTAATGTGCCCCTTGGTTCAGTCCTCACTACCAAAAAATTAATTAATCAATTAGTTTAATTTAATACATTGATAGAAAACCAGAATCTACTTTTTTTTCTTTTTCTGGTACTGTGGATTTTGTGTATTTTGGGAAAGGGTCTTACTAAGTTGCTGAGGGTCTCGCTAAGTTGCTGAGACTGGTCTTGAACTTGTGATCCTTCTGCCTCAGTCTCTGGAGTTACTAGGATTATAGGAGTGTACCACCACACCCAACCTCAGAATCAAATTAATGTCTAAAGCAACAAGGTTTTCTTAAAACATTGATCTGCTCTTAGTACGATTTACAAAAACTGACTTAACAGAGATTTTATGTTTGACAAACGTAATTTCTTACATTTCCTGCTCTTTGTTGGGTATTTGATTACTTAGGGAGAGAGTCTTAAAAGAGTTACGGTTTGCTTAAGCATCTACTTGTTTTAAAGTCTTTTAAGTGATGACTTAGAACTATTTACATTTAGTTTATAGCTGGGGTTTAATGAACAACTATTATTTTACAATGATATATGATAAATATTATTTGCATAAATATTCAAAAGATTTTGCCAAATGCATAAAGGTCTGGTGGACCTGGCAAATGCTATCAGTTACAACTGTCATCCCAAAATGCTGTATACGGGGCAGGGTGTGGTGGCACATGTCTGTAATCCCAGTGGTTCCAGAGAATGAGGCAGGAGGATCGTGAGTTCAAAGCCAGCCTCAGTAATTTAGCAAGGCACTGTCTCTAAGTAAAATACAAAAAAGGGCTGGGGGTGCGGCTCCGTGGTTAAGTGTCCCTGGGTTCAATCCCTGGCAGGAAAAATTTTTTAAAAATTTAAAAAAATAAAAGCTCTGTGTCAATTAAAAAAAACAACAAAACTCGATTTTTATTTGGAGGGGTCAACTGCTAAACTGTCATCAAAATTCTAACCATGGCTATTCTAAGTCTTCTATCATCCACAGTTTTGATTTTTTTTTTTTTCTAAAGCAATTCACGTTGAGTCAAGAAAAGAATTCTTGGGGCTGGGGAGATAGCTCAGTCGGTAGAGTGCTTGCCTTGCAAGCACAAGGCCCTGGGTTTGATCCCCAGCACTGCAAAAAAAGAATTCTTACAAGTTCTCTTAAATACAGCTTTCTGACAAAGCTGAACTCATTTTACAAAGTGGTTCTTCTTTGGTTATCTTTGCCCAAAAACCTGGCATTACTGTAAAAGGATTGTTTCTTAGTTCAAACCTAAAACACAATCTGAATTTGTTTTGCTCTTGTGAATTTGATGTTGCATTTTCCTTTTAAAACTTTATACCTGTTGCCTCTCAAAATTCTTCAGAAAAACAACTAAGAAAATAATCAGGCTCACTGTTTTGAGCTGCTAGTCATCCTACAAAACAGAGGGATTGAACATAGTAGCTAGAGACTCCAGGTCAGCTCAGCCTGAGAACCGCTCCTTCTAAACCTTTTATTAAAAAAAAAAAAAAAAAAAACAAAACCTCAAATGTGACTTTAAAGGGTTTTGGACACTGATCCCTAATCCTCTATCACTTATCCTCTCTTGTGGGACAGATCAGACTAATGACCTGACAGACTAACTGGGGTAAGTCCAGCCTGGCAACAAGGGATAATAAAAACTAGACCATGGTGTGGTTAATCAACCAAGTTTTCAGGAAAAGAAAGGAGGGAATGTAAAAAATATGTAGCAAAATCAGCCAGGTGTGGTGGCATACACTAGTAATCCCAGCAGCTTGGGAGGCTGAGGCAGGAGGATCGCGAGTTCAAAGCCAGCCTCAGCAACAGTGAGGCCCTAAGCAACTATCTCTAAATAAAGTACAAAATGGGGCTGAGGATATGGCTCAGTGGTCTAGTGCCCCTGAGTTCAATCCCTGGTACCCCCGCCCCGCAAAAATGTAGCAAAATCAAAACGGAGCTACTTGTGTCAAGCAAAATAAATAGAGCCAAGAGGATATAAAGGAAGGATTCTTTCGTGATTGCCTGATATAACTAGCAAAAAAGATCGTACAGACCACGAGTTTGCAGAGAGGTCACCATAACCATACACGAAGAGTACTTCTAATAACCAGGTTACTCTCAATTACCTCCTTGGCAAAGGAGGCATACCATCTGCTACACTTGGAATCGACTCCCCTTAGACATTTTATTGGTCCCACAAGGGAAAATCTTTGCAACGATAAGTACTAGCTGTTACATACGGATTAACACATCTCAACAGGTGAAATTATTAGTATCCGAGACTTTAAAGTTAGCAATGTTACTCAGTGGGGGGCTGTCCCCTGGCCCTTTGGAGGGGTCTCCCTGCCCGTTTCCGGCATCCTCATTTGACTTCCTGTCTATGCTCTGCCCTACAGTGTATAAGGCTCCTTCCTATTCTAGGATTGGGTACCTGGTTTCCTTTTCTAAGGAAATAAGCTGGACATCCACACATCCTGTCGTTTTTATGAAGCACCAGGAACACGTGGACTCTTAGAAGAGGCCAGGTCCCAAGGCCACTGTCCAGTCCTCCCTGCCCAGAGGGCCTGGAACGTGCTTGAAGGTGCATTCCGGACAGGACCTGGTCTCTGCCTCTCTTGGGTTCCTTGATGGCTCCGTTGCTCCTTCTGCTCTTTAGACCACATATCCTCAACTATCTGGTCTCTTTTACAAGCAGAAAGTTGGAAGCCATCAAATGACAAGTGATGTTGACTCAGGGGTAAAAACAGCTGTGCCTGCAGCCGGTGATCATCGGACACATTGAAGGTTAGCCAGGGAAATTTTTCACTCTCCTGCCAGGTGACACCCAGATTCAGCTCCCAGGAGTCACAGAAGACGACCTTCACCCTTCATCACACCTCGAGAACAGGAAGTGAGCCGGGCGCGGTGGCCTGTCATCCCAGCAGCTCGGGAGGCTGAGGCAGGAGGATCACGAGTTCAAAGCCAGCCTCAGCAACTTAGTAAGGCCCAAAGCAACTCAGCGAGACCCTGTCTCTAAATAAAATATAAAATAGGGCTGTGGATGTGGCTCAGGGGTTGAGTGCCCCTGAGTTCAATCCCCAGGACCAAAAGAAAATGGAAAAAAAAAAAAAAAGAATGGGGAGTGAAAATAAGTGTGTGGGGGGTATGTTACCCAGTAGAAGTCTACACCCGCTGGCTTGCCTCTTACCCACCCTGCGTTCATCTTTTGAAAATAGGATGCTTGGAGGTTAGAATTTCCTTTCCATGATAATCAGCTGAAACCAGCCAGATCCCCAAATGGCCACACAAATGACCTCTAGAAGACCTCAGACCTCGTTACGATCCAATTTCCATCCTAAGTGACACAGGTACCAGCCGCCAAGACAGGAAGCACCAGACTGTGACAGGGGCAAGAGGCGGTGACAAGCCTGAGTGCCGGAAAGTCTCCACCTCCTCCATGGAAAGATGTGAGCATTCCTCTCCTTCATCAGCTTCTCCTCCTGTCATCCCTGTACCCTTTATTTACGACGTCCCCACCCTTGAAGGGTTAGGCCCCCTGTGAGCTGGCTCCCACGCCTCCATTCTCTGGGCAGAGAATGCATTGGGTGGCTGGTGCTCGGCTTCAGTTTCACCTTTGGCTTCGTGACACTGAATGGAAAGAGATCTTGCATCGAGGGTCTTGCCCCCCGTCAAGTGGGGGACCAACGAGTTGGTAACACTGTGTGAGCAGAGTTCCTGGGGTGTACGGCTTAATGTGAGTTGTCAGCTAGATTGGATTAATAGGCCTCTGGATGTGTCCATGAGGGCGTGTCTAGGCATGATTGGCATGTGGGCTAGCGAATTGAAGGGCAGCCCTTCTTTAAGCATGAGCAGCACCGCCCAATAGGATGGTGGCTTGGATGGAATAAAAGTTGGAGGGCTGGGGAGATAGCTCAGTCGGTAGAGTGCTTGCCTTGCAAGCCCAAAGCCCTGGGTTCGATCCTAAGCACTGCAAAAAAAGAAAAAGAAAAAAAAAAAAAAGAAAGAAAACTGAATAAAAGTTGGAAGAACAAGGAAGCAGATGCAGATGCAAGCTCGGCTCTTCTTGAAGGGGTCTTGATCGCTGCTTGGATCATCTCAGGATACCAGACTCTCGCCTCTTCACTCTTTCAAAGCCGACTTTGATTCTCCAGGGAGTTTCCAGAAGCCTTGGTCTGGGACTAGGGTGGCAGTTTGATCGCTCTCGTTCTGGGGCTTCTGCCTCTTGGACTGCGCAGCTGCTGGTTCTTCCAGCTCTCCAGCTGCAGACCGCCCTTGTGGACCCTCCAGCTTCTGGTTGTGTGAGCCAATCTAATAAATCCCCCTTTTATAATTATACCTCCTGTTGATTCTCTTCCTCTAGAGAACACTAATACATGGGTTTCTGTTGGTTTCTTCCACATCATCTGAGGGAGGCATGACATTTGGGGGGTCGGGGGATCGCAGGTAAGCTGGGGACCCTGGCGCACCAGGTCAGGGGGAAAGGCCCTCCTCACTGCTGGGTGTCCTTTATTGTATTCCCCTGGGGTCCTCTCTTCTCTCCCTGTGCTGTGGACTCTGGAAACGGCGTCTCTCCCAGACTCCAGCGGAAGAATCTCTCTCCCTTCTGTGGTCGCTCGCCGGCGGTGTTTTGGGACGAGGTCTTTCTCTGCTTTAGTTCCTCTGCCCCTGTAATCCCACCTGCTTGAAAGCTTCCAGAGAGTTCTCAATATTTCTGGTCAGTCAATGGCATCCTCTCCACACCTTCCAGCACCATTAAAAGATTCTATTTCTTACCGCATTTATGCCATTTCCAAGAAATGTGTAAGAAGAACCAGAAAACGATGCCTCTCGTTCCACCTTCCTGAAAAAGAATTTCCGTGGACCTTCTGCATCTTCCCGCACACGGGAAGAAAATCCAGGTAACTATTCGGAGGTTCCTTCTGCCGGCATCTCCCTGAGCACCCCCAGGAAGGGAATCTGACTACCCTTCTGTGAGCGCATTCCTTCCAGCCACCAGGGAAACACTGCACCCTCGTCACTGGATGGCTTTTGAATGGGGCAGTGGCCACATCTGCAGGAATTCCTGGAGTTGGGCCAGAAGTGGAGCAATTGGCTACCAGCCCCTGCCAGTCCAGACTGATGGCTGTGGCTCCGTTCATGGCCTCTGCTTTGAGCTCTAGTGTTTTCTAAACCTATTCCAGCTCCAGGATCCTGGGTCAGATGCCCACTCTGGAAGGCCCTAGAGGAGCCTCATGAAGAACAGACGTGGAGGACTCAGCTGCTCGCTATCCTTGCCTCCAATGGAGGAGGAGCCTAGAGGTCTGCTTGCGTGTCAAATCCACGTGCTCAATTACACGCTTCCTCCTCATCCCTCCCGGGGACTCGTGAACTTCTTACCAAAGCCTGCAGCAGCTACCCATCGAGAACTCTGCCAGGCATCTCCTGGGTACTGGGCATATATTGTCACTTAAAATTCTAAGGGACCCCACGAGGTGGATATGTTTGTATCCCCTTTTTAAAAATGAGGAAACGGAAGCACAGAAAGGTTCGGGGACTTATTCAGGGTCATGCAGCTAGTATGTGACAGAAGCAGGATTCCGACCCAGCACTCTGGTGACCCAGCCGCGATGTGACCACACTACTCCAGAACTGACGTCACCCTTCCAGAGAGTCCCTCCTGATCTTTCCCAAAGGAGATGCAAGGACTGGCACGTGACCGTGGGCTCGGTGGCCCTTGACATACCACGCGATCCTGAAGCTGTCGGCCGAGGGCAATGCCTCAGCCTTCTGAAGACACCACTGAGGCATCAGCTTGGGGGACAGGGACAGTCCCCCAAGATGCAGTACACACTTAAATCAATGGCCGGTTTATGGCTGTGTTCCCAGTTCAAAGACTAGATGGGTCTGGGAATCGAGGGGTTGAAGTAGGTGTGACCTTCACTGCCATCATTCGTAGTGACCCACTTGGGGGAACTTGTGCATCTTCTAGGCTCTGGGGGTCTAGAGGACTTGGGTCCCAGGGAGGAAAAGAGGATGCCACAGAGTCTCTCTAGATGGAGGAGCGGGGTGATTCTGAGCCGACTGCAGAAGAAGTGTTTGGGTAACCCTAAGATGGCGGCTGGCGTTGAGCCAAGAGGTGGCGCATAGTTAGTGTTAACACGGCGTGATCTACTTTTGTCTGATTAGCTAATGTCTCCTCTGCGCTAGTGGTCAACAGATATTCCTCATTCTTTCTTGATTGGTACCGAAGGGCATGCCTCAATTGTGCTAATCCTAAGCTGATTGGCTGCCTTAGGTATATAAGACACACACCTATAGGAAGCACCTCGGATAAGCCACACCTCTAGGTCGCTGGGTGGAGGATAAGCAGTACCTCTGATAGATCGCTGGGCGGAGGACTAAGCAGACACCTCTAGATAGCAGAATGAAGATCGCAGGATGCAGGACGCACCTCTAAGAAGAAGCCACAGACCTTTAAGAAATAGCTCCTCTGATAATACTAGCCTCTCTGACAGTGTAGCAAGTCTCTTTTCCTGATAAGCAAAGTCTCTCTTCCTCTAAGCTCTAAGCAAAGCCTGTCTTCCTCTAAAACTTCCTCTAAAAAGCAAGTAAGCCTCTCTTCCTCTATAAACTAGCAAACAAGCAAGAAAGCAGCGCACTAAAGAGAAAGATAATAGAAGTAGCTGTTTCCAGTCCACCTCCGACAAATACCCGCGCAATTGTTGCTGCAGGTGGTAACAAATTACCGTGGGATTGTTGCCGCTGGCCGCGACAGCCAACTCCCTGCTGTAGCGGTCTGGACTTGGGCGGTGTTGGTAATGGTGACGGCGCTCACAAGTGGACACCGCAGGATGCCTGGATAAGTATCCACCCTAAGTATTTAGAAAGGATGGAATTAAATACAGGAGATGCCACTCAAGTTTATATAGCATTCTTGGTTTACCTGGATCTCATGGAGAGTAAAAGTTGGTTTGAAGTAACTGTGGGATTACCTGAACTCCAGCTCATCTGCCTGGCTGGTACTGAGACAGAAGGGGAAAGGTTACAGACCGTGTTGCCTACACCCATCTCTGCTTCTCTCAGCCATCAAAGGATAAGGGACATCTTGAAGGCATGAAAACTACGAGGTGATGCAGATCTGGATTTGCCAATGTCTTTCACCCTAGCTATCGTGGAATCTGATTCTACAATAGTCTACTATCAACTCGCTGATGGATTTATGCTGCCAGCCCCTCAGAATATTCCCCTTGGAAGATGACATCTGCACTTCTCAACCCTTTATTCATAAAAGATTGGATTTGAGACCCATCCACCTGCTTTTTCTTTTATCTCCGAGATAGTCAAGTTGATTTAACTGTTTCCATTCCGTAAGTTTTCTTTCGGAAGAATAAAACTTTCCCAGTTAGAAGAATTTGTATTGCTTGAAACGATAGAGTTGTTGCTCTAGAACTCTTATTGGAGACAGTTTAGTTACAGTTGTGCTCAGATCTATGCCGAGGATGCGTTCAGAGGGGTGGAACCCCTGTGCCTCTTCATCACCCACGTTCATACGAGCCACAGCTGGCTCATTGAAACCACCACCTCTTCCCTTACTCTGCTCTCCCAGGGCCTTCTGGCCTCTGTAGCCAGCTTGGGCTGGCACTTTATGTACATTGTGACATGTGGAGAGTTTATTTCTGCCTGCTTTTCCATCTTTAGGAGAAAGTGCAAGATATCTTTGAATCAAAAAAAAAAAAAAAGACAAAGAGTCTCTCTAGAAGCTGGGCGTGGCAGTGACTTGGGAGGCTGAGGAAGGAGGATTTCAAGATCAAGGTCAGCCTCAACAACTTCATGAGACCCTGTCTCAAAATTAAAAATGAAAAAGGGCAGGGGACGTAACTCAGAGGTAGAGTGCCCCGGGTTCAGTCTCCAGCAGCACAAACACACACACACACACACACACACACACACAGAGTCCCCTCAGACTTCAAGCAACAGTGCCACCTAATAACTTTGGGCTCCTTTTGTCAAGAAATGAGCAGGCAAGGAAAAAGGTCACCATTCACCAGTCAGAGAAATTAATCCTAACCATCAAGGCACCCAAGGTATAAGGCTGGACATCTCCTGATATTTCCCTGCCCTGTTTTGATTGATTGATTGGTTGATTTTTGGTACTGAAGATTGAACCCGAGGGTGCTTAATCACTGAGCCATATCCCCAGTCCTTTTCATTTTTTATTTGGAGAAGGGTCTCACTAAGTAGCTTAGGGCCTTGCTAAATGGTTGAGGCTGGCTTCGAACCGGTGATCCTCCTGCCTCAGCCTCCCGAGCCACCGGGATTATAGGCGGGTGCCACTCCACTTGGCTCCCTGTCCAGGGATGGTGTTAAATGAACAAGTGTAACAGTTACAGTTCAGGAAGGGCATGTTGGCCGGGACTCAGACCCCCCAGGCATGAAGCCTTGGTCACCACCCCCAGGTAAACCATCCAGATCAGTGAACGTGTGAGCCAGAGCTGAGGGGCAGCTAGATGCGGTGGCAGAGGAGGGGAGAACATGGGCATCGAGACAGCTACAAGACCAGCAGCCATAGCAGGGACTGTAGTTCATCCCTCTCATCATCCCTTTTAAATTCTCTGTAGGAAGACAGAGCAGCCAGAATCCTGGAGGAACTGCCTCAGAGGGGACGAACTTTCGCTCTGGAAGAGGTGGATCCCAGAGGTGCAAGGGGTGGCCCGTGGCAGATACTGTGCTGGGCCACACCTGGTCTCATCCCTTCAGGAAGTGAACAACGGAATTCCTTACTTCCCACTCACCCTGCCTGCCACTGCCAGATCCGTACCTCTAAAGTGCCTCCCTCGCTCAAGAACTCTCAGTGGCTCCCAGCTGCCTTCAGATGATCCCTTTGGTATGGCTTTCTAGGCCTCCAACAGGCCTAGAAAGTTGGACAGTCTACCTGTCCAACTTTCGCTTCCAAGTCTCATAGATCTCATCCCTATGGCTAACGAAAACCGGACCAGTCACCTTCCCTTGTCTCAGTTATGGCTCCATCTTTTCATGTAGCTCCCTTCACGTGAAATATCCTACATCTTCCCTGAGTCTCCCTTTTGAGTTTCTCATCCTTTACATCCTTAATAGTGGGGCATGAAAGTGTTGTCAGTGCCTGTTAGGGTTCAGATGTGAGGTGTCCCCCAAAAACTCACGTGTGAGACCACACAAGAAGGTTCAGAGGAGAAATGATTGGGTTGTAAGAGTCTAAATCCAAATGGTGAATTCATCGCCTGCGAGGGACTAACTGGTAACTGAAGTGGTGGGTGTGGCTGGAGGAGGCGGGAACTGGGGCGTGGCCTGGGGTATATATTTGCATATGGCGAGTGGAGACCGCTCCCTGCTTTCTGATCACCATGTGGGCTGCTTCCCTCTGCCACACTCTTCTGCCTTGATGTCCTGCCTCACTTTGAGCCCCGAAGAATGAAGCCAGCCACTTATGGACTGAGACCTCTGAAACTGTAAGTCCATAAAAAAAAACAACTTTCCTCCTCTACAACTGTTCTGGTTGGGTCCTTTAGTCACAGCAGTGAAAAGTTGGTTAAAACAGGGTCCAAACTCTATAGAGTTATAAGGCCTGGGTTCACACTCTCTACCTCTGCCTCTTTGTGGCTGTGCTATCTGAACCCAGTTGCTTTACGTCTCTGTGCCTTTTTATCTGTAAAATGGGGTTACTAAGAGAAGTTAGTAACTTTTAGGGAAAATTCAGGGATTAAAAGAGAGAATCTGGGCAAGTTGTTTAAAACAGCACCTACCACAGAGTAAACATTAAATACTGGATAATACTTTTGTGGTGTTTTTGGAGGGGAGGGGGGCGTCCAACCTAATTTTTCCACAGTGGGCCACAGAGCAAATAGCTCAGCCTTTGAAACTCTTTGATTCTATTGCTGAGGCACACAAACAACCACAGATAGCAGGTAACTGAAGAGTGTGGTGTGTTCCAATAAAACTTGATTTATGGAACCAGTTAGTTTTGCCACAGTTGCTAAGCCCTGCCTGGCCCCTGGGTTTGGGCCCAGCATGAGTGGAAAGCCTTCCCTCACCCCCAGGAGAGACTGGCTTCTCCCACCAACCCTGAGTATTCTCAGTACCTTAAACTCCAAGAGCAACAACAGAACACCCCCCTGTGTGGCTTCCTGCCTTCCTTGAGTAGAGGTCAGAAGGGGTGGGAGGCCACACTACTCGTAGTAGTGACCAGGGTCCTTAGTTCCACTTATGCGTAACCTGGCAAGGGATTTCACCCTCCCCGTCTGAGAGGACAAAAAATGGAGACTGCAATAAAGCCATGGTGTGCACCCCCTGGACAGCCCTGTGTCAAAGTGAAATGTCCAGAAGATGCCAGATCTTTCTTTATATTCCGATTTCACTTTTGTGACCTTCCAGCTATTGTGTGGTTGCTGTCAATCATGACAATGACGATATTCTTTTGCTACATCAGAAGCCCGGCTGTAGCCATCTTGGCCCCCCACCCCCACCAAGGCCACGAACACCCGTACAGCCATCCCTTGGGATCCGTGGGGAACTGGTCTCAAGAAGCTCCTCAGATGCCAACATCTCAAATCCCTTATTAAATGTGTGTTCCTTGGGATGGAATAATAATAATGCTCAAATCCCGTATTAAAATGGCCTGGCACTTGCACAGAACCTAAGTCCTTTGTATGGGTGGCAGGGTGCTGGGGATTGAACCCAGGGGCACTTTACCACTGGGCTGCATCACCATCCTTTCTGACCTTTTATCTTGAGACAGGGTCTTACCATGTTGCCCAGGCTGGCCTTGAACTTGTGATCCTCCTCCCTCAGCCTCCCAAGTAGTTGGGATTCCAGGTGTGCACCACCATGCCCAGCTTCTCCCACATACTTTAACGCATCTCTAGGTGACTCACGGTAGCGAGTACAAGGTCAATGCTGTGGAAATGGTCATGATGCTCTACCGTTTAAGGAAAAAGTCTGTCTATGGTCAGTATCCAGACGCAAATCTTTTTCAAATATTTTTGACTCCGAGGAGGCGGAACCCAGGGCTATGGAGAGCGGACCAGTTGACGGGCTACCTGGCTGGATGGCGGAGCTGGGTATTTACTTACGACTGGGGGACCCCTCCGATCCCAAAGCCCACCAAGCCTCGGAGCACCAGGATCCAGCTGTACACGGGCGCGAAGGCGCTGAGGATGCCGTAGTAGAGGGTCCAGAGCACGCTGATCTTCAGGCCCTGCGGAGAAGGAAGACACCCGGTCACAGGGCTTCTCCGCACAGGTCACAGGACCTCTCCGCACACCCGGATGGCATGGGCTGCAGGAGATCTGGCTGCAGCTCGGTGGCAGAGCGCTAGCCGAGCATGTGCGAGGCCCTGGGTTTGATCCCATGGAACACACACACACGCACACACGCACGCACGCACACACACACACACACACACACCAGCTCCCATGCAGGGGACGTACGTCACTGCAGAGCAAGAGCGTAGCCTGCGTGAGGCCCCGGATTCCATCCCAGCACCCCCTCCCCAGATGCTGCCCATAGGATTAAAGAATCGCCACCCCCTGGCTAAGGGATGCCTGGGGTTCTCTGTAATGGGTGGTGCCAATCCTCAGGGGCATTGTGAGAAAACTGTGGGCCACTCTTTTTTATATATGTATATTTGCAGATGGACGCAATACCTTTACGTATCTATTTTTAGGTGGTGCTGAGGATTGATCTCAGTGCCTCACACATGCCAGGCAAGCGCTCTACCACTGAGCCACACCACCAGCCCCTGGGGGCCATTCTTAATGGTCCCACTGATTAATATTTTATGCCAACCAGGGCCCAGAGTCAGCCACTCCACAAGGCAGGAGACTCGTCCTGGGTCTCAGAGCATCGCGGACATCCTGCCGACCCCACTGCCGCACCCGGGAGACCCTGTAAACGATGATTCGCACCTAGATCTTCACTCTGCCTTAGGTAGAGACAGGACGGGAGTCGGGGGCAGAGCCCAGGTCATACACTGACTTTTCTAAGAAAGGAAATGCCAGGTAAATCAGAGGAAGTTTTACTTTTTTTTTTTCCCCCCACAAATTGACAACATCATTTATTTCAAAAAACCATTCTGTCAGTGACAATGTTACATAAGATACCTGAGTCACTGAAGGATTATTTCAGTATTTATCTGCATTCACAGGGCTCCTTTATGAATTGACTCATGTAAACTTTATTTCAAAATGCCAAAGAGTATAAGAAAAAGCTTAGACAATGTTCACGTAAGTCCAAATTTACTTATAATGAGGGGCAAATATTAACTAGTTTCTTGTACCATCTAGGTTAAGCTGTATGTGAAGAGTTGCCTGTTGAAAATAAACCTTATCTTAGTTAATGACCTTTAAAATTTTTTTCCTTAGCTACAGCATTACAACTTGTCTTTTTTTTTTTTTTTTTTTGGTGCTAGGGATTGAACTCAGGGCCTTGTGCTTACAAGACAAGCACTCTACCGACTGAGCTATCTCCCCAGCCCCGAACTTGTCTTTTTTTTAAAGGTTGTGAATGACTGGATTATTTTATCTCTGAAATTGACACCAGGATCCTTAAGAAGGCATTTACTAGCCAGGCACGGTGGCGCATGCCTGTCATCCCAGAGGCTTGGGAGGCTGAGGCAGGAGGATCACAAGTTCAAAGCCAGCCTCAGTAAAAGCAAGGCACTAAGCAACTCGGTGAGAGCCTGTCTCTAAATAAAATACAAAACAGGGCTGGGGAGGTGGCTCAGTGGTTGAGTGCCCGAGTTTAATCCCCAGTAAAAAAAGAAGAAGGCATTTACTATAGTTTTAATTTGGAATGTCCCCCAAGGGTCTGTGTGTGAAAGGCTTGGTCCCCAGGTTGGCACTACAGAGAGGTGGTGGAGCCTTTAAGAGGTGGGACTTAGCAGGGGGTGGGGCTTAGCAGGAGGTGGGGCTTAGCAGGAGGTGGGACCTAGCAGGAGGTTTTAAATCATGAGGGGCGTGGCCATGAAGAGACTGTGAATACCTGGTCTCTCCTTCCTTCCTATTTCTTTCCACCTCTCTGCCAAGAGGTGCTTAGCTCTGCTCTACTAAACACTCCCCTGATGAACTACCCCACCACAGGCCTGAAAGGGAGGGGACAAACTTACCCTGCACTGAAACAAACCTTTTCTCTTTAAAGGTTGATTTATCTCAAGTGTTTGTTGCAATAAAGAAAAGCAGACTAACGCAACGTGATCAAAAACCTTCATGGCGGGCTGGGGATGTAGCTCAGCTGGCAGAGTGCTTGCCTTACGTGCACGGGGCCCTAGGTTCAATCCCCAGCACCACGAAAACAAAACAAAACAAACAAAAAATGTCCTGGCATTTTAAGCAGCAGGACATGTGTTCACACAGGCTGAGAACCACAGCGGGACACAAGGCTTCAGGATGGACAGGGTACAGATTCCTGGAGCACTAATTACTCAGAGAATGTGAAAAAGAAACTAAAGGAGAATATAATTTATATCACAGTCACCCTCAAATGTGAGGGAGTAGAATGCAAATTTTATGTGACTTTTAAGCCTGCCACGTGAGGTCCAGAACGAGTCTCTGCCACACCCCTCCCAGGAACCAAGGTGTTCCCCTCCTGCCCTGGAACACCTCAGGAGGGAAGTGTAGAACACACTGATTTCTGCTTTACTCGTGAACGGAATTTTAAAACACTAGAATGGAGATCTCTGTCTAGAGGTCCTTGAAAAATGGTGATAGGTAATAGAAAATTTAAATCATTTTGTATTTCCTTGCAAGAAAGTTACTTTTTTTCTTTCAGTACTGAGGATAGAATCCAGGGCCTCGCACCTGCTAGGCCAGAGCTCTACCACTGAGCCACGGGGACAGGGCCTCGCTAAGCTGCTGAGGCTGGCATTGAACTTGCAATTCGCCTGCCTCAGCCTCCCAAGTTGCTGAGATCATAGGTGTGGCCACCGCGCCCAGCTCCTTTCCTTAAAAAATACATTTAAGTAAAAAATTTTAATTGTAATTTTAACTAATCAGTCTACCTCATGCAGGACAGGGGATGGAACCCAGGCGCAGGTCACCACTAAGCTACATCCTAGCGCTCTTTATCTTCTACTTTAGAGACAGGGTCTCAATAAATTACCCAGGCTGGCCTCCAAATTGCGAGCTGCCTGCCTCGGTTTCCCAATTGCTGGGATTACAGGTGTGCACCACTGTGCGGTCTCATTTTAATTGTTTTTAAAAGCAAGTTGATATAAATAAAGACAGTGAAGGACTGGGGGGGGGGGGTAGTTCAATGGTAGGGCACTCTCCTACCATGTGCAAGAACCTGGGTTCCATCCCCAGCCCTGTAACCAGGGCCCACTTTATGCTTTGAATACAGCCCTTGCTGCTGTGCGACTTATTTTTTTAAAGGGACATGTTTCTTTCTCTTCCTCTCTTCCTGCTCCTCCCTAATCTCTCCCAGCTCCCTCATCTCCAGGGAAAAAGGTTTACCTTTCTTCCCCATCCCAGGTACAGTTATCTGTCCGTGAGCACACACCTTACCACAGGGATGAAGTAATTCAGACTGGGATGGCACAGAAGATCTCAGAAATGACTATCTTCCAAATTAATAAGTGAATTACAACTCCAACAGAGAACCCTGGAATAGAGCCTTTGAGTCACCTCTTTAAAAAATCCCCTGTTGCCCTTTAGGGGCAGAATCACAGGCTCTGGGGCAGAAGCCCCTGTGCTACTCCTTTGCTTGCAAAGCAATGAAACTTCTTCCTTTTTCTCAAAACAGTGTCCTTGGGCTGGGGATATGCAGGTGGTAGAGTGTTTACCTCGCATACACAAGGCTCTGGGTTCAATCCCCAGCACCCAAAAAACAAAACAAAAACCATAAAAGCAGTGTCCTCATTATTGGATTGGCGTTGGGGACAAGAACTGAGCTTTCAGTAACAGCCTCCACAAAAACAACAACAACAAATAAAGATACACAACTAGAAGAACAGGTTGTCAGGAATCACTGATGTCTAGGAAGCAAAAATAAGAAAGCAACATTTCTGCACCCCAAAGCCACCACTGTGAAATCAGTTCCTGCTCACTGATACTTCATTCTTTTAATTTAATGTATTTTAGTTGTCAACGGACCTTTATTTTATTCATTTATTTATATGCAGTGCTGGGAACTGAACCCAGTGCCTCACACGAGCTAGGCAAGCGCTCTACCACTGAGCCACAAGCCCAGCCCCACTTCATTCTTTTCGTTGGGCTAAAGTTCACTTCATTGGGATTTTCTTCCCTGAAACCCAAGCAGACTAACATCTGACACAGGACGTAATGAGCGGCGGAGAAAACAAGAGGAAAGAAAAACAAAGCAGGAGAAGAGAGGCCGCCTAGGGCTTCGCCTGCCTCTGCGCTGTGGAGGCTCAGCACAGACGGCCACGCCCACCCGGCTGGCTCGCAGACACAGGCACGCAGGTGTCAGCTGACCCCGGCTCTCCAGCCGCCCCCACATGGGGGCGTGGCAGCCATGTGCGGGGACTGTCACAGGGTCACAGAGTTTCTTGCCACTGCAGGAATGCGTCAGCGGACTTTCTGCTGGACCAGGGTTACGCGGCTTCCCATCTGATCTGACCTTTATCATTGACGGCTCTCCTGCCCTCCCTGCCTGCCTTCCATACACACTGTATATCTAGTTTGTATTTTATTTACTTATTTACTTTTGTGTTCCTGGGGGGCTGGCATCCAGGGCCTCGAGAGGTTAGGCAAGCGCTCTACCACTGAGCTACATCCCCAGCTTCCAAACACCAGCACCCCCGCTGTATTCCAGGGAGCAGAGGGAGCGGCCTAAACATGCACTCGTTAATTTGCTCACTGGATTATCCATTCCATAAAAGCCTTGAGCCCCTGTTGTATGCCACGGATAAATATTCATAATATCATTCACTCATATTAATGAGTAAATATTCATTAATGTATCCATTTATTCAATATACAGCTGTTGAACACTTGCTGTGTGCCCAGTACTAGAGCTACTGATTATATATATATATATATATATATATATATATATATATATAAAACCAGTTCATTCATTTGTTCAGTGTGCACGTATTGAGCACCTGCTGTGTGCTTGGCAATAGAGACATCTATTACTCATTCATTCCTTCATCTATGCAAGATGGTGTGTATCAGGCATCGCTGTCTCCTCTACATCAGGGAACCTGAAAGCTGCAGAGCCTCTAACTTCATCGAACTTCATCTGCATTTTTAGACCACAGTTACATCCTTATACTGGGTCCTCACAGTGTGGGAAGAGATTATTTTCATTTCTACTTTACGAATTAGCACAGCAAGGGCAGAAATAGTTTAGTGATTTGCTCAAAATTAGCAAGCGGCAGAGTCAAGCCTGGATTTCCAACCTTGAAGCCTCTCTGAGTGAGCCACTCCCCCGCTCCAGGGCCTTGGATGCCACCCCCCACTCCAGGGCCTTGGATGCCACTCCCCATCCCAGGGCCTTGGATGGCCACCACCTCCTCCAGGGCCTTGGATGGCCACCCCCTTCCTCCAGGGCCTTGGATGGCCACTCCCACCCCAGGGCCTTGGATGGCCACCCCCACCCCCAAGGCCTTGGATGGCCACCCCCACCCCCAAGGCCTTGGATGGCCACTCCCACCCCAGGGCCTTGGATGGCCACCCCTTCCTCCAGGGCCTTGGATGGCCACTCCCACCCCAGGGCCTTGGATGGCCACCCCCACCCCCAAGGCCTTGGATGGCCACCCCCACCCCAGGGCCTTGGATGGCCATCCCCTCCTCCAGGGCCTTGGATGGCCACCCTTTCCTCCAGGGCCTTGGATGGCCACTCTCACCCCAGGGCCTTGGATGGCCACTCCCCCACTCCAGGGCCTTGGATGGCCATTCACCTCCTCCAGGGCCTTGGATGGCCAGTCCTGCCCCAGGGCCTTGGATGGCCCTCCTGACTGCTGACAAGAACACACAGGCACAATGCAGGTGGGGCAGACCAAGGCCAGGGGCGGCCCAGGGAATGGGAGACAAGGTGCCCTGACCTGGCCTCTACCCAGCTCCCCGCCTGTTACCATGACGGTGTGGGTCCGGGGCTATGAGATGACCGGTTTTCAAGAAAAAACAAGCTGTTTGTTTTTATGCAAAATAAAATAAAACTCAGAACCGTCTAAAACACCGAGGCGAAGAGAACAGGGCTGGAGCTGGGCTCAGGCGGACGCACGCTAGCGCGCTCCAGGCCGGCTGAATCGCCAGCACCAAAACCAAACCCCAAAACACACGGCCAGGGCCAGATGGGGCCGGGTTGGCCAGTTAGCAACTGTGGTCTAGAAGGGCTGGTGATGCACGGGCCCAATATGCACCCTGAACTCCCCAATCTCCAGGACGAGAGGACCCAAACCGCATTCTGGATTTTCTTCCTGGGAGCCTGGGACAATGTCCGCGGATCACGCGGCGGCAAACATCTCCGGATGTTCTGAACCTTTCTGGCGGCGTCTTCCCAAAGCACCTCGGAACGTTCAGAGGTGAGAGCACTGGATCTAGGGAGCTGCCACCTCCTCAGTCCCCGGCTTGGAAGGACCGACCTACTGGGGGGCAGCTGCGGGCAGGCGGGGCGTGGCTGAGGGTGGGCCCTTGTGGGCGTGTCCAGAAGGGGGTCCCTTCCCTGTGGTCGCTTCCCTGTCCCCCTCTGCTTCCTGACCTCGCCGTGCGCTGAGCAGCTGTCCTTCACTGAGCCTTTCCCTATGATGGGCTGCCTCGCCCCCGGCCCAGGGCCAAGTAGGGACTGCCACCCCGGAAACCGGGAGCCCCGGAGAAACTCTCCTCCTCTAAGAAGTTGTTACCGTCAGGTATTCTGGTCACAGCGGCAAAAGCTAACTAAAGGCTAGCTCCACGGGGGCACTGGGATGTGACCCCAAATGTGCTTATCTCCCCGACCCCAAGGCTACAACGTCCTTTGTCACCATTACCCTCCTTCCGGTCACTTTTCTATGGTGCCACCAACTGCCAGCCTGTGGAAACTTCTGCAGGAACCCAACTGGCTCACTGAATCCTGGCCCCATATGGGACTGCCCGGCAAAGTCACGAAGTGGACACCCTCGCGGAAACCTCCCTGCTGGGCGGAGGCAGATCAGGACATCTCCTGTGGCTGCCAGGCCTGGCCAGCTGCCCGGCCTGCCCCGTGTTCCTGGAGAAGTCCTGGGGAAGCGTTTTCTAACTGCAGCCTGCTCCTTGCTCCCGGAGGCCGGCAGCATTCCGAGCTGCCCCGGGGGAGCCCTGCAGCCTGGGGTGCTTTCCCGCCTCTCCCTCTGGTCACACTAGGTGTGGAACCTAGTCGGCTGGTCAGGACAAGGGGTGGGACCCCTGGGGGTGGCCCTCCCAAGCTTCATCTATTTGGGATGAATGAATGTCGGACTGATGAGTTGAGTTCCGGGGATGACTCAATTCTGTTTGCTGGCAGCCGAGGTCGGGGTGAAGGCCGTGGACTGTGGAGGTGGACACAGCTGTATTTTAACTGCTCTGCCATTAATGGGTACCTGGAACTTCACAAACAACAGTGGACATGAATGAAACTGTTTCTGTGTCAAGAGCATTATATGCAAGGCCATCATTCACTCCTTGCAACAGCCCTAGGTGAGAGAGTGTTATTTCATCACTTAGAGAACAGAGGCACAGAGAGGTTGAGCAGCTTGCCCAGGGTCACACAGCCTCCAAGTGGACAAGCTGGGATATGAACCCAAGCAGTCTGGCTCAAGGCCATGCTTATCATAGCAATATGCTACTATGTCGCTTGTGAAAATGAGCCACACAGGTAAGTATTGGGATGAGAGCAGAGCAGGCCAGAGGACAGAGAAAGAGCATGAAGAACTAGCTCTTCATAATACTGCAACTTGGCATTGTGTGCACAGTGACTTGACTTGGGCACAGGAACGTCCTGGACCGGATCATCCTTTGTGATGTGGGGTGTCCTCTGTACTGTGGGGTATGGGGCAGACTCCCTGCTCTCTGTCCTCTAGATTCCAGCAGTGGCCCTGCCCCTTGCTGCGACAATTGACAACGTCTACAGGCACTGGCAAGCGCTCCCCTCCCTACACTCAAAACCACCGTTCTGGAAGGGGCCAGAATTCCCAAGATTCAATCAGCGTCTTTCCGAAAGCCATCAAGGAATCTGTGAAATCGAGGCTCAAGTTTCCTGGGAGCCCTCTCTTCCTTCTTCCCTTCCCTCCTCCCTCGCTGGCTCCCTTCTGCCCTCTCCCTTCTTGGGTTAGGGATGCTCACGACCCCTCGACCCTCCAACCAGGAAAAGGGTGAAGCCGTCACTCACACCTTTGGGAAATGGTCACTTTGGCGGGTGGCATCTAGAGGGCTGAAGTCCAGAGTGATCCCTCCAGGCCAACGGGGGACCAGTCAGCCTGGAGCGGCCTTGCCAACCACCCCTGCGGCCCCAGAACTAATCCAGATCCTCTGGCCATGATGGCCACACTCCTCTTCTCAGCCTGTGACGCTGGCCCCACCATGGCCGCTTCTTGGCAGGTGAATGGACGGCCATCTCCCTGGTATCTGCCGGCCCAGTGCTTCCTGCCCAGTTCGAGAGGATGCAGCTGGCGCCTACTTCTTGCCCAGCACCCTTTAGACATCTCTTCATTCCTTGAGTCGACATAAATTTACTGAGTGCCTAAAGATTTAAGCCACGAACATCACAGTGAAGACTGAGACCCACCCTAAGACCCATCCTAAGATGTGACGCTCTGACCCTGTGGCCTCGGGCAAGGCGCCATTCCCTGTGCCTCGGTTTCCTCTTCTGTAAAGTCAGAGCGGTCACGCAGGTTGGGTGTCCCTGTCCCAAAATGCTTGGGAACAGAAGCATTTCAGATTTCTTCTTCTTTTTTTTATTTTTCAGACTTTGGAATATTTGCATCAATTGCATTAGCTGAGGATCCCCTAATTCAAAAACCCCCAATCCAAAAACGCTCCCAAATCCTAAAAGTTCTGAGCGCCAGGCCAGCACGCAAACACTTCCGGATTTTCAGACTCTGGAATTTGGGTCTGGAGCGCCTGCTGGTGACCGGGTGAGCTCGCGTGGTGCCAGGCACTATTTTGCTTTCAGGCTGCGACACCTTAGTCCTAGTGGCCGTGACCCGTCACCCACCCACCGCCACTCTCTTCTTTCCTAACAGAGTTCCACGTTGGCTGAGGTTCCCAATCCACGCCCGGCCCAGGGGGCAGATTTTATTAGCCGAAGCCAATAGTTCTCACTGGGGTCCCTGGACGGTGGCAGCAGCATTGCCCGGGAACTTGTTAGAAATGTCACAGCTCTGTTTTCACAGGTCCGGGCGCCCAGCCCGTGTCCGGCACCCAACAAAGCCATCCCTCCAAATGGCACTGGAGGTGACTTGGGTTCTGTCACTCTTCTTTGTATATATGAGGAAACTGACGCTCAGACAGGTCGATTCACTTGCACGAGGTCACATAGTCAGAAGCAAGAACCCAGGTCCACCTGACTGCCAGCCAATCACCAGGACACTCCCCTGCCTCTGGCACAACAGCAGCTAATGGAGAGCAGCCAAGAAGGACAGGAAAGCTGTGGTCACAGAGTGGGCACCACTGGGGTGGAGCCTCTACACGGCTCTCGACCCCCCTGAGGGCCAAGTCCAGGGGCTGGAAGAATCAAAGACCCAAGTGCAGCGTGACAAAGTAAGAGCAGCGGAAAAAACAAAGGGGACCCTCCAAAGCCACAGAAGCAATAAAACCGCAGACCTGCCAACGGAGCCGCGGCCACCTCAGGGCGGGAAAACCAGTCCCGTGCCTGCCCCGCCTCACTGCACGCCCAGGGGACACCAGCAGCCCCCAGCCACGCGCAACTCGAAGCGTCCACAGTGGCCTTAGCGCCATGTCCCCTCGCAGTCCGACGTGGCTCTCCACGCGGCCTGCCATGGCTACCGCAGCAGAGGTGTTGCTCCCCGTCCCCGTCACCCACGGCGAGGGACCCGGAGGACGCGGGCTCAGAAGAGGCTGACTTACTGTTTTCCTGCCGTACTGGTCCGAGATATTTCCCCAGAGCGTGGAGCTGGACATCATGCCTACAAAGACCACCTGTGGATGTAACGACAGCTTCTATCAGCGACACGGAGCAGGAGACAAGGAACAATAGCCCAAACCCATAGCATTGCACCCCGTGAAAATAATAAGCTGCAGCCAGGCACAGTGGTCCATGCCTGTCATCTCAGCGGCCTGGGAGGCTGAGGCAGGAGGATCATGAGTTCGAGGCCAGCCTCAGCAATTTAGCAACTCAGAGACACTGTCTCAAAATAACATATAAAAAGGGCTGGGGATGAGGGTCAGTGGGTAAGGGCCCCTGGGTTCAATTCCCAGTACCAAAAAAAAAAAAAAGAGCCAACCCTGGCCACACACCCACCAGGGCACAAACCGTCTCATGCATCGCACCGCCGCTTAGGGCGCGGGACCATTGCACTAGGTGCGTGTTATCGTTACCCCCATTTTCCAGATGAGGAAACTAAGGCCCAGCCAAGGAAAACCACTCCACCAGGGTCCAACAGGGGCCAGAGGTGGGCGGCGGGACTGGATTAGGCAGTGAGGCTACAGAACGAGGATTTCACCAGCTTATCACCTAAGAAATGTCTCGCCCTAGGGCTAAGGAAAGACACGGGCCAGAGCGCAGAGCTGGAAGTGGGCAGACGGAGGGCCAGGCCGGGGCGAAGACCACCACTTGGGGGCGCTCACGGTGCTGGGCAAAGCTGGCGTCACGTGGTTCTTCCTTGGCCCACCCCAACCGATGGACGGGGAGCTGAGGCTCATGCAGGCGAAGACACCTGCTCGGAATCCCCCGAGGAGGATCGCGCACCAGCCGGGCAGCTGCCTGGGGCTCACCGCAGCAGACACCTCGCTAAATGCCTGGCGCTCACCTTACTTAAGCCCTGCAGCCCTTGAGGGGTGCTGCTCGCGTCCCCATTTAACAGCTGGGCCAACTGAGGCCCAGGGAAGAAACGCGCAGCCTTGGTTCTGTCTGACCCTAGAAGCCTTTCTGCTGGCGGGTCCCCGGGTAGTGGCTAGAACAGGGTGCGCGGGGGTCCCCGGGGTCTCCAGGACCGCCTGTCTCTTAGGTCACGGGGCTCAGTACGCGCTTGCCACCGCCGCCTCGCCCCCGGGCACTCCAAGCCCCCTTAGAGGACGCCTAATCCTAACGCAAGGCAAGTGCCAGCGAAACAGCTGCCACCCTGTTCAGGGAACAATGACAGGATAAAACGCCTGTGCCACGACGTTCTCCCAGGATCTTCTCTCCGTGTTGGGTCAGATCCTGAGCCGGAGGAGGGTCAGCTGTGCGCAGGGCACCCAGGGAGAAGCGGAGAGGGGTCATTGCAATCCCGGAGGGAGCTTCCCGACCCTCCGCAGCCCTATTCTTTCCTGAGACCGACTGGGGGGTCTGACCTGTCCCCCGGTCCCCGGGTGGCTTCTCCCAGTCTCCGTGCAGAGTGCGCTGCGGGCCACCAGATCCCCCGGTGCGCCTCGGAAGGGGACGCCCTCGTCAGTCATCTAGGCTCCCCGGCCTTTACTGTGATTTTTAACAAAACAGGAGGATGACCCAGGCGGGTGGCCAGCGAATGAGATCACCAAGAGTTACTTTTCATACATGAGAAGGGTGGACTCTTTAGTATAGAACTGGGACGTTGCATTAAATGCTCAAGCGGCATTAGTTTATTGAGTGATAACGGAACGCCTGCCTGGCCCCTAAAACTTCTTTCATGACAACAAACTTTTCATATCCGTTCAGTAAAAATGACAGACAGAAAAACATTAGTCATATATAACCCAGAAAAAAAAAAAGAAGTACTAAAACCTGGATTAGTTTAGCAATAAGTAATCATCCAAGAATGCATGAAATATTTGGAAAACATCCCCTACCACTTACTAAGGGCTATGGTCTCAATAAAAATTTACTTATGTTTAATAATTATTTGTTGCTGGGTAGGGTGGTGCAGGCCTGAAATCCCACTGACTCAGGAGGCTGAGGTAGGAGGATGGCAAGTTGGAGGACAGCCTCAGAAACTCAGCAAGACCCTGTCTCAAAATAAAAAATAAAAAGGGCTGGGGATGTAGCTCAGCACCCCTGGGTTCAATCCCCAGTACCAAAAAAAAAAAAAACTATTTGTCAAAATTTATTACTCTTAACCACATGAACCTCAGATAAAGTATTAATCTCTAGGCTATATAAAGAACTCAAAAGACTTAACACCAAAAAACAAACAAACAAATACCCAATCAACAAATGGGCTAAGGAACTGAACAGATACTTCACAGAAGGAAGATATACAATCAATCAACAAATATATGAGAAATTGCTTCTCTAGCAATTAGAGAAGTGCAAATCAAAACTACCCTAAGATTTCATCTCACTCCACTCAGAATGGCTATTATCAAGAATACAAGCAACAATAAGTGTTGGCGAGGATGTGGGGAGAAAGGTACATTCACACATTGCTGGTGGGACTGCAGATTGGTGTGAATACTCTGGAAAGCAGTGTGGAGATTCCTCAGAAAACTTGGAATGGAACCACCATTTGACATGACTATCCCACTCCTCGGTTTATACCCAAAGGACTTAAAATCAGCATACTATAGTGACGCAGCCACATCAATGTTTATAGCAACTCAATTCACCATAGCTAAACTATGGAACCAACCTAGGTGCCCTTCAACAAATGAATGGATAAAGAAAATGTGGTATATATATATGATGGAATATTACTGAGTTTTAAAGAAAAATAAAATTATGGCATTTGTTGGTAAATGGATGGAGTTTGAGAATTTCATGCTAAGTAAAATAAGCCAAACAAACAAACAAAAAAAAAACCAAAGGCCAAATGTTTTCCCTGATAGGCGGATGTTAATTCACAATAAGGGGGCGGGGCTAGGGAAGAATAGAGGTACTATAGGTAGAGTGAAGGGAGGGGAAGGGGTGTGGGGGAAGGAAGGATAGTAGAGTGAAACAGACATTATTACCTCATGTGCATGTATGACTGCATGACCAATGTGATCCTGCAACATGTATAATCAGAAAAATGAGAAATCATACTCCATTTATGTATGATCTATCAAAATGTATAAATGCATTCTACTGTCATGTACAACTAATTAGAACAAATTAAAAAATAATTAAAAATTAATTACATCTTGTTGATCTACTGTGTATTGCTAAAAATCACAATGATAAGTCAATGCAGGAGAAACGTTTTAATGTGCAGAGCTTTCTCATCTCAGAAAATTAAAAACAACCATGTAATATTTAGATCTGTCATGGAGAATTACGATAGGGTGATGAATGTGATATTTTCAAATGCAAGAAAACATTACATGGAGTTAAAATTATAGGGAGAAATGAAATCGAAATACTAGCCCAAGAAGAAAATGAGGTGGGAATATCACTCAGATACTGGTGGCCTGAGATTTAAGGCATCTGCCCGACCTGTACAAGGCCCTGGGCTCAATTCCCAACACCACAACACACCAATCCCCCACAAAAACACAACGCAAAATTTCCAAATTCTTCTGAAGAACTTTATACGTTTTGTTTGTTTGTTTTGGAGTACAGGAATTAAACTCAGGGGGGCACTCGGCCACTGAGCCACACCCCCAGCCCTTTTTTGTATTTTATTTAGAGACAGGGTCTCACTGAGTTGCTTAGCACCTCACTTTTGCTGAGGCTGGCTTTGAACTCATGATCCTCCTGCCTCAGCCTCCGGAGGCGCTGGGGTGACGTCAAGGCCTGTGTCACCGCACCTGGCTTTTGTTTGCTTTTGGGTTTTTTTGTACTGGGGTGCTTCACCACTGAGCTACACCCCTAAGCCCTTTTTAAATATGTTTTACTTTGAGACAGAATCTCACGAAATTGCTGAGGCTGGCCTTGAACTTGGGATCCTCCTGCCTCAGCCTCCTGAGAGGCTGGGATTACAGGCCTGTACCACCTGGCTTGGCTTCTTTATGCTATTTTAAAACAAATGATGGTGGCTATCAGATAAGTATTTCAATTCCCCTGGATAGATTTTAAAATAGTAATGTGATAATTTTATTTAAATTTTTTAGATTTCGATATGCTGGAAATGATATCAAATCTGCAACCTATGACCTTTCAACTTTATTATTTTTTGCAGTGCTGGGATGGAACCCGGGGCTGGGTGCATGCTAGGCAAGTGCTCTACCACTGAGCGACATCCCTAGCCCTTCCTGGCCAGCCATTATCTGGCGTTACTCCCAACTCCAGTATCTCTCTCTCTCTCTCTCTCTCTCTTTTTTTTTTTTTTTGGTACCAGGACTGAACTCAGGGGCCCTTGACCACTGAGCCACCTTCCCAACCCTATTTTGTATTTATTTAGAGACAGGGTCTTGCTGAGTTGCTGAGGGCCTCCCTCTTGCTGAGGCTGGCTTTGAACTCGCAATCCTCCTGCCTCAGCCTCCCAAGCCGCTGGGATGACAGGTGTGTGCCACTGTGTCTAGTATTTCTTGTGGCAACAACGACAGGCAGGGTGTACCCTTTTCACGTAAGCAGCAGTCAGACGGCCTCTGACCATGTGGCTCTAACTTTCCCACCGAACACTTGTGGTGGGGGGCGCTCTGGGTCTACCTAACCCCCGGGTTCCAACTCCATCTCACAAGACAGTAGTCAGGGGCAGTGGCTGAGAACAGGGCCTCTGAGTCCGCCAGGCCTGGCCTGCTGTGCTCAGGCCCTCACTGGTTTATTAACAACCTCAATTTATTGAGCACTTATTAGGCACCGGGCTCTGTCCAATTTCTCTTTGACCCCCTCTGTCCTGTGGAAGAGAGAGTGTTATGGCCCTGGGTCATGTGACCTGGAGCAAGTCAACCCACTGTTCTAAGCCTTATTTTCCTTATCTATAGAAATGGGGGCCATGATAGTATCTCTTCCATAGGAGGCAGGGGGTCAAAGAGAAAGTGGACAGAGCCCGGCGCCTAATAAGTGCTCAATAAACTGCGGTTGTTTCTAAACCCATGACGGCCCGAGCATAGATCAAAGAAAGCAGATCAAAGAAAAAAATAAACCAACGACAAGACCAGAAAAACCCTGCCCCGAAGAAGCAGAGGCCTGCGCTGATTCTCCCAGCAGGGCCTGCGGGAACCAGGAACAGGAGAACTGCCACGTGCTGTCCCCTTGCCCTGCTCCAGGCCCGGTGATGTATTTTGTTGCCCACCTGCAGAAAAACAGGCCTCTATATTGTGGACCATAAAGTCGTTCCCCACAAAAACAGAGGTGGATGCTGTGAAGTTCCTCCCACTGAGCAACATGACTTTATTGCTAATATCAGGCCAGGCCTGGCTGTGGCAGGAACTCAGGCCATTCCAAAAGTTATCTATAAAAGATAATAAGAAGAATTAAAATGCCCAAGCAAGCCAGGCGTGGTGCTGCACGCCTGTAATCCCAGTGGCTCGGGAGGCTGGGGCAGGAGGATAGTAAGGAGGCCAGCCTCAGCAACTTAGCGAGACCCTGTCTCAAAAAAAAGGGAGGGGCTGGGGATGTTGCTCAGTGGTTAAGCACCCTTGGGGTTCAATCCCTGGTACTGAAAACAAAACAAGCTCCTAGCAGCTGGGGAGGCTGAGACAGGAGGATCGTGAGTTCAAAGCCAGCCTCAGCCACGTAGCGAGGCCCTCAGCAACTCGGTGAGACCCTGTCTCGAAATAAAACATAAAAAAGGGCTGGGGATGTGGTTCAGTGGTTAAGCACCCCTGGATTCAACAGCCAGTACCAAAAAAAGAGAAATCCAAAACACCCAAGCAGCATTCTGGGATGGATTCGCAGTAAGAAATTGCTCTCTGCCACTAGCCAGGCCACGGGGCCCTGAGTACGTGGCTGACCGTCTGCGAGTCCGCGAGCCTCGTTTTCCTCAGTGTTATAAGGGCTGAAGGGCAGGAAGTACACTAGGCAGCGTTCAGTACAACGTCGCTCAAGCCCACTTCACAGGAAGTGCCCCGGAGGCACTAGCTCCTGGGATCCTCGTTATCACCCGCTCCTCTGGTCCAGCAGTCCCTTCCCTTCTAGAAGGTTCCGCCCCACCCTCCAGGAGACCCTCGCTCGCCGTCAGGAGAGCGAGGTTTGCAGGGTTGAAGCGACTGCCCAGGCGGGTTCCAAGTCCTCCACGACTGAGCAGCACGTGGGGGGCCCCAGGTGGATGGAGCCCAGCGCTTGATTCTTCTCTGCTGAGCCTTGAGCAGCAGGAGCGGGGACATCCCACAGGGCACCCAGGGGAGCAGAGCTGGGCACGACCACCCCGGGAGAGAGGGCCTCTGGGCTGCCTACCGAGGTCAGCAAGGCCACCTGCCAGCTGGGGAGCCGCCACTCGCAGTGCAGCTGGGGCGCCAGGATGCTCAGGATCATCATCTCCATGGCGTCGGCCATCTGCAGAGAGCAAGGAGACACCGTGAGGCCAGGAGGCTGCTGGCGCTGACCCCAGAGAGCAGGCGGCAAACCGCGCCACCGCCTGCCCAGACCCGCAGAGAGCCCGGGCGGTTGCGCCAGTGCGTTACCGTGGTGAACTGACCGCCGTCACTTACCACGCTGCGTGCGCTTCCCCGCATTTAAAAAAATACAGGCACTCCCCAGGCGAAACGAGACAATGTCCTATTTCTAAAATCTGAGAAAAACTTCTTTTTTTGGTACCAGGGATTGAACCCAGGGGCGCTTAACCACTGGGCCACATCCCCAGCCCCTTTTTATATTTTATTGGAGAGGGGGTTGCTCAGGGCTTCGCTTAGTTGCGGAGGCTGGCTCTGAACTCGCGATCCTCCTGCCTCAGCCTCCCGAGCCGCTGGGATGACAGGCCCGCACCACCACACGGCTTGAGAAAAACATCTCCAGTGAGGTAGAGAGACAACCATCTTTTCTCTTTGATGCACTTAAAAGATTAGCTTGTCTCTGGTCCCTAGGTCATTTGGTTCGTGTAGAATTCTGTCTATTTAACAAGTGTGACCTTTTCATATATTAAAACATACTCGAGGCCCCAGCAATTAAATATCTTGGTAAATTTTCAGGACTAGGCAACCAGAATAATAAGAAATAGAGTTTTCAAGCAGACTTGTACAACTATAGGACCATGGCGTTCAACAAAGCTGCTTTTCAAATTAGTGGGAGAAATAATGCAGGGAAATTAACCACCGGTTTGGAAAAAATATGTAGTTTGATTGGCATCTCAAAAAACCAACTGCAGCTGGGTTAAAGGCCTAGCTGCTCTCTTTGCCACAGCTATGGAGGGGATTTTAGCAAGGGAGTGTGAACACTTTGAAGCAAAAGGCTTCTTTTTTTCTTTTTTGGCAGTACAGGGGGTCAAACCCAGGGCCTTCTGCACAGCTAGCAAGTGATGATCTGCCACCAAGCTACATCCCCAGCGCAGAAAGCCAATTTTATTTGTGCCTGTTTTTCTAGGAAGCGATCACAGCAGACGCCACCATCTCCTAGTAGCCCTGAAGCCCCAAGGGCGGAGAGCCATCTAATTAGCTGGGAGCTTCAGCTCCCTCCTGGGGGCGGGGCGATCAACAGCCACACCCATCGCCTCCCTGGCACAGAGCGGGATGGTCCCTATTCACCACCCCACAGAAGCCTCACTAACGGGCACTCAGGCAAAGACTATGCAAGGGGGGAATTCTGTCCCTCCTTATAGATCATGGGAACCGCCATGAGCAATGTGGGGGTTCTTGGAGGCGCAGGTGAGCCTCCTGCCCCCGCCCCCCAATACTTGCCCAAGCCAGGCCGGTGAGTACGGACAGCTTCCACTGAAATTTTCCAAACCCGATAGCTTCCACCGCATCTTCCACCATGAAAGTATCTGGGAGGGAGAAGGGAAAGACGGATCAGTGCACCTTGCTTGGTCCTGAGCCAAGCTAGTCAATCACAGCACATGCTGCTTCTAGAACTTTCCCTAGCAGAAAAAATGCCAGACGTTGTGGAAAAATGTCTTGCTATTGCGATATTATTCATGGCAGGGAAAACTAGAAACCCAGAATGTCCTACCAGCAGAGGGCTGGTTAAATAAATTATTATAGATCATATGCAATTATTAAATGTTCACGCTATGAAATATGACCTGTTAAAAAGAATGTATAAAGAAAGATGTACATATTAATTTTTTTTTTTGAGGTACTGGGAATGAAACCCAGGGGTCCTCTACCACTGAGCTACATCCTCACGCTTTTTATTTTGAGGTAGGATCTAAGTTGCTGAGGCTGGCCTTGAACGTGTGAGCCTCCTTTCTTAGCCTCCCAAGTCACTGGGATTATAGGCATGTGTCACCGTGCCTGGTCTGTTAATTTTTAAAAACAAGCTGGACAACATAATATTTATAGATAAATATAGAGATATGTTTATATGTCTATATCTATCTATATCTATAGATGACTTTAATTTAGGGTTTTATTTTTGTCATCTTCAGATAGAGGCAGGGGAGAATCATAAGACCCCTTCACTTTCTTCCTTTTTTTAATTTATTACTTACACAGGAAGAAATCAATGCTTTTATTTTGCATTTTTTCCAGGAGCTGGGGACAGAATCCAGGACCTCCCACATGCTACCACTGAGCTCCATCACCAGCCCAAATGGCTTTTTAAAAGCAGAGTTCCATCTGCACTGAGGTGGAAAGACGTCCACTCTCTATTGTTAAGGGAAAATGCGAGCTGTGGAGAAGTGTGCACGGGAAGAGCTGCTTTGTGATAAAATTAGGTTCCCCTGTGCGCGCCGGGTGCCTGTGCGCATGTGCACGTAGTGCCAGGAGGGGACCTTCACCCGCTGTTCACAGTGTCCTCTTTGAGAACCACGCTCACTTTCCTACTTTGGACATTTCTAGAACATCTGAATGCTTTCCCAAAAAACACATGTTATTTTTGCATTCAGAAAGGGGAGGAAAAAGCATAAGTTATGAGCTAATAAATATTTTGAAGAGTACCCAACGATTAAACCCAAGTTGGCTTGCTGAGCCAAGTCCTGGGACGAGTCGACTAGAGAAGGCTGGGAATCTGAAGGAAGTGTGGTCACAGAGACGCACCAGTGCTAAGTTCTCAGTCCTTTCTTTCTTTCTTTTTGTATGGAGGGGAGGGGTACCAGGGTTTGAACTCAGGGGCACTGGACCCCTGAGCCACCTCCCCAGCCCTATTTGGAATTTTATTTAGAGACAGGGTCTCCCTGAGTTGCTTAGCGCCTCGCTTTTGCTGAGGCTGGCTTTGAACTTGAGATCCTCCTGCCTCAGCCTAATTTCTCAGTTCTGAAGATGCATCATGATCAGGTAAAGTGCTGCCCTTCGCACAGGCTGGGTGAAGGGTAGGTGGCATCTCTCTCTACCCTCTGCTACAGTTTGGATCTAGACTGTCCCCAAAGGCCCATGTGCTAAATAAGGCTCAGTCCCCAGCCATGGCGCTACCAGGAGATGTGGAACCTCTCTGGAGGTCTCCACCTAGTCAGAGGAAGTGAGGTCACTGAGGAATGTCCTTGAAGGGGAAGCTGGGGCTCAGCCCCTTCCTGCTCTACCTTCTGCCCTTCCTGCCTGCCAAGATGGGAGCAGCTTGCTCCCCCTGAGGTGCTGCCTGGCCACAGGCCCCAAGAGACCAGGCCCCTCAATCACAGACTGTGACCTCTGGGTCGATGAGCCACAATAAATCTTGACTCTTTTTACATAAACATCCCGGTTATTTTGTTGAGGTAACAGAGAGTTGACTAACACACTCTTGTTGCACTTTTTTTTTTTGCAAATCTAAAATGATTTCCAAATAAAGTTCATTAAAACCTAAACGTACTGAAGAAGGATGCTGAGTGGCCCCCAGTGGGCACCGCCCCTAGGGTGTCCTCAGTCCCTGCCGGGAGCCCTCGTCTTTTTTGGAATTTCAACCACGAGCCTCTTAGGCTGATCGTAATTTTCTCCAAAAGTGTGATCTGGTGTTTTTCACACCGCAGGTTCTAGGTTCCCCAGGAAACCTATTAGAGTGAGTCTAATGACATCGCCATTTTTTTTTTTTCAGTACTGGGGACCGAGCTCGGCCTTGTGCACTCCAGGCAGGGGGTCTCCTGCTGAGCTTTGTCCCCAGCCCGTAATCAATAACAGGAACAATACTAACGTGGGGTGTTTGCTGAGAGCAGCCTGCGTGCCAGGTGCTGCATCAAAAAGTTACTGTGAGTCATGTCATCAAGTTCCCATGACAACCCTATGAATGACAGCACCATAGCCCCATCGGAGGGGGCGGGGACTCGCCCCGGTTGCATGCTAGTGTGTGGCAGCGCTGGGAGGTGAGCCAGATCAGCTCGGGGATGTGGCCTCTGCTCTCGGTCCCTCGTCGCTGCCTCCTGAGATCTGCTGGGAACGGGCCCTGGGTTCGGTTACTCGCCCTCCTGTGGGGGAATCTGGGGATCTTAGGAAAGCATGGGGCACCAGGTGGAGACGGGAGTCCACACCAGGTCCCGCATTCCTTCTTGGGTCTCTTATTTGACCATCCTCTGTTCAGAGGCTGCACAAGGTCACGGGGCTGTGAGGCCAGATGGCCTGGGCACCAATCCAGCTTGGCTCATTCCTAGCTGGCAGTCCCGGGGAAGATGCTGAACCCTTCTGGGCTTCAGTTTCCTTGCCTGAAGGATGGGGAGGATGGTGGGAAGATGGGGGAGGCGGTGCCGACTGCGCCTGTTATGAGGGCTGAACGGGAAATCCATGCAGAGTGCTCTCAGCAGGACGGGCACGGAGTAGGTCCTCAGCCAGTGACAACTACTGTCGCCATCAGCACCACCACCACCACCATCACCATCACCACCACCACCACCATCACCACCATCATCACCACCATCACCACTATCACCATCACCATCACCACCACCACCATCACCATCACCACCACCACCACCATCACCACCATTACCACCACCATCACCACCATCATCACCACCATCACCACCACCATCACCACCATCATCACCACCATCACCATCACCATCATCACCATCACCACCACTATCACCACCATTACCACCACCATCACCACCATCATCACCACCATTACCACCACCATCACCACCATCATCACCACCATCACCACCACCATCACCACCATCATCACCACCATCACCACCATCACCATCACCACCATCACCATCACCATCATCACCACCACCACCATCACCACCATCACCATCACCACCATCATCACCACCATCACCACCATCACCACCACCATCACCATCACCACCATCACCACCACCTCCACCACCACCATCACCACCACCATCACCATCACCACCATCACCACCACCATCACCACCACCATCACCACCACCACCACCACCATCACCATCACCACCACCACCATCACCATCACCATCACCATCACCACCATCACCATCACCATCATCACCACCACCACCATCACCACCATCACCATCACCACCATCACCATCACCACCATCACCACCACCATCACCACCATCACCACCACCATCACCATCACCACCATCACCACCACCTCCACCACCACCATCACCACCACCATCACCATCACCACCATCACCACCACCATCACCACCACCATCACCACCACCACCACCACCATCACCATCACCACCACCACCATCACCATCACCATCACCATCACCACCATCACCATCACCATCATCACCACCACCACCATCACCACCATCACCATCACCACCATCACCATCACCACCATCACCACCACCATCACCACCACCATCACCACCACCACCACCACCATCACCATCACCACCACCATCACCACCATCACCATCACCACCATCACCACCATCACCATCACCATCATCACCACCACCACCATCACCACCATCATCACCACCATCACCACCATCACCACTATCACCATCACCATCACCACCACCACCATCACCATCACCACCATCACCACCACCACCACCACCACCACCATCACCACCACCACCATCACCATCACCACCATCACCACCACCATCATCACCACCATCACCACCATCACCATCACCATCATCACCATCACCATCACCACCATCATCACCACCATCACCACCACAATCATCACCACCACCACCACCACCATCACCATCACCACCATCACCACCACCACCACCATCACCATCACCACCATCATCACCACCATCCCCACCATCACCATCACCACCACCATCACCATCACCACCACCATCACCACCATCACCATCACCACCATCACCACCATCATCACCACCATCACCATCACCATCATCACCATCACCACCATCACCACCATCTCCATCACCACCACCATCTCCATCACCACCACCACCACCATCACCATCACCACCATCACCACCACCATCACCATCACCACCACCATCACCGCCATCACCATCACCACCACCATCACCATCACCACCACCATCACCATCACCACCACCATCACCACCATCACCATCACCACCACCATCACCACCATCACCACCACCACCACCATCACCACCACCATCACCATCACCACCATCACCACCACCACCACCACCACCACCATCACCACCACCATCACCATCACCACCACCATCACCACCATCACCATCACCACCATCACCACCACCACCACCACCACCACCATCACCATCACCACCACCATCACCACCATCACCATCACCACCATCACCACCACCACCACCACCACCACCATCACCATCACCACCATCACCACCACCACCACCATCACTACCACCATCACCACCACCACCACCATCACCACCACCATCACCACCACCACCACCACCACCACCATCACCATCACCACCATCACCACCACCACCACCATCACCACCATCACCATCACCACCACCACCATCCCCATCACCGCCATCACCACCGTCACCACTGCCCCTCTTTGCTGCCCTCCTCAGCCCAGCGCCATGCAGTGGTGCCTGGCGGGGACTGTGACGTGACCCTGCCTGCTGGGGAGCCTTGCAGACACGGCCTCACTCCCCGCGTCGCACCTGGGCCCTCAGTGCCCCCCAACTGCCCCTTCGCGAGAACATTCTGAAAGGGAGGCGACCCTGGCGCCTCGGGGCCCCGACCGTGGCCCAGCCCGACGCCCCGGCTGCAGAGCCTGCTCACCGTCCGTTGGATTGGCGAATTCCTTGGGCACGGCCGCCCCGTCGTCCAGCTCCACGGCCTCTAGGCCCACGCACACCCCCTCGATCTGGACCTCATGCTCTCCCGAAGCCGCGTCGTCCTCCGACCTCGCGCTCTCGCCCGTGCGACGGAATTTCACCACCCTGGAGAGAAGAGCAAACCGGATCACCATGGCTGGAACGCCTCCTCGGTGGCCTCGCCACGTGGCTCTCATGCCCAAGACAGGTGAAGTGCTTTTCTGGCATGATTTGGAGAGTTGAATGGGAGGGAACTGGCTTTTCTATCCAGGAGGGCGAGGTGAAGAAGAGTGGCCACCTGGAGAGGGATTGTACCAGGGCCGGCCCTGCGGTTGGCCAGGCTGGGCACTGCACAAGGCCGGGGTGGCTGTGTGAAGGGGGTTATCTTTGTCCGAGACCTGAATGCTGTCGAGCAGGACAGTTCAGTCATACGTCGCTTCCCGGACAGGACACCTTCTGGGGAAGTGTCCCAGGCAATTTCCTAGTTGGTGGACATCCCGGGGACACTGGCACAGACTAACACAGACGCCGGGCGGCGTGAGCTCAGGGATCCAGTCACACACCAGCGTGGCTCTGGCCAAGCTGCTGATAAGCCCTGCACGATCATATCTTTCTTCCGGAATCTGGACTCACCTGTGTCTTTGTAACACAAGCAACAAGCCGGTCACCTAAGGCTCACGAGAGGCCCACAGAAAGTTTCTTTCAGTTTTTTTTTTTTAAATATAAAGTGGATGCTAATACTTTTTAATTGAGAGAATTTACATTCAAAGTCAGATTCCCAGATGGAAGGCTATCTGGTCATCGCAGCTCACACGCCTGCATGTGGCTAGACCGTGGCGGTGGTGGCCCTGCGGACGGGACACACACTCCACTGTGACCCCAGTCTCCTCTTCTGCAGGTGATCTCCAGCCCTGAGGGTCTTTTGCCCCTTATCCTTACACACGTTCTGCCTTCCTCTCGCTTGGCCCTTTGCCCCACTTGCCAGGACCTGTGAGGCCTTGGACTTGAGCCCCCACAGATCCCACTCGTGAGATTCACACCTTCACACCTGGTCACTCTGAACAGCAGTTTCTTCATCTGGGACCGAGAGGCAAAATTACCTGCCTCCTTCAAACTCTTCGTTCCCAAATACGAAATCCCCACTGTCTGCCAGCCCCGTGGTGGTGCCTGAGGGGACAGCACTCACAGCCAGGTGTGTTCCACCCCCACGATCTCACAGGGGGAAGGACATTCAATAGGTAACGCTCATTTCTATCAGACTTTGAAAAAAGTCTGGGTGTCAAGGGCATAAAGAGCAGAGAGGTTGTATGAGCAACAGGACAGCAAATTTGATCCGTGTCTGAAACAGGCTGTAGAAAAAGAGAGGTCTCTGTGTGCCCGTAATCCCGGTGACTCGAGAGGCTGAGGTGGGAGGATCACAAGTTCGAGGCCAGTCTCAGTAACTCAGGAAGACCCTGTTTCAAAATGAAAAATGAACAGGGCTGGGGATGTGGCTCAGGGTTAGATACCCTTGGGTTCCATCCCAGTACCCAGAGAGAGAGGGAAGGCGGGAGGGAGAGGAAGACAGAGATCTAAATACAATACTGCTGTGATTGTTAACACAAGTTGCTCCGCGGACCTTAGTGAAGAGTAGCTGGTGTGCTCATGTCGCAAGTGCAGAGAAAAATTTTTTTTTAAGTACCAAGGATTGAACCCCCCGGGGTGCTTAGCCACTGAGCCACATCCCCAGCCCTCTTCCTATATTTTATTTAAAGACAGGGTCGCGCTGAGTTATTTAGGGCCTCGCTAAATTGCTGAGGCTGGCTTTGAACTCACGAGCCTCCTGATTCAGCCTCCCGAGCTGCTGGGATGCCAGGCGTGCGCCCCGGCGCCCGGTCAAGTGCAGGGAATTTGTTCTGCTTGGGAACTGCTAGAAAAGAGGAGAAATCAGAGATTTTGTGAGTAACTGAAGCCCCACTCTTTGGCGACAATGGGGCTAGAAGGGCGACTGGCTGGGGCAGTGCTGCTGAGTTCGGAGGCTGAGCTCGGAGGCTGAGCTCGGAGGCTGAGCTCGGAGGCTGGCGCTAGAGGGGAGTCCCGTCTACCAGCACCGCTGGCTGCTCGGCGCCACCTGGTCTCGGCTGTGCGCTCAGTCTGCGCATCGGCTCCATGAAAACCAGCGTGTCCTCATCGCTTTACAGACAAGACCACTGAGGCCCGGCGTCACGTGACTCGTCCACAGTCATAACCACGGAGCCACCCAGCCAAGGCTCATCCTCCCCTGTCTGCCTCAAAGTCCTGTGTCCCCACCAGCCCCTGACGAAAGGCTACTGCCTCTTCAGACCCTTCCGTGGCTTCCCCTTGGCTATAATGATTTCATAAAAACGTTTTAATCTGAAATATTTCAGGGATATAAAACTATGTAGGTAACAGAATAACTCTGCTCCTACTGTCTGTCCTGCCACCGTTCAACCGTGACTCAGTTGAGGCCACCGAGTCTCTTTCCCTCACATCTTCATAGGTAATAGTATTCCTCGGGTCTTTACCTGCCTCATTTCTTTTTCTGATTCTTTTTTTTGTGAGGGGGGGTACCAGGGATTGAATCCAGGAGCGCTTAACCACTGAGTCACACCCCCAGTGCTTTTCATTTTTATTTTGAGACAGGTTCTCACTAAGTTGCTCAGGTTCTCGCTAACTTGGGGAGGCTAGCCTCAAACTTAAGATCCTCCTGCCTCAGCCTCCCAAGTTGCTGGGATTATAGGTGTGCGCCACCACGCTTGGCTATAACCCTTATTGTTTGATTTAGTTCTCAGAATAACCCCTGGAGGTGGGGACTATTGTCATCCCCACTGGATAAGAAAAACACAGGTCTCCCTGTGCCTCTGTTTACTCTCCTGTGCACTGGATATAAGAATTAAGGGTCAGGTTCCCTTGAAGCAGAACTGAAATGGGGATTCCTTTTTCTCCCTCTCTGGTATTGATGTAACATAAAATTTGCCATTTTAACCATTTTAAGCACACGGTTCTGTGGCAGTAAGGACATTCGAGTTGTGGCATGTCCATCACTACCGTCCATCTCCAGAACTCTTCCATATCTCCCAACTGGAACTCTGTTCCCATTAAACACGAGCTCCCTCTTCTCCCTCTGCCCAGTTGCTGGTTTCCACCCTACTTTCTTTCTCTCTCTCTCTTTTCTTTTCTTTTTGGTACTGGGGATTGAACCCAGGGGTGCTTAACCACTGAGCCACCTCCCCAGCCCCTTTTTTATATTTTATTTAGAGACAGGGTCTCACTGAATTGCTTAGGGCCTTGCTCAGTTGCTGAGACTGGCTTTGAACTCCCAATCCTCCTGTCTCAGCCTCCCAAGCTGCTGGGATTAGAGGTATGTACCACTGAACTGGCTACCCTTCCACTTTATGTCTATGGATTCGACAATCCCAGCAACCTTGGATCAGAGGAATCACATAATATCTGTTCTTTTGTGTCTTCAAGCTTCATCCGCATCACAGTTGTTAGAATTTCATGCCTCTTTTGTTTGTGTGTGTGTGTGGGGGGGTGCTGGGGATGGACCTCAAAACATGCTAGGCAAGTGCTCTACCGCTGAGTCACACCCCAAGAATTTCGTTCCTTTTTGAAGACTAAATAATATTCCACTGTGATATTCTATAACATTCCAGCCTGCTTGTCCATTTGCCAGTTGACAGAGACTGGCGTTGCTTCCACCTCTTGGTTGTTGTGAATCCTGCTGACGTGACTAGACAGGATCTGTGTGGGTCTTGCTTCACTTCTTTTGGGTGCATACCTAGGAGTAGAACTCCTGGATAAAATGGTCTGCGCGGTGGTACATGCCTGTCATCCCAGCTGCTGGGGAGGCTGAGGCAGGAGGATCGCAGGTTCAAAGCCAGCCTCAGCAAAAGTGAGACCCTGTCTCTAAATAAACCACCAAACAAGGTTGGGGGCGTGGCTCAGTGGTCAAGTGCCCCTGAGTTCAACCCCCAGGACCCGTCCCCCCCAAAAATGGTACTTCAGTGTTTAAATTTCTGAGGAGTTACTGTGCTGTCTTCCGCAGTGACCGCGTCATTTTGTACTCCCACTGGTCGCGTGCAGAGCTTCCGGTATCTGCACATGCTGGCCCATACCTGTTATTTTCTACGGTTGATAATGGCAGCTCATTGTGGTTTTGATTTGCATTTCTATAACATCGAGCAACACAGGCTCACCGGCCCTCTGAATATCTTCTTCTTCTTTTTTTTTTTTTTTGTACTGGGGGTCAATCCCAGGGGTGCTTAACCACTGAGCCACATCCCCAGCCCTTTTTAGCTTTTATTTAGAGACAGTATAGATATGGAAAATGAAAAATCCCCAAGATAATGTGAACTGGGAAGAGGGACCAAAAAAGAAGACCAGGTACAGACAGCCTTCAGCTCCTGAGACGGAGGTTTTCCGGAGGCCGACTGCAGACAGGGAGAAGGTATTTTATTACTCCTAAAGTGACATGTCTAAAAGGCAGTAATCCCCTTCAAAATCAGATCCTCTCTAGACGCTGTCTGCAGACCCGCGACCCAGAAGGTCAGATTCCTAATCCTTCAAACTGACACTTTCACTGATGAAGAGACCCCAAATTCCTGAGTGCCCAAGAAAACGGATCTGCTCACTAGACCACCCCCAAAATAACCTACATAAACCCCACCCCTTTCTTTGTTCAGTGGCTCATTTTCCACCAGGAAAAGGGGTCCACCAACGCCATTTCATCCCCGCGTCCCCAGCTCCGGTGTGATGGTCCTGAATAAACAGCTGAGATGATTCGTGAGGCGCGCATCCCGCCCGGTCTTTTTGTGCTAACAGCCAGGGTCTCACTGAGTTGCTTAGGACCTCGCTACGTTTCTGAGGCTGGCTTTGAACTCTCGATCCTCCTGCCTCAGCCTCCCGAGCTGCTGGGATGACAGGCGTGCGCCACGGCACCCGGCTCTCTGAGGCTTCTTGAGTTAACTTTTGTATGTAGTCAGGGGAGGGGTCCGGCTTTATCCTTCTGCGAGTAGCTATTCAGTGTGCCTGATCCCTTTTGTTGCAAAGATGGTCTTTTCCCCCCATGAACGGGTCTTGGTCCTCTAGCTGAGACGGTTTGATTTGAGGCTTTGCTGCTGGGCTCTCTTTAGGCCTGTGCCACACTGTTTTGATAACCGTAGCTTTGCAGCAAGTTTTGACGTCAAGATGGGTGAGGCCTCCAGTTCTGGTCTTACTTTTCCTTACTGTTTTTGGCTGTCTGGTGTCCTTGGAGTGTCTGTATGAATTTTAGGGTGGGTTTTTCTGTTTTTGTAAAAGAATAAGACATGGGTTCTCGGGAAAGGATCGACGGACGTGCTCTCCGGAGGAAACGTGCTGGGAACTGCAGGGAGCGGGCTGGGGCAGGGAGAGGCTGGGCCAGGACGTCTAGACTCAGCCTGGGAGCTGGGGCACCCCCGAGAGGTGTGGGGGCTGGGCTGCTCAGTTTCAGCACGGTCAGCAGCATCCCCCGACCCGCCCCATGCAGAACACGTGACCTCCCAGGCTAGGGGGCTACCCTCCACCGGATGATACTCCATGACAGATGGCAGCTGTGAGCCACAACAGTCCACGCTGGCAGCAGTTGGGGGATCCGCCCGCCCGGCAAAAGGAAACTGCCATGGGCACCAACCATATCTGCTGCAATTAAGCTCCTGCAGAGTTATTACGCAAATTAATTCCAAAGCACTGTACAGAAGTGAGGGATTAATCGTTAACTTTCTCCCTCAAACTTCCCAGATAAAAGCCCTCCAACCATACATCTAGTCATTGAGCACTTGCTAAAAGCCAAGTACTATGTGAAGCCCTTTATATAATCTCCTGTTAAGCTGACAACCGACCTTATACTCATGTTGTGGACAAGGAAACAGATGTTCAGAGAAGTTAAGGCACCTGCCCTGGGTCACACAGCATGGAGGAGCTAAGATTTCGGCCTGAGTGCCTCGGTTGGGAGTCACTGAGCTTGGCATGTCTGGGGCATGAGCAATGAAGCCTGAACGGGCTGACCTGAGCGGGCAGGCTTGCCAGGCTCGGAAAATGGTGTGTTCTAGGGCAGGAATCGAAAGCTGCAGCTCAGTTCCAGCCTGGCTGACTGCTCTTCAGACTGCCGTGGCCGGGCAGGGGTTCTGGAGCCAGGAGCCTCGGAGCCCCCGCAGGGCTGGGGACGGCACAGATGGCCGGTCCCATCCCCCAAGATCTGACGCAGGTCTGGGCTGTGCGGTTCTGACAGCTGTTGCGGATCTGGGAGCTGCTTCTGTGCATCAGTCGGACAGACGCGCCGCCCCCTCCCCCGCCCCCGCCGTGAAGCCGCCTGGCCCAGGGAGCCACCCGGAGGAGCTAGAGCCACCGGCTCATCTCCAGCCTGAGGGGCCCAGGACACGGGCCTCGGAGCAACGTCCCTGCATCCGGGGCTGGGCGGGCCTTGCAGCTGGAAGGAGATCAATGCCTCAGGCCTGGACTCTGCTGAGACGGGACCCGGCCACTTCTAAACAGCACTGGCCCGGCCAGAGCCCCACTAGATTCAGTGTGTGTCTCTCTGGGGCAGCTTTTCGGGGGGTGCTGATCGATACAGGGGTGAGCCTGTAACCCAGCTCCCGAATAACACCGCCCCGCACTGATTTCTAGCACCTGCCGACATCGGCGGAGTGAATGCTTCCAGGATGGCGATGGCGAGTGACCCAGGGTTCAACGACAGGCTCCACCTTGCTGGATATTTAACAACCCACCTGCTCTCTAGAGCGCGTAGGAGAAGGTTCTAGTCCATCATTGTTTAAAAAAAAAAAAAGTTCTCAAAACTGACTCGTGGCCCAATACAGATGAACCACTGAGCCACAGAGGCCAGTCCCAAGAGGCCACGCAGGACTGATTCCATTTCCACGAAACGCCCAGGGCGGGCCAATCTGGAGAGAGAGGAAGCGGAGGGGTCACGCTCGGCCAGCAGCGGGGGCTGCCTGGGAGCGGCTGGGCACGGCTGAGTGGGCCCAGGGGTTTCCTTTGAGGGCGATGAGATGTTCCAAAACTAGACAGAGGTGAGGCTCAGGCGACAGGACGCATGTCTTAAATGCCCCCGACTGCTGCGCTCCGAAGTGGTGAAATCGATACATTTTATGTTGTGCTTATTTTGCCACCTGGAAAGACCACAAAACGAAATCCCTGCACTCTTAGCACAGCCAGGGATGTTACTGGGCTTCATTTATTCCACACCTATTAACTGAGCACCTATTAACTGCTTGGTGTCAGATCCAAGGGTGCCGCTGGGATCACTAGGTGAGCCAGCAGCTCAGATCCCTGCCTGCCGAGTTCACCCTCTCCGGGGAGGGGACAGGCATTCAAACACGCTTAGACCTATGCCAGCTGGTGGTGAAGGCCGGCGGTCCCAGATACTTGGGAGGCTGAGGCAGGAGGATTACGCTTGAGCCCGGGAGTTCTGGGCCCGCCCAGGGGAAGAGAGAAGAAAAAAGCTCATGTACGGAGAGAAAGGGAAGAACGCTCTGCAGGGACCTCGCGTGTCCTGAGCGATCCTGCGAATACAAAGAGGCGGCACCGAGAGTGTGACCTGCCGAGCCCGGAAGTCACTAAGTCAGGGGGGATGTGAAACAGGTTCCTGAGAGGGAACCCCAAGAGAAGCCCCCAAATCAAAAACATCAATAGTTCCCTCCCGCTCGGTCTTCACAGACGCTGGAAATACAGAGGGGGATTCGGGCAAAAGGGGGAAACAAATATTTACCTCCAATAGTCATTTGTCTTTAAGGATGAAGGGAAGGTCCGTGGATCACCCCGGAAGGACAGGACCCCGCGGCCCCGATATGCCCCCCAAACACTCCGCTTATCACATCCTCTCCCCCAGGACCAGCTGTGGCTCCCGGCTTCCTTCTGGGACTAAGAGCAACCTTTCCGGAAGGTGACCTGTGATGTCTTTCCAAATCTTACTGCTTCCACCCGGAATCTTCCTGCGCTGGCCACTGGGTCACAGGGATAGAAACGCGGGCGACCGCGGATGATACAAGTAAAGGCTGGTGAGGGCGTCACCGGCCAGCCCCGAGCTCAGTGCTCTGCACGGGTCATGTGACTTACTCTCCGCTCTCACTGTGCCCATTTCACAGATGAGGACCCCTCAGCACAGAGGAGCCGGGAGCGTGCTGAAGGTCTCACAAGGAGTGGCTGCGGTCAGGCTTGGGCAGAGCTCCCTGACTTCAGAGTCCCCAGCCCAGCCACCCCGCCGTGTTCTGTCCTAGTGCCACCCTGCTGCTTTTAGCCTCGGTTGTCACAATACAAAACGAGGGACAATCATGTTCTACAAATACAGGATTTTTTTTTTTTTTTTTGGTACTTGGGATTGAACTCAGGGGTGCTTAACCACTGAGCCACCTCCCCAGCCCTATTTTGTATTTTATTTAGACACAGGGTCTCGCTGAGTTGCTTAGGGCCTCACTTTTGCTGAGGCTGGCTTTGAACTTGCGATCCTCCTGCCTCAGCCTCCCGAGCCGCTGGGATGACAGGCGTGTGCCACCACACACCCAAGCTGATCCGTAGGGGCCAACGGGGAAGCGCGCTGAGGTTCCTTTACTAGATGTGCTAGAACACGGTCCTGTGACTGGTCCTTGCCACCCAAAGCCTTCACTGTGCTGCGGAACCAGAGGCCCGACGTCCCCTGGGGGCCTGTTAGAATGCAGAGTCTCAGGCCCCCGCAGACCTACTGACGCGCCCTCTGCATCTTAACTGGACCGGGCGGTCTGCACGATCCATTCCAGAAAGATGCGCCTAAAAAGCCGAAGCCTGTTGTCCTTTGTCTCTCCTGGGGAGGAGGATTGGACCAGAGCAGGGAACCGCGAAGGAAGAGGAATTGGTGGCTCTTCCCTTTGGACCCCTGAGTCCTACCCAACATCTTAAAGCGGGACATCCGTTGCTTTTCTTTCAGACACGCAAATACCAGCGGGGACGACGTGCTGGCCTCTGGCTCCTCTGGCAGCTCTGTGCCGCTCACGCTTCGGGGGATGACGTCCCAGCGGGCTGGTGGGACCCCTGGTGGGGTTGGACGGAGCGTGAGGAGCCACAGCCGCCTGGCAATGAGTCCGGATGGCTGCCTTCCGCCCGGCCCAGTTGGGGTCACCTCTCCACCTTGACCCCCGCAAACGTCCCCTGAG
Source organism: Sciurus carolinensis (assembly GCF_902686445.1). Classification (NCBI taxonomy): domain Eukaryota; kingdom Metazoa; phylum Chordata; class Mammalia; order Rodentia; family Sciuridae; genus Sciurus; species Sciurus carolinensis. The sequence goes on from NC_062220.1 coordinate 131,074,467, forward strand.
CGGCCGGCGCAGCCCCCGCCGTCTGAGGCCAGCTCTGCTCGAAGCCTCGTCTTCAGACAGAGCCGAGCAGAGACCTTTGATGCGACATCACGCTCAGGCTACGTTTTGAGTCCGCAGGGTTCCTAAGAGTATTTATCCCCAACGTGGGCCAAGGCTTCCCGGGGGGGAACAGAATGGAAAAGGAGAGGGAACGGAAGGAGAGGTGGCGTGGGTCAGCGACTCGAGCGTCCCAGACCGCCTGGCTCTCCCTGGGTCCTCCGTGGCGTCCGCCACCCGCGTGACACGTACAGCTGATGGTTTACCAGAATAGCCGGGAACGTCGACTTCACATAATTTTGCTCTGGAAGGGAGAGAACTTGAAGAAATAGCTGTCAACCTAAAGATCTTGTTTGTCCCGTTGGGATCTTAAATTAGGTCCTGTGACTTGATCAGGGTATGTAGATAAGGAAGCTCCTGGGAATTTCTAGACTTGATTCCTTGAGTTCATGGCTCTATGGGACGGAAGAGGGAGCTTAAACCAAACCGTGACTGTTGCCTCAAGACAGGTGGCCTGCCCTGGGAGAGAAGAGAACCCGATTCTGGCAGACAGACTGACGTGGCTTTGAATCTCCCTACTTCTTAGTTGCTGTGTGACCCGGGGTGGGTTACTTCACCTCTCTGAGCCTGGGTTTCCATGGTATGATTTCAATGAGCATCTATTGAGGACTGACTACGTGCTGAGTACTGGGACGCACAGGGAGACAAAGTGGATTTGGTCCCTGTCCTTATGAAGTGGACGCAGGGGTGGGGAGGCGGGGGAAGATAAAGGACCCCCGGGGGAGGAGGAGTTGGAGAAGAGCTCCCTGAGGTTGAGGGGACACAGACAGTGACCTCCAGACTGGAGGAGGCTAGTGGGAAGGCCAGGAGGTGGGACGGAGGAGCCGGGCTCAGGGAGACCTCAGGGGGGACTCTCTGATGGCCCTGAGCCCGGGCAGATGGCTCTCTGCGGTTTTAAGTAGCAGCGACAGAGAGAAAGAGATCCGGGTCGAGTGTGGAGAAAGTCACTCGGGCAAACTCTCCCACAAGAGGAGGGACAGAGGGTGACAGTGTTTCCAAACCCAGGTCTCGTGACTCTTTCGGTTCGGCTGGTTGGACCGATTTCAGCAGGTTCTGCACATGGTGGGGGGGGGACTGCGTCCCAGGCTCGTCATACCTGGTTTCCGGGTGACGAGGGCACACGGATGTGGCCTGGAGTCTGAGTGTCCTTCAGGTGCCCAATAAGGATGTGGCTGGGCTGGGGACGTTAGCTGGTGTGCATTTTGAGACTCGCCGGCACGTGAGCGGTTGGCGATCTCTAAGGATCAACTCGCCCTGGAAGGACCACCCCCTCCAGGGTCAGCCAGACCCACGAGGTCAAAGTGTCAGGACTCAGAAAGTCACGGTTGATGGAGAGAAAGATGAGCCACGAGGAAGCAGAGGCCAGAGAGCAGGCTGCGCGGTCAGTGGGTGACAGGCGATGGCGGCAGGGACTCCGGGCTGCGGGGTGCAGGGCTGACGCTTTGTTCAGGATCCGCCCCCCACCAGGGTAGCCCAGGGAGACAGCTTCCCGGGGAGACGGGGCTGCGCGGTAACCAGGGTCCCGAGATCAGAGGACCCGGTAACCAGCACTCCTCAGCTTTGCCCCCGAGAGCGTGGCACGGGGCACGGGGTGTCTCTGGAAACCGACGCCTCGGGATGAATGAGACGAGGTGCCCGTCCTGGAGAGCAGACCCTGCCGAGGTCTCCGAGGCGCAGATCGCTGCGACTCCTCGCCGGCAGGTCCCGGGGCGCTGATCTGCATGATTTAGGGAGAGTCCAGTCAGGGGGCGAACCCCTGGCTTCATGAGCCTCATGAGGTTCTGGAACATGAAAGAAGACCCCAGAAGAGAGCCCGGACTTGCGGGTGCAAGAGGGACGGACGCAGATCTCGAGCCAATGTGAGGAGGGAGCCTCCTGGGGCTAAACCGTCCCAGGTTAGAAAGGCGATTTCAGGGGGCAGGGACTCCCCTTCTGGCAGGCATCCTAGTACAGATGGGCCTCTGTGTGACCAGGTCACCAGATTTAACAGCAGGCGTGGCTTCCACCAGCCGAGCCCAAGCCTGAGGGCCGCAGCCAACTTCTGTAGTGCCTGCCGAGCCCCCAGGAGAGGCGCTGCTGGTACCTCTGGTTTATGGACAAATAACCAGAGGCTCCGAGAGGGTCCACCACGGCCTGGGTCCCCAGGAAGCAGCACAGGACCTGCCCCAGTAGCTCCAACGCCCGTGCTCTGAACCAGTCAGCCAGGGCTTCTCTGAGGCCAAGGACACCCCCGGGGACGGGCAGAAGGTGGCTTTCCCGGCCAAGCTTCGGGCAGGTGTGTTCACATCTCTGCAGAGCGGGGCTCAGGAATCTGAATTTTAATAAGACGGTGATGGGGGCCACGGACCTTGGAAAGCCGCCGCTTACTGTCCTCCTGCCCTAAACTGGGGAGATGGACTATGAGGGGTCGGACATCACGTCCCCGAAGATCCCTTCCATTCCTGGGTGCCCGGGAGCCTGTGATTAATGGCGATTTTCGTTCCTGGTGGATTTTCGTTTATTTGTATTTCCTGCATCGACCTCCAAAGCAACCGCCTTCTTAACCAGATAGCAGCCCACGAGGCGGACAAGAGGTGGCGATCACAAATAAGCAAAGGTTAACATTCACGAAGCCCCGGCCATGAGCCCGGGGCTCTGCTAAGCGCGGGATGAGCCTCCACTTAAGGACAAGTTTGCTTTAATAAGCAGAGGTGGGGGGTGTCCCATTGCTACCCCACCTCACAGATGAAGAAACCGAGGCCTGGAGAAGAAAAGCAACTTGTCCAACGGCACCCACCACGTTAGCAGGATGGTCGGGATTCGAACCCAGGTCCGCGTGAGCAGAGAGCCCAGCATGTGGTACTCTGAGGTGGGCTCAGTGGAGCCGGGGGCGCAGCTAGAGGAACAAAGGTCTAGGCTACCTCTTGGGGTCGTCTGTCCTTGTAAATCTTCATCCACATTCTCCATCAGATGGACTTCCTGTCCTCACGGAACCTAGTCCGTTACTGAAGGCACAATGGCGGATGTGGAAGAGGCACGTGTTGCCAAGACAACGGGCACCAGGGATCCGGCAGGAGGAACCTGAGCGAAGGAGGCTTAGAGAGGACGTGGAGGCCGAGTGATTCACGGTCTAAGGCGGAACCCAGGCTTCTCCCCAGGGGCGGCGTAGCCCTCCAGGGGACACGGCGATGTCTGGGGACAGTTCCGATGGTCACAATTGGACCAGAAAGGTGGGGCGTGGGTTGTGACATCTAGAGTCCGCTGAAAACAGCTCCTCCACAGAGCAGCGCCGCCTGGCGGACCACGTCCACAGCCTGAGGTGGAGAAACTCGGGCTCAAGAGCGGCAAACCTGCTGTGGGTCCTACCCCCAGCACGGGGGGCCCCGTGATCCGGAATGGAACCAGGCACGCCCGTCGCGGGAGTTTACGAGCACGGTGTTTTAGAGCTGCAAGTGCCCTTCAAGGTGACCCAGGGAAGCTGAATGAGTTGCCCCAGAACACAGGCCGCGACGCACACGCAAATCTGCACTTCAGTACTGGGAGTGAACCCAGGGCCTTGGTGTGCCAGGGGAATGGCAGCAAACAGCAAGTCTCCTGGGTACCTCGGCCACTTCACCTGGTCCTGTGTCTCTGTGCAGAGGTCTCCTGAGTTAGAAGAAAGAGAACCTGCATCTAATTCCTCTAGAACTCAAACACAATCCTTTCCCAGGTTCACCTGGGCCCCAAGAGTTTCCCTGGGGCAATTTCAAAAACAATCATATAACCAATGACGTATTATTCACAAGAGCAAAAACATGCAAGCAACCTACATGTCCACCAGTAGATGAATGGATAAAGAAACTGTGGTATCTGTATGCAGTGGAATATTATGCAGTCATAAAAAAGGAGGAACTCTTATCATTTGCTGCAATAGGGAAGAACCTAGAAGACTCTGTGTTAAAGGAAATAAGTCAAAAGCAGAAAGACAAATACAGCATGCTCCTATTCAAAGACAAAATTCTAAAAGAATTGAATGCATAGGAGAATATCGGTTGCCAGGGGCTTAGTGGGTGGGAGATTTGAGAGATGTTGGAAAGGGAACAAAATTTCAGTTATACAGCAGGAATCAATTCAAGGAGCTCTCTCGTACAACATGGTGACTATAGTTAATGACAGCATAGTGTATACCTGAAAATTGCTAAGAGTATTCTCAGCTCCCCCAAAGAAGCTCAGGAGGTAAGGCACACATTAATTAGCTTGATGTAGCCATTTGACAACGTGTACATATTTCAAAACAATATGTTGTATACTATAAATATCTTGTCAATCAAAAAATGTTAATAGTCACGTCACCAGTTGTCAAACTGCCATTCCCCCAACCTCCCCGATTTCATGAAAGGAGATGGAGAAACAGAAGAGAAAGCGGAAAAAGATCTTTGCCGGTGGACTGAGGGGAACGGTGGTCCCAACTGTCGGGGGAGACCGCTGGGCTGATGGATGCCGTGTCCTGGTGTCTCATTCATAGAACTTTCTAGTCCTCAGGCCTACAGAGACCGGGCTACCCTGGATCCCAGTAATCCAGCCTTGGACGGAACCTGTGCAGTGTCCCACACTCTGGGGAGGCACAGACCTCCACCCTGAGGAAGCTTCCGCTCTGGGCAGGGCGGGCACAAGAACCAGGAGATGAAGATGTAACGTGGGACATGCAGAAAGGATGACATGGCACAGAGGACGGGTGAAGAAGGTGGCAATTGTTTCAGTTGTGGCAAAATCGATGCAACATGAAATTTACCATCTTAACCTTTTTTTTTTTTTTTAAACCAGAGATCAAACCCAGGGGCACTTAACCACTGAGCCACCTCCCCAGCCCTTTTTATATTTCATTTAGAGACAGGGTCTCACTGAGTTGCTGAGGGCCTCGCTAAGTTGCTGAGGCTGGCTTTGAACTCGCCATCCTCCTGCCTCTGCCTCCCGAGTAGCTGGGATCACCGTGTGTACCACCGTGTCCGGCTGATTTTTAATTTTTCTTGAGGAAGCTTCATAGAATTTTCCAAAGCAGCCACTCTAAATATTTTCTATGTCCACTAACGGTGAACAAGAATCCCGTTCCTTCTACATCCTTTCCACACCCACTCTTTGCTGCTTTGGGGTGTGTCTGGTTTCATGGTCGCTGTCCCAACGTGTGTGAGAGGGCTACACCTTGACAGGGTGGCCGGGGCAGGCGTCTGTGAGAAGGCGGCATTTGAGACTTGAGGAAGGAGAAGCAGACTCCGGGGAGAAGAGCGCTCCAGGCAGGGAACGGAGGCTGCAGAGGCAGGAGGCTGCCTGGCCTGTCTGAGGACCAGGAAGGAGGCCAGAGTAGGAGAGACGAGGAGGGGGATCGGGAAGAGCTGTGGTCCTTCAGCCACTGTGTTGAGCCACGGCTGTAGGGAGGCCGGGGCAGTAACAGGGAGGCCACCGCAATCAGTTCTGGTGAGAGGGGACAGAGACTTGAACCAGGAGGTCCCCGCAGAGGTAGAGAGGAGGCTCGGAGTCCCGGAGGCCGCGGGCAGGCAAGACCAGCAGGAGGTCCTGATGGACTAAAGGGGGTCAGAGGCGTCTAAGTGGACGGCAAAGTTTTGGGCCTGAATGGGAAGGTTGAGGGGACCATCAGGTACGATGGGAGATGCTGAACGAGGAGAAGTGAGGCGAGATCAAGAGTTCAAGTTCAAACACGCACCTTCACATCACATCCAACCCTGTCTCCGTGTTCAGCAAAGGAGTCTAGAGGGTGCCCGCCTGTCACCCCCCAGGGCTCGGGAGGCTCAGGCAGGAGGATGGCGAGTTCAAAGCCAGCCTCAGCAACAGCGAGGCGCTAAGCAACTTGGTGAGACCCTGTCTCTAAATGAAATATAAAAAGGGCTGGGGAGGCGGCTCAGTGGCCGAGTGTCCCTGAGTTCAATTCCCAGTACCCCGCGACCCCCCAAAAAATAGGAGTCGAGGGCATCAGGGGCTCCGCTGCCTAAGCAAGCTGCTGAGAGTGGAAGACGACAAACCAGCGCCCTGCTCGAGCCCCGACCTTGAGCCAGGCCTGCGCCCACGGCCTCCGCACTCCTCTCCCGGCTCCTGGCGACAGGAAGGTGAGGAGCAGGCAGATGTGCTCAAACTCCTGACCTCACAGACGAGCACCAGCCTCGGGGAGACGGGGCCCTTCGCCCAAGGTCCCCAAGATGGCAGTGGTAGAGCGGGGTTCTAACCCGACCCCACGTTTCACTTCTGTTACTGGTAAAGTCCCACCAAAGTCAAGGGAAGGTTCAGTGAAAGACTTGGAACTCTGCTCAACCTGGAAGGAGGATGTGTAAGGAAGGAGGCGGAGGATGGAGTCCTGACTCGGTCATGCACCGCGGGGCCCTCGGTCATGCACCGCGGGGCCCTGCGGGGCCTGGCGGCTGCCGTCCTCTGTGGCCTCCCCTCAAGCCCCTCCTCCGTGAGTCCAGCGGTCCTGAGACACACCACGCCTTCTTCCTTGTTCGGATTTTCACCCGTATTTTCCCCGCCATTGAAATGCCCATACTTTTTTTTTTTGGTACTGGAGATTGAACCCAGGGGCATTTCACCACTGAGCTACATCCCCAGCCCTCTTATTTTGAGACAGGATCTTGGTAAGTTGCCCAGGGAGGCCTTGAACTTGCGATCCTCCTGCCTCGGCCTCCCGAGTTTTTGGGATTTAGGGGCATGTGCACCACCGTGCCGGCTCCTCCTGTCTCATTTCCTGGATGACTCCTACAGATCTCTGGGGCTCAACTCAAATGTCACGTCCTCAAAGAGGCCTTCCCTGATCCTCCCTTTCCCTCGTCTGGAACCAGCCTCCTTACGCTGTACGGGGAGAGCTCCGAGGACAATTCTCCTAACTGTTTATGCAACGACGCGTTCAGTGTCCACCTCGTTCTCCAGAGCAGTGCTGTTCTACAGAACTTGGGAGATGACTGCAACTTTCCAAATGCTCTAGACTTATGCTGCTCGATACGGTAGCCACTAGTCACTTGCAGCTATTAAGCATGTGATATGACTGCAAGATGTGCTGGAATGTGCCTGTCATCCCAGCAGCTCGGGAGGCTGAGGCAGGAGGATAGAGAGTTCAAAGCCAGCCTCAGCAACTTATCCAGACCCTAAGCAATTTAGTGAGACCCTGTCTCTAAAAATATATATATAAAAAAGGGCTGGAGGTGTGACTCAGGGGTTGAGTGTCCCTGGGTTCAATCCCCAGTACAAAAAAAAAAAAAAAAAAAAAAAGCATATGAAATGAGTGAGAGACTGATTTGTAATTTGTTTCACATATTTACACAGAATATGAGGCTATTAAATTGTTTCACATATGAATCACATAATTTAAATTAATTTAGGCTGAAATTTAAATAGCCACATAGAGCTAGTGGCTACCACATCAGACACCGCAGCTCTAGACTGTGATTTCTTTAAGGGCAAGGACCATTCTTATTTAGCTGTGGAATCCTTTATCCTGAGGATGGTACCCAAGCAAACCACAGAATGAATGAATGAATCCATCCATCCATCCAACTATCCATGCATGTGGTCTGAAAAACTTGCTTTCAAGAAATCAGTCTAGAAAGAGGGACCTAGGGCTGGGGAGATAGCTCAGTCGGTAGAGTGCTTGCCTTGCAAGCACAACGCCCTGGGTTTGATCCCCAGCACCACAAAAAAAAAAAAGAAAGAAAGAAAGAGGGACCTAAAAAAGTCCCTCTTGTACAAAGGCACATAATAAGGCAGAACTGGATATATAAGAAAAAAATCTCAGCTGCCTGAATCTTCTGCACATGATCCTGTCCCTGAGTGAATAGCAGAGGAAGACGAGGGTGATTTGCAGTCTCAAATGAACCATTTCAGAGCTGTGTGGAGGTGCCCCCAGTGCAAGAGAGAACTGTTTTCTTAGGCACCTGATCCCTTTTCCCCTTCCCATAACCCCGTAAACGACTTAGTGGCTTATAATCTATTAACACTTGGCCTCCCACAGGACCAAGCCTCTCCAAAGCACTCTGAATATTTCTTTTTAAACCATACTGCTCTCAGGAAATCTGTTGCCTGCAATCTGTGCATAATATACGTAGGGTGTGGTTTAAAAAACATCTAAGTCGTGATTTGTAACCCACTCAGATTCGCACGCTGTTTCTTTTAGCTTACTCTTTTTTTTAATATATAAATCGAGGTCAACACATTTCCGGGCTAATTTTGACTTCATTCAAAGGTAGTTTGGGGTCTTCAAATTATAATTTGGGGAGTCCAGCAAAGGTGAAACCACATATTTCATTTTTATAAATGGTTTTCAGATGTCATAATAGCAATAGCTGATAGGTGTTGGGTGTTTTGTATCAGTCAAGGATTGAGCACAATTTATCTCATTTGATCTTTATAATAACCCTATGAATCAACTATTATTATGATACTTATTTTTCCCCCTTTTTTTTTTTTTGGTGCCAGGGATTGAACCTAAGGCCTTGTGCATGCTAAGCATGAACTCTATCACTGAGTTATATACCCAGTCCCAAGATACCCATTTTATAGCTAAAGAAACTGAGTCTCAGAAAGGCTAACCCACTTGGTTGGACTGACCCAGATGGGAAGTGGGTTGAACCCAAGTCTGTCTGCTCAGAGCCAATGTTCCTTCACTGCACACAATTTGACCTCTCTAATAGATATTATGTCTATTTACGTCTATCAAATATCAGAAGGAATCATCAAGAGACACCTGGGGGGAATAGAACTGGGGTTTGGGAAGAGGGAGAATCACTTTTCATTATAGTGTTTCTCTTTAAGCTGTACTATATTTATATATGTTATATAATATATGCATATTTAAAACCAAATTAATTTTTAATTGTGAATAAGTATAAATCCTCTTCCTATTTTTACTCTGTGTGTGTGTGTGTGTGTGTGTGTGTGCGTGCGCGTGCGCGCATGCACACCGGCCTGTTCAAATGCAGGGTCCTGTGCCTACCAGGCAAGTGTTGCTCCACTGAGCTCCGCCCCCAGCACCTATTTTTACTCCTTTTAAATTAAGCACAGAATTGTTATGATAAGATCTCTATCTTAGTAGATTAAATACACATAAATCTTCGGCAAAGTTCACATGTTCTGACGTTGTTTGAAAATTTGTCCCATTAAAACTGGAGTTCCAACATATATTCTTATTCCAAACACCATGATTTTTGAATCACCTTTTACTTTAGGAAAACAGTTTGGTTTTTGAACGTGCTGTTTATTTCCAATGAAAGTGGCTTGTTTTCCTTGAGAAAGCTGCACTCAGACACACACATTTTTATCTGGTCACATACCAACCTCTGGATCATATAACTAGGCATCCTTTAGCATGTATGAAACAAAGCTATGTTCATAAATCATGATATCTGTGGACCAATTAATGAAAGCTTGAACTAGAAATTAATAAAGATTTTAATTGAAAATTAATTTTATGCTGATCGAGAAGTAAACATTACAATCCCTCTCAGTGCTCAGAGCCTGGGAGAGCTGTTATCAGTCACACTAAAAGTCACTTGGGAGAAGTCCTAGGTAGCTTAGAGGAAAATCCACACCATTTTTCAAGAAAATACAAGCATGCTAACAATCATGTAAGCTTTCCCTGCTTTTATCATCCAAACCGCCAGTGATTCTAAAAATCAAGACAAAACCCTCAGAAATGTTCTTTTTAATCACCCCTCTCCTACTCTTGGAATTTGCCTTAAAAGCATCACCATCTGTTTGTGGAAGGAAAAATCTGCAAGCCCCTCTAGAAGGCCCCTGTCCTTTCCCTTGCTGGGCTCCATTCCCCCCAAGAGACCTGGAGCAAATTTGGTATCCCTGAAAAAATCCCCATCCTCCAAAGAATGTATGCCTGGTGTTTGCAAAGGTGAGTCTCACTCAAGCTGTTACAGAAAGCTTTCATTCAGAAGGCAGGAGGCTTCTGCCACCGTGCACGGCCCTCTCATTCACACACTTATAAACAACGGGACTTTGCCCAAGCCTCGCCTCTGGGAAGGAATCCTGGCTTTCTGGAAACCAGTTTGCAACATCCTATCCTTCCTTTCCGAAGGACCTTGCCGAAACGTTAGGAATTTCACAGCCTAGCAGGGCTGAGAAGCACCGATGTCATCGCACGGACCCATCCATTGAGTCCCCCTTTGCAAGCAGCGCCCGAACACTCTCTTCAAGCCCAGACCTCAGAATCCCCTTGGGATCGAAAGCAATTAAAAGAGAAAACAGAAGCCCCACGGCTGTGGGTCCGCGCATCCTGACAGCTCGGAGGAAACGAACTGAGTCAGGGCTGATCCCGAGCGGGCTGCCGGGGGAGGAGGATGGCTTTGCCTCCTCCAGGCCTAATTCCTTCCTCGGAAGCAGTTCCCTTGAAATCCAAGAAGCCATGCAGAGGTGCCCCCGCTGCAGGTTTTCGCTCTTTGCAGGCAAGCCTGCCCGCCGCCCCCGGGCCCCTGGTACTCACGGCAGCTGCCTGAGCTGGAATAAGTCCTCCTCCATGTCCGCGCTGCGCCAGGACCAGCCCTTCTCATGGCCCTTACATGGTAGTGGTGGAGGGCGAGCGCGCGGGGTGTCAGCGCCGGGATGCTTCCTCCCGCGGGCGGCAGCTGCTCGGGGGAGGGAGCCGCCGGGGAGCAGCCCACGAGACAAAGCCGCCGCCGCCGGAGACCGCGGCGGGAGTGGGCGGAGAGGCGCGGGCGGGGGCGGGGCCAGCGGCGCGGGCGGGGCGCGGGGCGGGGCGCGGGGCGGGGCGAGCGCGCGCGCCGCGGGGAGTCGCAGCCCGCGGGCCGAGCCCGACCGCCGCGCGCCCGTGCCAGCCAAGGGCGCAGCTCCAAATGATTATTTGCAGGGCTGCACTAACCAGATCGCGAGAGCATTCTTGAAGCCCAGATGGCTGTATCTTTAAAAAAAGAGAAAAGGACCTTCTTATTTGAGCACCGTTTATTGAGCACCTGCTGTGTGCCAGGCATTGCAATAGGTACCTGGTGTATGACAGAACAAATTGGATAGATGATTGTCAGCGTGGAGCTGAAGGCCCAATGAATCTAGGAAAAAAACAAATGTACGTTCAGTGGGATGGGTCCAAAGGTAACGCATTCGTTCATTCAACAAGCTTATGGGGTGACTTGGGCGGTCGCGGCTCTGGGGAATCCAGCATGAATAAGGCAAAGTTCCTGCCTTCAAGCTGCTTCTGATTGAGCTCAGTGTTTCCCCTCCCGCCCCGCCCTCGTCCCACTGGGATTTCTGCTTGCCTTTATAATTTAAGCTTTCACTGAGGTATCTGTCCCAAGTGCCTAGAACAGTGCCTGGCACACAGAAGGTGCTCAGTAAATGACGTGTTGAAGGAATGGTTCTCAATTCAGGTTACACATAAAAATGTCTTGGCTGTAACCCCAACCAGTGGGACCCCACCCTCTGGAGGTGGGACCAGAACCTGGGTGTTTTTTAAAAGCTCTCCAGCAGCCCAGAGTGATAACCTCTGGGCTAGTGTGAATGAATGACCAGAAGAGAAATTACACAACAGGTAAGGACAAAATGACCGGTGATGGCAGCTGACCGGAAGTATGAGGAGGACGATTGGATGGAGGGAAAACTTTTTTTTTCTTTCTTTCTTTTCTTTTCTTTTTTTTTTTTTTAGGGCCCACAAGTTGGGGGAGGGGTTGCGAGGGTGTCCAAGGAAACCAATCCAAGAACTAGAAAAACAGCTTCACATCCAACGCACATCACAATTCCACACCGAGTCCAAACAACAAAAACATTAACAAGCAAAACAAAAGAAAAATTTAAAATACCTGGAAAACCCAGATGGGGGGGTACTGCAGATACCTCTGTTGTTCCCATGGATCTTTGCAACAATCCTATGGAGCAGGATTCAAGTTTTACAGATGGATACAAAATTCTTACAGGGGGTGGGGGGGAAATAATGTGTTCAAGGCCACTCAGATGGAGAAGAGTTGTTCTAAAATTAAAACCCAGTCCTTCTGTCTCCAGAAACTGCACCCTTAAGAGGGAGGCTTTCTGAGCTTCTCAAAAAAGATCATCCTTTCTGGATGTAGGAGGAGATATTTGAATTGATGGAACGTTAGATAACTTGAAATAAATTGAATGTTGAGGAAACCAATTATAAAATGGACCTAAAACACCTATTATGATTCATCCAGCAAATATTGAGAAACATCTATGTGCCCGACACAGTGACAGTTGGTATCAATTTATCATAGCCACTCCTGACCTCATGCTTGAGTGTCAATCACAGCTTGCCCCACTCCTACTCATTTCTAAAGGAATCTGCACCACCCTAGTTGTGGCTGCATGCTACATCTGCTCTCCCCTGGATCCTGCCAAGGTGGTTCAGGAAGTGGGACATCCAACCCAGTTGTCAATAGTCATCTTGCATAACTGGGAAAGGTAGGCAATCTGGTACCTTTTTCTTTTTTCATTTACCTTTTTCTTTTTTGATGTGAAGTCTTGCAATGTTGTCCAAGCTGTTCTTGACTTTTGAGCTCAAATGATCCTCCTGCCTCAATCTCCTGAGAGCATGTACTCATGGATTCAAAGTTCTCTCGGTTACTGTGTGACCCAGCCAGGCTGCTGCTATCTATGTTCCTCAAAGAATTGAAAGCAAGAGCTCAAGCAGATACTTGCCCACCAATGTTTTTAGCAACATTATTCACAATAGCCAAAGGGTGGAAAGAACCCAGTGTCCACCAACAGATGAATGGATACACAAAATGTGCTTTATACAAATGAAAGAATATTATTCAGTTGTATAAAAGAATGAAGTTTTTGTGGGGGCGGGGCATACGGGGGATTGAACTCAGGGACACTCAACCACTGAGCCACCTCCCAAGCCCTGTTTTGTATTGTACTTAGAGACAGGGTCTCCCTGAGTTGCTTAGGGCCTCGCTTTTGCTGAGGCTGGCTTTGAACTGGCGATCCTCCTGCCTCAGCCTCCTGTGCTGCTAGAATGACAGGCTTGTACCCTGGTGCCCAGCTCAGAATGAAAGTTTGATAGATGCTACAATGAGGATGTGCCTAGAATTGGCAAATCCATTAAAGACAGAAAGTAGGAGCCATTAGGGTTGTGAGAAGAGAAGAATGGGGAGTTATTTCAAGGGTACAGAGTTCTGTTGGGAGCAATGAAAGAGTTTGGGAAGCGCTTAGCGTTGCTGGTCGTGCAACGTTGTGGATGCCCTTCAGGCCTCAGAACTGGCCCCTAAACACGGGTTAAAGGGATGTCACCAGGTAGAGAGAGCAAGGTGGCTCCTGCAGCCACAGCCTTCAGTGCACAGACCTCTGCAAGACACAGCGCGGTGCTCTGGGCCTCGCGGAGGCAACACAGCTAAACGTGGGCAGAGGAGGACCTGAGGGGCCAGAGGCGAAATGCCATCCTACGGGTCCTCTGTGCAGACGCTGCGGGAGGAGCACAGGAAGGAGCACCCGATGCTCCAGGCAGCTTCTCCGAGTCTTCTAAGAAGGGCCCAGAGAGGAGGAGGCCAGCCTGCGAGAGAGCGGGGAGAATCTGAAGGCGCGGGCAGGCGGGCGAGGCCCGCGGAGAGAGAGAGCTGGAAACCCAGCTCCCTCCTGACGGAACGGAGAGGTCAAGGAGCCCGGGGCACCCACGAGGCCGCGAGGTCGCCGTCCTGTTCTGTTCTGAGTGTGGCCCGGAAAGCAAAGGAGACGCCCTGGGGGATGCTGCAGAGGACGCGGAGCGGGGGGGACGCACACTACACAGCCGCGATGACAAGCAGCCTGGGGAACCTGGGGAGGAGTGGGAAAAGGACATCGCTGTCCCCGAGCTGAAGGAAACCCTGCTGCAGCGGCAAGGAGGCCTCACGGCTGAGAGAGGAAGGAAGGAAAGAAGGAAGGAAGGGAGGGAGGGAGGGAGGAGGTTATTCCTTAATAAAGGAAGATCAGTAGTGTTGAGGAAGAAAAGAAGGGAGAAGGGGAGGGAAAGGAGGTGGGAATGGGGATTGTAATTAACTACCTTATATGTATAATTTTTTAAATGCCATTATTTGATTTATTTATTTATTTATTTTTTTGGGGGTGCTAGGGATCGAACCCAGGGCCTTGTGCTTACAAGGCAAGCACTCTACCGACTGAGCTATCTCCCCAGCCCCTGATTTATTTATTTATATGAAGTGCTGAGGACAGAACCCAGTGCCTCACATGTGCTAGGCAGGCGCTCCACCACTGAGCCATGGCCCCAACCCTATACATATAATTTTATCAAAAGGAACCCAAATACTATGTATCATTATAATATTCTAGTAACAAAAACGAAATAAGCCGTTCACCAAAAGATAAATACTGTATGATTCCTTTTATATGAGGTATCAAAAGTAGCCAAACTCCAAATCAGAAAGAATGGTACTTTCTATGAGCTGTAGGCAGGGGAAACGGAGACTTGTAGGCATGTAGGGTTTTGGTTTTGCAGAATAGTGAAGTCCTGGCAATCCTTTGCACAACAAAGTGCATACAGCTAGCACTACTGTACCGGCACAGATGGTGAAGAAGTTCATTTGTAGCCAGGCACACGTGCCTGTCATCCCAGCAGCTCAGGAGGCTGAGGCAGGAGGATCTCAAATTCAAAGCTGGCCTCAGGACTTTATTGAGGCCCTCAGCAACTCAATGAGACCCTGTCTCTAAATAAAATATTGAAAAAAGGCTGGGGATGTGGCTCAGTGGTTCAGCACCCCTGGGTTCAATACCTGGTACCAAAAAAAAAAAAAAATGTTAATTTATGTGCATGTGTGAGATCAAACTCAGAGTGTCACGTGCTTCAGGCAGAGGGGCGCTACCACTGAGCCACACCCCAGCCCTACGATGTCAACCATGATGTCATGTTTTCTTTACTAAAATAAACAAAATGGTTAAAGGGTGATTTCACGACACACATATTTTGCCACCATTAAAAAATACCACTAACCCATGAGCAAGCATTCTAGATGACATTAAGACAGCTGCTTTATCACCGGTTTGCATTTCTTCACCACTTACTGTATCACTTCTTTCTCTCTCTTTTTTAAAAATATTTTCTTTTAGTTGTAGGTGGACACGATGCCTTTATTTTTCTTACATGTGGTGCTGAGATTCGAACCCAGGGCCTCCCGCCTGCCAGATGAACACTCTACCACTGAGCCACGGGCCCCGCCCTCGCTTCCCTCTTAAAGTGATCTTTTATATTTTATTTTTTCTATGTTTATGTTTTGGATGGGGGCAGAACCCAGGGCCTGCGTGTGCTGGGCAAGTGCCCTGCCTCTGAGCCACACCCCAGGCCTACAGTCATCTTTACAAAACTTGGCTTACAAAAACTTTTGACCTTTGCAAAAGTCACACCCTCAGGTATAGTAACTAAATCAGTGCACCATTTCATTGTCCTTCCCCTTTTAAAAACCTCGAAATATCCCAAACTAAGCAGATGCTCATTTCTGCAAGTAGGTATTTCTGAAAGAATTTACATGCAACATTTCTCTGTGTGTGTGTGTGTACTACCAAGGATTGAACCCAGGGGCTCTTAACCATGGAGCCACATCCTCAGCCCTTTTTTTATTTGATTTATTTATTTTTATTGAAACAGGGTTTTGCTGAGTTGTTGCTTAGGGCCTTGCTAAATTGCTGAGGCTGGCCTCGAACTGGTGATCCTCCTGCCTCAGCCTCTCGAGCCGCTGGGATTACAGGCATGCGCCACCACGTCCGGTTGCATGCAACATCTTTTAACTGTGATTTTGTAAGGTCTACAAGGTAAGATCACTCCCTTCTTGTACTATTTTTTTTTCTTTTATTACAATGTTTATCCTCAAGTAAGAAAGTAGAGAGTTCCTATATTTACAGTTTTCCCTCGAACACTTACTAAGTAATCGTTATTCCACCCTTTTTTAGCCCACTTTTGCTCACCGTTCTGCGAATCTGCAGAATGGGAAATAACAGAGTTGAGTAGTTGAAGGGCAAATCGGAGCTCTTTTGGAAAAGGAAGACTTTTCAGTTGTGAGAATAACCTTGAACCCGGAATTCACTTCGGACTCACCGTACCCTCATTATACTCCACCCCAGAGCTCTGTCCACACCGTGAGCACTCCATAGATGCTTTGTAAACCCCATCAGAACAAACCGCTCTCTCATTCAGGCGAGGAGGGATCCAGGACCTACGTTCCTCTGCAGAAAGCAGGAGGAAGTGTGTGTCAGGAGTAGAGTCCAGAAATATGGTGACCGACCCGTCCTGGGTTGCCCAGAACTTTCTCGGTGTTGCCCTGAAAATTCCACATCCTGAAAACCTGGACCGTTGGTCAGCCTGTGGCCACAAGCCAAATCTGGCATAGATATGTGCTATGAGTAGCCTAAAGGGTTCAAAGAATTACTTTTAAATGTAAGAGTTAGTAAACTGGGTGTGGTCACACATCTGTAATCCCAGCTACTCGGGAGACTCAGGTGGGAGGGTCACCTGAGCCCCCGAGATCCAGACCAGACTGAGTAAAATAACAAGACCCTGTGTCCCCGGGCGCGGGGGCGCACTCCTGTCTTCCCAACTCAGGAGGCTGAGGCAGGAGGATCGCCCCCGTTCAAAGTCAGCCTCAGAAAAAGCGAGGCACTAAGTGACTCAGTGAGACCCTGTCTCTAAATGAGATACAAAGTAGGACTGGGGATGAGGCTCGGTGGTTGAGTCCCCAGGTTCAATTCCTGGCACCAAAACAAATGGGGGATGGAGGTGGGGGAGACAACTCCACAGAATGGAGAAAATATTTGCAAATCGTGTATCCAATATGAGACTTGCATTCAAAATATTATATAAAAAACTCATAATTCAATAATAAAAAGACCATTCAATTTTAAATGGGCAGTGGATCTGAATAGTCATTTTTCCAAAGATAAACCAGTGGCCAAACTAAGCACATGAAAATATGCTCAATACCGAGTCATTCTATTTATTTTGAAAATGCAAATCAAAACCATAATGAGATACCATTTTACACTCACTAGAATGGTTAGAATAAAAAATACAAATAATAACGAGGGTTGGCAAGGATGTGGAGAAGTTGGAACTCTTGTACACTACTAGGGTTAGTGTAAAATGGTGCAACACTATGGAAAAACTAAAACAGGTCAAGCATGGAGGTGCATGCCTATAATCTCAGCAGCTCTAGAGGCTGATACAGGAGGTTTGCAAGTTCAAAGCCAACCTCAGCAATTTAGTGAGGCCCTAAGCAACTTAGCAAGACTCTGTCTCAAAATAAAACATTTTTTAAAAAGGTCCGGGGATGTGACTCAGTGGTTAAGTACCCCTGGGTTCAATCCCCAGTACCAAAAAAAAAAAAAAGTTGAAACATAGGATTATCACATGTCCCAGCAATTCTACTCCTAGAAGTTTTCCCTAAGAGTAAAAATTCCATGCAAAAATTATATGGAAATGTTCATGGTGTCTTTATTGATAATAGCAAAAAATTAGAAACAGATACAATGTTTACCAATTGATGTGAGTGAATAAAAAATGTGGTATATCCATACAATGGAATATTAATATGTCAAGAAAAAGAGCTGAGGCACTGATTCAGGCATAAGGACATGGATAAAACTTGCAAACATTGTGTTAAGTGAAACAAACAGGACACAGAAGGTCACATGCTATATGTTTCCATTTATATGAAGCAAACAGAATAGGTGATCCCCCTCACCCACAGACAGAAAGTAGCTGCTCAGGACTCAGGGCAGGGGGAGGGGGGCGGTGAGAAGGCAATATGGGGACTGACTGTAATGTATGTGGGGGTTCTTTTACAGGGGACAAAAATGATCTAAAGTGACATGTGATTATCACACGACCCTGTGAATATACTAAAATACAACAAGGTGTATACGTTAAGGAAGTGAATTGGGCGATATGCAAATTGCATATCAATAGAACCAGCTTTTACAAAGTAAAGACTTGCTTTTTGTGAGGCTGGGAATCAAACGCAGTGCCTCAGACATGCTGGGCAGGTGCTCTCCCACTGAGCTACATTCCCGCCCCAACATGTTTAAAATTCATTTCCAACATTTAAATTGAAAGAGTTCCCTTGGGAGGATTATCAGCTCCTCGGGCAGAGGAGGCCTCTGCAAGGCCAGCCTTTCTCTCTGGACAGGAGCAGCTAAGGCCTCTTGACAGTTTGCCCCAACCTCTCCAGGCAGCCAGCTGTGGCAAGCATGGCACTGATATTACCTGCCTCCTCTCTGATGGCTTTGGAGAGACCCCCCCCCTGAACCCCAGGAGCATGGTACTTAATATACAACAGGCTCTGAAACAAAACTTAGATGCGGTGGTATACACCTATAATGCCAGCTGCTGAGGAGGCTGAGGCAGGAGGATCTCAAGATTGAGGCCAGACTCAACAATTTAGCAAAACCCTATCTCAAAAGAAGGAATAAAAAGGGTTGGAGGTGTAGCTCAGTGGTAGAGCCCTTAGCAGGCATGCAAGACCTGGGTTCTATCCACAGTACTGGGGAAAATAACGAAGAGAATAAATCGCCTTAACTTGTTCTTTTCTATCAAATTCCCCCGCCCTTCCCCTTCTAACTCACCTGGATTGGGGTGAGAGGTTCAATGCTAACAAATTCCCTGGTGAGGCTGCTGATGGAGATTGACCACACAGAACCTGTTCTAAAGTTATCATCAGATGAGGTTTTCAGCCAAGAACGTACGGCCTGCGTTTGTCTGCACCTCTGATCCTTGAGACATCCCTGGGCAGAGCGAATATTGTAGAGGCAGCTGTCTGCAGCCGATCCCATTACCCATCTGCCTGGGAGATGGGGGCGTGCCAAAGGCCAGCCGGGCTTTCTCTCACACTAGAGCAGAGTGTCATGATTTGCCCCCTCAGTTTCTTAAAACAAGCATGAATATTTTAAAATAGAGACTGGAATAGAGACTGACAAGCTGCCTCTTAGCCTGAAATACTGAATTAAGAGAAGAAAGGCTTTGCCGTGTACAAGCACCCCTCCAGCCGTGTTCTGAATACTATTTTTTATGGAGATGATGTTCTACTCGTGGTGCAAGGGTGCTTAATTTTAGGAAAAGAAGTTCCACGATTTCAATTCGTAAAGAGATATGTTCCCTCTCCCATCCCTGTTCGGAGCTTCAATCAGATTGAAAAAGAAAACAAAAATGGGAAAATCAATCTTTGGCACCGGTCACGCGGGTGGGATGGCACCTCCATTTGCAGACCCTCCTGGGTCGCAGCTGGGAGCTGTTCATCGCCTCCTGACTTGACCAGAGGAGCCAGCAGACGGGAGAGCCCTGGCGAGGAGGGGCAAAGCCCTCGTGGAAAACTAGGACGGTGTACAACTTGAAAAGCGTTCCTCGGCGGCATATGCGGTTCCTCCACGACAAAGCAAGATGTTGGAGGAGGCTGAGGAGATGACAGCAAGGGATCAGAAAGGCGTACTCCAGGGCCGGGCTCAGTGGGAGAGCCTGGGTTCCCTCCTCAGCACCACCAAAAATAAATAGAGGCACTGTGTCCACCTACAACTGAAAAATAAATACTCAGAAAAAAAAGATGTGCTCCCAAACCCTCCTAATCAGACCATGGTCTCCTGGACCACGCATTCGTAAATGGCTGCAAAAGAAGCCAGAGAGGGAGGCGCATCCGCCCCCGGTAACCTGCCCAAGCCTAAGGAAGCTTCCACCCAGCAGGAGCTCAGCATGTCTGAGGGGCCGTTGGCAAAGAAACCTTCTCTCTCTGATGTCATGACTCAAAACTTGTGTTTCATTTTCACTCATTCCGGGACTTTTCTAATGTACCTTACCGTTTTACCCCTGGGTTAGGTGGGAAGGTGTTATTTCATCTCCACATGGCCCACTGTCCCTGTGTCATTGATTTCTGATTTCGTTTCGCTGGGGTCAGAGAACATACTGTCTGTGATGCCCGTCCTTTTGAATTGAAGGAGGTCTGCTTTTCGTTTGCGTAAATGGACTCCATTAGGGAATGTTCCAGGTACCTCTCGACAAAGAATCTGGCTGTCGTTGATCAGAGCGTCCTATGTCTGTTGGAAGTCGTTGGTTTAGAGTGTTGTTCAAGTCGGTTATTTCCCCGCTGATCTTCCCTCTAGTTCTGTTACCGAAAGTAGGGTATTGATGTCTCCAACTACTACTGTTGAATATTATTGTCTAATTGTCTCTTTCTCCCCTCAACTGTCTTTTTTCTTCCCCAGTGCAATATTCTGAGGCTGTCCAGTTGTGATGGCACATGCCTGTCATCCCAGCTGCTCAGGAGGCCGAGACAGGAGGATTGCCAGTTCAAAGCCAGCCTCAGCAAATGAGCGAGGTCCTAAGAAACTCAGTGAGGCCCTGTCTCTAAATGAAATATATAAAAGGGCTGTGGATGCGACTCAGTTGTTAAGCACCCCTGCATTCAATCCCCACTACCTCCTCCCCAAATTTTGAGGCTCCGTTGTTCAGAGCATTTATGTTTACATTTGTTGTGTCTTGTGGATGGATTGACCCTTTTGACATAAAATATCCTTGTCTCTAATAACAATTATTGCCTTAAAGTCTATCTTGGTTGATAAAAACATAGTTCCTTCATTTCTTTTTCGGTGGATGTTTGCTTAGCATAACTTTCTCCATCTTTTCTCTTTCGACTTAGTTGTGTCTGTAATCTAAAATGAGACTCTCCTCGTACACAGCATATAATTGGATTTCCAGTCTGGCTATCCACTTTCCTTTAAAATTAATGTAAAACAAAATGAAATAAATGTGATGTAATCGCTGAGGGTGTGGGAGTTACGTGACTATTCTAATATTGTTTTCAATGTCCATGTCATTTTGTTCCTCGATTCTTCCATTACTGTCTTCTTTTGTATTAAAATAACACATTTTTCTGCTGCAGTATTTTAATTTGTGATTTTTTTCACTATAAATTTTGTGAGTTATTTTCTTAGTGGTTGCCATGGAAATTAACATTCACATCTCAATTTCTCATAATCTCATAATCTATCAATTTAATCTCAATGGTATACAAAGACTTTGCCTTAGCATACAATTACTGCTGTGTGCTGCTCCTTATTTATTTATTTTGGGGAGGCACCAGGGATTGAACCTAGAGGTGCTTTACCACTGAGCTACCTCCTAGCCCTTTTATATTTTTTATTTTGAGACAGGGTCTCACCAAGTTGCTTAGGGTCTCACTTAGTTGCTGAGGCTGAACCCAAACTTGAGATCCTCCTACCTCAGCCTCCTGGGTCGCCAGGATTACAGGCATGGCTGGCAGTTTTTAAAATCAGATAGGAGAGAAAAAGGAATTATAAAAAAACTAACAAAAAATATATCACACCAACTGGGCATGGTGGAACACATCTGTAAGTTCAGCAACTCAGGAAGATGATGCAGGAGGAACAAAAGTTCAAGGCCAGCCTCAGCAACATATAGAGACCCCATCTCAAAATAAAAAAATAACAAAGGCTGGGGGTGTAGTAAAGTGCCTCTGAGTTCAATGCCCAATGCCCCCATCCCTGAAAAAGTCATTCAACTATCTTCTAACCTCCATGGTTTCTGATGAGAAATCAGCTGTCAATCTTACCGAGGAGGATTCCTTGTATGTGAGAGTCACTTCTCTCTGCTTTCAAATTTCTCTTTATTTTTGTCTTTTTACTGTTTAAATAGGATTGTCTAAGTGTGGAGGTCTTTGCATTTACCCCTCTTTGAAGTTCATTGAGCTTTTTTGATGTGTGGATTAACATTTTCCATAAAACTCTGGAACTTTTAGACTTCCATTATTCCTTCAATGTTTTATCCTGTCCTTTCTCTCTCTCTCTCTCTCTCTCTCTCTCTCTCTCTCTCTTTTTGGTACCAGAAATTGAACTCAGGGCGCTTAACCACTGGGCCATATCCCCAGCCCTTTTTTATATTTTATTTAGAGACAGGGCCTTGCTGAGTAGCTTAGGGCCTTGCTAAGTTGCTAAGGCTGGCCTTGAATGTTGTAATCCTCCTGCCTCAGCCTCCTGAGCTGCTGGGATTTTAGTTGTGTGCCACCACACCCGGCTCTCCTCTCTCTTCTTAAAAAAAAAAAAAAAGAGAGAGAGAGAGAAATCCTCTCTGAGACATTAACTGAAGTATGGTGGTGCTTCTTCTTATGGCAAGTTTGCACAAAGAATGCATGAGGATGTTTTGCCTCACAGCTTCTTGGGCTCTCTCCTTCACCCATTTTTAGTCATTTCTCCCCAGTGAGGCACAGTCACCAGTACCCATCCAGCTCCCACTCGCTCCGGTGCTGTCTCCATGGAGTTCAATGCACAGCAATGGCTATGGTAAGAAAGAAATTGTATTGTGCATTTTGAGGTTATGATATGGTGTTAGGAGATCCATACAGATGCAGATCGCTTATTATAGTGAAGTGTATTAACACACCCATCATCTTGCATACTGACTTTTTTTGGGGGGGATACTGGGGATTGAACTCATGAGTGCTTAATTACTGAACTGCATCCTCAGCAGTTTTCATTTTTTCTTTTGAGACAGAATCTTACTATGTCACTGAGGTCCTCACTAAGTTGCTGAGGCTGGCCTCAAATTTGCAATTCTGTGGCCTCAGCTTCCTGAGTTGCTGGGATGATGGGTATGTGCCCCCTAGGCTCAGCTCTCCTAGTGACTTTTTGTGTGTGACAAAAAGCAGCTAAAATCTACTTGTCCAACACAAATCCCTATCACAATACAATTTCACTAATTTTGAACTTCATTTTTTCCTGTAGATCTCTGAACATAATCTTCCCACATGTGTGTTATTTTGTATCCTTTGACCTACATGTATTTCCCCCCATACACACACCTGTGGTAACCACTGTCTTGTTCTCTATTTCTGTGTATATGAACTCTTTTTAAAATGTATATGTTCCAAATATAAGTGAGATCACGCAATATTTTTCTTTCTGTGCCTGGCTTATTTCACTTAGCGTAATGTTCCCCAGGTCCCTCTGTGCTGTGGCAAATGGCAGGATTTCCTGGTTTTAGGGCTGAATAATATTACATTGTATGCAATGTATGCATTTCTGTATCTGCTCTCCTGCAGGCATTTAGGTTGTTTCCATATTTTGCTTACTGTGCAGAACTCGGCCATGAACACCAGAGTGCAGGTATCTTGATGAGGTGGTTCTTTTCTCTCCTTTGGGTATATACCTAGAAGAGGGACTGGTGGGTCCGATAGTAGTTCTATTTTTAATTTCTTCAGGAAGTTCCATACTATTTTTCCACAGAGGCTGCACCAAACTTCATCCTAACCAACCACAGGGAGAAGGGATCACATGGCAATACAGGAAGTCAGAGAGAGTCAGGGACCCGGTTCATTTTTTAATTAATGTATTGTTTTTACGACAATCTGCTCTTTAGGGCCTCGCCTAGTTGCTCAAACTAGAAATCCTCCTGCCTCAGTCTCCCAAGTTGCTGGTATTACAGGTGCACCTGGCATTATTATTTTTTTAATCAGATAGGAGACAAAAAGGGATCATAAAAAAAACTAATAACAAAAATGCGAGGGACCCGTGTTAATGTCTTCCAAGGATGATGCCCCGGATGACCTACTTACCTCGCATTAAACCCTCTGTCTTAAAGCTTCCGCCACCTTTCAATGCTGGGACCAAGCTCCCAGCGCAGGCGTGCTTGGAGGACAAATTACAACTAACTTGCAGCAGTCCCCAGCTCAGCTGCTCTTCCATATTATCCCATGGGTCAAAACTCAGAAAATCGGGCACAGCGGCGCGTGCCTGTCATCCCAGCGGCTTAGGAGGCTGAGGCAGGAGGATCTTGAGAGTTCAAAGCCAGCCTCAGCAAAAGTGAGGCGCTAAGCAACTCAGTGAGACCCTGTCTCTAAATAAATACAAAGTGGGACTGGGGAGGTGGCTCCGTGGTTGAGTTCAATCCCCAGGACCCAAAAAAAAAAAAAAAAAAAAAAGAAAAGAAAAAAAAAGTGTGATCATTATAGAAATTCAGATAATATGGAAAAGTATTTAGAAGAAAAAAATTACTAATCTCATCTGTCAGAGATACCCTGAGTTGGCCCTTTGTGAGTCTATCCTTTCAGTTATTTTCCTATGCGGGGACACTTTCTCCATCAATATCTATTTACATTTTTTTTTCTGGTACCAGGGATTGAACTCAGGGCACTTGACAACTGAGCCACATCCCCAGCCCTATTTTGTGTTTGATTTGGAGTCAGGACCTCACTAAGTTGCTTAGGGTCTCACTAAATTGCTGAGGCTGGCTTCGAACTCACAATCCTCCTGCCTCAGCCTCCCAAGCAGCTGGGATGACAGGCATGTGCTGCTATGCCAGCGAGGAATGTCAATTTTGATGCAATCCCCTTTTTTCAAGTTTTAAATTTTAAAGTATTTTCAGAATAAATAACATATGCACAGAGCATAAAATTCGCAACGGACCAAAAGATGTTCTCCCCTGCCCCGTATCATGTAGTATTCCTGGTTTCTTGATCATCCCTATAATGAGGAGCATCTAATTATGTCTTATCTCACACACATGGTAGCATTCTTGCCCCCATTATTCTACCCCTTACTCTGTTTCTCTTAACAGTACCTCTCAGATTCTTCCTTAATAGCATGCAACGGTGCACAGAGAGTTGGCTTGTTTCTATCACTGCATAGTTACCCTGCTGTGTCTGTATATTGTAATTTTGCTGGATGTGTAGATTGCTTCCAATTTTTTACTATTGAAAACGATGGTGCAGTGCTTTATGCTCAATGGTGAAAGACTAAAAGCACGTCCTTTAAGGTCAGGAACCCGATGAGGATGCCCACTTTCACAGCTTCTATCAAACATAATCCTGGAAGTCCTAGCTAAAGCAATTAGATAAGAAAAAGATCTAAAAAGCATCCAAATTAAGAAGGAAAAAGCAA
The DNA here is from genome assembly GCF_902686445.1 of Sciurus carolinensis. Classification (NCBI taxonomy): domain Eukaryota; kingdom Metazoa; phylum Chordata; class Mammalia; order Rodentia; family Sciuridae; genus Sciurus; species Sciurus carolinensis. The sequence goes on from NC_062220.1 coordinate 131,099,412, forward strand.
AATGGTCTCTGTTCTCCGTGATGTGGTACTATGTGCACAAACCCTGAAGATTACACACATACACACACACAATCTCTCACAAACACACATTCACAAACTGTAGAACTAATAAGTGAACTCAGCAAAGTAGTGGGATACAAAATCAACACACGAAAATCAGTTTCATTTTTATACACTAACAATGAACAACCTGCAAAGGAAATTGTAAACACAATTCCATGTATAAGAGCATTAAAAAGGATAAAATGCTTGGGAATTAACCAAGGCGATGAAAAGTTTATTCGATGAAAACTGGAAGACGTCACTCGAATGCACCGAGGCATAGGTAAATGGAAACTGTCCATGTTTATGGATTAAAAAACTTAAAATTGTAAAAATGTCAAGAGTACCAAAAGTTATCTACAGATTCAATGCGATCCCTATCAAAATTCTGATTTTTTTTTTGCAAAAAATAGAAAACCCCCAAATTCACATGGAATCTTAAAGACCCCCAAATAGCCAAAACAATCTTCCAAGGCTGGAGGCTCATACTTCACGACTTAGTATAAAACCATAGTGATGGAAGTAACGTAGCACAGTCATTTAGATAGAGCACGCTGGAGTCTTGGAGTTGCCGTTAAAGTCCAAAGGTGATCTCATCTGTGGGCAGCTGTTCTCTCTGGCTCGGGGAAGTTGGCCTTTTTGCTCCATTCAGGACTTCAACTGAAGACATGACCCACCTGCACTATGGAGGCTAATTTGCGTACTCAAAGTCCATGGAGTTAAATGTTAATCTCATGTAAAAACACCCTCAGCAGATAGCCCGGAATAACATTTGACCAAATACCTGAGCACCCTGGTCCAGTCACAGTGACTCTTAAAATTCACCATCATACCCAAGGATAAAGGCGAATTCACTAAGTCCACGCAACCAGGCAGCTGGAAGTTTTGGTCTAGACCTACAACCAAGGGTTTCTTTATTTCAGCCTGGTGACTAGGGGGACTCCACATCTGGGGACAGTCTTGGTGCACACCCATTGTCCCTGTGTGATTAATAAATGCCACCTTTGGCAGGGCGCGGTGGCGCACGCCTGTCATCTCAGCGGCTCCCGGGAGGCTGAGGCAGGAGGATCGCAAGTTCAAAGCCAGACTCAGCAAAAGCGAGGTGCTAAAGTGAGACTCTGTCTCTCAATAGAATACAAAACAGGGCTGGGGGTGTGGCTCAGTGGTCGTGTGCACCTGAGTTCAAGCCCCACTACTTCCCACAAATAACAATGCCACCTTTTACTCCCCAAAGCATCCAATTTGGACGATAAAGACAGCCACTTTTTAAGAGAGGGGTCCTTCTCAGTACCACTCGACCTTCTTTAACCTAAGACATGATCTTGACCCCACACTTGGCCCCGGAATCCACCCATAAACTTGTTTGGGAAGGAGGATGAGTCAGTCCCTAAAATGTGACATTGACATGACTAAGGACAAGGTCGGAGGATGTGGGGGGGGGACCCACAGCAAACGCAGAAGAGCACGGGTCCTGACCCGGGCGCAGGCAGCCTCCGACGGTCTCCCAATCGTTGCTGCTTTGTTTGTGTTCTGGCCTCCAAAACACCCACATATGGAAAGAAAAATAAATAAAAATTCTGGTGGCGTTTGGAACAACCTGTCATTATTCTCCCTACTTGTGGCCAAAAGGAAGTATTTTATATGTGCAGAAGCATCTCGCTTTTCTAGGACAGACATCAGACTCAAAGCTGAGGGCAAAAAGGGCCGACTGTGTTCTTAGTCTTTCTTTTTTGGTCCTGGGGCTTGAACCCAGGGACACCTTATCACTAAGTCACAACCCCAGTCTCTTTTTTTGGGTGGTGCTGGATTTCGAACCCAGGGCCTTGTGCATGTCGGGCAAGCACTCTGCCCACTGAGCTCTATCCCCAGCCCCATCTTGTTCCCCCAGCCCTTTTTATTTGGTCTCACTAAGTTGCTGAGAGTCTTGCTAAATGGCCCAGGCTGTCCTTGAACCCAAGATCCTCCTCCCTCGGCCTCCCGCGTTGCTTGGATTTCAGGAGTGCCACGGTGTGCCTGGCTCCCAGAGGCTGCCGCGGAGCAGTGTTGTCTGCGTTGACAACCAGGGATCACCTGGCCCCCCTTCTCAGGGGCTTAGAGAGGGGTTGGGTAGGTGGAGCATTCGAGGAGGGAGACAGCTCAGGTCTCTACCCATGCAGAGTCCCTGAGTCCCTCAAGGAAGCGGGAAAATGGTCTCTTGACTCAAAACGACATCAAGTTCTAAAGATGGCCCCTTGTGTTGGAAATCAATGTGCCTCCCCCAGGCTACCTGAGGTCAGCTAGGAAAGAAAGAAAAAGATGGAAAGGAGAGGGAGGGAAGGTCGAGGAAACCCCTCTGAAAGTCTTGTGCGAAAGTTCTGCTTGCCTTCCCCCCCAGAGAGTTAGTTCTCTCTCCCAAGCCTGTGACTCCCAAATTTCTAGGAAATCCATAAATATGCACTCTTAAAGTTAATGGACATGCACTCGCTTATGAAAATTGCCCCGGGCACTGTGAATTAGCCCAGGAATACACGTATTTTTAGAATAGATCCAGCAAAAGAAGATAGGAACCTGTATTTATCGAGTACTTTTGCAGAAACCGATGCTGGAGGGTGCTTCCCCCATGTGTCGATCAGGAGATGGAGAAGACGTCAACCCGGGGACCCTGAGAACTGCTGGACTTCCTTCCCTCAGCGGTCTGGGGATCACCAGCCGGCTGTCCTCCCCACGTCCCTTCTCAGACCTGCCTCTGCCGGGACCCCCAGAGCACACCTGGTCCCGACAGCCCACCTTCTCCCCTGAGTCTGTCTCTGCTTCCCTAAGGAAATCTCCTTGTCTCGGACACATCCTTCCACTCATTTTTGTGACCTTTGTCTAGGACCCCACTTGTCCTGAGAAGAGATCTCCTTTCCAGAAATTCCACAAACCTCCTTCTGCGACACAGCTGTCACCGTAGGACAATAATAACTTTTAAACATATTTTAAAGGTATCCCATTGGGTTCCAGAGATCTCTTGTGGCTTTGGCCTGGTTTCTGAAGTTTTATTTCTGAGGTGCTGGAGAGATGGAGGAGGGAGTGGAAAGGTCAGAGTTGAGCGTGGACAAGGTATCTTCATGAAGTACCCCTAATCGATCAAATGACCTAGACCTTACTTCTCCTTCTGGTTCACTCTTTCCTCTGGAGAAGACCTTCGAACCACATTTGTGTTTTAAATTAAAAACTAATGCTGGGTGTGGTGACGCATACCTCTGATCCCAGAGGATCGGGAGGCTGAGGCAGGAGGATCGCAAGTTTGAGGCTGGCCTCAGCGACTTGGTGGAGACCGTAAGCAACTCAGTGAGACTCTGTCTCAAAATTTTAAAAAGGGAGGAGGCTGGGGATGTGGCTGAGTGGTTAAGCACCCCGGGGTTCAATCCCTAGTACCAAATAAATAAATAATTGAAAATAAACAGGACAGGGGCTGAGGACACAGCTCCGTGGTAGAGCATGTGCTTAACATGTGTAAGGCCCTGGATTCAGTCCGCAGCACCAAAAAAATTAAAAATGGGGCTGGATACGTCGCTCAGTGGTAAAGTGCTTGCCCAACACACACGAGGCCCTGGATTCAATCCCCAGTACTCCGATCAATTAGTTAATTAATTAATTAACAGAACAGTAATTAACCTTTGAAATGAAATCGATCTCTGAAAGCAGCTGCCACCTTGTATTAGGAAAGGACCTTTCGTTGGAGCAAAAGAAGGAGGAACGAATGACTTCATCCAGATGGGGCCCCTCGGAAGGGCCGCTTTGGATCTTTATCCTGAGCAGTTGCGGTTGCTGAACAAGCCATTTACCTGATGACGAATCCCAGCAGCTAAAAAATCTCTAAGGCTCGAACGGATGACCCTGTTATTTCTGAAGATGCCACAAAGCCTCTGTCTGCCGGATGGACGTGGGTGTGTCATTATCATAAATTAGCAATACATCCTTCTGGATACGAACATTGATGCGGGCTGGGGTGGTGGCTCAGTGGCAGAGCGCTTGCCTGGCATGTGTGAGGCCCTGGGTTCGAGCCTCGGCACCGCATATAAATAAATGAAATAAAAGATTCATTGACGACTAAAAAAATAAATATACATACAAGAGAAGAATTTTTAAAAAGAACATCTATGAATCGATGACACCCCTCACGGATGTCAGAAGGCAGGAGACGTCCTTAGTTTTCAAGCTGTCACCAAGGTTTTCAATACGATTGGCTGTTATCAAATGCAGGCTAGTGCCAGCATTCAGTACGGCATGCCGTGAGCTCCGACTGTGAGGACGGATGGCTTATGGCACTGTGTGAATGGTCTGAGATGGCCGTGGAGCCCAGAGAGGGCTTGCCGGATGGGGTGGCAGGTGTTCATCCAACGGGCCCGCCTGGTGGTTCTCAAAGTGTAGACCACAGGCTCCCCGGGAGTACCCGAGACCCTTTCAGGGGGTTGGTGAGGGGAGAATTATTTTCATGACAACAGTCAGACCTTCTTTGCCTCTTCACTCTCGCCACTCATGCGTGGTCCTGGAGTCCTCCATAAGCCACGCACATGTGACAAGATCGCAAATCCAGAGTCTCATGGGACGCATGCCTTCCTATTCCTGGGTTTTCAGCTATTCTCAGTTTTGATCAGTGGTGGCCAAAGACTTGGAGGTGAGTGGAAGGGTTGACCTGAAGGGACAGGGATAATTTGGGGGCAATGGTGAGTCTCTATCTTGACTGTGGTGGTGGTTACCTGGCTGCATGCATTTGCTAAAAATCATAAGACTGTACCCTGAAAGTGGGTGAATTTTACTGTGTGCATTAATCTCACTTAAAAAGCAAAAATTATTTCTCAATTTCTCTCTCTCTGTCTTTCTTTTTTGGAACTGGGGACTGAACCCAGGAGTGCTTAACCATTGAGCCATATCCCCTACCCTTTTTTATTTTTTATTTAGAAACAGGGTCTCGCTAGGTTACTTAGGGCCTCGCTAAGTTGCTGAGGCTGGCTTTGAACTCATGATCCTCCTGCCTCAGCCTCCTGAGCTGCTGGGATGACAGGCATAGGCCACCGTGCCTGGTTCTCAATCTAAATTTCTATTAGGATAAAGACAATTAATTATAACTCACATGAACAAAAACGCTCCATTTTTAAACATATAGAGGAATCTTGAGACCAACACCTTCAAGAACCATCGCACTAATAAATTTCTTTTTGGCACGGGGGATTGAATCCAGCCTTGCTTTGCCACTGAGCTAACTTCTCAGTCCTTTTTCTTTTCTATTCTGAGTCAGGGTCTCCCTAAGTTGCAGAGGCTGGCCTTGAACTTGCAATCTTCTTGCCTCAGCCTCCTGATTCACTGGGATCACAGACATGTGCAGTATGCCCAGCATGCATAGATTCCTTTATGGAAGCATTGGAATTCAGTCTGGAGTTGGGGAAAGTGATTAAAAGGGAGGTCAAAATTTCTCTGGCCATCATGCTCTACAAACACATTGCCCAGTGCAAAGGCCACTAACCACCTGTGGCTACTAAGCCATGAAAATTAAGGAGTCCATGTGGTGGGGATGTAACTCAGTGGTGCACACGCTCAGCAAGTCCAAGGCCTTGGGTTCAATGGATAGCAACACACACACACACACAGAACCCAAACTGAGACATATATAAATTATCTCACTAATAATTTTATATGTCAATAACAAATATTTTGGATCCAGTCAAATTTACCATTAAAATCAATTTTCACCTCTTGGCTTTTTTAAAAAAAATATTTTTTTTAGTAGTAGATGGACACAATACCTTTATTTAGTTTTATGGTGCTGAGAATTGAGCCCAGTGCCTCATACACTCGAGGCAAGTGCTCATCCCTGAGCTACAACCCCAGCCCCTCACCTCTTGTTTTTTACTTTAATGTGACTACTAAAGAGTTTTAAGTTACTTATCAGCTTCCTATTCTATTCCTATTGGACAGTGCTTTTCTGGAGACACTCAGACTTGACTGCCAAGCTCCATCCTTACCTCTTACCAGTTGCGTCCAAGTCTTACCACATCCCCAAATTTCTTGGTTTTCCTGGAATGTAAAATGTGGGCAATGTTGGGTTTGTTATGAAGGGTAAATGCAGTCATATAGCAATAAGGAAACAGGAAGTTTGGGGCTGTTATCATGAAAGTCCTCGGTTTCCCTATTGGCGCCCTCGGAGATGGGCCTCGTGCTCACGAGAGGCCCTTCCTCTGCAACCTGTTTCCACCCTGTGACGATAATAATGGCAGCATTACCAGGAATTTGGCCTGTGCGCCTCGGCTCTTGTGCTCTTGGGAGAGTATTCCGGCGAGACGCACAACGCAGCTAAAGTAAGCGAGCAACCTGGGTGCAGTGGGCACGCCTTAATCCCAGCAGGTAGGGAGGCTGAGGAAGGAGGCTCACAAGTTGGAGGCCAGCCTCAGCAACTCAGCGAGACCCTGTCTCGAAATAAAACATAAAAAAAAAAAAAAAAAAAAGGGCCGGGGATGTGGCTCAGTGGTTAAGCACCCCTAGGGTCAATTCCTGGTACCTCCAAAATAAATAAATGGTAGAGTGTAGCTAGCAAGGTTGGCGGAAGTGGGAGCCGACCCTCAGGGTCAGTTTACAGTTACAACAAGGTTAAAATGACAGGCGAAGGCACTGAAGGCAGCTTCGGGCACCTTTTCCCAAGCTGTTCGGATTTAACAGGAAACTGTGTCTTGCAGCTTTTGAGGTCGCGGTCTCTGCAGTCGAGTCTCGGGTCGGCGCACGCGCCCTCCTTCCCTGGGAGTCCGTCCTCGGCCCTGAGAAGACATGCGGTTCCGCACGTACCTCCGCAGCTGGCCTCACTTCTACCCCCGGGTAGCGGAGCCCTGACCCCACTACCGACGGGCCCTCCCTCTCCACACTGAACACATGACCCAGGGTCCCTCCTGAAAGTGGGTCATCCGCATTTGTGAATGGATCCTGGGTAAAATCTGAAAATGAAGCAGCCCAGAGCAGTTGGGCCTCCCTTAGCAACAGACCTACGCGCCCGTTGCTAGGGGGGAACAGGAAAAACAAGAGACGTGGTCCGTGGACGATTGCTCTCCGGCGGCGGCTACTTCCGGTCTTCCCCGGAGCTTGTCCTTCGGCCTAGTTTCCCCCGAAGCGGTGCGACTGTGGGCCGCGGGTTCCGCCGCCTCCGGAGCCTCGGGAGCCTCGGGAGCCTCGGGAGCCCTCCGGCGGGCGGCGGTGGAGGCGGCGGGGCAGCGGCTGGCCTCCGGCGTGGCCGCGATGTGGAGCTCCCGGGCCGAGGCTGCGATGACGGCGGCCGACCGGGCTATCCAGCGTTTCCTGCGGACCGGGGCGGCCGTCAGGTGAGCTTTGCCGGCGGGGGCGGGGCGTCCCGGGAGGCCGGGACCTGGGTCTGCAGCCGGAGCCGGTGGGGCCTGTCCACGCCCTGGTCAGGGTCCTCCGGGGCCCGGGTGGACGCTCCCGGGCTTCTGCGTCCTGAAGGGCTGGAGGCCCGGGCCCAGAGGCGGGAGCGGTGACGGGCCTGCCGGGACCTCCAGCCCTGCGGCGGCACCGGTTCTGCCTGCAGCCCCGCTGCTGCCGGTGCCCCCGCCCCGCGCCATCGCCTTCAGCCCGACTGCGAGAGCCCCCTGTCTTGTCTAGGCCGCGAGCGCCCTCAAACCCGCTCGGCCTGCGAGGACCCCTCGGTCCTTCTGAGCCCCCCATTGATTTCAGTTCCCGGACGGCCAGGTTTCCTAACCAGACCCCCCAGACCTGCAAGAACCCCTTCCCCATTTTGTCCATATTCCTGTTCATGTCAGCCCGCCCCGCCCTCAGTTCTGCTAGGGATCCCCGCTTCTGTCTGAGTCCTCCAGTCTCATTACTGTGAATAAAGACCCTTATCTTGTAAAGGCCCCTAAACCAGCCAGGCCGCTTGATCTGTTAGGGTTGCCTGGTCCTGTTGAGGGGTTGCCTAAGGCCCCCTTTTCCTGTTGTGACATCCAGTTGTCTGCATCCCTAACCCTGTCACCATTTCAGTCTCTCCAGGCTGCCCGGCTTCAGAGCTGAGTCCTGCACCCCCAGTTGCTGACCCTAAATGACTGAGACCTGTTGCTCAGGTTAGCTTCCTCAGGAACTGGAGCAGGTCTAAAGAGTTCCTTATCGCAGGACTGGAAGCCCTCAATGCCTATCCTGTCCAGTGGCCCCATTCTGTAGATGGAAAATGAGCTTTGAACTGACTTTGCCGGTGACTTGATGGCAGAGCCTGGAGGAGAGGCCGGCCCTGACATTCTCCTCATGATGTCGTTTTGCAGAGAAAAAGAGTTTGCAAAATCACCATTCTACCCCCCCGGATCTTTGTCCATGCCCTGCTTTGGAACTGGACAAGTCCTCTCTCCCAGCCTTTCAACACTGCCTTTCCGTTTCCCTCATGAACTTTGCTTTTAAGCACAGACTTTGGAGCCAGCTAGATGTGGACTCAGAGCCACAGTCTCTCACTCGGTGACTAAGGTGGCCACATCACCTAGATCCTTCCTAGTGGATGTTAGTAGAACCTCCTTCCTCAGGGTTGTTTTAAGGATAAGACTATCAGTCACAGTCCTTGGCGTAGCCTATGCACCTTTAAAAATTAGTGTTTGATTAGGAGATTTTAAAGCACTGGTCAGGTGCTTTAGCATTTCAGTGTTAGTTCATTTCATCATTCCCAGGCACTTTGTGAACTTATTATGTAAAAGTCAGCACAGTGATACACTAAGAAACTACAGGAAAATATGAATGAATCTGGAATTATAGTGTTTAATAATTATAGAAGTTGATACTTAATAAACTCTTATTATGGATCTTATGCAAGAATGCTTATGTAATCCTTAAAACAATCCTATGAGGTGTGTCCACAGTGATCACTGTTGAACAGATGAGGTTGAGGGTTACTAGGTGAAATGAGGCCCCACAAGGTAGCAAAGCCACACTTGAACTAGAGTAATGTGACTTCACTTTCTTAACTAAGTTCTGTGCATTCTATTGACTCTGCCTTGGAAGATCAAAGGTCTATTTGAAATTCACTTGTCAGCTCTGATACAAGGAAAATGCCTGCTGTTATAAGACAGAGTCACTATTGTCACTAGTGACTCTTCACTGAGTTAATTTTTACTGAGCCGAGATCAAAATTATATTTGGCCAGGTAGGTGGCTCATGCCTGTAATCTCAGCTGCTTGGGGGGCTGAGGTGGGAGGATCACAAATTCATGGCTAGCCTGGGTAACTTAGCAAGACTCCATCCCACAATAAAATTTTAATGAAGATCTAGGGATGTAATTCAGTGGTGACGTGCTTGCCTAGCATGTGCGAGTCCCCCAGTATCAATAAAATAATCAAATAAAACCCCCCATATTCACATCATCATATGTTGGGATAAGAATTAGCTGGGCATGGTACTGCATACCTTTAATCCAGCTACTTGAAAGGCTGAGGCAGGAGGATTATAAATTCAGGCCAACCTGGGCAATTTAGTGAGACCCTCTCATAAAATAAAAAGGGATAGGGCTATAACTCAGTGGTAGAATGCATGAGACCCTGGGTTTGATTCCCAATAGAGTAAAAGGAAAAAGAAAAAAGAAGTAGCATATTATATATATATATATATATATTTATAATATTACACATAGATATCCACATGTATATGGTTTGCCTTATTTGGTGGATGAAACTGCATGAAAATACTTTTTAAACTACTGGAGAAATTTCTTCATTTATAGTAAAAGAATAACTTCTGTTTGTGTTCAAGTCAAGACTAAAATTAAGAAATCTTTAATTTTATAAACGTTTAGAAGATCTTTTATTGTATGTTTAATATGTAAAAGAGAAATCCGTTCCATTATACTTGCTGCAGGATTCCGTCATCGAGCAGATGTATTGCGAACCCCCTACATGCTGGGCAGGCAGGGCCCAGACCTTCTGATCCCTGCCCTCACTTGAGGGAGCCATGCAACAAGTGAACTGAGGAAGCAGATCTTACATTAGAAGGTGGTGAACACAATGGTTAAAAAAAAGGCAGAATCTGGGTTGGAAGGCCAGGAGCACAGGTTCCAGTAGTGGGTCGGGGTGGGCCTCTCTGAGAGGTGAAGGTGGGCCTGACAGTCTTCTGGGGAGCAGTAGTGCAAAGGCCCTGAGGTCAGGGCATGGACTGAATCAGCCAGCGGGGTGGTGAAGGGAGAGAAGCTGTAGGAGCAAAACTTGTAATTTTCTTCTGAGTGAGACTTTTGAAAGGTCATATTTTGTCTTAGATTTTAAATCTTATTGTTTAAACATACTTTTTTGTTGTTATTGTTTGTTTTTGGGTTTTTGGGTTTTTTTGTTCTTTTTTTTTTTTTTTGGTGCTAGGGATTTGACCCAGTGGTGCTTTACCACTAAGCCACATCCCCAGCCCTTTTTATTTTTTATTTTGAGACCGGGTCTTACTAAGTTGCTCAGGGCCTTGCTAAGTTGCTGAGGCTGACTTTGAACTTGGGATCCTCCTGCCTCAGCCTCCTGGGTCACTGGGATTATAGCCGGGCAACATCTGAGTTTCAAAACATAATTCTGTTACCGTATTTTACGTTAACCTTAAACTTAGGTATTTGGTAGGTTATTTTGACAAAAAGTGCTTCTACTTACCTATGGCAGTATATCGTATGTCTTGTTTGTGATGAGGGATGACAATAAACTTATTTTCTTTTTTAGATATAAAGTCATGAAGAACTGGGGAGTTATAGGTGGAATTGCTGCTGCTCTTGCAGCAGGAATATACGTTATTTGGGGTCCCATTACAGAAAGAAAGAAACGTAGAAAAGGTAAGAACGGGGCCACTGCCTCGTGGTCTTGGACTTTTTATCTGAAAACAGTACAGAAAGCCGGGGGAGTGGGTGGTGTTTTGTTCTGTCGTATCTTTAAAATGAAGCCTTTGGTTGTGAAACAGTACTTTTACATTGATTCATTATCTTTTCGCCCTGTAATAAAAAGATTTCTATCCCACCCCTCCAGACTTGAGTTTAAGGCCTGCTTTGTAATGACAAATTTCAAGCAGCTTAATTGTCTCAGTGTGGCAATTGTGTTTTCAGTGGTACAGCTGATGAATTATGTCATGGATTTGTGGTTTCTCTGACTAGCTACTAGTAACCAATAAAAGTTCCAAGTTAGTTTCTTCAATAGAATATCTATTTCCTTAAATGCCCGTTTGTGTAAATATTGTTCTACTTAACATTGGTGAGAGAGAGAGAGAGAGGCAGCAGAATCTGATCGTTGTTAAATCTCGGAGTGGTTATAATTTGGGTTCATTATACATTCTCTTGCATGTTTGAGAACTTTCATACTGAAGAGTTTTACAAGATTTTCGGCAGAAGAGGGAATTAAATCAGGTTGTGCTGATCTCTGCAGAGAAGATTGATCAGAATTGGCAGAGTGGTATCTTTCCCAGTGGTTGTTATCAGAACAAAATCTTTGTCCCGGGGAGCAACAACAGAGCAATTGTTTTCTGTTCTGCGAAGTGTTGCTTTTTTATTAAAGCAGAGAGAACACAGGAGAGAATGAAGGAGGAGAAGGCGAGGAGGTGACTACTGAGTGTTTTTCTACATTTAGTAATAATCCAAGCTGTGCCAGGGACTGTGATGGGTCAAAGCCAACACTAGGCAGGGACGTGTCCTTCTGTCGCTCACAGTCTCTCGGAGCAGAACTGGGACCAGGGCAGGGCACAGAGATAAGGACCTGCTCAGATCCAGGTTCCAACTTTAAGGTCACAGTGCAGAAAGTCTGAGTCCCACATGGAGGGGAAAGAAAGCTGGAAAGCTGGGCCCGTGTGACATGTTGTTCGCGTCTTCCTCCTACTTTCAGGGCTCGTGCCTGGCCTGGTCAATTTAGGGAACACCTGCTTCATGAACTCCCTGCTCCAGGGCTTGTCTGCCTGTCCTGCTTTCATCAAGTGGCTGGAGGAATTCACCACGCAGTACACCAGGGACCAGAAGGAGCCCCCCCGACACCAGTACCTGTCGTTGACACTGCTGCACCTCCTGAAAGGTGGGTATCTCGTGGCCGCGTACCAGGGACCACGCACATTTTCAGGAAGAGGCCCAGGTGACAGGCACAGGAAGGGTAAGTGGCGTATTTTGTAGAAAAAGCTCACATAGATTGTCATGCAAAAATAGATACAAACAAGTGTTTTAAAAAATATTTTTTAGATGTCGATAAACTTTTATTTTATTCATTTATTTATATGCAGTGCTGAGGATCGAACCCAGTGCCTCACACGTGCCAGGCAAGTGCTCCACCCTGAGCCACAAACCCCAGCCCAGGGACTTTTTTTTTTTAAATCAAAGATGAAACCATTTATTTAAAAAATAATATCAGCCTTTCTAAGGAAGAAAAAAATCCACTACCAAACACACACTTGGATTCTAAGAAGCACTCTTAGTTTCAAAACCATTAAGGTGAAAAAAAATAAAAAATGACATCCTAGGAAATAAGGTCATTCCTTAGAGAAGTCATACGGATCCCGGTGAACCCGCCAGAGTTCATCAAAGAAACACAAACAAAATAACAGTGCCATTTAAATTTTTTAATATATTCTTTTGCCTATCAGCAAAGATTGAGAAGATTGAGAAGCCCCAGTCCTGGCCATCTACGTGCTGCTGCCCGTGGGTGGGGCTGACGCAGTCTTTCTGGAAGGTGGTCTGGAACTGCCCAGGAATGGCTCGCAGAGTGGACTGTGGGCTGCGGGTGGGCCTCGGGGGTGGAGGGCTTGCCTGGCAGAGCGAGGCCCTGGCTTGATCCCCAGCACACGCACCCAAGAGGAAGAAAGCAGGAAATGTGTACTATGATTTACACTAGCCAGGAAAACAGGGTTCAAAGAGCAGACGTTTTAGGAATGGCTGAACACTGGCCTTCCACTGAGAGAGTCTCAGTATATGTTGATGTGGTAAAGATTGGAAGTCACCTGTACAACCTCATTTTTTGACTACAGACCTGGTTTTCTCCCGTTACATCTGTTAAAATCTCATGGGCAGGGGCTGCGGATGTAGCGCAGTGGTAGAGTACTTGCCCAGCACATGTAATCCTGAGTTCAGTCCTCAGCCCGGAAAAAAAAAAAAAAAGCATGGATATTAGGTAGAACATGGTATATGCACAAATATCTCCAGCACCTACATATAATGGCAAAAAAATAAAAAAAGAAAAAGACAGGAACATAAATGTCTACCGTGGAATGCTTAAGCAATCCATGAGGTATAGCCATGCAGAATCTTTTTTTTTTTTTTTTTTTTTTTTTTTTGCGGTGCTGGGGATCGAACCCAGGGCCTTGTGCTTACAAGGCAAGCACTCTACCAACTGAGCTCTCTCCCCAGCCCATGCAGTTATTGGTAATTTTAAAAAATTATACTTCTGCCTTCAGCAATAGCATATATCACTCTTATAGTCAGAAAAAAATCGGATTTTATAAACTCCCAGCTAAAGAGACCTTCCTTGAGGTATTTTGCCCTGGGAATCTCTGCTTGATGGAAGTCTCAGTGAAACAGGTCTGCTCTTCTGTATAAGAGGCCGGTTGAGAATAATTCCCTTTCCTACCCTGTTTGAAAAAAAAAAGTACCCTCTCAAGCCAGGTACGCGCTTGTCATCCCAGCTCTTCAGGAGGTTAGGCCAGGAGGTCGCAAGTTCAAGGCCAGCCTGGGAAACTCAGACCCTGTCTCAAAAATAAAACATATTGGGCTGAGGACTTCGCTAAGCGGTAGAGCATTTGCCTAGCACGTTTGAGGCCTTGGGTTCAATCCCGGTACTAAAAAAAAAAAAAAAAAAAATTTAAACCACTTTTAAGCGTGTAGTCCAATGGCATTAGGTTCAGTCACAGTGTCATGCAGCCAGCTCCACCCCTGGTTCCAAGGCTCTTGTCTTACACTGCAGCTGCACCCTTCAACCTGTGGCTCCTTCCTCCCGCTCCCCAGCCCCTGGGGGCCCCTGCCCTGCGTACCCTGTCGAGTCGCGGGGTACTGCACATCCACGTACTTCATATCAGTGGAACCCTATAGTATCGGTCCCTGTGTGGCTGGCTGGCTCACGTAGTATGATGTCATCAGGGTTCATCCACATTGTAGCGGGAATCGGAATTCCACTCCTCTTTAAGGCCGCTGCCGTTGCGTGCTCACTGCCCACACAGTGGTTTGCCCCTTCACCCATCAGACTGTGGACACCGGGGTTGCTTCCGTCTTTGGCTTTCGTGAGCGATGCTGCCGGGACAGCACTGTATGAACACCCGTTCAAGGCCCTGCTTCCACTTACTCTGTCCACAGCCGAAGTAGAACTGCCGGGTCAGATGGTGACTGTGTGAGTGTTTGAAGAACCCCCGTTCTGTTTGCCACAGAGGCCACTCCAGTGTATCACGCCCCCAGCTGTGCAGCAGGGTCCCAGTCTCTCCACGTTCTTGCCATCACTCGCTGTTTTCTCTTAGTTTAATGATAACCATCCTAATGGGTTTGCAGTGGTATGTTATTGTCTTAATTTGCATTTCCCTAATGATAAGGGATGTTGAGCATCTTTTCCTTTGTTTATTGGCCCATCATATTATCTTTTTTGAAAAAATGTCTGTTCAAGGCCTTTGCCTATGTTCAAAATGTGTTGTTCAGAGTTTTGTTGTTGAGTTCTGGTAGCTCTTTATATATCCTGGGTACTAATCCTGCATCAGACATGCCATCTGCAGATCTCACTCACTTTGATAGCTGCGCGGTAGCCATAGTGTTGGGACTCCCTGGTTTGTTTTCCCCTTTGTTTCCAGCTTCTCGTCACGGTCAGCAGGCTGTGGGCTCTTGTGCCTGTGTACAAACACATGGGTCTTCAGTAGATCCTGAAGAAAGTCAAACTGCCGAACTATAGGATATGAAGCTGTTAGCGGATTCTGCCAGGTTGCCCCACAGCATTTTAGACAAAATCAGGTTAAAGGAGAAGTTGAAATTTTCCTGGGGAGAGAAAAAGTTATCAGAAGGGCTGCCCAAGGTGTGTGGGAAGAGGAAGGAGGATACAGTTTCTTGCTTAGTTTGTCTCCCTTTGTCCTGGAGGGTAGAGAACTGACCCCAGGATATGTACGGATAGGCCGGACCCTCAGACCTTCTCAGCACCAGCTGCCCAGGCTGCTGCTTCTGCACGTGTCCCCACTCAGGGTCACCAGCCATACTCAGATGAGGATGAGGGTGGTGATGGATTGGGGTGGGGGTCAGTGTCCACACCCTCCAGAGTCAGCGCTTAAAATATTTAAAGGAATCTCTCTTAAGTCCATTGACTGCACCTGAGAGGAAGCAGGATGACCTGTTTGTCTGGGAGTCGTTGAACCTCCAGAACATCCACCCTGAGCCGGCAGGCTGCAGCTTCTTCATCTCCCGCACACTAGCAGTACTGGTCCAGTGCAGAGTCCTGCAGGGATGGGGTGGTGGAGATCAGGAGTCAGGCCAGGCATGTGGCACAGCTTGTAATCTCAGGAACTCAGGCTGAGGCGGGAGGATCACAAGTTTGAGGACAGCCTCAGCAACCTAGTGAGACTATGTCTCAAAATAAAAAATTTTAAAAGGGCCAGGAATGTAACTTAGAGGGAGAATGCTCCTGGGTCAAAGCCCAGTACCGACCACACACACACAGAATCAGTTGTCATCACCCTGTGGCCAGTGGGCCAAATCTGTCCCTTTCATTGTTATTAATAAAGTTTTATTGGAACACAGCTGTGTGCCTTTGTTTAGGCATTGCCTGTGGCTGCTTTTGTGCTGCAGCAGCAGAGTTGAGTGTTTGCGACAGAGGTCATGCAGTCCTTTACAGAGAAAGCGTCAACCCTTGGTCTAGATGTATTTATAAATTCACAAGCCAGTCAAACATCTATTTTCCTTTAGTAGGATTGCTTCTACTTTTGAGTGACAAGTGGAGCGCTTAGCAGAGTTTTCAGGCTGCCACTTGTAGCCAGAATCTCAAATACAGACAAGCGCAACCAGGGCCTTCTTGCCACGGAAGAGCCCTGTGCGGAGAGTGCACACTGGTTCCACACTGGGTGTGCGGTGGACTAGATGAGCGTTTGAGGGCCCTTCCCACCCAGAGAATCATGAGCTAAAATAGTTTTACTCAATAAAAACCTTGCAACAATAGATTTAGACTGTCCGTGGTAATTTGGAGATAGGAAATCAGTTGCTTCATTTAAATACTACAGACTCAAGAAAAATTAGGTGCACTCAAAAACATGAAGTGCTAATAGTATATTAGGCATTGTATAAAGCTACAAAGAAGAATGATGGAAGTGATCTAAATCACAGTGAATTCTACAGTCCTTAAATCGTAATTAACTTTGACATGGTTTACTGTGTTGGTTTTCTGGTTTCTGTGTTGGTTTAGTTGTTTTTTGGTGAATTTAGTAATTGGCTTTCCTTTTTTATTTCCAGCTTTGTCCTGCCAAGAAGTTACTGAGGAAGAGGTCTTAGATGCAAGCTGCTTGCTGGATGTCTTAAGAATGTACAGATGGCAGATCTCTTCCTTTGAGGAACAGGTGAGCACAGCATGCAACAGGTGTAGCTCAGAATCCTTTTCCCTAGAGACTGAGGCTCCCACCCTTGCAGTTGTCTGGTGTGAGTCTGTGTATATAGTGCTAGTAACAGAACTCGGGGTCTCGAACGTGCCAGACAAGTGCTCTACCCCTGAGTTACACCCCAGTTTTTCTGTGACATTTTAGACAATTTTAGAGTTTTGGAACCAAAGCACCAACTTTCTTCTTCTCTTGTGATCAGAGAGGACACACAGCTCTTTGTCACCCAGTGGAGGAAGGTCAGCAGCATGGGCAATAAACAGTGGCCAAAGAGGGAAGATACTCCAGTTCTCCAGTGATATTGCCCTGCTAGATAGGGAGGCCTGGGTCCTTTAGAAAGTGGCAGGTGGTATCATCCTAGTGGCCCAGAGGGTTAGATGAGATCCTTTTCTGGCCCGAGTCCTCATTTTGAAGAAAATCCAACTGCAGAGATGAGCTTAAAGTGGCCCCAAACCTTGAGCAGGTGTCATATGCAACCCCAAGACTTTATCCCAGCCACTGCTCCCTCCCTGCCCCAACTACAGCTTTGCTTCAGCTTTGGGACTTGGCCACTCTCCTCCTCCCCAGACCACCATCACCAGGGGCAAGGCTGAACCAGAGGCCAGCAGGCTACGCAGTAGGGGTGGGAAACCAGCTCTGATGGCTCATGGCTGCAGCGTGGCCTTTTCTGTTTTGTGCAGGCTGCTTCTGCCACCCTGGTGCAAACACTAGACCTGGGAAAGGGGAGGTGGCCTTCTGGACCTCTGCAAACTGTGGGGCTGGAGCGAGAGGCATTTGAAAATATGGAAAGGGAACACGGGGGCTTTAAGCTCCCCTTTGCTTAAGGATGACCTCTAGTTCTGCTCTAATCTAAGCTGGTGTTCCTTTTTGAACAAGAGAGTGCTGTCTACACTTTCTTAAGATGCATCCCTTTTAATCCAGTTGTATCTTGAAATGTTTTCCCATTTGAAAGCTAGAAAGCGTGTGTGTGTGTGTGTGTGTGTGTGTCTGTGTCTGTCTGTCTGTGTGGTAATGCGGATGGAACATGGGCACTCCACCACTGAGCTACACCCAGCCCTTTTAAATGTGTCTCAAGAGAGAATGAATTTGAGGTTGTCCCCAGTGACATCAGTTAACTTTTGTTATCAGAGACCCACTTAAACTTTCACCTCGCTGCTTGGGAGTGTTTCCAGCATGCCCAACCCTTAGCGGTCCCGGGCTGGGTGGTGCTTCAGTGTGCAGGGAAGGAGGTGAGCGCGTCTGTCTGCTGGTCGCCTGCTGTTTGAAGGGATTCAGAGCATCTGGATCCACATCTGCACCCATTTTCTGTCTACAGCTAGAGCTACAGTAATCCTTCTTTGTGTGAACTGATTTAATCTGTACAACAACCCTGTAAAGAGTTACTGTAATTATCCCAGATTTACAGATGGGCTCACTGAGACTGGGAGAAGTGAAATTATAAGCGCAAAAGGACGGGAAGCAGACCTCAACAGATTCAGAGAAGCCTCTATTCCCTTGTGGACTTGGGTGCTGTTGGGGCCCTTTTTCTGGATAGGAAAATGGCCACCAGTTACAGAGGGGATTTTGGTTGATAAGGTACAGTGACGATGATGTGATCATTGGAAACCGTGCACAAGCAGTTTTGACCATCAGGAGCTAGTTGTACAGGTTAAAACCAGACCCTGCGGATGAGTACTCAAATCTTGCCCATCCATATTTAGGACTAATTTGCCATGGGGGAAGGTCAAGGTTTAGGGTCTGGCGTTCCGGATCCACCCCTTTCCTTTGGGGCCCATTGTTTTCAGGAAGGAATGCACTGAGAGAGGTTTAATGTTTGGTCAATTTCCCCTCCCTCCTCCAGAGCCACCCCTCCCTCCAGTTTTCTTGGGGAGGTGTCTTATAGGAATATTATTTTCCATAACCCTTCAGAAATGATTTATCTAAAGTCACAGTATCTACTTCGGTGGCAGTGTCTCGTTTGAGCCTACCTCGCACTAAAGCACACACTTTCAACCTCCACCCTCTTCTGCAAAACTGTTCCTTTCCATGAGGCTCTGCAGCTCCGTGAGTGACGGACAGGATAGATTATGCATCTGACCTCGCCTGTCAGGACTGCTTCAAGGCTGGCTGCAGAACCTTGCCTGTGAGGCCATCCAGTCTCCTGGGAAAGCTGATTCCCCTCCTGGCTCCCAGCTCATCACTCCCTGTTCCAGGCTGGCTGTGCCTGTGCTCTTGGTGAATGGCCTGCGTGGCAAGACCTTGCCCTGTTTGCTTTTGACCCCTCCCTTTCACTGGCTGCAGGTCGTAGTTATTTACATATCCAACAAGTGTTCCTTGAGTGCCTGCCATGGCCTGGGCGGTACAGCAAAGGTGACTCCTGTCCCCTGCTCTCATAAGCTTGAATTCTTGGGGTGCAAGGTGGGGGTGCAGGCAGTAAGAGGTGATTTCAAGACGTGTGAACAAGGAACAGTAATGAAGTGTGTGGTGGGGCACGGGGAGGCTGCCGCAGGGAGGAAGGCTCATCTGGAGAGGTCAGGGTCTGGTGAGACCTGGATCAGGAAGAGGAGTGAGTCCGTGCAGAATGTTCTAGACAGCCATGAGCCAGGGCGGAAGCCTGAAGATGACTGTGGACACAGAGTTTGGAGGACAGCCAGGAGGCCAGGTGGCCGATGGAGGCTGGGGTGGTGGTCAGGAAGCAGCTCATGCAGAGGAGCCAAGGCCCGGGTCTGGCCTTTACTGTGCGCAGGACGGGGCCGCAGAAGGCTTCGCAGTGCCTGGTTTGATCTGACTTGTGCTTGGAAAGGAAGAACTATCGTCCGAACCAAAGTTAAGGAGGGCGGGGGAGGGGGTGCTGTTGCTACTCCATCAGGGCGGCCTGGGGTTCCCGCTGGGGAGGGGGCTGGAGAGCCCTGGGGGAGTCAGGGCGGGGTTGGAGGTAGATCCTGCAGGGCTTGGTGCTGACTTGGGGGGGGGGGTGAGCAGGGCTTGGGGTTGGGGACAACTTTGGATATTGGCCAGGGAGGTCCCCCTGTTGGGAGCTATGGCAGGGAGGCCTGAAGGATGGGAGGGGCAGCCTGTGAAGCTGTGGGCACAGCCTGAGAGGGGCATAAACTTGGTTTGCTCAAGGGCCACAAAAGAGGCCAGCAGATGGAGGATGTCGGTGAGGGAGAGCATTCTAGAAGGAGTCAGGGTCAGGCTCTCCTGGAGGACTTTGCAGGCAGATCAGAGGCTTTACCCTGGTCGTGAGAGCCGCTGGGAAGCTTGGAGCAGAAGAGAAAAGGTGGCTCTGATCAGCGCTCAGCCTTGGGCTGAGGTCGCAGGGTGACTGTTCTCATCGGTGACCAGGTGGAGGGAGGTGAGGATCTGAGTCAAGGGCCCCAGGAGGCTCAGCACCTGAGAGCTTGGGGAGGAGAGCAGAAGAGACGGCAGGCATGGTTGGGCTTAGTCTCCCACCCTGCGACCCAGCAGCTCCACTTCGGGGTACATACCAAAAAGTTGCAGATGGGCCCAGACATCCCTGCACACACTGGACACAGCAGCATTGTTCTCAGACCCCGAAGGCAGAAGCAACCCGTGTGTCCATCAGTAGAGGAATAGATAAAAAAAAGTGTTTTGTTGGTACCAGGGATTGAACCCAGGGGCCCTGTACCACTGAGCCACATCCCAGCCCTTTTTACTTTTTATTTTGAGACAGGGTCTCACTCAGTTGCTAAGGGCCTCACTAGGTTGCTAAGGCTGGCTTCAAACTTAGGATGCTCTTGCCTCAGCCTCCCGAGTTGCTGGGATTATAGGCATGCGGCTATAATCTGTTCCCGGCTAGGTGAACAAAAGTTTTATGCAATACGATATTCTTCAGCCTTTAAAAAGGAGGGCGGCTAGGGTTGTAGCTCGGTGGTGGAGCGCTTGCCTAGCACTTGTGAGGCACTAGATTCGATCCTCAGCACCACATAAAAATAAATAAATAAAATGAAGGCATTGTATCTCTCTACAACTAAAAAAAAATTAAGAAGAAGGAAATCTGACACATGCTTCAGTCTAGATGGACCTCGAGGACACTGTGCTCTGTGCACTAAGCCAGCCACAAAAGGACTAATAGTGTATAATCCTACTTATATAATGTCCCTAGAATTGTCAGAGTCCTAGCGACAGGAGGTGGAATGGGGCCAGGGCCTGGGGGAGGGCACATGGGGCGAATGTTTAAAGGGTAGAGAGTTTGAGTTGGGAAGATGAAGAGTTTTGAGCCTGGGCAGCAGGGATGGTGCACCCCACTGAGTGCGCTTGATCCCACCGAGCTGCACACTCAGACGTGGTGCGCACACCTGTGATCCCAGCAACTCGGAAGTGCCTACTGTGGTAAGTTTTATGTAGATTTTACCATTGTTTAAAAAGTACTCCTTGGGAGTCAAGTGGAGTGAAGGCCGAGGCCATGTCAGTACGGCTGACAGGCTGCTGGCGCGCAGGCAGCCACCGCTCCCCCTTCTCAGTCCTCCTGGACCTCTGCGTTGAGGGGCCATGCTTGGGGAACACCTGTGATGTGACGGTTTGCGTTGAGGACCAGGGCCCCAGAAGGTAGAAAGCCAGTTCTGCCCTCGTTAGCCGTAGGGCTCTGCCTGAGGGCCCACGGAGGAGGTGGCGCTGGTTTTGTGGTGGCCTCGTGGGCCTCTCTGAAGAACGTTTGCCCTTTGACAGGATGCCCACGAGTTATTCCACGTCATCACCTCATCCCTGGAGGACGAGCGGGACCGCCAGCCGAGGGTCACGCATTTGTTCGATGTGCATTCTCTGGAGGTACCCGTGACGTTCTCAACATGCCTACTGCACTGGAGCATCTTCAGTAATCATAGAAAACACAGATGTGATCTCTGTACAACCTCAAGTACAGATTGTGGGCTGTAGTGGCCATCATAGTGGGATGAGGCTGGGCAGGGTCTGGGGCTAGGCTCTGCAGTCAGTGCCTTTGGCTAAAGACGTCAGGCTCCTTAAATGAGGCATTGCTGCAATTTGTGTTGGCTCTGAGAAGAAAGAATGTATTATTTTTCCCTGTTTAATAGAGGAGAACAAAGGGCCATAGAATTGCTAAGTGAGGCCTCATTTCCCTGAACAGTGTAATATTTGGGGAGTTGTTAAAAGTTAACTAGTAAAGGGGACAGTGTCCCAGAGAGGAAGTGTGTCCTAATTGCCTTAGAGGACGGCGTGCCTGCAGTAGCCAACAGAGGGCTGCTAAGCATACTTGTAGAAACGTGGCTTTGTCGGAAGTTCACTTTGCAGGTGTTGTCAGCGCAGAAACTTGTAAGATATCGGGGTGGCGAGGGAAGTCAAGGGCCTGCAGCAGGGTTTTCAGTCTGCTTCTCTTTCTTCCCTTTCAGCAGCAGCCAGAAATCACTCCCAAGCAAATAACCTGCCGCACAAGAGGTAACTGTTTTCTGTTGAAATGTAACACGTAAGATGCGGACCTTTTACAAATGGCAGTAATCTGCTTGTTTTTAAAAGTTTTCTTTTCTTCTGGGTGACACCCAGTCCAGCCTGAACTGAGGTGTTGTCACAAAGGAACTTGCATTTCGGGAACAGCTTGAGATGATCGTCTGGCTGTTCCTTGCACCCAGGCCCGCTCAGGTTCCTCCAGAAGGGCTTCGCTCATCAAATGAGGGCTTTCTTCTGCTCTGGAATTTCAGATCCTGGAAACAACTCCTCTGTCCTCAGGACTTCCCCTGTTTCCACGATTTTACTGCAAATGATCACAGTTCTCCTTAGAGGGGAATCCTTGTTCTCTTAAGGCTTAAACTTAAAAAATAAAGTCGACAGGTCATTTCCTTTGTGCCTTTGTAGAAATAGATGCAAAAATACCTTTGAGTGCACCTTGTGTTCCAGGTTTTGCAATTTCTCATCTCAGCCTCACAACAGCTCTCTGTGAAGTTTTTGATTCTGGGGATAGTGGATTCATAGTTATCCCTGTTGCCAGCAAATGAGACTTAGACGAAAGGACTTCCCAGGTCATGCAGAGCCAGCAAGGAGGCCGGGCTGCCTGACTCCAGAGCCTGTGCTCCTCACTAGGGTTTGGTCCTCTAACCTCCATCCCAGCCAAAGAGAATCCCAGTTCTTCAGAACTTGCTTATTCTGATCATCTCAGAAGCTCATCTCACCTCATGGAGTGCTCACGGGTGGTACCTTTCATTGAAATCCCGGGCATTTTAAGCATGTGTTTGTAAGAAGATGTTATTAAATGCAGGTTCCTTTTTTAAATGTGACTGTACCATGGTGTAGGAACCCCATGGAAAGACCTGTAGAAATCTGTGAAGAAGGAGTGGCATGTGTGAGCTGGCAGGCCATGAGGAAAGCTTTTTGAAATAACTTTTCAAGAAATTTTTCCTAGAGAGTGTCTCCTATTAAAAAAAGGGTGTGTATTGAGGTTGGTGCCACAGGGCTAAAAGTGGCATATCAAGGTGTTTTGTGTTCCAGGGTCTCCTCACCCCGCGTCCAGTCACTGGAAGGCACAGCACCCTTTTCATGGGAGACTCACTAGCAACATGGTCTGCAAACACTGTGAACACCAGGTAGGTGCAGTACCAGTGCTCCATATTCCTGCAGGGTTCACGGAAGGATCTAGAGTGTGTGGGTTAACCTCAGTGAGTGGTGCTTCATTGCCTCGTCTCTACACACCTACGTTGGTCAGTGATTCTCACTTGGCATCTTCTGCACCAGAAGCAGCAGACCTGTTATGGCTCAGCCACATTTCAAGTCCTAAGGTTGAGTTTATGCTCAAAGTGAACTTAGATTTGAGGACTCGGTGGTTTGGTTTTGTTTACATTTGATAAGTTGGGTTTTTTTTTTAGTTGTACATGGACACAATACCTTTATTTTATATATTTATTTATTTTTATGTGGTGCTGAGGATCAAACCCAGGGCCTCACACGTGTAAGGCAAGTGCTCCACCCCTGAACCACAACCCCAGCCCTGCATTTGATATGTTAAAGTAATTTTTATTATGGAAAAATTTCAACATAATAAAAAAATTGTACAACTGTCACTTACACCAACTTCAGAACATTTCCCTTCTCCTCAGAATAAACCTCATGCCCATTTTCTGTGTCCCCCTCTCTCTCCATCTCACCACCCCTGGCAACCACTCGTTGACCTCCGTCTCAAGGGACTTGCCTGTTCAGGACGTTTCATGTGCATGGGATCACCCCGGGTGGCCTTTCGTGTCTGGCTTCTTTCACTCAGCATAGTATTTTCAAGACCCTTCCACATCGTGGCATGTACCACTACTGCTTTTCTGTTTGTAGCTGGATAATATTGTCTTGCACAGATAAACCATGTTTTGTTTATCTACCCATCATTTGATGAGCATTTGGATTGTTTGCACAGGTTGTTTTTTTTAATTGGTTCTTTTAGTTATACACGACAGTGGAATCGATGTTGATAGAACTATACAAGCATGGAATAGATTTCATTCTAGTTAGCGTCCCATTCTTATGGTACACGGTGGGTGTACAAGTTTTTGTGTACAAACTTACGCAGAGATAGGTTTTCATTCCAATTGGGAATATACCTAGGAGCAGGATGCTACCTAACGTGGTCACTCCATGTTCAATCTTTTGAGAAATTGCCAGCCTTTTTTTTTTTTTAGTATTTTTATTAGCCGTTGATGAACCTTTATTTATTTATCTATTTCTATGTGGTGCTGAGGGTGAACCCAGGGCCTCGCACATGCCACGCTCTACCGTCAGCCCCAGCCCCAGCCCAGTTGCCAGGCTTTTCCAACGTGGCTGCTCCATTTGACGTTCCCGCAGCGCTGCACTGAGGGCTCCCGGTCTTCACTGCCAGGGCAGCACCGTACGGTCTGGCCTCTGATGGCAGCCAGCTTGAGGCAGTGAGGTAGTATCTCTGAGGTGCTTCCCTCCTCTACTGAGGAATAATCGATGCGATTGCACATATTTAAGGTATGGCAGGTGATGGCTTGATAGACGTGTTCCTTGTGCAGTCATTACCGCAGTCACACTGTCCAGCACATCATCTCCTCATGTGGTCACCTCTTTCCTGGTGTGCACTTGACCTCCTCTCCTAGAAACACGGAAACGGGGCTGGGGCTGGGGCTCAGCGTGAGCGCTTGCCCGGCACGGGTGAGGCCCGGGTTCCATCCTCAGCACCGCATATGAATGAGTAAATAAAGGCTCATCAACAACCAATACAAATATTTAAAAAAACAAGAAACAAGTACGCCGTACAGTACTGACTAGTCGCCATGCTGCGTGCAGGATCCCGAACTTGGGTCTCGAGGTCGAAGGTTGCGGCAGCGCCCCACCACCGCCCTGGGCAGTCACCGTTCCACTCTGCTCTGTGAATTCCACTGTGGAGTCTGTTCACGGTGTAGTGAGATCATGTGCTGTTTGTCTTTCTGTGTCTGGATTCTGTCATTCAGCTGTAATGTCCCCCCAGTGTTGTCACAAAATGGCAGAATTCCCTTTTTTTATGGAGGGTCCTGTCCCATCTGTGTTTGATTCGGTGTGTGCACACACTTTCTTTGCCCCCATCCACTGAGACACACTTAGCTTGTTTCTGTGTCTTGGCTGCTGTGACTAATGCCGAGGGCTGATCTGTCTCCTCGGGGTTTTACTCAGAAGAGGCGTCTCCGGGAACTGGGTAGTGCTGTCTTCAGTCTTTCGCGGGATCCCCAGGTTTCCACAGGGCTGCACCAGCTTGCATCCCCACAGCAGCGCCAGGCGTGCCCCTTCTTCCACGCCCTCGCCAACACTCCTCACCTCTGGTCCTTTTGATGACAGCCGTCTACGTAGGTGTGAGGCGGTGTTTCACTGTGGTTCAGATTGACGTCTCCCTAACGATTAGTGATGTCAAGGACTCATATGCCCATTGGCCACTTCTCTGCCTTCTTTGGAAAAGTATGTTCTCAGGTCCTTTGCCCAATTTTTTTGTTTTGTTTTGGTACCAGGAATTGAACTCAGGGGCACTCGACCACTGAGCCATATCCTGAGCCCTAATTTGTATTTTATTTAGAGACAGAGTCTCACTGAGTTGCTTAGCACCTCGCTTTTGCTGAGGCTGGCTCTGAACTTGGAATCCTCCTTCCTCAGCCTCCTGAGCCACTGGTACCCAATTTTTAATAATGATTTTTTTAAATAATAATTTTAATAATGACAATTTTTTGTTTGGGGGTAGTTTTCTTTTTTTGACTGTTGACTTGTATGAGTTCCTTATATATTTTAGATATTAACCCCTTTTCAGGTACATTGTTTGCAAATATTTTCACCCATTCTGTATGTTGCCTTTTTGCTTTGTTTGTTTCCTTTGCTGTCTTGTTTTGATTTGAGTTATCCTGATGACTACAGTGTTGAATTAAAAAAAAAAAAAAAGACTAATATACCACAGTTCCTTGACATGCCTTATTTTATAAGGTGCCCACTCTTCTCTCTTATTTTTTCCTTGCATTTTATTTTTATTTTAAAGCGATTGTAAGTGGAATCAAAGTTTTCTTTTCCCAGCCAAATGATTACACACACCTGAAATCTCAGCTACTCAGGAGGCTGAGGTAGGAGGATTGCAAGTTCAAAGCCACCCTAGGCAACTTAGACCTTGTCTCAAAATAAAATAACATAAGGGTTGGGGATGTAGCTGAGTGGTAGAGTGCTTGTCTAGCATATACGAGGCACTGGGTTCAATCCTCAGAACCGCACCAAAAAATTATTTTCAGTTGTTTGCCATTCGTAGTATAAAAATACAGTTGTTTATGAACCTTGTATCTTGAGATGTCACAAAACTTCGTTCATCAGTTCTGGAAGTTTTGTTGTAGATGATATGTAAATAGTCATGTCTATGAAGGTGAATACTTTTAGTTCTTCCTTTCCAGTCTTCATGCTGTTTGTTTGTTTATTTGTTTGTTTGTCTATTTTCTTTGCCTTATGTCCTGGCTAGTACCTCTGGTACAGAGTTGAATAAGGGTGGCCGTAGCAAGCACCCTTATTTTATTTCAGGTACTAAGAACCGAGTATTTGGTGTTTTATAACTAAGTATGGTCTTAGCTTTATCATACTGAGAAAGTTCCCTGCTGTTCCTAGTTTGCTGCAAGTTTTTATAGTGAATAGTGATGGAGTTTGTCGTGTTTTTTCCACTTCTGTTGAGATGATCGTATTTTATTCTTTTATCCCATTAATGTGCGAAAGGACAGTTTTTAATTTTTCTAGCTAATGCTAGACTACCAGTCTTGGATTTCTGGGAAAAACTCATTGATTGTGATGTATTACTGGACTTGATTTGCTGGTATTTTCTAAAGAATCTGTGTCTATGTTTATGAAGAAGATTGATGTTACAGTTTTCTTTTCTTGTAATGTCTGCATCAGACTTTACTAGGATCATGCTGGCCTCAGGAAAAAAGCCAGGAAGTGTTCCCTCCGTTTCCTGCTTAATATTGGTATTACTTCTTCCTTAAATATTTGATAGAATTTCTATTTCTTACCTTAGTTCTTAGTTCTTTTTACACTTTGTTGTTAGATACAGGCACATATATTTTTTCACATTTTTTATTGGTACACAAGCATATACATTATGAGGAATTAACTCTTACTGTTTTAGTAAAATGTCCTTCTTCATGTCTGATTCACCTACTTCCATGATTCAAGTCTGTTTGAATGATTCATTTTCATCTAGTGTTTTTCTTTTTTTTTTGGTATATCCCTTTCTTTTTCATATTTTCAACCTTTGTCTTTGTATTTAAAGTATAGCTTTTATAGATAGCATATAATTGGGTCTTGCTTTTTTATCCAGCTTGACAATCTGCCTTTTAATTGGAGTGTTTAGTCCATTTACATTTAATGTAAGTATTGATATGATTGGATTTAGGTCTGCCACTTTATCATTTGTTTTACATATTGTCTTACATATTTCTATTTGTCTTACATATTTTTGTTCCTCTGTTCTTCCTTTCCTGGCTTCTTTTGGGTTAATCAAATGCTTTTTAGTATCCTATTGTAATTGTTATTGGCCCTTTAGCTATGTTTGTATAGGTATGTGATTACATCATGTAATTTTAACATGTCATAGTCTATTTAGAGTTAATATTTACTGTTTTATGTAAAGCATTGGAATGTTAAAAGATATATAATTTGTACATATACAAATTACACTTGTAATCCCAGTAACTTGGGAGGCTGAGGCAGGAGAATAGAAGATTTGAGGCCAGCCTCAGCAACTTAGCAAAACCCTAAGCACCTTGGTGAGACCCTATATCAAAATTAAAAATAAAAGGGCCAGGGATGTGGCTCATGGTAAAGCACTCCTGGGTTCAATCCCCAGTACCCCCCCCCCAAAAAAAAAGTGCATATAGTCATATCTACACACATGTATTCTTCAAAAGTCAGAGCAAAACAAAATATTTTTATAGACATGAAATAATAGTGTATCTGCCACAAGTAGACCTTCAAGAAATGTGAAGAGGATTTTTTTTTAGGCTGAAGAGAAAAACATCAAATGGACTTAGATCAACAGGGAACATTGAAGAATATCAAAAATGGGTGTGTGTGTGTGTGTGTGTGTGTGTGTGTGTGTGTGCGTGTGAACTTTTGTTATCTAGTGCTTTATGCTCTTTTTTTTTTTTTTTTTTTTTTTTTTTGTGGCGCTGGGGATTGAACCCAGGGCCTTGTGCTTGCAAGGCAAGCACTCTACCAACTGAGCTATCTCCCCAGCCTGCTTGATGCTCTTTTTACCATATCTATATACGTTATAGATGCCATAATATTGTGTTGTAATTTGCTTTAAATAGATATGTTTTTAAAAATTGAAGGGCAAAATATTTCGTATTTATCATTTTTGGTGTTCTTCATTGTTGCCAGTAGATCTAAGACATTTGATGTTTTTTTCTTTTCAGCTTAAAAAATCCCCCTCACATTTCTGGTAGGTCTCCTGGTGGCAGATACTGACATTTCATGTCTATGAAAGTATCCTTGTTTGCCTCTTTTAGAATCTTTTGCTGTACATAGGATTCGGGGTTGACATCGTTGCTTTTGTCTTGCTTTGGTTTGTTTTAAATTTGTTGCTGTTCCCTTCCAGACATTTTTTCAAAGTGTGTGTCATTCATATTTTTCTTCTGTATATAAAGTATCATATTTTTAAAAATCATGCTGACAAGATTTTCTCTCTACTTTTGTCCATCTGTGGTAGATAGTTTTCTTAGTATTCATCCTGCTTGGGGCTTGCCGAGTTCCTAAAATGTGTATTTTTTGCTTTTCACCAAAGTGTGGAGATGTGGCCGTTGTTCTCGCCCCTTCCGACCCGCTGGTCTGCTTGCCACTGCTCGCGGGTGCTGCTCATTTCCCGCCAGTCTTTTCCCTCTGTGCTCTACACAGCAGCTCACCTTCTGCTGACCCATCTTCAGCTTGCTGTCTCTCATCCACTGTCTCTGCCTGTCCAGAAAATGTTCCATTTTAGTTCCTCTTCTTTTGAGTTATGGAATTTTCTTCTCTTCAGTAATTTCCATTTCTCTGCCGAGAACCTCCATTTGTCCCTGCTCTGTAACGGTGTGTCCTCCTCTTCTGTCCTTGAGTGCATTGTGACACACCTCTGAGGTCCGTGTGCGCTAATTTAACATCTAGGTCACCTCCTTTTTGCTTCGCCACGGGTCACGCTTTCCTTTCTTTGTGTGTGTATCTAGTAATTTCTTTGCATGGTTAGTATTGTTAGGGACTTTGGATGTGTTTATATTTCTCTGAAGGAAACGGATTTGCTCTGGCAGTCAGCTCATGTGACGGGGCTCAGATTCAGCTCTGTGTCCTCTTGCCTCGGGGGCAGCAGTCTCTGCTCAGAGGTTCAAGCTTCCAGATGCTCCTTTGCCAGGCCCCCTTGCCGTCTGCCCTGAGGCTGGGCAGCATCTGTCCACAGGTGTTGGTGCTCCTCTGTGGCTGCCCTATTTCTGGAGTTCTCTGCGTCCCTTTTACCAGCCTCGAACGTGGCCTTTCTGACAAACTCAGGCCTGTAAGATTGCTGCTTTTTGCCACCTAGCGTGTGCAGACCTGGGCAACATAGGACGGAACGGGCACATCATTGTTGACTTCTTTCCAGTTGGCAATTTGGATAGCTTTGGTTTTTTTTTTTTTTTTTTTCCTATGTAAATTTAGATCACACAAATGGCACGCCCTCATGCCATGCACAAACAGAGAAACAAAATGTATCCCATTTGTTTACAATAATAAAAAAGAAAGAAAAATTAAAAGACATATCAGAAGCAACCGCTCTACATTTTCTAATTGCTTTGTGCTTTCTAATATATGTTGTTCTGTCACTCATCCTCTATGCTTCACCATATTGTTTTCCTCTTCTGATACCTACACAGCCATCCAATGTCATCAGTCCTTTAAAAGCAAACAGATTCCAATCTTCATCCAGGCAGCACTTGACAGAAGAGAGCCCACAGGATTCACTCCCAATCATAGCAATTCTTTTCTTGGTCATGGTCTCCACAGGTTATGGCTATGGCAATGTCACTGCAGGACCCAGAGTTGAGCAGCTCCATAGTGTTATCTTATTGTTTCCAGAAGCATCTGCCTGATTCTTCAGCTGCAATCTGGAAGTTAATCTGATTTTCTGCGTGAGGCTGACTCGCAGCTCCAGCTCCGAGTCGTCCACAGCGCGCATCCCCTGCCGGCTGCGAGGCAACCGCCGGGTCCTTCCTGGCCAGCTTTGTTTATTTGATCCAGGTTTCCATGGTGGGTTATGGTGGTTATCTCAAGAGGGGATGAGTCTAGCCAAGCTCCCCTGCCCTTGCCAAAAGCAGGAACCTTGTGTCCATTATCACTGCTTTTTTTCAATTAATAATATAAGCGTCTTTCCACATAATCACACGTTCTTCTACCAATCACTTTTAATACACTGTATCATTCTGAGGACTTGCTATAATGTATTTAACCATTCAGATTTTTGCTGTTATAAATAGATAACAGTGTGATATGAATTCTTGTTGTTAATTTCTGTGGTTATTTCCTTAAAAAAATCCCCCAAATTGCTGGGTCAGGTATGTAAACTTAACGCTTTTTTCTGGCTTAGTATTAATGTTGCTGTTGAGTTTGTTTTGTTTTCTGTGGTGCTGGGTTGAACCCATGGCCTCATGCGTGCATGCTGAGTAAGTGCTCTGCCACTGAGCCTCACCTCCAACCCATTGCTCTTAAGTTATCAGGTGGTTTTTAATAAGCACATGATGTTTTGTTATGTTAAAGGCGAGCTCTAAATATTAGTTAAACCAGGCACGGTGGTTCACGCCTGTAATCCCAGCAACTGGGGAGGCTGAGGCAGGAGGATACCAAGTTCACGGCCAGCCTCAGCAACTTAATGAGATCCAGTCTCAAAGTAAAAAATAAAAAGGGCTCGGGGTGGGCTCAGTGGCGAAGTCCTCCTGGGTTCAATCCGTAGTACTATTAATTAAATAAATATTTAAACTATTCTAGGTACATATCTCCATCTCTTGTATGGAATCTTAAGGTTTTTTTTCTGCAATATTTGTTTCAGAGTCCTGTTCGATTGATACCTTTGATAGCCTTTCACTAAGTATTCCAGCTGCCACTTGGGTACGTACTGATCTCTGGTTGATTTGGGGTATGTTTTGCAAACATTTCAGTCTGAAGGATCCTCCGCGGTGTCTGACACAGCTCAGATGCTGTGTGTGACTCAGCACACGGTGGTGGCTGCGCCCTTCTTAACTTCAGGGTGTGGCACCGGCCTGATTATGGGGGAAGCCATGGGTGTTTCTTCTCTTGCTGCAGGAAGTTTGGCTTTTTCATCACATACCACACGTGCACACACACACCTCAAATCTAAGATACGTAAGACGTAGATTCAGATGTGTCCATTAGGGAGGTCCATCATTTTCCAGCTTTCGCCCGTTACTTATCAGTCTCGGTAGGGGTGGTGTCGGGCCCTTGAGCTCCATCTGTGTGCAGGAGGAACCTCCAGTTGGTCTGTGGGAGCTCTGTTGCCCACACATGCCAGAGTAAAGCTCTTGGCTCCACCTGCCGCCTGCAGGTGGTATAGCTCTTCTTGGGTTGTTCTCATTTCTTCTCACGCCGTAGGGTCACCCCCTGACCCTGGACCACTGCCTTCACCACTTCATCTCATCGGAATCCGTGCGTGATGTTGTGTGTGACAACTGTACAAAGGTACGCATGTAGTCCCAGCGTCACCTCCCAGCGGGCACCGGGGCTTCTGCATTCCCCTCACACCATCGGCCTGAGCTCTTCCGAAGGCCTGAACCCGGAGGATCGTGGCAGCCACTGCCGATTCCCCAACCTGGTTTGGAAAGTGGCTGCCCGTGGAGTTTCGATGAGTTTCGTTTCAATCACAGGGCTGGGAGAGGCAGGAGCGTCGGGCTGGAGTTGGGGGAGGCCCCCCTGCCCCTTCGCTACCGTTCCCGTTCTCGCACCTGGGCCATCTGGCTCCCGCACAACTGAACCCCACCCTCTGAATGGAGAGGCATTGTGTGAACAGAATTTTGAAGGATAGGAAACAAGATAGATCACATGCCAAAGTTCCAGTTTTGAGTCTTCGTGTTCTCTTCCCTCCAGGCTACTGTTATTTAGTGACTAAGAGGATCAGTGGAAACGATTGCAAGTAATTGGGCAGCCACGTTGATTTCAGCAGGTGGCAGCTGAGGGCCAGTCGAAGGCACCAGCCTGATGGGCCCGCCCTCCGCAGGTGTCTTGCTCCAGGGATTTCCACAGGGAAATAGTCTTACTTTTATTTCAGATTGAAGCAAAAGGAACATTGAACGGGGAGAAGGTGGAGCACCAGAGGACCACTTTTGTTAAACAGTTAAAACTAGGGAAGGTGAGCCCAGCCGTGCCCCTGGTCGACTCTGCTTGGGGGGGCTCCGCGTGGCCCGCCCTGAGGCCTCCCGCCCTTTCCGGTCGCTGTCTCCCGCAGCTTCCCCAGTGTCTCTGCATCCACCTGCAGCGGCTGAGCTGGTCCAGCCATGGCACACCGCTGAAGCGGCATGAGCACGTGCAGTTTAACGAGTTCCTGATGATGGACATCTACAAGTACCATCTCCTGGGACATAAACCCAGTCGGCCCAGCCCTAAGCTGAAGGAGGGCCCTGGCCCCGCGCTGGAACCGCAGGACGGGCCCGCAGCCCCCAGGCCAGGTACGTGCCTAGCGTGTTGACCTTCCTTCCGCACAGAGAAGGGATCGGCATCGCCACAGTCTGGCTTCCCTATGAGATGAGCACAAGGCTCAGGATTCTTGAGAACAGCAGGTTCGGGGTAGAACGGGGTTTTGTTTGTTTTTATGTGTGGCGCCGGGTCCAACCCAGGACTCATGCGTACAAGGCGGGCACTCTATCCCGAGCTACCCCCGGGCCAAGGTTTCTCAAAGAGGTTAAAATCACGTCGTGGTGAGGGCTGGGGACGCTTGCCTGCCATGCTGAGGCTCCTGGGGTGCGGTCCCCAGAGCCACACGCACGGTCACCTCGTCATGGTCCTTAAGGTGCAGGAAGAAAGCACAAGATGGCAGGCTTGCTTTTCACCTCTGGACCGAACGATGATTGGCTCAGATCATTCCAATGAATTTGTTTTTCTTTCTCCCCACCCCTAATACGAGTCACGGCATTTATACACGCGACACGGGGAGGAAATGTCCCGACTGACAATCACGGAGCATCTTATTTGGGTTGATAAAACCCTGGATTTTTTTAAATATACTTTTAGTTGTAGGTGGACACAATACCTTTATTTATTCATTTTCTTCATGTGCTGAGCATCGAACCCAGTGCCTCACACATGCTTGGCGAGCGCCCTACCACTGAGCCACCACCCCAGCCCCTTTACCGGATTGTTGAGCTCGTTAACTCTCCTCATGTGAGCTTCATTGTTGAATGGGTCCGCATTAGGCAGGGTCACCATGAGAAAATTGAGGCTCCCCGTGGGTCACAGTTGGTCCAGAGACACAGCAGCTGGTGATCTGCCCTAGTGCAGGGCTGGGCAGTGTTTTAAAGGAGGCTGTGCAGCACACTGAGCTCTGGGAGCTGTAGGTGAGGAGGACCCACCGCCTGCACACAACCCCCAAGCCACTCAGGACTGTCTCCTGGTCTCGCACGCCGTGTGGACTGAGGGTCCCTCGCTCCTTTTGTTCTTTTTTACGACCACAGTTGCATGGCCTTGTAAGTCGTCATTTCACGGAGGCTGTGCCTGTGCTTTCTCACCAAGCCACTCTGTTAACACCAGGAACAGCTGAGGTAGGGAAGAGCCCGGTCCTCGGCCTTGTTTGACCTCAGAGGTCTCTGGCCCCAGCCGCTCCTCTCCCAGCTGGGCTGCAGGCCTGCTGATGCTCTGAGTTTTGTGGCTCCAGTTAAAGATGCCAGCAGTGAACTGCTTGGTACAAAAAAACTCCCAAACATGACGCTTGAACAGAAGAGATGTAGATGTCATCTCACTGATGCATCTACGACTCGGATGTTCGTGAATTTTGTTACACTGGGATGCTCCTTAGAAGCTGACAGAATTTTTTAAACAGAATGTTTAGATCAGTGGTTCTCAGCATGAAGTGATGCAAGACTTGGGGCAATGCCTAGTGACATTTTTGGTTGTCTCAACTAGGGAAGGGATGCTACTGACATGTAGTGTGGAGAGTCCAGGGACGCTGCAGAGCACCCTGTAACACAGGGTGACAAAGAATTGCCCAGCCAGAATGTCAGCAGGGCCAGCTTGAAAGGCCTTGGATTAAGTCAAAAGCCAATAATTAACTCCTGCTTGCCAGGCGCTGAGGCGCACGCCTGCAGTCCCAACTGCTGGGGAGGCCGAGGCAGGAGGATCGCAAGTTCAAAGCCAGCCTCAGCAAAAGCAAGGTGCTTAGCAACTCACTGAGACCCTGTCTCCAATAAAATACAAAATAGGGCTGGGGATGTGGATCAGTGGTCCAATGCCCTTGAGTTCAGTAATTTCCGGTACCCCCCCAGGGAAAAAAAAAAAAATGTTGGGGATGTGACTAAGCACCCCTGCATTCGATCCCCGGTACCAAATAAGTAAATAAATAACTACTGCTTTACTTTGATACCTGTCGTTTGCAAACAGGAGTAGGAATCTAAATGACTCACACAGTCATCAAGGCCCACAGTAGATGGGGCCCAATACACTTTTCCTATTTGGACTTAAAATAGGGACAAAAGAGCAGGAAATTCTGTGAATGAATTAAGTACAAAACGAGCGATTGTTTTCTGCGGCGTCTTGGGGAAGGAGCTCATTTTCCAGGCTGTCAAAACCGTGTTTTGTTTGCCGAGAGCCACTGCTGATTTTCCACTGATTCGGGCCCTTTCTCTCTTGCAGTTCTGAATCAGCCAGGGCCCCCCAAAACCCAGATTTTTATGAATGGCGCCTGCTCCCCATCTTTGTTGCCTACCCTGCCACCCCCGTTGTCCTTCCCTCTCCCGGTTGTTCCTGACTACAGGTGAGCTACTCTTCAGAGCATGTTCTTTCTTCATTATGAGCTGTTGTCTGAGTTTCTGATACTAATGTTTCACTGACATGAATTAATAACAATTTAGAGATTAATTTTTTAAAATTGTAAGGTGGGATTTCACTTTATTGCACGTTCCTATCTCGTTTTATCCAAAATGGAAATCCCTTTAAAGATAGGAAATATAAAAGTACACAGAATGTATGCACATGTGTGTGCGTATGTATATAATGTACAAAGAGGAAAAATTTAAATTTCTTGGAATACTACTTAGATAACCAATTGACTCTTTAGAGTCCGACACTCCCTGAAGTTTCCTCTGGTCAGGGACAGTGGCCCGTGCCTCTCACCCCACTGCTTGGGAGGCCAGCCTCGTTATCATAGTGAGACCCCATTTAAAAACATAAATCAATCAAAAGCGTTGCGTGTCTGTAAACGTGCACGCTCTGCACGCGCTCCCTATGGACATCCGGCCACACCGGTAAATACAGATGTTTATTTTCACCGCTTTATGGTATTTTGTCCCGTGAATGTACCATTGTGTTGACCCTGTGTTTAGCATCTGCGATTTCTTTTGTCTTTGTCTCTCTGCTGTAAGACTGTCGCAACTGTTAAACCTGCGTTCCTAACATTTAGCTCCTCCACATACCTCTTCCGGCTGATGGCCGTGGTCGTCCACCATGGAGACATGCACTCTGGACACTTTGTCACTACCGACGGTCTCCACCTTCAGCCAAGAACCCTCTCTCCACCAGCAGTCCAGTGGCTGTGGATCTCCGACGACACGGTGCGCAAGGCCAGCCTGCAGGAGGTGCTGTCCGCCAGCGCGTACCTGCTCTTCTACGAGCGCGTGCTCTGCAGGACGCAGCCCCAGGGCCAGGAGTACAAGTCTGAGGAAGTGACCGTCCACGACGTCCAGGACAGAAGCCAGGTGGTGCCGTGTGTGTGCGCAAGCAGCCCCTGGAGCCCTCCGCCCTCCGGTGTGTTGAGCGCAGGCTGCACGCAGGGGCTGACCCGCCCGGCCTGGTGGCCCTGGGAGGCGGAGGAGAGCGGCCATGTGTCTTCTTGCTCATCTGGTGCAGTTATTAAAAGCAGCCAGATTCCGGAAGCCACATTTTCTTGTATCGTAACATGTTAGACGTCTAAGAGGGCAGTTACCTTTGCCTAATCCTGACATTTCAACATAGCTTTTATTTTTAATAAGCAGGCCCATAAAAGTGGTTGACAAGAATTAGTGAAATCGTTGAAGGCAACAATTTAGAAGAAAAAGTGCCTTTCACTTTTGATTGCTTTTGTAGCCCGTCCATTCTGAGAAAGAGACATGATCCAAGAGTCACAGAAACAGTGTTTGAAAAGCTCTGTTCCTCCCAGGTTACTCCGAGGATATCAGGAGGACAGTGCAGATGCCTCAAGAGCGCCTCTCCCGTTTGTATGCCTTTTTCTAACCTTTCAATTCTTTCTATGTCGCAAAGGCACATCTGCCAAGTCTCCCCCACCCGGGGAATTCTTTCACTACTTTGTCAGGTACTGTAAGTGAAACGCTTACCTGTTGCTTCTATCTTTTGTATACTGGACGGAGAGATGGGTTTATAGCACATTATGAAAACCGTGTGGCTACCCAGACTTGACAGTATCTCAGCATCTGTGGAACACCCGCGTCTCATCCGCTTTGTAGAAAACTCAGTACATAAGGACAGTTACTTTCGTGTTATTTATTGCTCACGCAGGGCTCTTCAGTTTAGGGGTTGGATCTTGGGGCTGTGAGAGAACCCTGCCTCCATGCAGAGCTGGAGTAGGACGGGCGCTGTCCGTGGGGCTGCGTCTCCCTGGACCCGTTTCCTCATTTGTAAAGCGAGGGGTTGATGAGATGGCCGCAGAAGGTCCGTCCTTCCCAGAGAAGAACGCAGTTTGATTTCTTAAACACATGCA
This sequence comes from Sciurus carolinensis, assembly GCF_902686445.1. Taxonomy (NCBI): domain Eukaryota; kingdom Metazoa; phylum Chordata; class Mammalia; order Rodentia; family Sciuridae; genus Sciurus; species Sciurus carolinensis. The sequence continues at coordinate 131,136,334 of NC_062220.1, forward strand.
AATTCAGTGACATCCAGCATTGTCATTTTGTTCTGGCCCATGTTCTAAATTTATTTACTCCCAGTGGCCTGATACAAAGAGAGGACGTTGTGCATTTCTTCCCTTTTCAGAGAAGCCTCTTTAATGCAACCCAGGGCTGAAGGAATTTTAATGACACACTAGTACCAAGTTTTAGCTAGGTTTGTGATTTAAAAAAAAAAAAAAAAAAAAAACGATTCCAAATTCAAACTGACTCTTCAAAGATTTGGACTCAGACCAATCCAAAAGGTCACCTGGGGTCAGGCCAAGAACCGCTTCCTCCACCTGGAATGAGCTTCCAGGTGTGCACTGGCATCTGCTGACAGTACAAGAAGCCCAGGTGGTCACCATGCAGCTGGGCCGTGTGCATCCTAAGAACCTGGGGACTCTCCCTGCCACGAGATGTACAGTAGGGTTCCCAGGCCACCAATGTTAGCGTGAAAGTAGCAGCTTCAACCACCGGGTCTGTTCATTATAGACCTCGGCCTTGGTGTCCAAGTGAATGCACCTGTTTATCTAAATCCAGTGACGCAAACCCAGATCATGTGACCGTAAGCTGCACTGCAAAAGTCGTAGCTTTGAGTAACTGCTGTTCTCAACCGAGTACCAGTGAAATAGGCCGTCAGAGATGCGTGCCGGGACTAGCCTTCAGACGCGGGTTTGTGAGGGGCTCCTTGGTCAGAGGCTCAGGTGTGAGCGGAGGTTGGAAGTGTGAATGACCACCTGTCTGAAAGCTAACGTTCTCATTTGTAAAATTATTAGGCATTAAGCAGCAGCAGAATAATCTGATTTCTTGTTTTAAGTTATTTACAAAGTCAGTAGCTTCTTTTTGGAAAGGCCTAAGTTAAACCAGTAGTTTAGGCCATAATAACTGATTTATGTATTGCTAAAGGTACTTTTGTATCTGCTATGTATTATAGCAATAAAGAATCATTTTGTTAGGAAAAATCAACTGGTGGTCTCTTACAATTTGCTAATTTGATACAAACACCCTCTTCCGGGCCCTACACTTTCCTTAACCTGCTCCTGTGTTCTCTATTGGTAAAGGAAACGCCAGCTCTCTTTTCAGAGTAGACCAAAAAAAAAAAAAAAAAAAACACTGTTAAAAACATTTTTATTTCTTGGGCAAAATTTTACGAAATGTCAGATTGATCCTCGGAGCCAGAACCCTCTTGCGGACGGGAAGACTGTGATACCAGTGAGCGTTGGTCGGGTGGTTCATCATCAGTAAGCTTCCGTGGCCAGCTGCAGCCTGACCACCTCGAGCCTCCGGCGGGGGCTCTTCCCTCGGGAGTCCTTGTGCCGGAAGCAGAAGTCCCTGCAGCACCAAAGGAGACGGAGGCGATGGGGCTCCTGGGCGCCAGTTCTCTCTCGTCGTCTCGATGCTCCCCAATGTGGTCACGGCCATCTTTGTACCTGCAAGGAGGAAGCCAGCCAGCTGAGACCCCCTTGTGTGGCTCCACACCGCCGCGGGCCCCTGGCTTCCTTGTGGCTGTTTCTGCAGGCCCGAGTGCCTCACGGCCCTGCAGAGAAGTCTGGCCGGGGGCTCTTCGCTTGGTAACCTGGTCCTATTTTTTTCTCCTGCTTGAAAACTTCACACAACCAAGAGCAGCCAAAGTCATGTCTCATCATGCCCGTGTATGTAAACCTTTTTGTCACATAAAATGATTCCTCCCTGCACACAGAATAAACTCCCCTGCCCCGAGGGCACCCCCGGTCCCTTTCTTCCTCGCTCACTGCTCTCTGGCCACACCAGAAGCAGTCCTGCTTCCCAGGTGCCCCGGCGCCCGCTGCTCTTCCCGGGTGCCTGGCTGCAGCTCTCCCAGTTAGTTACCAGCTCAGAGGTCACCGCCCTCCCCCCTCTAACCATCGCGCCTAAAGTGTCCTCTGCCCGGTTCTCAACCAGGGTGATTTCTTGCCCCCGGAGACCCTGGGCAGTGTCTGGACAGGTGTGGTTGCCATGATGGCCGGGGTGCTACTGGCAACGCTGGTGCTGACCCAGGTCAGCCCTCAGCAATGACCCACCCAGCCCGTAACCGTAACGGAGCGGCTGCAGACACCGCCATGAGCCCCGACCCTTTCCCTCCGCTGCTCATGTTCAAAACCAGCCTGTTTTACTGTCTCCACTATGCTCCCACTGTCTCAAATACCCGTCCACCTGTCTGTCCAGGAGCTAATCGCCTTCACCGCCTACTGCCGCCCCAGCTCCCCAGGGCCGCTGGCCTTGTACACTTCCGCCCACCACATCCCTCGTGTGCCACTGAAAGGTCTGCCTGTGCAAACAGACCAGCACGGTGGGGCCCTGAACACCTCCTCCTGGAGGCGACAGAAGGTACATAAGACTTACTCCCCCAAACAAGGGAGGCGTCACCTGTTGACGAGCACAAAGTTGAAGGTCTGTCCTGTCAACCCCGAGACACGATCCCGGACGCGCTCTAGAACGGGGATCCAGGGCTTTGGAGACAGCGTGAGGCCCGAAAACGTGTAGGTCAGCCCAGCGTCGCCGTATGTGGCTTGTTTCCTTGGCACGCTGTGCCACTTCCCGAACACCTGGACCCTGGCCAGTGCACCTGTGCAGACAAAACGGCAGTGCCGGCCCTCCGGACCCCAGAGATGCAGGCAACGCTCGCTCCCCAGGTATCGGGGTAGCCAGGGAAGAAAAGAGGGATGGCATTGTCCCTCTGTCCTCCAGTGTCACCTAATGCCCAGTCCTACAATACCCCTCCTCGAAATTCATGTGGCTTGCCCACTATTTCCAGGTAAAACCACTCTTGCCCTACCCGTGATCACGGTCCGAGGTCAGTTCTCAAACACTGTAACTGCCTTCAGGAGAACAAGGACACTGAGCTCTGAGCGCCATGTTTTCATGGCAGGACAATTTTGCCCACCGTGGGACTGTGCAGCTTCTGCTGGGCCAGAGCCCAGACTGCATCACAGGGCAGAACAGCGGTTCTCAGCATGTGGCTCCCAGACCAGCAGCCCCCACGTCACCTGGAAACCAGACTGCAGGAGACCCCCGTCTTAAGCGTCTGGAACACAATCTCCAGAACTGCTCTCTGCCACTTCCAGTCCCGGAAGCTTTTTAAAAAACACGGATGCCCAGCTGGCATCAGTGACTCTCTAGGTCTCCTGTAGAACCCTCTTTTTTTTAAAATAGTGCTGGGGATCAACCCAGGGCCTCACCCATGCTAGGCCAAGCGCTCAACCACTGAGCATAACCCCAGCCTCAGCTTTGGGGCTTTGTATGATTGCTTTTGAACTTTCCCAGGTGATTCTGTCAGTAGCAGGTAGAGTCACTCTGGTCAACTGCTAGGGGACAGGCAAGCCTGTTTTTCCCAGGTTGTATCCCAAGCCCAGAGTGGCGCAGAGAATTTTGTTGAGTCCGTTAGCAAGCCCATCAGTAACGGCTCTTTAGTCCAGATCTCTCCTAACCTGGCATCACTGGTTTTAGCAAACAAGCCTTGAAAACACACGCACACGCGTCTTTTGCTCACCTGTAAAATATTCCACTCTTTCCTCCAGCTGTTTGGAAAATCTCATCGGCCTCCGCTTTGCCAAACAAGACCATGTAATCGCAGGTCCAGGCCCTCAGCCCGAATGTGTCGCCAGCTGGGGACGGCCAAGCCGGGTGGCATTCCCAGGGGTTTCTCCCCTGGTCCTCTTCCTTGGGCATCCTTCCTCTTCTCCCAGGGTAGCTCCTTATGTCTGGTCTGCTCTTGCTCCTCCCCCTTCCCCAGGAATCTGTCCATCCCTTCTCTCTACAGGACTGAAGTGGATGTCAGCAGTGAGACACTCGGAAGGGAAGAGTGCCCAAGTTCTGTCCCTGATGAAAAATCCATACATCGGTTTTTGAAGTGGTCTCACAGAAACGCTCCTATTTTGGGATGTAGCTCAGTAGTAGGGAAGGCCCTTTGGTGCCTAACATGTGTGAGACCCTGGGTTCAATCCCCAGTACTGAAAAAAAAAAAAGTTTAAGGCATTAAAGCTGAAAGAACCCCTAGGGACTATCTGGCCAGAGTCTTCGGGAACAGGCTGTGCTCAGAACCAGCTGCTGGGAGGACAGCTCAGTGACAGAGCGTGTGCTTAGAGCATTATGTAGGGAACCGGTTCAAACCCCAGCACCCAAAAACCAACCAACCAACCAAGCAAACAAAAAGGAATCGGTTGAAAAGCTTGCAAAAACCTAGACACTTGTACTTAACACGCCGAAATTTTTAAGGAACACTCCCTCCCCCATGGGAATTAGCATTTGCAATTAAGTTTGGAAACTCCAATCCAACCTTGATTTTACAGACAGGGGAACGACGCCCGGAGGGGATAGGGAGTTTTGTCCAGTGTCACCCAGAAATGCAGGGTCTATTTCCCGTCCACGTTGCTGAAGAGGAGGGATAACTGACTTCCCCGCTTTCTGACCAGTTTTAAACCTGGTCAACTGGTCAATACGGTGATATTCAAAGGGATATGACTCAGTAGCTAAATGCCACTTAGTTGCGGCCAACCCCTTCCTCCTCCTGATAGAAAATAAGAACGTGCGTGCGGTGGACCTGCTGGCGTCTCCTTACACCCTCGGACTGCCCCTGCGTGGCTCTGAATCCGGCAAACTCGCCAGGAAGTCCGAGCAGGCGGGAAAAACACTCACCCGACCCCGCCGCAGCTCAGGTCGCGCATGCGTGTAGGTTTCCGGGGCAGGCTGGGAAGTGCAGGCGCGGTTGCAAAACCCAGCGGCCGCCGGCCTCCTGGCGCCACCTGTTTGGTCCCTCGATGCATCGCAGGCATTGTCATGTCCCTGGGCAATGTCCTGCCATCTGGGCTTAATTGCCTCATCTGTGAAGTGGGGACTACAACCTCTGCCAAGAGAGGGTTCTGAGGATTGAATAAGAGGACGCATGAGAAGTGCCAATGAAGTTTGTTTTAAAGCTTCTTGGTATACAGTTCTGCAAATTTTGACAAAGATACGATACTGTAAGACCACCCCAAAAAGATCTAGAACAGTAATGGCCACTTACATTGTTATGTTGTGTGCATGTGCAAATATGTAACAACAAATCCCATCAGCATGTACAATAATGCACCTATTAAAAAATGTAGGGAAGAGGGTTAAGATCGAGAACAGTTTCATCATTACCCAGCTGGAAGAGCTGGATAAGATCGAGGGTTTGTTTCAAGTCATTTTGGAAACTCTAGGAGGGTTTTAACCCAAGAAAATCCCCCTGTCCTTTGGGTCATCAACTTTTGCCCCTTACAGTTTCTGGCAACTACCTATCTTTCCTCCATCCCTCTGGTTTGCATTTCCAGAATTTCATATGAATGGAATTATACAATACTATAACCTTTTGTGTGTGACTTCTTTCACTTAAGGATGCCTGCTTTTAAAGATATACCCATGTTTTCAAATCCGCAGCACTAAAAAAAAAAAAAAAGAAAAGAAAAGAAATAAAGACTGTTTGCATCAGTCATTCATCCCTTTTTATTGCTGATTAGTATTGTATGGGGTGCAACCCAGTCACATTTGGGTTCTTTGGGGTATTAGGTGACTGAATAGAATCTTTATAAACGTTCCTGGACGAGCTTTTGTGTAAATATAGATTTTCATTTCACCTGAGTAAACACCTAGGAGGGGGATTGCCAGGTCACAGAATAAGGTATAAATGTTAAACTTCATACAACTGCTGAACTGTTTTTCAAAGCATACGATGTTCAGTTATGAGTCTTTCCTGCTTAAACTCCTTGCCCTGAGCACTGGCACATAGCACCAACAAGGATAAATAAGATGCCCCTACCCAGGTTATGTTTTAGAGATGCAGACAGGAATAAACAAGGAAAAAATAAATAATTTCATATAATATAGAAATTATAGAGTGATAGGCCAAAGGTGGGGCAGGAGGAGAAGGCCTTATACACTGGCCTCATGGGGAGGAGCTGTGTGTGTCCAGCTGAAGTACTGGAATTCAGATTTTAGTAGAAGGGTTTTGGTGGGAGAGGGGAGCAGCCTGAAAGAGGCGAGGTAAGACGCTAGGGTTTTATTTCAAGCCATTTTGGAAACTGTAGGCGCGTTTTAACCTGGGGACTGTCATGACAGATTTTATATTTCCAAAAGATCGCTGATAGGAAAGAGAATACCAGCTGGGGTCGTGAACCAGGAGATGGGAGAGCTGCTGTTGAATTCGGAATTTGGAGAATTGACCCAAAGAACATATTGATAGTTTGAAGGGGCGGAGGGAAAGAGATGGGGGAGGGGAACCCAGGTGTGTGTTGGAGGAGGAGGGGAGACGGTGGTGCTTTTAGAGGATGAGCAGTTTAGGGTTCAACCTCCATGATCCTCAAGCCTCCTCCAAACCTTAAAGATTAGGCAAAACGTTTGACTGCTCTGAGCAGTGTGCGGTCAGTAAAGCAGGTTGTGAAAGTGGATGAGCTGTGTATAAAAGTTCAAGAAGGAGCTGCTAGAAGGCTCATCCCCCACCCCCGCACCCACCACACCCTGTGGGCAGGCACCTTTGCTAGAGCTGAGAAATTGGAGGACCATGCCCGAGGGCAGAGAGAGGATGAGTGCATCTAACCTAGAAGCAGAAGGAGGTCAAGCCCCGCTTCAAGCCTCACCTCTCCCCGCCCGCGTTGCTTAGCAGCCCCTCCGGCACTTGCGCAATGAGCCCTCTGCGCCCCCGCCCCCAGGGAAACCCACCCCTCGCTCCGAGCAATGCGCGGGCTGCTTGGCGCCAATTGCTGACCCGCCTCTACAGGGCAAGTGTAGTGGGTCCCCGGCGGCGCTCCTCCTCGACCTCCGGGATGATTGGCCAGAAGACCCTGTACTCCTTCTTCTCCCCGACCCCCGCCAGGAAGCGAGGTGCCTGCAAGCCCCGAGCAGGCCGACCCGGGCACCGGCGTGGCAGCAGTAACTGAGGAGAACGGCGATGCAGCGGTGAGGCGCGGCGGAGACCGCTTCAGGGGCCGGGGGCGAGGGACAGGGATGGGGAAGAAGTCAGGAAACCCATCCGACGGAGGGGATGCAGGACCGCGCAGCTAGCTCGGTAAACCAGGGCCCTGAGTTCAAAGCAGCCTACAATGCGTTCAAAACAGCCGCCTCAGTCCCTCATCGGGCCGCCATGCTGGAGGGCCAGCCAATGGGATTGGGCCTCGAGGACCGCGGCGCCAATCGGCATGCAGCTGTCCCGCCCCGCTCAGCGCTGTGTCCAATCAGAGGGGGAAGAGGGCGGGACCCCGGGAGGAGGGTTTTTGCCGCGAAAAGGCCACGTGGGAAGGCGAGCGCGGGTCCCGCGGGGCGGGGCGCCTTGGTGCAGCTTTCTGGGAACACGGCGGGGCTCTCTAGCAGCTCCGGCTTTAGTACAGGCTCCAGAGCTCTGGACCGGCTCGGCCGTGAGCCCTGCAGCCCGTTGTCTGCCTTGGCTCGCATCCGCTTTTCTCCTATGGGCATCTTGTGCGATCGGCTGCTGGGTTTGGCCCGGAAGCCGTGGACGCCTGGGAAACGGCCCTGTGCGGTTCGTGACCCGCCTCTGCGGGGAACTCCTTGCAGGACAACCCCAACCAAGAAGGCCCGGACCGAGCAGGAGGAGCCCGGCACGCCGCCCTCCTCGCCGCTGAGCCAAGAGCAGTTGGTCCGCATCCAGAAAACAAGGCCGCGGCGCTGCTGAGACTCGCGGCCCGCAACGTGCCGGTGGGCTTTGGCGAGAGTTGGAGGAAGCAGCTCAGCGGAGAGTTCGGGAAGCCGTATTTCATAAGGTGAACTCGGAAAGCTGCCTTCCACCCGGGAGGCCCCTGGCCCTTTCGTGTAGCCGGCCAAGGCTGCCTTTACAGGCTGTTTTGCTCCCACAGCCTCATGTTTCCCTCCTGCGTTGTCTTTTTCACCCGAAGCGGGTAAAATAAAGCCCTGGTGTTTTCAATCCGCACATTTGCGTTGTTAAATCGGTAAGGTGACATCATGGGTTTTAAGCCACTCCGTCTGCTGTCCAGGAAAGGTTGGTGCAGTAAAGCAAGCAACCAGAGTGAAACCGGGTTTGGCCCTTTGAAAAAGAGAAGTATTGGCACCATTAGGAAACCAAAGCAATCAGGCAAATCGACTTTGATCCATCCTAGAGAAAGAGGGGGAGTTGAGGTGATCCCAACTCAAGTCCTGGTGGGTAGTTTTTTTTTTTTTTTTTTTTTTTTTTTTTTTTTTTTTTAAGAACTTGTATTTACAACGTTTCAGGGAGTTAGATGAGACTTCAAATAGCTTGCTTGAGAAGTTACAGGTTTCCAGTGAGAACCCCATTTAAAATCTACTTTGTCTTTTAAATCAGCTAATGGGATTTGTTGCCGAAGAAAGAAAACGTTACACTGTTTATCCACCTCCGCACCAAGTCTTCACGTGGACCCAAACCTGTGACATAAGGGATGTAAGTACAATTGTTGATGAATTTTACTAGGGGCTGGAATCAAATCGTATTTGTTAATTGGAGGCACTGGAGTTGAGCCATAATCCATAATTCAATAGTAACATTGAAGTTATGAGGTTTGACTGTTTCAACCTATACTTACACTTTTTTTTTTTTAACCTTTATGGTGCTACCTTTGTAACAAACAGGAAAAATATGTATGACAATTTCATTCTTTTATTATTTTATTACTTATTACTGCAAATTTATTTTGATAAGCCTTTAAAAAATTTGTAAATTGCGGATAATGAGTAAAGTAAAGATCAGTTATGTTATGTACAGAAATGCACATATAAGGTATGATCTGCACAAAAGAGGCAAAAAGAATGAGTTATAGCTGGGTGTGGTGGTGCACGCTATCATCCCAGAGGCTCCATCCAGAGTCTGAGGCAGGAGAATCGTGAGTTCAAAGCCAGCCTCAGCCATGGCGAGGCCCTAAGCAACTCAGTGAGACTCTGTCTCTAAATAAAATAGAAAATAGGGCTGGGGATGTGGCTCAGTGGTTGAGTGCCCCTGAATTCAATCCCCAGGACCAAAAAAAAAAAGAAAAAGAGAGAGAGAGTAAGATTTATCTCTTAGAAGTAGCAAGAATGGGCTGGGGGTGTGGTTCAGTGGGAGAGCATTTGCTTAGCATGTAGGAGGCTGTGGGTTCAGTCCCCTGTGGGAGCAAGGCTGTTCAGCTCAATCAGTCTTCAGGAGTAGCAGGGATCATTGAAATCTTGGTAATTCCCCAACCTCATCTCAAGGAAGAGCCTCATCTTCCCCATCAGGCTTTCCTTTCAACTGACACTGCTAAATTAACTGGTAAAGGAATAAAACAAGGGACCAAAAGATAATGCATTAGTTGGATAATCAGCCTCCAAAAATTCCAGAGTGACAGTTTCTTTCATGTGTTTCTTACTGAATCTCAGGCCTTTGTGAGTTGAACCCAGGCATAGTCTTTGCTGCTGGGGACATGTGGTTGCTGTAAGCCACAACCGTGGGAAAGCCATAGCATTAGGAAAAGGACCTTGGTGGACTGGTTTGAAGAGGATACTTCAGTAAATATTTTTGGTGGTGAGGGACTGGCTAAAATGCTAAAATGGCCACACTCGCTCCAGCTTCAGAATTATCCTTTTTTTGCCCTTCTCCTATTTTGTTTTCTAATACATTTTATTTTTGATTGGCATATTTATGGGGTACAGTGTAACGTTTTAATACGTGTATACAATATGTAATAACAAGATCATGGAGATTGTATTTGTCACCCAAGACATTTATCATTTCTTTGTGTTGGAAACCTTCACATCTGTTCTGCTAGCTATTTTGCAATATTTGATTGCTCGTCAGCCAGAGATAATCCGACTACAACTAGAATGCACAATAGAACATTAGAAGTTTCTCCTTCCTACCAACTGCGCCCTGTACCTGTTAGCATGCAAGACCCTCCTGAAACAGGGCCACATCTTGCCTCCAGACTTGCCTCCCCCGTTCGCTCTCCCACTGGACTTAGTACAGCAACACTCCTTGTTTCTGTCTTTTGGAAACCAGGTGCAGGTGTCTGAGGTGTGGTTAGAGTCCTTGCCTAACATGTAGGCCCTGGTTCTATCCCCAGCACTGCCAAGAAAAAAAAAAAAAGAAAAGAAAACCGGCTGTATCCATTGCATCTGCTTATTCTGAAGGTTTTTAGGGTTTTTTTTTTCCTTTTCCTCCATTTAAAAATGGGGACAGGAATTATTTAATGGCTAGTAAATAGTCATTAAATCCAGTAGAAGAGTGAATAAAATCAAGAAGGTGAATAAACTGTCTTGATTAGGCAGCCACATGTAATGCTTGATTTCACAATTTTTTTTCTAGAGCAAAAATTTTGATTCTAGCTAGCTCCTTGGTTTTGAGGTTGAAAAAAACAAGTCCTGTTATCTTCAGTTCTAGCCAGTGGTGCGTGCTTGTAATAGGACCGCTTGACGGGTGGGCAAGTGGGAGGCCAGCCTGGGCAGCTTAGCAAGACCTGGTCTCCAAGAGGGCTGAGGATGTAGCTGAGGGCTAGAGAGCTTGTCTCGTGTGTGCAGGTTCCGGGTTCGTTCTCAGCACCAAATATATATCAATATGTGTATGTTTCAATGCTAATTTGCTCCTTGTTTGAATATTCTCCACGTTCTGAGTACCGATGGGACATAAACCAGGGAGGCCTCTCAGAAGCCACTGGGCTGGCCAGGCTGCTTTGCAGGCGAGCATACTTGGTCAGGGAGATTAGGTAATTTGCCCAGGATCCTCCATCATCTGGGACCAGAGTCTCAAAGCCAGAGAGCTCTCCTGCATGCCCAGCTTCACCACGAAGGATGTGCTGGCAGCGGCGTGAGCCCCAGGGGCAGGCACTGAGCGCTTCCTGTTCAGGAACATCGGCTGGCTTGGAGGCTGTAGAATGCGGAGGAAGGTTCTGAGAGCTCCAGGGGCAGAGGCAGCCTGCACTTCAACAGCCAACACCCGAGCGGGCCTGGTGGCTCTCCTGGCCTCCTGCCGCCCACTCCCCTGCCCTCTGGCCTGACCTCATTCCTCTGGTTTCATCCTTTTCAGGCTCTGGGCAACAGGCACCTCCTCTGCTGCTAGTGGGGAGCTCGAGTTGCTTCCGTTGATCGAAGTCACCGGCAGAGGTCTAGGGAGGTCTGAGTGCGTTTGTCCTTTGGCAGTTCCTCTGTCCCGGATCTGCCACAGAAGCGAAGCACCAGTGTGCGAGCCTGTCTGGACTGCAGTGTTTTCTGTGACAGAAAAAAAACGGGAAACAAGCCCACTGCCCGTGGGTAGTGACCGTATGCCATGTTGATTTGCACAGCGCTCAGGTGTGTGGCGACAGAGACACACGTAGGATACTGAGTGCAGCAACTCGTTACGTAGATGATTAAAAATGGCCAACTCAGGCTGCGGTGCGGCACAGCGGCTGAGCGCTTGCCCAGTGTGCTGGAAGCCGGAGTTCTATCCCCAGCGTCGTGAAAAAGGCTGACCTGATACTGGATGGGAATATCCACAGCGTAGAACCACTTTGTACGTTTCTGGGTGACTGTACTCGCTACCAGGGCACATTTACTTTTTTGGTGGGGGTGCCAGGAATTGAACCCAGGGTGCTGAGCTATATACCCAGCCCCCTTATCTTTTATTTTGAGACAGGATCTCAGTAAGTTGCTTAAGGCCTCATTAAATTACTAAGACTGGCCTCGAACTCAAAATCCTCCTGTCTTAGTCTCCTAAGTTGCTGAGATTACAAGACGTGCATTGTACCCAGTTTTACTTCTGTAATTTGAAAAGTGAAAAGAATGAATACAAAACTGACCCTGTCTTATCTCAAATGTTTGTGTCCGAGAAGGCGTGGGGCAGCATTTCAGAGTGAGTGACGAATAATTTGGTAGCTGGACATAAAGGTGACCTGTGGGTTCTCCCTTCTTGGGGTTCTTAGCTGGGCGAGGAGCCGGGCTTTGCTTCTCACTGTTGTGTCCCCGTGTCAATTAGCAGCAGCCACATGTTCATTCAGACAGAACACTGCAATTTAATCCTTTGCTACCTGGTGTTTGCAGGTGAAGGTTGTCATCCTGGGACAAGATCCTTATCATGGACCCAATCAAGCTCATGGGCTCTGCTTTAGTGTCCAAAGACCCGTTCCACCTCCGCCCAGGTACAGTCGCTTTGCAGGTGGCCCTGGTCTGGTCGTAACCGCTTTCAGATGTGTACTTTCAAATTACAGGCAGCAGCGTTTGGGGGACTTGCTAGCCTCAGGAGGAGGATTGCTCGACCTCGCACTGTCGACCTTGGAGTGGGTGGTTCTTTGTTGTGGGGAATTGGAGTTGTCGTGTCCACTTTAAAGTTCTGTGGGGTTCAGAGCTCCCCTGGGTAAAAACCACGGCTTTGGAGGATTTGTATAAAACACACAGACAAAAAGGATATAGAACTGTGGGGAGGTGGCTCGTAGCTGCCGGGCCGTTTATTTGGATCTTCCGAGGGGGGACCTTACATCCAAATACAGGACCAGAGTGAAGGTCTTTGTCGGATCTGCCTGTCCGAGGACTGCAAATGTCTGTCTTGTTAATTGGTGCCCTGGTTTCTGTGTCCCTTCCAAGGGCTGGCTTGAAAGACACCTCTAACCTGTTCACATGTTATCTTGGAGATGACTGAACTTTCAGAATTACACTTAAGATTCTTTTTTCTTCCTTTGTACTATCAGTTTGGAAAACATTTATAAAGAGCTGTCTTCAGACATTGATGGTTTTGTTCACCCTGGCCATGGAGATTTATCAGGATGGGCCAAACAAGGTAAGCCAACCTCTGCTACATATATTTTGGATTAATGCCAACAGCCTTCTCTCTCTCTCTCTCTTTTTTTTTTTTTTTTTTTTTTTTGGTCCTGCTTTTTATAGTTTTAAAAGGTCATCATAAAGTACTAGAGAGCTTTAATAAAATAGCTAGTTTTGGTGGGCACAGTGGCTCACACCTGTAATCCCAGCTATTCGGAGGCTGAGGCAGAAGGATTAAGTTCGAGGCCAGCCTCAGCAACCTGGCAAGACACTGTCTAAAAATAAAAAATAGAAAGGGCTGGGGATGTAACTCAGTGTAGAGTCCTCTAAAGATCAGTCCTCCCTAGTGCTGGAGGGGGGAAATTGTTAGTTTATGTGAGTAAAATTTATTTTTAATGATATATCTTTTGTCCTGGAGCCAATTTAAAAAAATATTTTGAAGCAGTTGCTCCTTGTTATTAATATTTCTAGTTTATTCAGCTCACCTAATTGAGCATTCAGAAAGTGGCCTCTGCTCGTATCGACGTGAGCTCTGTGTCTAGTGCCTATCTTCGAAACTTCTTTTTTAAATAAACTGTCTACAACCAGGATGAGAAAAGAATGTTTATTCTGGACTTCTTGTAATTTGATCTTTGTTTCAATAAAACGCTTGGCCTTTGTTTTTATTGGGGTTATTGAATATCACGTAGGATAACTAAAAGACACTCATGGCGTGTAACCCTTGTTTATTGCTGTGAAATGAAAGATGCCAAAAGGGCAGAGATGAAGATAAAGTGGCCTCGAGTCCACCGGGGCCTGCCTGGCGGAGGCCTGCTGATACTTCCTCACAGCCTGGGTTCCTTCTGCAGCACCGCATCCCATTACACACGCGGTTTGTCCCGTGTGACCCTCTTGTTGCGAAGCCGCTGCAGCTAAGCTGCCTCCTAACACGCTTCTGTGGCCTGTGTCCCTAGGTGTCCTCCTGCTCAACGCTGTGCTCACCGTCCGGGCCCATCAAGCCAATTCCCATAAGGAGAGGGGCTGGGAGCAGTTCACGGACGCGGTCGTGTCCTGGCTGAACCAGAACCTGAACGGCCTCGTCTTCCTGCTCTGGGGCTCTTACGCTCAGAAGAAGGGCAGTGCCATCGACAGGGTATGACTCTTAGTACCCCAAGCAGTTCAGAAAAGCCTCGGGTCCCTGCCAGGAGTCCTGGGCTCAGTGTTGTGAGGTGACTCCCGGGTTTCCCTTGGAGGACTGAGCGGAACCCACACACCCGTGGTGAGCTGCATGCGAGAAAGGTGGCTCACTCTGCGCAGGGGACACAGCGGTCCCCGGCACTGCTCCTTCAGCTCACGTGCTGTGTGTGGTGGATGAGGCACGTGTCCGGCTTCCAAGAAGTCAGGAGCATGTAGGAAACGAGGGGCATCCCACGTAGCCACAAACCCAGCTTCCCCACGAACGTTCTGTCGGGGTAGTCACTGAACCCGAGTCCTAGTTGTGGATCCCCAACAACCAGACCAGCTCTTTGTTTCTCCCTGGCTGCATCCTCCCCAGTTTGCCACCTCTCTGTTCTTCCCCGTTTACTTACAAAGCTGTGTTCCTGGTTCCTGAGTCAGTGACTTGGAAGTCACCCTCAGTCCTCTCTCCCCTTAATCCCGTCTGTCTGTGAATCCAGTCAACTCTGCCCCTAGAACGTCTCAGTCCTCCTGCTTCTCAGTTGCCCCTGCTCCCCGTCTGGGGTGGTGCACCAGCTTCTCTGCAGGACAGCCACGGTAGAGGAGAGATGAGGGTGTTAGAGAACACCCAGCAGAGGAGAGGAGAGGCGAGGAGAGGCGAGGAGAGGAGAGGAGGATTTCGTAGTGAGTGCCTCAGCAGACGAGGCGGGGCTTCGCCAGGTGGCCTGACGGCAGCTTCAGGTGCATCTGGAACAGGCAGGATGCCGAACTATCCAGCAGGATGGTTGTGACCTTTTCATGCTGAATGTCACTTGATGCTCTCAAAGGCTTTCAGGGTGGGAGCATGCCTTTTGTATGTGTCCACAGTGGCAGTGAATGTGTTCCCGCGTCTGCAGGGCAGCCCCCCAGCCTGGGCCAGCGGGTCTGTTAGGGCTAAGCCAGTGACGGAGCTCACAGAAGTCACTGCCTCCCTTTTCTCTTAAGTGGAGCTATTTAGTTTTTCAAAGGTATAGTATGTTCCCATGATTAAAAATGAGTGTAGGGGTTGTGACTCAGTGTTAGAGCACTTGCCTCACGTGTGTGAGGCACTGGATTCGATCCTCAGCACCACATAAAAATAAACAAAATAAAGGCGTTCTGTCCATCTACAACAACAACCAAGAAAGTTAAAAAATAAATAAATAATAAGGTCAGTAAGTTATGTGATGGAAAGCCTCCTGCCAGCCTGTTCCCATCTGCTCAGTTCCCCAGCCCGCTGGCTGAGCTCTGGTTTTAGTTTTGGATATATTCTTCTAGAGAATCTTCATGCATATACAAGCAAATAACAGCCAGCATGTTAGTCAAAAACATTTTTTATCTAAAGAGTTTATGTGAATGCATAAGATATTTTCAGGGTTTGGTTTGTTTTTGTTTTGTTTTGGGGTTCTGGGATTGAACCCAGGAACACTATCTGAGCCACATCCCCAATGTCCCTTTTTTTTTTTTTTTACATTTTAAAAAATTTGTTCTAATTAGTTATACATGACAGTAATTGCTTTTTTTTTTTTTGGGGGGGGGGTGCTGAGAATTGAACCCAGGGCCTTGTGCTTGTGAGGCAAGCACTCTACTAACTGAGCTATGTCCCCAGCCCCAGTAATTGCATTTTGACACATCATACATAAATGGAGTGTGGCTTCTCCTTCGCCTGATTGTACATGAGGTTGAGTTACACAGGTCATGTGGTCACATGCACATAGGATAATAACGTCCGATTTGTTCTACTGTCATTCCTACGCCCATACTCCCTCCCCTCCCTTCACTCCCATCTGTCTAGTCCAAAATATTTCTCCCAATCTCTTTTTAAAGTTATTTTGAGAAAGGTACCCAGTCCGGCCTTGAACTAGCCATCCTGAGTTGCTGGAATTATAAGCTGTGCCACTGTGCCTGGATTTTTTTCATGGAAATCTTAGAGGGAAAAAATTTTGTGTGACTAACCTAAGATTAGATCTTGCATGGCCTGCAAAGATCTGGTTATTAGTAAGGAAGAGGTGTACATTTCTCCCTCTGTATCTGAGGGAGGTGTAGGCTGGTATAGCTCTCACTGTGTTGGTAATCTGTTATCATTAAGCATGGTTTGGTCTGGAAGCAAACAGTTGTTCAAATACCTTGATTGCTAAATTAGCTCAATCATTAAAGCCTGGTCCCTACCTCCAACCCCGTCTCCTGAGCACTAGGTTATATAGTGCCCCCTCATTAGTGCCCCAGAAGCACATCAAATTCAACGCCGTTCCCATTACCTCCTTTCTTCTCCCTGAACTTGCTCCTCTATACTCTCCAAAACAGAAAGTAGCACCATTTGCCTAGTTGTCAGCCGGAAGTCTGTACCCCACCCTGACCTACCGACCTCCCCTCCTCCTCGCCTCTCCTCAGTCCATGTGAAGTCAGTCCTGTCTGCCTGCTTCCCTCTGCTGTCTCACTGGGAACAGTCTGTTCCTGAGTCGGCCCACCTCTGACGGTGCCTGGAAGATTCCGAGGCTTCCTCTGGAGGCGGCGTTGGAGCAGGCTGGTGAGCTGGTTGGGCCTGGCCTCCATCAAGCCCACTTCTACCTCCCCTTTCCCCCTGAGCTCAGGCCGACTGGACCACCTGCTCCTCTCCACTGTGCCCCGCCTGCTTCTTGCTGTTCTGTGCACAGCCCGTTTCCTCTGCCCAAACTGGAGGCAAACCGGGTGGCTTCTCAGAGCCCAGCACAGCTGACGTGTCGGGGGCCTGTGCTGCTCGCCAGCGTGGCAAGCATCTGACATGCCTTCTCCTACCGTCCGCGCCCGTGGTCGCTCCTTCCGTCCTTCACGGTGGCTTCCTAAGCGAGGCGCTGCTGTCAAGGACCACTTACAGATGAAACTCAAGTGCAGCTTGGAGATGCCCCCACGCTCCCGTGGCCACAGCTGCCGAGGGGTGTCGCTGGGCTTGGGTCCGGCAGTAGTCCCGGGCCCTGTGCTCCTGGCTGTGCTGGGCTGCTTCCCTTGAATGATCCCCCACATTCACACCCAGCGCAGGGAAGGCCGGGCATTATGAAAGATGACAGTTTGTGGATTTTAATCTAAAATGCAGAAAAGAATTGAGAGGAGAGCAAAAATAGTCCCTAGTCTCCCTGTTCCAGATAACTTCAGTGGACACTTTAAGAAATCAAGTATTCCACCTTTTGTGGTAGAGAATTCAGAAGGTACAGAAAGATACAAAATGGAAAGGAAACGCCTTTGACCATTTCCTCTAAAGGAATACTACAAATAATGTCTCCAGTATTTTTCCAAAAAATTTTCTGTAGTGCTGGAGCTCAAACCCAGGGCTCGTGCATTCTAGGCCAGCGCTCTGCCATGGATGGCACCCCACCCTCAAAAAAAAAAAGATTAATGCATTTGTTACTTTGCATTGCTTATTTCACCTGATAAATTTTGGGGGTCTTGGGACCAGGGGTGTAGCTCCGAACTAGATGTGTGTATAGCTCTGGATTCCCAGTGCCACATTTAAATTTTTTTCTTTGTTTTTGGATGACCTCCCATATCAGCTTAGCCCTGTCTTGTTTTGATGGGGTTTTTTTTTGTTTGTTTGTTTTGATCCTGGGTATTGAACCCAGGCTGCTTGGTCCCTTCGCCCCTTAACACTGGACTTACATGAAGCTTCAGCTAGCTTTAGACTTAGATCTAAGCCGGGCCACGATCAGTCTCAATCTGTGCACATCTGTGTGGGTGCATGTGTCAAAGCATCCTTTAGCAAATGCAGCCTAAACGCAGTTACAGCCAAGGAATTTCTAGATAACATGGGGCACTTAAAAATGACATAGATATTGCCAAGTTGAAGGCTGAGGTGGATCCCCTGCATCACCGGGCACGGGTGGTCACTCCAGAGTGAAGGAACAGGTGAGCTCCTGCTCTAATGCGTGTGCTGAAGGTAAATGCCTCTGGGAGGTGGGAAGAGTCGTGGCGAAGGGGAATTACACAACTGCTGCAAGGGTGTCCTAGTCCTTGTTGAAAGTCCCCCGTCTGCCACTTTTTATTTTCTTTTTCAGAAGCGGCACCATGTACTGCAGACTGCTCATCCTTCCCCGCTCTCTGTGTATAGAGGGTTCTTTGGGTGTCGACATTTTTCTAAAGCCAATGAGCTTCTGCAGAAATCTGGCAAGAAGCCCATCGACTGGAAGGAGCTGTGACCTTGCACGGAAGGCGGAGTCTCTTCTGGGTTGACTCTTGAGAAGCTGCTGTTGAAGTATCTGTCAGTTATGAAGTCATTGAAAGTCTCCTTATTCTTAAGTGCCTTTTGCAAGAGGAGAGAGTTTCTGTATAGCAGCAAAGAACCAGGCTGCCCAGCTAGGGACGGCAGAGAGGCACTTGGACCATTTCCGCATTTGAACCCTACAGGCACAGTGAGATGAGAGCCCAGGGAAGGCAAAGGAGGCTCAGCCTAAAATAAGCACATGTCTCTGAAAGACGAGAGGTCACGTGCTGAGTTCTCTCCAGCCTCTTATCTCTGTGGTTCAAGAGGGGGTAATGCACCTTTTGGTACAGCCAGTGTGGTTTGGTGCTTGCTGCTAGCAATTTAGCTGATAGGTTAGACTTTTTAGGTTAAAAGGTGTTTGGTGGTTTGGCTTAGAAAAAGCCCCTTGGTCTTTAGAGGAGTCTTCAGGCCATTTCCTGGAAGAATCTGGAGGACCTTTTGCAAGTTTCTAGGAATCTGTCCCAGAAGCTGAGGATCAGAGTTTCCTGATTGTGGTAAAGCAGGGATCCCTGAGGAGTTACACCTCGCGTGAGCCTCACAGACTGAATAAAGAAGCAGTGGACTCTTGAACAGAGAAGAGGGTTCTGGGTTTTTTTGTTTTTTGTTTTCATGCGGGGTAGGGGATTTTCTAGGGTTATCAGTTGAAGTGTTTTAAGGAGGGGCAGACTGCCAGATTCTATTTTTATGGACTAGAATCACTTGGATTTTTTTTCTCTTCCTGCATCACTGGAGAATTTCATATTTTTGTAAGATATGCAGATACATATTTTTTTAAAGGACAATCTCTACAGATCTGGATTTCCATGGAGATTCGTTTTTTGCTGTTAGCTGGGTTACAGAGTTAACCCTGCATAAGTTTGGTAATAAAAGATTGTTGAAGTTTTGCTTCCTGTCCTCTCTTTTCTTTGGCGTATGCATAAGCCCTTGGACTGCCTGGTACTAAGGACTGGGTGCTTGTTACCATGGCAACCATTGTCTGCAGGAAGGGCCAGCAGCCCTTGCCTTTCCTCCTTCCACCCAGGCTCCCGCTGGCTGCAGTTGGAGCCGCCCACTTGGCTGGGGGTCCAGGGAGGTTCTGGGGATCCTGTTTGCCTTCTGCCCTACCCTCTGGCAGTCAGGAGCTGCCCCATCTTCCTTATATTTTAAGACGTTTTCCTGGGAATCTGTCAGATGTGACTCCCTGGCGGCCCGTTGGTCTGCTAACACTCGGCCCTCACTAGTGGGCTGGCAGGAAGAAGATGGGGTTCCCTGACTGGCTAAGAAAGCAAAGTATGGGACTGGGGTGCAGCTCAGGGCTTGCACACGTGCTGGGCATGCAGGCCTAGGCCCTGAGTTCATCCTCAGCACCTGCACCGAGACAAAGTATGAGGACAGGTTACATCAGTTGTAAGTGGGCAAGAAGGAGGCCTCTGGGGAAAGTCCCGCAGAGGCTGTGCTCAGGATGACAAGGTTGTGGAGGCAGACCTTGGCTTTGCTGAGATACATTGCTTCCTCTCTGGGTTACAGTTTCCTTATCTATGAAAAGAAGGGTTTAGGATTCTGCTGTCCTGTGAGCAGCACAGACAGACTTCTCAAGTACAAAAGATGCTTTCTCACTTGGGCCTGTGGTCACTTTGGGGTCTTCCCAAAAGCATTGCAAGGGAGCAGGGAGTGGATCCTCCCTCCCAGTGCCATGCTATAGAGTAGGAGTGACTGCTATATAAAAATGCGAGAAGCAAACGATTTGGTGTTAAGAACCTTTGGTGTTGTGGCTGCTAGCCTCTTAGGAGGCTGAGGCAAGAGGATGACAAGTTGGAGGCCAGCTTCAGCATTGTAGTGAGACCCTCAGCAACTTAGGAAGAACCTGTCTCAAAATATGAGGACTAGGGATGGCGGTGGGAATGTAGCTCATTGATAAAGTGTCTGGGGTTCGAGCCCCAGTGCCAAACCAACAACAAAAATCCAAACTTAAGAATCGTAGTGAAACCGTAAATGGGAAAGAAAACATCTTAAAGGACCTATGGTCCCCCCAGGAGGAAATGTAAGTTAATTACTGATTGTTTATCTAGCGATACTGGGGATTGAACCCTGGGACTCGGTCACTGAGTTACACCTCCAGCCCCTTTTATTTTTTCATTTTGACCAGTGCTCAGTATATAAAAATGAATAAAAGGCTATCAGTGGGACTGGAGTTGTGACTCAGTGATAGAGCGCTTGCTTGGCTTGTGTGAGGCCCTGGGTTCTATCCTCAGCACCACATATAAAAAAAAAAAAGACCCATTGGCAACTAAAAGATATTAAAAAAAAGGCAGTCAGCTTTGCAGACTGGCCTGGCACACTGAAGGTTCAGATACTGAACAATCTCAGGTTTCACAGTCCTTGGTCTCTGTAAACTGCCCAACTAGTGTAGACAAAGCAGCCATGGGCAAAATGTAAACAAACAGGTGAGGTGTTCCAATAAAACTTTATTTGTCCACACTGAAATTTGTTCTTGGCATGTTTTTCACGTGTCTTGATAGCTTTTGATCCCCCTCCCCCCACCCAAATGTTTAGCAAATGTGAAAATCGCTCTTAGCTTGGGAGCCAGTTTCCTTGTGTTCCCACTGACAGGCTGGGAACAAGAGGGAGGGGATGGCTGAATCAGCCCAGGAAAGAAGAAAGTTCCCAGGGGAGGCCGAGTCTGAACTGTGTTGAAGGGAGGGACGGAGATGGATTCCAGGCCAGGAAGAGAAAGGAGAGCAGTCTGCGTGAAGGAACCGACCTATGCAGAGCTAGGACGCCCGCCGGGTGCGAGTGTGGATCTGGAGAGTTCCACGTGTCGCAAACGGTGCTTAGGAGAACCGGCATGGGGTGTCCCCATCTCTCTTCACAGGTAAGGGAGAGAGTGGCGGCCAGGGGCCTGGCTTTCTGGCGTTGGGGATTGCTAACCCAAGGAAGCCAATTATGCAAATGTCACACTGGGAACCCCAAGTTGTAAATTAATTGTGTGAAAGTTCATGACGGTGGTTTTGATCTGGGTCCATTGGGGGCAAAGTCGGGGACTGAATTGTTTGTGCAATTTTTTTTTTTTAATAGACTGGATGATAATAATTTCTCCTGCTTAGAATTCACTATCTGCTTCAGTTTGCTCCTGGGATGAAATTCTTAGGGTTTTCAGTGGAGAAGCAAACTTTTTGCATGTTAGTGGCTTTTCGTCTGTGCTGGAACCTTCCAGAAGTATGAAGAAAAGCAGGTAGGAGGGCGCTGGGCTACTTTGGAGGGGCTGTTGACTTGAGCTGCCTCCAACAGAAAAGAACTGGCACGTCTGCCTGCTGGAAATGGCCTCATTTTCTGTGGAAAGTTCTTCTGACACTTTAATTTGGGTCTCACAATTTAACATTGCATTGTAGATAATCTGTGTTGGAACTTTATTTTATTTTATTTTATTTTTGGTGATGGAGTAGAACCTGGGCCTCAGGAACTATAGACACGTATTACCACAGTTATACACCAAAGCTAGTTTTTAAAATTTTTCTTTATTTTTTGTGGTACTGGAGATTGAACCCAGGGCTCTCTATCACTGAGCTGAGCTATACACCCTCAACTCTAGTTTTTTAAATTTTTAAATGTTTATTTTTCTGCTGTACTAGAACCTAGGGGTGGTTTACCACTGAGCTATATCCCGAGTCCTTTTGTATTTTGAGACAGAGTCTCACCAAATTTCTGAGGCTGGCCTCAAACTCAAAATCCTCCCGCCTCAGCCTCCTGAGTTGCTGGGATTACAGGCATGTGCCACCATGGCCAGTGCCCCTGCCCTAAATTTTTAATTTTTGAAGTCTGTGTGGAACTGCGAGTACTGGTGAGTGGGCCAGACCAGGAAACACTACCTTTAAGTTCTTTGCTCCTCGATTGCATATTTCCTTTGTTCCTTTATCTCTCTCGTTTGCGGTATTGGCGAGGGGGAAGGGAGGCTTCAAACAAGTGGTCAGTGCTCCTCAAGCTTAGAGGAATTTTAAAAAACAGCGAATTCAGGAGCTTGCAGCTCACTGTAGAGCCCTGGCTAGCATGAACACAGCCCGGAGTTCCATCCCCAGCATGCAGAAATAAGACGTACGCGGACCCCACCGCCATAAATTCTTAACTTGTTGGGGACTGGCACCTCGTTTTTATCAAGTGTCTGTTTGCAGCAGGACCAGTATCTTCCCAGTTGCCCTGTTTCCTTAGTCCCTGTGACCACTTAGGAGTTTTTGTCGTTTTGGCAAATAATTTGATATGTATGACTTTCCAAATCTAGGATGTGTTTGAAAAGATCTGTGTTTCTATTAATAATTTTGTGTTGGGTGAGAAGAATTTATGAATAATTGGTTTCAAACCTTCCATGTGGGGGCTGGGGTTGTGGCTCAGTGGTAGAGCACTTGCCTAGCATGTGTGAGGCACGGGGTTCGATTCTCAGCACCACATAAAAATAAATGAATAAAATAAAGGTCTATCAAAATCTAAAAAATATATAGTAAAAAAAAAAAAACTTCCTTTGGTATTCTAGAAAATATCTGGTCTTAGTGTCAAGGGAGAATAAGCTGTCACAGGGTTCTTTGTATGGCTAGTCTGTTGTTGGTTTGTTGGTTTGTACTGGGGATTAAACCCAGAGGCACTTTACCACTGAGCCACGTCCCCACCCTTTTTATTTTTTATCTTGAGACAGGGTCTTGCTAAATTGCTGAGGGCCTCATAATTATTCATCATAATTATTACATAATATTTTGG
Source organism: Sciurus carolinensis (assembly GCF_902686445.1). Classification (NCBI taxonomy): domain Eukaryota; kingdom Metazoa; phylum Chordata; class Mammalia; order Rodentia; family Sciuridae; genus Sciurus; species Sciurus carolinensis. The sequence continues at coordinate 131,159,163 of NC_062220.1, forward strand.
ATCATAATTATTTGGGTTCATCGGGAAGGAGACTTGTTGGTTTGCAGTGCTGGGCCTGAAACCCAGGCCTCACACGTGCTAGGCAAGCGCTGATCGGCTGGGCTGCACCCTCAGCTGCGGAGGGAAGTTTTTTTAATTGCATTACAGTTAGTTACAGACGGCTTTCCTAGGAAAGGGATTTAAGTAGTGCCTCTCTCAGGGGATTGCATGAAGCTGTCTTAATAAATCATCTAAGAATGCTCACGAGAGCTACCTTCCCGGGACCGGAGGCGTGCAGGCCATGCTGAGCACGGGACCTGTTGTTTTAGCCCCAAGTCCTGCAGTGAGGACTTGCTGCTCTCGGGGTTCTGGCCCAGGATCCTGAGGCTCCTGTATGCCTAGCAGGCATGGAGTCCTCTTCATGCTCCAAGTTGTCTGGAGAAAAGCCCAAGAAGCCCAACATTTGATGACTTTTCTTTATCAAAAATAAGGCCCCAAGTGAAGGAGCTCAGGCCGGGCGCCTGCCACCAGCAGCTCTTGCCAGTTTTCCCTCTTTTCAGTGTGGCGCTTCCCTGCTACACAAAGGGGCTGCCAGCGCCCTCGCCTCCCTCCCTCGTGTCGGGCACAGCGCTCTCCTGTGTGGTCACGCTTCCCTGCCTGCCCCTGCCCGGCCTGCTCAGGTTGGAACCGGAGCTGACCTTTGTCCCACATGCCTCAGAACACTCTGTGACTGCAGCCTGTGTCGAATTCCTCTCCTCTGCTCAGCCCCAGCGAGAGCCAGTAGACCCCAAGTGGGAGGGAGTGTTTTTCTGTTTTGTTTTGTTTCAGTCTCTGAGTCCCCAGAATCAGAAAGGTCTCCTTCAGTGGCGTGATTTCAGAGGGTCCTGCCAAATCTTCCGGGGAGGGGAGCCAGCGGACCTTTAAAGGGAACCGCCTCCCCGGTCAGCCTTTTCTCTGTGAGCCTGCTTCTCACACGACCGGCAGCCTGTGGACAGCATGTCACAGGAGGGCCCAAATGACTCTGTTCCTATTGCTTGTGACAGCTTGGACTTCAGATGCCACATGGTCAGAGCTCTGAAGTTTGAAGTAAAGCGAGTTAGAGGACAGGAAGGTGGAAAGCAGATCCCTCCCTGGAGTGGCCTGGTGTGGCCCGTCTTCCTGCCTGAGCTGTTGCTGCCATTCAGTACCTTGAAGGTTAAGTGCTCCGGGGATATTTTTAAACAGCAAGGGCCAGCTAATCTAAAAGTGACATTTAAAGTCACAGCAGTGAGCAGCCGGCAGGCTTAGATTCAGGCCCTTAGCAAACAAGGGACTTTGAAAATGTCGCCCTGAACACACAGTTGAGAGGACATGGGAAAAGAAGGGCCGAAGCACTGAAGTGGTAAGTCAGCCCCTCTCTCCCTGGGATCAGACCCGGCCAGTGTCCGAGGGAACAGGAATCAGGTGTAGCCGGAGAGCAGCCCCAGTGCAAAAGCGGGCACTCGGGGTTCCTAGGGGACCAACCCTGTTTGAGGGCCGCTGCCCGGAAGACCTCAGAACATAAAGCAGACAAAAGAGAAGGGCCTGTCTGGACTTCTTTAATTGGGTTGCTGGGGATCCACCCATGTGTGTGCGTGTTCCTTGCCCTCCACAACTCACTTCAATGCAGTTCTGTGGCTTTTAATTCTTCTCTCAAAGCTCCTGTCCCAAGGGAAAGTACTCTGTTTCTGACAGCTGCTCCCTCTCTCGAACTTGCTCACTTTTTAAGAAGTAGACTATAGCCAGATGCCATGGCGCACACCTATAATCCCCACAGTTCCGGAGGCCGAGGCAGGAGGATCGCAAGTTCAAGGCCAGACTCAGCAACTTAGCAAGAGCCTGAGCAACTTGGTGAGACCCTGTCTCAAAATAAAATGGGCTGGGGATGTGGCTCAGTGGCAAATCACCTCTGGGATCAAGCCCCAGTACCCAAAAAAAAAAAAAAAAAAAGACCCTAAGAGTAAAGCATCTGTAGCACTCCTTTACTGCTAGGAAGACATGATTTTCTTTTAATTTTTTTAAAAAAGCATTGCAAAGTAACAAGAGTCTAAAAGCAGAAGAGTCAAATGAGCTGTCGCCTTGCCTGTGACATCCCTGTGACCCCAAGAGACACAGAGCAGAATTTGCTACAATCTCCCCCCGTTTTCTGCTCCCTCACTTAGTGCACAATGGATCTTTCATTTTTGTCACTCCCATTATTATCATTAAACATAAATGGGACTTGGGACTTTCGATTTGAAAACGGAAAGGTTTTATAAGTTGTGCTTTCCTTCTAACCGCAAAAACAAATTCTTTACAAGACCCGGTTTCTTTACTGATGTCTCCAAGTTTCCAGTGGGAAGACCCATCCAAACCTAAATCACATGATCAGAAATAACGATGTCCCTAATCTGATTTTCTTTGAGAAGCTCTGGGCGGGTGCTTGAGGTTTGTGTGAAGGCATTTTATTTGCCTCTGCTCAGAGGTTGAGTAAACTCCCTGATATATCTTTATCACCTTTAGCTTCTAGACCAAAATTAGAATGTTACATTACAGGAGCTTCTCAGACTGCTGGGGTTAGAGGAGGTTTCTTTTGAATGGAAGTTTCCTCCAAGTTTACCCCAGGGAATACTTTGGGATACCTGGCTCTGAAGCTTCCTCTGAATGTTGTCAAGGACACCTCACTTCAAAGGTGACTTTTCTGTACTCAGAGAACCCTGGATGCTGTTGAAAATCTTGCATTTGATCTGAAAAATGCATTCATGTATATTTCACACTGTTCTTGCTGATCTGTGTATGCTATGATAATAGTAAACTTCATATCTAGGGCCAGAGTTTTCTAGGCAGATGGGCAAAATTCATTTATTCTAGGAGTCTGGGCAGGCTTGTACTAGAGAGTGCAGGCAGAGCGTAGCTGGAAACCTGAGGTCTTGATTGTTGGGCAGCTATATGTGCCGGGTGTTGGATCCTTCTGACGAAGTCTTAGGAAAGAGGTATGATCTATTCATTCCATGGCCAGAAACCAAGATCCAGAGGATTTCCCTGGTAGGTTCAGGGCAATCAGATGACAAATGACAGAGCCCCCCACCCAGGTCTGCTGTGCTCCTGAAGTCCTGCCCTGTGGCCCCCACACCTTAGCCCCAGACCTGGGCGTGGTCCTCAGGAACAACGGCACTCTAGAAATGGTCTCTTATTTATTTTTTACTTAATTTATTCATCGTTGTGCTGGGGATGGAACCCAGGGTCTCCCACATGCCAGGCAAGCGCTCTACCCCTGAACTCCATCCCCAGTCCTTTTTATTTATCTTGAGCCAGGATCTCATTAAGCCCCCAGCCTGACCCTGCACTTGAGGTCCTCCAGTCTTGGCCACGGGAGTAGCTGGGGTTACAGGCGTGGGCCACCACACACCACTTCCTGCCTTAAAGTCCAACTAATTCCTGAGTTAGAGTGATATTAGAGGACAATCTGACACATTTTCCTTTTCCTTTGGAAGTTGATCAGTTGCAGACTCTGGTAGTAGCTAGAATAATCAGTGGTGGGAAGGAGCCTTCAGCGGTTCTAGAATTTTCTCCCTATTCTGTTGGAAGGAAATCTGGTCCCTTATTTCCACCCTTCCAGCAGAGGGGGGCTTCTGGAGCCCTCCTGTTGTGCAGTGAGCGCCAGGGAAAGGTGGAACGGGGGCTCTGGTCCACCCCACGTGGGGCCCAGACTCCTTACCGCAGGACCTCCAGAGCCTTCCCTGTGCCGCCGCGCCGTGCCTTCTACAAGACCTGACTTTGGGATTGGCCCCAGAAGCGTTTTCCTTCGACAGAGGAGGGACCAGCTTTCAGGATGGCATCCCACGCCACCCTCGGGGAACCTTAGACAATTTTCAATGGGCGCCTTCCTCACTGCCTTGCGGGACCCTGGAGGTGGGCTGGGCTCTTGTACAGCAGTGTGTGTGCGCGTGACAGTGAGTGGCGCTTAGACTCCCAGGGAGCTGCGTGAGTCCGCCAGGAGAAGCCTGAGCAGTCAGGTCCGCTAGAGCCTGTGGCACTTACCTGGGGAAAGCGCTGACACCTGTGGCCACGCCGGAGCTGGACGGGCCAGCGCAGCCCCAGCTCTGCCGCTTCACTACCACGTGACCCCGTCCACGGTCCAGCAGGCGCCCCCTCCGGGCCTGTGTCATCATTTGTAAAGTGAGAGCACACCCGGCAGAGGTCCTGTGACCTTCACAGGGACAGCAGAAAGAGCACAGCCCGAGACTCAGGCGTCGCAAGTGCTGGACAAAAATCAGCTCTGGTCATTTTTCAGCGGGCTTTTGTCTGTCAAGGGTCTATAAGTGCCGCCCCGTGTCTGTGCTGCCTTTCCTCAGGTGCCAGCTTGCTGGGAAGCTGGGGCCAGAGGTGATCACACGCTGGTGACACCCCGGCCCACTGGGCTTTTTTTTTTTTTAATTTATTTTTATTGTAAACAAATGCGATCCATGTTGTTTCTGTTTGTACATGGAGTAACAGCACACCATTTGCATATTCATACATTTACATAGGGTAATGATGTTTGATTCATTCTGTTTTTTTTACCTTCCCTCCCACCCCTCCCACCCTTCTTTTCCCTCTATACAGTCCCTCCTCCCTCCATTCTTCCCCCCTACCACCCCCCATTACGTGTCATTATCTGCTTATCAGTGAGATCATTCGTCTTTTGGATTTTTGAGATTGGTTTATCTCACTTAACATGATATTCTCCAATTTCATCCATTTGCCTGCAAATGCCATAATTTTATTATTCTTTATAGCTGAGTAATATTCTATTATATATATATATATATATATACCACAGTTTCTTTATCCATTCATCAATTGAAGGGCATCTAGGTTGGTTCCACAGTCTGGCTATTGTAAACTGAGCAGCTATGAACATTGATGTGGCTGTATCTCTGTACTATGCTGATTTTAAGTCCTTTGGATATAGGCCAAGGAGTGGGATAGCTGGGTCAAATGGTGGGTCCATTCCAAGTTTTCTAAAGAGGCTACACACTGCTTTCCAGAGTGGCTGCGCTAATTTGCAACCCCACCAGCAATGTATGAGTGTACCTTTTTCCCCACATCCTCGCCAACACCTATTGTTGCTTGTATTCTTGATAATCACCATTCTAATTGGGATGAGATGGAATCTTAGTGTTGTTTTGATTTGCATTTCTCTTATTACTAAAGATGGTGAACATTTTTTCATATGTTTGTTGATTGCTTGTAGATCTTCTTCTGTGAAGTATCTGTTCATTTCCTTAGCCCATTTGTTGATTGGGTTATTTGTATTCTTCGTGTAGTTTTTTGCGTTCTTTATAGATTCTGGAAATTAATGCTCTATCTGAAGTATGAGTGGCAAAGCTATTCTCCCACTCTGTAGGCTCTTTCTTTGCATTGCTGATAGTTTCCTTTGCTGAGAGAAAGCTATTTAGTTTGAATCTATCCCAGTTATTGATTCTTGCTTTTACTTCTTGTGCTATGGGAGTCCTGTTAAGGAAGTCTGATCCTAAGCCAACAAGTTGAAGATTTGGACCTACTTTTTATTCTATAAGATGCAGGGTCTCTGGTCTGATTTCAAGATCCTTGATTCATTGTGAGTTGATTTTTGTGCAGGGTGAGAGATAGGGGTTTAGTTTCATTCTGTTGCATATGGATTTCCAGTTTTCCCAGCACCATTTGTTGAACAGGCTGTCTTTTCTCCATTGCATATTTTTGGCACCTTTGTCTAGTATGAGAAAATTGTATTTATTTAGGTTTGTGTCCATGTCCTCTATTCTGTACCATTGATCTACCTGTCTATTTTGGTGCCAATACCAGGCCGTTTTTGTTACTATTGCTTTGTAGTATAGTTGAAGTTCTGGTATTGCGATACCCCCTGTTTCATTCTTCCTGGTAAGGATTGCTTTAGCTATTCTGGGTTTCTTATTCTTCCAGATGAATTTCACGATTGCTTTCTCTATTTCTGTAAGGTACGTCATTGGGATTTTAATTGGAATTGCATTGAATCTGTATAGCACTTTTGGTAGTATGGCCATTTTGACAATATTAATTCTGCCTATCCAAGAACATGGGAGATCTTTCCATCTTCTAAAGTCTTCCTCAATTTCTTTCTTCAATGTTTTATAGTTTTCATTGTAGAGATCTTTAACCTCTTTGGTTAGATTGATTCCCAAGTATTTTATTTTTTTTTGAGGGTATTGCAAATGGAGTTGTTTTCCTCATTTCCCTTTCAGCTGTTTCGTCACTTGCGTATAAAAATGCTTTAGATTTATGCATGTTGATTTTATAGCCTGCTATTTTGCTGAATTCATTGATGAGGTCTAGAAGTTTTCTGGAGGAGGTTTCTGGATCCTCTAAATATAGAATCATGTCATCAGCAAATAGTGTCAGCTTAAGTTCCTCTTTTCCTATTCGTATCCCTTTAATTTCTTCCCATCTGGCTTTTTAAACATTTTTTGGTACTGGGGATTTAACCCAGGAACACTTTACTGCTGAGCTGCGTCCCCGGCCATTTTTCATGTTTTATTTTGACAGGGTCTCACTAAATGGCGTAGGGCTTTGTGAAGTTGCTAAAGCTGGCCTTGAACCTTCAGTCCTCCTGTCTCAGCTGCTTGAGTCTCTGGGATCACAGGTGTGCGCCCAGCCCACCTGGGTTTTGAGCCCCATCTGTTCTCACTGAGCTCTCTTTCCTGTTGGGGAGCCAGGTATACCTGTGACAGTGACCCCAAAAAGTACCTGTGATAAGTCCTAGGAGGAAGAGACCAAGGAGCCAGCAGCCTGGTGCCACACATTGACATTCCCACCCTTGGGGTCTCCGTGGGACTGGAGGACCCTCCAGGTAGGCAGGAGGGGTGGACTTGGCACACGGACGACACCCAGCTAGAATCAGCTCCCAGCAAGTGTGGACTGCCCCTTCCGGATGCCGCGAGCCCACTCCTGCCCTCAGGAAGCCTACGTTCCGTGGGTGGAGATCAGTGTGTGCGCTGGTGAAAATATGGTCGCATCGGCTTTGATGATTGGCAAGAAGAAAAGGGACATATTAGGAATAAGACAGAATATTCCATATTAGGAATAAGGGTGGAGTGTCAGGATGGGTCCAAAATGGCAACACGGACCCCAGAGACAGAAAAAGGAGCAAGAGATAGCCAGCTAAGGCTGTGGAGAGGGGATGGGCAGAGAGGGAAGAACATCCTGGAACATTCCAAGCAGCATGTGCAGAGGGAAGGGCCAGATCACCAGGACCATGTGGACCATGGGAAAGAACACGAGAAGCCACTGAAAAGTGGAAATTCAGGTCGGCTGCGTACTGCCAGGGTGACTGGGTAAGTTCAACCCCAGCTTCCCTTTTCAACAAAATAAGGCTTCCATGGTACTGGTGTCACAGGGTGGCACAAGATAACAACAACGTGCCTAGGACAGTGAGGACCAGGGAGCATTAGCTACCAGTGCTCGGGTTGTGCTCCCTGGGTAGGATGCCTGGCGTTTCATCTTACGTATCGTTTTCTCGGTGGTGTACCCAAACGTGAACTTGTAGAGTGCATTCAGGGCTGGAGGGGACGGCAGCGAACACCCGTGCCTACTCACTTCAGTAACCATCCGTGGCTTGTTCCTGGTGTTTCGTCTGCCAACACATGGAACTTTCTCCCTCTCTTGTTCCTTGACATTTTAATTATGAATATTTGAAATATAGAACAATTCAAAAGAATTTCATGGGCTGGGGTTGTGGCTCTGGTAGAGTTCTTACCTAGCATGTGTGAGGCACTGGGTTCAATTCTCAGCACCGCATATAAATAAATGAATAAAATAAAGGTCCCGCAACTAAAAATATGTATATGTATATATTTGAAAAAAAAAAAAAAAGAAATTCACAGTGACTACCTGTAGACCCCCTGCTTGGATTCTGCCATTGACACCTCACTATCTACATTTTTAATGCATTTCACATAAATTGCAGTCATTAGTATATTTACCCCTCAAAATACTTCAGCATATTTGTCATTAACTTGAGTTCTATTTTTCTGCAGTATTTTGAAGTAAATCTCACAGCCAGATATCATATCTTTCTGCCCATAAATATTTTAATACATATGTCTAAAAGAGATGAGGATTTTTTTAAAAACCTAGCCAAAATGATCTCCAACACAATAATTCCTTAATCTAGTAGAAGCATCCCTTGGGATTTGGAAGAGATTAGTTCCAGAACCTCCTCCCTTTCCCTGATGACCCAGGATACCAAAATCCACAGAAGCTCACGTTCCTCATAAAGTTGTATGATGTATCCAGGCACCGTGTCACACCCCTGTAATCTCCCAGCAACTTGGGAGGCTGAGGCAGGAGGATCACAAGTTCAAGGCCAGCCTCAGCAACTTGGCGAGCTCCAAGAACTGGGGATGAGGCTCAGTGGCAGAGCAGGCCTGGGTTCAATCCGCAGTAGCCCCCCAAGATAAAAACACCTCTAGATTATTTAAAATCCCTAGAATAAAGTAAGTGCTATATGAATAGTTGTGCTATATTGGCTAGGGAATGATTGATCACAAGAGAAAAGCACCTTTTTTGTTTTTCTTTTTCACATATTTTCAATGCATGGTTGAATCCGAGGATGCAGAACGCGTGGATGCGGACAGCTGACTGCATCTAGTTCATGCTCAGTTGTCCTCCAGTTGTCTCAAATTGGTCTTTGAACCAGTTCAAATTGGGACCTCCAAGAGGTCTATTAAGTCTCAGTCTGTGATCCACACCACACCTGCACCCTTTATTCACTGCCAGTTACTTACTGAAAAAACTGGGGTATTAGTCCTGTAGAATTTTCGACATTCTGCATTTGGCTGATCACAATTCTGAAGTGTCATTTGTCGTGTCCCTCTGTCCTATAAGTAAGTACTTAGACCCAGGGGCTTGACTCAGATCAGGTGCAGATCCTTGGAGAGAGAGCCTGAGAGGTGTTGCTGTTTCCTCTCCATCACGTCAAAACATGGCGTCCGGTTTTCTCCCTTGCGTGATGGGGCTCATAAGTGAATTCGGGGACTTCAGCCTGACCCCCCTAAGATGTTCTCCATCACCCTTTCACTAGACAGTTTTACGAAGCGTTGGTTAGCAAAGCCTAATTAGTTTATTACTGGTTGCAAATGGTGATTTTTTTTGCTCCAATCAGTCCTGCACTTATTAACTGTCATCGTTCTATAAACGTGTGACTTTCTTCAAACATTTGGTCACCCTGAAACACTCCCTATGGTAAAGGTGAGTTTTATTTTGATTTTGAATAATGAGTTGCTCTGGAGGCGCCAAAGGCGTCCGTGAGGTTGTTTTGAGTAATACTATGACTCCCGCTTTGAAAAAGGTATTTGATGGTGGTTTTCCATCCATTGCCATCACCATCCTTTTTTGGCAAACTCCGGGAGGCTCCTTGTTTTCAGGCAGGACAAAGTATCTCAGTGGGTCATGCACATCTCTGCTCCTGTCAATGAATGGCTATCAAATCAGCCATTTCTCCAAGAGGTCCTGGTCCCTCTCAGTGGGATGAGTACTTCGAAACCATAATCAAGACACGAGGGTGCCTGCACATTCTCGCAGGATCTTTTGGCTCACTATACACAGTGGACTGGGGGCAGGCAGGTGTCAGGAAGCCTTGCAACGGCCCAGGTGAGACAAAACAGTGGCTTGGGCTGGATCTTAGATAAAGCGCTTAGCACAGAGCCCGGAACACTGGGGAGCAGTCAGCCTCGGCGGCCCGCTTTCCTCCTTTGCTTTACTTAAACCGCTTCACTTGAAGCTCACCTACGGGAGGGGAAGGCATCCTTACCCCCCGCTGTGTACGTGCGGAAGCCTTGTATACATTCAGGGGTGGAGAGAGTAATAGAGAACCTGCTCAAGGTCACGCAGGGATGAAACAGCACTTGGCCGCAGATCCCGTACTCTGGCCAGAGGACTTTATTAGCCGTCAGGGTCTCAATTTCCAACTCCAGTGACTTAGAGGATGATGATCATTTTGTGGTTGCAAGAAATGGAACCCAGGTGCCAGGCAAGCACTCTGTACCCCTGAGCTACATCCCCAATCCCTTAAATTAACTTGTGACACATTAATCTAAGAGGCTGGCCAGCTTTTGCTTTATCAGATTGTAAAATGGGATTCCAGCAAGACTCCTCCCTGTACCTAGGATCTCTTCCTCTCCGCTGGCTGGTAGCCTGAAGTAACCCCTGAGACTAGTACTGAGGACCTCTGCCGGCGCCACCTGCAAACTCTTCTGGGAATATATTCTCACTGACTTAGTCCTTCCAGGAGCCCTCTGAGGTTAGCATTATTGGAAAGCTGCAGCTCCAAGATGCAAACACATAACCTACGCTGGAGATTTCCCCGGCTGGTGACGGTGCCAGACCTCACCCCTGGACTGACTCTATCTAGAACCGTTTTTTGCATTTATATCTGGAAGGGGCAGAGGGGCGGATCCTTGCCCCTTTTTAGAAAAGCAGATTGCCCCCAGGGCTTCAATTTTCCCCAAGGTTTGCATCCAGATCCCAAAGCTGGTGGAAAGTCCTGAGTCAGCCTCAGAACAGAAAGCTGTCCCCATGGGGAAGGTGTGGCTCGGTGGAGAGCAGATGGCAGGGCCTCTGCTGTGGAGATTGCTCGCTGATCTACCAGCGAGAGGAGCCCAGGTCTTCTCAGCCTGCCTCCTGCCGTTACTCCACTGCCTGCCCCGCGGGATGGCGCAATGCTTCTGCGGGGGACTAGGCAAAGGCCTGCAGCCAGCAGGGCCAGGGCCAGCTGGTGGAAGAGGTAACCCATCGCGTCACAGCTGACGTCAGGGTAAAGCGTTGAATTAAAGATCCTTGTTTCCCCGAGGCTGCCAGTACTCCCTGTACGTCAATCACCCATTTAATCAGCCCAACAGCTGAGATTGGCACCGTTGTTATACCCATTTTACAGGTGGGAAAACCGAGGCTTATGTTACCTTCCCTGGTATGTGGTGGAGCTATGATTTTAGCCAAGGCTGTGATGCCTGAGCCCTTGACCTGGGCACTGCAAGCCCTCCATGCTCCAAGAAAGAGGAGGAGCCCTGAGCGTACCTCAAGACCCAGGGGGGACTCAAGCCGGATCCTCTCACCTTCACCCTCAGTCCGGGCCCCCCGGAACCCGTCAGGCCCCCTGCCCTGAGGGGGAGACGAACCACGTCAGAAGTCGCGTCTGGCTCAGCAGAGTTCGCTGGGCACCTACAGGGCCCCGGTCACCTGGTTGCCCCCCCCCTCTAGATCAGCACTCGCAGAGGATGCTGGTGGCTTGTGACCTGAGCCGTTTCCTGACGGGGAGAAAGCAGAAATTCACAGACTTCTCCCAGATACGTTTTCCTCCCTGAAGTTGCTCCAGGACAGGCGCACCTCTGGCACTGGGCACCTGCCCTTGGCTCGCTTTGGGACTTGACACCAAACCAGAGATGCGGTTATTCTGTGCTCGCTCTAGCGGTGTTGGCGGGGGTTCCCTGAAGCTCGGGTGCTCTGGCCTGTGGGGTAGATGTGAGAACTGCTGATCCTCTCAGGGTCTCTGTTCCAGGCCTCAAATTCTAGGGCTCCGAGAGGGTGGCCAGTTAAGCCATGGATTTCTCTGCTCACTCTGCCAACGGGCCAGGATGGAGTGCCAGGTGCCTCCAAGCTGTGTGGCTTGGAACCAATCATGTCACCTCTCCAGTCATCGGATTCTTATCCTTGAAATGGGATAAGAACAATACCTCCCTTATAGGGCCTCCGTGGGGACGTAAGCAAGGCGCTGGTTAGAGATGCCTAGAACAGAGGCGCCAGTGTGAGCCCTAGCATTTGTAGTCAGGGATTGTCAGGGAGCAGAGTCTCCTCAGCAGCGTTAGGGTTGCAATTCTTTTGTTCCCCTAGTCACTTGTTCCTCTGGTGTCAGGGACTGGTACCCACATTCACAATGGCAGGGGAAGGCAGGTTCTCGGACCACAGAGGAGTTGTGCCCTCTCAAGTCTTTCCCTCCCTCCACTGCCACCTATATACTTCCTTTCTTTCTCCCTCCCTCCCTCCCTTCTCAAGGATTGAACTCAGGGACACTTAACCACTAGCCACATCCCAAGCCCTTCTTATCTTTTATTTAGAGATAGGCTCTCACTAAGTTACTCAGGGCCTCACTAAGTTGCTGAGGCTGGTTTCGAACCTACGATCCTCCTGCTTCAGCCTCCCAAACCACTGGGATCACAGGTGTGCACCGCCAAGGTCACTGATGCCCGCCCTCCTCCTCCTTGGTTTTGCTTTACCACGAAGGGGAAGGTCATGCGGAGTATTGGCCGAGCACATCTGGTTGATTCTCACGATAATTCTGTGCAGCAGGCGAGGCTGGGTATTCTGTCTTTTCTAGATGGGACACAGAGGTTGAGAAAGAGGATGTGATCTGTCCTGGATAACTGTCCCTTGGTGGCAGGGCATCACATCCTGCCTGAGGCTCGCTGAGTGTGGATGGGGAATGGCCTTCATGAGCAGAGCCAAGCTACAAATCCAGCGCGGTTCAGCGGATGTGAGCTCATTGAACTCTCAACCACCTTATCCCCGTTTGGCAGATGAGGAGACTGAGGATCAGAGAGGGCATTTAACTTGCCCCAAGAGTTGCCAGCTTGTGGGCGGCAGAGCCGAGATTCGAACACGGGACACCCAAGCAGGGTGCCCAGTGACGGCTGGTCTTTGCTGCTGGCAGTGCCTTGGTAGAGACGCAGCAGCAGCAGCCTGGAGCCGGGGCTCCTGGTCTTAGTCCTGGGGCAGCCTTGCTAATTTGACCTGTGGCCCCTGGGGCCTCTCTTTGCTCCTCTGTAAAACAAAGACACGGGGCTGGACAGTCCCCCGGCGCCCCTGCAGATTGGAGCAGGCCGCTCCCGAGGCGCACCGTGGCCTGTGCCGCTGCCCCTGCCCGGCTGGAGTGCAGGTTGGTCGCCCGGCAGTCACACTTGGCTTCTGCCTATCAGTTTAGTCATCTCTGGACTTGGCCGAAGGACATTGCGCCACTTTCCCACCAGCGGGAGTGTCCTGTCCTGTCCCCATCCTAGCTTTTCTCTGGTTGTCCCGCCCAGCCCAGCCCAGCCCAGCCTGCTCAATCCCTCCCGGGCCCTGCAGGTGTCTGACAGGTGAACAAGAGCCCGTCCCGTGTCCTGTCTTCCCAGGCCCCTGTACCCACGGGACCATTGGGAACCTAATCCAGTGACGCAGATTGGGCAAGGGGACAATTGCATTAGTAGCAAAGTAGGCTCCAGTACAGGAATGTGGCAAGCTGGAGGGCGGTGACCCTGGAGGCCGGCCAGCCAGCGCGCGCAGACGCTGAGCTCCAGTCAGGTGAGGGAGAGCAGGGACCTTCGCAAATGGCTTCAAGTTGCCGGTGACAGATAAGGACGAGCGGCAGGACGCGGGGAACCCTCGCCACTGGGGCCGGAGCAGCCGTCCAAGCCCCTCCCCCGTGGCCTGATGCAGCACACCACCGGCCTCCCACTGAAAGGTGACACGCCACAGGCTGGGTTCCCTTAGTCACCCTGTGGGCGCCTGTCAGACTCACATGAGCATGGAGCTGGCGGCCACGTCCCCAGTGACGGTAAGTGGCACAGGCGCTCAGGGCTTAAACTGGGTGGGAGGAAAAATCCAAGTGTGAACAGGGATTACTGGATTCTGTCCCCTCTGTCCCTTGAAGGCCTGGCCACGTGTGTGTGTGTGTGTGTGTGAGGGGGCACAAGGACAGCAGCCTGACACCCCCCACAGCCCCACAGCTGGCTGGCGACTGGCGGGCACTTGCCGGAGCCCGGAGGCTTCCTGCACTCATCCCAGCAAGACCAGGGGCGCCGTGGCACCAGGCAGCTGCCGCTGGAGCCGATGTGTGAGAAGTAAGCAGGCTGGGCGTAGCTCCATGGTCGCTCTGACCTTGCACGTGGGAGGCTCTGGGTTCCAGAGTTGCAAAAAGAAAAGAGGAAGGCAAACGGCTTTGGCGGGCATCTGGGTCCTAGGTCAGCTGGGTTATTTCAGTGACATAACCTGGCAGCGGCCGGGCACGGTCGGGCCCTCAGAGGCTAGTCGGGAGGACTCCTCTGACTTTTGCTGCCCGTGGACCGGAACCAGCTGCAGTGCTCATTCTAGATCGCGGCCCAGGTTTGGCCTTGCCAAGCCCGTGCATCCATCTGCTGCTCTGGCCGGAGGCAGGACAGGATCGTCTTGGTGTGCGGTGACTCCCTCACCTGAAGGGATTTATTTAGATCCATTTTGAGGGCCAGAGCAATGGGAAAGGTCACGAAGGTTGGGCCAGGATTTGAGCCAGGGCAAGTCACTGAGTTTCTCTGAGCCACAGTCTACCTCACTGTGGAATGGACACAAAAGAAGGACAGCAGAACAGCAGTAATCGCCACCACGTCGTTCTGAGGAGTGGAGGCGGGTGGCGGCGAGGACCCTTAGAAGCTGGAAGGCACTCGAGGAACTCGGGGGCTGTGTCTGACGCTACAGATGTGCAGATGTTATTTGGAGGCAGGCGTGAGGCAGGTAAATGGGCAAGAGTTAGTATTCGTATTTGATAGAGGAGGAGACGGAGGCCTGGAGAGTTTCTTTGGTGGCTTTCTCGGACAGTTCCCACATCTGTCCGTGTGTACTCACTTGGGAGAAGTTCTCCTGCGGTGAACTTTGGTTCTTACATCACGATTAAAAAAAAAAAAGTAGGTGAAAGACCCTGAGGTTTTCACCCAGACCCCAAGGTGGGTTTGGGCTATCATTAGATCCACTGGTCCCCATCAGAACAGCAGCAGATCTTAAAAGATTGCCGAGTGAGAGAGGAGGCCGCACCAGGGAGAAGAGCTGGCCACCCCACTCACAGAGCTTCCAGTTCCAACCCAGCAGCTTCGCTGACCATCCCTCAATCACCTGCCATGCCTATGGCTGACCATCTGCCCATCCACTGGCCTTTTCTCTCCATTCACCCCCTACCCATCTGTATTAGTTCATTTTCTATGACGATAGCAAAATACCCGATGCTGGATACTTTATAAAGAAAAGAGGTTTATGTAATTTATGGCTCTGGAGATCTAAGAGCACGATGCCAGCATCTGCTTGGCCCCTGGCTAGGGCCTTCTGGCATCCCAACATGGCAGATGGCATCATGGTGAACGCATGCTTTTTTCTTTTCTTTTCTTTCTTTTAATAACAACTCATTCTCACAGGGACTAACTCACTCTACAAGACCAGCATAAATCCCTTCCAAGGGCGATGCCCCCATGATCTAACGGTGTTGCTTAGGCCCCGCCTCTTAAAGGTCCCACCCACCACCTTCCAACCTCACCACGCTGAGGACCAGAACTCCAGCATACTCCAAACGTTGAGGGACAGGCTGGAACTGTATCCAAACCATAGCCCCGTCCCGCTCTCCCTCCAGCTAGTTTCCAGAGCAAGTTCCCAAAGACCTTGCCTCATTCAAAATCTTGGCGTGATCAGATCGCCTTTCCAGGAGGGATGCTCGGAGAGCATGCGCACTCGGAGCTCACACATCCTGCACCACGGCAGTGGAGTTTTGCTCGGGTTCCTGCTGTTTTCTCAGAAGGTTTTGGGTGGTATTTTTTTTCCTTTGGGGTTGCAGGATGTCCACTCTCGATTGTAGGCGCTTGCTATTTCTTATTTCTCGTAGTTTCAAACAGACACATTTAAAACTGGCTCCATGTACAAGAGGTTCCATGTACAAGAGCCTCCATCAGGGTTCGCGGAAGGTGGGACGCCCGGTTCGCTCTCCTGGCATTCCTGAATGTGACTTCACACCTGAGACCCAAAAGTCAAAAGTGCAGCTTGGGTCCAGCCTGCCCTGGGGCTCGGTGTGTGCGCACAGATTCAGTCTGTCACTCAGCACGCCTGTCAGACCCCTGCTATACGCCAGGCACGGAGCTGGGCACGAGGATCCAGAAAAGGCCACCCCACCAGCCAGGGAAGACAGAGACCCGTGCTGCGTCATCCATGTTACCGTGATGGAAGTCTGTACCCGCTGGCTAACTGGGTCCCGGCAGGCCAATCAGGGTTGTAAAAGCGCTTGGTCAGTGTGGCCAGCAGAAGGCTGGGAGGGGCGTGGCCACTCTGCCAAAGCCAGGGCTGGAAGGAGCCTCCCGCCCTGTCACACCCTGGTGCCTGGGGAGGATGAACCTGTTGGACCTCTGGGAAAGCCAGGTTTTGCAACATCGTTGGCAATGCCATGGCCCATTACTGACTCCGGAGTTTTTCCTGAGGGCACCGGTGAGCTAGCAGTTTTCAGGACCCTGAACTTTCTTGTTGAGGTTTAAAAAACTTTTGTTCTCGGGGGCTTTCCAAGTGCATTAGAAATAGTAATAATACGAAATACACCCTACATCCCCCCCCAGAAGCTTCTGGTTAACCATTTAGAAGCCGGGGGGAGACAGGGAGGCAAAGGTGCTCAGACTGGTGCCACTTTGCCCCACGTGGGACCTTTGTCAGTATCTGGAGACAGTTTGGATTGTCTCCACAGTGGGAGGAGATGCCGTTGGCATGTCATGGGAAGGAGTCAGGGATGCCATTCAACCTACCATAATGCACAGGCCAGCCCCATGGCACCAAGAATTTTGTAGCCCCAAATGTTAGTAGTGCCAAATTTGAGAAATCCTAGGGTGAGAACAGGCTTGGGCATCAGAAAGAAACCTCTGGTGCTGCGGTGCATGTGTGAAGTCCCTGTTTTTAATTTTGGGGGGATATATCTAAGAAAGAAGTTGCTGGACCTTAAGGCAGTTATGCATCCATCTTTTTAAGGAATCTCCCTAAACTCTTTCCACAGTAGCTGCACCACTTTAAATTCCCACCAACAATGGACTAGAGTTCCGACTTCTCTCTGTCCTCACCACTTTCTCTGTATAGATACTAGTCAACTTTCTTCACTATAAGGAAATACCCGAGGCAGTATGTTATAAAGAGAAAAGGTTTATTTTGGCTCGTGGTTTTAGAATTTCCAGTTCAAGATTAAGCAGCCCTATTGTTTTGGACTTCTATTTATTTGTTGGTTTTGTGTGTGTGCGTACATAGGACTGTGTGTTTTTAATGTGCCGGGGACCCAACCCATGACCTCATGCATACTGGGTGAGTGCTCTAGCCCTGAGTTACATTCCCAGCCTGCTTTGGGCCTCTGACAAGGCAGCACATCATGGCCCTTGGTGGAGCAAGCCACTCATTGTAAGAGCCAGGAAACAGCAAGAGAGAGGACAGGCCAGGGCCCTTCGGTCCCCTTCAAAGGCATATCCCCTGTGACCTAGGGGCCTGCCACTAGGTTCCGCTTGCTAAAGATCCCCCAGCCTTCGAGGAGCATCTCCCTAAGGAGAACACCTTGCAGGACAGTGGTCCAAACCAGCACAGGGGTTCGATTTTCTCCCCGCCCCACCTGCTTCCCCTCCTCCTGTTCCCCTTTTGGCCTTCCAATGGTGTGCTGCTCTATTTTTGATTTGTATTTCCCTTTGTATTTCCAAGGATGTTGAATATCTTTTCATGTGCTTCTTGACCATTTATGTATTTTCTTAAAGAAATGTCTATTCAGGTCTTTGCCCATTTCAGAATTGCCTTGCACCAGGCACAGTGGCCCATGCCTGTAATCCCAGCAACTCAGGAGGCTGAGACAGGAGGATCACAAGGCCAGGCTGGGCACTTACTAAGACCCTGTCTCAAATGGGCTAGAGATATGGCAAAGTGCCACTGGGTTCAATAAGTAAATAAACAGAAATAAAAATAAATAAAACGAAAATTGCCTTGTTTATCTTTTTGTTGTTGAGTTGTAGGAGTTCTTTATATATTCAGGACACTAGATCCTTAGCAGATGTATGGTTTGCAAATATCTCTCCCATCCTGTAGTTTTATCTTTTCAATTTTTTCTCTTCGTGTGTATGTGGTGCTGGGAATTAAACCCTGTGGGCCTCGTGATTGCTAGACAAAAATTCTACCACTGAACTATACCCCAAGCCCCTCTTTTCAATTTCTTTTTTTTTAACATTAAAAAGATAGAAGTATGTTAATTTAATGTTTCTAGGAATTGTTTCTTTGTAAATGAGTGCATAGGTAAATTTATTGCTATGTTGTATGGTCAAAGTATTAAGTAACATTTCTAAGGGAAAAACACTTGCTCACTAATTAAATAGACAATGCCTCAAATATTTAAAGAAAGATAAAACATCAACTTCTTTATATGAAGTAATTCATAAAATATTGAAGACAAGAGACTTAGGGGATTGGGGTGGGGTGACAGATTTGTACATCCCTTCTACCCTCACAGTGGAAAAGTGGCAGAGATTATTTTTTGAGAGTTTGGGATGTGGGGCAGACAGATTTGGGTTAATTCAAAGATGGACCATCTATTTGCTATGCATCCATGAACAAGTTCCTTACTTTCTCTGAGTACCAACTTACAAAAGACAGATAGTAATAACTTCTTCAGAAGGCAATTGTGAGAATTCAGTAAGATGATATTTTGAAGTGCTAGTCAAGTACTTGGGGAATGATGTTCAAATTATCATTGTTGTTATCATGGCTATTATTGCTGCTTTGAGCCTGTAGAACTTAGTCATATTATAGGCATAGAGTGGAGTAAATTTTACTGGCATAGCAACATATGCAAAAGAGTGCCAAAGGCTGAAAAACTGAGTTTTAGGATTTTTTTTTTTCATTCCATTATTTTTTTCCTCCCCCCTACCCCTCCCACCTCTTTTCCCTCTATACAGTCCCTCCTGCCTCCATTCTTGCCCCCCCACCCCCCATTATGTGTCATCATCTGCTTATCAGTGAGACCATTTGCCTTTTAGATTTTTGAGATTGGCTTATCTCACTTAGCCTGATATTCTCCACTTTCATCCATTTGCCTACAAATGCCATAATTTTATTATTCTTTATGGCTGAGTAATATTCCATTGTATATATACACCACAGTTTCTTTATCCATTCATCAATTGAAGGACATCTAGGTTGGTTCCACAATCTGGCTATTGTGAATTGAGCAGCTATGAACATTGATGTGGCTGTATCTCTGTAGTAGGCTGATTTTAAGTTCTTTGGGTATAGGCCTCAATTTCTTGATAGTGTCCTATGACTCTCAAATGTTTTTACTTGGGCTGGGGAGATAGCTCAGTTGGTAGAGTGCTTGCCTCACAAGCACAAGGCCCTGGGTTCAATCCCCAGCACCGCAAAAAACTTTCAGTGAGTCTGGTTTATCTATTTTTTTTCTTCTGATGCTCATGTCTTTGGTGTTCTGTCTAAGAATCCATTGTCAAATCCGATGTTTCAATGCTTTCTTGTCAAATCCCTGTTTTCCTCTATGAGTTTTATGCTTTTAGCTCTTATATTTGGTCTTTGATCCATTTTGAGTTAATTACTGTGAATTGTATAAAATCAGGTTCCAGCCTCGTTCTTTTGCATGTGGAAGTCCTTGTCCCCAATGCTACATGTTGAAGACTCTTCTTTTACCATTGAGTAGTCTTGATATCCTTGTCAAAAGTAAATTGGGGACTGGGCTGTGGCTCAGTGGTAGAGCACTTGTCTAGCATGTATGAGGCACTGGGTTCGATTCTCAGCACCGCATATAAATAAATGAATAAAAAAATAAAAATCCATCAGCATCTAAAAACAATTTTTTTAATTAAAAAAAAAAAGTAAATTGGTTGCCAGGCACAGTGGTGCATACCTGTAATCCCAGCAGCTTGGGAGGCTGAGGCAGGAGGATTCCAAGTTCAAGGCCAGCCTCAGCAACTTAGCAGGACCCTAAGCAAGACCCTGACTCTAAATAAAATATAAAAAAGGGCTGGGGATGTGGCTCAGTGGTTAATTGTCTCTGGGTTCAATGTCCTGCACCAAAAAAAAAAAAAAAAAAAAAAGTAAATTGGCTGTAGAGATAGGGCGTTTATATTTGCAATCAATTC
Source organism: Sciurus carolinensis (assembly GCF_902686445.1). Taxonomy (NCBI): domain Eukaryota; kingdom Metazoa; phylum Chordata; class Mammalia; order Rodentia; family Sciuridae; genus Sciurus; species Sciurus carolinensis. Next base: position 131,179,046 of record NC_062220.1, read on the forward strand.
TATTCCATTGGTCTATCTTTATGCCAGTACCACACTGTTTTGTTTACTGTAATTTTGTAGTAAGTTCCGAAATTAGGAAATGTAAGTCCTCTCACTTGATTCTTCTTTTTTAACCCAGTAAGTCCCATTGTCCAGAGGTGGAACACCTATATGAAACTTAAATTGAGCAACAAACATACCATTATGGTAATTTAAAAATAAATGTTATGTTTTTAGAGTACTATTTTTTTTTTTTTTACTTTTATTTGCATTTATTTTATGCTGAGTTTATTCCCGTGCCGTGTTTTAGTTTCCTCTGGGATGACTTTGTCTTCTGTGCAGCCTCCTCTTCTGGTTTAGAAACAGTCTGTTCCTTTTTAGTGAGGATCATCTGAATGTGGTGGGGAGCTCAGGTATGGGTTAATCTGACAGCGGGCTCTGTGAGGATCATGGCGGGTCTTGGGTGCTTTGTCCACCTGAATGTCCAACAACCAGAGAACCTACTCCTAAGTTCCCTATTACTCTCTGCATTTTTAAGCATGTGCAGCAACGATTTAGCGCTCTTTTTGGGCACAGAGCCTAAGTCCAGCCCTGTGTGACCTTGACACACCTCCTGACTCCACCATTGTAATACAGGAGTGGTATTCATAGCTCCTTGAAGGTGACATCTTTTAGGTACTTGGTGGCTTTTTGATGGCCCGTGCAGTCTCCTGGCGTTAAAGTGAGCATGAAAATTTAAACTTCCTGCTTTGCATGATTTTGTGTGGTTTTCTGGGTCAGGAGAGTAGCGACTTATTTTCGCAGATCACCTCCGGCCACTTATAGGAAGAGGAAGAGCCGTGGTTTCTAGGAGAATTCATGAAAAGGGTGCTATTCTTTTGAGAAAACTAAGAGGCGAATGATCTGAGCTTTTGCAAATAAATATACTTCACATATATGAAAAATATATAAAGGATATATAAGTTCTGGGTTATGATTTCCAACCTACCACCATGCGCCTGTGTCAATTTCCTTTTTGGTTTTTTTGCATTGATTGAGGTGATCAGGTGGATTTTTTGCCTTGGTTCTGATAATGTGGCAGATTGTGTGATGAAGAACCACCTTTGACTAACTTTTCTTTAAAAAGAAACTTGATGATCTTTAAAAAAAAAAAAGAACCCTCTGATCCTGTAGGTTACCTAGAAAAATACCCTTGCCAACCTTTCAGCAATTCTGCTGCCAAAAGTGTTCAAGAAGTCCTTGGATCATGTATTTCCAGGAAACCTTGAGAACTTTTCTATTTCTCTTTAGGACAGTGTGTTGAAATTACAAAAGACACTGCCATGTAGACACCACGTGGTCCTGCTGTTGCAATTCTTCTGGCGAACATTTGTGGCAGAATTGATCATTCATTTATATTTAGGGTGCTGGGGATGGAACCCAGGGTCTTCGGCATGCTGGGAAATCACTGTACCACTGAGCCGCATGGCCAGCCTGCAAAATCGGTTCAGAAGTTGTTGCAGTATGTTTGGGTCCCGCTTTTTTGAACAGTACTCTCTTCAAGTAGTAGTTATCTGCTCATGAATCCAGCAGAGTTTGCGGGATAGGGGGAGGTGTGGGTTAGAAATCAGAACCTCTGAATTCATTCATCCACATGAGCGCCCACTGTGTACAGTGTTCTAGACCCTGAGCGGGTGTTCTAGTTGTGAGTGTACCTTTAGAAGTATGAGCCTCCTCCCATACGCTCACCCCTCTCTAGATTACTTATAATCCCTAATGCAAGGTAAATGCTATCTAAATAGCTGTTATACAATATTGTTCAGAGAATAAAGACAAGAGAAAGAAGTCTGTTCGGTACAGATGCAATTTTTTTCCCCAAATATTTTTCATCCGTAGTTGGTTAAATATGCAGATGTGGAATGCATGAATACAAAGGATCGACTGTATACCTTAATCTGAAAAAAAATCCAAGAGTTTCATTGAGATATAATTTACAAACCATACAATCCACTCAAGCAAAGAAAAAGTCAGTGTTTCTTAGTGTATTCACAGAATCGTACGACCCTCTCTCCCCTGCTAGTTTTAGAACAAGTTCATCAACCCAGATACGCTCCACCTTTTAGCCACCCCTCTATCCCCACCCACCAGCAACCTCTGTCTTCCTTCTGCCTGCATGGATTTGCACATTCTGGACATTTCATATGCATGGAACCATCCAGGCTGTGGTTTGTGCGGGGCTTATTTCACCTGACACAATGTCTTCAAATTCCTCCACACTATAGCATGGATTAGAAACTTTGTTCCTTTTTAGGGCTGAATAATACTCCATGCTGTTTACCTGTTCATCGGTCAAGGATATCTGGGTTGTTTCCTCTTTTTTAGTTTTAGGGATAATGCTGCTTGCTTAGTCCTCTCTCACATGCAGGTTCTTGGTTCATGTGGAGCATGTGTTAGCATGTTATTTTAGTAGTGTGCTGTTAGAATATCTGAGACTGGGTCATTTATAAAGAACGGAGATTTATTTCTTACAGAAATGTAGAGGCTGGGAGGGCCAAGATCAAAGGGTCTGCGTCTTCTCAAGTGGGAAGCACCAGGGAGAGCTCCCCCAAGAGGGGTCCAGACTCTCTGGGCGTGGTGGCACACACACCTCCCAGACTTTCTGGGAGGCTAAGGCAGGAGGATCGCAAATTCGAGGCTAGCGTCAGCAGTTGAGTGAGGCACTAAGTAACTTAGTGAGACCCTGGCACAAAATTAAAAAATAAAAAGGGCTGGGGATGTGGTTCAGTGGTAAAGTGCCTCTGGGTTCAATCCCCTGTACCAAAGGGGGAAAAAAAAAAGAGAGGGGTCCAGACTCTCTTCTCTAAAGACCCTCTCTGGTGATAACCAACCCAGCCCGTGATAACAATGTGAATCCCTGTCCTCACGGCCCAGTCCCCCAACATTGCTGCACGGGGCTTCCACTTCTAACATGTGAACTTTGGGGACGCTTTCAAACCGTAGCCACATCCTTAAAGTAGAGTCAAGAAACCGAGAGCATGCCCAAGGTCACAGAGCGCATCATGGGCGGAACTGGAAGGAGAGCCCCATCTCTACTCTCTGCCCGCTGCCTCGCCCACCAGCTCGGTTAGGAGCCAAGTAACCCCTATGCAGGCCTTAAAATCTCTCTCTCTCTCTCTCTACAGGTTTCCTGAATGGTCTTGCTCTTTTTTCTATCTTGCCTGATCTTCTCCTGTCTGACCTTCTCCTGGTTAAAAATCTGGAGGAAAATGACAGACGCCGAGCCAGTCACCAATAAGAAGTTGGAAGCGAGCTTCGCCTCCAGCCAGGGGCCCTTTCTGGACTCGGGGAGCTCAGAGGAGCCACTCCAGGAAAATGGCAAAGGCAGCCCTCTGCCGGAGACTCCCAGCCAGGCCGAGCTGGCCTCCCACAAAGGCCCCGAGGGTGCCTGTCGGCAGAGAAGCCCCCTGCCACCCTCGCACCAGAAGCCCCCGAGAAACCCTGTGTCTTCCAATGGCACGTGGCCCTCCCCAGAACTCCAAGCCAACGGGACGGGGACTCAAGGACCAGAAGCCCCGGATACGAATGGCCTGTCCTGCCCAGCCGGGCCCCGGGGCCAGCAAGCCAGATCCCTCTCCAGAGCAGACGAGAAGCAGGCGCACATCAAGAGGCAGCTCATGACCAACTTCATCCTGGGCTCCTTCGACGACAACTCCTCCGATGAAGATCCCGGTGCCAGCTCCTTCCGGGAGTCTTCCCGGAAGGGCAGCCGGGCCAGCCTGGGCACCCTGTCCCTGGAGGCTGCTCAGACTGCAAGTGACCCTGAGACCCAAGTCCCCACCATGAGGTAACGGGACCTTTCTCCTCGCCATGGGTGTGCCCACAGGTGCGCAGAGTGAGACTGGGGCTTGCGCCACCCCACCCGCCCCAGTCCCTTCTCCCTGTCAGGTGCCCCCAGCCCTGTCCGAGTAGAAAACCGCAGCTATTTGTTCCCTTTCAAAGTCATTTATGAAGCGCCTGCTGCGTGCCCCGGGTCCCGTACCAGCACGCTGGCTTTCGAGGCAATCTCAGCTTGGCTGGGGAAGATGGTTGGTGTGGAACTAGTTATTTTTGGGGGGCGTGGGGGTAGTGGGAATTGAACTCAGGGATGCTTTTCCGCTGAGCTGCATCTCCAATCCTTCATTTTATTTCGAGACAAGATCTCGCCAAGTTGCCAAGGCTGGTCTAAATTTGCAACCCTCCCGCCCCAGCCTCCTGAGCAGCCTGGGATTGGAGGCATGCACTGCGGTGCCCGCACCAGTGATCTTGGGAGCCTGTGGGGAGAGAGAGTTCCTAAGGAGGTGGCCATTCATTCCTTTTCACTCATCGATGCAGCAGATAACTAATGCCTGGAAACCAGTGTTCCCTCGGTGACGCTTAAAAACCGCAGAAACTCAAATGCAGTGATAATCCACCAGGGCTGTTTATGTTGGAAATGAATACCTACCTGTGGGTTGATAGCAGGTGGGACTGCCCCAGGGGTGTCGTGGGTGGCTTTTTGTTGTTATGTTATTAACCTTCCAACCCCAGATTACCAACCCTGGTTGCTGGAAGAAGATAGAGAAAACAGAAAAGTCAAATCTTTTGCATAGGAAATCTTCAGGGAAAGCTGTTTTGAATTTCTGGAAGGGTCCAAGAAAGAGAAGGCTGCAAAGTCTGGTGCTAGGAGCACCACCCTGGGCTCTGCCGTCTCCGACTGCAGGACCTGGGGCGTGGCCCCTCACCTCTCCCCGGCTCCGGGCCTTCCCTGGACAATGTGCAAGGGGTTAAATCATATTTGTAAAGTAGGCAGAGTTGGGTACACAGTAGTAAACATCTCCCCGGCTCCTTTCCTGGTCTTGCGCTTTGTCTACCAGCATCCTCCTCACCCCTCCCACCGCCCCACAAAGCACCCAAATTTACCCAGTGCTGCACATCTTTCTTCTACCTGCAGTTCACGTAAATGACCCCCTGGTCCCTTATAACAAGGGTCCGAGGCTGGAACATGCTCATTTTATAGAGGAGAGAGCTGAAACTCAGGTGAAGTTTTTTTCTGAAGACACACAGCTAGGAAGTGGCAGGATCTGAGTGCAAACCCAGGTCCTTCCCCTGCGCCCCGGGGTGCTCCGTTCCCCGGTGTTCTTTCCCCTGCACGCCCCCCCCTTTCTCTCGGTGTACCCAGGGGCCACGTGGGGACTCTGCTGGTACCTCCCAGGATGCTGACGTTTCCATGAGGAACAGCCCAGCCCCCGCTGACTCCCAGAACCAGGAGTCTCGGATGGAGGAGACCCGCAGGTGTCCACGGCTTCTAATGACCCACCTGAGGATCCCACGTCCGAGAATCTTCGGGGAGTCGGGCTCAGACAGTTGTGTGAGGGCCGCTGCCTCTGGTGGTTGGATTAAAAAATTAGGTCAAGACCTCTGCGTTCCAGCCCGTTGGACCCGACACAGATCAAATGGAGGCTGTCGTGTAGAATTTCTGGCCTTGGATTTTGGCATCTTTGGGAAGCTCAGTAGCCTGGTGGTTGCCAGTCCTCTGTGGACCCCTTGCCCACACCCACTGGTAGGGCCTTGGGCCAGCTCCTGAAGGTATGTTCATGGGGAGCCCCACTTCCCCATAAAACCCTCCAGGGTGTTGCTTTGTGGAGGACACCACTGGGCTCTTCCTCCTGTGCAAGAGTCACACCTGTTCCCTGGGCGCCTCAGGGCAACACTCAGGCGGGTTTTGGACATGAATTCTAGAGGGCGGTGTCAAAAGACAGGATCACAACAAATTAATCTGAAGAGCGAATGGACTTCTATTAGCCATTCTAGAACCAGGTAGCAGCTCATTCTACAAAAGAGATTAGGGATTCCCATGCGCTGATCACAGGAGGCCGGTTTTAGAGGTAGACCCGGGCTAAGGAAAGCAGGAGCAGAGTCGGCGCCGCGGCCGGAGCGAGGCACGGGCTGTGGGGCCGCCGCGTGCCTGGCCCCGCTTGCCCGTGCCCACCGCTCGCCCGCCCACCATGCCCGACTTTGACTACAAGTTCCTGGAGAAGCCCAAGCGGCGACTGCTGTGCCCTCTGTGCGGGAAGCCCATGCGCGAGCCCGTGCAGGTTTCTACCTGTGGCCACCGTTTCTGCGACACTTGCCTGCAGGAATTCCTCAGTGAAGGAGTCTTCAAATGCCCAGAGGACCAACTTCCCCTGGACTATGCCAAGAGCTACCCAGACCCAGAGCTGGAGGTCCAGGTGCTTGGCCTGCCCATCCGGTGCATCCGCAGTGAGGAGGGCTGCCGCTGGATTGGGCCACTTCGACATTTACAGGGCCACCTGAATACCTGCAGCTTCAATGTAATCCCCTGCCCCAATCGCTGCCCTGCCAAGCTGAGTCGCCGTGATCTGCCTGCACACTTGCAGCATGACTGCCCCAAGCGGCGCTTCAAGTGGGAGTTCAGTGGTTGTGACTTCGGTGGGGAAGCCTATGAGAGCCGTGAGGGCATGTGCCCCCAAGAGAGTGTGTACTGTGAGAACAAGTGTGGTGCCCGCATGATGCGGCGACTACTGGCCCAGCATGCCACTTCTGAGTGCCCCAAGCGCACCCAGCCTTGTACCTATTGCACAAAGGAGTTCGTTTTTGACACCATCCAGAGCCACCAATACCAGTGCCCAAGGCTGCCAGTGCCCTGCCCCAACCAATGTGGCGTAGGCACTGTGGCTCGGGAGGACCTGCCGAATCATCTGAAGGACAGCTGTAGTACTGCCTTGGTGCTATGCCCATTCAAAGACTCCGGTTGCAAGCACAGGGTAAGATGCCCCTTTTTCCTGTCAGCCTGTCTGCCCATCTTTAGCCCATGAAGTCCTAGATGAAAGCTAGGTTTCCTGGCAGTTTAGTTCTTTGTGGTCCTTCCCCCTGCTGGCCAGCTCCAGGTTCTTCCTAGCACCCTGTCTTCCTCATGCAGAGTTGGGTGCCTGCCACCCCTGAACCCCTTCCCCTTTTGGTAACACTCCTCCCTTCTCTCATCGCCTGGGGCTTTGCCAACAGTGCCTTAAGCTGGCAATGGCGCGGCACGTGGAGGAGAGTGTGAAACCACATCTGGCCATGATGTGTGCCCTGGTGAGCCGGCAGCGGCAGGAGCTGCAGGAGCTTCGTCGAGAGCTGGAGGAACTATCAGTAGGCTGTGATGGTGTGCTCATCTGGAAGATTGGCAGCTATGGGCGGCGGCTACAAGAGGCCAAGGCCAAGCCCAACCTCGAGTGCTTCAGCCCAGCCTTCTACACACATAAGTATGGTTACAAGCTCCAGGTGTCTGCATTCCTCAATGGCAACGGCAGTGGTGAGGGCACATCTCTCTCTCTACATTCGTGTGCTGCCGGGAGCCTTTGACAATCTCCTTGAGTGGCCCTTTGCCCGTCGTGTCACTTTCTCCCTGCTGGATCAGAGTGATCCAGGGCTGGCTAAGCCACAGCATGTCACTGAGACCTTCCACCCTGACCCAAACTGGAAGAATTTCCAAAAGCCAGGCACTTGGCGAGGCTCCCTGGATGAGAGTTCTCTGGGCTTTGGATACCCCAAGTTCATCTCCCACCAGGATATCCGAAAGCGAAACTATGTGCGGGATGATGCAGTTTTCATCCGTGCCTCCGTTGAACTGCCCCGGAAGATCCTCAGCTGAGTGCAGAACTGGCAGGCTCAAGGGGAGAAGGGGGATGGGACATGACTTGTCAGGCACTGGTTGAACCTGGAGAGGGGGCCGGACCCCCTTTTAGCTGCTTATGCTGCCTGGGTTGTTAACCCTGTTCTCCCCCGACCACTACCACCCTCAGGTGCCTCCAACTGGTGCTTCAGCCCTGGCCTCTGTGGGGAGCAGGTCTCTGGGTTATCAAGGGCTGGAAACAAGTGATCCCGGGGACTGTCTCCCCTCCTGGGCAGGGCAGGTATGCCTTGGTGCCGGCCACATTCTACCTGGACTGAGCACCTGCTTAGGTGCTATGTCCCAAGAGCCATAGGGAGGGGTTGGGAAAGGGAGGGGTAGTTAAAAGAATCTGTCTTGAGATTGATTTTTCTTCTTTCCCCAACTGTGTCCCTTCTGGTTATTTATTTACTTAGCGCCAGGAAGGCACAACAGGGGAGCCCTGATTTTTAATAAATCCTGAATTGTATTTATTAAAAAAAAAAATGGAAAGCAGGAATAAGGAATAGACAGCAAACTGTGCCTTTCCTTATAGGGTTAAAACGGGGGACTGCATGCTGGCCCCTTCTGATTTCTTGTTGTCTAGAAGATGAATCTGTTTTCAAATTCAGTTTGATTGTGTGGCATTTAGCATGAGCAACTCCATTCTGGTTTGGTCTGCTGGGGTTTAGTCTAGGAGCTCAGTCTAAATCAAGGGCCTCACGTATATTTTGCCTAATAGCAACATGGGCAGGCCAGCTGATGAGTTACCTGCAGATAACCAGATGCAGCATTGAGGAAATGAAGCCTGACCCAAGAAGGCCAATATGGTGAACAAAACTCCTGTTAGTAGAATCCAGGAAGCTCCTTTTTATTATTATGATTTTTTTTTCCTGATAAGTTGTTGTCTTAGTTTTCATTGCTGTAACAAAATACCTGAGACCTGGAAGTCTATACAGAATAAAAGTTTATTTGCCTCACAGTTCTGGAGGCTGGGTGGTCCAAGAGCATGGCTCTGGCATCTGCTCAGCACCTGGTGCGGGCCTACTGGCTGCACCACAGGAAGGCAGAAGGTATCACAAGGTGAGACAGAACAAGCATGCTAGCTGGGCTTTCTTCCTCTTATAAATTCACTAACGCCATCACTGGGGCTCTATCCTCAGGAGCTTGTCCAATCCTAACTACCTCACGAAGGACCCAACTTCAAATACCGTCAGCATATGAATTTGGGGATTGAGTTTCTGACCTGTGAACTTTTGGGGGACACATTGAAACCATAGCGGCTGCTCCGTCGTCTATACTGGGACACACCTACCATTTTCCCCTTCAGAGACAGAGAAAGAAGACATGGGCGAGGCCGGGGTGTTTGTCCAGGACTCTGTGCTCCGTGGGAGCTGCAGCAAGGTAGCACGTGTTTGTGGGTCTGCCTTTGTCCTTTGCAGTGGTTCCTGAGGGGGCCCGCTGGCTTCTCTTCCGCCTTGGAGGCTTCCGCAGGACCCCTGGCAGGAAACGGGCGGACCACGCATGGACCACCGGGAGCGTAAGCCTGGGCAGAAGCTCTTTTTGAAGCAGTCTTCAAAGGGCCCTGGCTCTTCCTCTCAACTGAAATGCTCTCTTGTCCCCTATCTGCAAGGCCACCCACCGGGGCTGACTGCTCTGGCTGACTGGGCAGGCCTTGCCCTTAGAGGGACCACAGGCTTGATTTTGAGCTCTGCTGTCAGGCTCTTGTGATACTTGATGACTTTTGAAGCGGGACAGAGCGGGGCACGCCTCTGGTCCCAGAATCCCAGCTCTTGGGTGGGCTGAGGCAGGAGGATTGCAAGCTTAAGGCTAGACTAGACAACTCAGTGAGACCCTGTCTTAAAATAAAATAATAATAATAATAATAATAATAAGTGCCGGGGATGTAGCTCAATGGTCGAGTGCTCCCTGGGTTCAATCCCCAGAACTGTCAAAATATCTTTTTTTTTTTTTTTTTTTAATATGAAAGGAGTTTCTTCCTTGCATTTTGCAACTGGGCTCTGCAAGTTCTGTAGCTGGTCCTGCCATCATCCCCTGTCCTGGTTCCTTGCTCATCAAAGTCACCTCTTCCAGGGGTCTTCCTTGCCCCTGTCCCACTTTAAGGTACACCCCAGCCCTGCCCCAGGTTCTTTATTGACTACGCTGTTTTACTTCGGGACACTCAACTCACGCCTTGAGATTTCCTCGTTTGGTTACTTGCTAGTCGCCTGTCTTTCTGCGCCGGTCTGCAAGTCCATGAGTGCAGGCTCACACTCAGAGTGGACTCTGTTTTTCTATACTGCCTAGCATGGTGCTGTCACCATAGACTTTATTTATTTTTTTATTGGTATCAGGGATTGAATCCCGGGGCACTTAACCACCGAGCCACCTCCCCAGCCCTTTTTATATTTTATCTAGAGACAGAGTCTCCCTGAGTTGCTTAGCACCTCGTTAAGTTGCTGAGGCTGTTGCTGAACACCTTGCTAAGTTGTTGAGGCTGGCCTTGAACTCGAGATCCTCCTGCCTCAGCCTCCCAAGCCACTGGGATGACAGGCATGCATCACATGGTAGCTTCACGGTGGACCTTCAGTGAACATTTTCCAAATGCCAAAACCAAGTGAGCAACAGGAGCTTGCCACAGACAGAATGCTGCATTCTCGGGGCAGGAGAAACGCTTGAACGGATGTGGGAATGGATGAATGGATGGACGGACGGTGGGAAGATGAAAAGGCATTTTATTGTCACTCTTAAGCAAAAGTGGAATTTTGTTTTCATAAAATTCTTCTCGCATGTATTTTGTGACTTCCTATTCTAGTTCTGGAGTTAAGCTCCAGTTCTGAATTTCTCTTTCGTTTTTGACCTGGTTGTGCAAATTCACCCTTCCCTCTCCTTCCCTGGCCAAGGACACCCAGGACTATAGAGCCAGGGGCTTTGTGCCGTCTTTTCTGGTCTGTCTTCCCATGTCCTGTGCTTTGGGTTCATCTCGGGTCAGGGATTGGGACTTGGCCTTCCTTTGGACCTGGACGCAGTCCTTGATGGTTGGAATTCCCGAGCAACCCTTAGAAACAGAGCTGGTGAGAACATTCCCTGATGTGGCAAAAGAGCTGCTTGCAGACTCTGGAATGAAGGTTACCATTTGCCTTGATTTAATTTTTGGTGCTGCGGTTTGAACCCGGGGTGCTTTACCTCTGAGCTTACATCTCTGGTCTTTTAAATTTTATTTTGAGACAGGATTTTGTTAACTTGCAGAGGCTGGTCTCAAACCTGTGATCTTTCCGCCTCAGCCTCCTCCTGAGTCTCTGGAACTTTGTGTCGCCTTACCTGGTTCAGTGTGACCGCATTTTGTTGAATAAACAGCAGCATGCTTAGTGCACGGAGCCTGGCATGAGATTTCCAGGTTCGGAGCCAGCCTTTACTAGCTCATTGCCCTAAGCGCCACGTTGTGGGGGGCACACTGCTGGGATCAGGGGGGGTGGGGCAGGTTCAGGATGACTCAACTGCAGAGCTGAAACTTAAAGCTATGAAAGTCAAAGTTGAAGTTGGCAGTGAACTTATTTAGAAGCAAAACTTCCTAAATCGATGAGACGTTATTTATAGCCTTGATCTGGTTTTGTGTGAATATGCATGCCTTCTGCTGCCGAAATTTAACACCATAATCAGGAATAAAACTTTACCTTCCTGTCAGGTGTGGTGGCACATGCCAGTAATCCCCGCATCTTGGGCGGCTGAGGCAGAAGGATCACAAGTTCAAGGTTTGCTTTAGCAACTTAGTGAGAGCCTTTCTCGAAAAATAAAAAGGGCTGGGGATGTGGCTCAGTGGTTAAGCATCCCCGAGTTCAATCCCCTGGTACCAAAAACAAAGCAAAACAGAACTTTACCTTCCTTAACAAACAAACAAGTCCCTAGTTTCGAAGCACGCGGGACTTTGGGAGTTTCAGATGAGGGATTGTGTCTCGTGTGTCATGTGCTAAGGTCCTGGGGCACCATGTGCACAGAAATGCTTGGGTTCAGTGTGTGTGTGTGTGTGTGTGTGTGTGTACTGTAAGGAGTGTCTCTACAGTGAATGATCATTGCCTTTACGTAGCATGATTATGAATGATTCCATTTTTCATCTGCATTTTCTAACTTTCTCCTCTGAGTGTCATAACACCTTTAACCATGTTTGATAATAAAATGGTATAAAAACCCGGGGACGTCCTGCCTGTGCGGGGCTGCTGCTCCCTCTCCCTGGGTTGGGAAGAGGCTGGGGCTCCAGAAGGCTCCCTCCCTCCCCTTCCTCCTCACTTGTTTTTCCCATTAGCGGCAAAGGTCAGGAGGCAGGGGCTGTTTCCTGGGTGACCTTGGGGAGATCGCCTGCCCTCTGGGGACTGGACTGGATGCCCCAAGGTTCTTTGTGGCTCTTACAGTCTGTGTGTGTGCGTTTGGGGGAGGGTGGTGTGCAGAGGGGACTAAGAGATCAGGAAGGGAGTTGCTGGAAAAGGCGGGAAACGTGTCCATTTAGAGCCGTTTCCTCCCGGGTCCATTAGTGCAGAGTCCGGTGTCACGGTCAGGAGGAGAAGCTAAGGTGTAGCCATCAGGTCCTTGGCTTGGGGGCATTTGCACTGGGCGCCAGGCACTGTGTGCGGCGCTGTGGAGGCAGAGAGGGCGAGAGCCTGTCCTTGCCCGGAGGTGCACGCACGCTGGAGGCTGCGGGGCTGCAGTTTCCTGCCGATCTTAGCAGTGGGCGCCTCGGCCCTCAGCGGCCCAGCCTGGTGCACAGCGACCTGCAACCCCGGAGGAGGGAGGGTCGCAAAGGCAGGTGAAGGACAGGACCCGTCCAGAGCAGCACCTGGGTGCTGGGTCCTTCCCCTGCGGCTGCCCGGTCCACGCTGGGGTCGTCGAGGTGGGAAGTTTGGCTCGCAGACCTAAGACCCCAGGAGAGCTCTGCAGAGCCTTGCAGAGGAGGCCCTGCCCAGTGGCTGAAAGACCAGCAGGAAGATGGGCTGCCGGCCGCCGGCCCCGCCTCCCCTCCAGCAGCGTCCCCAGCGGTTTCCAGAGGGAGCCCAGCCTCTTCCCATCACCTCCAAGCGCTGAGCCGGCCACGAATCTTTAAATCATCTGTAAATGTTTTTTCCGTGTTTAGGAGTGGAATGCCAAGGATCGGTCTATATTTTATTTATTCATTTATTGATGTAGGAAGGGGCTGGAAGAAACCTCACTTTCATATTTTTTAGCTCCTAAAAGGTTTTCTGGGGGCTTGAGAGAAAAGGATCCCTTGTCCTTGAGTTGTACTATTTGGGGGACAGATAGTGAGGTTGGGGGGTTGCTCTTAAATGAATGCAGGGTACATAGGACTAACCAGGTTTTCTGCTTCTGTCCCCTTAAGCATCAGTACTCTCTCTCTCTCTCTCTCTCTGTCTTTTTTTTTTTTTTTTTTTTTTTTTGGTACTGGGGATTGAATCCAGGGATGCATAACCACTGAGCCACCTCCCAAGCCCTTTTAATCTTTTATTTAGAGACAGGGTCTCACTGACTTGTTTGGGGCCTCACTAAGTTGCTGAGGCTGGCCTCCAACTCGAGATCCTCCTGGTTCAGCCTCCCAAGGTGTGGGTCCTCAAGCTTGACAGTGCTCTTTATTTTTTTTTTTTAGAAAAATCCCTCACTTCTGCTCTGAACTTAATGTGACATCTCCCCATCACATATTGAAAGGAATCCTTTCATTTTATTCTTTTAATTAATTATTTATTTTTTTAGTTGGAGATGGACACACGAGCCAGGCAAGCTCTACCACTGAGCTACAACCCCAGTCCCTTGTTTTATTTGTCTTTTGATGAAAGCAAACTATATATGAATGAGTTTATAGATGAGTGGGCGGAGAATCGCAGTGACAATCTGGGAGGCTGAGATAGGAGGATCTCAAGTTTGCAATTTAGCGAGGCCCTGTCTCAAAATTTAAAAATGGAGATAAAAAGGGTTGGGGATTTTGCTCAGTGGCAAAGTGCCCCTGGGTTCAATCCCCAAATCAAAACAAACAAATAAACAAAAGATGGCAGTTGCAGTCCCTTTTAAATTGTTTCATTGGAAAGCAGAAGTAATGTTTGCATGGAGATGGTGTAGAAGCCAGGTGTGGTGATGCACTCCGACCTGTAATCCCAGCTATTGAAGAGGTTGAAGCAGGAGGATCGCAAGTTTGAGGCCAGCCTGGGCAACTAGGTAGTGAGACCCTGTCTCAAAAAAAAAAAAAAAAAAAAAAAAAAAAAAGAAATAAATTAATTATTTAATAAAGGGCTGGAGATGTAGCTTAGTGGGAGAGCACCTCTGGGTCCAATCCCTAGTACTACAGAACCTATCAACCAAACACAAAGGTGGTTTACTACTCAGGGGTGTATAGTGTTCCTCTATTCTTATTTTCTATTCCCTAATAATGCAGGCAGAGAGAAATCAGTTGGGTTACTAAGGTGTCCACCATTAATTCCAGCTACTGGAAGGCTGAGGCAGGAGGATTGCTTGAACCCAGGAGTTCAAGGCCAGCCTAGTGAGAGGCTGTTTCAAGGGGGGGGGGGGAGGAACAGAATTTGAGATAAACCCATGTGATGATCATTCTCATAATCGAAGTCCATTGAAGTGAACTCCCTTTCCTTAGATCCTGGTAAAAGCAGGGTGTGTTAGAGGCCTTTCAGGTGGTCTTAGCAGAGGACTTAAACCTTCACATGGTTTTAAGAATGTTCAATTCTCATTATTTTGGTGAGTGTCAAAATAAGAATTTATGATGTATTACTGTTGATTCACTTTGAATTAAAATATATATATTGCGGGGGTGAGGGAGGCACAGGCAGGAGGCACTTGCTTTTTGTGACAAAGTACAGAAGGCTTGGTCACATTTAAATCACTGAGAACTAGAGAGAAATACTTTCAGAAACTGGCAATTGAGAATAAAAATCTAGAACAATTCACGGAAGCTGGCAAGCAGTTCTCTTGTACGTGATTCTGATGGGGGTGGGCAGTATTGGAAATATCTTAATGACCTGATCTCCCTGTGTTGAGGTAGTTACTTATTTGTTTATTTCGTGGTGCTGGGATAGAATCCAGGGTTTCATGCATGCTAGCAAGGACTCTGCCACTGAGCTGCACCCCAGCCCCCAAGAGTGCCCTCCCGCTCCCCTTTGAGCGGCTGAAGGGATGGAACTGCCAGGCAAGTGCTCTGCCACTGGGCCACAGGGCCAGCTGGAGGATTTCACTTTTAAATCTGGTTCATTGGGACAATGAATACTTTCTGGTATGGTGTGAAACTTGGAAGGAAGGAAGGGAGGGAGGGAGGGAGGAAGGAAGGACAGAAAGAAGGAGCTTCCTAAGGTGGATTTCTTTTTTGGAGAGGCAAAGATAAGGCCATGAAGAACCTTCTAGAAACTCTGAAGAACAGACTTTTGTTCACCTGTTTCGTTTTTCTGTTTCTTTTCTTTCTTGACTGGCGTAGTAACGCAGGGGCACATTCACTCCTACTGAGCTATTCACCAGCCCTTTCTATTTTATTTTATTTTTTTGAGACAGGGACTGGTTAAGTTGCTTAGGGTCTTGCCAAGTTGCTGAGGCTGGCCTCAAACTTGCCATCCTCTTGACTCATCCTCCTGAGTCCACGGAATTACAGGCCCAACAGTTTTGTATTGTTTTAAACCCGTTGTTGAAGTGTTATTTACTACGTTGTTAGAGCACAGCTAACCACGGCCCTCAGGCAGGGCTGTTTATACAACTGGGGGAGAGGCCGCATTTCACATTATGAAAGCTTGCAACGCTCCCTGGAGGTGTGATCCTGCCTGTGCCTCCCTCACCCCCGCAATATATATATTTTAATTCAAAGTGAATCAACGGTAATACACCATAAATTCTTATTTTGACACTCACCAAAATAGTGAATGCAAAACCTGCTTTTTTGTGACAAAGTACAGAAGGCTTGGTCACATTTAAATCACTGAGAACTAGAGAGAAATACTTTCAGAAACTGTAGCAGACATTACACCCAGAAAAATTTTCCCAGTCCTTATTGTAACATTCACAGGGCAGTTGCTACATGGCAAGCTAGTGTAGCCTAGAAGAAAAAGCAAAAACAAACAAATCAAAGAAAGAAAGTCACAAGTCTAAAATTGTTAAACAGTGAACACTTCAAACATTGTAATCAAATCTATATCATTGGGTTCATTAAAACAAATCTTCCGGACTGGGGAGATAGCTCAGTTGGTAGAGTGCTTGCCCTGTAAGCAGAGCCCTGGGTTCGATCCCCAGCACCACACACACACACACACACAAAACAACTCTTCCTATATCTTGCAGTGTAGGATTTAAGTTAACACAAACCAAGTTTAAAATTAGTGGTAGAGACTTAAAAAATAAAAAGGTTTTGCTAACATAGTAATGTTTAAACACCCTGAAAGGGAAAAAATAAACATTAAATATCAGGATATGTGATAAAGAATAATTTGCAAATTAGAATAGTATGCAAATAAGCAACCTGGAAATCATGCAGTGTTTTATTTGAGAAAGCAGTAAACCAAAAGGAAACTATTAAAAATGGTTTTGAAGAGGGTCTAAATCCAGATTCTTTGTCAATATGCTAAATTTAGGGACTGGGGAGATAGCTCAGTCGGTAGAGTGCTTGCCTCACAAGCACAAGGCCCTGGGTTCGATCCCCAGCACCGCAAAAAAAACAAAACAAAACAAAAAAAAACTAAATTTAGACTTTAGCAGGATTTTGAAATGTTTAAACACTTAAAATGCCCATGATTGCAATTAAGAGCAGTATGCTTAACTGAGCTATGCCTTTAAAAATATTATTATTGTAGGATGAAAATGTCGACGATTACCACTCACAGTCAATTGTTAACAAGATGACCTCATCTTGGAACTTAAATAACAGAAGATGTTTCATTGCAGGGTAGCAAACACAACCCTGCACAAAGAGAAAACTGCCCTAGTTTTGTACCTGTTGTGATATAACCAATCTTTTGCACTTGGTGTTGCTGAAACATCCGTTGCCAGCATTGATTCTCTTCTCAGAAGTGAGCAGATACCAGTAATCTATCCTGCCTGTGCCTTTTAAAGGGAATTTATTGGCCAGCCTTTACATTATTTTTTTTGCCTGATGGTTTGCTATGAACACAGATAATTATTATACTATTATTGTTGTTATTTTCTTGTGCTGGGGAGCAAAGCCAGGGCCTTCTGCCAAGTTCTCTCTGCCAACTGAGCCCCAGCCCCAACTCCCGTTATATTTATTATTATGAGTATTTTCTAGGCAGTGTTTGCTTTTTTTTTTTTTTTTTTTTTTTTTTGTTCTATATTCCTTGAAAATGCATCATTCATTCCTTTCAACTGGAATCCAGGTACTGTGTCCAGCCCGGTCACTTTGGCCAACATTCACCTCTGGGTCACGATTTCTTGATCTGTGGGATGGGAATAAAAACAATCTGTGAGAATGAGACAAAGGCATCTCAGTAATTGTTGGCCTCCCCGGGATTTTATTTAGGATGACAGGGGCCACTGGGGTCTTCTTGACCTGGAGGGGACACAGGTGGTTCAAAGTGTGTGCTAGACGCTCACTGGGTTGGCAGTGGGTGCGGAGCAAGCCCGTTCCTGGGAGTCGAGGTGAAAAGGAGGAGCAAGAACAGGAACTGGGAAGTCAACCAGGGGAGCTTTGTACAGGCACCGTGGTCACCAAGCTCTCGTGATGAATTTCCCGTATTTTCCATCACTTGCCTATGCTGCGTGTGCTCAAGCATCTCAAATGCTGCACGAGGTGGGGGTGTGCAACCTGGAGTTCTTCTTCCCCAGTCCAAGGCGCTGGGGAGGGAAGTGAAGGAGCGGGTTTTTAGTAGTCTTCGCCGCTCTCATCCACAGCCCAAGGTCAGCCGCGGGTCTGAGAGTGGCCGGCCCGGGGGCGGGGCCCTGAGCAGGGGGCGGAGCTGGCCCATCCTGGAGGCGGGGCCGGGGCGGGCCCTACGCAGGGGGCGGGGCGGGGCCCCGGCGGCAGCGTCGGCCCCTGGCACTGGCGCGCAGAGCGCATTTCGGGATGGGGCAGGCGCAGCGCCGAGTTGGGAGCCGGCCGGCTGCCGCAGGACGCGGCCGGAGGCGTTCTAGGACCGCTCCTCCAGCTCCAGGCCGTGACCTGGCTGCCCCGCCTCGGGATCGGGGGTTGCTTCAGGGCATTAGGGGGTGCAAGCGCTGCACCCCAGCAGGAGCTGGGTGGGATTGGTCGGCGGGTCGGCCAGCATGAGTCCTGCCAAGTGCAAGGTCTGTTTTCCTGATCGCAAAGTACAGTAAGTAAGCCTGCGATTTTAATGACTGTTATCTTTTACAAATGTATGCAGTTCTCCCTCCCCATCCCCCAGAAGTCCGGCCGTCGGTCCTCCTCACACCCGCCTTTCCCCTAACCCCGACCCAGAGAAATGCGAGCTTACGGTTGGCTGCTGGGTTCCTGGAGCCCGCCTCGCACGCCCTGGCCGCCTTGGCGGGAGAAGGAGGCGGGGCCTGGCAGTGGGTGCTGTCGCCTGGAGCAGGGCTCCCCGGGAGGACCGGTGGGCGGGGGCCGCCCTTTCCCCCTCTTCATCCCGCTGGCCTTGAGAGAGGTGACCGTTGTGGCAGGCAAGATTTTTTGAAGCTGAAACCTAGGGACAGTTGACCTGGACCGGAGCAGACATCGCATCTAAGGTCATTTTTCTGAATAGATTAGTTTAGGCATCTTTGTGCCCCAGAACTTCTTCGTCGCACCTCCTTGATTTTTTTTTTTCCTATTTGCCCTTATTTTATTGCACTTTTAAACAATTTACCAAAGCGATGCTATTTTTATTGCTGAACGTTAAGAAAATTATAGGTAAACCAAAAGGAGGAACAAAAATCACCATAATTCCATCCCCTTCGATGGTCAACCGTTGTATATGCTTGCATTTTTTTAAAGGCAGATGGTTTTATTTATAACCATTGGATCATTCAGAACATATTGTATTGACATTCACTTTTAGTTTTTTACCAGGTAGATCAACAATCTGACCCATTGCCTGCTTACAATGGCCTGAGAACAAAGCATGGTTCTTAGGTGTTTAAATGGTTGAAAAATCAAAAGAAGAATACTATTTTGTGGCTTGTGAAAATTATGTGGAATTCAAAGATCAGTGTCCACAAATAACAGTTATATCGGAACACAGCTGCACTCATTACTTTAGGTAGTCTCTGGCTGCTTTGTGCTTCATTGTCAGGGTTGAGTGGGGGACAGAGATTGGCCTGGGACAGGTGAAGTGCTTGTCAACCCCTCCTCTACACCATGCTTTTACTGGGTCCAGACTGCTCCTGTAAATGGGTGCACCTTAAAATGTGGAAGTAACCCACTTCTAAATAGTAGATATTTGAGCTGTTTCCCCCTTTTTGCCATTATAGACACTACGATGAGGAACACCCTTATAGCTGAGTTTCTGCCTCCTCCGTCACATAGGATAACTTACTTGGTGTGTACACATTCCTCGCACACCTCCCAGGCATAAAACCTGCCTCAGGGACCAGGAGGGGACACAAAAATATTTGGGAAACACGACTTCTGCCCTCCAAGAACTCCTGATTCGGAGGGGAGGTGTCTTGATATAAAGACACCTTTATATCAAGGTGTCTTCTTGATATAAAATTCCCCCCTTATCTGGGTTTTGCTTTCCATCAATTGTGATCCCAAAATATTAAATGAGAAATTCTAGAAGTAAACAATTCACAGGGTTTAAATTGCTCACCATTGTGAGCAGTGCAGTCTCGCCCGGGGTGTGAATCATTCTGTTGTCCAGCGGATCCGTTCCATATATGCTACCTGCACGTTAGTCATACTATTACACTACTTGTGTTAAAGTAACCCTGTTTTACTTTATAATTCCCCAAGCATTAGAGTAGTGATGTTGGCAGTTTTATTACTGTATCTTATTATACTTATTCTATTTTACTATTAATTGTTATTAATCTCTTATTGTACCTAATTTATAAGATAAATTTGATCATAGATATGTATAGGAGAAAGCTATATACAGGGTTCAGTACCTCCCATGGTTTCAGTCTGAGAATGTGGCCTCTGTGGTGGGGGCGTCTTATCTATAATTCTAACTGAGGGCCTACAGGTGCAACCTTAATAATGGCTACTATTTGTGGTCATCTTTCAGCATGTCAGTCAGGGTGCTTTGTAGGTGCGTGCTGTCACCCCTGTTTATACCACAAGGAAACTGAAGTTTTTGGCACTGGCGAGGGCAGAATGGACATTCAAAGCCAGGATGTCACTCAGGGGGTCCACTGTCCAGGGAGCCAGGCTCCACCACTTTGCAGACACGACCTTCTCAAGTAGACTCCTTAAAAAATAAGTGACCCCCGCTACTGCTGGACTCGTCAGAAGACCACAGCCCTCAGCGAGTAACGGGTCACCATGACGTGTGCATATCCAGGGAAGCGGGGGCTCCTGGAGCCGGAGGGCCCGGAGGTGGTTCAGCCTCATGATGGGAGGTTCAGGGAGGTGAAGGAGTGTCCTGTTCCTTCCGCCAGCTGCCAGGAGGGAGCTGGCCTGCTGCTGGCCTGCTCTTCTGTGGTCCTGCTGCAGAGCAGACTCAGAGCCTTCAAGGGCACCTTCCTTGAAGTGCCTCCGGCCAGATGAGCAAGGGGCCAGGAGAGGGACCGGGACTGGGTCTGGGTCACATCCTTCATGGAGCATAGAGATCACATTTCTTACACTTTTGAAGCCCTGATCTGTGTCCTGCGGCAAAACACTCAAATCCTAGAGCGTAGCCACGTCAGGCCATGTCGTCTACAAAGGATGCAGTCTTTCCTGATCTTAAAGCTGTTTATACCTGCAGTTGAGCAGATCCGTTGAATCATGTTTAATTTTCCACTCTATTCTCAACATAAACACCTATCACAAACTACTTTATTCCAACAAAACAGAACAGAACATACACTTGGAAGAATTTGAAATTGTCCCAACAAGTCCAGAACGTGTAGGATGTGGGGTCCCCTGTTGATCATAACAGGGATGTGCTGTTTGGGGCAATATCATCGCTCCTTCCTTGGCTTACAGTTGACTGAGGCTGCTAAAGTTTGGGGTGAGACAACCCAGCTGTGCCACTGAGCCGGGTCACCTGGAGCAAGCGCCGTCCAGCCACGGAAACTTAGATTCCTTGTCTGTCACTGGGGCCGATCCTAATAGGTCTTTCTAGACTTGTTGAGAATGCAGGTTCTGAGGGTCTTCCTGGTTCAGCACAAATGTTCTCATTACCCCATCTCTGCAAAGTCGGTTCAGTGGCAAAAGAGCTCTTGGGATTCAGGAGTCACTTGGGATCCTTCCCTGAAGTCCTGGGTCATCTAAGGAGCCAGAGATCATAGGTAGGTCCCAAAGAGTGACCAGTTTTTCTTGGTGTGTGGATGGGGTCAGAGTTCAGAGAACAGGGAAATGAACGCGAATCAGAGTGGAGGAAAAAGGGTTTCTCGGGAGACACTTGGGTTGAAAGAGATGAAATGAAGTCGGGGAGGGGGAGGCAGAAGAAATTGGACTGGGGGGCGTCCCCATGCTGAGGGATGTCACTGCAGTGGGAATTTGCTCAGAGCCGGGGCCAGCTGCTTGCATGGAAGTGTCCCTCCTGGCTCTCAGTGGCCTCCCCCTTGGCTGTGTGCATTAGAATTTCCTGGGGGGGGGACTTTGACAGACAGCTGCCCGGGCCCCCCACCATGATCCCTAGAAATGCTGATCCATGAGTTCAGGTGCTGCTCAAAGCTCCTCATGTCAGGACCGAAAACAGCTGCTTTCATCAAGGCCGGAGGGTGGATCTTTCCAGCCTGGTGGCCGGAGGGTCTCTGTTCCTGCGGGAGCAGTCCAAGCGGCGCAGCTGCACGGGCCCCGGCTGCGCTCCAGACAAACATTCACCCACACTGAGATTGGAGTTCCGTTTAATTTTCATGGGTCACAAAATAGGATCCCTTCCCCAGCCATCTGGGTCGGCCCTTCTCAGTCTGTGGCGGGTGCGCGAGCTCAGGGCGGACTGGATCTGGCCCCTGGAGCCCTCCTTTGCCACTGGCCATCCCAGAAGCAGTGGGAGGATGGTGGCCTGAGAAGGTCCCGAGGGTCCCTTTATCTTCTATGGTGTCACACAGTCATGTTCACGCTGTCAGCTTTTGCTGGGCTACACCGTGTCCTTTCTTGCTTTCTGATAAGGGGAAGGTTTGGCCTCAGAGAAACCTGCCCTCCCGTCAGCTCGCCGTTGGGTGGCTTTGGCCATCCTGTTTTGTGGCAGACAGGGGAGGGTGAGGATTGAGGGCTGGGTACTGCCCGGGCCCAGCCCAGTGGCCCACCTGCAGTAATGGCCACCCTGCAGGGAGGTGCAGCCCCTGAGCCCTTCACATCAGGCCGGGCCCTGGCGTTTATTTCCAAATACTTTTATTATTTCCTTCCTGTGAGGGAATTGAGGCACAGGATAGTAAAGTAACTTTCTCGGGATAGCACAGGTCATAAACGGTAGATTCTGGATTCAGTCTCTCACGATTTCCCAGCGGGGGCTCTGTGGATACTTGGGGTTGTGCGGTTCCTTGTGCAGGGCTCTCCTGTGCCCTGTAGGGCGCTGAACAACCTCCCTGGCCTCTGGCCACTAGACATCATAGCACATTCCCCAAATTGTGACCACCAGAAATGTCTGCAGGTGTTGCCTCATATCCCCTGGGGAGCAAAATCGCCCCCCGTTGAGAAGTCGGCATTGCATATATTGTCTTCTCTTTTCGGAGGCAGTATGTGCAGTGCTTGATTTGAAGTCTGATCAATAAAGGTGTCTCCATTTATCTCAGACATCTTTCTACCTCAAAATTAGAGTCTGAGATCTGATTGGATTGGAAGCCCAGCTCTGCCGCTGGTCGGCTGTGTGACTTGAGGTCAGTGGGCCTCTCTGGACCTCGGTCTCCTCATCGTGTGCCAGAGATGATGGCCTTTCGTGCTCAGGACGGTGGGGACTCAGTGAGAAGCCCCCTGTGCCCAGTCTGTAGCAGACACTTGAGAATGTTTGTTTCCTCCCTTCCCAGTACAGTTCCGCCCGGTCTTGTGCCCTGACAGCTGACTGTATGTGGCACTTGGCTGATACCTCTGTTGTTGATTGCCACCAGAGCCATTTCCAAAGTCGCTCTGGGACACCCCCCCCCCCCCCTTGCCTTGCCGTGTAAGGACAGGGCCGAAGGCGCTGCACTGAGGGTGGCTCTCCTTCAACTGGAGCAAATGCCAGTTGAAGGTCAGCTGTCTGCAGCTAACGCTGGTTGGCCTCCAGCATTGTCCAGAAAGAATTAAAATAGCTGCCGGACACAAGGCCACCTGGCAGCGTTGTGCGTTCACGCTCCTCGGTGCTGGTGGTGGGCATGGGGCCTGCCTGCCGAGGGCCTCTGTCACCAGCTGTGACATCACGGGGGCGGTCCTGACAGGTTCCCAGGACTCAAAGTGGGCTTTTTCTCAATTGTGCTTTATGTCCAGTTGCTAAGCGTTTTAGTGTCTGTGCGGATGGGGTTGGACCAGCTGGACTTGCTTTTTTTTTTCTTTTTTTCTTTTTCTTTTTTTTTAATTTATTTTTATTGTAAACAAATGGGATACATGTTGTTTCTGTTTGTACATAGAGTAACAGCATACCATTTGCATAATCTTACATTTACGTAGGGTAATGAGGTTTGATTCATTCCGTTATTTTTTCCCTTCCCCCCACCCCTCCCACCCCTCTTTTCCCTCTATACAGTCCCTCCTTCCTCCATTCTTACCCCTCTCCCACCCCCCATTATGTGTCATCATCCGCTTTCAGCGAGATCATTTGTCTTTTGGTTTTTTGAGATTGGCTTATCTCACTTAACAGGATATTCTCCAGTTTCATCCATTTGCCTACAAATGCCATAATTTTATCATTCTTTATGGCAGAGTAATATTCCATTGTATATATAAATACCACAGTTTCTTTATCCATTCATCAATTGAAGGGCATCTAGGTTGGTTCCACAATCTGGCTATGGTGAATTGAGCAGCTATGAACATTGATGTGGCTGTATCTCTGTAGTATGCTGATTTTAAGTCCTTTGGGTATAGGTCAAGGAGTGGGATAGCTGGGTCAAATGGTGGGTCCATTCCAAGCTTTCTAAGGAATCTCCACACTGCTTTCCAGAGTGGCTGCACTGATTTGCAGTGGCTGGACTTTCTAAAGCAAAGGATCCAGCCGGCTGGGAGGGTCATGGAGAGAGGGGAGAGTGGGCGGGGGACGTGCACAGGGGCCCCTCATCTTCTGGGTCGGGTTAAGAGGTCCTGGCGCCGCAGTACTGAGGCAGTCACCTAGAGCTCACTGTACCAGGTACCGTCTCACTTTCTAGGAGTTGGCAATCCTCACGGTCTTGTTTAACCCTTATTTGTAGGGATGGCTTCATTTAGTGAAGTATGTTTTTTAAAAAATTATTTGTAATATATATACTTTTTAGTTGTTGATGGTCCTTTATTTTTATCTATATGCGGTGCTGAGAATCGAACCCAGGGCCTCGCACACGCTAAGCAAGCGCTCTGCCACTGAGCCCCAGCCCCAGCCCGAGGGAGGGAGGTTTGAACATCACCATTTTATACATGGGGCAACTGAGTGAGTGTCTTGCCCAAGGGACCCTGGAATGGCTGTGGCTTTGGGTGTCTCTGTTACAAAATTAATAGCTTTTTTTCTTTTTTCTTTTGGTACTAGAAATTGAACCCAGGGGCACTTAACCATTGAGCCACATCCCCAGCCCTTTAAAAAAATATATTTTATTTAGAGACAGGGCCTCCATAAGTTGCTGAGGGTCTCACTAAGTTGCTGAGGCTGGCCTTGAACTCCCGATCCTCCTGCCTCAGCCTCCCAAGCCACTGGGATTCCGGTTGTACGCCACTAAACCCGGCCAGTTTTTTTTTTTTTTTCTTTTAGAAAATAATATCTGTATTTCTTATAGAAAATATTTGCAGGAAAAAATTTTTTGGAGATTTAAACAAAGAGAAGAAAACAGAAACTACCTGTATTCAACACCCACCCCCCACCCCCAAGATGAGGGCTGTTCCCATTTTGGTGTCTGTTTGCTTGGATCCGGGGTCTGCAAAGGATGGCCCTGGGGCCGCATCTGCCTGTCCTGGTAAACAAGGGCTTTGGAATGCAGCTGTGATCAAAGGCTCTGCATACTGATGATAATGATGATAATGACCTTCCGCGGAACCTTCTGAAGGCTGCCTCCTTTCAGCAGTTCAGCCCAGGAGGTCTTGGAGGAAAGCTGCTCCCAGCCAGGAGGCAGGCGGCAGGCGGCAGGCGGCAGCCAGAGGTGCTGGAGCTGCTGGGTCCCTTGGCTGGGTACCGAGCTGCAGCCCAGCTGTATCCTGTTGCTTGTGGCCTTTAAAGACGATGGCTCTGGTCTTTCATCTCTCTTCTTGTTCCTAAGGCTCGGGGGTCCGTTTCTTCATCCGCAGGCCGAGCCTTGGGTGGCAGGCGACAGGTTTGTGCAAGGGCTCTGCCCCAGGGAACTCCACTGGACACAGAGACTTGACTTTACACAGCAGAACCCGCCCCGCCCGCCCCACACCCTTCCCCAGTCTACCCTGTGACAGCGTCAGGGCGCAGCAGGCCCGCTGACTTGCTGGGTGACCTGGCCCCTTGGCCTGGCTGGGCCTCAGTTTGCCTATCTGTAAAATGGAATTCCACTTCCCCACGGCCCCTTCCCTCCTGGCTTTACTGACCCCTGCTTGGACAGCAGACAGTGGCGTGCTTGGTCATCTCTGGCTGGGATCAAGTTCTTCAGCAGAACGTTTGGCTCCTTGAACCCATTTGCCCCCGGCCTCCCAAGACACCCGATGACGTGGCTGCCACACAGGCCCCTGGGTGGTTAACCTGACCTGATACGCCATCAGCAGGTCAGCGAGTGGACCGAATGTACATCCAGGACCTCATCAAGTGACAGCAAAGGGACGTATTTGTTTACTTATTCAGGTACCTAGGTACTGGGATGGAACCCAGGGGCACCTACGGCTGAGTTACGCCCCCAGCCCTTTTTAATTTTTATTTAGAGTCGGGGTCTCCCTAAGTTGCCTAGGCTGACCTCAAACTTGTGATCCTCCTGCCTCAGCCTCCCAAGTATCTGGGATTACAGGCAGGCACGACTGCGCCTGGCCATTTATTTTTTTTATTTATTTATTTTTGCGGTGCTGGGGATGGAACCCAGGGCCTTGTGCTTGCGAGGCAAGCTCTCTACCAGCTGAGCTATCTCCCCAGCCCCGTTTGTTTATTTTTAAAGAGCTAGAAGCGCATGAAGCCTGGAGAACAGGAGAGGGGATTGGCATTAACCTTTTGGAAGCTGGAAAGCAATGAACAAGTGAAAACCCGCCAGGAAAGCTGGGAATCCCCTGCCCAGAACTGCACGGCGGAACCCCTGGAAGGCACAGGGCCTGGCGGCATGGGATGCCTGTGGAATTGGGGCTGTGGAGTGGCGGAGTGGGGACAAGGAAGATCCTACAGCATGTGGATGTGACATCATAGGACCTCAGGAGCAGACAGACCAGGTGAGAGGAGAGTAGGAGGCTCCAGGAGGGGCGGTGCCAGCAGACAGAGGATGATTTCCCCACGTGTCCTGGGAGGTCCAGTAGGAGTGGGGTGACTGGGCAGAAGTCACCTACGCCAGGAGAACACAGGAAGGAAAGAAACCCGCTCCATCGCGACTCTCCTTCGTGAATCATGATGTCAGGCTCCTAAGACACCCAGGAGGGAATTTGCCAGATGACTGTGTGCCTCTGTTGGGGTGGCTGCAGGAGGGACATGGCTGGGACACATAAGAGTCAAATTTGCATCTCTCTTCCTCAGAAAGCTTGGAATGGACCCACCATTTGACCCAGCTCTCCCACTCCTCAATTTATACCCAAAGGACTTAAAATCAGCATACTACAGTGATACAGCCACATCAATGTTTATAACTGCTCAATTCACAATAGCCAAACTATGAAACCAACCTAGATGCCCCTCAATTGATGAATGGATAAAGAAACTGTGGTATATATATACACAATGGAATATTACTCAGTCATAAAGAATGATAAAATTATGGCATTTGCTGGTAAATCGATGGAGTTGGAGAATACCATGCTAAGTGAAATAAGCCAAGCCCAAAAAAACCAAAGGCTGAAAGTATTCTTTGATAAGTGGTTGATGATACATAATGGGGGGTGGCAATGGGGTGGAGTAAGAGAAGAATAGAGGAACTTTGGATGGTATAGAGGAAAATGGGGCAGGAGAGGGTGGGGGAAGGAAAGATAGTAGACTGAGACAGTATTACTCTATGTGTGATGGCATGAATGGTGTGAATCTACATTGTGAGCAACCATAGAACTGAAAAGTCGTACCCCATCTGTGTACAGTGAATCAAAATGCAGTCTGTAAAAGTATGTTTGCATAGTGACGAGATGACCTGTCTACACCCTTCTCAGGGCTTCTCCTGCATTGAGCAGTGCGTGACTGGGGGCCCCCACTGTTTAGAACTTAGCTGGTGTGAAGACGCCAGAAAAGAGTCAACAGTGATCCCCTCTGTTGTGGGAGCCTGGCGGGGCAGAGCGAAGAACCCCTTCTGTTGTGATTTTTAAAAATCGTTTTCAGGTTTTTGTCCTTAGAATTTGAAATATGCATACAGAAAAGTTCATGGATTGTTTTGTTTTGTTTTGGTACTGGGGATGGAACCCAGGGGCCCTTTACCCCTGAGCTACATCCCCTGCCCTTTTTTATTATTTTTTCCTGAGACAGAGTCTCACTAAGTTACTTAGCGTCTTGCTCAACTACAGAGGCTGGCCTCAGACTTGCAATCCTCCTGCCTCAGCCTCCTGAGTCACTGAGATGACCGGCATGTGCCCTGTGCCCCACAAGTTCATGGAAGATTTAACAAGTCTGAAGTAGTAGGACATGGGACCTTCCTCCCTGATCATAAAACTCCCACCTGTTAAGAGTATTTTCGTATTTGTTGGAATTCCTAAATTATAGTATGTCAAATAAAACTGAATTTAAGGCATGGCGGGTCAGGGGGTGACTCTGAGTTCCTGGCCTCGGGCCTCCTCGTGAATTGCTTCAGGGTCTCAGGAGGGGCAGGGGCTCTGCTGCACCTGGGTCCCCTGTTCCGCTCCCTCCCTAGGCCCCGGCTCCCTCCCTCATGGCTGTTTCCCTCCGCAGGCCGAGCATGTCTGGACTCCACCTGGTCAAGAGGGGCCGGGAACACAAGAAGCTGGACCTGCACAGAGACTTCACGGTGGCTTCCCCGGCCGAGTTTGTCACACGCTTTGGGGGGAATCGGGTCATCGAGAAGGTACGGAGGGGTCCTGCGCTCTGGGTGGGGCTGAGCAGGGGCGGAGGCGGAGCACCAGCTGAAGCTCCGCCCTGGCGCTGCGGGGACGAGCGAGGGCCACCCTCTGGTGACAGCTGCCTGGCGCTGTCCACCCTCCCAACAGCCCCATGCAGCAGGAGCCTTACCCCATTTCCCAGAGGGGGACGCTGTGGCCTCTGGGCTCAGGCAGGAGGCTCCTGCGAGGACCCTGGCTGCGTTGGGAGGGGCTGTGTTTGGGTTCAGGGGAGGGACGTGGAGATCCAGCCGGCCCGAGGTCCAGAGCTTCCTAGCGGCACTGTAATGACATCCACAAGGGGACACTGGGACATTTGCCGTGGCCGAGGCCTTTCACCTTGTCCCCTGCTCCTGAGGAGGCCCGGGCCTCCCACCGTTGGGTTATTCGTGCTGGATTGGGGACAGGCCGGGATTCCGAGATGTGACGGTGGTTGTCCAGGGCAGGGTAGCGAGACGGGCTGGAGCCTGGATGGAGACCGGCTGCCCGGCCTGGTCCTCTCATCTCGACCGAGTGCCCTGGTCACAGCAGCAGCAGCTGCTCGCCACGCCTGTTTGGGGCAGCTGCCTTGTTACCTGCTCTGTCAGAGGGTTTTAGTTCACAGATTTGGAACTTTGGAACCTGATGCCCCTGAGAGGGGAATTTGCTTGCCCGGTGGTGGGGCTGGGATTTGAACCCCAGCTGCTGGACCCCCGAGCACCCCCACCCTCCAGCCAGCGTGGGGGGTGTGGTTTCCATTGGTGGAGACTTAGGGTTCCTGCCCAGTGTGGCCAGTCTTCTAGTTGGGCCTGCAGATTCTCCCACCCTGCCCCGGACCCTGGGGCTTAGTCTCCTGTGCAGGATCCAGAAGCTGCATTGTTTTTTTTTTTATGAAAATACTTTTTATTTTTACAGACACATGTTGATTGATTGTACACAAATGGTGTATAACTTTTCATTTCTATGGTTGTACACAATGTAGATTCACACCATTCATGTAATCATACATATATATATAGGGTAATACTGTCTGTTTCATTCTACTCTTTTTCCATTCCCAACCCCTCCCACTCCATTTTATTCTACACCATCCAAAGTTCCTTCATTCTTCTCTTCCCCCCCATCCCCACCCCTCATTATATATCATCATTCACTTATCAGAGAACACATTTGGCCTTTGGGTTTTTTGGGCTTGGCCTATTTCACTTAGCATGATATGTTCCAACTTCATCCATTTACCAACAAATGCCACAATTTTATTCTTCTTTATGGCTGAGTAATATTCCATTGTGTATCTATACCAGAGTTTCTTTATTCATTCATCAATTGAAGGGCATCTAGGTTGGTTCCACAATCTAGGTATTGTGAATTGAGCTGCTATGAACATTGATGTGGCTGTATCTCTGTAGTATGCTGTATGTATGTAGTATGTAGTATGCTCCTTTGGGCCGAGGAGTGGGATAGCTGGGTCAAATGGTGGGTCCATTCCAAGTTTTCTAAGGAATCTCCACACTGCTTTCCAGAGTGGCTGCACCAATTTGCAACTCCACCAGCAATGTACGAGTGTGCCTGTTTCCCCACATCCACGCCAACACTTATTATTGCTTGTGTTCTTGATAATAGCCATTCTAATTAGAGTTAGATGAAATCTTAGGGTGGTTTTAATTTGCATTTCTCTAATTACCAGGAATGATGAGCACTTTTTCATATATTTGTTCATCACCTGTATGTCTTCTTCTGTGAAGTGTCTGCCCATTTCCTTGGCCCATTTATTGATTGGGTTTCTTTGTATGTTGGGTGTAAAGTCTTTTAAGTTCTATAAACTTTGGAGATGCGGGCTCTGCTACACTCACCAGGGGCTATTCTACAGCCAACCCAGCTGGGTATCAGCATTGAGTTCTCAGGGTCCAGAAGTCCAGAGCTGCGGCCCCCTGTGGCTTAGGATCTGGCCTTGGCTTGCCCCGGTGCCGGACGCCTTGTGGGAAAGCCACAGCCATGGCGATTACCCCAGCAAGTGCACCCCTCCCTCCCTTCTTTCTTTCTTTCTTTCTTTCTTTCATACTCAGGATTGAACCCAGAGGTACTCTACCACTTAGCTACATCCCCAGAACTTTTTTTCTTGTTTTCTTTTGAGACAGGGTCTTGCTAAGTTGTCCAGTCTGGCCTTGAACTTGCAATGACAGGCATGTGCCACCAACACCCAGTCTAATTTGTTTTGTGAAACAAGAAAACTATAGAGTTTGGTTTTATTTCTGAAAGACTAGACCAGGAAGACAGCCAGCTGGCTTCTTTATGGGGATATAAAACTCAGAGAGGGAAGGGATCTACCTAAAGCCACACAGCAAGTTCAGGACACAACTAGAAATTGAAACCAGGACTTGTTCTGTTGCCCTCTGCCTGTTCCCTCTTACCACACCTGAGACCTTTCACCTTTAAAATGTGGAGGCCGCTGTGCAGGACCGTTCAGAGCACAGGTCTGATTGCAGAGTCTGACAGATCCAGATCTGAGTCCCAGCTCTGCCGCCTGCTGGCCATGTGACCTAGGGACAGTGCCATAACTCCTCTGAGACCCAAATAGGGTAGTGATAAAACCTCTTTCAAAGGGCTGTTGTGAGCCGGGTGCGGTGGCGCACGCCTGTAATCCCAGTGGCTGGGGAGGCTGAGGCAGGAGGATCGCGAGTTCAAAGCCAGCCTCAACAATGGCAAGGTGCTAAGCAACTCGGTGAGACCCTGTCTTTAAATGAAATCCTGGGGATGTGGCTCCGTGGTCGAGTGCCCCTGAGTTCAATCCCCGGTGTCCCTCCCCGCCAAAAAAAATAAAGGGCTGTTGCGGGGAGGAAGTGGAAGTGCGGCAGGTGAGACATCACCCTGAGGGTGCCACACATGGAGCCCTCCGGAGGTGTTGAAGGCCATCTTGGTGGCGCCAACAGAGGAGTCGAGATTCGCCCTCTGAGGCGGGCCTCCCGAGGCGCGGCCTCCTACTGAGGCGAGGCCCGGCCTCCAGCGCGGCAAACGTGCAGCACCGCCCCTTCTGCTTGTGCCCGCAGGTGCTCATCGCCAACAATGGGATCGCCGCAGTCAAGTGCATGCGCTCCATCCGCAGGTGGGCCTATGAGATGTTCCGCAACGAGCGCGCCATCCGGTTTGTGGTCATGGTGACCCCCGAGGACCTCAAGGCCAACGCAGGTACCTGAACTTGACCTCTCGCCCATCTTTCTCTGCCCACACCTCTTCTACCCTGCCCAGCCCTGGAGTCCCAGGGCTCTTTCATGAGTCTGTATTTATTTGCTCCTTCTTTCTTTAACAAGTATCTGGTGATAACAAAATGGCGCATGCCTGCCATCCCAGTGGCTCAGGAGGCTGAGGCAGGAGGATCGCATGTTTGAGGCCAGCCTCAGTGAGACCCTGTCTCTAAATAAAATACAAAATAGGGCTGGGGATGTGGCTCAGTGGTCGAGTGTCCCTGAGTTCAATCTCCCCCAAAAATGAGTTGTGGGGCTGGGGTCGTGGCTCAGTGGTAGAGCGCTTGCCTGGCACGTGTGAGGCGCTGGGTTCCATCCTCAGCACCACATAAAAATAAATACATAAAAATAAAGGTATTGTGTCCATCTACAACTAAAAATATTTTTTAAAAAAGAGAATGAATTGTGCCTTACACACATGCAGATGTGAACCTTGTGCTCTTTTGAAAACCTGACTCAGGTCTTGTCCTGCCCCTGCTTAAAGGGCTTTTGAGCCCCACGTGGTTCCCAGGTCAGCAAGCTCAGCACTGTCTCCTGGGTCCTCCCGGAGCACAGGCCCTGGGCTCTGCCCTCCGGGGACGCGGCTTTGCTTGTTTCTCACAGCTCATTTTACAGATGAGTCAGTTGGGGCACCGGGACATAAATTTGTCACTTGCCCAGGGTCCCATGACCAGCATGTGACGCAGGTGGGACTGGAAGCTTGGTGTGTCAGAGTTCAGAGCCTTCTCCCCGGGGCCTCCGCCGTGGTAGACCATCATTCTAGACGTTCACCCCGGCTGGGAAGGCCCCACAGGACTCGGCCCGGCTGGCCTCCTGGCTCCGTCCCCAGGTCCGGGTCACACTGGCCTCTGGTGGCTCCTGGGCCACCCTGCACTGTCCTGTCGCAGAGTTGGCACAACGGGACTGTTACCCTCCTTTTCTCCTTTGCACGCCAGGCCCCTCCCGCCACCTTCAGGTCTCGGAGTCCTCTGTTGCTTCTCGGGGACAATCTTGTTTATTTCCTTCCTGGCACTGACTCCAGTCTGTAGTTATTATGTTCATTTTCTTGTTTATCTTCTCTAATGTTAAAGAAAAACTCCACGCAGACCAGGAGGGTGTCTGACCGTGCACTTCGGCATCTCTGGGACCTTCCCAGTGACTGACGCTCGTGGGTTCCACAGGCATCAGAAGCAGGCAGGCTGGAGGGA
Source organism: Sciurus carolinensis (assembly GCF_902686445.1). Lineage (NCBI taxonomy): Eukaryota > Metazoa > Chordata > Mammalia > Rodentia > Sciuridae > Sciurus > Sciurus carolinensis. The sequence continues at coordinate 131,211,440 of NC_062220.1, forward strand.
TGGTGGCACTTGTCTTTGGACAGAGTCTAGCTTTTCACAGTCCCTCACACTACCCCGTCACCATCCCCTCTTCTCATTCTTTGACCTTGTCCACGAGTGACTTTTTTAGGACGTGTTCCTAGAAGTGGAATTTCTAGCTTAGAGAGGATGAGTTTTTAAGATTTTATTGATTGGTACCAGGTTGAACCCAGGGATGCTCCACCACTGAGCCACATCCCTGTCCCTCCCTTTTTATTTATTTATTTATTTTTGAGACAGGGTCTCACTAAGTTTCTTGGGGCCTCACTCAGGTGCTGAGGCTGGCCTCGAACTTGCTGCAGCCTCCCACGTGGCTGGGAATACAGGCATGTGCCCCCATGCCTGGCAGGTTTAATTTTATTTTATTTTTGGGGTGCCGGGGATCCAGGATGCATACCAGGCAAGTGCTCTACCACTAAGCTTCATTCCCAGGCCGGAGCATGAATATTTTAGAATCAAAACATCACGTTGTCTTCAGCCCCTTAAGGCAGGAAATCCTGTCGTAGCTGCAACATGAACAGACCTTGAGAAATCATGCTAAGTGGAATAAACCAGCCCCGCCAAGACTAATACCGTGTGAGTCGTCTTAGAAGAGGGGACTAGAATAGTCATATTCACAGGGACAGACTGCGGAACAGTGAGTGCTGGTCCTTCCGAGAGAGGGAAGAGGGGAGCGTTTATGAGTATTGAATTTAGATTTGTAAGGTGAAAAAGTTCTGAAGATCTGCTTCACCATGGTATGACTATGTAACACTACTGAACTGTAAATCAAAATGGTTGTGATGCTGAGGTTTATGTTACATATGTGTGGGTGTATGTATATATTATACATAATTTTTTTTGTATGGGAGATTAAACCCAGAGGCATTTATCCGTTGTGCCACATCTCTGTCTTTTTTTCCCCCATATTTTATTTTATTTTATTTTTTATTATTATTATTTTTTATTTATTTTTTTTTGCGGTGCTGGGGATTTGAACCCAGGGCCTTATGCTTGCGAGGTAAGCACTCTACCAACTGAGCTATATCTCCAGCCCCCCACACCCGTATTTTATTTTAAGACAGAGTCTTGCTGAGTTGCTTAGGGCCTCGCTCAGTTGCTGAGGCTGGCTTTGAACTTGTGATCCTCCTGCTTCAGCCCCGCCGCACCTCTCCCCCAGCCGAGGGGATTATAGGCACGCGCCCCTGCACCTGGCAATGTTATACATATTTTATGATAAAAAAAAATCCATTGCATTGCTTAATGGTAAAACGATATCAAGGTAAACTTCAAGTTGAAATTTTTTAAAAATCACCTCTAATCCCACTCTCTGGACAGACGGCTTCCTGTCCCTTTGTTCCCTTCCAGGCCTAGTGCAGAACATACCTGTTTTCACATAATCAAATCTTATTCCGTTGTCTTCAAGTTCCCTTGCTGGCCTGGCCGTGGTCGGCGTGAAATCTTCACGGTTTGGTTTCCAGTGAACAGAGTGTGGCCGCCCCTCTGACTTCTGCCGCCGACCTCCGTCTGTCGGGGGCCTTCCCTTTTCCCTCCTGTGTCATTCCAGAGTACATCAAGATGGCGGATCAGTATGTCCCGGTCCCAGGAGGGCCCAACAACAACAACTACGCCAATGTGGAGCTGATCGTGGACATTGCCAAGAGAATCCCTGTGCAGGTAAGTGGGCCAGGGTGCCCCTGAGCCCTGGGGCCCTGGACGCTGCAGGTCAGAAGGGGCAGAGGCGCTGGGTCCCCCAGGACTGGCTTCCAGGGGTGACGAGGGTGGGAAGAGCTGTGGGTGGGAGCGGAGGGGAGTTCCTGAAGGAGGCTCTCCCGGTGTCCGTGTCTGCAGGCGGTGTGGGCCGGCTGGGGCCATGCCTCTGAGAACCCCAAGCTTCCGGAGCTGCTGGCCAAGCACGGGATTGCTTTCCTAGGTACAGTGTTGAGGCCCTCGGGGGCGGGAACGGGGACACGGGGACACGGGGACACGGGGCCATGGGCAGGTGTCCTGCTGCTCTGTAAGGTGAGGGTCAGTTTGCTTTCCCAGGTCGCCTTTTCATTGCAAGGAGCAAGGGAGTCCCCGGTGGAGGTGGGAGGGCACACCAAGTCACAGGTCCTGGAGCTGTTGCCATGGTTACCACAGTGGAAGGCTGCTAGGTTTCAGCCAAGTTCAGGTGTCCGAGGAGGTCTGGAGGTCCCGTTTCTGAGAGCACCACGTATTTGTGCTGTTTCTTGGGTCTTTAGGATGCCCTTGAGGCCAGAGCCCCTGGTCTCTGTACTTAGGAGGTAAAATGATACTTACTGCCTCATGGCACCTATTGGCTTCAGGATTTTTATTTGTGTACATCTTTGTTAACTTTGTACTCGTACGTGCATCCTTCTGTGCCCCTGGGGATCCGTGTCACAACCCCGACAGGTACCCAGATCTGCACGTGCTCAGTGCCCTGGCATAAAATGGCCTAGTATCTTCATATAACCTCCTGTATGCTTTAAATCATCTCCAGATTACGTACAACACCTAATACAATGTCAGTGCTATGCTGTTTTGTATTATTGAGGGAATAAGGACAAGAAAAAATTCTGTATGTGTACATGTTACAATTTTTTTTTTTGGTACCGGGGGTTGAAGCCAGAGCCTTGTGCGTGCAGGGCAAGCACCCTCCCAACGGAGCCATCCCAACCACCCCCGGTGACTTTTATATATATATATATTTTTATTTTGAGACAGAGTCTCACTAAGTTGCCCATGACCTTGCAAAGTTTTTGAGGGTGGCCTCAAACTTGTGATCCTCCTGCCTTAGTCTCCCCAGTCCCTGGGATTTCGGGCATGTACCACCATAGCCAGTCAGATGCCAGATAGGAGTGTTACAAACAAACAAACGTATTTTCCATTCTTGGTTGGTTGAGTCCTTGAATGCTGAAGGTCAGAGGGACCGAGATGTAGTAGCAAAGCGGAATGAGTGACTGTGATAGAGCCCATCAGACTCACAGAACCGAAAATATTTCCTGTCCGGCTCTGTATAGAGTATCCGCTACCCACCTAGCTCTCTGAGGTGCTAGCTTGCCCCTCAGTCCAGCTTTTTGCCTTCCCTCCAAGTGAATTTCGTGAGTGCCACTTGGCTCCGTTGCCCCTCAGGTGGGTTCACAGTGCGCAGGTGTCGAAGGTCGACCCAGGTAACGGCAGACAGATCCTCTTCCTCCCTGGCATGAGGTCAAGCTCCTCCAGAGCTGGAAACCGAGTGCTTCTCCCTGTCCCCTTGCACCCTCTGCACCTGGTCCTGCCACGCGTCCGTGGCCTTGCGGGTCCTGCGACTGACAGAATTCTGCTCTCCTTCTTGCCCGTGCCCAGGTCCCCCCAGCAAGGCCATGTGGGCCTTGGGAGATAAGATCGCCTCCACCATCGTGGCCCAGACCCTCCAGATCCCAACCCTGCCCTGGAGCGGAAGCGGTAAGGGGCCCAGGCTTTACTGGGGGGCTGCTTGGCTGGGCCTTGCTGGAGTGAGCAGTTCCTGTGGAAGGAGTATGCTTTTGAGATTTTTTTTGTTTAAAAACATATTAATCAGATGGTTCAACTGCATTGTCGCCAACTTAGAAAATGTCCACAAAAGAAACAGAAATCATCCGTAATCCTATGGCCCAGTGTTGAACATTTACTCTATTGAAGGTGCCTACTTTTTCAGACTTTGTGATGGACTTAGCATTTAAAAATTCAAATCTTGGGGCTGGGGAGAGAGCTCAGTTGGTAAAGTGCTTGCCTTACAAGCACAAGGCCCTGGGTTCGATCTCCAGCACCAAAAAAAAAAAAAAAAAAAAAAAAAAAAATCTTATATTTCCTAGATTGTGACTTATTTTTTCTACTCATGAATATCTATGTCAACAAATACCATTTAAAATGCCTGCATGGGATTTTATCCTATGGATAGGCTATAATTTACTTAACAGTCCTCTGTGGTTATACAACTTGGGTTATTTCCTAATTCGTTTTCTAATTTTAAAAATTGTCAAAGGAAGGAAGGATCTTTGATAATCAGATAGCTAAACTTAACGGGTTCTTTTTAATCATCTTCTCAGGATAAATTCCTAAAAGTAGAATTTCTAGAACAAAGTAAAAAATAAACAGGAAAAAAAAGTCTCAGGAGTTTCCTATTGAAGTCGATATTTTCCTCTAAGGGTTGAAAAATTTCCAATTTGGAAACTTTGTTTTTGTTAAATCTTCACAGGGTTTTGGAAAATAATGATTCCCTTATAAATGACTCTCTAGGGGAGAACTGGGATTGTTTTTGGATTCAGGCTCATGTGGTTGCTCAGGTAGATGCAATTTTTTTTGGGGGGGGGGGTGGAGCTGGGTGCTGGTGCTCGGTGCTCCACACCCCCAGCCGCTCCGTTTGGGTTTCTTAAGCTTCATCTCCCACTGAAGGTTGAGTCAGACCTAAAGACCATGAAAAGCCCGCGGTGGGGAGTCTTTTTGTTGGTCCAGAGCAGCTTCACATGCTGAGCAGAGACCTGGGTGGTCTCTGGGTCCGGTGTTTATGCCATGGCCAGGAGCATTCCGCTGTCTGTGACTCTCCAGGCCTGACGGTGGAGTGGGCAGAGGATGATCTGCAGGAGGGAAGGCAAATCAGTGTCCCCGAGGACGTGTACAACCAGGGCTGCGTGAGGGATGTGGAGGAGGGCTTGGAGGTGAGCCCGGGCGGGTCTTCCTCCCCCTCCCCTCCCCCTCCCCCTCCCCTCCCCCCTCCCCCTCCCCCTCCCTCCTTCCCCTCCCTCCTTCCCTTCCTCCCTCCTCCCCTCCTCCCTTTCCTCCCGCTTCCCCTCCTCCCTCTCCCTCCCCTTCCTCCCCTCCCCCTCTTCTCTCTCCTTCCCCTCCCCCTCCTCTCCCTCCCCCCTCCTTGCGCGGGGTGGCGGGGGAGGGGGCTCAGCCACTGCCTTCACTTCTAAAGAGGTCTGTTTGTCCTTTGCCCCAAGGCTGCAGAAAAAATTGGTTTTCCACTGATGATCAAAGCTTCCGAAGGCGGCGGAGGGAAAGGGATCCGGAAGGCGGAGAGCGCCGAGGACTTTCCCATGCTTTTCAGACAAGTGAGCGCGCTTGCGTGGGTCTTTGGGGATTGTCCCATTCCAGCTGATTTCTGAGCGAATTAGTCCGTCACCCTCCGAAAGACGTCGGCAGGAGTTGTCTCTCAGGCTGTGTTGTATTTTCACTTCTCAAGTAATCTTGCAGTGCTAGGGATTGAGCCCAGGACTTTGCAAGTACTCTGTCACCGAGCCACATCCCCAGCCCTATTCTGTATTTTATTTAGAGACAGGGACTCAGTGAGTTGCTTAGCACCTCACTTTTTTTTTTTTTAAGTTAAAAAAAAAAAAAATATATATATATATATATATATATATTTAAATTTATTTTATTGTAAACAAATGGGATACATGTTGTTTCTGTTTGTACATGAAGTAAAGGCATGCCATCTGTGTAATCATATATCTACACAGGGTAATGGTGTTTGATTCATTCTGTTATTTTTCCCTCTCCCCCCTCTTTTCCCTCTATACAGTCCCTCCTTCCTCCATTCTTGCCCCCTCCCACCCCCTGTTATGTGTCATCATCTGCTTATCAGCAAGATCATCCTGTAGTTTTTTGAGATTGGCTTATCTCACTTAGCATGATATTCTCCAATTTCATCCATTTGCCTGCAAATGCCATAATTTTATTCTTCTTTATAGTTGAGTAATATTCCATTGTACATATATGCCACAGTTTCTTTACTCATTCATCAATTGAAGGACATCTAGGTTGGTTCCATAGTCTGGCTATTGTGAATTGAGCAGCTATGAACATTGATGTGGCTGTATCTCTGTAATATGCTGATTTTAAGTCCTTTGGGTATGAGCCAAGGAGTGGGATAGCTGGATCAAATGGTGGGTCCATTCCAAGTTTTCTAAGGAATCTCCACACTGCTTTCCAGAGTGGCTGCACTAATTTGCATCCCCACCAGCAATGTATGAGTGTACCTTTCTCCCCACATCCTCGCCAACACCTATTGTTGCTTGTACTCTTGATAATCACCATTCCCCATTCTGTTAGCACCTTACTTTTGCTGAGGCTGTTTTTGAACTTTGGTCCTCCTACCTCAGCCTTCTGGAGCCGCTGGGATTACCGAGCACCCAGCCTGTGTTGTATTTTGAAGCAAGTGCATACATTGTTATTCAAGAAGTCTTTGATCTGTGTTGACTTTTACACCTTCTCCTTAGATGATTGGAGAATCTCTGATTTCAAGAATTTCAGAGATACTGGGTGGAAATATCTGTTAGCGACTCTGTTTGCCTCTTGAGAGGTAGAATGTTATGTACATTTTAAGAGTCTTGGGATTTTTAACATTTCTATATGAACATTTCAATTGTGAGAACGAATTGTATATTTACTTACTCGTAAGGAGTTTTCTTTTTTAAAACAGAATGCCTGTTACGAGCAATGTTTTGAAAACAACTATACTGGATGGAGTCTAGTGCTCCCAAGCCTAGGCATGTAATAAATTTTGTGCATTCTTTTCCTTGTAAAAAGAAAAATTATACTGGCCATCTTCCCATTCTTAAAACTTTTAACATTTCTGAGTTTTCTTCCAGACCTTGTGCATGCGTATATTTTATAAAGTTATATTCGGCCTACGCAAAATTTTCTTCTACATAAAAAATTCCTCAGTGATAGATCTTGAACATTTTTACCACAATTATTTTTATGATGGTACAGTATTCCACGTGCCGTCATAAAAACAACCAAGAAAGCATTTCTTCTCTGCTAAACATTTAGCTTATTCCCATTTACCTTATTATGAATAATGCATTATAGTCTGTAGAATTGTCTTCATCCATTTTCTGTTGCTGTAACTGGGTATCACTAACCAGGTATTGTTCTAAAGAAAAGAGGTCTATTTCAGGTCACAGTAGACTGAGTCTGAGGGGCTGCATCTGGTGATGGCCTTTTTGCGGACATAGTCCCAAGGTGGCTCAGGGTATCACATAGCTAGAGACCTTTGTGTGTGTGTGTGTATGTGTGTACACACGCGTGTGTCTCCTTGGGTCTCTTTCTTCTTATAAAGCCACCAGCATTTGATCATGGGGCCCCCACCCTGATGACCTTATGCAGTTGTGGTCACCTCCCAAAGGCCTCACCTCCAGACACCATAGATGGATTAATGCTCTTAATATCTCACAGTGGGAGTTAAACGCCTACCTGAATTTCACAGGGGACACACCATTTTCAAACCATGGCGAGCGTCACATGGACCAGGACTGAGAAGGAAGCTCAGTGGTAGGGCGCCTGCCTAGCCTTCTCAAGGCTCTGTGTTTGATTCCCAGAGCCGAAAAACAAACCACAACAAAATACCCCATGGTATTTAATACCGTAAATAATGCTTAGCTCTTTTTCCTCTTCGAAGTCACTTTCTTAGGGAAGACCTAGGGAGACAGACTAGGTTCAGCTGCCTGACTTGGTCTGTATCGAAGGTCCCTGTCAGGAAATCACTCACTAGAAAGGTTTCACCATGTCACTGTCCCTGGCAAAGTGTGTCACATAAAGAGAATAGTGACTTTGCCACCAGGATGTCTCTTGAGGTGTACAGGGTTTTTTGGGGGTGCTTAGGGGACCTATGTATAGGAAAGTTTCAGCAGTAGTACAGAGTTCCGCCGCCTTTCCCCAGTCCCCACTGTTGGCGACTGCCCCATTTGTGAAAGGTGAGAGGTGAGTGTGGGACTGTTTCTGTTAACCCATTATGTCCCGGCGTCCCACATGCAGGGCGCCTATGAAAACTTCAGTGGAGCTTAGCTTATAGTATTCATGGGACACTGGGACATAATGGATTTTAAGTCGACTGCAGACTTGTTTTGCATTTCAGGAATTTTCCCACGAATATCCTTTTCCTGCTGCGGGATCCAATCTTGGATACCATGTTGCATTAGGTGTTATACAGATTTTAAAAGGTTTTTTAAAACATAGTTTAGGGGCTGGGGAGACAGCTCAGTTGGTGGAGTGCTTGACTTGCAAGCACAAGGTCCTGGGTTCAATCCCCAGCACCAAAAAAAAAAAAAAAAAAAAAAAAAAAAAAGACATAGTTTAATTTTAGAGTCACTATAAAATAGAGCAGAGAGTACAGAGTGCCTGTGTGCCCCCACCTTCACACACCCAAGCCTCCCCCAAACTTTTTTTTTTTTTGGTACTGCGGATTGAACTCAGGGACACTTAACCACTGAGCCACCTCCCCAGCCCTATTTTGCATTTTATTTAGACTCAGGGTCTCACTGAGTTGCTTAGCACCTTGCTAAGTTGCTGAGGCTGGCCTTGAACTCGAGATCCTCCTGCCTCAGCCTCCGGAGCCACTGAGATGACAGGCATGCGCCACCGGGTCCCGTGATTGCCGTTCTTGTGTTGTTCGGTGTGAGTTCTCTTAGCAGATCTCAAGCACACAATGCAGTATTATTCCCTCCAGTCACCATGGTGTAGATCCCCAGAAACCAGTCTCGGGGCATTATCTGTAGGAGATGGGATTGTGGGGGGCATTTCGACATTTTCCCCATGTTGGACTTAGGAGAATGTCGTGTCTTGGAGAGCGATCAAACGAGACTTAAAAATGCGCAGATCCCTGGAGGAGTTCCCTAACTGCATCTCTGCTCTTGTCAGATGATCTCTCCTGAGAACGTCTGGAAACTCCCAGAGCGGCTTTCCCCATGGAGAGTGACGGGCTCTGCTTCGCCCTCAGGTGCAGAGTGAGATCCCGGGCTCGCCCATCTTTCTCATGAAGCTGGCCCGGCACGCCCGGCACCTGGAGGTCCAGGTCCTCGCCGATGAGTACGGGAACGCGGTGTCGCTGTTTGGGCGGGACTGCTCCATCCAGCGGCGGCATCAGAAAATCATCGAGGAGGCACCGGCCACCATCGCCACGCCGGCCGTGTTGGAGTTCATGGAGCAGGTGTGTTCGGCAGAGCCGGGGCGCCAGCGTGCGCGTGGGCGCAGCTGCAGGGCGCTCCTGGGCTCAGCTCGGCGAGAACCTTCTGTAGTCACGTGGTTAGAAAGCGGGGCATGCGCCCGAGAAGAGCCGGCAGGCCCATTTCAGGGCCGATTGCATTGCATGGGTGATTTGAATTTGGATCGGGTCATCTGTGAGGTCCCCACGGAACAGGTCCTCGGCATGCATTGGGTGAGGGAACCGTCCCCATTACAATGACTCCAGAAAACCCTGGACCCTTCCTCGGTCTGTCTTTGCAGTGTGCCGTCCGCCTGGCCAAGACGGTGGGCTACGTGAGCACAGGGACAGTCGAGTACCTGTACAGCCAGGACGGCAGCTTCCACTTCCTGGAGCTGAACCCTCGCCTGCAGGTGGAGCATCCCTGCACGGAAATGATCGCCGACGTCAACCTGCCCGCTGCCCAGCTGCAGGTCAGCCCCTCGCTCCTGTCCCATGAGTCCCTCCTGCCCCCTCCCAGCGGCCTGTCCCCTGCAGAGTGGTCATTTTGATGTGTGAGTAGCATTTGGAACCACTGTAAGCTCGGCGGACTCAACAGGCACAGTTAGCGGCCAAATAAAATGGGACAGAAAGTGGCCAAAGCAAGCTTTATTGGAATTTGGCTCTAGGGCGAAATTCCCAGATCCCTGGGGTATAGGGACCTGGCAGGTGGCCCTGGATGCCCAGGGTTTTTATAGGCTGGGATGGGAGGCGGTCCTGTTGAGTGACAGGTGGGTGTGAAGGATCAGTGCAACTTTCCATCCACCTTGCTGGGAACTTTCTAGCCCCCTTGCTGGTCATCTTTGGCGGGCTGGTCTTTGTTCCAGCTGCTCAGTTCTGCCCCCTACAGTCGCCTAATTTCCGACCTAACAACCGCAACACCTGAGAACCTTCTGGAAAGTGATTTGTCCCCTTCGTCCAACCAAGAGCCATTAGAGAAACGGGTGAACGCTACGGACTTTTTCCCTAGGAGAAGGTATTTCATACATTTTCAGAGCCAAATACCCTTCTCTCCATCCAGAGAGGGAGTTCTCAACTCCGGCCTCGGGCCCCATTAGCACCTGCACTAAGGAGATTTCAGACATTTTCTCCTAATCCCTTTCCTTTTGAAATTTTGTCATCACAGATACACTTTAAATCTCTTTGGGTACTGTAGATAGAGCTCTGCTTTCCTGTAAAAAGAATAAGGTTTTTTTCACCTCCTTGGGGACAGTGTGACACCTGTTGAGAACGCATGACCCACGGCTGGGAACTCTGCATTAAAGAAAACACTAGATTTTTTTTTATGAATGTCTCCTTCCCCCTCCCTCTCTCCTTTTTCCTTCCTTCACTCCTCCTCCTCCCAGTCACCTGATTTTTTTAAAAAAATTGGTCTGTTTACTTTTTTTTAGTTTAAAAAATTACAGGAGAGTTGGGAGAATAGTCTCATGAGCCCCCCTACACCTTGCATCTGCAGCCACCAATTGTCATGGGTGCTTCCTCTTGCTCCATTTGTCTGCTTATGGGGTTATCTTTTGGGGGGTGTCTTCCTTTGGTGACATGATTGTACTGAACAATCATGGCAGGAAGTCCCTATAACACGTCAGCATAAAGCCCTAAAATCAAGGGCATTCTAGAACAGTAACACAATATAGTTATGACCCTTGGGAAACAGGGCATTCATGCGTTGTATTTAATATACTGTCTACATTGAAAATACTTCCCCCACCCCCCACCCCCTCCCACTAATGTCTCTCTCTCTCTTTTTTTTAATGTCTTTTTTTTTTTTTATGGCTATTTTTGTTTGTTTTCTTTATTTATTTTGGCACGGGGGATTGAATTCAGGGGCGCTCTACCACACTGAGCCACATCCCCAGGCCATTTTATTTTGAGAGCGTTTCGCTAAGTTGCTTAGGGCCTCACCAAGTTGCTGAGGCTGGCCTTGAACTTGTGATCCTCCTGCCTCAGCCTCCCGAGTGGCTGGGATCACAGGCATGCGCCACCTCAGCCAGTGACGTTGGCATTTTTGAAACCGTCGGGCGGAAGGCCTGACTTGTCTGATTGCTTCCCGTCCGCGCTGGACAGGTTGGCAGAACATCGTGGAGGTATCCCACCCAGAGGCCCCGTTGTTGGATGTGATCGTGTGGTCAGGCTGGGGTCCCGAAGTCTCTGTTCTGCTTATGCTTCCTGCCCACGTTCCCTCTGCCCTTCACCAAACCTCCTTTTGCTTTTCTGGCCAAGAGGGTCACCTGTCTGCTTCCACAGCTGAGAGTCTCCTCCTTTTCCTCCCAGGTTCCTCGAAGCGGCTTCTTTTCATAATGGCGCCATTGGCCCTGCGGGAGCCGAGTCTGGCCTCCTGGCTCTTTTCTCCCTTTCCACCCTGTAGCACAGCGTCCTGTAGCTCTCTGAGCTCAGCCTCTGAAGGGGCCGGCTTTCTAGGGACTGACCCTTGCAGCTGGATCTTTCCATTGTAGATCGCCATGGGTGTGCCCCTGCACCGACTGAAGGACATCCGGCTTCTGTATGGAGAGTCGCCCTGGGGCGTGACACCCATTTCTTTTGAAACCCCTTCAAACCTTCCCCTCGCCCGAGGCCACGTCATTGCAGCCAGAATCACCAGCGAAAACCCGGATGAGGCAAGTGCGGGGACTCCGCGTCTCCACCATCTCAAATGCCCCCGCCTGGGCCAGACCCTGGAAGTGGGCCTCCCCCAGACCCCTGTGGTCCAGGCGTCTCAGCCTATAGACAGAAATGTCTGGAAAGGACGGACGTTCCGGGGTTTATCAGCTCATGGGATGCCCGGTGTGTGCCAGGCACCTGTAGGTCCTTCACATGTCTCGTCACGCATGTGACATTCCTGCAGCCTCTGGTGTTACCTGTATGACAGCTGGAGAGTTGGGGTGATCTGGCCCCTGCTTCTCCTGGGCCTGCGAGGGCCAGGCTGCCCCCCGTTGGTGGCCTTGCAATGTGGTGTCCACCTGTGGGGTAAACAGCTGGGTGGAGGGCCCAGGTCCTTTGATTTCTGGCCCTGGGCATCTGGCCCCTTGTGGGAGTCCCTTTGTGACTTGTTCTTACCTGGGTCTTGAAAAATGAACCCTATCCCAGCTCACCTGCTTACTGACTGTCCAAGTACTATTAACCCAGTAGTTTTTAACTTGTTTGTTTGTTTTACTTTATTCATTTATTTGTTGGTACTGGGGATTGAACCCAGGTGCTTAACCTGGAGCCACGCCCCTAGCCCCCCACTTTTTTTTTTTTTTTCAAGTTAGAGACAGGGTCTCCCTGAGTTGCTTAGAGCCTTGCTAAATTGCTGAGGCTGACTTTGAACTTGCCATCCTCCTGCCTCAGCCTCCCGAGGCCTGCAACCTGTTATACTTTATTTTTAAACTCAGTATACTTTTTAACTGATATATGAACACATAAGCATTGTATGTGTGAGCGAGGTAATGTGTTGTTTTGATTCAGGGACACATTGTGTGGTGTTTAAATCTTTATATTCAAGAAACTTGGGATAAGAGGGAGCCCCCCTTGATTTAAGATTTTTTTGTGGTACGAGGGATTGAATCCATGAGAGCTCTACCACTGAGCCTTATCCCAAGCCCCTTCTGTAGTTTTATCCTTTTTTTTTTTTTTTTTAATATTTTTTAGTTGTCAATGGACCTTTATTTTATTTATTTATTTATATGTGGTGCTGAGACTCGAACCCAGTGCCTCACACATGCCAGGCAAGTGCTCTACCACTGAGCCACAACCCCAGCCCTTTAGTTTTATCTTGAGGCATGTTTTCACTAAGTTGCTGAGGCTGACTTTGAACTCGCAATCCTCCGGCCTCAGCCTCCCGAGTGGCTGGGATTCCAGGTGTGCACTACACGCCCAGCTTGATTTAAGAATTTTAAGCTCTGGTCGTTGAACTTGTTTGGAATTTTTGGCTGCAAGCCAAACACCAGCTCTGACAGACGAGCAAAAGGGGAATTTTTCAGAGGGCTGGGATGGCTTGTTGACCAGACCCTGGAAGGATGAAGAATCCGGTTGAAAGGAACCCACACACCTGGCAGCTTCTCCATCTCCCGCCCACTTCCAGGCACCCTGCCACGTGCATGTGCTCTTACTTCATTCAAGAGTCCTAGCTGGAGGGCTCCCTGCTTTTTTCAGTGCTGGGAATGGAACCCCCTGTCCTCATGTATGCTAGGCACGTGCTCTACCACCGAGCTATACCCTTAGCCTCCACTCTACAATTGTATTTAAAAAAAATTCTTTTTTTCGATACTGGGGATTGAACCCAGGGGCTCTTTACTACTGAGCTACATCCCCAGCCTTATTATTATTTTTAAAAACTTTTTTAAAAATTTGAGACGGGGTTTTACTGAGTTGCTGAGGGCCTCACTGAGTTACAGAGGTTGGCCTCAAACTTGCGATCCTCCTGTCTCAGCCTCCCAAGTTGCTGGGATTACAGGTGTGCACCACCATGCCCGGCTTATTTAAAATTTTTATTATAAAAAAATGTCCAGTGTGTAAAGCCAGAGGACACCTCCACCAGCTCTGGCAGGGATCTGTGTTCACCCATGTGACGCTGGCATTGCCCCTGTCCCAGCTTGGTGGTGGTTGTCTCAGAGTTCTTTGACATTGAGGTGCTCCCACAGATACACCCCTGCGTAGACCTGCTCACGCCCGGGGCAGGAGCTGTGAGTGTTTGCTGATCACCTGAGCTTTTGCTTCTGGTTGGGCTCCTGGGTCTTTCTAGAACTGAATTCTGAGGAACATGCAGCTGGAGTAATGGCTTCTTGCACCTTGCTTTTTCTTGTCTGGGCTCCAGGGGTTTAAGCCGAGCTCCGGGACTGTCCAGGAACTGAATTTCCGCAGCAGCAAGAACGTGTGGGGTTACTTCAGCGTGGCAGCCACTGGAGGCCTGCACGAATTCGCCGATTCCCAGTTCGGCCACTGCTTCTCCTGGGGCGAGAACCGGGAGGAGGCCATTTCGTCAGTATCGCCCCCCTCTCTCCTTCCTTTGTCTCTCCTTCTCTCGTCCCTCCTTCCCTGGGCCCTCCCTTCGCCTTCCCTCCCTCCTTTAAGAATTAGAAGTTCCCTGGACCTCCATCAGATCTTTTGTTTTTAGTTGTTGATGGACTTTTTTTATTTATATGTGGTGTCGAGAATCGAACCCAGTACCTTCTGCATGCCAGGCGAGTGCTCCACCACTGAGCCACGACCCCAGCCCAGATCTTGGCTTTTGATTTGTTCTTTTGAGGCGTCCATGACAGTAGAGGGTATTCTGACATACTGGACACACATGGAGTATAACTGCCCATCTTTGTGGTTGTACATGATATGGAGTTTCCCTGGTCGTGTGTTCATATATGATCATGGGAAAGTGGTGTCCCATTCATGCCGCTGTGTCCCGCCCCGCTTCATTCCCTTTGTCTAATCCTGTGAACTTCTGTTCTACCCCGCCACTGTGCGCTAGCACCTGCATATCAGAGGGAACATTGGGCCTTTGCTTTTGGGGGATTAAGCTCTTAGATCTTGAGCTTGTAAGAGGTCTAACTTGAAGGAGACCCCAAAAGAGGTCCAAGGTGATTCCAGAAGTTTAAGAGGTGCTGAGTAGTACCACTGAATTAAAGGACAGAGGCCCCTTGAAATTGAACCCACCCATAATTCCCTCATTGGCTGTATTCACGGCTGAGACTTAGTTTCTGAGGGGTGTGTTCTGCCTGGGTCCCCGGCTCAGCCAAGTCCAAGTTCGTCTGGTTTCTGCAGAGTTGAGAAACCCGCACGGACGGCGGGACACTCGGGTTCTGAAACAGCACATCTCCTCTGAGCACCAGAAGTGAAACGCCAGCTGGTTTTGGAATTAAACATTCTTGTGTGGGTGGCTGGCTGTCCTTCAGAGTGCAAAAGCCCCGAGGCGCTGTGGACAGTTCATTTAAAAAGCATTAGACCCTGACCTGGCCCTCGGCCACCGATTAGTTGAACGGAGCTTGGCAGTTTCCACGGTTGGGCTTCCGTTGCCAGCTTGCACTCCTTCATTTTAATTGTGCCTGATGGTTTATGAAGGACCGTTTGCGGCAACGAAGGCCTAATCGGAGGAGCGGAAGACGGGCGACCCGGCCCAGCCCTCGTGGGCTGGAATGACCTGTGGCTTGACCCACCACGTCCGCCACGAGCCACAACCTCAGCCCAGTCTGGAGGGGGAGATTCCAGCTTTTCTTACTGCTGGGAGAGCCCAGGAGGGGACCAGTTGTCTTGGTTTTCCTGGAGCTGGTTTCCCGGATGTGGGGCCTCTGAAGAGGGGGATGCCCCTAGATACCTGGGACGAGTCAGTGGCCCTCAAGGCTGGTGGCTTCATTTCACATCCAGTTCCGCCCCACACCTCATCTCCCGCAGTCTGTGGACACCCTCGTTGGACTTCTCTGTGTCTTCCTTTTCTCATCCCCGAAGTGGGGCCTTTATTGTCTCTTTCCCTTGCCTGGTGACAGCTTGCAGGGAGTCTGTGCCCTGGGAAGCTCCCTCTCCTGGAGGAGACGTGTTCCGTCCCTCTCCTTCTCGTTCCTTCCCTCCAAACGTGCTGTGGTCCCCCAGGGAGTGGGGGCCTCCACCCTGCGACCTGTGTCCTTTCCAGCTGGAGGCTGAGTTTGGGGGAGGGAGCCACAGAGCCTGCTGGGCCCCCGAGCCAGGTAACAGGTGTCATCCGCAGGTGCTCCTCAAGCACAGTTGGGGGAGTAACAGTGGAGAGCGAGGGGGCTCTGGGAGGAGGAGGAGACTGGACTAGGTCACGGGGAGGACACTCGGTGGTAAGCAGAGGGGGCCCTTTCTCTGGCAGCCAGTGACTACTGTTGTAGTTGATTATAATTACAGTGATATGTAATCATGGTCACAGATTAGTGACCGGGTACACTCTGCACGGAGTGTCTCATTTGAATCCTCAAACGCCTGCACAACATCAGGGTTATCCTCCTATTTATGGATGAGGTAACCAAGGCCCAGTGAGCTTAAGCCACTTGTCCGAGGTCTCTCAGTCGACGTGGTTGGCAGAGTGACACCTGGCCATCTGAGCCAGGACCTTCCCCAACTCCTGGTGCTCTGGGGACCCATTGGGAGGTATCCAGAGGAGCTCTGTCTGACTTAGGAAAGCACTCGCCTGCTCTTCCCCTCCAGGAACATGGTGGTGGCTTTGAAGGAACTGTCCATCCGGGGTGACTTCAGGACCACCGTGGAATATCTCGTTAACCTCTTGGAGACCGAGAGCTTCCAGAACAACGACATAGACACCGGCTGGTTGGACCACCTTATTGCTGAGAAAGTGCAGGTAGAGACCTGCCCGCCTCTCCCCTCCAGGTGCTGGGACCTGCAGCTCCCTGCAGACACCGAGACGGGGGTCTTTCCTAGGCAGAGAAGCCGGACGTCATGCTCGGGGTGGTGTGCGGGGCCTTGAACGTGGCCGATGCGATGTTCAGAACCTGCATGACGGATTTCTTGCACTCCCTGGAAAGGTAGGGTGTGTGGTCCATTCATTTCTCTCTCGTGATGTGCGTTGGTGGCCCGGGAGGCCAGGATGTGCTTTCTTTGGGTGGCAAACCAGTCACTAGGCAATGGTGAGCCCTTTCCACCTGCTTCCCTTCATGAAATTCCTCAGATAAACCGCGGCTGCCGCTGGGCGCAATGCTGCACACCTATCATCCCGGTGGTCGGGGAGTCTGAGGCAGGAGGATTACAAGTTCAAGGCCAGCCTCAGCAACTTAGTGAGACCCTATCTCTAAATAAAATAAAAAAGAGGCTGGGGATGTGGCTTAGTACTTAAGTGCCCCTGACTTCAATCCCCAGTATTAAAACAAAACAAAAACCTGGGCTGCCCTGGAAGAGCCCCGGGTGGGGAAGGGTCCTGTGGAGTGGGGGAGGGGTGGGGATGGGGTTCTTGAGGCCAGGCAGCCGTGACCTGCAGACAGTCATGTGCACGTCCCTGTGGACTTGTGTAAGGGACATTGTAATACTTGGGCAGGGGTGGGTTGAAAAGCAGAGTAGGTCAAAGGTCATCTTTTCTGGACCCTCCCCTGTACCATAAGGTGACCAGTGACATGGACCAGAATGGAAAGTGGCCACGGGCTGTCTGGGTAGGTTTCCCCACCTCAGCAACAGTGACGTTTTGGGCTGGTCATAGTTGATGGGGGACCGTCCTGTGCATTGCAGGATGATGGCAGCATCCATGGGACAATCCGTTGTGTCCCTGGACATTGCCAAACGTCCCAGGGTAGGAGCAAAATCTCTCCCCACTGAGAAGCACTGTGACAGGCAAATGAAGCTAAAAAGGAAAGAAAGGTGGAAAGCTTTTCATTGCTCAGTTATTGTGCTTTCGAGCAGGAATGGAATGAGAATCTCTACTCTGGTTTCTTTCATAGCAGGTGATAGGTCCCGACGTGGGGAGTTTTTCTGAGAAGAAGCCATTGTGAATTTTGCTTCTGAAAAGCTTTTTTAAAATTTCACATTCTTCAACAGATGCTGATTCCTTTGGTTCTTTTTATTTTTGAGGGGAGGGAGGGAGCGCTGGGGACTGAGCCCAGGGGTGCTTTGCCACTGAGCCACATCCCCAGCCCTTTTTATTTTTATGTTGAGACAGGGTCTCACTAAGTTGCTGAGGCTGGCCTCGAAGGTGCCATCCTCCTGTCTCAGCCTCCCGAGTCCCTGGGATGACAGGTGTGCACTGTGGTTCTAAGGAGTGTCCATTTCCTTGGCATGATCTAAACTGTTTAATCAGACCTACTTTTTAGTACAGTCAGGTTTGCTGTGCTTGGGAAGGTCCAAGAGCTGGGTGAGTTACTGAGAATCGAACCCAGGGCCTTGTGCATGGCCAGCACTGAGCGGCACCTCCAGCCCCCTGGGTGATATGTTTAAACCCTAGGGATGCCTGTGGAGTTCTCGGCCCCTGTCCAGGCCATCAGCAGGTCTGTCTTGTCTTTCAGGGGCCAGGTCCTCCCAGCAGCCTCTCTGCTGAACCTCGTGGACGTGGAGCTAATTTATGGAGGCATCAAGTACATCCTCAAGGTATGGACCCTCGGGCTTCTCTGTGGCGCCCTGCAGGCCTGTTGGGGTTTGTTTTGTGTTGTGTGAACGTCGCTGGGTGGATCTTCTCATGCTCGGGTCTGAGCCGCTGTGTTCCTCAGGAATCCCCATATGTCTCGTGACCCTGAAACCCAAACACTTGGGTTTTCAGAAAGCGTAGGGCCGAGCGGTATGCAGAGATCATGGTGGAGTGTCCGTTGATCTCTTGTGGCTGCTGTAACAACGTGCTACAAGCCGGCGACCTAAGACAACAGCAGTTTACTTTCTCACGGTCTGGAGGCTGGAGGTCCAAAGTCAAGGTGCCAGCTAGGCCGTGGTGTCTGACCGTGCTAGGGAGGGATCTCTGGCCTTGTGGGGTTCTGCTGGTCGCTGGTGTTTCCCTGGGGACTGTACTACCCTGTCTGTGCTTTCACATGGCCTTTGAGTGTGTGTGTGGGGGGGCAGGGGGAGAGGGAGGCCTGTCCCCTCACTTCCACATCTGCACCCGTGTCTCCTCCCTTCTCCTTTTATAAGAATGCCCGTCAGGCTGGGTTCGGGGCCCATCCTAATCCAACGTGATTTCATCTTAACTACTTACATCTGCAAAGATCCAATTTCCAAATAAAGGTCACACTCTGAGGTTCCAAGAAGGTCATGAGTTTGGGGAGGATGTTCGTCCACCCAAAGGGGCAGAACCTTCTCCGAGCTGGCCTAGTCCACGGTCATTTCCAGGGTCTGTGAGGCTGCTTTTATTCTGCTTGCTGCACCAAGAATCCATGTGCGGATTCCGGGGTTCAGCCCCAGCAATCCTGGAGCTTCCTCCGATGACTGTCCTCTCTCAGAAGTGTCTAGTTACCCTTCCCGGGATGCTCGAGGTCCATTCAGCCCAGAGATGACCCGACGTGTGCAGGCACAGCGTGGGACCCTGGGTCTACGTGGCCTGGGCAAACCATGGCTTTTGTACCAGGGTCTGCAGGGCAGCTGCAGGTGCTGAATGTCCCCTGAAAGTGGAGACCGACCTGGCACTTCCCAGCCTCATATTTTGAGGGGTGAGGAAGAGGACTGAGTCTGACTCTGTTTCTGAGACATGATTTTTATTTACTTTTACTTTATTTTTATCATTGCTGAGCACACACACCTCTCGACTTTTAATTTAGCCAAACAAATGTGTTATCCTTGGGAGGTACTCTCAGTACCCCCAGGGTTTTGGGGCTGCCTTTGGGCACCTGGGTCCTACCAACTTGATTTTAAATGTGGCACAACCTAATTGCAGAAAACTTTAAAATTTCAAACAAGCACATGGAATCGCAAGACTCAACTATTATTCACCAGTGCATGGAGGCCGACTCTCTTAGGTGTTAGATCTCTTTCAGTTGCTTTGTTCCCCTTATTCACTGATTTGTACTAAGTTGAGATCGTGGTGCAAATAGTTTTCCTGCTTTGATATCTTTGGGCGTAGACTTATGCTATGAACAGGGTTTCTTCAGCGTCTGCCGTGTTGTCCAGAGGACTTTCCATGGTAAAGGAAATGTTCTCCCGGTGTCCTGTTCACTGTGACTGAGGAACTGGATTTTACATTTTATTTAGTTTTGATTAGTTTACTAATCAAATTGTTACTGGAGTGGGGATAGTCACCAGATTGGACAGAGAGGGTCTGGAGTTTTCCATGGCAAAGTTGACAAGATTGGATACTAGTTTAACAGCAGTTTTATTATTATCTCAGAAAATGTTGCAATACACATTCCTACCTTCCTGGCTATCTTTTGTCACAGAATCTTTTGTTGGTTGTGGGCCCTTTAAGATACCAGTTTTCTGAGAGAGAGAATACACCACAAAGTGCAGGTCAGGTGGGGCTGGTGTTTCAGTCGGATGGAAACTCAGAACCTAGTTGCTGTGACATTGCTCCAGTGTCCCACCTCTCACGTGGGCCCCTGGGCGGAGCCGGGTCGAGGGGGCGGAGCCAGGGCCCCCGTTCTGGTGTCTTCATCCTGGGGGTTCTTGTAACAAAGTTCCATAGCCTGG
Organism: Sciurus carolinensis; assembly: GCF_902686445.1. Classification (NCBI taxonomy): domain Eukaryota; kingdom Metazoa; phylum Chordata; class Mammalia; order Rodentia; family Sciuridae; genus Sciurus; species Sciurus carolinensis. The sequence continues at coordinate 131,231,454 of NC_062220.1, forward strand.
GTGGCCTTGGCAGCAGCTGAATGTGTTGCTGACAGTCCTGGAGGCTGGAAAGCCCAAGGTCAAGGCCCAGCCGAATCTGTCTGGTGAGCGCGTCCTGGTTGGTAGCTGTGCTCTCTCGCTGTGTGCTCATGTGGCAGAAGGGACCAGGGAGCTGTCTGGTCACTTGGCTGAAGGCACTGTCCCCACTGAAGGTTCCTCCCTCCTGGCCTACTCACCCTGACGGCCCTGGCTCCTACCATTCATCTGAGGTTAGGTTTTCGCCTAGGAGTTTGGGTAGCCAAGCAGGCTGTTGAGCCAGGCCACGGGTGGGGTCTCCAGGGCTGCCTCTCCCGGAGTGTGACGAGCCCTGCCACCCGCAGCCCTGCTCGGGGCTGACGCTCAGTGATGGGAATTATTAGACGGAAGCCCCAGCCCCAGAGGGCAGGCAGCCCACGACAGGTGGCTAGGCAGGACCTGTGTCTGCGGTAGGTCCGCAGCCTTCACCCAGCCCCTTGGACTCCAGGCCCCCGCCGCGCTCCCCTGGGTAAGAGCCCTGAGGACAGAGGCCAGAGAGATGCAGGCAGCCCGTCCCGTTCCTGCGGAGCACGGCCTGCCTGTACCCACTGTGGGAGGCGCCAGGGGACCGCCTCCTCAATCCCGGTGACGACACGAGTGTCCCCACAGGTGGCCCGGCAGTCCCTGACCATGTTCGTCCTCATCATGAACGGCTGCCACATCGAGATCGACGCCCACCGGCTGAACGACGGCGGGCTGCTGCTGTCCTATAACGGCAACAGCTACACCACGTACATGAAGGAGGAAGTGGACAGGTGCGGCTGCGGCCCGGGGCGGGGCGTCGTGGCTCCTCCCCTGGGGCGGGGCGTCGTGGCTCCGCCCCCGGGAGTCAAAGTGCCCCTCTGGCCACTGCGCAGGTCCGAGGGCCCTGGATGGAGCCCTCTCTGGCGCGTCCTGGGGTGCCGGAGGAGGATCGCCTCCCGGCTGGAATTCAGTGCGACTGCTGGGCCTTTCGGGGAGGCGCCCAGGCAGGGAGCGCCTCTCTAGGGACCTGGAAGGGTTCAGAGCTGAGTGGGGCATGGCTCCCAGCTCTGTGGCCTGGGAGGTGTCCGATGCCATGCCCGCTGCCCCGGTGGGCGTCTGCACCCCTGGAGGATGGGCGGGGAGTAGCCGCACCACCTGGCAATGGCTAGGGAGCTACTCCAGGCAGGCGCTGGGCTCGGGGAGGGGAAAGTGGGAGGAGAGGCTGCTGGGCACGGCACCAGGTGGAGGCCAGGTGCAGTCCGGGTTCCCTGGACGCCCTGCTCAGGCCCCCTCAAGCTCCAGCACATCTGAGCCTTCTGAGATCACATGGTGGCACATAGGCGACCCTTGCAGAGCAGGCAGAGCAGGCAGCGCAGACTCCAGCCAAGGAGCATGGAGGGTGGGATATAGCCAGGGACCCTCTGCTCCGGCTGCGGAGGAGGCCGTCCCCACAGGCCCCAGTGTTTCGGGAGAAGGCAGACGAAATGCACACCTGGGCAGCTTTATCGTGGCTTTTCTAAGCCGAGTTCTGTCTGTCTGCCAAGAACATTCAAGACTACTAGGTTCTACCCAAAGGCACTTCAGTGATGAGGTGACGGTGTGGAATCCAAGCTCTGTTGGCAGCTTTGTTGACCGCTCTCTGTGCCGGGCCTGTCGGGATTAGGTCGGTAAGAGGAGCTGGTCTTCAGCCAGAAACAAAAACAGTGACACATTTTTCTCCCTCAGCTCACTGTCAGTATCTCCATGGTAACAGTCAAATGCCACCATTTGAAACCACAGAGTCACGACTGCCGCTCAGAGGGCGGCACAGGTGGCCACCTCCTGGGGAAGCTGCCTCGGGCTTGCGGGGTCCAGGGTCCTCATCCGTCCGTCTCCCCAACCCCCGCTCCTCTCTCCCAGTTACCGAATCACCATCGGCAACAAGACGTGTGTGTTCGAGAAGGAGAACGACCCCACGGTCCTGAGGTCCCCCTCGGCCGGGAAGCTGACGCAATACACGGTGGAGGACGGGGGCCACGTGGCCGCGGGGAGCAGCTACGCGGAGATGGAGGTGACTGCGTCGCCAGCCGGGGGCCTGGGTCTCCCCCACCTCGGCCACCGCCTGCCAACCCCTAGGGCAGGTCGTCCCTGGGCCTCAGTCCAGATTCTGCCGCCAGTGCCGGGCGCCCAGGAGGGAGTGAGGATCGAGGCCCCTCAGGCTGCGGCAAGTGCAGGGTTTGCGGGGACGTCCTTACCACGCCCGGGGCAGGTGCTGGCCTGCGCCCTTGACTTCTCTGCTGCTTTAACCTTCCCAGCAACCATGGGAAGGGGGCACAGACGTGATCCCCGTTTTACACCTGAAAAAATCAAACCCCAAAAGATCAAGGAATGTGCTCAAGGTCACACAAAGTCAGGGCTTGAACTTGACCTCCTCGCCATCCCAGGACCCGGTAGGGAGGTGAGCAGTGTGTCGACTCCGCCACCTGCCAGGCTCCTCACCTCAGGTGATCCTCAGGAGACCCCTCAGGGTGTGACTCAGAGTCCCCATTTTATAGTTGGAGAGACTGAGGCTCAGAGAGGGGAAGGTACTTTCTAGAAATCACAGAGGTGATGACCGGGGACATTGGGGTTCCAGCCCTGGCCTGGCTGACTTGGGTGCCCCAGCTGTGACCTGCCAAGCCAGTGCTGACACATCCCATGCCACTCACGTCTCCAGACCCTCGGGGAGGCAGGCCGCGGGGCTCTTGACAGACCGTGACAGGTCCCTCCCACAGAGCATCCCTTGGTGCCTTTCCACAAGGAACTGTGGACAGAATGTTCGATTCACACAGCACATTTGAGGAACGGGTAGATCCATTCGTTGCTCGGCAGGGATGCCTTCCGAGGACTGTGTCCCCGACGGTTTCTTCACTGTGCAGATGTCACAGTGTCCCGACACAACCTGGATGACATGGGCCAGTCGCCCCACGTGGCCTCAAGACATGCGATGGAGGCGGCAGCTGCTGGTGTGACACAGCAGGCTGTTTTACAGTAGAGTTTTTTTTTTTTAAATAAGTAGAAGAATATATTCTAAAATAGCAACGTAAAGTACAGTGAATACGCCAGCCAGTCACACGGCCACTTAACGCCGTACGTCATCGTGCTGTGCCTTGGCGCTAGTGGTGGGGCAGTAAGTGGGTCACTGCAGACGTGTGAGCAGTGTTTTGCACTGTGCTGTTAGGACGGCCACCGTGTCACTGGGGGAGAGGAGGTTTTCACCTCTTCTGGTCCCGCTAGCATCGTCGTGGGGCACGTCTCAGACGCTGACCACTCGACACTACTCCTGGGGGAAGCCTTCCTTCGAGAATAAATATGAAGAGGCGCTGGGGGCAGGTGGCTTGGTGGCAGAGCTCTGGCCTGGGTTCAGTGCCCGGCACCACTCGCACATGCACGTTCCTTGAGAAGCAGCATCAACACTCAGCCAACCTGGAAGTCCCCGGGGTGTCTCTGGAGAGTCCCAGGGGGTTGGAGGTGTAGCTCAGTGGCAGAGCACCTGCCCGGCATGCATAGGTCCCGGGTTCAGTGCCCAGCGCTGCAGTTGAAAACAACCCGAGAAAACAGAAGGAAAAGAAGCATCAGCTTCCCCAGCAGGGGGGTGGGCGTAGGGACCCCCGCCTCCCGCTGGCTCTGCAGGTTGAGAGCCGGCGCACGGCAGCGGCTGGTACCCACCAGGCGTGCCCCAGTGGAGGGCTGCTTTTCCGGAGTTGCTCCGTTCCCACCCCACAGCCCCTGCTCCGCAGTCACTGGTCATGGGTGACTCGGTGCCACACACACGAGCCGGTCCCCGTGGGCTCTGTCCTACTTCTTTTTGCAAAACAGGTGATGAAGATGATCATGACCCTGAACGTGCAGGAAAGCGGCCGGGTGAAGTATATCAAGCGGCCGGGGGCTGTGCTGGAAGCCGGCTGTGTGGTGGCCAGGCTGGAGCTGGATGACCCTTCTAAAGTGCACCCGGTATGTCCCCAGGACCCCTTATGGCAAGCGTTTCCTGTGCTGGGTCGGTGAGGCGGGACCTGCCCCCCAAGTCCCTGCAGGTTCACAGAAATCTGCAGGCGCCTGTAAACAGCTGTGGGACAGACGGGCGGATGTGTCATTTGGCTTCACGGTCACTCTGAGAGCAGCTGCCCTTGGCCTTGGCTGTGGGGACCCACGGGAGAAGCCAGCAGCTGCTTGCAGAGGAGGAACCTCTCAAGTCAGCTGTCGGGAGAACGGAGCCCGCAGGGGTGGGCGAGGGTTGGACAGGAAACCAGCTTGTTCCAGACCTGGGAGGACAGCCCTGTCCCTAGCTACGTGGGCACAAGCAGATCTTCTAGAATGAATTAGCAGATGCGTCGGTGTATTAGGGCCGGGTTGCCTCTCTGGGGAGCTGATTATTTTCCCTTTTGGTTACCTAAGGCTAAACGTTTATGATTCCCCAAAACCAGCTTTATTTCTGTGGGATTTTCATCCTACTAGGATGAAACATTCACTAGATGTTGAAAATAAATAGAGAAAATAGGGAGATAATCTTCATTCCCAAGCAAAGCAAAACAACAACCAAAAAACCTACTTCTAAAATGGTTTGGAGCCTGGATCGATTACACTGTGACATTTGCAGAGGGGCCGAGTCGGGACACGGGGATCAGGGCACAAATCTGGCAACTTTAAATCCAGGTGCAGTGTTTTCTCCTGTTATTTTTTAGGGTTCACCCTCACAGACCAGATCTGAGGGAGCTCGGCGAGCTGCCCCATCCCCCAGTTTGTCCGGTCTCATTCGGGTGGACGGTTTCCGTGACCTGTCCTTGTCCCTCACCAGGCCCAGCCCTTCACAGGAGAGCTCCCTGCGCAGCAAACACTGCCCATCCTGGGAGAGAAACTCCACCAGGTTTTCCACAGTGTCCTGGAAAACCTGACCAACGTCATGAGTGGCTACTGTCTGCCAGAGCCTATCTTTAGCATAAAGGTAGGTCCCTGTGAAGAGCAGGTGCAGGGTGGGGGGTGCTTACTCATGACGTGGGAGGCCTTTTGCTTCCTTGTTTCCGTAAGGACCGGCCTTAGGGGATTCCTCAGTCTGTCAGCTCTGGGGAACATTTTTTCTGTGTTCATTTCAGCTGAGGAGTAGGAGCTAGGGAGGGCGCCTGCGGGGGTCGGGCCAGCCCCTCACTTCCAGGCCTCCCTAAGGTGCTGAGGCTGACCTTGAACTGGCGATCCTCCCGCCTCAGCCTCTTGGGTTGCTGGGTGGGACGGCCCTCTTAATGACACCAGGAGGAAGATACTTGGTTCAGAAACACACTGTCCTCACCAGCCAGCATCCCAGGGTCCCAAGAGAAACACGGAGGTCCCCACCACACGGACCTTCCCGAAAGGCTCCTGATGCTAAACTTTCCAAGATCCCCCTGAGAGCTGTGTCCGCCCCTGAGGGTAGCCAGCCTCAGTGGTGGCGATGACGGTAGCCAGCCCTTGTCTGAACCCACGATGTGTTGGCAGATCAAAGTATTGAAAGCTTGTGAAGTCCTTGAATCTTCCCAACCACCTAAGAAGTAGGGACCTTTATGATTTCCATTTACACCTGGGGCAACTGAGGCACAGAGAGGGTAAGAAATGTGCCCTGCTTCTCCCAGGGAGAGGGGAAGATGGGATTTGAACCGTGGCCATTGGGCCTCAGGGTCTGAGCTCTTAACCGCTGTGCCATGCTGCCTGATGGTTGCTGTAGAGAGCATATTTCTTCAGTCTTTGCCTGGCCAGTTACCTTTTGAACCTCTTCTGTGATCTGGAGTTGGCACCATTATCGTCTGCCAAAGACCATCACTGGTGGCCACAGAGACACCCTGGAAGCAGGGCAGCTGTTGGAGGCGTGTTGAGCCAGACAGCTTTGGTTTGCAGTCTGGTTTCGCTTCTCAGCGTAGCTGAGTGACCTGGGGTAGCTTAATTCACCTCTCTTGTGTTTAGTTTCAATGGGGAAAGGGGAATGATCATCGTACCTACTTGGTAGGATGGTTTCCGAGGATCGAAGGACAGCTTCTAAAGAGAGGTTTTCGGATGGAGTCTGTCAGTAAGCAAGTGTCCCATGAATCCTCCCAGCTCGTCACATGGCCTTATGTTTCCTCCTTACCCCCTGCTGGCTTCCTGGCTGTAGAGGAGGGAGCTCCTGTGGTCAGGGGCCCTTCCACTCTGGACCGTTCTAGAGGCTGCTGGGTAGAGGTCTTCGGCCACCCCAGTGCTCAGGCCTGGGTGGCTGAGTGGGGTTGGGCCGTGGTGGGTGGCAGGGTCCCGTGGCGGGACCGTGGCTGACGTGTGGTCTCCACTGCAGCTGAAGGAGTGGGTGCAGAAGCTCATGATGACCCTCCGGCACCCGTCCCTGCCGCTGCTGGAGCTGCAGGAAATCATGACCAGCGTGTCGGGTCGCATCCCCGTCCCCGTGGAGAAGTCGGTCCGCAGGGTGATGGCCCAGTACGCCAGCAACGTCACCTCGGTGCTGTGCCAGTTCCCCAGCCAGCAGGTACGCGGCTCCCGCCAGCCCCGCAGGCTGGCTCAGTCTCCGTATCCGGCCTCTGATCAAGTTGGGCGTCTTTTTTTTTTTTTTTGGTACCAGGGATTGAACCCAGGGGCTCTTGACCCCTGAACCTTTTTATCTTTTTAAATTTTATTTAGAGACGTGGTTCTACGAAGTTGCTTAGGGTCTTGCTAAGTTGCTGAGGCTGGCTTTGAACTCGAGATCCTCCTGCCTCAGCCTCCTGAGCCTCTGGGATTACAGGCCTGTGCCACCAGACACAGCTGGGGCTTTTTGACCCCAACTTACAGCCCCAAAATGTTGGGCTGGGTCTTCTTTCGAGTCTGTTCTGTGGAATCCCAGCATTTTCTCCCAAGAAGCGTTTGGCTACACCTAAGTGTCCGTTAGGCCTCATTCCATAAAACCCAGATTCAGTACCGTCCAAGCCACTGGGGTAGAGTGAGCACTCTCTAAAACCAAACTGATCTAAATCACTGGGGGGATCACAGGTTTTTGTTACTGGGTGGCTGAGCTGATTCTGTCCCTCTGGATTTTGTTGGGTGATAGTCCTGGGGCCTTATGAATGCCTACTATTTTTGAAGAGTGAAAGTCATTCTGGATGCTATAAATATCTTTATTAGCCGGCATGGTAGTGTATGCCTGTCATCCTAGTGCCTTGGGAGGCTGAGGCAGGAGGATCGTGAATCCAAAGCCAGCCTCAGCAAAAGGGAGGTGCTAAGCAACTCCGTGAGACCCTGTCTCTAAATGAAATACAAAATAGGGCTGGGGAGGTGGCTCAGTGGTGAAATGCCCCTGAGTTCAATCCTGGGGTGTGGCTCAGTGGTTAAACGTCCCTGAGTTCAATCCTGGGGTGTGGCTCAGTGGTGAAATGCCCCTGAGTTCAATCCTGGGGTGTGGCTCAGTGGTTAAACGTCCCTGAGTTCAATCCTGGGGTGTGGCTCAGTGGTTAAACGCCCCTGAGTTCAATCCTGGGGTGTGGCTCAGTGGTTAAACGTCCCTGAGTTCAATCCTGGGGTGTGGCTCAGTGGTTAAACGTCCCTGAGTTCAATCCTGGGGTGTGGCTCAGTGGCACAGCACTTGCCTGGCATGCACGAGGCCCTGGGTTCAATCCCAGCACTGGAAACAACAGCAACAACAACTTCGGTTGCCGAAAGCAATAGACCAATGACATTAAATCAAATTATAAAAAATAGAACCTGCCCCACCTTGCACCTTTGCTGGGTCTTCCCTTCCCCTCTGTCCCAGCACTGTCCAGTCTGTGGGGAGGTAGAATGTGACTGTGTGCCCCTCTCTGGTGACTGGTTGTCATTCTGAGCTCTTGCAATCTCCCGGCCGTTCCTGGGGGGGAGGAAGAGGGCCGTTTCGGGGTGACCAGATGGTTTTGGGGCTGGGATATTTTTTTGAGCCCTGGGTAGGACCCCATGATGGCTCCTGCAGGGACTGCCGTTGGGGGGCTTCGTCCTCTGGCTGTCAGTGGTCAGCCCTGTCTTGTCCCGTCCAGATTGCCACCATCCTGGACTGCCACGCCGCCACCCTGCAGCGCAAGGCCGACCGGGAGGTCTTCTTCATGAACACCCAGAGCATCGTGCAGCTGGTCCAGAGGTGAGTGGCCCCTGGGCACCCCGAGGGGGGCGGTTGGCACACTGACGGCTCACGGGGCTCGAGAGCTGTTCTGGGGCTGTCTGAGGGGCGGCCTCACCAACAAAGAGTACATCGAGGTCCCGGCCCTGCCGTTCCTGAAAGTGGAGACCTGGACGTCCCCTCTGTGGGTCTCGGTTCCCTAGCAGGTGAAGCGGGTATGGAAACACTTCACGAGGTGCATTCCTTGGAGTCGTGCGTGGGTCGATCTTGGGAAAGCGACGACGTTAGGAGACGGTGGGACGAGATGGTTTTACGTACAAGAATGGACTGTGCAAATTGTCCTCGTGGTGCTGGGGCCCATTGCAAAGGGGAGTCGGTGAACGCTTCGCGTCGTATCTCCCGTAGTTAGGGAGCCGGGGAGTCTGCTACGGGGCTGTGCCATCGATAAAAGGAATTTTAGCCATTTTTCGTGAGGAACCTACATAGCAAGAGAGCCTGGTTTGGAAAAACAGAATTGAGCATTCTCAGATTTGAACCCATCCATTCGGTGCATAATTACCCAGTGCCCGAAACTCTGAGGTACAGAGAATGGGGGACCTGGAAGGCTGCCTCCTTTCCGAGAGTTCCCCAGTTCGGGGGACTCCCACTGGCCATGTAGGCAGGGCTGCAGCCGAGGTAGGGGATTTTGATGTGCATCCCCACGAAATGGGAGTCTCACAGCCAAGGACGAGCCGGGGAGTTTCCCCCAAAACGCATCCACCGCTAACCTTAAACCCGTCCTTTAAGCTTCAGAGAAACACAGAAGGAAGGAATGCATGGTATTAATCAGTTCCCTAGCAGACGTGTCCGTGTGGATCATAATTATCAAAGTTCTGCTCTGCAGTGCGACTTAAAACACAACTGCATTTGGATCTTTTTTTTTTAAGATTCTCGCCGCCTTGTTGTCTTTAGTCATGCTGGGTTAGGCTGGTTTCTCCCTCCTTAAAACTGAGTACGACATCTCCTGAGAAACCCAATTCCCTGTATTCAGAAATATTTTAGAAGAGGAAAAGTTTGGGGGAACACGGTTTCACCAGGCGAAAGTTTTTGTTTCAAAGGGGGAAGGAAATTTACACAGGATCTATCTTTCGGCTAATGTCTTTGAAGTTTGTCTTTTGAAAACATCTCTATAAATTGGATGAATGATTGGACAGTCTTTTTTTCATGGTTAAAATGGGCTTCCCCCTTTCAGCATCCGTCTCTATGAAGTTTGCTTCCCTCTCCTCTGGGGCTGCACAAAGGTGGCCTCTGGCTTGACGGGCAGGCCTGACGGCTCTCTCTGGCCCACAGACCTAGGCCAAGGCGCTGGCTCCATGTCCTGGCAGGCCTAAGAGCTAGAGGACACAGGCTCCACGTGCAGCAGGGCTGTTTCCTTTTTGAAGCCATACACGCCCTGGCGGACTGCTCCAGGAAGTGAGCTGAGCCGCGCCGCGGCCACCTTCCTCTCTCCCCAGGTACCGCAGCGGGACCCGCGGCTACATGAAGGCGGTGGTGCTGGACCTCCTGCGAAGATATTTGCACGTCGAGCATCATTTCCAACAAGGCAAGAGACACTACCCCCCCCCCCCCCCCCCCCCCCCCCCCCCCCCGTGGCCCTGGTGACAGAGCCGGGCAGGGGCCACGGGGCGGAGCCCGGGTCTTACCCCAGGCCGCCTTCTCTGTCCCCCTCTAGCACACTACGACAAGTGCGTGATAAACCTCAGGGAGCAGTTCAAGCCGGACATGTCCCAGGTCCTGGACTGCATCTTCTCCCACGCACAGGTGGCCAAGAAGAACCAGCTGGTGATCATGCTGATAGTAAGCAGGAGGGCGGTGGGTCGGGTCTGGAGAGAGCCAGCAAGCAAACGTTTTGGACTTTGCCGGTTGGGCGCTGTCTTGACCACTTTAGGCTCTGCCGTTGGTCAGTGCACGCAAGTGGGCGTGGCAGTGTTCCAATAAAACTTGGTTTGCAACAATAGGCAGGGAAACCCCCAAAGCGTCTGCTCTGTGCCAGGCCCTCTTGCAGTACTTTACAAATAAGTATTAACTTACCTTACTTAATTCTCACAGAAACCCTAATAATCGTTCCCACCTCCCTTTGGAAAGCCCAGAGAGGTAAAGCCACTTGCCCAAGGGTACCCAGCTTGGAAGCGCAGAGAGCCAGGATTTGAACCCACAGCACGGTTCCAGCATCACGAGCTATTAGGAGTATTGGGGTCTGGGTCTGGTGGTAGGTCTTTAATTGTGCCTTCTTGGAGACGTGGCATTTCCTACAAGATAGTAGTCAGCAGGCTTTTATAGTTGAAGAATTTTTTTCCCCTCTGGATAATGGTCCTGATGACTTAGAAAATGTAGGATCAGCAGAGGAGAGACTTGGACTTGGCTTAGAGCAAGAAGGGCCTGGCAATCTTGTCCCACCCGGCTTCCGTTGCAGCTACGCAGCCCCAAGAGCTTGTAATCTGAAAGCAGCTAGAGTGAGGGAGGCCGGGTTCCTAGGACACTGTTTGTTTTTTTTTTTTTTTTGGGTGGGGGTACCAGGAAAACGCATGAGTGCTTAACCACTGAGCCACCTCCCCAGCCCCTTTTTGTATTTTATTTAGAGACAGGGTCTCACTGAGTTGCTTGGGTCCTCACTTTTGCTGAGGCTGGCTTTGAACTCCCGATCCTTCTGCCTCAGCCTCCCGAGCCGCTGGGATGACAGGCATGTGTCACCGCGTCCAGAACTTGGGGCTTCTTAATAAAAGCCCCAGGGGTGGCTTGGGGGTCAGAGGTGAGATTCACTTCTGGCTGTCTTGCTTCCATTTGTTAGGAAATAGTAAATTCTTTACCTCCGGCAGTATTAGTACCTTGGCAGCTTTCAGCAAAGGCTTTCTGCTTTGATTACCGAGAGGTGAGCTGGTCTTGAGTCTTTTAAGGAGACACAGTTCCTGCGTGTCATTTAGTGGTCGTAGGACTTTGCGACAAGACAAAGACAACAAAACATGATGGTGTAGACTGAAATACACAGGCGAATAGTCATGCAAGTCAACGAGAAAGAAGAAGGAGGGATTTGGGGCTCTTGCCTGTGCGGGGTGTTGCCCCGGCTTTTATGATGCGCGTGCACACACACACACACACACGCACACACACACACGCATACTGGTCACATGAACCGCCAGCACCTGCCCTATGTGCTCTCCTTGGAGCCACAAGCTGGGTGGCACGGTGAGGGCAATGCCACCACCCCTTGTCCCCACACAGCAGATCAGAACTGGGGAAGGAGAGGGGACTTAGGATAGTTTCCTGTGAAGCTCCTCCAGCCTACGCTGGCCTGCGTACTTGCGTATGAAATTTTGATACATTATAACTCTCTGGCCATAAAAGCGGCGTGCGTTTAACACAATTAGGAAGAGGCAGAAGCACAGCCCTGCCACCTGGGGAGACTCCTGGGGACAGCGGTGGCTGCTACATGGGGGAAGCGCCTGCTCTGGCCATTCCCAAGGCCTTCTCGCGCCTGGGGCAGAAGGGAAGACGCAGAGACCACAGTCCTGGGCTCTAGCAGTCAGTCCCGGTCCCCCGCCCGGAAGGACTCAGTGTCCCTTTCTCTTCCGCCAGAGTCCAGTGCCAGCTCCCACCCCGCCCTGAAACTGAACCTTTGGAGTCAGGTCGCAGCGTGCAGGGGAGAGAGCTGGAGGCTTCAGGGACCCGATGGTCCCGGGCTCCCACTGCTGCACCTTGCACAGGCTCGGTGGGCAAGGCAGAGCACCTCCTGAGCCTCAGTTTCCTCATCTCTCAAATGGGGATCCTGACAGTAACTCCTCAGAGGGTTGGGAGATCGGGGAGAAAAGTGTGTAAAGGATCTAGCTGTTTGCTGGCACAGCATAAGCACCTGCTGAATGCTCACCAGCCTAGTATAGGTCGAGCATCCCTGATCCAAAATCCGAAATGCTCCAAAATCTGAAAGTTCTTGAACACCAGCATGATAACCACAAGTGGAAAATTCTGCATCTGCCCTTGCGATGGGTCTCCGCCGAAATGCAGGCGTACTAAAAATACTGTACAAAAATTACCTTCAGACTGTGCGTACGAGGCGTATCCGCAGCTGTCTATTTATTTATTTTTGCTGTGCTGGGGATCCAGCCCAGGGCCCCCGCATGCTGGGCGACCTCTCTCCCCTGTGCTCTGTCCCTTGGCCCTGTGCACATGGAACACACACGAGTTTCATGTTTCGATTGGGTTTCCAGCCCTCAGACAGCTCATTCTCTATATGCCAATATTCCAAAATCCAAAAAAAAAAAATTCTGAAATCCCAAACGCTGCTATTCCCAAGCATTCCGAAGAAGGATCCCTGAGCCTGTGCTCCAGGCGTGACTTAGTTGTAGTTTTCTTCCCTCCAGACCTCGAGGGTGTGTTTTGGAGGGTGAGTGGGTGGCCGGGTGCATGGCTGGTAGGCGAGGGGCCGCGGTAGAGGCGTGAGTCTCGGGCTGTGCCCGAGGCCCTGACAGCGGACCCTGGTTGGCTGGGGCAGCTTTACACCCTGGTCAAGGGGCGTGCTGGCCTGTTCCCCTCTGGCAGAGCAAAGTCATTTGGATTCTGTTTCTGTCCCCCAAGGACGAGCTCTGCGGCCCAGACCCTTCCCTGTCGGACGAGCTGACCTCCATCCTCAACGAGCTCACGCAGCTGAGCAAGACCGAGCACTGCAAAGTGGCCCTGAGAGCCAGACAGGTCAGGGCCCCAAGCACCGGGACCCCGCGGGTGGCCTTCCCGAGCCCACCGCGGCCTCTCTCATGCCAGCCCTCCGCCCCCTCCCGGACAGGTGCTGATCGCCTCCCACCTCCCCTCCTATGAGCTGAGGCACAACCAGGTGGAGTCCATCTTCCTGTCTGCCATCGACATGTACGGCCACCAGTTCTGCCCAGAAAACCTCAAGGTGGGGCATCTCCTTCCTTCCAGCTCCCACGGAGCACGCCCTGGCCGGGGCGGGGGCCGTGGGGACGACAGGCTGCCCCTGCCTTCAGGCTGTTCACTCACAAGCCTCCAGGGACCCCCCTCGGCATCTGGAGCTGGGCGCCCTCCCCTGGCAACCGGGCCTTGATTGGCAGATCTTCCGAGACTACACCCAGGAGGAGCCCCGGGTGCTGGGGGCACTGGCCGCCATGGGGGGGGGCACTGGCCGCCATGAGGGACCGCTGCACGGCCGACTCCTGCTCCCGCCCCTCCCATGCTTCTGGTTGGTGGTTAAAACTTGTTTACATTTTATTTTTCTTTTCCCATAGAAATTGATACTTTCAGAAACGACCATATTTGACGTCTTGCCCACTTTCTTCTACCACACCAACAAAGTCGTCTGCATGGCTTCCCTGGAGGTAAGTGGGGGAAGCCTAGGGAACAGTGCCGCCTGCCCTGGGCCCGACCCCCAGGCCCATGACCTTGCGAACGTGACCTTACGCTCTCTAAGTCCGGTATTTCATCTTGCAGAGAAATAAACTGAGACCCAGAGAGGTGAAGTGACTTGCTCAAGGTCACACAGCTAGGAAGGGCAGAACCAGGATTTCCACTAGGTCTGTTTTATTGCACAGTCTATGCAGGTAACCACGGCCATGTCCTGCGTCACCACAGCTTCCTCCAGGCAGGGCACAGCTAACGGCTGACCCCCCAAACCAGTCCAAGGCATCTCATCCAGACTTGCTGACGTGTGTGCGTTAACACCTGGGACAGACTTTCCTACCTGGGGCTCCGAGAGTCAGCAGGAGCCTAGGTGACCATTCACAACCCTGTGTGGCGGGTCTGACCAACAGCACAACCCAGGCTAGAGCCAGGGGGTCTTGCTCCTGCTCTGGTCTCCCTGAATTTAGGGGCCAAGAGGTGTTCAGTTAGTTTCAGGAATTCAGAGTTTTAATTTGCTCTCTGTAGGCCCCAGGAGGAGACCCCTGGGTTCCTAGGGGGCTCTCTAACCCTGGACAACATGACCAGTGGTGGTTTTTCCTCATCTCCTGGCTCTCTGAGCTCAGTGGCTTGGCCCCTGTTGACCCCATCTCTCCTGGATCTTAGACCCCGTGAATCACCCACCAGAATGCCAGGCTGGGCTGGGTCTTCACAGAGACCATTTGAGGCTTGTGAGCATGTGACAGCCACAGGGGCTCCTGGATCTGAAGGTTACCTCCCTACTATGGGTTCAGCTCTGGCCTCAGTCTTGTTTCCTAAAAATGAGACCCAGTGCACCTTGTCAGTACTTTCAAATGTCACTTTATTAAATACTTATTCATTGATTTATTCATTTTGTAGCACTGAGGATTGAACCCAGAGGTGCTCTGCCCCTGAGCCACCTCCCCAGCCCTTTTTATTTTTTTATTTTGAGACAGGGTCTCACTAAGTAACTGAGGCTGGCCTCGAACTTGCTATCCTCCTGCCTCAGCCTCCTGAGCTGCTGGGATTACGGGCCTGTGCCCCTGCACCCGACTCATTGGTATTTTTTAAAGTGCTAAGTCCTATTTATGTCTATTAGAGATTTTTCTAGGATGTGTTTCTGTACATTCCATTACTTTCTATAATGGCTCTTTTATTAAACATGATTCAGCATTTTCTTTGTGATCCAAGAAGCATCACAGACATAAGATCTAGACTTAGCTTCTTGAGATGATAGGGTTTTGTACCTGCCGTAAATGTTTTCGGGGTCCCCAAGAAGACCCCCAGGCTCCGTGGTTTGCCAGGAGGACATAGGGTCCAGTTGCAGCACAGTCTGCCAAGGGACACGGTGCATGGAGTGAAGCCAGCGGAAGCAGGCCTGTTTTCCCAAGGGTCCTCGCCCCACAGAGTCACACGGGACGGGTTGAGTCCCTCCGGCAGTGACAGTGCACGTGAAGAATAGTCTCCCAGTGAAGCTCACGAGACCCGGTGCCCAGGGTTTTTAGTGGAGACTGGTCTCAGAGTCACCCTCTGCCTACCGTGAAGCAGAAGTCTAAACTCTGAGGAGGGAAACAGGCATTCAGCGTGAATCCTGTTGTTGCACAGTGTAGACACCACGGACCCTTCTCTCCAGGGAAGGGCGGGCATCCTGCTCCGAGCCGAGTTACCCAATGCCGGCAGGGGCAGCAGGTCTTTTTCATGTTGGTTTGTCTTTTTGGTACCAGGGACTGAACCCAGGGGTGCTTAGCTACTGAGCCTCATCCCCCGCCCCTTTTATTTCTATTTGGAGACAGGGTCTGGCCAAGTTGCTTAGGGTCTAAGTTGCTGAGGCTGGCCTTGAACTTTCAGTCCTCCTGCCTCAGCCTCCCGAGCTGCTGGAATTACAGGTGTGCACCACCATGCACAGCTGGAAGCAGGTCTTTTAAAGGGCAGCAGCGAGGTCTGCTCCGTTCCCCATGCAGTCGAAAAACCCCAGTGTTTGGACTCTAGACTGTGTGTCCCCTCTGGCAGCCACTGGACCCACGTGGTACAGAAGCACTTGAAATTCCACTTGTCTGAGTTGAGCTGTGCCTGATTCCAAAGACCGAGTGTGGGGGAAAGAATGTGAAATCGCTAAATATTTTCTTACATTACATGTTGAAATGATAATGCTTGGGGAGAAATAAGAATATCATGACATCCTTTTTGATGGTTACTAAAAAATTTAAATTACACGTGTTGCTCGTGTTGTGTTTCTATCGGCCAGAGCCGCTCTGGAGCAGGGGCTGGCCAACTCCAGCCTGCGGGTCACTGTCTGTTTCCGTCAATAAATTTTTTTGGAGCTCAGCCTCACCTGTTCGTTGGCAGATTTGCATGGCTGCCTCCACGAGGCCGAGGAACGCAGTAGTTGTGAGAGAGACAATTCGCCCCACAAAACCCGAAGTACCTGCCACCCAGCCCCTGACAAAAACAGAAAGCGTCACCCGCTGCTGCCGAGAGATCCGGGCCAGACCGTTTCTGGCCCCGCTTCAGCCTGGGTGTTTCAGGATGGGAGGGCAGCCCGGCGCCCTCTGAACGTCCACGTGTCTCTTCTGCATCAGGTCTATGTGCGGAGAGGCTACATCGCTTATGAGCTGAACAGCCTGCAGCACCGGCAGCTCCCCGACGGCACCTGTGTGGTGGAGTTCCAGTTCATGCTGCCCTCCTCCCACCCAAACCGGTACGCACTGGCGCACCCCTGTCTCTCCTCCCCGACCTGGTCGGCTTGTCTCTGGGATGCTGCTGGGGAGCCAGCAGGAAGACCCCTCCCTCGGCGTGGATCTTCCACGCTCTCCACCCCACCACCCACCTCCTGCACCCGCCCCGTGGGACCCACCGGTATCTCTTTAAATCCAAACAAATGGAAATGGCGTGAAAAACGCCAGCCTCTGGGTGTCCTAACAACCGCATCAAAAGTACCCAGTAGCCACACGCGGCTCACGGGGGCCATATTGAGGGAACGTTCTAGAACATTCCATCGTTACCGAAAGTTCCAGGAGAGAGTGCTGCCCTCGACCATAGTGAGGAGTGAATGAGATAAGGCGCACAGAACATTTAGGACAGCAGCCGGCCCAGAGAAATGTGTGGTCCCCGTGGCGATCGTGACCACAGCTGCTGTTACAACTGTCGGATGGTGTGCCGCTGGCCGGACACGGTGCTCAGTGTTTTCTACTCTTATTTCCTGAAGCCTTTGCCATCTGTTGACCAAAACTGCGTTCTCACCTGCATTTTATAGCGGGGGCGCCCTGGGCTGAGCCGCTCACTCTTGGGGGGCTAGGAAGCCGAGCCTAGTCCTGGGCTCATCTCATGAGTTCTTTCCACAGCACCTGAGCGTGCTTGGGAGCCAGTGCAGGGCACGCGTCTTGGCCTGTGTCCCCTGGAGTCTGCCACCCAAAAGCCGAGGTTCAGCGAGTCCCCGTGGTGTCTCGGCCGGGGACAGTCGACGCGTCCGTACTGCTGGCTCACAGTCTGTTTTTTAACCCATCTTATTTCAGGGCGCGAAGTCCCATTCTGGTCAGGTGGCACGCCGTATCCTCTATAAAGTAATCATGTCCCCCTTAGTGTCCGGAACATTCCCTTTCACTCTTCCTGGCTCCTCTGTTAGGGGTTCCGCTGGGGTTTCCCAGAGGCCTTGCTTGTGGTTGGAACGGTGCCAGGATGATTTTGGGTCCCCCTGTTCAGATCTTGAACTACAGGCAGCAGGTTTCATGCTTTTCTTGAAGCAGGGATTTTCCTGGTCTTTTGGGATTTCGAAAAATATATTTTAGGCTGGGCGCGGCGACGCAGGCCTGTCATCCCAGTGGCTCGGGAGGCTGAGGCAGGAGGATCTCGAGTTCAAAGCCAGCCTCAGCAACTTAGTGAGGCCCCAAGCCACATAGCATTTATTTTGACCCTTCGTAGTTCCATAAAAGAGAATTGTGATATTTTACCCCCTAGTGAGAAAAGTCGAGTACTGTTTCTGGCCTGGGGTTGTTTTGGGGGTGGCGGGAGGTGTGGCGTGAGACCTTTTTCTGCCGTGGGAGAGGACTCTCCTGACCTCGCTGTCTCAGCCCTGCTAGGAAGGAAGGCACTCACGCGAGGACCCTGGGTCACGCATCGTGACACCAGGTTATTGCCCAGGATGGGCTTGAGGTCCTTTTTGACCCAGAGAGACACCGAGGACCCTGGTGCGGGGGGAAGTTCCTGATCTAGGTCTGCGCTCCTGGCCTTTGCTGTGGGCTGGGGGTGCTGGCTGAGGCCTCTGGGAAGGGCTGTTTGGACTGGGCTCTCCCTGCCAGGAGGGCAGTTCCCACGTCTCTAGAGCCAGGTAAGGTGGGTCCCTGAGACCCAGGGGAAGTCAGTCCCTGGCTCCAGGGTGCCAGGGAGCTGTGAGAGGGCTGGCTGGGAGCGGGTGCCCCGCCTGCCTCCAGCACTGCCCTTGGTGCCCTGCAGGACCGAGGTCAATAAGGCCAGGGTTTTCCATGTTGCTTTCCTCTCTGGCTGAGGAAAACAGGGCGGGCGTTCGGGGCCAGCTGCCGGCCCACCCACGCTTGTTGAAGCGCCGTGTGCTCCAGAGTCGGCCTCATTCAGCCCACCCAGTGCCGGCGCGTGGCCTCTGGCTCTGGTCATCCGGGAGCAGGGGGCCCCGCAGGAACCGAGACACCTGTGTGGGGGTGCCCAAGAGCACCCCCAGATTTGAGGGCTTGCTTGGAGGACTCAGAGGTCCGGTAGAGAGCCACAGGCACGACTCCGACTTAGCGCCAGGGTGCACGGTGGGATCGCCAAGGAAGAGGAGCCTGGCGGAAGCCAGAGGGGGGCAGGCGCGCCCTTCCGAGTCTCCTCCAGCCACGCTCTGACGGCAGGTGTGGAGGGACCCGCTGTGCACCAGGCGTTCAGTCGGTAGCTGGTCACTCGGTTGCCCTGTGCCTCAGAGATGAGAGCAGGTGCTCAGCGTCCACCGCGTGGCTCGTACCCGGCCAGCGCAGCAAGCCAGCCTTGCCGTTGAGGGAGGAGTGGGCGCCTCCCCCAAGTCCCAGTTCCTGGATGCCAGCCGGCGGCCAGCCTGGCAAGTGGGTCCCTCTCCGCGGAGGGCCGCCCAGGCTGCTGGGTGACTCCTTTCTGCACACGCCTCTCCTGCCCGAGTTCAGGCCCCCATTCTGAGCTCCTGAGGGGACCCCTTTGGATTTGCTCCCAGTGAGCAGCCAGTCCTGGGAACAGTGGCTGCTGATCTTGTCCCAAGAGGATTCGATGGAGAGAGAGGGGCGATGGGGAGCCGAGGCCCGGAGGGTCCCCAGCACCAAGGCAGCCCCCTTGCCGGCTGCCCGGGCCTGGGCCGGGGCCTCTGCCGGAGAACCTGATGCTGGGACTGTCACTTCTCGGTGGCTTCGGTCTCCACCCTGGATGCGCCCCGGGACCGTGTGGGCTGGACTCTCCTGCGTGCACACATCCGCCCCCCGTTCCTGGGCTCTGACCGCACCCCATCCTGAGGAACCGCGTGCGACCCCTGCCCCTGACCCCAGCGCAGGGGGCTCTCGTCCTGGTCTGGCTCCGCGAGGCATCAGGCACCGGAGCAGCTGCCTCATCCTCACTGTGTCCCTGCAGGATGGCCGTGCCCATAAGTGTCACCAACCCTGACCTGCTGAGGCACAGCACAGAGCTCTTCATGGACAGTGGCTTCTCTCCGCTGTCCCAGCGGATGGGGGCTATGGTCGCCTTCCGGAGATTCGAGGATTTCACCAGGTAGGGGGGGACCTGGTCCCCCAAACACAAGCGGGGGTCCGTTCACTTGACGCATGACTTGGGGGAGACCCAGATGTGGCAGAGCCAGTTAACGATGGAGGGCACCCAGCTACCGTGAGAGAGGAGCAGAGGGCCCGTGTGCTGCTGCATAGCCGGGTGACCGGAGGTAGCGACGCTCCACCTTTCCAAAAGCTAGAAGAAAGGATTTTGAACGTTTTCACCATCAAGATAAATGTTGCAGGAGATAAATATGTTTCACTCGATTTAAACATTGCACCACATGCGCACGTATTGAAACATGACCTGGTTCTCCACTATTATATATGATTTTTACATTTTACGTAGGAGTTAAAAATAAATTAAGAAAACAACAGACTGGGCCGGGTGTAATCCCAGCTACTAGAGAGGCCAAGGCAGGAGGATGACAAGTTTGAGGCCAGCCTGGGCAATTTAGGGAAACCCTGTCTCAAAATAAAAATTTAAATAGAGCACTTACCTAGCACGTGTGAGGCAAGGCCCTGGGTTTAGTCCTTAGTAACACACACACACACACACACACACACACACACTCACACACTAAAACAGTCATAACAGCATTGTCACCAGGAGCACAAGACCACAAGACAGCTTACCCATGTCCGAGTCCAGCTCTGTATTGCCTGTGAGACTGAACAACTTATGTAACCTCTCTCAGTTTTCTCATCTGTAAAATGGATGTAATAGAAGGACCTGCTTCACTGGCACATCATGAAAATCAAATGAGATCGTGTAGGTGAAATAAGATACTTAAAATATAATGTACACGTAAAGGACATGCTCATTGCAGGTCAGCTCTCAGTACTGTGACCACGCTTTTCCCCACTTGCTCCTGTGGGTTGTGGCTTGTGCTTGGGTTATCCTTTTGAATTATCCTGTTGAATTTCTGGGGCGCGGGGATTACTTTTATTACCCTCAGGTGACTTAGGTGAAGTGCAGTCTCGGGGGCCTCTGAGCCCGTCAGAGGGAGTCAAGAGTTGCCCTCAAGCCCAGCTGCAGGCCCGGAGTGTTAGAATCCTGTCCTCCATTCCTGACTCCAGGCTGCGTAGGTCCATTCTTCCCTTTTGGGAACGACCCTGTTGGGGTGCTTTGGACTGAGTTCAGGAACCACTGGAGCTGAGGAAGAGGAAGGCCCTGGGTTCCCGTATGCCTGGCCACAAAGCTTGACCCGGTCTTAATGAGACTGGTCCCTTAGCTTTCCTTCTCTGCCCTGCATCCCCAGGAACTTTGATGAGGTCATCTCCTGCTTCGCCAATGTGCCCAAAGACATCCCCCTCTTCAGCAAGGCCCGCACCTCCCTCTATTCTGAGGATGAAGGCAAGGTCAGTGTCCGAGCCCAGGGAGCAACCCAGGGAGAGAGCAGGCTGCACCTCCTGGTCCTACTCTCAGCCCTACTTTGCTCTCTCAGAACCTCCGAGAAGAGCCCATTCACATCCTGAACGTGGCTCTCCAGTATGCAGACCATTTGGAGGATGAGGCGCTGGTGCCGATTTTCAGGACATTTGTACAGTCCAAGGTACTCTGGGTGTGCCCCTGCCTTTGGGGAGAGCAGGTAGTCTGTGTTGCTATAATAAAACACCTGAGGCTGGGTAACTTTTATAAAGTTAAGAGGTTTTCGCTCACAGTTCCGGAGGCTGCATGGGGCACCTCATCTGGTGAGGGCCTCTGCTGTGTCACAGCATGTCAGGTGGCATCACGGAGCAGGAGCAGGTGCATGTGAGCACGTGGTGAGAGCAGAAGCTAGAGAGAGGGAAGGCCACAGAGCCAGGTCCCACCCTGGCCCTGCTGGTCCTCCTAATACTGTCCTTGGGCAGAGAGGGCTGAACCTGGCAAAACTTTGGCTTCTCCTTTTTCTCTTTTTTTTGGGTACCCAGGGGCACTTTCTCACTGAGCCACAGTCCCAGCCCTTTTTATATTTTATTTAGAGACCTGGTCTTGCTAAGTTGCTTAGGACCTCCCTAAGTTGCTGAGGCTGGCCTCGAACTTGCCATCCTCCTGCCTCAGCCTCCTGAGCCGCTGGGATGACAGGCGTGCGCCACCGTGTCCAGCAGGTTCAGTGTTTTTAGTGCATTCACAGAGTTGCACAACCATGACCACAGTTACTTTTAGAATAGTTTTGTTCCCTCCACCTCCCAAAAAACCCCTGTACCCATTAGAAGTCACTCACATCACCACCCAACCCAGGCCTTCTCCCACCCCAGTCTCAGCGACCACTGATCTTTATGTGTCTGCAGATGTTCTCATTCTGGGTTTTTCATAGATGTGGAAGGAACCACATGCTAGGGGGTCTCTCGTGCCTGGCTTCTTCCAGGCACCAGCCGCGTGGTAACGTGGATCAGCCCGCCAGTCCTTTCTCTGACCACATAATATCCCACCGTGTCTCTGGTTTTTAATGCAGAAAAATATCCTTGTGGATTACGGTCTCCGAAGAATCACATTCCTGATTGCCCGGGAGGTCAGTCCAATCCTTAGTTCGTCTGCTCTCGTCTTTTCTGTTCTCCGAACCCCAGGGCTTCTTGGGTCTGTAATTTGCACGTGGGGGTAGAAGCGATCAGTGATTAGAAAACACTTTTCAAACCGTTCATTCTAAACTGCCAAGTGGTTAACAATCGTGAGATAAATACAGAAGCTATTTCAAGGAATCTCGTTTGATTTAATCGTCTTTTGTTTGGATTTCTTTTTGCAGAGAGAATTTCCCAAGTTTTTCACCTTCAGAGCAAGGGATGAGGTATGACCAGAGGCAGCGATGTGTGTCCTCTTCCCGATGGCTGCTTTAATGTTATGAGGAGGGTCCCCAGCTCTAGAGGCAGGCTTGTTTTCTAGAACGTGGCAACTGCTGCGTGGACTCTAGCTTTCCTCTGGAGTTGCATTTCCAACCCCACATTTCCTGCTGGGAACTCAGACCCTCAGGATCCTCTTTCCCCCTCTACTGAGTTTCTGCATTTGCTGGTGTGCTCAGTAGGACCGTTTCCCGGCCTCCTTTCCTTGTGTTCTTCTAGACCTGTGGTCGGCAAGGTCTGACTTGCAGACTGGCTGCCTGTTTTATAAATAAAGTTTTATTGGAACGTAGCCACAGGCATCTGACTACCTAGTGTCCCTGTGGCTTTCACGGAGTGGCAGCGGAGCTGAGGTAGTGGGGCGGGAGCCATGTGACTCATCAGCCCGAAACATGCAGGGTCTGGCCTTTGGAAAATGGTTCCCGATCCCTCCTGGAGCAGGTGGGCTGGTCCCCAGCAGATTCCCGACCCTGCCACGCTGGGCATTCTGCACTCTGATTTATGCACAGCCTGCCTTGATTTATAAAGGCTCTTACTTTTTCTCTTGTTCCGTCTCCATCACTGTCGGTTCTTCCTTTCGGGGACCCATGTCCACCGGGAACCTGGGTTAGCGACATCTTGAGGAACACCCCATCCTCTGACAGCGGTCTCATCACACTGGCAGATGCCGGGGGCTAGTTGGGTTCACCCAGCAACCAAGAGGTGCCCCCCAGCACCCCAGTCTTGCCAAAACTTTGAATCTTGTCAGCCCTGGGGATTCTCAGCACCGGGGACAGGGCAGGGTAGGGCCTGGGCCACACAGGACGGAGCTGCGATGTCAGACTCCGAGTGTGCATGTGCATCTGTCTGTCTGTCTGTCTGTCTGTCTGTCTCCCTCCACGTGCCTGCCCTCTCTCTGGCTGGCCCACAGTTTGCAGAAGATCGCATCTACCGTCACCTGGAGCCCGCCCTGGCCTTCCAGCTAGAGCTCAGCCGCATGCGCAACTTCGACCTGAGGGCCGTGCCCTGTGCCAACCACAAGATGCACCTTTACCTGGGCGCTGCCAAGGTGAAGGAAGGGGTGGAGGTGACAGACCACAGGTTCTTCATCCGCGCCATCATCAGGCACTCGGACCTGATTACGAAGGTAAGGCGTCGCAGGTGGTGGAACCCGTCCCTCCAGCCCCGGTCCTCCCTCCCCTGGGTTCCTGCTCTGTGCCAGGCTCCGGGCTGCACGCTGGGTCTTTGAGGACGTGCTGGGCACACGAGACCCTGCCCATGTGACACTCAGATCTGGGAGGCGGCCAACAGCAAGGTGGCCTGTTTTGTCCCCACCAGTGGCTCTTGGGTCATTCATGGTGTTGAATCGTGTGTCGCTCTCTGCATGAGAAGAAAGCCGAGGAGATAGAAAGACACTGGTTCGTTCAGGAAATTTTTATATTTGCCTATTGAGTGATCATTTCTTGATTTTAGGAAGATAGCCCACGATCCTACTGTGAAAATCTCAACCGATACTGGAAACTTATTTCTAAAAACTCAAGTGAGGTTGGGCGTGGTGGCGCACGCCCGTTATCCCGGCAGCTCGGGAGGCTGAGGCAGGAGGATCGCGGCGAGTTCAAAACCAGTCTCAGCAACAGCGAGGCCCTGAGCAACTCAGTGAGACCCTATCTCTAAATAAATACAAAATAGGGCTGGGGAGGTGGCTCAGTGGTCGAATGCCCCTGAGTTCAATCCCTGGCACCCCCTTCCCCCAAAATATAAAAATCAAGTGGAAAGACCCAGAATTCTGCCTCTGAAGGGCCAGCCCTGTTAGTGACACTTTCTAAACCCAGTTTCATCTCCAAAATTGGGGGTTACAGTGAGGCAGATAAGAGCTCAGCGTGGACACGTCATCTGGAAAAACGGTGACCTTTTCCACTGGACAATTACTTGTAGACCTTTTTCCATGTTAATGAAGACTGATCCATGGTGTGTGCTACAGCCTTACATGGACATGTGTGTGTGTGTGTGTGTGTGTGTGTAGTGTCTTTTTTAAAAACCAGGTCCCTTTTGATGGATATTGAGTTAATCTCCGTTTTTTGCTACTTCAGTCAACGAGATGTGTGACTGGCCTTTACCATTGTGTAGGAATAGCGAGGCCAGGAGGTCAGGATTGATTGCCACTGGAGAGCTGGTATCTTACCGTCCTAAGGAAGGGCTCGGCCTAGCACAGGGGGCACATGGGAAAGCCCTGGCGTTGGTCAGGTGGCTGAAGGACTGAAGAGAAAAAGTGGGCAAAACCCTTTTATTGGTGGGTGGTTTTTTTTCTTTTCTCTGGGGATTGAACCCAGGAGCATTTGACCGCTGAGCCACATCCCCAGCCCTTTTCTCATATTTTATTAGAGACAGGGTCTCGCTGAGTTGCTTCGGGCCTCGCTAAGTTGCTGGCTGTGAACTCGTGGTCCTCCTGCCTCAGCCTCCCGAGCTGCTGGGTTTGCGTTCTCTGGCTTCTGAAGGAAGGAAGGAACAGGGGAGGCGGGTTGAAGAGTCCCAGCAGCCCGGGCGCAGGGCTGCCCCTGGTCGGGCTCCAGCCTGTGGCGAGGAGGGCAGGTGGTCGTGTCCTGGGCCATGAGGGGGAAGGTTTTGGGCTGTGGCTCTGGGTCCGTTTACATGTAAAAAGCACGCTCCCTGGACGGTCGAGGGCCATCTCCAGGAATGGCAGCCCTGGAGGGTCAGTCACCCCGGCCCAGAGGTCCAGGCGCCAGAGGACAGCAAATCGAAGCCTGGCAAACGCGCCACGCCACTGGGCAAGCGGACGGGGCTCCCCAGGGCCACTCGGAGGAGGGAGCGGTTTCCTCCCCGAGGAGGAGAATCCGGCCCTGAGACCCGGTCCTGAGCCGCCGCCCCTGCTCTGTGACAGGAAGCCTCCTTCGAGTACCTGCAGAACGAGGGCGAGCGGCTGCTCCTGGAGGCCATGGACGAGCTGGACGTGGCGTTCAACGACACCAGCGTGCGCACCGACTGCAACCACATCTTCCTCAACTTCGTGCCCACCGTCATCATGGACCCCTCCAAGGTCACACGCGGGGGCTCCCGGGCCCTGTTGCTTCGGGGCTCCGTCTCCTGGCCCTCGAGGCCTGAGCCTCTGTGGCCCCAGCCGGCTGGGCCCGCGGCTGAGCCACACCCCGCCAGGCGGCCTTCGCTGTCGGGGTGACGTGGTGCCGGGACACTTTGCCAAGTAGAATTTGGCCCTTTCTCTGGGTTTCTGGATCTGTCGGGGGCGGGGCGGGGCGTGGGAACGATGAGAACCCAAAGTCTGTGGCCGAGCTGGTCCACCGACCCTTACGGTGGTGACACTGGGACGAGAAGAATCCCAGCGCACCAGCTGGGCACCGGCGGGTTGCAGAGGATCCGGGTGGATGCCCTGAGCTCCCTGGTCCACCTGTTTCCAGGAGGAAACCGCAGAGGCTTGAGGGGCCCGGAAAGATGGGGTCACGCGGGAGCTTGGCTCTGCCACCTGTCAGCCTCGGTCTCCTCACCCGTCAGTGAGGGGTAGAAATACCTGCCTCCCGCCAGGGCTGTCGCGTGGCCTTAGAGCACTTGCCCCCACGCGCAGGGGGCCCTGGGTGCCACCCCACGCACGGCCGCCTTGCTGGGTACCCACGGGGTGAAAGGAGGTGACGGGCTCTCAGGACTTAGCAAGGGGCCTTTGGTGGCTCACAGCTAGTACTTTGCTGGGTGGTACCAGGTCCCGGGCGTTCGGCACCGAGCGTCTCGCCGCCCGGTGCCACGAGTGCCTGGCCAGCGTGTGGGGGAGCGGCCCCTGAGCGCGGGCTTGCTCTGCCCCGGGCAGATCGAGGAGTCCGTGCGCTCCATGGTCATGCGCTACGGCAGCCGCCTCTGGAAGCTCCGCGTGCTGCAGGCCGAGGTCAAGATCAACATCCGCCAGACCACCACGGGCAGTGCCGTCCCCATCCGCCTGTTCATCACCAACGAGTCGGGCTACTACCTGGACATCAGCCTCTACAAAGAAGTGACCGACCCCAGATCTGGAAACGTAAGGCCGAGGGGACCACAGAGGTCCGGGTCACAGCAGAGGCAGGCTGCGGGGGACCTCAGACCTAGATCAGAATGACCCTCGGTGGCCCTCTGGCCTGGCCTGGCCAGACTGCAGCAGCTTTCTGAGAGTCCCGTGAATAAATAGCTCTGGGTCGGGATGACCAGGCTGCCTCCTGCTCCCCAGGATTCCTCCTGGGCACCAGCAAGTTCTCCGAAGTGCAGTCCTTCCGCAGCCCTTCCTGGGAAGACGTGCAGGGCTGTTTTTGGTCACGATGCAGCCCGCACACTAGTCACTTAGGCAAGGAGGTATTTTCCCCCACCGTGCTATGGGACAGGCTTTTGTCCAGTGATTCGAATATCCACGTGACTGCCTGCTATGTATCTGTATGAACGTTTTTATTTTGAAATAATTAGACTTCAGACTCAAGAGGTTGGAAAAACAAAATTCCTGCACCCCTGTAATCCAAGGCAGGAGGATTCCAAGTCCAAGGCCAACCAATCTCAAAAAAAAAAAAAACTATCTCAAAATAAAGAACAGAAGGGGCTGGGATGGAACTCAGTGGTAGAGCATCCCTGGGTTCAATCCCCAGGACTGGGGGAAAAAAAATTGCTAAAAATAGTACAGAACAAAAATAGGGCAGAGGGATCCCACGTACCCTTCAGCCAGCTTTCCGCAGCCTGCACTTTGCAAACTCTGAGTGTGTCACCCACTCGGGAGATTGACATGGGCGCAAGTACTGTTGGCTCAAACGCAGACCTTATTCAAATCAGCAGTTTTTGGGGCTGGGGAGATAGCTTAGTTGGTAGAGTGCTTGCCTTGCAAGCATAAGACCCTGGGTTCAATCCCCAGCACCACACACAAAAAAAAAAAAAAAAAAAAAAAATCAGTTTTCACGTGCACATGGGGCGTGTGTGTGCGTGTGTACAGGCCTGCATGTTTGGAACTAGGATTGTCATATTTTTGGAGCTGTTCCCACTTCTTCCCGTTCTGGTTGTCCTCTGTGGTTAAGAAGAAAACATAGAGCCAGGCACACCTGTTATCCCAGTGGCTCGGGAGGCTGAGGCAGGAGGATCGTGAGTTCAAAGCCAGCCTCAGCAACTTAGCGAGGCCCTCAGCAACTCAGTGAGACCCTGTCTCTAACAAATATTTAAAAAGGGGATGTGGCTTGGCGGTGAAGCACCCTTGGGTTCAATCCCTGGTCCAAAAAAAAAAGAGCCCCCTAATCACTCCCAAGCACGTCGTGGTCTGTCACGGGCAGACCCTGCTCTACTGCCTGCTTGACCTCACTGGAGACTGGGTAGGAATACTCGGTGGGACGGGGGGAGCGTGGTTCCAGGGGACCTGTCTCCCCACGGTTTTCCTTTCTTCCTGGTCCAGATCATGTTTCACTCCTTCGGCAACAAACAAGGGAACCTTCACGGGATGCTGATCAACACCCCCTACGTCACCAAGGATCTGCTCCAGGCCAAGCGCTTCCAGGCTCAGTCCCTGGGCACCACCTACGTGTACGACTTCCCCGAGATGTTCAGGCAGGCAAGTCGCCCCCGGGTCCCCTCCCTGACTCCACCGGAAGCCGGGCCCCCTCTCCTGAGCGCCGCTCGGGGGATCCCATCTAAACGAGGTCTTTGTGACTTTTTTTTTTTTTTTCCTCCAAAAATAAAACTAATTTTTATCCCAGTGATAAAAGGATAGAGCATGGAAACTCTAGAAAATAAGGAGAATGGAGAAAAAGAAAAAAAGTTGAATCCTAATTCCACATTTTACGACAGATTGCTTGACATTTTTATGTGCGTCCTCCTGGTCTTTTTAGTGCTTATTTATCAAGCAGCCCCTAAAGCCAAACAGAGGAAGAGGAAGGGGTCCCTGGTCTTGAGGAATTTTTAGTCTACTTTTTGAAAATGGTTTGGGCCCAGGCACAGCGCGGGCACCTGTGTCCCGGCGTTAGGGAAGCTGAAGCAGGGGATCACTGGGGCTCAGGAGTTCAAGGCCAGCCCAGGGGACGCGGCGAGACCTTGACTCAAAAAAATAAAAAGAGGAGAAAAATTACATTTGAGGCTTGTAATGACACATTAGCGTGTTTCCTTCAAGTCCTATTTCTATGTCTCTCTTTTTGAAGAAAAAGTCTGGAAAAGAGACTGAGCATGCTGGCGTGCTTTGTGGATCTGAGGTCAGGGACCTTCCACGGTAGGCAGGAAGCGTCAGTTTCTACTGAGACTTGTGTGTCAGGCAGAGGAGATCAACGTAGAAGAAAGAGCTGCCCTTCAGAGCCACTCAGGCCTGGGCGAAATTCCAGATCGGTCCCTGGCGTCCTGTTTTTCCTGGACAAGTTTCTTGACCTCTCTGGACCTCAGTTTTCTACTGTGTAAAATGAGGATATGAGAAATACCTACCTACAAGGTTATGGGAGAAATACATGTACTCAGTAGGTGCTTAATAATTGGGGAAGTTTCTGATCTCAGAGGCCACAGGGAAGGAGCTTGACTAAATCATCAGTTAATCCATTCTCTTTCTTTTTGATAAAGAAACAGAATCCTGTAGGTAACCCATGTGTTTGAACTTAGATGAAAGGAAAACACATCTTACCGAAACCGACTCAGGAAGAAACAGAAAATCTGATCTGAATAGATGGTACGCATCAAAGAAATCAAATTAATCGTTTAAGAAATCTACCCACTAAAATTGGGCCTGCATAACTGTAAAACAGTTAACTATCAAAACTTTAAGAAATAGACAATTCTCTTTGTGCAGAAATTGTTTACAGAGTAGAAAAACAAGGTGACTGCTTTAACTCACCAGGTTATTTATGACCTCTTTATTAATAACAGATAAGGACTTGAGGGAAGAGAAATTCACTGTCATTTATGAACCCAGAAAATACAAGCCGATGAAATCCAGTAATGATTTTTAGTGAAAAAACCTTTAGACCAGTCGGCTTTGTCTTGTGACTTCTTATGTGATTCGACATTAGGCACTCTCTCCCTGCAGTTTATCTTATTAGTAGATAATTTAAGAAAAAAACTTAAATTTCTCAGTAAGTACAAAAATAACTATTTGTAATGAAAAGTTTCAATAAACTAAGAATAGAAGAAAATGTATTTATCCTGATGAAAGGTATCAATCTAAAATGAATACACATGACGGTGAGATGTCAACATTCCCTCTAAAGAAAGGTGGAGGTCAAAAAATACCCATGGTCCCCACTTCTGTTCCAGAATTTTTATTTTTAAACCCAAGTTCCTGGCCAGTGAAATAATCAGAAAAAGAAATAAAAGGTACAGAGACTGTAAAGAAAAAAGCAAAATGGTAGGTTTTGCAGAAGATATAAATGCCTGTATAGGACATGCAACAGAATCTATGGAACCAATTAGAGAATAGAACGAGGTCGCAAGATCAGGACAGAAAAATCAGTGCATTCCTATAGACCAGCAATAATTATGCAGTGTACTTGGGGAACAAATACCAAGGTCAATTAACTAAACTGGGTGCAGTGACTCTCGCCTGTGATCCCAGTGACTCTGGAGGCTGAGGCAGGAGGATTTTGAGTTCAAAGCCAGCCTTAGCAACTTAACCGAGGCTCTGAGCAACTCAGCGAGACCCTGTCTCTAAATAAAAATATTTTTAAAAAGGCTGGGGATGTGGCTCAGTGGTTAAGCACTCCTGGGTTCAATCCCTGTGCCAAAAAAAAAAAAAAAAAAGTTGTTTATGCAAAAGAGAAAAGACAAGCCCCAAGTTGGGAGGATACATTTCAGTACTTATTTCCAGCAGAGGATGAGAACCAGATGATCTATAGAATGCTTATGAAGTCAATTAGAAGAGAGAGAGAGAGAGAGAAAGCAACCATAAAAAATAGGACAGGGCTGGGGATATAGCTCAGTTGGTAGAGTGCATGCCTTGCAAGCATAAGGCCCTGGGTTCGATCCCCAGCACTGCAAAAAAAAAAAAAAAATAGGGGCAAAAGTTACCAACAGGAAATTCTCAAAAAAGAACCTCATGGCCAACAGTTCAGAGGCGTGTCCCTCACTAGGAATGGGCGAGATGTGGGTGGGACGCACAGAGGACGTCACACGCAGCAGATGGGTAAGCCTCTAAACAGTCAACCAAACCAGATGTCGGGGATGAGACCCGTTCTTACCGAGCTACTAATGGGGTTCAGAAACTTGGGGAGCTGTTCTGAGTAGAGTGAAGGCTTCACATGGCACAGGAGCTCCCAGGAGTGTGCGTGTGTACCTGTGTACCTGTGTATGGACAGGTACATACTCCTGGAAACGCTCTCACCTGTAAGAAGAGACCACGAGACTTCACTAGAGCATTAGTGATCAGAGTGCTAGACAGCTGGAGACCACCTAAGCAGGGTGGTAAATAAATAGCGCTACGTTCCCGCCTGGGAAAATTGGACAGAGGGATAATGAGATGAACTGGAGCTAAACGCACCGACATTACACATCTCTCAGGTGTAACGGAGTACAGTGAGTAAGTTGCAGAAAGATGTGTCCAGTGTGATACCGTTTACGTCCCGTTTGTCCTACAAAATAATGCTACGTGTCTTCGGTGTACGCATAGATGATAAAGGAAAAGTAAAAGCACGCGCAGGGACCTGGGGCTGGGGCTGGGGCTCAGTGGTAGAGCACTTGCCTGGCACGTGTGAGGCACTGGGTTCCGTCCTCAGCACCACATAAAAACAGAAATAAATAAATAAATAAAATAAAGGTCCATTGGTAACTAAAAATATGTTTAAAAAAAGCACGCTCAGGGCTGGCTGGTAGACAGTAAATTCGGGATCATGGTTTACAGGGATTCGGAAGAGGGGAGGAAGGAAGGTGGGGGAGGGGTGTACCAGGGACTCTCTCTTCTTTTTTTTTTTTTTTTTTGCCTCCCATCATCAGTATTTATTGAGCATTTACAGTGTACTAGGCACAAGAGAACATACAGAAAACATTATCGCTGCTCTTGAGGAGCTTACATTCTAAAAGGGGGAAAAAATACAACTCTTTTAAAATGGCATTTTGTTGTTCGGTGTTTTCTGTAAAGTACTGAGGAAATATTCTGTAGGGTGAGCTTTGGGTACAACTTAACCCCATCATTATTTAAAGAGAGAAAGAGGAAGGATTTTAAAGGCAGACAATGACAGACCATTCAGGATTGGTGGGGTTTACAGGGAGATAAACACAATCTCATCAACTAAGGAGAGATGTGCTGCAGTAAACAGGATATGGGAAATAGTTGGTGGGATGCAAGCAAAGGAAGCAGGGTGGGTATCTTAGACATTGAGTGGAGCCAGAAAGATCATGCGGCCTTTTCCCAAGTACGTGGCCACCAAATAGGAATGGTTGGTGACAAGACAGAAGGCTAAAAAAGGAAGGTAATCTTATGCACCTAACAAATAGAATAAAGGATCAAAATTGAAGGCAGGCCATAGAATATCAAGAAATTCTTAAAAACCAAAATGATTTGGAAGCACAAAACTTACAGTTAATGCTACCCAATGTCATGATGGGCCAAGAACATTGTGGCTTCCTAAGTTAGAAAATGCCATATACCAAAATTTTGAATGGAATATAATACACTTTTCCAATCAATCTCATCCTCCCCCAGAAAAAATTTTTTTCATTTTTTTTGGGGGGGAGGGAGGAGGGGAAACATGGGACATGGTTGAGAATGGTAGTTATATTAGTAGTATTTTTGTTGTTATAAACTTTGCATTTAAACTTGGTAAAAGCCCATTAGCTGCCAAGAGGGAATAAGGAATACATTTCCAAGAATGTACAATTTACTTTAGAGAAGTTTCAAAACCAAAAGACTAATTTACATGAAAAGCTGTAGAGAAAGTAGTTGAAAAGTCCATTCATAAAACTTTTATTCCACTTACATGAACTTAATACACGGGTTCTTAACAATTATGCTTGGATTATTCATGAAAATTTCATAAGACATTAAAGCTAGCCATCATCTCAAGTTATTTCCCTGTTAACTATTTTTTACAGCACATGCATGTTAGGCAAGTATCAAAAAAAAAAAAAAAATCACAAAAGCAAAAAAAAAAAAAAAAAACCTAAAAAAAAGTTAAATACATGGGTTTTGCTTTGTTTACTGCTGAGCTTGATATACATAACGTATTGGATATCAAGCAATTCATTTTTACTGCATCTTTACTTTACATTTGTTCTTAGGTTGCCTAAAACATTTAAATACAAATAAAATGTGTAGCAAAAATAATGAAAGCAAACAGCAGGTAACTTTACAAATAATGGAATGTGAACCGTTTCTGCCCTTATCCAGAGTAAATTGGGTTACAACTTTGTCCAAAGGAGCACTTCTGCAGCAGTAGTCAAAGCTGTGCACACTGAGATCGACTATTCCACAGAAACACATGATTCACACATGTAGGATCCATGGGATATCTTTTTTTTTTTTTTTTAAGTTCAAGTGATAAGCTATTTTTATTAATAAGCAATGAAAAATAGACGGCACTTAGGGAAGAAATATTGACTCTGCTCTTTTTTCAGTTGACTGATCGCATGTGCTTCTGTTGGTGGGATTACCTGTCCCACCTTGGTTTCCCAGCAGGGTCCTCGAGGTGCAGGGCAAACAAAAAATGGTGGCCCAGTGCTGTTCTCAGGGAGGGATTCACTGTAGGCCTCGACCCTGCGGGCTTCCCACAGCGCGATGGTGGCCTTCACCGGCTTCTCCTCTTCGATCTTGGTCAATCTCGTCCGTCAAGGCCAGAATAAATACGTACAGGTTGCCGAAAAGAAGTGCAAAACTGTGTCCCAGGAGCCATTTCAGAGCAACGAGAGGGTGGTGGTCTTCCAATTCAGCAAATAAGTCCAACAGTGTTGGACAGAAGAGCCCCGGGAGAGACATGACCGTATTCACCTTCAACTAGCGATGGAACTAAATTTGTCAGCTGTTTCAGGGTCGCCGATCAGGGAGTCCTAGCTGCAGAACATTTTCCCGCTGAAGATTGTCACCAAGGTTTTTGGTCATCCTGTCAAAACAGGGAGTTTAACCCCACAGCAGAACAGAAAAAGAAAGGGGGAGGTCTACCTTCTTTCTTTAAAAAAAAATCTTAAGCAGAGCTGGGCACAGGTGTGTGTGCCTGTGTTCCCAGCTTCTCAGGAGGCTGAGGCAGGAGGATCGCACAAACTCAAGAGGCTGGAGACCAGCCTGGGCAACATAGCAAGA
Source organism: Sciurus carolinensis (assembly GCF_902686445.1). Taxonomy (NCBI): domain Eukaryota; kingdom Metazoa; phylum Chordata; class Mammalia; order Rodentia; family Sciuridae; genus Sciurus; species Sciurus carolinensis. The sequence continues at coordinate 131,264,713 of NC_062220.1, forward strand.
CCCTGCCCCCCAAAACAAAACAAAACTTAAGCAACTGTGAACAAATTAAGATTTAAACCATTGGATAGGAGCCAGGTGTTTTTTATTCTGCATTTTAAAAAAATCTTTATTATTCTGCATTTTTAAAAATTCTGCATTTTTAAAAATATGCTTTAATGATTCAAAAGGAGGAAGAACTAGGAAATTCACTCTTCTTTCGTGACAGGTCATCTCTCTCCTGACAACATCAAATTTTTCCTCTTTTCTCCCCTCTCTCAGGCTCTCTTTAAACTGTGGGGCTCCCCAGACAAGTACCCCAAAGACATCCTGACCTACACTGAATTAGTGTTGGACTCCCAGGGCCAGCTGGTGGAGATGAACCGACTTCCTGGTGGAAATGAGGTAGGAGTCAGCAGAGTCCGCTTTTTAAAAATGTGTCCTGCGAAGAAACTGTTTTCTTTATGCAGCGGTGTCCCTTGCAGGTGGGCATGGTGGCCTTCAAAATGAGGTTCAAGACCCAGGAGTATCCCGAAGGCCGGGACGTGATTGTCATCAGCAATGACATCACCTTCCGCATTGGGTCCTTTGGACCCGGGGAGGATCTTCTCTACCTGAGGGCGTCCGAGATGGCCCGGGCGGAGGGCATCCCCAAGATCTACCTGGCAGCCAACAGCGGGGCGCGGATCGGCTTGGCAGAAGAGATCAAGCACATGTTCCAGGTGGCCTGGGTGGACCCAGAAGACCCCCACCAGGTACCTCTTGAAGCCGGGGTGGCGGTGTGGTGGGGCCTAGCGAGTGCAGATCCGACATCCTCAGCTGAAAACCTGAAATCAAAAATCCTTCAAAATTCAAAACTTCTTGAGCTACCAACCTGAAACCCCCAGGGCGACATCCTACGCCTGACTCTAAACAAGTCACAGTCACTTTAGGGCAAGTGCACTAAAAATATTGAATAAAATGACCTTCAGCCTCTGTGGACGGGGCGGAGATGAAACAGAAATGAATTTTGAGTTGCGTCCCGGGCCCTTCGCCCAAGAGGTCTCAGTGGGTCTATGGAAATCCTTCCAATCTGAAAAAAATCCCAAACCCCAAACGCTCCTTGGGCCCAAGCGTTTCAGATTAGAGACCGCCAGCCTCTCCTGTAGGGTCCCTGGGGCTGATGGCACTCAGGAGAGGAGAGAAAAAAATCCAGCCCTTTAAATGTGCGAAGCAGGTGTCCCCCTGACGGATGCTGTGCGGGTGTGGGAGTCTGCTGTCCACCAGTGTCGTGGGAGGCGGCGATCAGGACGAAATGCCTCAGAACCCTCGGAGGGATGATAATGAAAACGGATTTCTAGATACGGAGCAGATGCATGCTGAGTTGCTCCTGAATGGGCAAGTGGGGGAAGCACCTGGGGACGTCACCCGGGGACGGACAGACCCCAGCTGCCTTCAGCAGCAAGAAGAAGGAGAGAAAAGCTCACACCTCCTGAGACCCCAGGGGACATTTGCCTTTCCCATCCCGAGGCACATTCTCCTGACTGAGATAACTGCTTCCCCCGTTAAGGGGACAAAAATCATTTGGGGATAGCAAAAAAAAAAAAAAAACTTTTCTTGTAGAAGTTGACCATCCCTAATCCAAAAATCCAAAATCCAAAATGGTCCAAAATCTGAAGCATTTTGAGCATTGATGGGACGCCACAAGTCGAACACTCCACACCTGACCTCTCGATGCAAAGAAAGAGCACAGAGTTCTTCAAATGTGGACTCACGAGCCAGGCGCAGTGGCACATGCCTGTCATCCCAGCAGCTCGGGAGGCTGAGGCAGGAGGATCTTGAGTTCAAAGCCAGCCTCCGTGAAAGGGAGGTGCTAAGCAACTCAGCGAGACCCTGTCTCTAAACAAAATACAAAATAGGACTGGGGAGGTGGGTCAGTGGTGGAGTGTCCCTGAGTTCAATCCCCGGTTCCTACCCCACCGAAAGTGTGAAATCATGTTACCTTCAGCCTATGTGCGTAAGGGCCTTGTGAGACGTAAATGAGTTTCATGTTTAGACTTGGGTTGCATCTCCAAGATATTTTGTTGATGAGATTTCAATTATTCCAAGATTTGAAAATACCTAAAATGAGGAACACTCCTGGTCCCAAGCGTTTTGGATAAGGGATAGCCAACTTGTGTATACAGCATAGACACACACAGCACACGAACAGCACACATTTATTTTTTTGGTACTGGGGATTGAACGCAGGGGCACTCAACCACTGAGCCACATCCCCAGCCCTTTTCTGTATTTTATTTAGAGACAGGGTCTCGCTGAGTTGCTTAGGGCCTGGCTAAGTGGCCGAGGCTGGCTTCGAACTCGAGATCCTCCTGCCTCAGCCTCCGGAGCTGCTGGGATGACAGGCGTGCACCCTACGCCCAGCAGCAGTTGATCTTTAGTATTGCATTTTCATGGGGGATGCCAACAATAAGGAAAAAGTATCTGGAAGGGCTCCTTTGGAGGAGCAGTGATGTCAATCTGGGGAGTAATGACAAGCGGGACCAGGGAGCCCATGAGACGGCGCTGCAAGGGTGGCAGAGCTGCTTGGCTCGGAGCAGACCTGCGGTCTGCAGCTGTCCTTCCCATGGTGTGGTCGGGAGCATGCTGATCGGCGCGAGTGACATCCGCCCCGCAGCGTTGGCGTTGAAGACACAGCAGAGGCTCGCGCAGGGCGGGGAGCTGGACTCCTGGCCTCACCCGTAGTGTTATTTTTTAAGGGATTTAAATACCTGTACCTGACCCCCCAAGACTACACCAGAATCAGCTCCCTGAATTCCGTCCACTGCAGACACATCGAGGAGGGAGGGGAATCCAGGTGAGTGACTGGCCGGGGGTCCCCTTCATTTTGCCTGTGGTTCATTAAAGCTCCTCGGGGGGAATCCGTCTCTGCTTCTAGGCTGGTGGCAGTGTCCTCAGGCGGGGCGCTGCCGGAACAGTAGGACCCCTGCCCTTCCGTGCGGGGCACCCATAACTTAAGCATTTGGGACACTTCCAGGGTGCACCCCTTCGGGTCGTCCCAAAACCAGTCACCGCTTTCTCAATTGCCATGATGTCCCGGGAGCTACAGGCTCACGTTTTTATCCCCAAATTACCCAAATCGGTGCCGTGGTCATCTGGGAAGGTACCCGTGAGAGGCAAGGGTCCGTTCTTTGAGAAGGTCTCCAAGGCTCCTGCCTGTCTTTTCCAGGGAAGATCATGTTTATTTATCCTAATGGGATCAGAGAATTTCCCAGGTGTGATTTTTCTGGATGATATATGGTGGGGAGACTTGAAAAAATAATTTTTAAAAAAAATCTCCATAGTCGAGTAAGTTTGAGAAACTCCAAGTTAAATGAGAGCTAATAACCTCCTTCCGGCAGCCGCCTCGGAGCCTTTGATTCACTAACGCGCTTGGTGAATGTCTTAACGGGGTTTGGCTTCACGGTGTTCCTCATTCTTCCGTGGCCACAGGACCTTGGTTGGTTGATCATGAACTGTGTGCTCCCACCTCTTTGGAGACCTCAAGCTGGTCTAGACTGCTTTGGAGCCATGGGGGCCGGGGTAGTCACTCCGGATAGGCAGACATCCTTGGCTGGGGGAGGGTGATACCTGCTGAACTTGACCTCTTAGATTTTTCGGTGCCGAAGGCGAGGGTCCTGGGCCCCTGCTTTCCCGTTAGCCCCGGCTGCGTTCTCCTGATCCGGTCCTTTCCCTCACTCATCCCGCCTGCTTTGGGTCCTTGGGACCCGCATCCCCCTTGAATCCTGGGGGGACAGAGTTCAGTCTTGCACCTGCGCTTGGCCGTCCCTCAGGTACATCATCACCGACATCATCGGGAAGGACGACGGCTTGGGCGTGGAGAACCTGAGGGGCTCGGGCATGATCGCCGGGGAGTCGTCCCTGGCGTACGATGAGATCGTCACCATCAGCATGGTGAGCCGGCCCTGCTTGCTTTCCCTTTCCAAACCCTCCATCACGGCGACTTTACGGTCGTCACAGAAGTGGAGGGACTTAGCCCTGAGCCCCCGGGGGCCGTCTCCTGGCTCCTCCGGGGACCAAAACAAAGCCATTCCTATTTTCCATCCCATTTTACAATATTTTCAAGCCAAATCTCCCATCAGGTCTTTTCACCCAGTAACCTCCGTCGAGTCCCAAGTTTTCAAATCTGTGACTATTTCAACAAAATCGACTCCGTGCGTTGAGATAGGTTGGAAATCGTCATCTAAAGCTTATTGAATCATCTGTCATCCTTAGTAATAAATAGTAATGAATATTATCACTGATCATTCACCCATTTTCTCCGAAGAATAAAACTCCCCAAATCCGTTTATTTCAAAGTTACCTTAAGTGAAATACTTGATTCTCAATCTAAGTGTTTTCGGCGTTCTGGAAATGGGACGATGGGACATAATGGACCTCAGGGTGGAGCCTGGACGCAGAAGGATCTTGCGCCCATTTATGTAACTGCAATCCTATTAAGGCACCCCGACAAAATCCACGGTTTCTTTAATACCAGAACCCAGTTTTAACAGTTACCCTTTTGTAGTTGGTTTCTTTGAATTGGGATCCAATCTTTCCTTCTTTTAAAGGTGTTAAGGGTTTAGGAAAAGTTTTGCCTGACTTCAAATGGTATTAAGTGAACCCTCCCCTACACACACACAACCCGTCCAAAACAATGTCCTCTGTTTCTCGTAGTAGCCGTAGTAGCCGTGGTAGCCGTACTCTTCAGCAATAGAGTGTCCTTCACGGCCTTAGTATTACACGTGGTGTCTGATCTCCATTTTCCAGGTGGAAAGTGTCGGGCATGAGTCTTTTTTTTTTTTTTTCTTAAGTTTGTTGTCTAGGTATCTATGAGTAGTCTATTTCTTTGAATTTTGGGACAGTTTAGGACTCACCAGACACTACAAGGTAGTACAGAGGATTCCTGGGTGCCCTTTGTACAGCTCCATGACAGTATCTTACCTACCACGGTAATTATCAAAACCGGGGAGGTGATGTTGGCACAGTGCTGCTGGCCTGCAGCACACCTGACCTGGATTCCGTCCATGTTGACTCTCACTCCTGGATGTCCTTTTGTCTGTGCGAGAGCACGAGATCACTGGTGAATGGCTGAGCAGCACACGAGCAGCTTGAGATCCCGGATGCTCCGTCCGCTGCTTATCTTCACAGCCTCCTTCTTTGTGAACTGTGTTCTTTTTAGATAGCTGTGCTGGTCTGCTTCCTCTCACTGTAACAAATAACCTGAGAAAAGCAACTTACAAAGAGAAAAGGTTTATTTTGGCTCACAGTTGTGGAGGTTCTGGTCCATGATGGGTTGGACCTGTCGCTTTGGGGGCTGTGACCAGGCAGCACATTATGGTGAGGGCCTGTGGAGGAGGAAAATCTCTCTCCTCATGGCCAGAAAGTCAAAGGGAGCGAGGAAGGGGCTGGGGTCCCGCAGTCCTCTTCAAGGGTGTGTTCCTAGTGACCCAAGGCCCTCCTACCAGCTGCTCTCCTTTAAAATTTTTACCATCTCCCAATATGACCAGGCTGGGGACCAAGCCTTTAACACAGGTCTTTTATTCAGCTTTCTCTGCTGCTGTGACTAAAGGACCCGACCAGAACAACTGTAGAGGAGGAAGAGTTTATTTAGGGGCTCACAGTTTCAGAGGTCTCAATCCTTAGACAGTAGGCTCCATTCCTCAGAGCTTGCGGTGAGGCTGAACATCATGGCGGAAGAGTGTGGCAGAGGGAAGCAGCTCACGTGATCAGGAAGCAGAGAGAGACTCCGCTCTCCAGATACAAAATACATACCCCAAAGCCCGCTCCCAATTAACCACCTCCTCCAGCCACACCCCACCCGCCTCCAGTTACCCGTCAGTTAATCCCATCAGGGACTAACCCTGATTAGTTTAATGCCATAACCCGATCATCTCTCCTCTAAACCTCTTGCATTATCTCACACGTGAGCCTCTGGAGACCCCACATCTCAACCGTAACAATGTGGGCGTTTAGGGGACACTTAAGACCCATGTAATCGCAGAAACCAAGCTCCACCCAATGAGTGGCGTGGAGGATGAGCTTTGGTTTTCTTGGTTTGGCCCCAAATCAGGTTGCCACTGTCCACGACGTAATTTCACTTGTGCCTGGTAGGCTGTGGGGTTCTTCCTCCGTGGGGCCGGGGACAGGCCACCCTGTGGGACTCCAGAGCCGTCCTGTCTCCTCAGGTGACCTGCCGTGCCCTTGGAATCGGGGCCTACTTGGTGAGGCTAGGCCAGAGGGTGATCCAGGTGGAGAACTCCCACATCATCCTCACAGGAGCTAGTGCCCTCAACAAGGTGACCAAGAGGGGCCCCATGGGGGGCTGCGGGCGCCGAGGGTCCTTTAAACATTCCCATTGACCTCTGGTGGGGACTCCATCCCAATATGAAGCCGGTTTCATCCCTGCTGACATGAGAGCTGTTTTTCCAATTCGTAATTATCTGGGCCCCTCGTGAACCAAAACAAAATAAGTCTTAAGCTCTTCCGATGGCACTATTTTACATTAACAAATATTAAAGTGGCACGATACTTTGTAGAAAACCGGAAAAGGCCCGGAAAATCATTTTGCGGCTGCTCTTAATTTCGGCACGGTTCCCACGCACGCTCTTCCCGTGGCTGATTCATAGCACAGGTGCATCTCGGTGGTTTACTTTCGTCACTGTACTCAGAGAGTCCCCGAGTTGCTGGGAAGCCTCCGCACTTAACCTCTGCTTCTGGCGCCAGCGGCGGCGGCGGTGGCAGCTGGAGATGCAGATTCTCAGTCCCGCCGCCATAGACCTGTTGCACCAGAGCCGGTTTTGAGATTGCCAAAGTCGCCAGCCTCAGCCCTGGTCCTCAGACTGGGCCACGTGTGGGAATGGCCTGGAGATATTTAAAAAGCAGCAATGACACGTGATTCCTGATGTCATTGGTCTGGCAGGAGGTTTGAATGCTCCCGGTTGATTCTCACGTGCAGCCGGGATTGAGGACCCCCTCTGGGCCACGTGATTTCCCACGGGTGGACGGGGCCCCTGGCCGTGCAGGACTTCGCTCACCGCACTGTGTCCACGCAGGTGCTGGGAAGAGAGGTCTACACCTCCAACAACCAGCTGGGTGGCGTGCAGATCATGCATTTCAACGGCGTCTCCCACGTTACCGTGCCGGATGACTTTGAAGGGGTCTATACCATACTGGAGTGGCTGTCCTATATGCCAAAGGTGCAGTATCACCCCTGAGCTCAGAGCCTAGAAGACTCCATCATCAAGGCCACGGGTGTGGTGTGGGAGGGTGCGGGTAGGAAGCGCTTCCGACGTGGCCGGGGTTCATTCACTCCTCCCTCCTGCCTCTCTGATGCCCAGCCCTGCACTAAAGACCAGCTGTTCTTTGCCGTTTTGGTGGAATCCTTTAGAAAGGAGTGACCTTCACTCTCCACCTTCATCAAATCCATTTGAATCCTAAAATGCACTCAGAAATCCCCAAAACTAAAAAGAATGCACAGATGGTCAATCCTCGTCTGGCATTTCCTCCGAAGCCCTAGCAGGAAGCTATCGCTGCATAACCAGGCGTAATCGTAGTCGGGGAGAAAGATCACAGGTGTTTCTGATGAGCACTGGAGACTGAATTGGGGACTGGCTTTCTTTTCTAGGATAACCGCAGCCCAGTCCCTATCATCACACCCACTGATCCCATTGACAGAGAAATCGAATTTCTCCCATCCAGAGCTCCCTACGACCCCCGGTGGATGCTTGCAGGAAGACCTCACCCGAGTAAGTCCCTAAGTGTTTTGCCAGGGGCCTGGGACTTGGGTTTCTTTTCCGGGCCCAGGATAAAAAAGCATGAAGGTCGACGCATTGATATTTCCCCCCCACATCCTAGTGGGGTGCCCCTAAGCAGAAATGGCAGTGGCATGAGGGGATGGAGATTTTACTCTATGGGTTTCCGGATCATTGACCAATAAGTGTTGGAAGCAGTTTCTACGGTTTCCGGGGCTCATAGCTGGAAGGGGACTCTGTGAGTTTCCCAGAATGGGCACCTTGGCCTCTTTGGGGCGGCCACACACACACACACACACACAGACACGCACATGCACGTGCACATACACACTTCTCTCCCCTTCTGAAAGGGATGGCTTTGTCTCCCGGGGGTATGTCATTACATTCTGAGCAACCAGAACAGACAGGAAAGCTGAGCTACCCTGTCACCACATCCCAAGTCTAGAATTCCACCACGGCTCCCCGTCCACCTTGGTCTGCTCATTCAGCTGAGCATGGAGGCAGGAGGTGTGACCCTCCGGGCAGCAGAAGGATCTCCTGGTCTCTTTCCCGCTCTGCTTCCCTCTTGGGTGCTTGCTGCTCTAAGCACGGAGGGGCCATCCCCAAATCAGTTCAGCTGTTGTGCGTCGTGCGGAAAGCCTTCTCTGTCCAGTCAGGCCCGGCCTGCCGTGGACACCCGGGTGGGCCATTCGGGCCCCAGCACCCAGCTCTGGTCTCCCACGCCTGCAGCCTGAGATGCTTCCTGCCAGCTTCTCTCGTCTCCTCATGACGGTGACGCTGGGCCGTGGATTTAAGTTACTGTTTCCTTCCCGGAAGCGGCAGTTGGCGTCAGTCATTTTTACCCTTCTCTGGGAAATGGAAGGCTCTCTTGCCAGTCCAGGGGTCATTAGGCTGCAGCCAGCAGGTCAGGAATGGTTTCCAGGGCTTCTGGTCCCTTCCTGAACGAGGTGTCCGGAAGGCATGCTCCTGGTCAGGTGGGGCAGGGACCGGGGTTGGGATTCGATTCCAGGGTGTCCGGCATCGTCGGGGGTTGGAGGCAGCTGGAGGCTCCGCGGGGGCGGAACGTCTCCGCAGCCATGTTTTCCGTTGCTGCTGTTTGGGTCTGGGGAGGCGGGTGATGGGATCTGCATGATTTTAGGGCTATGAGGTCAAAGTCAGGCTGTCCCCGGGCCGGGGACGACGGCTCCTGTCTTCTGCCCACAGCTCTGAAGGGAACCTGGCAGAGTGGATTCTTCGACCAGGGCAGTTTCAAGGAGATCATGGCGCCCTGGGCCCAGACGGTGGTGACGGGGCGAGCAAGGTAACCCCGAGGCAGAGGGAGCCGCTGCCAGCCTGGACTCACAGGCCCTGGGACTCCCAGTGTTTTCTCCTTGGTCCCAGGATTTTCTGAAAAAACAAAACAAAACAAAACAAAAACAAACAAACAAAAAAAAACAGTTTGGCAAAAGGTTTTCTGGAGGACGAAGCCATTGGTAGAGTCTGGTCTCGTCTGTGGCCTCAGAAGGCATCTCAGCTACTCCTGGGGCGGGGACCTTGCCCCTAGCCTCTGTCCCCTCACCGTGGGGTCCCTTTGGGACTCAGAAGGTGGCCCTGGGTACCCTTCCAGAGAACCCCAGACACTCAGCACTCTGAGCCCCGTGTCAGGAGCCCCGAGGGGGCTGACGGAAGGCCTCCGTGCTGCCGGGCCTCCAGAGGCGGGTGCCACTCTCTGGCCACGTGGCCTCAGCTGCCCGAAAACTCTTCCCTTACCTGGAGCCCAGGGCCACATCCTCAGATCCCTGGCACCAAGTCGTAGCTGCATGTCCAGGCTCTGGAGTGGACGTCAGGTCAAGCCCTGGCGTCGCCCCTCACCGTCCCTGGGCCTCCCTCCGTGCCCTCATCTGTAAAATGGGGATGATAATCCTACCCGAAGGGTGTTCGTGTTACAGACTGACAGCATCTTCCAGGGCGCCCCCTGTGGGGAGGTTGCTACTGTCGTTAATATCGTCCACCTTCCTGGACAGTAAACACTAGAACCCTAGGCGTAGTTTTGGCATGAAGTTGCTTTCTCTGCAAGCATTTATTTATTTATTTTTATTTTTTGCGGTGCTGGGGATCGAACCCAGGACCTTGGGCTTGCAAGCCAAGCACTCTACCGACTGAGCTACCTCCCCAGCCCCTAAAAAAGACTTTTTCACAAAAACCTGAGATGAAGTCCATACCTCCTTCCACACGGAAGCCCTTGGTGTGGGGGTGGCTGTCCCCCAGCTGCCCGTAGGGTTATTGCATGGGTGAAAGAGAACATCTCTGTGATGCACGTGACCTGGGGTGGCCAGCAGGACATGGTGACGGTGGCTGGTGTCACGGCGTCCCCTGAGCTGAGTTTCCACGGGTGGCTTGTCCCTGCCTGCCTGTCGGCCGTGGTCATGGTTAAAGTGGACACGTAAGGCCGGTGGCGGCTCAGGGTAGAGCGCTTGACTGACACATCCAAGGCCCTGACGTAAGAAGTCTAGGGCAGTCATTTGAATGACGGGTCCGTCCGCCTGGGGGCTTCCTCGCCCCCACCTGCCGCGTATGACAGTCCAGCCGCCATCGCAGGAAGTCCTCTGGGACCAGCAGCTCTGGCCCCCGCGCCCCTCCCCCGACAGGTCCCGCCCCCCGAGGGCCCCCGCAGGACCCCAGCTGGCCAGGTTCTCAGCACTTGGGAGCTTTTTCCTTGCCTTCTACTAATCCACCGGATCGAAGCTGGTGTTCTCCTCCGCATGGCCGGGTCCCCACTCCCAGAGACACCTGCAGCCAGGGCCGGGCGGACCCCGAGCCCCCCGAGATCTGCCCGGGTGCTGCCCGGCGCCCGGCTCACGTGTGCTTGCCTTCCAGGCTGGGGGGCATCCCTGTCGGGGTGATCGCCGTGGAGACGAGGACCGTGGAGATGGCCGTCCCCGCGGACCCGGCCAACCTTGACTCCGAGGCCAAGGTGAGGAGGCCAGGACCACAGCTGCTGGTCCCCTCAGTCTGCCGATGGCAGGAGGCGGGAAGCAGGGGTCGCGGCCCCGGGTGGCGCTCTCCGCTCTCTCGGGCTCCCTCGGCTGCAGCAGTGTCCTGGGGGCCCCGCCTGCCCCCACCTGCCCGCTGCCCTTTCTCTGCTCGGCTGCAGCCCACGCTGGGCACTGCCCGGGGCCGGGGGACAGGGGGCCCTCGCTGTGCTACGCGGTCACATGAGGGCCAGAGCAAGTGAGCTCTGGGTCCTCCTTCAGAGCCTCCGCTCTGGTGTGGGTGCCAGGGCCGGGCCGGGCCGGGGGCCCCTGCGTCCCGGGGCCGCCGCTGCTGGGGCGCCTGAGCAGGCAGCTCTGTCTTCCAGATAATCCAGCAGGCCGGCCAGGTGTGGTTCCCAGACTCCGCCTACAAAACGGCCCAGGCCATCCGGGACTTCAACCGGGAGAAGCTGCCTCTGCTCATCTTTGCCAACTGGAGGGGCTTCTCCGGGGGCATGAAAGGTAGGGCCACCTTGTCCGCGCGGTGGCCTGGAGCCTCGGGTGCCCGGGGCGGCTCCTTCTGCATGTCCTGCCCCTCGGTCACCTTAGCTGTTCCTCCTGAAGGCGGGAGGCGGCTCAGGTAGCGCCGGCCTGTTTTATAGATGAGGCACCGCACGCCGGAGGCCGCGTGGCCTCCTAGGGGCGGCTCCTGGAGGGGCAGGCGGGGAGGTCAGTCCCGGAAGCTCCTGGGTGGCCCGGGCTCTCCCCTCCCCACTTGGTAACATGAGGAGGACACGTACCCGTCCTCCTTCCTGGGCGCAGCTCCGAGCCTCAGGTCACCTCAGGGCTTTGAGAGGTGGCGGCTCTCCGTGGGGAGGGAGGCAGATCTGCTGTGCATCCTTGCTAGCTGGGCAACCTCTTTGAGCCTCAGTTTCCCTCCTTTGTGAAAGGAGTTAGAAATGAGGACCCACCTCGGAGGGAGGGCCACGGGGAAGATCCAGTGCACCGATCCTGGCACACGGTGCTCTTACGGGTGATGTTGTCACTGTCACCATGGAGGGTGCCTGAGCACTTGGAGTGCAGTGTCTTGGTGGGAGATGAGGGCCATGGGGAGCAGAGGTCAGGGTGGGCGGGGTCTCCGAGGCCAGTTGCTTGCGGTGCCTCTGTTCCCAGGCGAGGACTCTGGGTGACTGACCTGTCCAAGGCCACACCGCCACCCAGGGAACAGTCTGTGCCCGGACCGGCCCCCCAGTCCCAGCCGAGAGCGCGCCAAGCCTCCCAGCTGGCCCCGCCCCCTGGGGACCCCGGGACACTCTGGGCTGCGGGCCTCCAGTCCCTCAGCAGCCGGGCGGCCCTGCCTTTCAGACATGTATGACCAGGTGCTGAAGTTCGGAGCCTGCATCGTGGACGGTCTCAGGCAGTACAAGCAGCCCATCCTGATCTACATCCCGCCCTACGCAGAGCTCCGCGGAGGCTCCTGGGTGGTCCTGGACGCCACCATCAACCCCCTGTGCATAGAGATGTACGCGGATAAGGAGAGCAGGTGGGTGTGCCGCCCCCACCCCCCAGCACCTCTGAAGTCACAGGGGACATTCTCGGGTCCGCAGAGACCAGAGACCCTTCCCTCGACTGGGGCAGAAGCAGCGTGAGAGTGGATTTTCTCAACAGCCAGGGGCTGGAACCCACAGGTGGTGGAGGTTTTGTCTCTTTTTAGGTAACGTGCACTCAAGGAAGTTCACACTCGAAAAATAATAAAATAATAAGAAATAGAAACAATCAAGGAAAGACCAAAAGCACATGAGCCTCCTGGCAGTCAGGTTGAAAAGGGAAATACGAGTCAGGCATCTCTCACCAGACTCTGAAGCTAGTGTTAGGGCCCAGGGTCCGTCACAGGGCCTGGCTCCTCCTGGCGGGTGAGGCCGTGCTTCCTGAGCACACGACCGGATGAAGGCGTCTTGTACGAGGGGAGCCCAGTTCTTTGTGGGAGAGGAACCTTCTCGGTATTTTCTTTAGGAGGAATTAACCCCAGGAGCTCTTCTAGAAAGGATGAAGATAAGAATGCCTGCCATACGAGGATTGAGGCCTTCAGAGGGAACCCTTTATGCCACCTGCTGTGTCGGACATAAAGTCCTCAAGAGTAGTTCTTCCCCAGATATAGGGCACACGGTCCCCGTGTTCGTGCCTTCTTTCTTCCTTCGATTCAGTGGGCCGTTATTGAGTTCCTGCCACGTGCCAGGCATTTTGTTAGGTATTGTGACCTGATGTCCAGTCTTCCTGGTGCCTAGATCCTCCTGGGGGCCAGTCCTTGAGAAAAACTCAGAATCCTGCACCACACTTGAATCGGCTCAACAGTACCTTCTCACCCTGGCCACTAGGAAGCTCAGAGCTGCCTGTCGTGTTTCTTAGGGCTTAAGCTGTCAAAAGCAAAAGGGAGCGAGGTAGACTGCGGGGTAAGTGAGAAGGTTGGACATGAGAGGGTTGTCTCTCAGGACATGCTGGGCTCTCCTCATACCTTCTAAGCTTTAAAGAGCTCACAGACTGTGTCCCAAGTCTAGAAGAACAGAAGTTGGGAAAGTCAGAAAGGACGGTGCCCAGAGAGTTATGCTATTATGGAGAAAGTCATATGCTCATGAAGCTCCAAGGGCTCTCCAGAGTTCAGAAAGCATAATTTTAAAAAGTTGACTCAGTCCTTCCTTCTCTGGATAGAGAAACAGAAACCCAGAGAGGGAAGGTGACTTGCCTGAGGACACACAGCAAATCTGCCTGAGAGCTGACACCCAGGTCGCCCAGCTCTCTTACCCTCAGCTCCCTCAACCGCCACCAGCTATCAGTGGCTAGGCGATACCTGTATCCTCCCCATCCCTGCCTCTTCTTTTTACAGAGGGGGTGTTCTGGAGCCAGAGGGTACGGTGGAGATTAAGTTCAGGAAGAAAGATCTGGTAAAGGCCATGAGGCGGATCGACCCAACCTACAAGAAGCTGGTGGAGCAGCTAGGTAAGAGGGCCAGGGGCATCGCCCCTCAGAGGCCGGAGATGCCAGCTGGTTCCATCACGGGTGGTTTCTAGTGGGTTAAAAATACAATAAAGGGGCTGGGGAGATAGCTCAGTCAGTAGAGTGCTTGCCTTGCAAGCACAAGGCCCTGGGTTCGATCCCCAGCACCCAAAAAAAAAAAAAAAAAAAAAAAAAAAATACAATAAAGACACACCAAACATGGCTGTGGTCTTTGTGAGATTTTCCAAATTTTTGTATTTCCAACTCAGTCCTTTTAACATTCTCACACACACACACACACACACACACACACACACGCATACCGAGGTTTACTATCCCTTGGGCACAGAAATGTTCCAGATTGCCAAATTTTTTTGGACTTGGAAATATCTGCATCTATACAACAAAATCTCCTGGGGACGGGACCCACATCTAAACACAAAGCTCGTTTATGTTCCGTCTCCACCTTATATATAAAACCCGAGGGTGATTTCTTACAAGGTTTTTATTGCCTGCATTTTGATGATGGTCTGTCCCATGAGGTCAGGAATCCTCTCCTTGTGACATCATGTCAGCGCTTAAAAAGTTTTAGTTCTTTGCAGCATTTGGACTTCGGATGTTTTGGGTTAGGGCTGCTAACAATTTACCATTGCAAATTTATTTCTTAGCACAAAGTGTAACAGTTGTAGTATTGGGAGCCAATTAGGACCACTAGAATTTTGGTGGGTGACCAATTATCTATTCATGTAACATTTTTATTAGCGCATTACACTGACACCTAATAGCAGGGTTCATTTCGACGCAATCGTACATTTGTGGAATGGAGCTGGCTCCGGTTAGAACATTTTTCCGTATCTTTGTGGGCCCTTTCTGTTGCCTCTTTTAAGATATATCCATTTAGTTCTTTTGCCCATTTTTAAAATTGGGTTATTTGTTGGGGGGGTTGTGTTTAAGTTTTTGAGTTCTTTATATATTATGGATATTAATCTCATTGGAGCAGCTGGTGAAGATTTTCTCCCATGTTCTTGGATAGACAAAATTAATAAAGTCAAAGTGGCCAAATGAGTAGAAGTGTGATACCAATTCAAGCAATTCCCATCGACACGCCAACAACATTCTTCATTTAGGACTGTAAAAGCAGTCCTGAAATTTATTTGGAAGAATAAAAGACCCAGAATAACCAAAAGCAATCCCGAGCAAGAAAAGCCAATGCTGGAACCTCCGATTACACTACAGAGCTACGGTACCAGAACCAGCATGGCACTGGCATCAAAATAGACACGAGGACCAATGGACTGGAAGACACGGAGACAACCAGATAGAGTCATCCGGTACTCGGCAAAGGTGCCAGCCGCATACCCTGGAGGGAAGGCAGCCTTTTTAACAAATGGTGCTGGGAGAACTGGATATCATTGGGGAGAAGAACGGGGAACTACGTCCTCCTCTGTCACCCTGCACAAAAGTGGATCAGAGACCCAGGAATTAGACCAGACGCTCTGCAAGAACTCGAAGACGACGGACTCAACACGCCAACACACTGCCGCAGACGCCAGCTGCATCGACAAAACCCTAAAGCCCAAGAAATGAAGCCAGGGATCAACAAGTGCTGCGGCATCAAATGAAAAGACTTCTGCACCACAGAGGAAACGAGGGCTTGAAGAGAGAGCCTACGAGTGGTGCCTTTAGAATTTCCAAGCAGACGTCAGGCATTTGACCAGTTTTGTCTCATTTGTGGCCTGTCTGTGGAATTTCCTTCGGATGTCCATATTTGGTCTTTGCGTTATGCCAACGTCTTTATAACTGTGTTTTCTGCAAGATTTATGGCCGAATGTGTGTGATTTCTTTGTTTCGGTGTCAGGGTAATTCTGACCTTCGAGATTTAGAAGTCTACTCTTCTATTTTCTGGGTTTGGGTACAATTGCCATTATTTCTTTAAATCTTTGATAGGAAGTTTCTAGCTGTGAAGTCTCCATCTTATATGACTCTTTTCTTTCTTGTTTATTTATTTATTTTTTTGGTATGGGGGATTGAACCTAAGGGCCGCATTGAATCACTGAGCCGCATCCCCAGCCCTTTTTATATATTATTTAGAGACAGGATCTTGCCAAGTTGCTTAGGGACTTGCTAAGTTGCTGAGGCTGGCTTTGAACTCAAGATCCTCCTGCCTCAGCCTCCTGAGCTGCTGGGATGACAGGTGTGTACCATACTTTATAGGTCTCTTTTCATCAGCTGTTTCCTCTTGGATGAGCTTTGCTGGATTGGGTATTTCAAGAAATCGCTTCCATCCAAGTTGTCACATTAGTACAGAGTTATAAAATTCGCATACTGCATTTTATAATGTGTATTAAAATAGTAATCGATAGCACGCTACGTAGCCCAGAGGGTCTGATAGAGGGATCTGATTTAAAAGTGCGTGTAGGATGCTCTCCTGCGGTTGAGTCCATTCCTGAGCCCGCAGAAGTAGCTTGACTTGGGGGTACATCTGTGGTAAACCCCCATATCTCATGGGGCACGTCCTGTCCTGCACGCAGCCGTCTTCTGCGGTCTCCCTGAAGCCCTGACCCGCTTGTCCGCTCCCTTGCAGGGTCGTCGCAGCTCCCGGAGAAGGAGCGCAAGGACCTGGAGGGCCGGCTGAAGGCTCGCGAGGAGCTGCTGCTCCCCATCTACCACCAGGTGGCGGTGCAGTTCGCCGACTTGCACGACACGCCGGGCAGGATGCTGGAGAAGGGCGTCATCTCCGTAAGGCCACCTGGTTCCCACGCGTGCAGGAGATTTGGGGTCGGGGGTTTGGGGTGGGTCGACCCGGGGAGCTTAGAAACCCGATGCTCGCGGCTCCGCGACAGCTACACACCCGAGGGCGGGAGCCAGGCATTCCTGCACATCCCCGGGAGATGGCAGGTGGCTCCGCGTTTGGGGACCTGTGTCATCAGTCTACACTGCGTGGCCCCGGGCGAGGCTTGGAAGCCCCATTCCCGCCTGCCGTCACCCGAGCCCTGGCCTGCGCCCCACCCCCAGGGGACATCCCATAATCGCCGCCGCTGGCCGCCAGCTTCTGCTGGAACGTGCTCCTGGGTCGGGTGGTGCTGGGTGTGGACGGGGAACATTTTGTCGCCTGTGGCCCGGCCGCCTGGCCTCCTGGCAGGCTGGCTCTGCCCCGTCCCGTCCCGGGCGCAGCCGGGGAGGGTCACCGAGCCGGGCCCTGCCCTGGGCGGCCACTGTCCCGCGAGGTCAGGGCTGGTGCCCGTGCCGCGCCTCTCGGGGGCTCAGGCCCGCTCGCCCGCAGGACGTCCTGGAGTGGCGGACGGCGCGCACCTTCCTGTACTGGCGCCTGCGCCGCCTGCTCCTGGAAGACCAGGTCAAGCAGCAGATCCTGCGCGCCAGCGGCGACCTCAGCCAGGAGCACATGCAGTCCATGCTGCGCCGCTGGTTCGTGGAGACCGAGGGCGCCGTGCAGGTGGGCCTGGCGCGGGAGGAGGCGGGGTGGCCAGGGTGCGGCGGGCAGCCCGCCCCGCAGGGTCCCGTCTGAGGCAGCCTGTGCCCCTGCCCCTGGCCAGGCCTACCTGTGGGACAACAACCAGGTGGTCGTGCAGTGGCTGGAGCGGCACTGGCAGGCCGGGGACGGCCTGCGCTGCACCATCGGGGAGAACATCACGTACCTGAAGCGCGACTCTGTCCTCAAGACCATCCGGGGGTGAGTGCCCACCTGCCCCCGCCACGGGCTGGGTCTCGGCTGCCCAGCTCCCCAGCGGCCACTTGAACCCACCCTGCTTTTGGCACCAAGGCCCCAGGCGCGCATGCTGGGCTGTGCCGCCCCCTCTCCCCGCTCGCGGCCACGGGGAGGCACAGAGTCCTGCAGTGTCACAGAGGCACAGGATGCCTTCCACTTGTGATCCTTGCTGGAATCTGGAGGGCGATTGTCCCTTGTCACAGCTGGAGCCTGGTTGGTTAGAGAACCCACAGGCCCACCAGACCTGAAGCTGTGGGCTCCCTCCCACTGCCCCCCTTTTCAGAGGACCCCCCCCCTTGCCCGAGGGCCCTGGAGGCAGCTAGGAGGCAAGGGGACCCCATTCAGGGTCTGAAGCTGGATGGCCAACCCTCAGGGTACCTCACACCTGCCATCCCAGGGATCCCGGAGGCAGAGGCAGGAGGACCACAAGTTTGAGGCCAGCCTCAACAACTCAGCAAGACCCTAAACAACAGTGTTTCAAAAAATCAAAAGGGCTGGGGATGTCACTCAGTGGTAGAGCACCCCTGGGTTCAGTCCCCAGCACCAAAAAAAAATCAAGAGGGCACATCACACAGCCAGTGACCAGTGGGGAAGGTGTCCTTGAGGTGTCCTGACCCCCATGGGCATGTCACCTCCCGCGGGGGACCACAGAAGGGAGGGGATCAGGAGCTTGCCCAGGAAGAGGACAGGGCCAGCCCTTCTCTCCGTCCCCTGCAGCCTGGTCCAGGAGCACCCCGAGGTGGCCATGGACTGCGTCGTGTACCTGAGCCAGCACATCAGCCCGGCGGAGCGGGCCCAGGTGGCTCAGCTGCTGTCTTCCGCCGAGAGCCCCGCGTCCACCTGAGTTCCGCCAGGCCACTCCAGGAGCCCCGGCCAGAGAACCTGCCCAGCGGCCACAGGCCTAGCCAGGGCCTCGGCGGCTTGCTTTGTGCTGAGGGCCCGCGGCTCCTTGGCCCACCCCGTCTTGTAAGAGGCTCAGGAGCCGCCTCCTCTCCCTCGTTGGGAAGTCTTCAGACACTTTTGCTCCGACACTGAATCGCATCGAACTGGGACGTGGCGACTTCCTTCAGCTTTGGGGAGCTTGGGATGCGGGGCTGGATGTTCGTCAGCTCCTTTTCGATCAGATCATGGACTCTTTTTTTTTTTTAATTCCAAGACCAGCACTTGATATAAACAGCTTATATATTTCAGCAGGATAAACAGGCCAGGGGCGGGGAAGCAAAACCAGAGCCGAGGAACCCCAGTGAGATCTCGCCTAGCCAACTGGGAAAGGGTCTGAATAATTTTTTTAATTCTTAAGAGAATTAAATGGTATTTAATTCCCAAACGGCCCTAGAGAATCACTAGGATGGCGGATGCTCCGGAGCAGGGTCTCTTCTTCAGAGGAAGCCAAATCAGCGGACGTGCACGGGCCCCAGGCCTCCGGAGGGGGCTTTTGTGGGCTCACCGAGCTCTGTCCACCCCTCTCTCCAAGGAGAACAAAGACCCTGCAGGACCTGTGCTCAGGCCTGATCTGGGGGTGCAGAGATGCAGGGAACCCCCCGACTCATAGCCTCACTTGCTCACTCAGGTCATGGCTGAGGTCACTGCCACCCCCCCTTGAGGGCCCGTGAGGCACCGTCCCCTCTTCACCTGTTGCCTCAATGTCCGTGGTGGCTTCCAGCCCAGAGGGCAGAGCCGTCGGCGACAGAGGACCGGACGGCAAAGACCCTGCCAATCTGCTCAGGAAGAACTCTGTGACAGTCACCCTGGTCCCTGGCCCTGCCCGTGCCCACGATGAGGTTGGGGGAGCTGGTCACCACCGGCCATTGCGCCGGGCAGCTCGTCCGAGGACGCTGAACGTGACACCAGGCCAGTGGGAAGCCAGCGGGGAGCCCTTGGAAGGCCCCCGAGCCGTGACCCTTGAGTGGCCTGAGTTAAAAAGAAAGTCTGGCCACCAGTTCGGGCAGACGGAGGGGGCGTCGAGGGAGCCGGAGGCTGGGGCGGGGTGGAGGCTGCTTTGGGAGCTGCAGGCCTCTTGTTTTTGGGAGGAAAGACAGGCCGGGAAGCCGCTGCTACCCTGGGCCCTGCTGTCAGTGGGCCGAGGAAACAGAATAAACTATTTTTTGAAGGAAGCACTTTGGCTTTGACTTACTGCGTAGACCAGCAGGGCAGGCTGCCTCCTGCAGGGCCCCTGGGGGCTCCTGTCCTCAGCAGCTGAGACCTTGAGAGCCGTCCCCGCTCAGGAGCAGCCGGGATGCGGTGGCGCCAAGTGCAGGCTGGAGTGGGGGGGTCTCAGGCTTCCCCTTCTTTAAGGCTGCGTTTGACAAAACTATAGGGAAGGTCTGGTCCGTGCACTTGGCCAAAAGGCAGCTTCTCTGGAGGAAAGGTGGACAGGGTGGCCGAGTCCCTGTTCACGTCCGTCCGTCCCCTTCCCAGCATTGTGGTCCACCCCTAGTTTGCAGATGAGGAGAGCAAGGCTCAGAGAGGTGGAGACACACATCTGTGGTCACACAGCGACAGAACTGGGAGGTGATCAAGTCTGTTTGATTTCAGAGCCCCGCCCCCTCCTTTTGGACACAGGGTCATGGTGGGTCCAGGCTGGCTTGAGCCACGCTTGGGAATTGGCACGGGCTCAAATGGCGGAAGATCCCCGCCTCCCACCACTCCTTGTCAGTACACAGGGACTGGTCAGCTTTGCCTCTAAAACATGTAACAATGGTTACTTTTATTCTGCTCAGCATCTTTTTTTTTTTTTCTAGCCATTTCCACCTTACTGGGTGGGCCATAGCCCGGGTGTGGGCATGTATCCCCAGCAGAGCCCATTAGAATGCTTTGGGGGTGACTAACAGCACTGGCAGTGGAGAGAACCTGCCAATATGGAAGGAAGCGGTACCAGAGATGGAGCGGCCCAGCCCTGTGGGTGTTTTGTGGATGCCTGGATCAAACCGTACCTGAAGTCCCAGGAAACTACATTTTTTTTTTTTAAATGCCCACATTAGTTCGAGTTGGAGCTATATTCTTATCCGTAGTTGCGGCTCACTTGACCCAGAAGCAGCAATTAAAAGCCCACCCACCTCAGCACCCTGGAGATACTCCGCATCTCCAAACACCACAGGCAGGGAGCTGAGAAATAAGCGGCGGCAGCCCTGAGGGAGGGTCAGGGCTGATCGGTCGTGTGGGCTGGTGAACAGTGGTGACAGGCCCAGCGGGCGCGAGGTGGAGTCCAGGACCGGCTGGCGCCAAGCCTCCCAGCCAAGGTGCTTGGAGCAGGGAGGGTGAGACGGGGAGGGACTTCCGTACCTGGAGACCACAGCGGGGTTACTCTGATTTTTCAGCTTGACTTCAAACAGGATCCCAGGTGCCATCTGCTGGCTGAGTGCCGCCGGAGGCTAGGCCCTTGGCAGAGGGGGACAGCACCTTCCTCCACAAGGCCAGCGCTTCTCCCCTGGGGGTCTCAGCAAGCCATTCACAGGGGCAGGGAAGGATCAGATCCCCGCGCGTGGACAGAGACCTGGTCCCGCACCTCAGGTCCAAACGGGGCTCACCATCCTCAGGCTGTGCCTCCCTGCCGGAGTCCCGGGGGCCTTTTCCCCCAGAATCACTTTCCCCCTAACTTGTATTTTAACTCTTCCAAACCCCGAAGGTTGAAATACGTGAAGCGAGCCCCAGCCCTGGGCCACCAGCTCCAAGCTGCGCCTCCGACCGGCTCCCGTCCATCTCTCCATCTCTCCCTGTACCTGTGACTCCATCTGATAATCCTGTCCCATTTCAGAGTGACTTGCAGGCAGGAGCGTGCTTCTCCAGGGCCATTTTACATTTCAAAGCAAGTTTTGTTTTTTAATCGCTTCCTGTAGCCACGAGCACAGGGGATACTCCAGGCCCTTAAAGTAACTGGCGGAGTATTTGCATAGACCCTCGGCACATCCTCCCGTGTCCTTCAAGATCTCTCTAGGTTGTTTCAAACACCTAACATGGTGCGGATGCTGTGAAAGTTGTTGTACTGTATTTTTTTTTTTTTTTTTTTTTGGTACCGGGGATTGAACCCAGGGGCACTCGACCCCTGAGCCACCTCCCCAGCCCTGTTTAGTATTTTATTTAGAGCCAGGGTCTCACTGAGTTGCTTAGGGCCTCGCTTTTGTTGAGGCTGGCTTTGAACTCGCGATCCTCCTGCCTCAGCCTCCCGAGCCCCTGGGATGACAGGTGTGCGCCACCGTGCCTGGTTTACAGATGCCATTTTTTTTAATTAAAAAAAACTTTTTTAGATATTGATGAACCTTTATTTTATTTTTATGCAGTGCTGAGGATCAAACCCAGTGCCTCATGCATGCTAGGCAAGTGCTCTACCACTGAGCCACAACCCCAGCCCACAGCTGCAAATAAAAAATATTTTTGACTCATGGTTGGACCTTTGGGTGCAGAACCTGCAGCTATGGAGGGCTGACTGCATGTGAGCAAAACAGCTGTGTCCAGGGGAGGCAGCGGCTGCGACTTGGGAGGGAGTCTGGGCCTCGTGATGCTTCCTTTCCATTTGCTGTTTTATTGAGCATGTGCTATGTGCCACGCTCCGTGAGGGGCACAGGCACCAGCCAGGCCGCCCTCTCTGGCCACTGGGGACTGACATCCCGGGGCTCCCAACAGGTAGGCATTGTGAGTAGGAGACTCTGAGAGTCACAGCTAATCAACAGTGTCAAATCCAGAGATGCCCAGGGTGACCCTTTCAAGGTCACCACGATAGGAAAGCTTTCACTAACTCACCAGGGGTGGGCACTGTCCGTGCAGCCGATGCCCAAGCCAGGCTGCTCGGGGCCAGAAGTTCCTCCCCGTCTGCCCCTCCCTGCTCTAACTGCCTTGGGACACGAGGCTTGGACTCCACCTCTCGCCCCTGAGCCTGTCACCGCCATTCACCAGTCAACTCGACCAAAGCCAGAAAAAGCACAGCAAGAGGGCAACAGTAGCATTGAGCTGGTGGCTGAGGGTCAGTGTTGCTCCAAATGTTTTGACTTTTCGGCGTCACCTCCTAAAGCATAGGCTCTCCTGCCGGAAACGCCTTCCCTCCCGGCTTTGCCTGGAGAACTCCTACTCACCCCTCAAAACCCAACTCAGATGATACTTCCCTTGGACAAGCTTCTCTGACCACCTCTCCAGTGAGTTGGGACCCCCTCCTGTAGGGGTCCCACGGCCCCCTTCTCCCACCTTTGTGTAATGCTTAGGAAGCACGGGTTCGGGAGTGGAATGTATTCCGCGGGATCCCCACATCCATCTAGTCACCCAACCAAGGACAGTGATCTACTGCTGACAGAGAGGAGGCCTCTTCTGTAACCTGAGGTCAAAGTCAGCTTCCTGTGCCATCTGACCCACGGCGGGTAGCTTTAAGCAGAATAGTGTGTAGGTCAAGAGCCTAGGGGTTTCTATTTTTTAAAAAATTTTTATTGTGCTAAAATAGACATAACAAAATTAACCACCCTAGCCCTTTGGGGTTTTTTTAAGGGGGTCTGGCTATGCTGCTCAGGCTGACTTCAGACTCCTCCTACCTCAGCACCTACTCCAGACTCCTCCAGCTCTGGGGTCTGGAGTTGTAGGACTGAGCACCAGCCCTGGATGGGACTGCTGCTCAGACCGGAGGCGGGGACAGCACAAGGGCCCAGAGAGCCCAGGCTGACCGCGGCAGAGGACAAAGGGGCCCGTCTGTATGTGTGGCGTGTAAAGTCTCCACCTCAGCTGTGTGTTAGCTAAGCTAATTAGGTACAGGCAGCTCTCTTCGCCTGGCAAAGCTGAAAACCCAGACCCATCAGACGATAATGCCTCACTTGCCCCTTACCCCCCCCCCACCACCACCTGCCACTCTACTTTCCGGCTCCATGAATTTGACAACTCCAGCGACCTCGTATAACTGGAATCCTACAGTATTTGCCTTTTGGGGGATGTGTCCTCAAGGTTCATCCACGTTGTAGCACGAGTCTGGATTTCCTTCCTCTTCAAGGCTGAGTACTATTCCACTATATGTAGGGACCGCTGTGTTCACACCCTCAGCTGCTGGCGGACACCGGCTGCTTCTGCATTTTGGCTGTTGTGAAGGCGGCTGCGATGAACACGGAGGATCAAGTCCCGGCTTCCGATTCTTCTGGGTATGTGCCCGGAAGCGGAATGGCTGGATCACGTGGCCCGTGGGCGCGTAGTTCTTGGAGGCGGCACCACCCTGATTTCCACAGCTCACACCCGCCCCCCCGCGCGATGCACAAGGGTCCCCGCTTCTCGCACCCTTGAGGGATCACAGAGCCGGCCACCGAGCCCGAGGGCCTGGATCCCTGCACCTCCCTCTCCTCCACCCCGCTCCACTCCGCCTTCCGCACCCCGCAGAGCCAGCCTGGCAATGCAGACCCTCCGCAAGGCCGGCAGCGAAGGGGCAGCCAGGCTCAGCCCTGGGACGGCCCCTCCATGTGTCCGCGCCCCTTCCCTGTCCTCCCTCCGAGTCGCTCACCACTCGCCTCTGAGCTGTGCCAGGGCCCAGGCTCCCTCAGCCCCACCGGGAGGAAGGTTCTGGACTCGCAGGGCCTGGGTCTCCCTTGTGTCAGTTACTAGCCCACCCGGGGAGCCCGCTGCGCCCTTTGTCACGAAGTCCTCTCACCCTTTCCTTATTCCAAGTTCAGACGGGGTCCTGTTGCAAAACACAAATCACCTGGCCCGTGGGGGACCTGTAACCCCAGCTGCTCGGGAGGCTGAGGAGAGAGGCCGGCTTGAGTCCCGGGACTCAGATCAAGCCTGGCCCGACTCAGCCCAGGCAGGAATGGAGACAGCTGGGCTCACCAAAGGGGAAGGACCCCGGAGCCGCTGGTGGCCAGCCTGCTGGAAGAGGTCGCCTAGGTGAATCCCAGGCGCCCGTCCATGAGGGTGGCGGGGGCGCCAGGCGGATGCTCCTCAGGGCCGCCCCAGTCTCTGGGTGGAGCTGTCCCATCCCACAGCAGCTGGTCCGGGAAGGTGCTGGAGACCTGTGCCGAGGTGACAGGTTCTCACAGACGGCACAACTCCAGGGACAAGGGGCCCCGGGCGAAGGGTGCAGTTGAAGTTGGCACAGGTCAGCACTGGTCGGTCTTTGTCCTGCTGCCCCTGAACTTGGGAGGCCTGGGCCTCCCAAGACAGGAAGTCCCGTCCACACGTCCAGTGTGGTCCAAAGGAGGCGAAGCCTGGTGCCACCTCCCCGTCTCTGTTGACCAGGTCCCCTGAAGCTCCACCAACTGCCCTTCAGGGGGCCACACTAAGCCAGGCTACCTGGTCCCGCCAAGGGGTCTCCTGGGCCACAGGCAGGCTGCCAGCCGGCTGTGGTGCCTCTGGGCTCCAGGGTGGGGCGCCCCAGCTCTTGCTCTCCCAGAGGCAGCGCCGGTCATCAGATCCACCTGAAGCTCACCTCGCTCTTTTGCTCATAAGGACGCTGGCCGTGACCTTGGGTCCCACCGGACAACACAGGGTCATCTTCCTGTTTGAGGCCAGCTGACCAGCGACTGGGATCCCACCTGCACCCCTGACTCCCCCTGCCATGCTGCATGACCTGTGCGCAGGTCCCAGGGTTTAGGATGTGGTCAGTGCTGGGGAGGAGACGCTCCCCTGCCGTCACAGGGGACAAGAGCAGCTCTGCCCAGGGGAGGAGGAGGAGGAGTAGATGGGACACACCGTGTCACCTCGTGGGGGCACAGCAAGGAGCGAGCCCCTGGCACGTGTTGACTGGGACCCCCGAGGTGGCTTCTGTCTGGGCAGCGGCTGCGGTGGCTGCTGGCTCCCTGCGCCCAGGTTAGGTGCCAGCTCCAGAGAACCTCGCCCGCAGAGGCCTCAGTCTTTCCGCCTCCCCTTGGTGCCTTCGGGCACTGGTGTCACCACGGCCCCGCAGAGAGCGTCAGCCCTGTGACCTGGGGCTGTTCAAGCACGGGTGCCCCCCCAGCGCCCTCGCCAGACTCCAGCTTGGGCTCCTCCCAGGTTCCACGTGGTGTCCCCGGGGGCTTAGGCGTCATCCTCCCAGCCCAGCACCCAGGAGGAGGGCGCCCATGCCCCTGGCTCCTGCAGAGCCCTGGGTGATGTCCCTTAGCCGCGACCAACATGGCCCTGTTCCTCCTCCCCTGCAGCCCGTCGCTGGGAGTGCTTCCGGGCTGGGATCTCCTGGGGCGGAGTCCAGGTGTGGACTGAGCCAGCCTGGCCTCTGCAGGTGCCGGCTCCCGGCCACCCGCCCAGCCTCCCCTGCAGCGGCGTCCTGGCCGCGGCCTCTCCAACCCGCCCAAGGCCGTGTCGCGTACTTCCTTACTCGCGAATCCTGACACGCATGCGCGAGGAATCTCGCCTCCCCAGTTGGGCCGCCAGCCACTTCCTGGGTGGGCTTAAAAGTTAGACTCCGCCCAATTAATGCAACGCATGGCTGTTATCTTGGGTGGAAAGTCACTGGGTTGAGTCCTTTGAGCCTCAGTTTCTTCATCTGCAAAATGGGTGTAGGAACGATCGGACTCGCCTCCCAGGCATGGTTAAGAATGGCTGAGCTCACCCACAGCAGGGCCTGGCACAGGGCCCCCGCACAGCTGGTGCTGGAGTCCCTTCCCCTCAGCATCTTCCCCAGCCCCAGGTGCAGGCTGGAGGGGCAGCTGGGGGCAGCGGAGCCCTGTCCCGCCCTGTTCTCCACCACCACAGCCACATGCGCTCCTCCCCACTGTCTCCAGTAAATGGTGTCCACAACTCATGTCCCAGACGAGGTCAGTCAGGGCGGGTAGAGGGGCAGGAACTGCCGGCCATGCTGATTTTATCAGAAACCCCGTCTCCCCCGGGGCCCCGGATGCAATGGGAACTTGGTGCAGAAGACCTGCTTTTGGTGCCTCGGGTGACGTCCTTGTCCTTTCCTCCCCTTCCCTCTCCCCCAGAGCCACCGAGCTGCTGCAAAGCCTTTATTGACAGAAGACAGTTATTCAACACGATCGATCGCTACGGTCCTGGCGCTGCCCGAGCCCCGGATCTTCATGGACGACAGTTTAAACATCTTAACTTATCGACACACAAAGGAGCGGAGTGGGGCTGGTCAGAGAGGTGGCGTTGGGCTGTCTAAAGATGGTGACGCTTGACAGAAAGTTCCAGAGCTCGAAAGGACTGAAAGATGGCCCTTCGAGACAGGAGCTAATGCCTGGCTGACCTGTGGATGAGGCGGAACATTCTGGCTCTGGGGTCTGGGAACTCCCAGACGTGGCATTTAAACATCTGGGGGTGCAGGGGGGGTGGTCCCTGCTGCTGCTGCTGCTGCGAATTCTGCCTCAGTTGGCAGAGCTGTCCCTAAACCCCTCCCTCTGCTAACCCTGCTGCCTGCAGAATCTGCCCCATGGAAAAATCAGTGGTTGACAGTGAGAAAAGAGAAAGGGACAAAGGATAAAATGAGGCAAGCAGGTGGCAATACACACTCTGTATTGTGCTCCCCACGTGGGTAAACTTCCCTGGAGCACAGCTGGCTGTCTCTCCAACAGGGTGTCTTAAACCCCCCACAAAAAGCTCCCTGCTCCGTCGGCTCGCTCTCAGCTCCATGTGCCCCTAGAAAGTTCCCCAGACCCCAAAACCACAGCACCTGCCCGTCTTAGGTGCCGGCGGGAAGAGGTTCAAATCATGCCTGGACGGTGAGGAAAACATCGGGTCTCTAACACTACGGGACAGGGTGCTTCACCGTATCCAAAGTGCTTTGTTCTAAAAAGAAGCCCCAGGCTCCGAGAAAGGACAGGCAGTTAGGCCAAGTCTCTGTGGAGGAGTCAACAATCATTTAGGAGTCGGGTGGCTGGGGCCCGGGAGGGACAGAGGAGTGTCCTTCCGAAAGGCCTCGGGCTGGGTTCACAGAAGTGGGGTGGATGGGCCACAATAAATATAAATAAATTTACACAGGACCCCAGGCCCGGATGGCCCAGGAAGCCGCTCTATGAAATCCAGACATGCCCTGTGAGAAGCGGGGCCAGAGCCCATCTCGGAGTTCAGCCTGTCCCGTCCAGGAGAAGCTCCTCCGTCCACAGGCCTCCTCCTGGCCTCCGGCATCCCCGAGCAGGCTGCCGGTCACTGAGGAGCCCTCACCGGGAGCCTATCTTTAATGAGCCCAGGTCCCGAGGAGCAGGGGAGGCTGGGCGGCTTGTCCACTCTCCTCTGTCCTTCTGACTCAGGAAGGCACCAGAACCTTCCTGTGGGAGGACAAGACAGGCAGGAACTGCTTCCTTCCCCAGCCGGCAGCCTTGATGGAAGTCCTGGAGAGGCCAGTGGGAGATGAGGGGGCCTGTTTTCTGGAAATACCCTGGTCCGGGCAGTCCTCTGCCTGAGCCAGCTGTTGGGGGCTTGTGGACCACTGAGGCCATGGTCTCAAAGCAGGGCTATGGGCTTGTTCCCAGGGGCACCCAGGTACTGAGAGGAGGCGGCTGCGGTCGACGAGGCCACACTGTCCGGGGTGGAGTACGTGGTGTAGAGACCTGTCACCTGCACGTCAGGGAAGGACTGGTTGTTGCCACCAGAGACGGGGGTCAGGCTGGAGGCGCCCAGGTCACAGCTGAGCGGGGAGTCTGCGAAAGCACCCAGCGTGTCCAGGATCAGGCCCTCATCCTTCATCTCCTCCCAGAGGTTTCCTGTCAAACACAGAAGCCACGGCCTGAGCTGGCTTCCCAAGTCCCAATCCCCGCCTTAGGGCAGAGGCCAAGATGTGGGGGCGCTCAAGGTCACGTGTTGTGGAAAGCATGCGGAGGAGCCAGAGTTCCAGCCCCACCCTCTCCCTGCTGTGTGTCTGTGGGAAAGTCACTTCTGTCTCTGAGCCTCAGGATATAATGGAGCTGATCAGAAAACCAACCTCCCAGGGCTGTGGCCAGGGCTAAATGACAGGCTGTGTGACCGCTTTGAACTCTCATCGGATGATGCCAACAGGGTCAAAGCCAGGAGGACAAAACCCCGTGTCCCCTTCCTCCAGCCGACCGGGGCTAGGGCACAGGTGTTGGAGCCCCCGCCGGACCCGCAGGCGCGCCGCGTAGGGGCTCTGGGTGAGCTAGAGCCTTCGGAAACCCGACGGCCGGCCCCTCGTCTGCCCTTTCTCTCCTCCATTCGTAACCCACAGCCCATTTATTGAGGGTGACCTTGTAGTGACCTGACACAGGGTGGACGTAGGCAGGGTGAAGCAGGTCCTGACGACAAGTCTGGGGTCAGACCGACCTGGGTTTAAATCCCAGCCTGCCACTGACCGGCGGGATGAGCTTGGGCCAGGAGGCTACTTCTCTTTGCTTCGGTGTCCCCAGGGGCACAATGGGGACAGGAAATGGCAGTGGCCACGGAGGACCATGGGGGCAGCCCAGGGGGTGAGATGATGCCTATTGAGTGCTTGGTCCAGGGCCTGGCATACAGCAGGTGCCCACTGACTGCGTCAAGTGCGAGTGTTAGGTGGTTGCCATAGCAACGCAGACCGTCCAGCCCCGCTCTCCTCTCGGGTCACCCGGCTCCCCACCCTGACCCGCCTCCGCGCCATCACCCGCTCCTGGGCCTCACCCTGCAGGGCAAAGTCCATGATGCTGGGGTCCAGGGCGTCCACCTCGGTGCTCATGTCAGTGCTGATGTTGACGAAGTCCACGGGAGTCCTGCCCACGGCCGGCCGGGGGAGGGGGCTGGGGCTCGGGTCCCGCAGCGCATGTAAGGGGGGCGTCTGGGCGGGCGCCGGGGAGTCTGGGGCCAGATGGGCCTGGGGCTGGACCTGGTGTTGCAGGGGGACGGACTGCAGGGACAGGGTCATCAGCGGCTGTGGCGGGAGCTGGGAGATGGCCAGACAGCTGTGGGCCACCGCCGCCACCGTGGTAGCGTGAGTCAGCACGGGGGCCTCAGGCTCCCCCGGTTTGCCAGGTCGCCGGCAGCTTTCCGGACGGTCTGCGATCAGCTTGTCCAGCTCCTCTGCAAACAGGAGGGAGAGGTCACTCAGAACCCACCCTGCAGTGACCAGCCCCCAGCCCCCGCCTGGATCCAGGTCCAGTGCTTCCACCTATGGGAACCTAGCACGTCTCTTGGACCCTCTGAACCTCTGTCTCCTCCTCTATGAGATCGCTACGCATAGGGTTGTTGTGGAGATGTAATGACATCAACAACGGAGCAGAGCCACTGAGGGATGAGAGGTGCCACCAAGGAATAACATCAGTCCGTCTCCTTACAGCACCAGCCTGTCACCCGAGGGCTTGGCTCAAAACTCCTACCAGCCCTGCACCAGGGGCGAGAGGCAGGGATTCTAAATCCCACGGGGCTGAAACAAGATTTGTTCACACCACTCGTCCTATGAAAGGGACATCGGGAAGGGCTGCTGTGGCTTAGAAAGCCCTGTCCTCTTTCATGCTCTTGGATAGACTCAAGTAAAGACAGGAGTTGCTCTTCCCTGGCTGGACGTGTCTGGTTATTTTAAACATCTCTGCCAACGTGGTAGGAAGGAATGTCACCTCCCGACTCTCTAGTTTGGCATTTCTATGGCAGAAACCAGGGGTGGGGGTGAGATTCGATGGCTTCTTGTGTTTCCCACCGGGCCCGTCATGTGCCAGCCGCTGGATGGGTGACTGGAGGCAGATCCACAGCGGGAGAGAAGTTCCCTGCGTCCCCATCCTGGTGGTGGGGACGGGCTGCACTGGGCAGGCGGCGCATGCGCGGTGGGGACGGGCTGCACAGGGCAGGGGTGCGCATGCGCGGGGCAGGAGCTCGGGCCTCACCTGGGTTAGCCATGCTGCGGTGGATGGCGGCGAGGTCTTTCCTCTTCCACTTGTACATCTCCTCCTCCATCTTGTCGATGCGGGCCAGGTTGAGCGCCCACAGGCAGCCCTTGCGGGAGGAGCCGCTCATCTTGTTCTCCACCTTCTCGAAGCACTTGTTCAGGGACAGGTTGTGCCGCACCGAGTTCTTCCAGCCATCGGGAGCTGTCTGTGGGGACACGTGGGCACTCGGGGGCGGACATCCCTCTCCATCCCCTCCTCACCTGGGTGCTCGCAAACCCAAGCCCCCCCGGGGCAGCGTGCAACTGCGGCAGGAGAAACGGGCTAGCCCTGGACGCTCAGCATCAAGGGGGAGAGGCGCGAGGGAGTGGTGGGGACTGCGGCCAGAGGTGAGCCCTCGCCCTGGTGAAGGGGGAGCTGCTGCTGGGCCCGGCTGGCTGAGGACGTGAGGACACAGCCCAGCGCTGCTGGAGCTTCTGCTCTTTCTCTCCAGCTTGTGCAGCAAGCAAGAACCATGCTCGTCCACGGAGCTTGTCGTGTGGACTCAGGGCCAGTCATTTAAAAATGCTTTATTGCTAGGTAAGCAGCTATTGCAACGCGCGCCCCTGCCTCCTGACACACACGCCATATTTCTGACCATATTTCTGCTAAGGATATTTCCGGGCCAGGGACTCTGTGCTTTGGTACCCTCTGACTTTGGCTCCTCTTTCTTGCTTTGATACTAAAAAGGAGAACATTACTAAGGGCCAAACCTACGCCCGTAGCTGCCAGGATCTTTATGGGCAGAATCCCCACTGACTTCCCGCCAGCGATTGTTTTCCCCATGTTATAGATGAAGATACCGAGGTTCACAGAGGTAAGGCTCTTGCCTGGCCTGAGTTTTGCATTGTTGTGTTTCACTGAGTCTGTGCTGAATTCCTAGGCTGGCCCGTCCCCCTTTTGCTCCCTGAGATGGAGGGTGAACTCCTCTTCACCCGAGCCCAGTGCAAACGCCCCTTCTCTCTTTAAATGCAAATATCTGAGCACGTGTCCTTTCTACTGGGTGCACAGACCCAGCGGGGGCGGGGGTGTGGGAGGATGGCCCAGGTGGATCTAGAGTGGGCCCTAGAGTGGTAGTGACAGGGACAGGGGGCGCCTCCGGGACCCCCAGGGCTGGAGCCCTCACCTTGAAGTAGGGGAAGTGCTCCTTCATGAAGCTGTAGATCTCGCTCACCGGCAGGCTGCCCGTCTTGCTGTTCTTCAGGGCCATGGCGATGAGACAGCTGGGCAAGGGGTGGGGAGGCCGGGGTGAGGCCAACAGCCCCTCGTCCCCTCTGCCAGGAAGCCCGCCCCGCGCGACCAGCCCCTGGGCGCTCCCCATGTTAGCTCGGGGCCCCTTTACACGGCCCGATGCCTTTCCCACCCTGTCCTCCTCCTTGACCCTGGTTTTTGCGACGGGTATTGATTTCAGAAGTCAGGGGACCCTTTACCCTGTCTCCATAATCGATGTCCGTGGGCCTCTGGACTTTACCCAGGTGCTTCCCCCCATCCAGCACCTGAGAGTCCCAACACTAATATTGCGATGACTTTCTGCATTTGAGGACACTGAGGCTCAGAGAGGCAAAGCTACTTTCCCAAGGCCACACAGCCTAAGAGTGATGGAGTGTCCCTGGGTTCTCAACCCCAGGGGGTGGCTGACCACCTGATGGTCGTTCCTGAGCACAGGTTCCACACCAGGGGTCCCTGCTCCCCCCAGCCTCCCCCTCGGAAGTCTGGGCCACTACGTCCGGCTGTCTGAGCTGTCCCGAGGCAGCCCCGGCCCCTCCCCGGCGGGCCTCCCGGGTCTCACCTGTAGGAGTAGATGGGCTTGGGGTAGTGTTTGGGCTGCAGTTCTTGCGATGTGTGCCCTGCCACGTGGGCCTGCGGGTACGGGGGCCGCGCCCCAAACGGGGGCCCATAGAGGCCCACAGGAGGGCACTGCCCGCAGGCAGAGAGAGAGAGGGTGAGGAAGGGCACAGCCAGCACAAGCCCCCCGCCCCTGCCTCGGGCTCAGAACCCCAGGAGACACTTGTCTCCACCCACGGCGGGAGCTCGGGTGGACACGCAGGCACGGCGGGGCGTGCCATCCCCACGCGCCTGGTGAGTAAACTGAGGCTCAGAGAGGGTCCCTGGCTGACCCCAGGCAGGGGCGTCTGCCTCCGGGTCCAGGGCTCCTCTGAGCCCCCGGTACCTGCTGGGCTCCCGGGGGGAGCGGAAACTGTGGCTGGGTGGCAGGAGGGTACAGCTGGGATGGGTCCTGCAGGCTGGAGGGCGGCTGGCCCCCCACTGGGAACTGGCTCATCTGCTGGGGCCAGGAGAGGAGAAGACAGAGGGTCAGAGTGGGGCAGGCGGCCCCGGGACAGCCCTCTCGCTTGCCGATCCACACGGTGGCACTTACGCTGGCTCCGTGGCTGGTTACGGGGCCCAGGCCCAGCATCCCCCGGGGGGCCATGCCAGGTGGGCCGTGGAGCAGGGGACCTGGGGCGGCTCCCACATGCAGGTCAGCTGCCCCAGCCAAGGTACCTGTAGGAGGGAAGCACAGAGGAGCCCTGTGCTGGAGGAACAGTGGCCGTGGCCAGGGCTGACCCAGGCCCCGGGTATTTCCTGAGGACAGAGCCATCCCTCACCCTCGGGACCAGACACTTGGCAAATCGATTTGCTGGGGCATGGTGGTGAAAAACGGGGTTCCTACCAGCTGGGCACCCTTGGGCTGGCCT
The DNA here is from genome assembly GCF_902686445.1 of Sciurus carolinensis. NCBI lineage: Eukaryota > Metazoa > Chordata > Mammalia > Rodentia > Sciuridae > Sciurus > Sciurus carolinensis. The sequence goes on from NC_062220.1 coordinate 131,297,554, forward strand.
CAGTTTACCCATTTATACTTGAGCTACTGGTATTGCCTGTTACCTACCTGCAAAGGTGTTGTGAGTGTTAAATGAGATACTACTTATCAAGTGCTTAGCGCTTTATTAGGATGTGATAAAATACCAGTCAGTGTAGGTGGATCATAAAGAATGAGGAGGAGGATCTGATATCTTGGTTCCTTTCCTTCGTGAAACCTGAACACCAATTTGTTGTTCATCTTTTCTAGAAAACATCCCAGGACTCCCCGGGACCTCTAGGTTGTGACTTTTCTCCCTGTTGCCAAACCCTGCTCTTCTGCTAAGGATTAGCTCAGGAATAGCAGAGGTAGACCACCCCTTCTGTGCTGGACCCAGGGCAGACATTGCTAATCCATCTTAGATTCTCCCTGCACCAGCCTGATTTTAGGCAGCCACCTCTAATCAAACACAGTTGACTTCCAAGATGATGCCACCCACGGGGACAGTTCTAGAACACTTTCACTGTAGATAAGGAAACAGATCAGAGAGGAAAGCACTTGCCCAAGATCACACAGCAGTCCCCTGGGATTCTAGATTAGGGTTAGGAAACTGACCCCAATCAGCAGGCCAAATGTGGTCCGCAGTCTGGTGTGTAAATAAAGTTTTATTGGCACACGGCCACACCTGTTCATTTAGATATCATCTATGGCTGGTTTTGTGCTACAGTGGCAGAGTTGAATAGTTTTGACAGAGACCGTATGACTGACAAGGTCGAAAATATGTATTTCCAGACCCTTTACGGAGAAAGCTTGCTGACTCTTGCTGCACATGTTTTGCTCAAGAATAATCTACTCCATGAAAGAAATAATCCCAGATACTGAGTTTACAACTTTTGACATTTTTAATGTACTGGGGTGGTTGTTTTTATCATTGTTATTCTTCAACATTTGTGTCTTTAAGCATTTAATTCACTTGCCGTAATTGCAATTAGCTGTCATTTATTGAGTGCCTAATTGTGTGTCAGGCTTCCCTTGGAATCTTCTAGAACAAAGGCAGCAAAGGACCAGACAGTAAATTATTTTAGGCTCTGTCAGCCATCTGGTCTGTGGTCTGTGTCTTTTTTGTTTTTTTAACAGAGAAACATAAAAACCATTCTTAGTATCTGCAAAAATAGGTTGGAGGCTGGGTTTGACTCCCGGGTTGCAGTTTACCAGCCGCCCTTGGTGTTCCGGATGGACCTGTCATTCAGGGGAGCCACAGGGGCGGGGCTTATTCTCCATTGGAAGCTCAGCTCACCTGGGGCCTGGTACACGGCCGGTGAATGATGAAGCTCATCCCTCTGGGGAAGATGGACTCAGCCCAGAGAGGTGGACGGACTTGTCCACAGCCACACAGCGGGGCAGGGAGTTGCCCTCCCCTCTGTCACCCTTGCCTCGCCCCCCAGGACCCTACCTGGGTGTGGATGTGGCACGCTGGGGCCACCCAGGTCCATGCGACCACTCGCCATCTGCTGCAACCGAGGCACGTCCACGGCCGTGAGCCATGACAGCGACTCCAGGTCCCCGGGGAGGTCCTCCTCATTGGTGGAAGGCAGGAGCCTGCGGGGAGGAGCGGGGGGCTCGGGCGGGAGGGGGGGCTGTGGGCAGTTTCTGGGGACTTCTCTGTCCCTGGAAGCTCCTCAGCCCCCTCCTCCCCAGGTCACTCGGGTCCTCCAGCCTGACCTTCCTCAGGGCCGGGCACAGGGCCCTGGCCCTGGGACCCTCCTCTGGCAGCCACGTTGCTGGCCCACCCTTCCTGGGCCCACGGAACCCATCTGGTTCCAGAAAGAAGGTTGGTCAAGCACACGCGGGTCGCCGTCCTGATGGTATTAAACCGTTCAACCCCAGGAGGCAGGTACTATTATTATTATTACAGGTTAGGCATCCCCAATCCACAGATTCAAAATCCGAAGTGCTCCAAAACCCAGGATCATGTGGCGCACCTAGGAAACGCCACAGGGCACAATTCCACACCTTAATTCACTGGCCAGGTCCCAGCCAAATGCAGGTGCACTGGCCGTACTGTAGAAAATCACCTCCACGGCATACAGGAAACACAAGTGATTTCCACATTTAGACTCGGGTCCCCTCCCCCAAGAGTCTCATTATGTATGTGCAAATAGGCCAACATTTTTCAAAAAAATTCCAACTCCGAGACACTTCCGGTCCTCAAGGTTTTGAATGAGAGCGGTTCCATCTGTGGTCCCATTTTCCGGATGGGGAAACTGAGGCTCAGAGCACTGAGTCCCGTGCTCCAGGCTCCCCAGGAGGTGGTGGGGCTTGGGACCGTGCCCACCACCCCTCACAACAGGTTCACAGGCGAAAACATGACTTTCCGTGGAAGGAAACACTGGTGCCCTCCCAATGCCAGGCGGGCACCCCAGTTGGGGATGTTACTCCCCGGCGACCCCGAAGTCAGGTCCGCGTGGCTCATGGAGCGCCAGGCGGCACGATGGCACTCTGCCTGTGCGGTAACGCGGTGGCAGTCAGCCCTGCACCAGGCGCCACTCCGTGTGCCACCCCCGCGGCCGGGGGCGGGGCCTCGCAGGGCGGGGGGGCGGGCCGGGCAGCGCAGCCCGGGATTCCTGGTCCTGCCTCTGCGCGGTGGGTGCCGCGGCTCACCTCCTCTCCCTCTCCCCCTCTCTGCTCTCTTTCCTTGTTTTTTTAGGGCCACAATTATTGTTACCATGGCCACCGCTTCTCAGTTGTCGCAGGACCTGGGCCCTCGGCCCACGGAGCTGCATCAGGTGACCGCCTGGCTGTCCCCGCGATTGGCTGCCTCATAGGAAAACACAGCCTGGAAACGATTTGAAAACTCAGCTGGTCCATGTCAGGGGCAGCAGTTGGCCCGGCTGCTGTCCCCCGGTGGCCCATTGTGTGATAAACGACTGTTGCCCCCGTGGCACGTGGCCCCCATTGTCCCGGGGTCTCAATGCCATTGTTTCTGAGGCCCCCCGGCTGCCGACCCTTCAGCCTGCTGGTAACTCATCTGGCTGAGTGACAGCCTCGGCCCAGGCCTGGGCGATGCCATCTGTCCCCCAGGTCCTCAGAGACCCGGGGGCGAGGTGGAGGGGCAGGGCCTGCGGTGCTGCCTACTGCTGGAGGTGACTGGCCGACCCACCCTCCCTCCTCACCCCACAATCAGCCAACCTCCCAGCAACCTGCTGTAGCTCCCCATTGCCCCCGCTGCTCTTAGTACTGGAGAAGAGGGGAATCTCTGCTGGCAAGGTGGGGACCCACAAAGCTCTCTGGGTTGTTGGAAGGGAGTTCCTTGGCACCAGCAGGGAGCAGACTCTCTGGCAGTGGGTGAATCCAACAGGCAATATAAATAGTAGTTAATAGCTCAGGCTCTGATTCGACTCCTGGTTTCCTTGAGCCACTGGCTTAACCTCTCTGAGCCTGTTTCTCATCCGTAAAATGTGAAGAATCCTTGTTCCTGCCTCCTAGGATCTTATGAGGATTAAGAGTGTCTGGTTCACAGTAAAGGTAACATGAGCATATTTAGCTGCTATGAATATTAATGTCATCATTAATGTTACTATTAATTAGTAGCCAGGTCCCCAAGTCTCTGGGGTCACATAGACCCACCCCTGCCGCCGCTAACCGCTTCCATTTCCTGGATGCCATCCCCATTTTCCACCTGGAGAAACTGAGACCCTTAGAGAGTCACGTAGGTGCTGCCCCCTAGAGGAGGCGACAGGAAGCTGAGCATCATGGGGAGGGCCGAGGGAACGGGCTGTCCCCAGTGTTGTTTCCTGCTGTTGCTCTAGCCCCACGCTGCAGGAGCAGCAGCCCTCGGTGGCCGCGGCGTCCACCTGCCCGCCACGCCTGCGGCCTCACCTCATCCCCCTGCATGTGCCCTTGCTCCTCCCCCAAAGCACGCTCATCTTGGACGTCAGTCTATGTTCAGACGTCAGACGTCACCTGGCGGGGAGGATGGCTCCCGGGACCCGTGTCACCTGTGTCTCTCACACAGTGGTTGCCATTTACCTGCCTGCGTGGCCAGGCGAGGCAGGCTGACCCCAAGCGACCCACCCTGGGAGAGGCGTGACAATGGCCTTCATGTCTGCCAGCATGCTGGGGGCCTTGCAGTAGCCCCAGGATTGGTACGGAGGGAAGTCAGCCCACTTTCACAGATGGGGAAACTAGGTCAGGCCGGCGAAAGCAAAATCCATTTGCTTGTAAGAGAGGCAACCAGGACTCGAACCCGGGTCCTTCTGCTCCAATCCCAAGTTGTTCCCATGGCTTTGCAGGCCGAGGGTCCGACGTCTACTGGGGGAGATGCACCCACCCTGAGTGGGGCTCCCAGGCAGAGCTGCGCCAAACAGCCTCTCCTGGGGACTCAGGGTCCCAACTCCGACCCTGGAGTCTCCGCCTTGGGACTCCCAGCTATGTTCTGGGAGAAGATCGCCCAGAAGGGGCGTGGCCAGGGCTTGGGCCAAGTGCCGGCTTTGGCTGGACAGATCTGGGATTGAGTCCCTGCTACCCTGGGTGTGTGACCTCGGCCTGGGCTTCCGGTTCTCGAGCCTCCCTTCCCTGGGCGGTGGCGAGGGTCGGCTAAGCCAGTGGGTTCAACGGTTGGCACAGGCTCCCCTCCCAGTCTCCCTTCTCAGGGGTTTGCTGCTCATTTGGGGGGTCGGTGGCAGGTCCCAGAGCCCCTGCCGCCCCGGGCCTCCCTTCCTCCCTTCTGCCCACTGCAAGCCAGAATATCCGTCTCCGAGCGCCCGTGCCCTGTGCCTGCGGGGTCCTCTGCTCCGGAGCCTGGCTCACTCCCCACAGCCTGGCCTCTCTTCCCGGTGTGTCGCAGGGACCGGGGGTGAGCGGGGCTAACTGGGGCGTCTTTTGCCCACTGCCCGGCGCACAGACACCACCGGCTCCACGCCTGCCCCTGGCCAATGCCGCAGTCCCCCGCTGAGGACGGCCTCGCAGGCCCAGCCTCATGCTGCCCCAGTGCTTCCTTTCAGAGGCGTGACCTACAGGGTCCACGGAGGGCGTGACACCCCAAGCGCTCCTGGGGTCAGGAACCTCTCCGGCTTCCCAGCCAAGGTCCCTCAGAGAGGCAGCTAACCCAGCCTCGGTGTTCCCCTCTGTGAGGTGGGTACGAGTGAGGATCTGGCCATGGCAGGTGCGCCTCACCGCCGGGACTGGCATGCGGGTGGAGGTGGGGTCTCGCTGCGACTTCTGCCATCTGGTGGAGTTTGGGAATGCTCCCTGGTGTGCGTGTGAGAGAGACAGAAAGGAGACAGAGACGGGGTGGGACACCCTGGACCGGTCTCGGGGGTGGGGCTCCCCTCTGCCCCAGGGACGGGACTTCTGAAATCCAAAGGAAAAGACAAGGCGCCGGGATGCCCGGTCCTCTTCCGCCCTGTCTGGGTCTCTCTCTTCAGTTTCTGGCTGAGCAGAAAATCCAGGCCCGGCTACTCCTCCTGTCAGCTCCCTCCCCCTCTCTTCCCAGCCCCCCAGATCCCCGCTCTGTCTCCGACTCCCTCCCACGTGCTCTTTGTCTGTCTGTCTCTCTCTGCCAGTGTCTCTGCCACTCTGATGGACTCCTGGCCTCACCCTTATCAGATATGATCCTAAACCTTCCTGAACCTCAGTTTCCTCATCTGCAGAATGGGGGTAATGGTGTTGGCGTACAGGCACCCACCGAGCTCTTAGTAAATGTCCATCTCCTCTTCCCTTCTTGGACATGGCTTCTGGGCCCCCCACAGATCCATCTCCATCCTACACACCCACAGTCCCCCGCCATGAGGACCTGTCCGCACAGCCGGGGCTGCCCCGAGTCCCTGCACCAGGCTTGCTGGGGATGGGACAAGTGTTCCTGCAGTGAGCACAGCCCCCACCCCCAGGCAATCCCCACACACCTCGTGCTAGGGAGCTGGGCCCCACTCTACCCTCTGGCGGGCCCTGGTGACCCTGTGCTCCAATCCCGGGCTTCATGTGACTGCCGGTGGCTGCCGGTGCACTATGGGCCCTGGGAGGGGGCAATGTCCCTCCACCTCCTCTGATGAGTGCAAAGGCACCTTCTCAGTGGCTCCGCCTTCTGTGCCCTCACAGTGGACACCCTTCCTGCCCCTCGCACCTCAGCGTCTTCAGGGGTCCCTTCTCTCAGCCCCTGGGGCACACTAGTTGGCCCCGAGCCTCCACCTTCTGAGCCCGCCTGGCATCCCCGCTGAGCGCAGGTGCCCTGAAGGTGGGATGGGGGCGGCCGGGACAGGGGCTGAGCTCTCCCTGCTGCAAGTGGTCATGCCCCGGGGCCCGGCACAGAACTGTGCAGACAGTGGGCGCCCAATAATTACACATTGGGCGACTGAGCGAACATACCCAGCTCCCTCGATGTCCCACTCCCCTGGGTCAGGCAGGGACGGAAGACCCAACTGTCCCCTTTGCACCCGTCTAAGGGGACCAAGCCCTTTTCCGTGTGTCCAGTCCTGGCTGAAGGCCACTTTGATGGGTGATCCTGACCTTGGCCCTCTGCCCACTTTGAGAGCCTGAGCAGACAAGGGGCATGCTCGTTACCACCTTCCTGTTAGGAGATGAGGACACTGTGGCCAGGGAGGAGGGACAGGACTTGAGTCACCCAGTAAGGAGCCCAGGAGCCAGGCTCCACTTCAGAGCCTGGTAGGTCCCGCCCCGCCCCCAGGCCCTCGCCAGGCCCCGCCCCACCCGGGCTCCGCCTGAGGAGCCAGGACTCCACCCCTAGAGCCGGGTAGGTCCCGCCCCTCCCCGCCCCGGCCACGCCCACCAGGCCCCTCCCCCTGCTCTCCCATTTGAGGAAACCGCTCTGAATTCTAGAAGATCCTAACCGTGCGCTCTGCAGTAGGTAGCTGCTAGCCACTCGTGGCTCTTTACAACTAAATTTAATAAAATGAAGTAAAATGGACAGATTGGGTTCCCTGGACCACCAGCCACATTTCAAGTGACTCAATGGCCACAGCATGTCTCCATTACCAGCAGGCAGCAGTGGTCTGGAATGTTCTTTTCAATCTTGACAGAAAAGTCAGTGGCATTTCTACATTGCCTTGAAACAACTGGACCTCTGATTTAGGTTTGGAAATTTTAGGAGCTGGTTTCATGGAATTCTGAGTTTTAGCATATTTGATTATAAAAAATTCTGTCCCCCCCATTCCTAGGCACCAGGGCCACATGGAATCCCGAGCTGTGTCCCAGGGTGACTCTCAAAATCGTGAGCTCTGCATCCAGGAGCATTTTTGCAGGAGCTGAGGGGAGGACCTGTCAGGCTCTGATGGATGGAAAATGAGTGGGACACTGTATAGGAAAGTCCCCGGTCACATCTCGGAAGTTCTATCAGCCCGGCCCAGCCAAGGCCTTCCCCACCTATAAAGCCACAGCAGCAGAGTAGGGGCCCCTCAAGGCCCTGGGGAGGCAGAGCAGCATGCAGCTGAGTGACCCCAGGCAGGTGGCTTCCTGCCCTGAGCCTCAGTGTCCCCAAGTGTACGATAGGAACAGCACCCACCCTAAGGCACCTGCCGAGAGTATGGGCACAGTCCCTAAAGCATCCGAGCAGATGTGGCTTCTGGTTTTCTGTTACAAAAGCAGCTTAAAACTGTTAGTTCAGGGCCCCCGGGTGGCGCCCAGCACTGCGGCCTTCTCAGACCACATGGGGGCTCTGCCGGCCCTGGAAGTCCTCCTCAGTGAGCAGAGAACTGTGGGGGACAAAAGAAAATAAAAAGAGCAGCCTGGCACTCCAGAGCCCCCTGACGATTCAGCGGTGAATTCAGGGACAGCAGCCCCTGTCCCCACCTGGCACGGGGTACTTCTGGCATTTCAGAGCTTACCGATGTCCACAGCCCCGAGAGGGACATGGCCCCCTTCAGAGACAGGAAAGGTGAGGTCAACCCAGAGCCACAGCAGCCCCAGGTACCTGCCCTGGCACCTCCTGCCTTGACCCCGGTGGGCCTCAGTTTCCCCATCTGAAAACCCGCTGGGGGCGAGCCGCTTCTCTCTCTGTGGGGCTGACACTGTGACACACGACCTGTGGGGACACCCTGGGTGGGGGACCATGAAGGTGGGCAGCAGCCCGTGCAGATACACAGGCTGTGGTCACACTCTGAAGGGGTCCTTGTGAGGGATACCCAGAGCGGGGTGGCCCCTGGGAAAATCCACATCAGACCCATGCTCTGTGCAGCACGGCCCGTGCCCTGCGTGCCTACCGAGTGTGACCCGGGTGCCCTTCCGAGTCTCGCTCGGAAGGCCCTGCCCTCTGCTGCACCCCATCCTGAGCCCACCCCAGTTGGGAGCCCCCGTGGCTCTCTCTGCGGCAGGACAGCATAGTGGTCACCAGCGTCGGCTTCGGGGGTCCGTCAGGCCTGGGTGTGAACTCCGCCCAGCTGCCTAGCACCTGAGGACGCCTGTGGTCTTCCACCGTCCCGGGCCTCAGGGGGCTCATCTGTGAAATGGGAGCACCGGGCCCATCGCATCACACGTGGCGGGGCGAGGATCAGGTGAAACACGCGGGGGTGTCGCCACGAGGCCGCTGCTTCACACTCTCCTGAACACCCCGACTCTCTGGGGTGCAGCCCCTTCCCTGACACTTCCCAAACTCCTATGCGGCCAGGCAGACGGACCTCCGCAGGTCCCAGGGCCCGCTGTCTGATGGACCTTGACCGCCAAGGGCGTGCCCACTGCCCGCTGGCCCCTGAGGCCTGCCCTCCACTCCATCATCTCCCAACAGCCCACGGGGTGGTGGCCTCTCATCCCCATCTCACGGGTGGGGTGACTGAGGCCCAGAGAGGAGGCGACGCGTGTCAGTCGCCCAGCGTGCCGGTGGAGGGTCTGGACGTGGAACAGGACACGCCCACCCAGGAGCCCTGCTCTCGCTGCGGCTCCACGGGGTCACAAACAGAGCAAGGAAGGGCAGAGCCGCATCCGAGCATTTTAAAAAAGAGCCGGCTGCCATGTGTCTCCATGGTGACAAAGCCACTGGTCACAGGACCCCCACCTTTTAAAAGGGGCATCGGAACCTGCCACTCTCCCCAAAACCTATCAGGGGAGTTTGAAGTTGAACTCTTCACCATGATCTGGCCCTGGGCCATCTCCTTCCCTCTTGTTCCCTCTGCTCTAGCAAACCTATCCTCCTTTGAGTTCCTCAAATATTCTAAATGCTCACTCATCCTAAGGCTTTTGCACTTGCTGTTCCCTCTGCCTGGAATGCTGTTCCACACATACATTCACGGCTGGCTCTTTCATGGCCTAAACGTCCCCTCCTCTGAGACACCCTCCCTGGTGGTCTTTCCTGTGAGTGTTCACAAAACATTTATCACTTTGCAATGAAGTATATACTTCCCTAATCTCCATTTCCTGTCTCACTTAAATACCACCTCCTCCAGGAAGCCCTCCCAGAACAGTGCAGCAGCTCCCGTCTTCCCTCCCCTGAAATGGTGAGTGCAGGTAGTGTCTACCCAGTGCTTAGGCTGCCTGAGATCTCCGGTTAGTTTTACCCAGGCATCCGTTCTTGTCTCTCTGTCCCTCCTAGATGCTAGCCCCCTGGAGGGGAAGGATGGCTATTCACACACCTCGCCTAAGTCCCAGAGTGACCACCTCCTTCCTTCATTTGACAAATATCTGTCTGTCCAAGGTGCCTGAACCCCACAGCTGTTGTGCCGTGACTTTGCTACACGGGTACACCTCCATGGTGTCCTTGCTAGGGAGCTTGGCAGGTGCCTGCATGGCTATGCAAATTTGGGGATGGTTATGGCTTCTGTGGGGTCTTTGCCTACATCGCTGAAGCCTGGTGGTCACATCAAACTCTCTTGGGGTCCACTCAGCAATTGCCTAGAGGAAGGAACATGGGATTTGTTTGCCAATCCACCTCGACTCCTTTATAGCCCTGTGGTTTTGGGGAAGTCACGTCACTCCTGGCCTCAGTTTTCCCCTATGTAAAATGGGATAATAATTCCCACCAGGCAGAGGTGAGGATGAGATAACCTCTTGGCAGGCCTGACACACAGGAGGCCAGATTTCCCTCTGATTTCCCACTGTGTTCTCTGTCACAGGGCAGGGGTCTGCCCAGCAAATTCACTGAGTCTGGGGAGGGAATCGGTCACCATCCCTGAGGCCCAGAGGTCTTTCCAGCCCCACCTGGGCTGGCCCCTCCACCCTGCTCACTCGGAGGGAACGCTGCCTTCCTGGGAAGACACTGTCACCTGGCCTCAAACTGTCCTTGCTTCCAATCCAGCCACGGCACAAAGAGGGATCAAGCCTTTCAGGGAGGTGTTGATTGAGCTAACATATCTTTTGTAACCATTTACGGGAAAAGAAAATTAAATGCTACTGAGCAAGCTCGGAAACTCCCAGCTAGGCCGAGAGCGAATATCACGTGGAAAGATCTGATTAGGAGCTTGGAAAAAAAGAACATTTCCTAGAACAGCAGCCGGCTTAGGACCGTGCGCGTGCGCACGATGAAATGGAAGACTTCAGAAGAGGACCCAAGATTGCCACCTCTTCCTTGTCCAGGCGGTGGCTGAGACCTTGCTCTACCCACCTTGAAGGTGAGGATGTAAAGATGTCGGGATGGGCCGGCTCCCCTGGCAGATGCCCCTCCCTTGCAGTTACAACTGGTGGGCGGGGCTTTGATAGGAACGTCAACCATCCCACGCCCCACGCGGTGGGTGGGGCTGGGCTCTGGAAGAGGTTTCTCTGCACTTGGAGCTCCGTGCAGCTCCACGGACGGGCATTTCTTATGTGATGGTGGCCATTCCTTCATTTCTCCTATGACTATTAAGTGAGTATCTACTATGTGCCCAGCTGGACAGTTCACAGATGAGGAAGTCCCCATGAGAGAGGGGAAGGACGTCCCCCAAGGTCATCTCGATTCTTAGGGCAGGGACTGAGGTGGGGAAGAAGATCTCCAGGACAAGGACCTGGCTCTGAGAAGCTGAGGGTTCAAGGACCCCAGACAGGTCTTCTCCTGTCCCCCTGGGCCCCAGCTCCCAGTCTGCGAGAGGAACCCGTTGGAGCTGATCTCTAGTTTCAAAATTGGGAGCAGCTGATTGGGGCATTTCTGTCCCTCCCCAAATGTGTGACTGACCAAGTCAGGTCTCTGGGCCTCAGTGTCCTCATCTGCAAAGGCGGTCGTGCCAGTACCTGCCTCAGGGTTTGCTATGAAGAGGAAACGGATGGTTACTAAGCACCTACTGTGCGCCAGGCACCTCTGAGGGTGGACTTCCCTCTCCCCGCTTAAGTGAAGAAGAAACCCGGTCCCCCCGCGGGAAGCAGAGCTCTGCCACAGCTCTGCTCTTGAGATCAGGACCACCTCTTGTCCCCAGCCCCTGGTCCCCTGCTCTGACATCAGTGGTGAGGCAGAGAGGCTGTTGCCAGCCACCAGCTCCTGACAGCTCCCCAGGGACAAGGCTGCGGCCTCCAGCTGCTGGCCCCGCCCTCCCTACACACAGGCATTGAAAGCCAACGGCCAAACCAGCCCCAGGGGATGGAGTGGCAGGCGGTGGTGCCCAGGGCTGCCTGGGGGCCGGACCGCAGCTGGACCAGCAGCCTGAGTGGTCCTCGGAGCATTCTCTGGAGATGTAGGAGAGCGAATGAGAAGCCCATAAACTTCTCCGGGGCTATTATTTGGCGAGAAACATGGGACTCACTGCATAATCAACCTCCCTCCCCCATGAGAAAGCACTCTGTCCCAGGCGAAGCTGAATGCCTTGCCCCATGCAGTCTCAAGATCCTCCCCGCCACAACCTGAAACCTGGTTCTGTTTCACAGATGAAGAAGCTGAGGCTCAGAGAGGTGAAGTGACTTGCCCGGCGTCACACAGCAATGTGGGCATGGAGCACTTATTTTATCCCAGCTGCTGTGCTTTTATCTGCAGGACATGGGGTCGGGGGCAAAGCGTTCCCAGAGTGTGGCAGCTTCAGATTCGAGTCTCCCCACTTGCTGGGTCACGGCCGCCTCATCTGAAGGCGTTTAAACTGGATGAGCTTTGGTTTCCTCATCCACCACACAGGTGCGAGAGAGCCACCCTCACAGGACAGGAGCTGGGGCTTTGGTCGGGATGGATGCAGAGATTCCACCCCCGCCTGCCCACAGGCCCTCCCACTTCCCACCCAGAGGACCCCCAGGCCTGTCACTCACAGAAAGCCCCGCTCTTTCATGTGACTGAGTGGTACAGGCAACAGTGACTGCTAGCTTCGTGGTTCTTGCTCTACCAGCTTTATTTACTGAATCCTCCTGGCAGCTGTGGGAGGGATGCGTCCCAACTGACCATCTGAAAGATGAGGACACCCAAGCCCCGGGACCTGCTCCGTCCAGCACGTGTCTGATCCTGGTAACTCTCTGACCCTGGGACTCCCCGGCCTCTGGGGCCTTCCTGAAGCTCTTCTGGGTAAGAATAAGAAGCCACATCTCTGTGCTGTCACCGCCAGCCCTGGGGGAGGACCCGCCTCTCACAGGCTTTGTTAGGAGGCAGGGAGAGAGCCTCCAATGCCATAAGCAATATCTCATTTAACCCTCCAGAGGCGGTTTTTCTCACGCCATTGTTCAGAAGTGAAATTGCCCAGGATCATGCAATTGACGAGCAGCAGAGCCAGAAATGGCCATTTAGTCGTCACACCCACGCCATGCCACGGGTACTCTTTCTATGTCCGCTTTATAGATAAGGAGACTGAGGCTTGGAGAGCTACGCACGTCAGAGAAGTTGAGGTTATAACAGATTCCGGAGCCCGGGCTGACGGCCCTTCCGCTGCCCCTACGCCGAGAATTATGGAAACCCTGTTAGCACCAGAAGGAAGCCCAGAGGTCCTTGGTCGTGTGATCCTGGGAAAAGCCCCCTCTTTCCTCGGCCTTGGGCGTCCCCACCTGTCCAGTGGGCCCCTCCGAGCAGCCTCCTGGGCTGAGGTGAGTGATAGGGACAAACCGCTGGGCACTTGCCCCAGCTGTGCAGGCAGTGGGCTCTGCGAACATCTGTTTGAACTGGAGGCCACATTTGGTTCCTAGAAAGCAGCCTCCAGGCCGGGGGTCCTCAGAAAGCAGCCTTTCTCTAATTGGGGGCTGACAGTCCCAGCCCGGATGGCCACGAGAGGGCCAGGCAGCCCCTGGGTAAACAGGGCTGATCTGAGGTGACAGCCTGCTCTTCCCAGGCCAGCCCTGATCCTGTCCCCATTCCCTAATATGGGCTGTGCCCCCTCAACCCAAATATGGTGCATGCTTTGGGGGCTGGGGCCCTGGGAACCAGGTCAAGCCACCGTGGGTTTTTGCCCTGTTGCTGTGTGACCTTGGAAAAGCCCCTTCTCTCCTCTTGGCCTCAGTTTCCTCATCTGTAAAAGAAGGCGACTGGACTGGTTGAATCCCTCAGGGTTTTTCTAGCTGTGAGGTTTGAAGAGTAAAGGGGGAGGCTCTGAGGACTTCCCTCGACCCCTCACTTCAACCTTGCTCAAGGAAGAACTTATTTTGGCCTCAGTTTCCATCTAATTGACTTGTGGGACCCATGAGACCTGCAAGAGCCCCCAAGAGCGCCTAATTCAGCAACATCGTGTCCTTGATGAGGAAAGAAGACCCAGACAGGCCAGAGGACTTGCTGAAAGTCACACAACCAGGCTAAGAACCAGAAGTTCTGACCCAACTTCCAGGGGGGAGGGAAGCCAGTTTCCCCCAGAAAGCTTTTGAGGGAGGGACATGTCCTAGAGCCCCTGCTAGGGCCCCTGGAGAGGAAGCAAGAGCTACGTTGTCACCAGGATGGCCAAACGGTCTCTAACCAGGAGGGACCTCTTTTGGAGTGGGCAAGAAACTGCAGGCATTTCAAGATGCCATTGCACTGGGTCACAGCCTGGACACTCTCAGAGACCGACTGTGAAATCAGTACCTTCAAGCTCCTCTGCAAAAATCACAGAACCAAAGCAACCGTTTCAGAAACCACAAAGAGCACTGAGCACTTCGAGTAATTAAAAATCCTTGGTTTGTTATGGTTGAAGCCCTCACCTGTATTCCTGCGGCAAGGGGTGGTGATTTTGCCCTGAGTTGCGAACAATTCCTGACATTATGGATGAGATGTCACTTTCTATCATCTCCTTGGGGAAAAGAGAAACAGAAAACAGAGCTTCCATCAACAACTGAAGTGGACACGGCAGAAACCCAGTTTCCCACAATTTCCCCACAATTCAGAAGGACAGAGCCCAAACCACCAAGAGAACAGAGAATTCCTGTATGGCATGGGTCACAATCCCAGGGCCATTCTGCGGGGTTTTAGAGGGGAAGAGAAGGGGAGGGATGAAATTACAGGTTCTTAGGAATTAATGGGGGGGAAGAGCAGAGGGATGTCTCTGTAATCCACATGTCAAGGTTTGGGAAACTGTGCACTCTCGAAATAGACACCAAAAGAACTTTATTCCCTTCCAAGTCTTCCCTTTTCCACCTCCATCAGTTACGATCACTTTGAAAATTAAAAAATAAAATAAAATAAAAATAAAAAAGGGAAGCTTGATGGGTCACTGTGTTTCTCTGGGGAAGTCAAAATCCTTCTTGCAAAGGAAATAATTCTGCAGGGCTCCTGTCCTGGAAATACCTTCAGAAATGCCACATGCCCTTGCTGGAGAATGTGTCCACCCGCACTATCGCTCCACCCCCGCAAACACAGCCTTAAAAAAAAAAAAAAAAAAAAAAAAAAAATCTTCAAGCGCCCCTAAGATTCTCAAACTCCAAGCGTGAAACGAACCTAGAAACCCACCAAAAGATCCTGATCAGTCCCGCCCCCAAAGTCGCTGAGGGATTCCGGGGAAGGAGACAGAGGGGGAACCGAGGACGGCGCCGGGCAGCCCCTGAGCCGGGGTCTCTACCCTAGAAACGCAAAGCAGGGCACTGCCCGGGAGGAGGGCGCAAAGCCGACCCTGCAAGGCGGTACCTGGAGCGGATCCTCGCGGGGCCGCGGCTGCCGGCTCTGGGGGGCGGCGGGGGTTCTGCAGGGGGGCTCCCTCGCGCTCGCCCCTCGCGCTCCGCAATTTGGCCGCCGTCGCAGCTCGAACCGTTTTTAAATTTCCCTCTCTGGAGCTGTCCAGCTCAGAGCATGCGCAGTAGCCGTTCGGGGGGCTTTTCCCCCAAGGGTCAGTTACAGGGCAGGGTCAAGGGGATTGCTTCGGGCGTTTCCCAGCAGCGGCGAGTCTCGCACGCCCCGGGGCGCCGTGTGTGTGTGTGTGTGTGTGTGTGTGTGTGTGTGTGTGTGTACGGGGGCGCGGTCACAGGGGTAGGAACACCCTCTTCAAACTTTGCCAACAGTGGCAGCCACTGCATGCCCGCGAGCATGCGTTCGGGAGCCGTGGGAGGATGATTGGGGCCAGATTAAGTTGCAAAAGATGCCGGGCGCATCTGGACTGCAGCCGGCCCCTGGCCGGGGGTAGAGGAGGGGGCGGAGAAGAGATCCTGTCTCCCCCAAAGTGGAGACGGGCCAAGAGGGGGCCCCAGGTAGACTCGGACTCTGGCCACCTGCCCCTTTAAGAGACTTGTGCCCGCGCGGGCTGGCGCGCGGCTGGAGTGGGCTGCGGAGCCCGGAGCCGGGAACCCAGCCGGGAGCGCTCGCGCCGGGCGCCTCCACCTGCCGCGCGGCCAGGGGCGCCCGGGCGAGGGCAGCGGCAAGGCGCGTGGGGCGACCGGGGGTCTGCGCGCCTCGCCCCCCTGTCCCGCGCCGAGGGTGAGCCCGCCCGGGGCGAGCGCGCGGGGCCCGGGTGCCGCGGCGATGTCGCCCGCCGCCCTGGAGGCTGCGGCGCTCGGGGTCGGGAGCGGCGAGCGGAGCCCGGCCGAGCCGTTGGACTGGACCCGCCCGGGAGCCCGCGCTCCGCCCGCCCCGCCCCGCCCCGCCGGCGCCCGCCGCGGGAAAGGTGGCGCGGACCGCGGGCGCCGGCGGGACCGAGCGCGGACAAAGGTCTTCCAGCCCCGTGGGGGGTTGGAACGAGGTCGGTCCCCTGAGAAAGTCTGCATTTCCGGCGCCCTAACTCTTGAGCCTTGCTTGGACTCGTTTGTCATGATAGCAGCGACAACAGGCACAGCCACCTTAATCATTAAAGCCTGCTTCTCGGGCCCATTCGCACTTCTATGGGTTAGGATGGTCCCCTTTTTGCAAATGGGGAAACGAAGCCCTGAGCCGTAGTGAGCGGGTCAAGGGTGCTCGGCCAGGAAGCCGCAGAGTCAGGATCACACCTGCGCAAGCCGACCCCGCAGCCCCTGCACCTGGACAGCCGTGCGCTGTCCCTGCAGGGTGGGGGTCAGGCATCAGCCCCTGCACCTGGACAGCCGTGCGCTGTCCCTGCAGGGTGGGGGTCAGGCATCAGCCCCTGCACCTGGACAGCCCTGCGCTGACCCTGCAGGGTCGGGGTCAGGCATCGGAACTGCTGCTTGGGTCTTCTGAGGTTGTCCCCACGCTATCATCCAGCGGCAAGCAGAGGAAAGGCGTATCTGCACCAGTGATCGAGAAGGCTGTTTTACCCGGTGTTTAAGCCCAGGAGGAACCCTGGGTGCCCGGGGCTGGGTGTGCCTGGATTTCATTTTCCATCCAGGTGGGCTGTGACCTTGGCACTGGTCCAGGTCCTCCTGAATGGTTTTCTTGTGACACCTGGGCACCCTTTCTTCTTTCTTCTCTGTCAGGTGTGAATAGATCAGTTTGCACATGTTAGGTAGGTCATGAGCATAAAACTTTCTCAGTGTTCAGTTTTCATCTCTCATGGACCTGCATATATTTAAAATCTGGGTTCTGTTGGGTTAAAAAGGTAGTTTACATAGTTTGTGCTGTTTGGCTGGTCCCTGAATGGCCTGTAATGATTCCACCATTTGAGTTGTAAGCATTTGGGTCCTTACTGGATCTGTAAATAAATGGGGGTGACCTGGCAACCTCCCTTTGAGGTAACAGCCCTTTCCCTTAAGGGATAATTTTGTATCTTTCCAGTGGTTTTGGAAGACATTCTCCCTTCTGAAAACCGATGGATTTGGGAAAGCTTTTCAATGAAAAACTCTCGTCTTTGAGTTCTGCAGATTCAGGATTCTTCTTTAGAAAAGAGAGGGAGACAGACAGACATTCTGGAAGTTCTGAGAAGCCCTCAAAACTGACATTTTCCTTTGAGAACGTGGCTTCTCTGCACGAATTTACTGAGAACTGTGACCATTTTAATAAATAATCAAGATTTTGAGTTCTTTGCCTCAGGATTGGTTGGTGAAAACACTATCACTCAAAGGACATCTGCTAGGGTTTTTCTAAAAAGCCAAGTAACTTACCAGAAATCTTTCTTTTATTTGTTAGATTAATGTAGGTCCCCTTTTATAAATGTATGATAGTTTTCTCAATTGTAAATCACCTGGGGCGAATCAGAGCTATAAAAGGGAAAGGTTGCTAATTTTTACTTTTGAAAAATAGGAGTCTTAGGTGATTCTATGATCAAGTAAGTCGGGGCACCCGTACCGAGGGACATCTTTCCTGAGCTAAAGGAGATCTAAACTGTGTATGTGTATGTGTGTTCTGCTGGAGACTGAACCCAGGGCTTCGCACATACCAGGCAAGCACTCTACCACTGAGCCTTGTCCCCAGGTTGGCCACTGTCTTTTTTAAATGAAGGAATATGAAGTTCATCTGTTTCCATAGCTTTATTTCCCTTTATCACTAGTTCTTGTGTAGGGGGAGAATCCCAAGCTTAGATTGGTCCTGATTTTGCAAGTGTATTTAAGATGCCGGGCCAGCAACATTCCCACAAAGCCCAACAGCAATCCGAGTCACTGGATCTTTGCTTACACAGGAGGGAGGAAAAGGACCAGGTATGTGACCTTGGCTTCACTCTCCAGTTCTATGGTGTGCAAGATGCTCTAACCTGGGTCTCTTTTCTTCGATGGTGAGAGTTTGACAGTGGTTATCTGCCTGTTCTGTTTAGAGGTAGGATGTCATAGCCACATAAGAAATATTTGTTCATGAAGTTGATGATGACCTTAAAATCAACTCAGGTGTCACTGCGAACAGCAGCTTCTCAGGTGCACCGTATACAGTGTTCGTACTCAAGGACTAAAAATACTAACCCCCTTGGCAGTGTTAAAGCAGGTATTTTTCATCGAGAAGCTCAATTTTATCATAAGTCATGACCATTTCTTCTCCCGTTTCCTGAAATCTTGCTTTTGCATTGTTTATTTTGATTTTCCATAGGTAGAGGAAATGGGAGCAAGAATTATATATTGATTTATAGCAATAGATAATCTTACCCAAAGCCCTTGCCTTTCTTTTCCACCAGGAAATTCTGTTCAATGATAATCTTTCTTCCACCCCAGCCATTCAGTAGATCGAATTGCAGGCATGTCTAGGCAGCAGAAATACGAGGGTCTTCTTTAACCATTAAATTAGAGCTGTGTCTGGCACACGGTAGGCACTCTGGGGACCTATGCTTTTTTGTCCCCCTCTTACTTTGTCAATTGCTAAAAACGAATTACGTGACATTTTCTTATAAGACATTTTGTAAAGGGAAGTGTATCCAGCAGCCGCTCTCCAAGATTCATGCCCGTTATTTCTGATTTCATGAGCCGTACAGTTCAGTAGCCCCGGGGAAGCCACTGTTGAATGTCTAAAAACTTCTGAGGATAGAGCCCATTTTTTTTTTCTTCTTCTTCTTTCTGTGGGAGACTGTGAAAGTCTGCTGATCTCCTTTGCTGCTGTTAGCATGACTGATATGTGTATTATCGCGCTTCCAAAGAGCGTGATTGTAGAAGAGCTTCGGCTTATAATTGTTGTCATACATCTTATTTAATAAAAGGATGTGAAACCCTTGGATGTTTCCAGGAAGAGAAACTACTGGAATATTTTTTTTTTTTTTTTTTTTTTTTTTTTTTTTTTTTTTTGCTATCCTGTTGTTTCCACCCCAGATCCAATTCAATCACTAGCCTATTCTACTTCTCAGAGGAAAAATAGTTAATAAAATTAACCCTATTCAGGAGGATCACAGGCTCCAGGCCAGCTCCTGTCTCAAATTAAAGTAAGGGCTGGGGAACAGCTCAGTGGTAGGGAATTAGCCTAGTATGCACAGGGCTTTGGGGTCTTTCCCCCATACCACCCTCCAAAATTAAGCCTACTCAAGAATATCACCCACAAATGTATACAGGCAAGATGTGGGAGCTTTTTATTTATTTTCTTTCTTTTATAAGGACCTCTCTTAGTTTTGTTAATATCCAGGGATTTTGATATGAAAATATTTTCTTTGGAAAAAAATTTCTTGAGTGTCTGAAGATTAGGGCCTTTTTCTCTGGGACTCCACAAAAGGGATTAAGATTAATGGATTGTAGTTTAAAGTGTTCATTTTCATTAGTAGAAAGAAAAACTTTCCAAGCATTATAGTAGTTCCTGTGCAGTATGTCTGCTCTGAGGGTAGGAAGTAGTTTTGACTGAGCAGTTGATGCAGAGGTAAAGGGGATTCACAAGCCAGAAACAAGTTAGAGTAGACCTTTGAGGTCCACCCAACCCTGAGGTTCCATGTTGTTCTGCATCTTATCCTTGACGTTCAGTGCCGAATCTGTGTACACAAGTAGCAAAGCTTCTGTTGCATGTAGACAGATTTCTGCTGCTATAACAAATGTTTACATATAAATACAGAGGAATGCAAAAATAAATGCTTTGGGGGACATTTTAATCTGGGCCATTTCTTGCCTGGTATTACTGAATATCTATCTGTGTTATTATACTATTACTAGAGAGTTGTCAGACCCTGAAAAATTTTGAGACACTGAGTCATTTGGTATAATCTTCACCTTAGGCATATCTTATTTTTGGAAAGTAAATAATTTGTCATTTTAACACAGCAATTCCATATGGATTAGAATATGTGCTCAGATCTGCTCATCCCCTACTGATAGCAGACTTCTGGAGCAATAGGGCTTCAGCAGGAGGACCTTAAATGACCCAGCTGAGAGGTAGACCAAGGTTCAAGTCTTAGCACTGGCTCTTTCTTAGCCAACTAGCTTTGGGTGATTTTTTTTTTTTTTTTTTAGTACTAGGGATTGAACCCAGGGGCGCTTAACCACTGAGCCACCTCCCCAGCCCTTTAAAAAATATTTTATATAGAGACACGGTCTTACTGAGTTGCTTAGGGCCTCGCTAAGTTGTTGAGGCCGGCTTTGAACTCCATCCTCCTGCCTCAGCCTCCTGAGCCGCTGGGATGACAGGCATGCGCCACCACGCCTGGCTTTGGGTGAGTCATTCCCTCCCCCCCCATCTCCCATCTCTCCAAAGAAACAATAGTGCTCGCCTTTCAGGGCGAAAGAGAGCACGTGGTGCCTCCTAGGTGCTCAACAGCAAGGACTGCTTTCCAGGCAAGTGTGTATTTCTAGAGACTTGTTCTGCCCCAAGAACCTCCTGCAGTTAGAAAGGGACCAAGTGATTTTGAGCCCTCTCAACTTTTTCAACTGATAAAATCTGGATTTTCTACACAGTTGTAGAGATCTGAGAGGTGTGGCCTGCCAGCTTTTCCCGGGGACCAGGAGAATGTAGCTTATGTTCCTTTAAGATGATGCTGGGTATTTAAAAATAGGCAGGGTCCTTGTCTTTTGCACTGGATCCATAATCTTACCCAACCCAAGCCCTTGCCTTCGTTTTCCACTGGGAGGTTCTCTTCAGTAATTGCCAGGTGAAGGAAAGCCATCTTGCCCTGAATCCTCTAAGTGGCCACTTTGTATTGCTCTGGTGGCCTGTTCAACCCCTGACCTATTGTGGCCATGGCTTACGTCGCATCTACGTTATTAGGCAGAACTTTGAGGCTCACTATTCCACCTTCCGTTTTCTTTGTATAACTTTTTCTATTGTTTTTTGTCAGGGATCCTGATCAGGCCAGGGGTTGGAGGGCCACATTCAGCCACTGACAGGCTTTGTCTGGCTCGTGAGCTTTCTTTGAAACAATTGGAATTAGATGCCGGCCTTTCAAAATTCTTCAAGTTGGGATTCCCAGCTTTTCTTTTCTTTTTTTTTTTTTTTTTTTGGTGCTGGGGATCGAACCCAGGGCCCTGTGCTTGTAAGGCAAGCACTTTACCAACTGAGCTATATCCCCAGCCCCTCCCAGCTTTTCTTGAAGAATCTGAAAAGTCGGCCCCTAGGCCACAGCTGGTACTGGAGGGGTGGTCCTCGGACCTCCACTTTGCCACAAGTCTCATGCCTAGGTCTTGGCCATTTGTCTTTGAAAGTGTTTTTTTCATAGGTCGTTGTTGTTTTTCTTAAAGACAAAAGTTTTAAAAAAAAATCGTGCCTATTCTGTTATGGAAGCGTCAGAAAGATCGTTGCTAATAAAATCTGCTTTTTAAAATAGTACTTTGTGTCCGGCGATGGGTGGATCGCGCTCAGTCCTCCTTACAGCGCTGGGAAGGAGCTGGGTGTCAATGCATCCAGGCGAGAGGACAGGATTTATCTATTTCTGGCCCACAGTGTCGGAGGGTAGGGAAGAGGTGGGATGTGGAGTCCCCACCCCCTGCTTTTCTGCACCAAACGGTTCCTGACAGACTGGACACCTTGGGCATCTTTTATTATAATACCTGGCTCAGGGCAACACAGGTCCCACTGCTGAGGACACAGCTGTGTGCCAGGAAGCTGCTCCTACCCGCCATCTTGGCTCTGTAGAGAGAACACATCCAGTTCATGGGGTAGATTACAATTTCTTAAAAAATAGTTGAAAAAACTGGAGGCCCAGCCCACTTTAGGACTCTATTAAACAAACCTAGCACCATTTGATCCATAAAGATTTGAACACACCATAACAAGTTTAGGAAAGTAAAATTTGCTACATTCATGTCACTATAATAGGAAGGCCTCCCTTAGTAAAGAAGATGAAAACGTGTGTCCGCATTCCTGCTTTGGTTAGACTTGATTTCAAGAAAGCATGATCTTTTGCCTAATATATTTTGAAATGCATATAGATAACTTTTGCAGTAATGCCTACTAATAAACTAGGATTTTTTTTTTTAAAGTGTTTTATGAAAAAAAAAATTTTCCCTGCATGCCTCAGCTCTTTAATGCCTGGTTTCGGAGGCTCCTCCTTTGTCCACAAAAGGGCCTTTAATAGCTCCTTGCTCAACAGAGAATCCAAACTCATACTTTGCACTACAAGCAGCTTTATCCTGCAAACGCCAGACCACCCTGAGCCGTTTTGAAAACTCACTCAGAACTTTCAGTCTTGCTATTAATGGCGCATTCAGACTGTGGTCCTTCTAGGGAAAAGCTGCGTGTTCACCCGGCTCATTCCCAAGGTTCTAGACTGGGCTGTTCTCACTTCTCTCCATTTGTGTCTAAAGTAAAGTGATTGTAAACAGAGAGGCATATCAACTCGTTCGGATAAAGCAGTCCCGGCCACTTTCCTCTTTTTATTGCAAAGGAACAATCCCTTTGAAAGTAACAATCCCGGCTGTTTGTTTTAGAAATGGTAATGTTGTATCATTGTAACAAATTATACTTAAAAATCATTTAGTGTGAAATTGCAGATTAATCCCATAGGGACCTGGTATTAACAATCCCCGAGTCCTTTGGAGCCTACAGATGGTGGATCTGGGATTTACAATAGGAACAATCGCTGATTACATGCATGGGTGTAACGGACAAAGAGGCCTAGGCATCTTAGGCCTGGAGAGTACAGTGGAGGTCCTAGTGCCTGACTTGTTTGGGATGCTCGAATCCCTAAGAATGTCTGCCTGGTCACCTCTTAAGCGTGAAGCCCTGCAGTGCATTCTGTGTGCTTTAAAACGTCCCAAGTGTGCATGGAGAATGTTCTCTGGGTGTGCTTGGCTGGAAGGTTTGTGAATTCTACTAGAATTCTCCCTGCAGGGAAGCGTGCAGAGAGAATTTGGCTAATATGCCCAGCTGAGCGCTCCTTATCAGAAACAAAGCCTGCTGTTCACTAACCTCCGGGAAGAACCACAGCCACACCCTGCATGTGCAGGGGTAGATTTGTTACCTCAAAATCCTGCGCCCAGAATGAAAGGGACTCTAAGTATAATGCCTTTGACTTTTGCAACTGCCGTTCTGTGGAATCTCCCACTGAAACCCCATGATCGGCTTGATGTTGAGAACGCACCTGGCAGACTTGCACGCACAGTCTTGAATACAGAGCATCTTACAGTTGTGACCAGTCCACGTGTGCTGTTTTCAACAATTTACATTTCACTTTGAATAATCGCTAAATTTTAAAATTGGACAATAGCCTCTGCAGTGGAAATTTGGAATCTTGTACAACTTCTGCGTACACGCCAATCTTCCTTGCCGATCTCTGGTTTGATTTCAGATGCTTAGGTGAGAAATAACTTTGCAATCAGGAGAATACGCCGTCTTGGAGAGAACAAGGGAAATGTTTCAAGGAACTCAATACACTTCTCTCGGCTTTGTGTAGGGGGCTTGTTTCTCACAAAACAGTCCCTTTATTGGAATAACTTGCTGTTTATTCCAAGCATTCTTTTCCATATCCCTTTTGGTTGCAGAGCTGAGAGCAAATGAAAATAGGATGCTGTTGGATGTGAATGTCCCCTTCAGGGAAACTGCTTGGATTCTTTTCAGGGTTGTGCACCATGCACTGGTTTTATTGCTTATCCCCAAAGCTAGGGATTTGGGGCAGAACCGGCCGATCAAGAAATAAGGACAACATCCCCTCTGCGGGACCGATTCTTGACGTCTCCCAGAGGGTTTTACAGCCCTCACTTGAGGGGATGCTTGTAAGCTCTCAGGACAAATCTGGGGGTGCTGCAACTGTTCCCTAACCCAGCCTGGCTCTCAGGCCCTGGTTGGCTCATGTCTTGTTCAGAACGATCTGCATAGCCTTTATTGTCACAGTTATCAATGACACAGCTAACCTCGACTGCCGCAGACTCCTTCCTTGGCCTGATCCCATCAGGTTTGCAACATACATTAAAGAATCCAATGTAAAATACATTGCCATTGCACATTGCTTTCATTTGCTTGTTATTTCTAGAACCCCAGAGTGCTGGGGACTCGAACCCGGGCCTCCAGCATGAGAGGCTGGCCCTCTACGAAATGTGCTATATGGCCTGCTTGCACACTGCTTTCAAATGCCACTTTTATAAAAGTGCACACCCACGCTGGCCAAATGTGAGTATACACTGGTATCAATTAAGACCCATATTCCTTCCGGAAGGATCCCGAGTGATAGATCCCATGCCCCCTCCGGCAAGAAGCGCAAGTTCATTTTCCCCTGGCCCCACCCCTTCTCCCACGGGCTGACTTACTTCCAAAGACATTGGGGGGGGGGGCTTGACAGTGGCGTGGTCCAGGACCCACAGTGATGACTGCTAACGTCACCATGATGAGGGGCTCGTGTACCCAGGGTAAGATTCGATGAGAAAACAGAGGCGTCTGACCTCCCTATTGGTCTTGTAAAACAAAAACAAAAGAATCCACAACCCCAGCCTCCTGAATCCAACATCAGATGAAGCAAACTTGAGGCATGCTGTCCTATGTCCCTGACCAGTACCCTTCAAAACTGTCAAGGTCATGAGAAACTACCCCAGGTCAGATGAGACTGAGCAGATGTGACAACCAAGTGCCTTGTGGAACCCTAGATTCTGCACCAGGAGAAGGACATTAATGGAAGACATGAATGAAATCTGAATCAAATCTAGAGTGAATATAAATGCACCATGTTGGTCTTAGTGAAAAATAATCCCTAGTAATGTCAGATGATGAGGAAGGTGGAAGCCAGGTGAGGGGAGACAGGAACTCCGTACTGTCTTTACCCCAAATGACTCCAAAACAAAGTGAATGTCAAAGTCAAGGAAATGACACATCCATATTCTGGGTTGGCACCCCAAAGACTTGGAAGCAGGGACTTGAGTGGATGTTTGCACACACACATTCACAGCAGCATCAGTCACAATAGCCCAAAGGTGGACGAGCCCCAGGTGTCCTTTGACAGAGGAATAAACAGAACGTGGCATTATGCACACAATGGAATATTATGCACCCTTTAAGAAGGAACGAAATCACGTCACATGCTACAGGATGGCGGAAACTTGACATTATGCTAAGTGCAATAGGGTAGTCACAAAAAGCACCCTATGATTCCACTTGGTACCAAATTCATGCAGACAGAATGCAGAAGGGTGGTTTCCCAGGACTGGGAGTGTTGGGGCGGGGAGAGGGGAGTTAGTGTTCATGGGTACAGAGTTTCAGATTGGCAAGGCAAAATCTTTCTGGAGATTGTTGTACAACCGCATGAACAAGCTTGATGCTATTGACCTCTACACTTAGGACAGAGATGGTAAATGTTTCCTGTTTTCGCACAGTGGTTTTCTAAAAATTAGAAAAACTTTTGCTTTCCATGAAATAGGCCTTCAGCAGGGTTTCTGACTTCGGCATGACTGACATTTAGGCTGGGCGAACCTCTTGTTTTGGGGGACTGTGCATTGGATGCTTAGCACCCCTCAGATGCCAGCAGCACCCCCGGTCTTGTGGGGAAACGTTTGTCACTGCCTGGCTTCCTGGTTTTCCGTATCTTCACCAACACTCCTTGTTTGGGTCTTTAAAAATAAATTGTCACCCTCGTGAGTGAGAAGTGCTATCTCATTGCGGTATTGATTTGCATTTCCCTTATGTTTGGGATGGGAGTCTCATGGTATCAATTGCTCCTGAGTTTCTAAACTTGATCAAATTCCAGTCGGAATGGTCAATTTCTACTCTTAAGACAAAATGAAAGCAGGCTGGTACAGCCACCTCAGCAAGGGAACCAGAGACTCAGAGGATGGACCTGGGGATAGGGGACACCGAGACAGTATTTAAAGGTGGAATGGGGGAAAATCTACCTCGGTAGGTGAAGAAGAATGAACTAGATTCTTGCCTTTTACCATGGACAAAAGTAACTTCTAATAGGGTTTAGAAGCCCTAAATGCAAGAGGCTGGATATAAATACAAAATAATATCTAACACAGAATGTCAGGAAGGACTTGTTAATGCCCATCCCGGACACAAAAGGCAAAAGAGGATAAATCTAAAAATCCTAAAAATTAAGGATTTACATTCTTCCAAGGACACTGCACGCCGCCAAGAGTTGACGGGTTTGAAGGTCTTGACAGGGTCCAAATCAACCAGGGATTCCGATCCAGAACCAGAAGCTAAAAGGAAACACAGATAACCAATGGAAAAGACGGACACCCGTGGAAAAGAAGTGTCAGGTATTCAAATGACCAAAACACTTATCAAGCGGCTAATCATGGTGAGTAATCAGTCTTCAAAATCTCATGAAAAATCAATGTAATACTAAAATTCTATCTAGTTCTCAGACTAGGTTTGTGAAACCTGAAGACACCAAGTTATGGCAGTGATATAGAGAAGCAGAAGCTCTACTGCTCTGTTGAAGAGACAGAACACCCAGGGCCACCCCCATTCTGTAAAAGATTGGGGCTGAATACCATGAACCCATGTGCCTGCTTGCCCTGGGTCCCGGCTGTCTCATTCCTGCCAGATGACAAGTGGTAGCTTTCCGTCACCCAAGCAAACGCCTGAGAAAATCAACCCCTGAAGAGAAAGGGTTGGTTCTGACCCAGAGTTCCAGAGTTTTCCATCTGCGATTGGTGGGCCCTGTTGGTTTGGACCCGTGGCACAGCCAAACCACTTGCCCCGTGGTAAGAAGAGGAAGATCTTCTGAGGTTCCACCATCTCCTTTGAGGGCCTCCTCCACTAGTTCCACTTCTAGAAGTTTCTACCGCCTCCCAATAGTGCCAGACCAGGGACTAAGCCTCTTAACACATGGACCTTCAAGGGTCATTCAAGATCTGAACCCTAGCACAACCTGAGGAACCATGCACAGGTCCAGAAGAGAAGGTGCCTGAAGATAGTCATAATTCAAGGAAGCAAGTATGGCTGACCTGAACGTGTACCCTTAGGGAAATGGCTGGGTCGGATGAGACGGAGCCGCGCTTGGAATATTGTACAGGAGTTATGAGCGGAGATCCAGAGAACAGGTTTGGAAAATGCTTATGACAATAAGTTAGATCTGTGCTTCTAATAAAGAGTCCCTGGAAGCCTCTCCTAGACCCTCTGATTTGCAGCTCCGTGACTGGAACTGGGCCACTCTGCCCCTCTAGCTATAAGGGAGCCTGAAACTCCAGTAGTTTACATGTCCGGACTTTTAAATAAGTAAGAGACAAGGAAGAAAGGTCTCTGCCTGGCCTTTGGGTGGCCAATCCAAGCATCTGCCATGCATTCTGAAAAACTCAAAATTCAGAGATATTCATGCACTTTGACTTCACCAATCTTTTGCACAGGGTCAAAGTCTGTTGTCATTGTTGGGTTTGGATGTGAGACTAGGCTAAGTATTGTTCTTTAACTGTATCCATAATGAATTGCCTACAGTTCCCAAGGTCACTTTATCATGGAGCAAGAACCTAATGCACTTGCAAAAGCATCTAAGTACAGAATCCTTCTAGATTTTTATCCTGTCTCTCTTTTTTTTTTTTTTTTGGTACCAGGGATTAAACTCAGGGGCACTCGACCACTGAGCCCCATCCCTGACCCTATTTTGTATTTTATTTAGAGACAGGGTCTCACCGAGTTCCTTAGCGCTTCACTTTTGCTGAGGCTGGCTTTGAACTCACGATCCTCCTGCCTCAGCCTCCCGAGCTGCTGGGATGACAGGTGTGCGCCACCTTGTCTGCCTAAGTCTTTTATAATTTTCTCTCCTTACCTATTTCATGGAAATTAACCCACAGTCCACATTCTTTTGTAGGACATACTGAGAGATGTCCATGTACTCACATCTTGGTGCAATATCGACACCATTCACAGTAGCACAGACAGGCTTGGGAACACGTACGGGTGAATTTCAATATGCATCCAACTTGGGAACAGAAATGCGTGGATGTTTTGGAAAGCCCTGTTTTTCAAATTTGCACAAATGTGTCATTTGGGGATCTTTTTAAAGGACAGATTATGACTTAATAAACCTGGGAGGGGGCTTGAGATTGTACAATTCTAAATGTTCCCAGATGGTGTTGATACTCTTTGTTCCTGGATGTTAGGAATGTTCCAGAAGGTCTGTGCTTGAAAGTTCAGCACACCTGGTTTAGAGAAGTCACTTTAGAGAGTATGTTCTGTCTTGTTACAGTTATGATTGGGGAGTAATAACTGGCCTTAAGCTCAGTGGCAGAAAACCACCTTCTTATTGTTCTCACTGATTTAATGGGTGAGGAATATTATACAGGAGTGTATAATGGTCTTGGATGTCCTGGGGCCTCAGCTGGACAGACTCAAAGTCCGGGTGGGAGTGACTTGGTAGTTGAACTCCACTCATCCAAGACTTTTTTTTCATTCTCATGTCTGGCCCCTGGACTGGGGAGAGTGGAAGTCTAGGCCTGGTGACCAGAAGACCTTCACATGGCCTCCCCTCATAGCTGGGCTTCCCCACAACATGGTGGCCCGAGGCAGATGAACTGCTGTGACTGTGTCTTTGACCTCACTCCAGGAGCCACGCAGCATTACTTCTGTCACTTCCATTCCTTCTGTTGGTTTTAAGGGAGCCACAAGCTTACCTAGAGCGGAGTGGGACACGAGTCTTCAGGATATCATCCCTTCCACGTGAGGATGGTCAGTGTGCCCTCGGCTACTAGTTGGGAAACAGCCTGGGGCCTGCCGGGGTCCAGCCCTAGCAGGAGTCCATGGGTTCCACACCGGTAAACGGGGCGCGGGGAGACAGCGTCGGCGATGGATGGAGAATGAAAGACACAGACTCTAGTTCTGGTGCAATCAATCCCACCTTATTCTGGGGAGGGCTGGGTTTATATACAGTTTTCTTCAGGCTATAATGGCAGTCTTGTGGTTAATATTAAAGAAGTTTTCAAAGCACAGGCAGAAATTGTTTTTAACAAGGAACAGAAAATTATGAGAAAACAGTAACCTTACAGATTATCCTTACCTATTCACAATTGTTTTAAAAATATCAAACTATTATTATCTAAACTCTATGTGACCTAAAACTATTCTTAATATTCTCGTGGTTAAAACAATAGACAAGTAATCTCATGTGACTATCTCTACTAGGTCCATCTGGTTAATATCTGAATTGCTGAGTTAAGGGGTACAGGAGGGCAGCGGTCTCAATTGTAATTGTGTACCAACGTTTATTATAGGGGTGACATATTCTTTGTAGGAAGGAAGGAATGTTATGAAACCTTATTCTCTTACCTCACCATCACACATGAACAAAACCATCGTTAAAATTTAACCAGCCTGTTGGAGACAAAGGCAGATCTACAACTATTTTCTCCAGAGGCTTTCAGGGACTCATTGCACGGTTGCAAAATTATTTTTAATTTTGTTAATGGTAAAGACCCATTGTTTTTCAGATTGTAGGTAATATTTTCTAGAATTTTTGTTGTATTCCCTTCATCCCCTTAAGCAATCCGTTCAGACTGAAATGAGTAATATATTATCAGAAAAACACAGCAGAGAAAACACCATGCTCCGGAGCAAAACATCCAGCAATTCCTTTTAGGATGAGCCTTTGCAATCATCCTCCAGAGGATCTTTGTCAAGCACTGGATGGAATTCCGGATGCCCCCGCAGGGGCCCATTGCTTGTTTTAATAAACCAAGGTTTGTTGGAACACAGTCCTGCTGATGTATGTATTTGTCCCCAGCTGTTCTCCAGCAACAGCAGCAGAGTTGGGTAGCTGTGACTGTGTCCTTTCTGACCCGAAAAGCCCAAAATATTTATATTCTCTCTAACTCTTCCCAGAAAAAGCTTGCCACCCATTGCCTGAGGTGGATGGCCCTTCTCCCTTGGACACAGTGTGGAGACCAAGGGAGAGAGAACCTTTGCTGCAAAAGAGCAGAGAAAGCCCTCGGTGGGAGCTGAGATGAATTTCGAATGACCCGGATCAGGAGCTAGCCTTTTGTTAATCCTCCTGCTGGGAAATGATCCTCAGCCCCCTCAACAGGCTGTTGAAATAGCTTCTAAACTGGGAGCTACCTGCAGCGCCTTGGGTACTTGCCTTCCCTGGGTGACGGCCTTTTCCCTTCATCCGTTCCACGGGTGATAATGAAGCACCGGCCAGTGCACGTTCTTACGTTAGGCTATGCTCCCCCTCCTCAGAAACAATCGGCCCCGGACGCCCCGTGTCCACAGCAAGCCAGTGACTACCGAGGCTCGGGGACGGGAATCTCCTGGGCTCCTGGATGAGAGCTTTGCTTTGATGCCCAGAATTCCACAGAATTCCACGCCCAGCACCCACCAAGTGCTGGGGATGCAGAAGTAGACAGGGGATAAAGCGGGTGAATGAGCAAGACAGTTTGGGACAATAGGGAGGTTTCCTGCATTGGCTCTTGGGGGGAAAAAAAATTTGTGACAAAACTGTGGAAATCTGAACCATATCAAGAGTCTAGTTAATGAGAACGTTAATATCACTTCTTAGTTATGACCAATGTCCTGGATGATGTAAAATGTTAACTTTGGGCAAAAAAGGGTATATGGAACTTTCTGGAATTTCTTTTCCACTTTTTGGTACAGTAGATCTTCCGTATTTGGGGGAGGGCAGGGGTGTTTTCCTGCATCTTCAGATTCGACAACCACGGACAGAAAATATTTGAAAACAATGTCCTGGATGTGCACAGACTCTTCTTACCCCCTGAACAGTGCGGTATAACTACCTAACGTTTGTATTAGGTATTGCACGTCATCTAGAGATGATTTAGGGTACCTAGGAAGATGGGCACAGCTTATCTGCATATATGACACCATTGGCTTTATTTTTTATGCTGCTGGGTCTCAAACCCATGGCTTCGCGCATGCCAAGCGCACACACTGCCACTGAGCTACACCCGACCCTCCGCCATTTCACACAAGGGACGTGAACATCTGGGGATTTTGGTTCCAGGATCCTCTGCAGACACCAATCCCTGCAGATGCCGAGGGACGAAATAAGTCTAAAATTATTCCAAGCACAAAAGTGCACCCACGTGCAAATACCCATAATACTCAGTTTGTGAACACGCGGGCACACGTATAAACGTGCGCCCACCAAGTCAGCTACACGTTTTTGGGTTTTTTTTATTTTTTATTTTTTGCATTGCTCCCTATGCTACGCACATGCTCCATCACCAACAGCCCCAACCCTTCCATGTTTTTTTTTAAATTGACACATAATTGTACATATTTAAGGGTACAGAGTGATCGTTTGATATGCACGTACAATGTGCAATGATCAAGGCTAATTAGCACTTGCATCTCAACTTTTTCAGTCATTTATCATTTAAATGATTGCTCTCATTCGTAGCGATAGGCGCATCGTTCAGCTAACGGCGGCTCTCTGGATGGAGCAGGGCACAAGTGACCGGTGGACACACTTCCTGCGGGGTTATTCCAGTGCCCTGAACTCAGAGGGACTTCCTACTTCCTATTTAAGAACTGGAATCGTAAGGCTTTCCTGAGCTCGAGCGCCCCGTACTTTGTTGCTGGGCCTATCCTGGTGACCCTACCAAGACCCCTGTCCCAATTCATCTGTCAGAGAAAAATGAATCTCCTCCAGGAGTCTTCAGTCCCCATTATCTCTAATTGGGTCTGGCGGCTGGAGACGGGCCTCATTATTTTTAATTGGGGCCCATAGTTCTAGAAGGGAACGTCACCCAGTTTTATGCAGATGATGCCTGGATATTTTCTTGCAAGTTCAAAGTGAAATTGGGTTGTAGGATTTCCAAGAAATCACACAATTTTCTTCCTCCTCTCCTACCCCTCCTCCTCCCGCCCACTGTTATTTGGATTTGCAGACTTGGGTTGTTAGACACAAAGTAATAATTGAATTAGGACTGTCCCTGTTTGTCAGAGGGGCTTTGAGCATCTGGGTACTGGTCTTGTAAAATTTTCTTTGGAAATTCATGAATATTACAATACTTGGTCGTCTGACAGATTGCTCACTTAAGTATCATTTAAATGCAGCCATGAGCCTGGTGTTGTGGCGTAGATGAATTTTCCTGGTTAAGGGACTCATTTCTGTTAATTTTCTCAATTGACTATAACTAGTCATCCTTCCCATATTGTAAGCACTGGCGTTTTTTGTCATCCTGATGTGGCTAGGCCATTAGTCAGCACCAGAAGTAGGAAGTCTATTCCAGAAAATCCTCGGCAGCCTGTGTCTCCACTATTGATTTTTTTTCTTTTCTTTTCTCTTCCTTCCTTCCTTGCTTCCTTCCTTCCTTCCTTCCTCCCTCCCTTTCCTTCCTTCCTCCCTCCCTTCCTTCCTTCTTCCCTTCCTTCCTTCCTTCCTCCCTCCATTTCCTTCCTTCCTTCCTTTCTTCCTTCCTTCCTTCCTTCCTTCCTTTCTTCCTTCCTTCCTTCCTTCCCTTCCCTTTCCTTCCCTTCCTTCCTTCCCCTTCCTTCCTCCCTCCCTCCCTCCCTTTCCTTCCTTCCTTCCTTTCCCTTTCCTTCCTTCCTTCCTTCCTTCCTTCCTTCCTTCCTTCCCCTTCCTTTCCCTCCCTCCCTTCCTCCCTCTCTTCCTTCCTCCCTCCCTCCCTCCCTCCCTTCCTTCCTCCCTCCCTCTCTTTCCTTCCTCCCTCCCTTCCTCCCTCCCTCTCTTTCCTTCCTTCCTTCCTTCCTTCCTTTCCCTCCCTTCCTTCCTTCCTTCCTTCCTTCCTTCCTTCCTTCCTTCCTTCCTTCCTTCCTTTTCTTGTACCAGGGATCGAACCCAGGGGCACTTAACCACTGAGCTGCATCCCCAGCCCTTTTTAATATTTTTATTTAGAGACGGGGTCTCACTGAGTTGCTCAGGGCCTCGCTAAGTTGCTGAGGCTGGCTTTGAACTCGAGATCCTCCTGCCTCAGCCTCCCGAGCCGTGGGGCAACAGGTGTGCACCGCTCCTGGCTCCACTACTGATTCTTAAATGTTTGGGGGTGTCCCCGCTTCTTTAATATTTAAACCATCCAAGATGGCAAAGGATAGATTTTAAAAACTCCTAAACTCCCTTTTCCCCATGATACACACGGACCCTTCTTTGACAAGGTCGAATGCTCCAGGGCTTTGAGCGGGCTAGCTTCCCCTCCAGTAGAGGTGGTGGTATTTGGCGAGGCGGAGTGGGAACACAGAAGACGGAGGGCTCTGCAAACCCCCTCAAGTTTTCCAAACTTTCAGATGCAAAATCTGGGCCTTGTTCACATTCAAGAACTTCTAGAGAAAGCCCTCTGGAAGGAGAACTTCAGGAGTGCCTTTTACCTGTCTTGAATGCTCAGAGATGCTCATAGGCCTTTTAGAAAAGAGAAGTTCAGGGCAGCCTTTCTTTTTATAATGCTAAAAGATTAGTAAGGCAGGGGTCGATCCTGTCATTTCTATGCCATTATTTCTCCATTCCACACTTGGTTTTCAAAGGAAGCTCCCATATGGTAGTTGGAGAGGAGTTGTTTTGGGCTCACTTATTCTTCATGCTTATTTTTGGGGGGAGTGTTGAGGCTTGAACCCAGGGGTGCTTAACCACTGAGCCACATCCCCAGCCCTTTTTATTTTGAGACAGGGTCTCTCTAAGTTGCGGAGGGTCTCACTTTTGCTGAGGCTGGCCTCAAACTTGCGATCCTCCTGCCTCAGCCTCCGGAGTCACTGGGATGACAGGTGTGCACTGTGGTTCCTTAAGTTCTAAGGAATGTCCTTTTCCTTTTTTAATCAGACCTAGTTTTTTAGTACAGTCAGGTTTGCTGGTGCTTGGGAAGGTCCATGAGCTGGGTGAGTTACTGGAAATTGAACCCAGGGATGACAAAGTGCCCATCTGTGGCACCCTCTACGCCTGGATACTTGACGATCCTTCCTGAGGTGACGTAACATCAGATCGGCAGCCAGGGTCCACAGGAATAAGCACTACTTCCCCTCAGTGTACGAAAGATATGTTTATAGTGCCAAAAAGAAGCCCAAGAGCCAGGCAGGTGGTGCCCACTTGTAATCCCTGTTACATGGGAGGCTGAGGTAGGAGACTCTCAAGTTCAAGGCCAACCTGGGCAATATAGTGAGACTCTGTCTCAAAATGAAATATAAAATGGGCTGGGAATGTAGCTCAGTGGTAGAGCACCCCTGCGCTCAGTCCCCAGTTCTAAATTTTTTAAATTAAAAACATTAGCCCAGCTGGGCGCGATGGCACACTCCTATAATCCCAGCGGCTCAGGAGGCTGAGGCAGGAGGATCTTGAGTTCAAAGCCAGCCTCAACAACAGTGAGGCACTAAGCAACTCAGTGAGACCCTGTCTCTAAATAAATACAAAACAGGACTTTGTGATCGAGTGCCCCTGAGTTTAGTCCCCAATATGTCCCTTGACATGAGATATTTTCCTCTTTGCAAGGAAGGACAACTGTATGTGACCACGTGGTGGCTAAGTTGCAGGAAGTTGCTTTGGTCAAACCATGACAAAACTGGTCACAAAATATCCTAGCCCTTCTCTCTGATGTTCCTAACCTCAGCGTCTCTCAGCAAACCTTTTCCAGAACAGGAGCGGATGTGAGGTGTTTGGCCACAGTTCTCCCTGGGTGGGGGTGCTCATTCCCAAAATAAGTTGGGGAGGGAGAGATGCCAGGCCAGCCTCCCAGCATGACAGCCTCAGGGTCCGACTTGCCCACCAGGCTCTCTCACCAGGCCAGCGTGTACTTTATATATCTCCAAATTCATCTGCACTGCGTGTTTGAACATCAATTATGAACATTGCATGACTCTTGGAAAAAAATATCCTTTCAGCCTTTGACCAGGACAGGTGGGTATGACATCTGGTTTCGTCTCACCTTGTAAAGCAAATCTTCCGAAGGTACGACGAAAGGATATGTGAAATACAGAAGCAGGTGCTCCGGGTGACTTCCTAGCTGTGTGCCTTTGGGCAGGTTATTTAACCCCTCTGTGCTTTGGTTTCCTTACCCGGCGACTAGGACTCATAACAGCATCCGTCCTGTGGGCTGTCCTAAGGAGTAAAGATTTAAAATGAGTGGAGTATTTAGAAGCAAAACTGCCACAGAAGCTCTGTGAGGATTTGCTACTGTTCCTGAAGGGCGGCGGGGGTTTTGTGAAGCTCCGTTTGTGATAAGCCAACACCCAAGTTTAAGTTAGAATTGCTTGGAAATATAGGCTTGCTTGGGGGAAAAAAAAAAAAAAACCACATTATCTGGAGATTGCAAACGTTTTGAAATTATCCAGGTGTGGTGTTGCACACCTGTATCCCCGGCAACTGGAGAGGCTGAGGTGGGAGGATCCCAAGTTCAAGGCCAGCCTGGGCAACTTAGCAAGACCCTGACTCCCAATCAAGAATCCCAAGAGGGCTGGGGGTTTAGCTCAGTGATCGAGCAGCCCTGGGTTCAATCCCCAGCACCCCAAACTTGTTCTTCGGGAGTGTGAGGGTGGTTTTGTCTACCAGACGACCAGAACCTTTGAACAGTGGTCGGAGCCCAGGAAGGAGAGAAAGGAGGACAGCTGCCTGTCCCCTGGCTCCCTCCCAGTCTTGTGACATTCTGGATGAAGGCCTTCCATGACAAGGTCTGCGGCTCACCCCAGAGGCTGGGGGACTGAAGACCCTCTGTGTCCATAGTCCAGATCACCCCGGTGTCCAGTTCAGGTTGTACCCAGAGGCCTTAGCGGCTATGACGCCCCCTGCCATCCCTCCCCTGTGGCTCCGGGACCATCTGTCCGTGTGTGACCTTCTCCTCATTAGGGCTCTCGCCCCTTTCCTCCCCACGGTGGTGGTGGGCACCCGGCTCCCTAAGGTGAGCTTTCTTTCCACCTCTGCCTGTCCCGTCCAGTCGCTGTCGCCTTAGGCGTTGCTGAGAGAGGAACCGAGACCACAGCTGGACACACACGGGTGTGTTCAGCTTGCCCGACGGGAGCCGGGGCCCTTCTGGGCTCCTAGGCCTGTGTGGGAGTGACCTGTTGAGCCCTCCTACCCACCTGGGAAATAGACCTTATTATCTGTAAAATAAAGTGCAGAAAGGCTCAGCAAGGAGCACAGCGGGGGCAGAGCCACCAAAACCGCCTCTGAGACTCTCCCCGGCCTCAAAATAAACAGGGCTGGGTGTGTAGCTCAGTGATAGAGCACCCCTGGCTTCAATCTCCAGGATCATAAAAGAGTAAATAAAATGTCTTGGCACCCCAAGAGCTGCTGCTGATCCAGGTAACTAAATTTGCATATTTGCGGTGGGTACCAGCTAGTTAGGGAGGCAGGGTACAGAAAGACTTTGCTTGGCCATGGTGGTATTGAGGGCTGGAGGTCCTTGAACTCACACTAGACCCAATCAGCATCTCAAAAGATCTCCAAATCCATGGACCCAGAGCATATTCTCTATTCTTAACAGAAGGAGATTGAAGTTGTTTCAGCCGAGAAGAAATATTAGTTTATTTGAAGAGTCAGGTGTCACCCATTTTATCAGTTTTTTCTTTGCAATCAGGTTTATATAATCAAAAATTCTAGCGATAGAGTGGGCTTCAGGCACAGTTTGATCCAGCATTCTCCATAATGGCCTCAGGCCTCCCTTGATTTCAGTTCTGCCCTCCTCTATGTATAGGCTTCCTTCTTAGGCTGGTTCCCAGCATGGTAGCATTAGTGGCTGTAAGAGCACCAGACCTCATATTCTTATACTTCACCAACCCAGGGAAGGAAGGAATCCTTGCTCCATGTTCCTGTGGAAGCAACAGAATCTTCCTTCCTGGCAGGCTCTCATCTCCTTGTTTTTTGTTGTTTTTGCGGTGCTGGGGATCAAACCCAGGGCCTTGTCTCGTCACTCTACCGACTGAGCTATCTCTCCAGCCCCCTCCTTGTTTTTTAAACCGGCCCTCTTGAATCATTTGCCCATGGAAGAGCCCAGCACAGGAGGAGCAGAATCTCTTCCATGCAGACGTGTAAGTAGGGCATCGTTGGGACCAGGAAAGGGGACACTGGGATTGAGTGGGTCACCATACGTGTCCTGTGTTTTTATTAGCAAGATGTTCCAGCCAGGTACCCGGTGCTAACCCCAGGAGAACACCTGTCTTGTGGAGGCGAGGAAGCAGGCTGTCGCCAGCCTGAGGTTTATTCAGTGGAAGGGCAGGATGCACTGGAGGAACGAAAGAACGCGGTGTTCGAGAGGGGAGCCATGCTTTTGGGGTCTCGGGCTCCTTGAGAGGAAACGCTGTGAGCGGCGGGCGTGGGAGGTGCCTGGGAGTGACGTCAGTCCGCTAAACTCAGCGCTTCCAGGGAGAATCAGGCGGATCACGCGCCTGGCCCGCTCTGGGTCCTTGGGCTCTGCTCATCTCTGATGCAGAACGTTCAGAATGTGCCTCCGCTGCAGGTTTTTCCAAATACATCTCCCTTTGTTTTATCTAACCTGAAAATACGGTTGATCTTAATGAAAATAAGGTCATTTTCCTAACCAAGCGAATTTACAGTAACTCCAAGGTTCGTAGATTTTTCAGGAATTTGGGGGTAACAGGCCTCCTGGAAAAGAGAGGTCTGAGGAGCGAGCCCCGTCTTGGGTTTTATACCAGGGTGCACTTCAGCTGCACAAAGGGGCAGGAGATCAGGGGTAGACACCAGAGAGTTGCCTTTTTAAAAAAACACAAACACAAACCTGTTTTTAAAAAAATTTTAAATTTTTAAATTAAATTTTTTTTTTAATTCTCATTAGTTATACCTGACAGCAGAATGCATTTCCATTCATTGTACATGAATGGAGCACAACTTTTCGTTTCTCGGGTCGCAGGTGCTAAGTCACACCATTCTGGCGATTATACCGGTACCCAGGGTGACGTCCACCTCATTCCGCCATCTTTCCCACTCCCATGCCCCCTCTTCCCCTCTGCCCAATCCAAAGTTCCTCCATTCTTCCCTTGACCCACCCCATTTTATGGATCAGCATCCACATATCAGGGAAAACATTTGGCCTTTGGTTTTTTGGGATTGACTTATTTCCCTTAGCATGATTTTCTCCAGCTCCATTCATTTGCCTGCAAATGCCATAATTTTAGTCTCCTTTAAGGCTGAGTAATATTCCATTGGGTATATACACCACAGTTTCTTCATCCATTCATCTGTGGAAGGGCACCTAGGTTGGTTCCACAGCTTAGCTATTGTGAATTGAGCTGCGATAAACATTGATGTGGCTGCATCATTGGAGTAAAACAATTGCCTTTTAAGGAGAGAGAACAGAACCTGCTGCAGGTCACTGGTGCTCGCATCCCATTGGTGAGAACCAAGTCACATGGCCACGTATAACTGCAAAGGATGTTGGGTGATGTAGTTTCTAGTTGGGCAGCAATGTGCTCATCTAACAAGGAAGGAGTCTTCTCCTAAACCGAAGGGGAACGTGCCACATCAACTGCCATCTGTTTGCAATGTGATGTTAAGGGCAGCCTGATGTGTTCTTTATTCTTGAAAGATCTTATCAAAGACCAGCTCAGCTCAGACTGACTACAACTTACCTGTCACTTGTAGGTACCCTACAAGAGCTAAACATTTATTGATTTTTCTGCCACTTTAAAAGTTCCCTTTGATGAAATTGGAGAATATCATGCTAAGTGAGATAAGCCAATCTCAAAAATCCAAAAGACGAATGATCTCACTGATAAGCGGATGATGACACGTAATGGGGGGTGGGAGGGGGACAAGAATGGAGGAAGGAGGGACTGTATAGAGGGAGAAGAGAGGAGGGAGGGGCGGGGGGGAGGAAAAAAATAACGGAATGAATCAAACATCATTACTCTATGTAAATGTATGAATATGCAAATGGTGTGCTGTTACTCCATGTATAAACAGAAACGACATGGATCCCATTGTTTACAATAAAAAAAAAGTTCCCTTTGCCTGGAACACATTTTTGATGCCATCCTTTTAAGGACCATCTCAAATATCCTGTCCTGCATGAAGGGCTCCCAGTGCATCCTGCAGACTGAGAGGCTGGCTCCCCTTTCACTCTTGGCCTGGTATACCCATTGTGCGCACCCTCGACTTGCCTGCTCATATTGCATTTGTGCTCCTGGGTGGGTGTTCCTGTGTCTCTCACCCCCTACGTAGCAGTTGCTTATTAAACGGGAAGAGCTGACACCTTCCCAACTTCAATCTAGTGGTGGTGGTGATGGCTGGGAATCCTGCTGGACTCCATGGGCTAATAAGGACATTTAATCCAAAGACAAGCCTGAGAATATCATTTATTCCCATTTCACAGATATAAAAACAGAGGCTTAGCAGGATTCAATTTCCCAAAGGCACTCACTCAAGATGTAGTGGAGACCGACCTCCCAGCCAGCACGTTAGATTCCAGGGCTCTTCAGTTCTCTATCCTATAGCCTTCCCCCATTTCTAGAAGTGAATTAGATAAAACTTTGTCCTTTGGTGGAAGGCAATGGTGTTCCTGTTGCGAGGCTTACGTTTATAGAAGGACTTCAGAATTCTTTGTATTTTTCCATAAGAGACTGATTTGTTCACAGCACTTATTGCTTCATATCCAAGTTTTTAGAAGCAAAGGAGCCCTCCCCATCAAGAAATTAAAACTTCCACCTGAAACCATTGTTCTCTCTTAAAAGACCCATGTATTGCAATATCAAAGACCTTGGTGAACAAAATACTAACCTAGAAACCACTAAGGAAAAAGACTTGTATAACCGAATTTGTATACAAATTGACATTATTGAAAATTCCTAAATGTCAAAGAACAAGAAACTACCTAGGATGCTTATTTGCAACATATAACAAAAGACCAATTTCCTTAAGATATAAAGAGTTCTTAGAAATAATTAAGAAAAACAATAGTCCAAAAAGAGGAAGGGGAGGAGGAGAGAAGAAAGAAGGGAGAAGAGGAAGGAATAATGGCACAGAAATTCAAACGAATTTTAAAAGAACCTTCCTTATCATTAAGGAAATGCTACTTTATCCCCATTAGGTAGGCAGCCATCAAGCCTTGGGATAATACAAAGCAACGACCTGACACAGAACAATAGAATTCCTTCTGCCCCACTGGGAATGTAAATTTGTAGATCTTTTGATGGACATTCTGCAAAATATTAAATGCACATAAAATTTTTTAAAAACTCTTTTTAGCTACCAGTAGACAGTAGACTGCACCTTGACACATTATACATACATGGAGTACGACTTCCCGTTCTGGCTGTACGTGATGTGGAATGCCTTGGTCACGTATTCACATGTGAACGTAGGAAAGCAACATCTGGTCTTGCCACTGTCTTTCCATTTCCCCTCCCTTCCCTTCATTCCCCTCTGTCTAATCCAAAGTACTTCTAGTCTTCCCTACCCACCCCGCTCCTTATTGTGAGTCAGCATCTGCAAATCAGAACATTCATCCTTTGGTTTTTTGGGATTGGCTTTTTTCACTTAGCAGGCTAACCTCCAGTTCCATCCATTACCCGGTAAATGCCATAATTTCATTTCTCCTTATGGCTGGGTAAAATTCCCTTATGTGTGTATATATCCCACGTTTTCTTTCCCCATGCATCTGTTGAAGGGCACCTCAGCTGGTTCCATAGTTTAGCTACTGTGAATTGAGCTGCCATAAACATTAATGTGGCTGCGTCACTGTAGTGTGCCGATGAAATGCACATAAACTTTGATTCAGAATTTCCACTCTCGGAAATTCAGTAGCCTGTACTTTTCCATATATGTGTACCTCAGAGTGAGAGTATAGCATCATTCATGAGTACAAGGCTCAAAACAACCTAAATAATAACCTCCAGGGCCTGGCTCCGTGTTCTCTGGCCAATTCACACAATGAAGTCTTACACAGCCATGAAAAAGAACATTAGGCCCACAGTGGGCTCCTGCAGTGCCCGACACCCGCAACAGACCACTTTTTAAAACACCCCCATCTTCTCTACAATGAAATGCCTTCAGAGATAATCATGAAACAAAACAAGTAACAATAATAGCCAGATAAAAAATGGAGAGGGTGAAATGTTTTGAGCTCTCTCTATATAAAAATCATGCCAGTAGAAAAAATTCAAAACTGAAATTGACATTGTAGCACACAGTGTGTGTGTTATGGGGGAGGGTAACGGATTGGCAATTTCAATTACATTAATTAATTTTTAAACGCTATTTTTTGACACGGTACCTTTATTTTGTTTAATTTTTTAACGCAGTGCTGGGGATTAAACCCAGTGCCTCATGTATGCTAGGCAAGCGCTCTGCCCCTGAGCCCCAACCCCAGGTCACATGCATTTATTTTTGACAAAAGTTAAGAAGCGATGCCCGTTGCTATAGTTTGTTTTTAACTCTTCTGCAAAAATCTGCCCATGACTTTATGGGTACCGATCTCAGATATGACGCAACGGTTATACAAAGAGTTGGGAAAAGTCTTAAACAGAAGGACACCTTTGGTAGAGATTGATACACATTCCTCTCCACAGCACATTCCAGAAGTGGGAATGTCGTCCGTTTCTTCGGATCGATTCTTGCCACTTTCAAAGGCCTCCATGGTGGAAGAACTTCCACTCAGACATCTTCCCCAGAGAATTCCTCATACGTGTCTGTTCCACGAGGTGAGAATGTTGGGATTTCCACTTCTGCAAAAATCAGATGACATGTCTGAGTGTCAGCAACTGTGGACACCGACAAAGGCCAGCCAAGCGAGACTCAGCAGAAGCTGTTTATTCAACGTCTGCGGCAGCAAGGGGGTCCCACGTGTTTTGGAGCCCGTTGCCCGCATTTTGACCTTGACCCCGAAGGCAGGTGGAAGAATGAGACAACTTCAAGATGGCGGGGAAAGGGGAGCCTCCAGGTGTGGGCTGAGTGGAGGCTGTTGTCATGGGGAGAGCCACAGGTGACTAGCAGCAGGACGTCCCACTCGACTGGTCCCTCAGGAGCTGAGAGGTGGAAGTCTGTGGAGACAGAGAGTAGATTCCTGGTGGGAAGATTGGGAGTGACTGACAATGGATGCGGGTTTGTGGGGACGGTTGTGACACTATTCTAGAATTAGATTGCGGCCATGCTCGCGCAGCATGGTGAGCCGATTCAAGGAGAGGCCACTGAATCGTACGCTTTATAAATAGGTGAATTTCGTCTATGTGCAAATTATATTTCAATTAAAATATATACGAATCAGAAATACCCAAAGGCAGGAAGCATCATGCAAGCACCCTTTTATCTTTCTTCTTCACCGTTGTCTTTACAGGGTGGAAGTCATACAGGCAGGCTGTCGGTTCGAAATCGTAGGTGAAATGACACAGCAGCAGCTTGTCACCGTCTGAGGGAATAAAGCATCACAGTGATATCATTTCTGGGTTTTCCTGTGTGACCCGATTGGCCAGTCATGAAATCACCTATTTAGTGACGAAAATGGAATCATTTCTAAGTGAATGTACTGGTTAAAAGTTAGTTTTTAAAAAACCGTGAGCATGTTTCTGCACGAGTCAGAACCAGTAGGAGACGTGTATGGAGAGAGACTGGGCAGCAGATTTACGAGGGGTGTTGGTTCCTCTGATTATGCAAACTGGAGAACCAGAGAAGCCAGCAGCGAGGCTCAGTCCAAGTCCAAGGCCTCCGAACCTGGGGGCGCCGGCCCAAGTTCTGATCTCCAAAGTCCGGGGAACCTGGAGTTCTCATGTCCGAGGGCAGAGAGGCGTCCCAGCCCCAGGGCGGAGGGAGAGGACTTCCTTTCCTGCCCTCGGCCAGCGGGATGGTACCCACGTGGGCAGAGGGCAGACCCTCCTCCTCGTGCTGTTGATTCGAAGACCAGTCTCCTCCAGAAACGCCCTCACAGACATGCTGCCTGGGTATCCACGGGTCCAGTCAGGTTGACACCAAGAGTCACCATCTCAGGGCTGAGTGAGAGCGTGTGGGGCTGTCCAGGGTGGATGCCTGAGCACCAGGGTGACATTTCAAGGACAAACAAATTTTAATAAAAGTCCCTTTGAGAAAGAAAGGAAGAGAAAGAAAGAAAGAGGAAGGAAAGAAGAAGGAAAGAGAAAGGAAAGAGAAAGGAAGGAAGAAGGAAAGAGAAAGGAAGGAAGAAGGAAAGAGAAAGGAAGGAAGAAGGAAAGAGAAAGAAGGAAGGAAGAAAGAGAAAGAAGGAAGGAAGAAAGAGAGAAAGGGAGAGAAAGAGAAAGAAAGAGAAAGGGAAAGAAAGAAAGAGAAAG
Source organism: Sciurus carolinensis (assembly GCF_902686445.1). Classification (NCBI taxonomy): domain Eukaryota; kingdom Metazoa; phylum Chordata; class Mammalia; order Rodentia; family Sciuridae; genus Sciurus; species Sciurus carolinensis. Next base: position 131,340,562 of record NC_062220.1, read on the forward strand.
GGAGAGAGAGAAAAAGAGAAAGGGAAAGAAAGAGGAAAGAGAAAGGGAAAGAGAGAGAGAGAAAGAGAAAGGGAAAGAAAGAGAGAAAGAAAGAGAAAGGGAGAGAGGAAGGGAAAACTGGGCGTAGTGGTGCACCCTGTAATCCCAGCAGCTCGGGAGGCTGAGGCAGGAGGATCGTGAGTTCAAAGCTGGCCTCAGCAAAAATGAGGTGCGAAGCAACTCAGTGAGACCCTGTCTCTAAATAAAATACCAAATAGAGCTGAAGATGTGGCTCAATGGTCCAGTGCCCCTGAGCCCAATCCCCGGTACCCCTCAACCCCCCAAAAGAAGACGTAGCAGATACAGCAGAGGAGAAAGAGGTCATGGCTGCCCAACTCTCCTCTGAGCTCGGCCTTTCTCGCCCTTAGAAAGCTTCACTCCCCTGCCTCATTACAGGGTTATTCTGTTACTGCTGTGTTACTTTCGTGGCGCCTCCTCTCTACGGCAGTCAATGCCATTGATTGCGATATGTAATCTTGGGGCTTTGGTTCATCAGGCAAGAATTGGGCTGATGGTAAACGGAGTCTGATGTTCAGAAACACTAACCATCGCTGGTCTGGTTTGACAAGCAGGTAACTGAGGCTCCAGACCAAGGTCCAAGGAGGTCCCTTTAAGGGGACTGTGGGGCCTCACCTCAGCCTAGACAGGTTCTTAGGCTGTTGAGAATTTCAGTGTGCATCGAAAGTCAGGCACAAGCAAAGATTTATTAAAGTAGAGCAAAGCCAAGGCATACGCACCCCAAAAGCAGGGTGTCAAGATATATAAATATATGATATATTATTTTATTTTATATATATATATATATATATATATATTTTTTTTTTTTTTTTTTTTTTTTTTTTTTTTTCCCCTGCAAAGGAAAGTACAGGTTCTCAGACAAGCTTTTGTGAACTCAAATCCCATGCCAATCATTGGCTATCTGGGACTCAGATGCTTCTTCCTGGCTAAGCAGCCTAGCCATCAATCAGCCGTGGGCACGTTGTGTAGGTCTCTGAATCCAGGGGCATTTAGACTGGTGGCGATTTTGTTTTTGTGACCTCGCATTGTCGCACACTGGAGAGTTCGTTCCTCTCACTAAAGAGGCCCGCCTGGCTGGTGGTGCTCACAGGTCCGGGTCTCTTTTTCTCTCTCAGATCCCACCTAACCAACAGGACCAGCCTCAAGGCAGTGCCAGGGGCGGGTGAGATGCAGGCCTCCAGGCGGCCACTGGGCCACAGACTCATCACACTCAGCCCCTCTGATTGTGAACCTTAGTTACTTGCGGTCACTGACTGAATGCCCACCCCACGCTTGGGGCCGGCCGAGATCTGAAAGTGGCGCTCCTTTCTTCCGGCACTCGGGTCTGCTTCTTTATTCTGGGCCTCTCTGCAGAGCTGTGGCTCTCAGCCCGGGCTGTCCTGGGAAGCCCTTGAAAACCCAGGGCCCTGGCCTCGCCCCAGACCAATGGCATCAGGCCCTGTCCCTCCCCCTGCGTCGCCCGAGATAAGATCTTCTGCTTCCGTGGCTGTTTTGCAAGCATGGGAATCGGCAGGAGTTTCGGTTGTGTTGAAAATATCGAGAGGCCAGAGGACAAGTGGCAAGAATTGTTCCCTTTTTAGGTTTTGTGCCTGTGAACATTTTAAGCACCATCTCTTAAAAGCCAGATATGCATCGGCATTAAAAAAAAATTCTCCACCTGCATCCCTGAGTGAAAAATCCACATGGTGGAACTTGATGTCACACGTGAAGTGTGCCCACGATCCTGTCCCTGCCCGGAGAGCGAGGGCGTGTACTTGCTATAAGGAGGCGTGAACATGGGTGCTCCCCTCCCGGTGCAGACTCAGATTCGGGCGCGTGTGACGTGTACGATGTCTTTCAAATAAAAAGAATACAACTTTATAAATGCCAAACAAAGGTCCAAGCTAATACCCTCCACGTGATATTCCTTTACAAAGAGCATAAATGCAGGCATTTCTTTTGCATCTGAAAATCAACAATCATAAAATGAAAATCCCCCTGGGAAATCCAGAGTTTCCATATGATGTAACTGGAAGTTGCCCGGTCAGTTTGGTTCCCTGAAGCGTGAGGATATAAAGTAGCTGGCTGAAAAGTTTCACCTTCAGCATGACTTGCGGAGGGTCCTGCCTTTATTCCATGTGTCCGTGACCAACAGGACTAATCAGAGATCAGCAGTGTCTGTAACAGAATCTCAAGGGAGGTCTGGTTTCCAGTTCTTATTGCTCTGAAGGGGCCCAGGCACCCACAGGTGAGCCACCGTAAGGTCTGGTCCCCGCCTCCTGCCATGAATTATTAACTCCGCTCCGCCCAGCGAGCTAGGTGTCCCTCAGACATTGTTGCTGACCGTCATCTGTCGCGGGATCACAGGCCAGCGGGAAGCAAGCTCTGAACGACTCGAGTGGAGTAGCTGTTAACAACCTTCTCTGCCCCCGAGCATGATGGACTCCAAGGTAATGGACTTGCAGGTAGCCTCGCATGGTGACCTCTCTTCCACTGGGTGTAAGTGACAGTAAGGCTGGGCCTCCAACGGGCATGGAGAAAGAACTGGGTTCACAGAGAAGATTCTGAATTTGCTTGGTGAAAAAATGTCGTTTAAGATGACCAGGGAGGTTGACATTGATTGGTAGAAAGTGTGATTGTGTGTGTGTATTGGGGAGGGGGGTTGTCCGTGCGTTGCCGATTGTTCTAGAGCAGCAGGTCTCCAGTAACACTCTGTGATGACAGAAATGGTCTGTGTTACACGGACCAGTGCAGTTGTCATGGCCGTGTGCGTCAACAGCCTGCTGGAAATGTGGCTGGCATGCTGAATTTTAATTTCACTTAATCTTCGTTAATTTGAATAGCTTCACGTGGCTGGTGGTTACTGGGTTAGTGCAGGTAGAGCTTTAAATGATAGTGACCTAACGGGGAAGAAAATCCTAGGTGATATTTGCCTTAATCTGTAAGCCTATTAGCAAAATTTCTTTATTCCCTCAGATACATTCTGTTTACTCTTAAATGCAATAACTCCAAATTGTCCCAGGTAACAGTTTAAGAAACTAAATAGGAGACAATGAGAAGGTTCTCCTGGGGAGAGGGAAGACAGAACTTCAGTCAAAACTTGTGACCTTTTTCTAGAAGTTAATTATAAGCATAAAGACTCACAAGGATCATTTTTTAAAAAAATAACTATCTCAATGTGTTACCTATCTAGAAAGCATTGACTGTTGATGAATTGTTTCTCCTTAGCTGAAAAGGTTACAGAAACATTAATATATGCGGTTAGAATAATTTAGTAGCCATCCACAGAAGACTGATCAACCACCAGGAAACTCTAGCTACTGCCTGTCATTGATCCATTCAGTCAATTACCCATTTCTATAGCACCTACTGCTGTTGCCTCGGCAACTGGTAACACAAAATGGCACTGTCCTTTACCAAAAGGTATTTGAACACCCGGAACAGAGTCCTGGTTTTGCTTGCCAATGCTGCATTCCATCACCGTGTGATGATTCTAGAAAGCATGCCTCCTGGGGAGAAAATTATCTGTTGATCAGTAGAGAGGAATATCCACTGTCCTGCGACTTGCAGAGGAAATGCACCGGGTAGGCATTTCTTCAAGCAAGGTCACACGTGGCGTTTCCTATTTTTGTGGTAATATGAAATTCATGTCGAAGTCAATAGGTGGAGTTATCGCTAGAGACTTATCCTTGAGAAAACGGAAGGAGGCTCTCCTTCTGTACGAATTCCCAGCTTCCCTGGAATTGCAAAATAGGGCAAATTGGGATGTTGATCACTTCCGGCCAAAATCAATTGAGGACCTGGAGTTTCAGAAGGGCCATCTGCCCTGCCTTTTCCTACACAGGGCAAGCCACATCGATTCTTTCTGGAGGGGTGTCCTTCATTCACCCAGCAGCCTTGATAGCCAGAGACTGGTGGTGATCAGGGCTACAGTGAACCTGAATAAAGCAACTCTGAAATGATAAAATCACACACACACACACACACACACACACACACAAAGGAAAACTGGTGAAATCAGAATAACACCTGAAGATGGCACCAGGTCAATTTCCTAAACCATCATTATCTTTGGGGGAAGCCAGGGTTGGGGGGAAAGGGGTACATGGGATCTCTGTACTATTTTTCATAACTTCTTAGGAGTCCATTATTTCAAAATATGTTTTAAAAATACATGTTTGGAAACGCTAGTGATGAAGCCATTCAGAAATGACCTCAGAGCTGGGGGATTTGCCAACCAAGCCCAGCGAGAGCTGGAACCGCTTGCATAATGGTGCTGGTGGCGACTGGGCCCTCCCTTCGGGCCACTCGGTGGTCACTGACGGCTCATTGGCGTGTTGACTTCGTGGGTGATTCATTCACAAGCTCCCTTCTTGCAGTCATCCGGGGTTTTGCCTCTACTCCACATTCTTTGGTCCTGGTCAGACAGCGGGGAAGAGACCCATGGCTTCCAACCATGTGTGTGGAAGATGCCTCTGGCCTCGCTTCCAATAAGGTTCAAATATATTTCTATGGCTTTATAACGCAAGTCAACATGCAATCAGTAATTTAGAATATTTTAATTTAAAAATGGCTGTAGACGCACAGAAGTTGCATGCATGGTCTAAAGAGGTCCCACGACTCTTTCCTTGGCATTTCTCCGTGGTCACCTCCCACCTCGTTATGGTATGGCGTCTAACACAGGACCAAGAACACCTGCGTGAACGGCTCAGGCCATGCAGTCACCCCCTAGGGATTCCTAGAACCACCACCACCACAGTCAAGAGTAACCCGTCTTGCCAAGTGTCCTCAGTGGCGATTAATTAAGCTCAGTCTTTGGAAGGCTTTCTGATGGCAGGTTCACTTGAACAGAGGCGAATCAGTGTCCACGGAACGTATTGGGTAGAGCACGTAACTGAGTTAGATAAGCATAGTGGATCTTATTTCAGATACTTTCATTTTTAATTTTGCAACTGATTTGGGTATGCCTGATATAATTTCTAAAATTTTACTAACACAGAATTATACAATGCAAAGAAAACAAAAATCACTCTGGATGCCCCAGTTCAGAAATAACTAAAGAGTGTTGGGGGGCTGGGGAGATAGCTCAGTCGGGAGAGTGCTTGCCTTGTAAGCTCAAGGCCCTGGGTTCGATCCCCAGCACCGCAAAAAAATAAAAAATAAATAAATAACTAAAGAGTGCTAGTATTTGGAAGATGTCACCCAGGTGTCATTCACATATGTATGTTTAAGAAGCGAAAGTTAATTTTTTTTTTTTTAACCAGGGATTGAACCCAGGGGCGCTCAACCCCTGAGCCACATCCCTAGCCCTTTTTTTATATTTTATTTAAAGGAAGGATCTCTCTGAGTTGCGGAGGCTGGCTTTGAACTGGTGATCCTCCTGCCTCAGCCTCAGGAGTCACTGGGATCACAGACATATACCACCGCACCCAGCAAGTTAATGTGTGCCTAAATATTTAGGTGATCTATTTTTTTATTTTTTATTTTTATTTAGCTTTTAATTTTTTTACAGACTGCATTTAGATTCATTGTATACAAGTGGGGTACATCATTTTGTTTCTATGGTTGTGCATGATGTAGATTCATACCATTTGAGTAATCATACATGTACATAGGGTAATGATGTCTCTCTCCTTCTACCATTTTTAAAACCCCCTCCCTCTCATTTTCTTCTACATATTCTAAAGTTCCCCCATTATTCTCTCATTTCCCACCCAAACCCCCATTATATATCATCCTCCACTTATCAGGGAAAACATTCGGCCTTTGGTTTTTTGGGCTTGGCTTATTTCACTTAGCATGATATTCTCCAATTCCATCCATTTATTTGCAAATACCATAATATTATTCTTCTTTATGGCTGAATAGTATTCCATTGTGAATATATAGCAGAGTAGGTGATCTATTTTATAAAACAAATTTGACTTAAATTGAATGAAAGAAATACCAAAGAGAAACAGAATTGCTGTATTTCAAACAAAGTTTCTTCTCAAGAGATATTATTTTATTAAAATATACCTCAAAATAAATATATACATATATATAAATATGTATACATATATATAAAATATATATATATATATATATTTTTAAGTTGGAGGCTTGCTTGTACCAAAGGTGCCACCCCTAGTCAAAATCACAATTATGAAAACAGAGAAAGTGAGAACGGTTACACTTCATCCCATCTCCCCTTTCTAAACCTCCGGATTAAAAAAAAAAAACATAATTTATTTTGGTTCAATCCCCAACACCACAAAACAAAATTTTTTTAATCTTGTCAAGGCGCAATTACATTTGCATTCTGTCCTGGTAAATACAATTCACGTTGTTTAAAGACATATTTCCTTATTTCTGTGTTGTGTGTGGCTGAGTTTTAAAAGCCAGCTGAGTCTAAACAGGCCTGTGTGTATCAAGACCCCTTATGCCAGGTAAATGTGACTATGTTCCTCCAGTCAACCTCCACTATGTCACTTGGCTTGAAAACAAGCATTTTATATTCAAGTCTTTAGAAAAAAAGTCAAAATGCACATATTTTCGCCACAGGAACCTATGACCCTAAGTCACTTCTGACCCTAAGTCACTTCTGACCCTAAGTCACTTCTGAATTAATCATATTTGTATTGGCATCTGCTTAAAAACTGCTTAAAATGTTAGGCACAGAGTCTAAGATAGTTGCCTTGTTTACTGTTACTGTAATTTCATTTCTGAAGAGATTACAAATTCTGAGACTAGGTACCTCCCATAATGCCTTGTACATAGTAGATTAAAAAATTTGCTGATCGATTGTTTGTTCAGGTGTTAGAGTCACTTGAAAAATAAGAACAAAGCCCCTTTAATTATGATTGCAATCATGTTCATGTTCCTCTTGATTAATCACTCAAAAGCCCAATGCAGGGGTTGGGTTGTGGCTCAGTGGTCTTGCATGTGTGAGGCACTGGGTTCGATCCTCAGCGTCACATGAAAATAAATAAATAAAATAAAGATAATTGTGTCCATCTACCACTAAAAAAATATGTTTAAAAAAGTCCAATGCAATTGTGTGTTTTCCACTGCTATAATGCAATACCTGAGGCTGGGTAACTTTATAAAGAAAAGAGATTTGTTTAGCTCACAATAGGAGGAGGTTCAAGAGCAAGGCATTGGAGGAGAGATCACATTTCCAGACAGGAAACCAGACAGGAGAGGATGGTTCAGGTTTATTCCTTTTATAATAACTCTCTTGCCAAACTCACCAACGGGGTGCCTGAGAACTTACCTTACTCCTTTCTGAGAATAGCCTCCCCAGTGACCTGGGATCTACCTCTTATGGTCCCACCACCACTATACCACTGAACTTAGGACCAAGCCTCCAACCCCAAACCCCTGGGGACAAACCACAACCAAACTGTGGCAGTGACCATTTACTCTTGAACTGACCATAGGGATTCTGGGGGGGGGGGCATCTCAGTGGCTTTAGTTATCTCATGCTGCCTCTGCTGGACGCGGGTTGGTCTAACGTGGACACCTCCGTGGTGGCCGGAGATGCAGGTTCCAGGTCTCTTAGGCTCATCCCTGTCCCGTGCAGAAATCGAAACTGTTTCCCCTTCACGTGGTCCTCTAGATAGTCAGGATTCTGTCCTGAGCTTTGCTCTCTTTCTCTGCTTCAGAATTTGAGTGGCTCTAGTGAACGGAATGAGTGAATCCTTCTCACATGGCTCAGAAGATACGGGTTGTTCTTTTTGGTTTTCTCTTAGGAGGGGTAGACCCCTGTGGTCTCATAAGCCCGCTTTGCTCATAATTCCATTTCCCATGGGATCGTTAAATGGTAGCATTTACTGATGGAAACAATTCTAGTGCTTAGAAATAATGCTCTAACCCGGGGCACTTGGCCAACAAACTCATAAATACTGCCATTGTGGTCCAGAGAACTTATTGGGAAATAAAACATGGCCTGAAGTTTGCTTTCCTGCCTTATAATCCTGGATGTTGCAAATACGGACGATTTCACTCTGTCATATTTGAAAGTGTCATTCTGAATTCATGAAGATTAAGCATGTTTTTAAAAATAATAGAAGGGCTGGGCTGGGGTCAGTGGCAGAGCACTTGCCTAGCATGTGTCAGGTACTGGGTTCGATTTTCAGCACCACATAAAAATAAAGGTCCTTCAACAACTAAGAAAATATTTAAAACAATAATAATAATATAAAACGTATCCCAGTATTTATGCACAAACACACGTGTGCTCAGGAGTGGAGAGAAAATGAAAATGAGAGTAATTTCTTTTTTAAACATTTTACTTATTTATTTATGTATTCTTAGATGTTGACAGACCTTTATTTTATTCATTCATTTTTTTATGTGGTATTGAGAATTGAACCCAATGCCTCACACATGCTAGGCAAGCGCTCCACCACTGAGCCACAACCCCAGCCCCTTGGCACCCCGTAATTGTATGTATTTGGGGATACACTGCCTGTGTACAATGTATATAATCATTAGATCTGTGGAATCAGCATGTTGGTTCCCTCAGACATTTATCATTTCTCTGCTACACTCTTCCTAGACCTATTGCTCTATACTTTTACGAGATCAACATTTTAGCTTTCAAATAAAAATTAGAATGTTTGATATATTCTTTTTGGGCCTAACTTATTTCACTTAACATGATGTCCTCCAGTTCCGTCTATATTGTGGCAAATGACAGGACTTCATTTTTTATGACTAAATAATATTCCATCATGTTCAGATACCACATTTCCTTTATCCGTTCATTCATAGATAAAGAGGAAATGGTGGTAATTTCCGAGGGGTGGGATTATGGATTATTTTAATTCTATTGCATTTTTCCAGAATATCCAAAATGAATGTATAATTCTTTGATAACCGGCCAAAAAAAAAAAAAAAAAAAAAGATATAAAAGAGCTCCATTCATTGGGAGTTTTTCACAGCTGCTTATGCGACCAGTAGATATTTCATCCCCATCTTCCTGTTTTATCTCTTCACAAATTATTCAGAGTAATAGCAAAATCCAGAAAAGTAAAATTTTAAAATAATTTTACACAGTTACCTTAATTTTCTTGCATATTTGTCCGTAAGGATCTTGTGCAAACTTACTTTCTCTCTTTGTTCTCCCTTCCCAATAACAAGCTTTGAAAGTCCCAATCCAAGATGCCCAGGGTGGGGTCCAAGAAATCGCCCCTTGGGAAGCAAATGTTTCCACTAACTATATCCAGTTTCTGGTACATTTTTGCATTTTTAAAAAATATATATATATATTTGGGACAGAAAGGGTGTGTTTCCAGGGGAAGAAGGATCTTCAGGGCTGGCAGGCTGGCCTTTGATAACTCTGAGGTTAGACCTGCTGGATCTTCTCTCCAGAAGGGAAGGAATAGGGACCTGCCCTGTCTGGTCAGTTCAGTGTCACAAAAGCCAGATCCCATGGCACCTGAGATGGAGGAAAGGCAGTTGGAGAATCTCTAGGAAGTTCTACTTGGAGGGAGAAAAAAGAATTGGTCTCACAATTGGTGCAACCGAAAGCTCTTGGCTCCTGGTAGCTGGTGCTGGTAGGGAGCCATCTTGGTGGGACCCGGTGACCCCCTGCCTTGTCTGTGAGCCCCCCTCTGGGGCTCTCTGTCTCTGGTTGTCTTCACTGGTTTTTACTTTCATACCATCTAGGGAAGCGATCATGACCCTTATGTTCAATCTTTTCTTATTTAACTTTACAATATTTTCTAGATCACTGGACGTGGTCTTGTGGTCAGTCAAGTGCAGAGGAGTGGTCGGGAGACCTGGTAAAAGTGCAAATTCTGACTTCCTGGACAGGGACTGAGATTTTGCATTTCTAATAAACACTCAAGGAATGCCGGAAATGTCAGTCTGTGGACCAGACTCAGAGGACCTGGGGCCCTAAGTCCCATCCTAGGTTATTTATTCTCTTTGGAATGACCTAGCGCACCTGTGAAATATTCAGATTCCTGGGCCCAACATTTGCATGTTTGCTGGAATTCACCAGGTAATTCTGGTCCTTGCTGAGGTTGGAGAGCTGCAGGTTGAGCTTCCCTCATTTGAAAATTCAAAAATTTTTGAGGGCTGATGTGCTGCCACGCTTTGAAAATTCCACGCCTGACTTTGCACGATCATCGGTCACTATCAAAAGGCAGGCGTGCTAAAGACGTTGTGCAAAATCACCTTCAGGCTGTGAAACATGGAACATAAATTCACATCTAGACTTGTGTCCCATCCCCAAAATATTGCATGATGTACATGCGAATATTCCAAAATCTGAAAGAAATCCTAAACCCCTGAATCCTTCTGGTCCTAAGCATTTCAGAGAAGGATATTCAGTCTGTAGAGTCTAGGTTTGCTTTCTAACTGTGCCACAAGTTATTGCCATTTTTTTAAACCCAGGATGGGGAATAATGAAAAAGCCATGTCAGGCCAGGAGCTGTGGTGCACGCCTGTCATCCCAGCAGCTGAGGAGGCTGAGGCAGGAAGATAGAGAGTTGAAAGCCAGCCTCAGCAACAGTGAGGCCTGAAGCAACTCCGTGAGATGCTGCCTCTAAATAAAATACAAAATAGGACTGGGGATGTGGCTCAGCAGTCAAGTGCCCCTGGGTTCAATCCCTGGTACCACCCCGACCCCCAAAAAATAGCCATGTTAAAAGTTCTGTTTTGCCAAGTCTATTAATTTCCTCATTAACTCAAAGGGACTTAGACTGAAGGGACCAGAAACACACACACACACACACACACACACACACACACACAACTGGAAACATTTTGCATTCGTTGGTCCAAACAGGTTTTAGTATAATCCATTGTCGATATTCAGTTTTGGGCAAGTGTTTGCAAGTTCCCAGACCATGAAATATCTTTTATTCTAGGGAAACTGAGCTGAAGTTGCCACGAAGATGCTCTCTAAAGTTGTCCCCCTCCCCGCAAAAGGCCAGTTTTTCTGCAAACTTTTAGGTAAAAAAGGGACTTTTGAGGACCTCAGGGACAGCTACATGTGATGTCCTCCATTTAAAACTACTATAAACTTCTGAAGCTGGGCCTGGTGGTGCACGCTTATAATCCCAGTGGCTCAGGAGGCTGAGGCAGGAGGATCGCAAGTTCAAAACCAGCCTCAACCACTTAGCGAGGTCCTAAGCAACTCAGCGAGACCCTGTCTATAAATACAATATTAAAAAAGGGCTGGGAGTGTGGCTCAGTGGTTGAGCGCCCCCAGGTTAAATCCCCAGTACCCAAAAAATAAAACAACAAAAACTTCTAAGGACCTTTTTTTCCCCCTAACACTTATTATTAGGAAGTAGTGAAAGAAGTCCAGGCCTTACATTCAATATTCTCTGTCTCTGCTACTAGCATGGTCGTTCCTCCACCTCTGACTCCCGTGGACCAATTAAGACTCCATGAACTCTTCTCAGTTTTACTAGGAGACCATCTGATCCCTAAGGTAATTTAGAAGCATTATTCTGTTTGCTGATATTCATAATTATACTCATTCAGTGGTGATTAAGAGGCTGCAGCTGGATAATAAAACGCCAACAGTCTTTTGGTCGTTAGATAAAAAGATAATCCTTCAATCCAACCGTGGAGCCGTCAGGGTTGAGTCAATCAGACACAAAAACGTGCAATATTGTCATGCAGGTTTGATCCTTGCCCGTCCTGTGACTGAGACCCCTGGAATCTGAGTACCAGACTAGACTTTCTTTCCTGACATATTTGGTTTTATATCCTAGCTGCCACTGAGCAGCCACTCAGAATTGGGGACAGCACCTTCCGAGGGGCTTTCTGGAGAGCCAGACCCGCCCGTCAGCTCCCTGAGCAAACATGGGCTTCAGTTCTGTGCCAGAAACTGCCGCTTCCCCTCTGCAGAGCCCGGTTTGGGTTGCCGTTTGGCAGGCCAGGAAGCAACAATAGGCCGGGAGAGGTGACATCTCAACTGCAACTCTAAATGACGTAGCTTCTCAATGTCGTTAGGTACTGTGAAAGTAGGGCTGCTGCAAATGAAGATCTTAATTTACCAGCGTCACAGCCCCAAGCTGGAGGGATGGACCGTGAGCTCTAAATGTGAACTTGAGCAAGGTTATGTTTGCAATCCCACGGGGCCTCTCTTGGGGCGTGCTGCTTCCAGACACACTGATTCGGAAATCTGGTCCCTACACAAAAGGAAAATAAGTGACAAACAGGCCATAAAGTGGGAGTAGGCATCCTTTTTCTGCAAAACGTCAGATAGAAAATATATTTGGCTTTGTGGCTAGGTTCCAATAAAACTCATGGACCCTGAAATTTGGATTTCATGTATTTTTTGCATTTTGTTAAATATCAGTCCCTTAATTTTTTTTGTTGTTGTTGTTGTTGCAAATCATTTAAAAATGTTAAAACTACTCTTGGCTCCAAGTTGCTTCACAAACAGGCAGTGGGCTGTCTTTGACCTGCAGGCTGTAGCTTGCTGATCCTCAACTGCGTTGCTGTTAGAATTCCATTGACCACTTGCTAAGCTTCTGCAAAGGGGCCTCATTACAAATTCTGCCTTCTCCTTATACACCACTGATCTTATCAAGCATATTCTTGCTGTTTCACCCAATGACCGAAGGCAGTTTTCGAAAACACGTCATGATAATAACAGAAACCAGTATAACCCGCAGACAACAGGATTGCTGCGATCAGAGCAATAACGGTGTGTTGACATGAGTCGTTCTTGAGAGCCTATGAAAGCCGACGTCTGGTTTTGCTCACTGGTTTCTTATCAGTGCATTCTGGAAGCATCTCTAGGCGCTGAGTAGCCTGCAGCTTGCAGAATAGCAACCATGCTAGGACACTTGGGGTCCGTAAGTGTTCTTGTGGGATAAGCTGGCAAAACCTTTGGGATTTTTGTCCCCCATCCCCTTTGAGAAGGATCTAGATAAGAACCTTGAAAACAGTGGCTCTCAGATAAGTATTTTCCAACCTTTTCTACCAAGAGGCTCTGGGGGCTTTGCATGTGAGTTTTTAGAAGTTTAAAATGTGGGCACTTGAGAAATACAGACAGCCCATCAGGAGCCGGTCTGCGATCCCTTGCTGGATGGGGCAAATGTTTCAAACTGTCGTGATTAAGGATGGTTCGCAGAGAGTCTGTGCCCGGGAGATGGCCTTCCGCTATGGGAGGTGGCCGGGGAGCTGTCCTGCCCGCTAACTAACCTAACCGCGGGCTGAATTTCTGCACTAAACCCAGACGTTTGAGCGCCTCATACTCCTAGGGAACCGACAGGCAATTGTGTTATGAGAGCTGACATGCTGAATGGAACCCTTTTCACGATATTCTTTACCTGTCTCTTTGTGTTAAAGGAGGAGCAAGAAAAGAGCAGAGAGGGAGTCGACCGAGGCGGGAGGGAGATGGCAGGTGGGATGAAATATCGGGCGGTTTCATGCGCGGAGCTGATGTAGACGACAGAACAAGAAGGACTGAACAGAACAAATCTCTATTGTTCCCTGTCATCTTTAAATGAGTGTCAAAGTAGGCAGGGGGCTTTGACCGTTAACCGCACATTTTAGCTCAGCCTGTTGTGTCCTGTGGGCCCCACCTCCGAGGAGTTTCTCAGATTAGAAAAGAAGGCCCCAGCCCCTTATAAATGGGCCATCTCTTGTCCTTTGTGTCCAGACTGCCCAGTGTGAAATCCGCAGTGACGTTAAATGTTTTCTAATGAATAATTACTGAAAGGAAACGGAGGACTATATGTGTAATGGATTGTAGCGCATTAAAATGTTTTATTTTGCGCACAAAAATGTTGTCCTTCACAAGCACCACGATCGTCGCCAAAAGGCTTTTTGTGCTGGACCTGTTTCAATGGATTAGCTGCCGGCGTTTCCATCCCAAATGGGAATCAAAGGGCACCTTTGGCGAACTAATGTTTTTCAAGATGGCAGCCATGAAACACATTTAGTATTTAAAGTTGCGGGTTCTAAAGGAATGTTTGAACTTGGGGAGATTTTCTCACTTACTTTACCCCCTTTTGATTTGGGAAAGTGGAGCGGCTCCCCCCACCCCCACCCGACCTCTGTCCTGTTCTAGTGGCCCGATGATCAGCCTTTACAAGAGCCTTCCAGCCTAGGGATGGCTGGTTGGCACTTTTTCTTGGCTACACTTCAGTGTTTCCCTGCCCGGATGGTGTGTGGATAAATATGAGACTGTAGGGAATTTCAAACGTTCCCTTGTGGTGAACTTAGGGAGAAATTTCCCAGTGTGTTTTGTTGGGGAAACTGTTAGGGTTTGAGAAGCTCGTCCGTGTCTTTGTAAGGGCTGAGATGCTCGGGTTTGTGTACCATGTTGCATTGTTTTATGTCAAAATCAGTGGGAATTTCTGGTGTTTCTTGAATCAGGGAGGAGGGAGTCACTTGAGTGCTGTTTTGTTGCTAACAAGATAACCCAGAATGCCAGGTTCCTGGCTGCCTTCCTTCTTTTCCCTATCTCTACTCTTGAACTTCACTAATAACGTCAGAAAGCTGGAAGGAGGTAAGACTTGCTGTGATTTTTTTGATGATCACAAGCTAATCTTTGGTGAAAGATAGTTTCTAACTCGGTCATCGGCCTTCAAGGACAGAGCCAGGTGTGTTTGGATCTCCTGGAGGATGTGTGAGCCAGACACAGCTACGGTCTTGCTTATCAGCCTCCCCCCATGGAAAAATAAACAGTAAAAGTACCATACAAAGAAAAAAAAATATGCATTTCTCATCTGTGAATCAGAGATAGCTATAGAAATAGATCTTGCTGGCAAGATGGTACCTGAAGTTCTTGCTGGTTTTTTTTCCTTTCTTTTTTTTTCTTTTGCGGTGCTGGGGATTGAACCCAGGGCCTTGTGCTTACAAGGTAAGCACTCTACCCACTGAGCTATCTCCCCAGCCCATCCTTGCTGCTTTTGAAGCTTTAGACGTGAGATGGCCACAGGATTTTGTGCTCAAGGAGAAATTGAAACAAAGATCTCTGCTTTTCCCAGAAACAACAGTACTGGTATTGGCTCCTTTCCCACGTGAGTGCCCGTATAAAGTCATTCGCTTTTGGTTTTGCTAACTTACAGCTGCATTTACAGGTCCAACTAAGTTTCCAGATACAATAAGCCTTCTCGCCCACGTGGTGGCCCCATTACAGTTTTACAAAGAGTAAGTGGAAGAGGAAAGCGTGGAGCTCCTCACAGCAACTGATGTCCCGTGCGCTTTGGAGTGGAAGCAAAGAGAATTACGACACGTGATGTTTTAGAAAAAATTGTTTAGTTGTAGATGGACGCATTACCTTTATTTTATTTATTTATTTTATGTGGTCCTGAGGCTCGAACCCAGTGCCTCACGTGTGCTGGGCAAATTCTCTATCATGGAGCTACAGCCCCAGCCCCTACGTGATGCTTTTTAAAGGTTTTTTATTATGTGACATAACCCATCTACTGTAAATGACATGAAATAAATGTGCAGTTTAGTGAATTGTTAGAAAGCAGACTTTCAAGGGGCTACCATCATCTGGGTGAGGACAAAGAATGTTCTAGCACCCTAGAAAAAGCTCACATGCCTTGCCTATTCAACTCCCTTCATATCCAGGAAAGGCAGCTCCCATTTAGATTTTCATGATTTGCTTTTCGGTCATTTGTTGAGCACTTACTACATGTGTGCACACACGGGTATGCATACCCTTTGTAAAAAACAACAACAACAAAAAACCAGACTAGTCTCACAACAGGAAACATCTACGTGATTCCAACTGGTTTGGAGATGACACAGTTATGTCTTAAAGTGAATCAAGAGGGGCTGGGGTCGTAGCTCAGTGGTAGAGAGCTTGCCTAGCACATGGGAGGCAGTGGGTTCAAACCTCAGCATCACATAAACAAACAAACACCTAAATAAATAAAATAAAGGTATTGTGTCCAGCTACAACTGGAAATATTTTTTTTAAAGTGAATCAAGAAAGCAACCGGCAAACCCTGTGCATGGCTGCTAAGCTACAGAATGAGATAGAAGGATCCCGAGGCTAATCCAGGGCTCCGGGACTGGGAGATTTATGGAAAGGGCCTGTCCTTGTATTTGACCTTATGGCCTAACAATTTGAATACCATGATTTTTTTTTCTCCCCATGTTAGCTCTTGTTCTTAAAAAATTCTCTTCTTGGGTGGTGGATAGAGCTCAATGGTGGAACCCTTGCCTAGTACGTACCAGGTCCTGGGTTCAATCCCTAGCACTGAAAGAAAAAAAAAAATCTTATATATATTGTTTTATTTTGCAGGAGAGAAAAAGTACCTGTCTTTTCCTTACTTATTGCAAGATTCGTTGCAGAGACCCCATAGTAAAAGAAAAATTAACATGAGAAAAGCATATGAATGTATTTAACACAAGTTTTGCATGATACAGGAGCGAGCCTTTAGCAATGAAGACCACCCGAAACAGGGAAAACTGTATTTCAAGGCTTAGGTTTGATGAAGAGCGGATAGTCGTGTAGAAGCAGATTGGTGGGGGGGCCCTTGACTTACCTAGTCATCCCCCCTTATCCATAGGGCTGCATTCCAAGACCCCAGGGATACCTGAAACTGGGGATTAGCACTGACCCCTATTTACGTTCTGTTCTTTCCTGCACGTGCATACCTTGGAGGAAGTTTAGTTCATACATTAGGAAAGTAAGAGATGAATGATAATTAATAGTAGAACAATTATAACAGTATGCTATAATAAAAGGTACGTGCATGTGAGATTTCTCTTCATCTGTAGTGTATTGACCCTTCTGTGGACCACAGGTAACCGGAACTGCTGTTACGGGGACTTAGCAGGACCTACTTGTTCAGACTCTTTTCTGAAGCCCTGTGTCTTCCCAGATGAGGGTGGGCATTTCCTCTGGGGATAGGGAAGATCCCTCCAGAATGAGGGTCTTACAGTCTACTTCGGGATGGGGGGAAGCCATCTAGGTTTTTAGGGAATATTTTTCTACTTTCTATGGCCTGCATCTGCTGTTTTGTCAAATACCAACATGCCACATGGTACAGTATATTCTGAACCCTGTCAATTTCATTGGTTGCAAGCAACAGAAATAACCTAACAAGCCGAAAGGGAGTCGCTGGTTTCTTTGGATCTTAGCTGCAAGGAGCGAGGATGGCGGATCTCTGGCTCATGGTGCAGTTATTTTGGTCTTTGCAAAGCCTTTTTCTGGATTTGTCTGGCTTCTTTCATCTCCCTCCTAGGCACCGCCCCTATTAGGGTTCCCCTCTCCACCTAGTGCATTTGATCTGCATCCTTTAACAGACTGGAATCTGTTACAAAAAATATGGTAGCTCTGCTTGGCATGTGCACTGCCTTCTAGTTAAACTGTAACTTGCTTGTGTTTTTCTTCATAATGAATTTACTATCTTAGATGCTGTGATTACCTTTCACTCGTTGCCCCTGATCAAGGCGTAGTATTTCCTGGGGTGCATCTCCCAAGCTCCCCTGGTCTCCAACGGGGGGACTCTTCTTGAGTTCATCTCCAAACCGAGATATCGGCAATGGCCGTCTCTGTTCTTCATGCCCCTACAACGGAGCTCTCTGTTCCCAGGCAGAGGAGTCTAGATGTCTGAGCGGTGTCCTACCCCTTCCCTTGGCTACAGTAGGTGGGACTATCTTGCTGGATATTCTCAAATGACAGCATTACCTCTAGGGCAGGTCAGAGGAGGACATGGATGCCCAGAGGGTAAAAGCAGATCCCTGGCACCACAATAGGGAAAAGATGTAAAAATACTCTTGGGCCCTGTGCCGGGTGTATCGGTGGGGAAAGCAGCAGAGGTGGGAGAAGGGGTGGAACCTGACCCTCCCACCCGGTGTGCGTCTGTCTGGCCCACGCCCCAGGTCAGTTCATGTCCAGAGCATCCATATGCACACAGTTGGCGATCTGTGTTTCTGTGAGTTCAGCATCTGCAAATTGAGTCAAGGCTCAAAATGTTCAGAAAAACCTCACATCTGACCTGAACACGCTGAGACGTTTTCTTGTCATTATTCCCTATGCAGCACAGTGTAACAACCAGGTACATGGCGTTTATGTTGCAGTAGGTATAGTAAGTCATCTAGACAGGCTTTAAAGTATTCAGGAGGAGGTGGGTAGGTGGTATGCTAACACCATGCCACTTTATATCAGGGGCTTGAGCATCTGTAGCTCTGGGTATCGCCAGGGGATGCTGGAACCAATCCCCCTTGGATACCAGTAGATGACTCTGCACGTGCGCGCATGTGTGTGTGTGTGTGTGTGTGTGTGTGTGTGTGTGTGTGTCTTTGCTCTGAGGTGTAGGGATGGAATCCAGCCTCCCACAGACTAGGAGGGTGCTCTAGTGCTGACCTAGCTCCCAGCCCTTTATAGATTTTGTAACTTTTGCATTCTGCTGTCCCTTAAAAGGAAGAAAACATCTTGTTATGGATCTTCACAAGCATTACTGCATGTATTCTGTCTAGTGGTGTAAAGTACTCGGCTATTTATTATAAATCTTGTTTTTATAAATTTCACATAAATCATCATTCAAGCTAACACCTAGAAATAGAGATATTTTATTAATTGTTTAATATCTGTTCTTAATGAAAATTCTAAGGAATAGCATTTCTAGGCCAAATGATATCATTTTAATGATTTTTTTTTTTGAGTCTGGGGTCTCACTATATTGCCCAGGCAGGCCTTGAACTCCTGGGCTCTTGTGATCCTCCTGCCTCTGCTTCCCAAATAGCTGGGCCTGTGGACGTTCACCACTGTGCCCAGTTTAACGATTCTTGGCATATGACAATGTTACTTTCCAAAAGATCATCAAAATCTCCAGCTATATGACTGGGGAAAATTAAAATTAAAAAGATTCTGTTTCAAAATAAAAAATAAGGAACTGGGGATGTAGTTCCATGGCAGAGCATCCCAGGTTCAACACCAGTACAAACACACAAGCCTAATTGGAAAGTCTCACCACGCTGCTACGCTAGAGAGTTCAAGAGAAACTGCGTTTTATACCCAATTTGACCAAGGAAAAGCTGGAGCCATCCCTTTGTGACTATTTTCACCACAAGCTCCAAATGTCCTCGAATCAGCAATCCCCACTCCGAAAATGCCTCTTACTGGTTCCCTCACAGAAGAGGCCAAGTTCCACTCAGGAGGATGCCCAGGACGAGACAGACAGTTTGTGCTAAAAACTAAAAACCAATTTAACTGTTGGGCATGCTGTCTGCTCACCAAGGACAGGGATAATTTTCTGACTTCATCATTGATGTATCATCCCAAGCACCAAGGACAGATCCTGACATAAAAGAAACAGATCACTGACGGTAACAAACAATGGGATATAGTATGCAGCCATTGACATAGGCCTGTGATCCCAGTGGCTCAGGAGGCTGAGGTAGGAGGATCACAAGTTTAAAGCCAGCCTCAGTAAAAGTGAGGCACCAAGCAACTCCGTGAGACCCTGTCTCTAAATAAAATACAAAATAGGACTTGGGATGTGACTCAGTGGTCAAGTGCCCCTGAGTTCAATCCCTGGTATCAAAAAAAAAAAAAGAATGAAGTGGTTCTTGTTGATACAATGTACTGTATCCCTGTTCTAGGATATGGGGTATTGTTTAGAAGAAAGCGAGATGCAGACGTACTTGTGTTATGCGTGCAATATGCAGTGTGGGATGCAGGGTGTTGTGTATTATTAATAAGCAAAATGCAAGCCAGGTGTGGTGGTGCATGCCTGTAGTCCCAGCAACCCAAGAGGCTGAGGCAGGAGGAGTCCCAGTTCAAGGACAGCCTCAGCAACTTAGACTCTGTCCCAAAGTAAAACATTTTAAAAAGGACTGAGGATGTAGCTCAGTAAAGCTCCTTTGGGTCTAATCCTTGGTACCAATGAATGAATGAATGAATGAATGGAGAATGAATAGCAAGATGCAGGAGGAAGTGATTTGCAAATGACCTAGTTACTATGCGCTGTGCACAGTATAACTTAGGAAATAGAAAGAGCTATTCCTCATTTTTAATATTACATTTTATTGGTGGGAGGGATACCTGGGGGTAAATCAACATCAATTATCTATCTCTATCCTGGATTCTCTTGCAGACCAGGGACTTTAGCTAGACTGCTGCCTCTTTGAATTTTCTAGATGCTTTCAAATCTCTCCAAGGTCTAGAAATGGAAAGAAATTTAAATCACTTACTTGACAAATTTACTGAGCAGCTATTATGTGGCAAGGCTTGGGCTAGAACTGAAAAGAAATTTAAATCACTTACTTGACAAATTTACTGAGCTATTATTATGTGGCAAGGCTTGGGATGCAACCATGAATGAGCAAGATTTACCCTTGAGAGACTTTCATAAGGGATCTGCCTAAGATCAAGGAATAGGAATCCAGTAGTTATGAAAAGTAGTAAAAAGAAACAGGGGATGGAGATATAGAATAATGGGGAGATTTACTTACAAATTTTCTTTTGCTTAAGTAACACAGATACTCATTACAAAACTTTAAAGGTAAAAACAGGTGCACAGTGAAACTGAAGCCTCCTTTTCCAGGGCTAATGGTTTTGTGGGTATCCTTTCAGGGAGACATTATGGATTTATGAAACTAGGCGTACAGGAAGGTAAACCTTTCTTAGGAAAGGTACCAATCTACTCAGGAGATTCTGTACTTCCGTTGCATTCCATTGTATGAGTGAGCCATAGTTTAATGTATAATTGAGCTCTGAGCATAATATTCTTGGATATTTGGGTTGCTTATCATTTCATTCCTGCAAGAACATATCACGAGGATAAATATCTACAAATTAAATTATTTCATCAAAGAATATATATCTCATTTTTGAAATACATTTTCTCTTTTTAAAATTTATTTTTACTTGTAGATGGACACAATCCCTTTATTTATTTCATTTATTTATGTGGTGCTGCTGAGGATGGAGCCCAGCGCCCCATGCATGCAAGGCAAGCGCTCCACCACTGAGCCACAACCCCAGATCCTGGAAACACATTTTCAAGGACTAGATTCTCTTACCATTTACATGCTTGTCACCTATAATAAATGCCAGTAGTTCTTTTCCATGCTCTCACCAAGAATGTATTCTCAAATTTTAAAAGATTTCCAAAACTGAAAATTGTATCTCAGTTTATTTTATTTTCCATTATCTCTTTATTTTATTTTTTTATAATTATTTTAAAAATTTTTTACAGTCTGCATTTGGATTCATTGTACACAAATGGGGTACATCATTTCTATGATTGTACACAATGTAGATTCGTACCATTCATGTAATCATACATGTACGTAGGGTCATGATGTTAGTTTATTTTAATAGCCCTTCTCTTCTGAGTGGAGTTGAGTAAACCTATCTTCATGTGTTACACACTTGTGTTTCCTGTGAATGGTTGTTTACACCCTTTGTTCATTTTTTAGTGTGTGTGTGCGCGTGTGTTGGACTTTTTCTTATTGATTTATAGACGCTTTTTATATGTTAAGGAAGCTAGTCATTTGTGTAGGGCATGAGTTACTTATAGTGTGTTTTTCCAAAGATGTTTTGTCTTTTGATTCTACTTATGATGTTTCTTCTAGGCGGGCATTTTTTTTCTATGTGGTTGAACTGATCAATCTGTTCTTTTGTGGCTTCTGGGTTTTGTATCATACTTTAAAAAAAATTTCTTGCCTTACCCACATTTTCTTCTAGTACTTTTTCTTTATACTTTTATTTTTTCAGGGTTTGATTTCCTCTGGAATTTGTTTTGATGCTAAATGCTCAACTTTTTTTTTTTGTCCCTTTATTTACTTTGAAAGTTGGGATAACAAAAGACACGATTTACCTACAGTAAAATTTGTTCGTTTTTTAGATGTCATGTCTCTGAATTCTCACAATTATATAATGCCACTTATTGAATAATTCATTTTCTTACCATGAATTTTAAGTCCTGCTTTAATCATTGAATGAATTCTCCTATATGTTAGGGACCAGGCCTATTCTTATTGTTCTGTTATGTTGAATTTCTTGTCTATTCATGTGCTAACTTGTGCTGTTGAATTGATGTACACTATTGAATTTGTGTCTTAATATCTGCTAAAGCTGCTTCATTTTCTTTCAGAAACATCCTGGGGGTTCTTATTTATCATTCCGTACAAACTTCAGACTCAGTTGGTCTTGTATGCAAAGAAGTTTTGGCAGTATTCTAAAAGGAATTTTATTTACTATAGTGTCAAACTTAGTTGAATTGATATCTTTATGGTACTGAATTTTCCTGTTCAAGAACATTTCCATTTGTCCAAATCTTCTTTTGTGTTCCGCAAGAGTATGTTAGAATTACTCTTATAGGATCTGACACGTTTGTTGATAAGTTTATTCTGTATTTCCTCTTTTGTAGATAATTTGAGGCTTGTCTTTCATTATATCTTCTAACTAATGATTATGTGGTTACATTAGAGCTATTGATGTCTGTTCACTATTTTTTTAGAGGCCTGAATTTACTTGTCATGCGTAATTTGGGGTTGATTTTTTTGAATTTCCCATGTAAATACTTAGTATCTGCGAATGAATGCTTTTACCTTTTCTTCTCTAGTGTTGTTATTTCTCATTTCCTCCTCTTATCTAATTGCATTGGCCACTACTTCCCAAACAATGTTAAGTTCCAAGAAAGGACATCCATGTGTTGTTTTTCCTGACTTTAAAAAGTGAAGTTCTATGTTTACTGTTAAATAAGATGCTAGGTTTTGGAATAGAGCTATGTTTTTATGATGTTAATTAAGTATCTATGGTTTTTGAGGACTGTTAATTATCGAGAATAAAAGTTGGATTTATCAAAATGCCTTTTTAAAAATTTGTGGAGATGTGTAACTTCTTACTCTTGATCCGGTGAGATGGCAAGTCTGTTATTAATAGATTTTCTAAGGTTGAATTGCCAGATGAATCTATTTTACTACTAGATTTTTCTGTTATAAAATTCCTGGAATCAGTCCCAGTTGGTCTGCTTTATTATTTCTTTGGTGTTCTTTTAAATTCAGTTTGCTCATCCCTTATTGAGACGCTTGGTATCAATATTTCTAAGTGGGGTTGGTCTAGTTACTTTCATAGCATTATAAAATATCACATACATACCACTATGTGTAACATGTATATAACTTGAAGAATTACAAATACTCACATACCTCCACCCAGTAAAAGATAGGAAGTGCTATCCTTGGTTTTCTTTGTAGCTTTATCACCTATCAATGCTTCTTCAAGGAATGTATTGCTTAATTTTGCTTTTTTGAGGACCTTTCTCAAAATAGTCAAACTCTATCTACTCTGACGTGACCAACTTTCTTTGAACAATGCTGTTTTTTGAGATCGAACCATGTTGATGAGCCTAATGGTGAGTTGTTCAGTTTCAGAACTGTGCATAGCATCATAGTCGCATTAAACATCTTTGTTGAATCTTCCCATTGAGATTTTGGACTGGTTTTCTATTTCTTGAAGTCTTTGTGTGTGTGTGTGTGTGTGGGGTGTACCAGGGATTGAACTCAGGGGCACTCAACCACTGAGCCACATCCTCAGCCCTATTTTGTATTTTATTTAGAGACAGGGTCTCACTGAGTTGCTTAGAGCCTCAATTTTTATCTGAGGCTGGCTTTGAAGTGGCGATCCTCCTGCCTCAGCCTCCTGAGCCACTGGGATTACAGGCATATGCCATGAAGTCCTTTCTCTGTACCCTTTTAGAACATGTTAAAAAGAGCTTAGAAATCAGGCATGGTGGAGCATAACTGTAATTCCAGCTACTCAGGAGGGCTGAGACAGGAGGATCACATGTTGGAGGCCAGTCCAGGGAATTGTGAGACCTTATCTCAAATTTTCAAAAAAAGTGCTGGGGTGTAACTCAGTGGCAGAGCACTTGCCTAGCATGTGTGAGTTCCTGGGTTTAACCCCAGCACCCAGCACCGCATACACACAAAAAGCTTGGATTCTGAAGTCAGACATTTTAGGTTTCAATCTCAGTTAACGTTAACTGTATGACAAGTTTTTAAACTTCTGTGTCTGCCTTTTCATTCATAAAACAAGAGATATGAAGTATTATCTCACAGGGTTGTTAAAGGGTCTCCAGTGAATTTGTTTATAAAAAGCCTCTGGAGCTGCACCTGGTCCTCATGAGCTGTCCACAATCCTTTGTCACGGGACTGTATTCTGTCATTGGTGAAGTTGGGATCGTTGCATTTTGAGATGACAGACAGTTCTGCTGAGTGTCTTCTGTGCTTGTTCTCTCTGCACATCAACAAAGGGCATAAAAATGGCTTGGTCATGAGGCATTTGTCTTTGACTTTACTAAGCTAAATGGCTTTCCAAAGTACCTGTGGGGACCAATTTCCATTTATAAGCGTGAGCGTGTCTGTCGCTCTGTGTCCTGGCTGGCCCATCTTGCTGCATGAGACTTTTTCTTTTCCGTTGGGTTTTACTGGTGCTGGGGATCAAACCCAGGCCCTCACATAAGCAGGACAAGTGCTCTAAAACTGAGTCACACTTACAGGCTCCGGAGCTTGTTAATTTTTGTCAATTTGTTAAATACAAAATTGTATTCCACGGGGGTCTGACTTTCCATAGTTTGTGTTTTTACAGGCTATTTGGTTCTTCTTTGAAAGTGCTTGCACAAGATTGTGAGTGTAATAAATGCCACTGAATCTCTTCAGTTTTAAATGGCTAATTTTATGTCATATAAATTGCACCTTGTCATCTACACGTGACGTCTCTTTGAAAAAGTGCTCACAAAACTTTTTTTGAACCCTTTTCTGTCACTACTTCACTGAGATACAATTCACATACCACACAACTCACCCATTTCGAAATGGGCAGCTCGAGGACTTTAACAGACTCAGGAGCTGGGCAGTCAAGGCCACAATTGATTTCAGGATATGTCGCCACCTTGAGAAGAAACTCCAGACCCTTTGGCAGTGGCCTCAAGGGCTCTGCTGGGCCACCACTCATCTGGAGATTTCCCCATCCTTGATATTTTACATAAGAGCAATCAGTCACACGGCGTTCACCTTTTGTCCTTGACCTCTTTCACTTCATTAATGCTTTCAAGGTTCATGCGTGTTGTTATGCGGAAAAGGTAAATCCATCCAGGTAGACTTCGTTCCTCTCTCGTGCCATGTTTAGGTCTCTAACCCAAGGGAAATTTCCTTCATGTTGGTGTGAGGTCCATATCCAGTTCCTTACCCACATCTCCCAGTGTCCCAGTGTGGCATTTTGGAGATGTTGCCCATTACTTCCTGCTGAACTGTCATCAAGTGTCCATTGATTCATAGGTACTCTATTCTGTTCAGTGAGTGTGTTAGTTTTGCAATGCGGTGACCAAAACTCATGAGAAGAACAACTCAGAGAAGGAAAAGCTTATTCTGACTTGTGGCTTCAGAGGTTCTAGCTATGGTGGGCTGACTCCATTGCTCTGGGGCCCAAGGTGAGGCAAAACATCATGGCGGAAGGACCTGGTAGAAGAGGGCTGCTCTGCTCATGTCAAGGGGAAGGGGCTGCAGGGCAGATGAACCCTTCCAGGGGTTCAGTGACCCACCTCCTCCAGCCACACTCTACCTGCTTACAGTCCATTCAAACAAGGATGGACTGATTTGGTCACAGCTCTCACAATCCCATCATTTCACGTCCAAACTTTACTGCATTGACATGGAAGCTTTGGGGGACACATCATATCCAAACCATAACAATTGGTATCTTCAAAGTCCCACACCCGTACCCTATTATTTGGGTGAAGGGACCTTTACAATATGACATGGCATTAGTAAAGTATCAGACATTAACAAGCTACACTATATGAAGATTATCTTGGCTGTTCTCAGTCATTTGCAACTTTATAAGATTTCAGAAGCAGCTTAACAAGTTTTATTAAACCTATTGGAATTTTTATTGTGATGTATTAAATCTAAGAATCAGTTTGGGGAAGATAATATCTTTACAATATTGGTAATATATTTACAGTCTTTACAATATTGAGTCTTTCAATCCATGAATATGGTATACCCTTAAATTTCTTTCAGTAATTACTTTCTATTTAAAAATAATTTCTCAAGGTGAAATTTATATAACATAAAATTAACCATTTAAAATTGAACAGGTTCAGTGGCATTTATTATACTCACCATGTGGCACAAATACCATCACATCTCTCATTCCAAACACATTTGCATCACTCCAAGTAAAACACCTTGCCCACCAATTTCTCCCCATGACTCCTCATCACCCCTTGGCAACCTACCTCTGTGAATTCATCTATTCTGCTTAACAATAATGTTTCTGTAATTTCACTGCAATGGTTTTTTTAAAAATATATTTTGTTAGATTTATTCCTAAATAATCTTTTGGATTAATTTTATTAATAATAAACTTTTTATGAAAGTGGAAGAATAGTATAATGAATTCCCTCATAAACCATGACCCCAATTCAATAATTAGCAGCTCAGAATCAAAGATGACTTATTGCTCTAACTAGATTATTTTGGCACAAATTCCAGACATGATGTAATTTCTCCTGTAAGTATTTCAGTGTCTCCAAATGAGGAAGAATCTTTAAAAACCATACTCACAATACTGTTATCACACAAGTTAATAACTCCTTAATATAATAACAGTATATAGTCAGTGTTCAAACTTTCTAGGTCATATCAAAAATTTAAAAGTAGATTATTTGAGGATGCAGGTAATGTTTACATTGTGATCATTGATAACTCTCTCTCATCTCTTTCTTAAAATAATAGCACTATCAAAATCTAACTCACATGCTCTTACAGCTCATCTATTTGAAGTGTGCAATTCAATGGCCCTTAGAAATCCAAGGAAGAGTTCAAAGGTCACATCAAGGATCTATCCATTGCTTTTGGGTTTTTCACCTGAGAATGGAATTGCCAGGTCATATGGCAACTCTGTCTAACCTTTGGAAGAACTCCCAGCTGCTTTCCAGAGTGGCTACGCCATTTATACTCCCAGCACCAAGGGCGAGGGTCCGGAGTGTTCACTTCCCACCAACACCTTCCTTCCTGACTTTCATTGAAGTCATCTCAGAGAGCAGGAAGTGGTAGCTCCTTGTGGTTTGGGTTTCATTCTCCTCTTCCATCTCTTAAAAGATGGGTTTCCTGGCAGTTTTCCTCAACGAAGTTTGAAGAAACGGGATAGTTTGTCCTGGAGAGTCTCGTAGCCTGGATGTAGGTGGTCACATGCTGCCACCAAGTTCTAAGCGGTTTCACGCCTCAACGTCCTTTGAATTGGAAGTCAGATCTGCACCTGGGCTGCCCAAGTATGAGCCACTTGCCACCTAGGTCTGTTGAAATAAAGTGAAACTCAAAATCGAGTTTCTCAGTGTCACCGACCACATTGCCAATGCCCAGAGGCCACATGAGCCCAGTGACTGCTGTATGGGACAGGGAGGCTGTAGAACATTTTCATCTCAGAAGATTCTAGTTGTTGGACAGGCTTAGGGTTTTGATGATGTGCAGGTTTTCATGATGTAAATCCTTTGAAATTTAAGATTTGCCTTCCGGGTCAGGATAATGTCAATCTTTGTAAATGCGTATGTGCTTTTGGACTAAAATGGATATTGTGCTGTTTGCCAGGTATGACGTTCTTTGTGTCAGTTAATTGTGTTGTTTAGATTTCAATGTCTCCCTGAGGGTTTTTCTTTTTTTTTTATTTTACCTTTGTTTTCTGCCAGTTTCTGTCTGATCCCTCACTATGGGACCATTTGAGGAAAGTTCAATAAGTCCAAAGAGTGGCATCCTGTGCAACTCTAAAAAAGAATGAGGCATGTCTCTCTAATCAACTCCAAAGTGATATCTGAGATAAACATCCCAGTGGAAAGCAGAGGAGAAAAAAATCGCATGTAGAGTTTGCAAACCTTTGCCCCCAAAAGGAAGGAAGCAGATCGATGCTGGCATTTGCCGATATTTTAAAAGAAAAAATTCTTAGCCATTTTAACATTTTTAAATGCTCACCGGATAAGGGAAGGAATGGAGCGGGAAGGGTAGGAGCTGATTCTCTAAATATGCCTTGTTTTTCAGAACCATTGAATTTTTACATAATTGTAAAGCAAAATTAAGTTTAGAAATCAGTTTCCCAAAATAAACAGTAAAAAGGAAAGAAATGAACTTAAATTTAGTGTATCTAATTTCTGGGATAGCTATGTGGAGATCAGCCATCTCAAGGAAATAGAGAAACGTGTCTATATCCAGTGAAGTGTACCCTAAGGATAAGGAATTCCAAAACGTCTCAATCTTTTTGCAGAATCATGCTGGTGATGGTGTTGATGTTGTTATTTTGAGACTACTGTGTATTTTGGTGTGGGATATAACCAATAAAAATTGCTCATGTCATTGAATTAGAATTTTGGGATGGGGAAGAGCTTTAGGGAAAATATTAAGTATAAACCCCTTAGTTGTATATCGAGTGGCTAGAATCAGCATAAACTCATGTTATATTTTAACAAACACTACCTTGGGCATTCTATTGAAAATGCCTAGAAACAATGACCCACTCGGGAGCAGAGAGTCCCGAGTGTCCCTCTTCCCACTGAGAATCCAGAGTTCATGGGATCAAAGGTCTGGGCTGCTAACATGCAGCTTGGGATGCTGATAAGCAAGGAAGCTATTAAAACTAGTAGGGCATGTCAAAAGGACTTAGGATCCCCTTCCTAGGTTCCCAGTTGCCAAACACGGGACAACATGAGCATCAGTTAAGGTTGATGATTGGCATAAAACCCACAGGATACACCTAAGCCCACCAACGTGGAATGCGGTTCAGGAACTCACGGTCACCCTTGGAGGATCCTCGGGGACCAACTCACTCTTTTGTAAACTGCAAATCAAGCATTTATTCTGCTTTCCCTTCAAGGGCCACCAAAACGTTGACAAGGAAAGTTTCATTTAATGGGAAATCGCCAGCTCATGACTGCGGGAGGAATAACCCGCTGGGAAGGTCACCGTTTTTGCAAACTCCTAAGTCTGACACCTTGAAAAAGCAAGTCCACCCCACTGCCTGTGATCTGCCAGCACAGATCCCTCCTGGATCTGCTCACTCCTCTGAATCAAACCACCCGTTTGCAGGAAATGTAAGAGAAAAAGGGACTTGTTTGGCTAGAGTAGGGAGACATCTGGTGGCCGGTCTGTTTCTGAAAAAAAAAAAAAAAAAAGTTATTATGGAAATTTTCCAATTCATTCAAAGGAAACAGAAGAGTCTAATAAGCAGCTCCCCGTTGCCAATCATCCAGTCCCAGCAATTATTAACATGTTGCCTTGGCATTGTCATTGATACCGCCACCCCCTCTCCGTCCCCTCCCGCTGGATTACGGTCTTCAGTGGAAATGCACAAAACAGTCACAATGGATGTCACAAGTAGCTCCACTCATTCGCTCACCGCCTCATCAACCTGCGGAACGTTTCCAAAGCGCCAAAAACGCCCTCTGCCCAACCACCTCCTGACCAGGCGACAATGATTGTGGTTTTTGTTTTGTTTTGTTTTGTTTTCACTGTAGATTAGCTTTGCTTGTCCCAGAATGTCACAAAGTGGAATTGCACAGTGCGCACGCCTTTGTGTCTGTCCTTTCAGCGGGCACAATGTCTGCGAGAGTCATCCGCGCCATTGCGCAGCCCAGTTGTTTCTCTTCTATTGCGGAAGCTCATTCTTTTATACAGATGTTCCTCCTCCATTCTCCAGTTGATGGGTATTTGGATTGTTTCCAGTTCGGGGCCATTATAAATCAAGTTGAGCAGGAGTTGAACTTCACGTTCAAGTCTTTTTGTGGGCATGTGCTTACATTTCTCTTGTGTAAATACTTGGGAATGGAATTGCTGGATCAAAGGAGAGAGGCCCCGTTAACTTCATTAGAAAATGCCAGGCCTTTTTTGCTTTTCCATTCCTGCCAGTGACCCATGTGGAGCTCAGTCAGTTCTGCATCCTCACCAGTATTTGGTGTTGTCAGTTTATTTCTGTTTTTGATTTGGTTCTAGGGATGGAACCCAGGGGGCACTTAACCAGGGAACCACATCCCCAACACTTTTAAATATTTTTTTATTTTGAGATAGGGTCTCACTAAGTTGCTTAGGATCTCACTAAGTTGCCGAACCTAGTTTTGAACTGGAGATCCTCCTGCCTCAGTTTCCTGAGTCCCTGGAATTACAGGTGTGCACCACCACACCTGGCCAGGTGTTGTTAAGTCTTTTGATTTGGAACTGTTCTGGTGGTATCTCCTTGTGGTTTCAGTTTGCACTTCCCTGATGATTAATGATGCTGAGGACTTTTCTCATTGATCATTTGTCTTCCTTTGTGAATTGTCTATTCCAGTCTTTTGCCCCATTTTTATTGGGCTAGTCTTTTTATTATTGAGCTGTTAGTCAAGATACAAATCCTTGGGAGCTATGTATTTGTGAATGTTTTCTCCCAGTCTGTGGCTTGCCTTTTTATTTTCTGAACGGTGTCTTTCTGATGAGAAGTTTCATGTGGGCACAAGTCTACTTTCTTTAATATTATTTCTGTGTCCTAAAAACACTCTCTCCAGTTGCAAAGATATTCCTTTGTTTTCCTCTCATGGCTTTGTAGATTTTACATTTACATTTAGGGCTAAGATCCATCTTCAAGTTTACAAACATATTTATCTTATATAGGCCTATACACATAGTGTACGGTAGGGATTGAATGGAAATTTTCTGTTTGTTTGCTTGTGGATATTTAGCAGTACCTGAAGGGTTGCTTGAAGAGAATTTTCATTCGGGCTCTGAATCATTGGGCTCTGGTGTCACCAAATGATGGACACTGTCCTGATTACTTAAAGCTAGAAATCGAGAGTCCTCTGCTTTGCTTCTGTTTTCAAGGCTGTGTTAGCCGTCTCTGCTGGTCTGTGTGGTTGTAATGTCTTGCCTCTGGGGTGAGGTTAATTTTATCACTAGAGGGCACTGGAGGGATGTTGCCATGGCTCTCTCTGATCCCACTTGCTCTGTTCCACTTTGGCTACTTGTTTGGCTGGTGACATGGTGTATGGGTGGGGTATGCCTGCGTGCCCGGAGCCCACAGTCCCTTGGTGACCACGTTGCCACAGTCCTATATGCCATATGACACGGTGCGGTGGGTTCCAGGCCTCACACCTGCAGCCGGCCACTCCCAGGGCAATCGCCCTTGGCCCTCATCCTCGATTTCCCTGGCTTTCCATGCCTCCCGCCCCACAGAGCCCTGCAGCTCACTCTGCTCACCTGGGCCCAGGAGGGTCGTTCTGCTGCCATGACCTCGGGCCCAGTGAGATTCCCGGCAACGCACCCTCTCCAGTGAGGTCTGAAGCCCAACCTTGCAGAAGGACACTCCAGGTGTGTCCTTTCTTGAAGAATCTGCTGGAACAAGAAATGCCCTTCCTGACCCATCTCTCATCTAGTGAGTGTAGACAGTGAACATGTACCGAGTACACAGTGGCCCGGAAAGCAAGCTGTGGATAAGGCTGTCTAGGCTCATATCCTGACCCTGCCTTTTGGCAGATCTTGGGCCTGGTTCACAGTATTCCTGTGCCTCGGTTTCCTCATCTGTATCAGGGTGAGATAATATTAGCTCCGAGGATCGGAATGAGGATGACCGGTGATGATACTCGCCAAGCCTTTAGCAGAGCATCTTATAGTGTCAGTAGGCTGCGGTCGCCGTGGTCATAACAGGCACGCACTTATGTGTCACTTAATGACAGGGAAATGTTGGAAAATCACCATTCATAGTGTGCAGGTCCTGGACCTAGTTGGCATAGCCACTCACACCTGGACCTTAGGGAATAGCTTTTACTTCTGGCTCCACACCCAAACAGCAGACTACCGGAAAGAACCCTGCAGTCCATGGTTCCACCAGGGTGCCTGTGAATCTGAACAGAGGAGAGGTACTGTGAAACACTAGTAAAGATACTCAAGGGGAACTTTTGAGCTGCGTTGAAATCTTGGCTCTGCCCCTCCCAGGGCTTAGCATGTGCCTCGTGGAATAGAAATTTCTGAACAGATGAACAGCTAAGGAGTGTTCTGTTTCCCATAGAAAGAAGAGGTGAGGAGGAAGCACATCCGTCTGCACATGGAAGGGACGCTGACGGCCCGCGACAAGGTCGGGGTGCAGGATTTTGTGCTGCTGGACGCGCACACCAGCGAAGCTGCCTTTGTGGACAATCTTCGCAAACGCTTCAAGGAGAACCTCATCTATGTAACTAACCCGTTCCTCAGCTGGGCCCCTAAATTGTTTGCTGTCTCCCCAGCCTCCCGGCCTAGATGATTAGCCATCAAGAGGAGGCGCGGATGCATTCTGACCCTTCGTGCTAAGTCTTTCTGGTAGCCAGTGACAGAGACACAACTTGAACTGGCCAAGGTTGCAAAACGGAATCAACATCCATAGCTTTAGGGTCCAGGAACGGATCTAGGATTTCAGATGATGTCCTGGGGATTCTTTCTCCTTCTCTCTGCCCTGCTTTCTTTTGTACCGATTCCTTCGTAAGCTGCCTCTCAGCTTTGCGGCAAGATCTGTGCCGGCTCCTGGCTGACATTTTATCAGCTCAGTGCGGCTGCCGCAAAGGGAGCACGTCTTCCAGGAATCAGGTTTCGCAAATGTCCCAGAGCTGGTGATGGTGGCTCTGGTGGGCCCATCTCGGGCCACTTGCCTCTCTAAACCAAATCCCCCTGGCTAGGAAGGAGGACCATTCAGACTGGCCAGGCTGGGTTACTAGACTCAACCCTGGATGTGAGAGGTAGGCAGGATCCGAGCCCCCAGGGCCATATAGAGCGAGAGCTGGGGAAGAGGCTTCCTCAGAGGGAATCTGTTGGAAGGGGCAATCAGTCAGGTACAGTGATGCACACCCGTAATCTGATCAGCTCAGGAGGTTGAGGCAGGAGGATCTCAAGTTCAAGGCCAGCCTCTGCAACTTAGCAAGGCCCTAAGCAGCTCAGCAATACCCTGTCTCTAAACCAAATATAAAAAGGGCCGGGGATATGGCTCAGTGGTTAAGCACCCCTGGGTTCGGTCCTCAGTACCAAAAAAGAAAAAAAAAAGGAGGGGGAAATAAGAGATGTCCCACCACATCTCCTAAATCTTCAAAGGTCAACACTGTGGTACTTTACCAGCCTCTTCTCAGACGGATCTTGTGGCCAGTTTTTATTACATTCTCTATTTATGACCACACTTGATTTGATTGGCATTTCAGATAAATTTTCCTTAGGTAAATTTTATAGTATCTCTCTCTGTGTTATAGTATGTTATTCTTTTTTTTTTTAATTTTATTAGATTTTTTAAAAAAAGTTTTTCCAGATGTTGATAGACTTTTAAAATTTTATTTATCTATTTATATGCAGTTCTGAGGATCAAACCCAGCACCTCACCCAAGCTAGGCAAGTGCTCTACCACTGAACCACAACACCAGACCCTTAATTAGCTTTTGTTAAGAGTAAATTAGTGCAGTGGCGCACACCTGTTTTCCCAGTGGCTGAGGAGGCTGAGGCAGGAGGATCCGTCAGTTCAAAGCCAGCTTCAGCAAAATCAAAGTGCTAAGTAACTCAGTGAGACGCTGTCTCTAAATAAAATACACAACAGGGCCAGGGATGTGGCTCAGTGGTTGAGTACCCTGAGTTCAATCCCTAGTACCCCACCCTCAAAAAAGGAGTAAATTAGGGGGCTGGGGTTGTGGCTCAGTGGAAGAGCACTTGCCTAGCATGTGTGAGGTACTGGGTTTGATTCTCAGTACTGCCTATAAATGAATAAAATAAAGGTTCATTGACAACTAAAAAAATTTTTGAAAAAGCAAATTAGATAATAAGTTTAGAAATAATTTGTCTTATAGTTAGTTTGTAATGGTGCTGTCAAAACCAAGTTTTTGAGAATAAATAAACAAGGTATTCCTTAGAGTATATATTCCATAGCTTCTTTCAGAATTAGAACCCTTAATTGTACAAAAGGAAAAAAAAAAATCAAGCTAATTTTCTATATCCGCAAAGGAGAAATAACGTCATAGAAGTACAAATGGGATCATAGAATCTTCATGACTAAGTTAAAAGTTTCCAATTTAAACAGATAGATTCCAGGAACGATCTTCCACCTGTGAGACCAGGTTTCTACTGATCGAAATGATGCAGAATTTTAGTCAAAATCCTCTTCTTTGCTTCGGTTCTGTTTGAGTTTGTCCTGGAAATCAGGAGCACCAGTTGGGACTCGTAGCAGAGTCCTGCCATAAACTTCAGTGCTTCAGTGTTGAAAGCAACCAACGCAGGATCTGAAAATACTAGATGTATTTTCAAAGGAGCCCAAATATTCATCTTTTCTGTATAAGACCTCAGAACTTTTTTGTCTATTTATAATTATATTCCAAGAAGTCTTAGGTGAGTGGCTACCTTGAAAATAAAAGTACTTGCAAATTTGGGTATGGCCGGCTTCCCTAGATCTCAATGTCAGACTCTGATGTCACCTCCTTAAAGAAGACTTCCCTTGGCCCATAGGTAGCAGGGTCTTCCCGACTCCTCCGTGCCCTGGTTTCCCACCTGCCAGTCCCCTTCTCCACACGTCCCTCTCCTTGTGTCTGTCTCCCATCCCTCCATTGGCTGTCTGCTCCCCAGGTAAGTTCCCTGGTGTCATGTGCTGTGCCCTATCCCCAGCACCAGGCAAACACAGGGTGCATACTGTGTGACCGTCTTTTGTACCTGGAATTCCTCACTTGTCCTGTGGTCTCTTCTTCTAGACCTATATCGGGACGCTCCTGGTGTCTGTGAATCCATACCAGGAGCTTGGAATCTACACTGTGAGCCAGATGGAACTTTACCAAGGGGTCAATTTCTTTGAGCTACCTCCTCATGTGTAAGTACCATCCACAGGGTCAGCACCAAGAGTATTTTTCTATATCCCCCATTCCTTTTTCCATCCCTCTCTCCCTTTTTCCAACCCACCATCTATCCCTCCATCCATCCTCTCTCCATGCAAATCCATGATGCGTGTTCATGAGGTTCTTCCTCCTTCTTCCATGCTCATTTCACTTGTGAAGTAAGTCAAAGCAGTTGGAATGCTGGCAGGCCATTTTGGAATCTCAGCTTAGACAGACAAGTGGTGGACTCTCTGCGATGGTTGAGAACCCCCCAGTGTGGCCAGAGAGGCTCTTCTCTGGAGGTGGGTTGCTACAGCGCCACCTACTGGTGCCTGAGCATCCTGGTGGCTAAGAATGACCATTGGTAGGAACCTAACCAGCTGCCCTAATCCAAAGAGGAACCATTTCCTCCTGCCTGTTCCACCTCTTGCAGGCGTTGCTGAATTTCTCTCTCTGGTTGACTTCCGGGCTAATACTTAGGCTGTCCCCCGATTTGTCTTGGTAACTCAGTTATACCCACTTCCTACAATACTTATACCCCTGTCTGCCTCCCCACCGAGTCCCGAGGTAACCAGCTCTTGGGAGAAACCTTCATGCTTTGGGTTCTGATTTTGGAGATAAAGGCCTTCTGATACCTTCACCTGTCATCCTAAAGTTATTGCAGAAGTTTCTAAACTTCTCTGGTCTCCTATCTCTCCCTTCCTTCTACTTTAGGCTTTGAGGGAAAGAGATCTTATTCTATTTATTGAATTATTCAATATTCAGACAGATCCTGTTTCCACCTATAGTTAATAGAATGTCTCTGGGGGATGTAACTCAGAACCTGGCTTATTCTTTACAAACTGTGGGGGGATTTTTTAAAAAATAAGTTGGTGGGGTGGGGTGGTAGTTCAGTGGTAGAGCATTTGCCTGGCATGCATGAGGCCCTGGGTTCCATCCCCAGCACCAAATAAATATATCTGATAAATTCTGGAACATATTTCCATCACAGTGCAAATCCTTCACTTTAACCCTTTGGTTGTGTGAG
Organism: Sciurus carolinensis; assembly: GCF_902686445.1. Taxonomy (NCBI): domain Eukaryota; kingdom Metazoa; phylum Chordata; class Mammalia; order Rodentia; family Sciuridae; genus Sciurus; species Sciurus carolinensis. The sequence continues at coordinate 131,376,382 of NC_062220.1, forward strand.
TTTTTATACCCAGCACTCGTTGTGTTTGATCAGTCAGCGGATTGTGACAGGGGTCTGATACCAGTCTCAGCTCAGTGTCCTTGTACCCACAGTGTGGATGTGGCTTCCTGGAGGCAGGGCCCTTTGTCTTTCTGCTCTGGTGGACATCAGTGCCGAGGGACACAGCGCTGAAACCAACCTGTCTCTGCCCCTCCTTCTCCAGCTACGCCTTAGCCGACAATGCTTACCGCATGATGTGCTCTGAGCTCAACAACCACTTCATCCTCATTTCTGGAGAGAGCGGGGCAGGGAAAACAGAGGCCTCCAAGAAGATCCTGCAGTATTACGCAGTGACCTGCCCAATGACCGAGTCCCTGCAAGTAGCCCGCGACAGGCTGCTGCTCTCCAATCCAGTGCTGGAGGTAAGTGATCTCTGAGGACCCACAGGGGGGCAGTTCCAGAAAAGTCGCTAGGTGAGAAGCCTCTGCCCAGGCAGGACAGTCAAAATGGGCAGGTCCCTGTTGAGGAAAGGGGTTTCACAGGTAGCATCTGGCAGGCTTGGATGCTAATCCAGCGGGGACAGTCACCAGCAAGCTTCAGCAGTGATCCCAGAGCCTGTCACCCATCTGCAGAAAGGTTCTGGTCAGAGCCCCTGCCTCTGAGGAGGGTTTAAAGATGACACGAGATGGATGCACAGAAAGCACCCAGCAGAGTTGGCAGCACTTGGGACTGTGTCATTAATGTTTCTCCTTATGGCTACCGGTCCTGGGATTCCATCTTCCCAGCTTGCCGGATGTTCAACCTCCCCGTATTTTGATGTCCCCTCTGTGAAAGACGTCTCTGGCTGCAGGAATTTCCCAGTAGACCCTCTGAGCTGAACAATTTTGTTATGAGAAGGAGTCTGGTGTTGGGGGCTGTCAGCTGAACCTTCCAGAAAACCAGGGTCTGTGCACCTCTCCTGGGACCATTTCTAGTATATTCCTAGCTGGATTCTGGAGAGACCTTTTCCCCTGGCATGAAATCCTCCATGGTCAGCAATTCCTTCATTGAAGGGGACGGTGTGACTTTCCTCCCTGTTCCCCTCCCTTCCTCTGTTTGCATGATAAGCATGTAATTTGGGGTCAGAGATTTGACAAGCATGATAAGTTTAAGTGACAGTACATGGTACTTTGTATCTCAAGGCTTTTGGAAATGCCAAAACGCTCCGGAACGACAACTCCAGCCGATTTGGAAAATACATGGACATACAGTTTGACTTGCAGGTACACCAGAAATTCCTACTACTGGTTCATAGGGACCTCTTATTCTGCCAGTAAGAGAACCCAAGCCAAGGCACCTCGGGTGGGAAGTGGCTCAAACAGTTGAAAAATCTAGGGACAGTGCTGTCCAGTCTGTCTGCACTGTTGACCTGTGCCCTCCGAGAGCTGCTGTTCTCTGGTCTGTCATTTTACCACTTGAAATATATGTCCCATGTGCAGAAGCCCTGTTTTGAGAGGACTCAATATCTATCGACAGGAGACTTGCTAGTTAAATTGTGGTATGTTCACACAAAGAGGATTATACCACAGCGAGAGCAAATGACCTACAGCTTCCCATTGACATGGCTGGGTCTTGGTAACATCCCAGGTGCCAGTGTGATGCCATTTATTGAAGTAAAGTTTGAAAACAAAAGTAAGCGACAGGTAATGTAGCCCTACCTACTTAGGAGGGCGGGTCAGCAAACTTCCTGAGATAAGGTCAGAGAGGAAATATTTCAGACCTTGCAAGTCACACGGCTTCTTTGGCTAGTATTTATCTCTGTTGTTTTGCAAAAGTTATCATTGACAGTACGTAAATGAATAAGTATCCAGGATGCACATGCTTGTATTGTACCCAGCATCTACATGAGGCTATTGCACGTGGTTAGACAGAAGGCACATGCTTGTATTGTACCCAGCATCTACATGGGGCTATTGCACATGGTTAGACAGAAGGCACATGCGTGTATTGTGCCCAGCATCTACATGGGGCTATTGCACATGGTTAGACAGCTTTCTCAAGGACAGCAGCTCTCTGGGATTGCAGTTCAGCCATGGAAACACACTGCCTGACTTTCTCCTGCTGGTATATGGTCCTGCCTGGAGCATGCAGGCACTTAATAACTAGACATATTTTTAAATTCCTAAAGATCAACACATAAACCCTATAGTGGAAAGGACTCCAATCTCGAGGACAGCCCCAGGAATTTTTGCATTTGTATCTAGCTGTGTGTCTACCATGCAGATGGATATTAAAATTTCTAGCCGCAGAAGGTTCTCCAATGACAACAACCCCCTTCCCCAAGGTTACCACCACCCTGACCTCTATAATCACAGATTCGGGTTGCTGGTTCTTGAACATCATATAAATGGAGTTACACAGAATGTTCTATTTTATATCTGGTTTCTCTTAATCAACCTTCTATAGATTTATCCGTGTTCTTGCCCACAAGAGTTGGCCATTTTTTAATTGTACGAATACATTGCAATTTATCTGTTTTCCCATTGGTGAACTTTTGGGTTGTTTGTTCTGAATATCCTTGCACAGGTCTGTTAGTAGCTAGAACTTATTCTTGTTAGGTAGATGTCCATAAGTGGAATGTTGGGGGTTTTTTGGTTTTTGTTTTGTTTTTGGTCCTGGGAATTGAGCTCAGAGATGCTTTACCACTGAGCCGCGTCCCCAGCCCTTTTTATTTTTATTTTTTGAGACAGGGTCTTGCTAACTTGCTTAGGGCCTCACTAAGGTGCTGAGGTCGACCTCAAATGTGTAATCCTCCTGCCTCAGCCTCCCAAGTTGCTGGGATTATAGGCATGTGCCACTGAGCCTGGCAAATGGTTGGGTCCTTACCAGCCATGTTACAATGATTTATGACAGTTCCAGTTGTTCCAGACCCTTGCCAATAATTTCCTTGTCAGTCCTTTTCCTTTTAGAAATTCAAGTGGGTATAATGGTCTTTCACTGTGATTTCAGTGCATGTTTCCCAGATAATTAAGGAAATTTTGCTTATCGGCCACTTACAGGACTTCTTTTTTTTTGTTCAAGTCTTCTTTTGGGGTTCGGTGTGGGGGCACTTGACCACTGAGCCACCTCCCCAGCCATATTTAGTATTTTATGTAGAGACAGAGTCTCATTGAGTTGCTTAGCACCTCGCTTTTGCTGAGGCTGGCTTTGAACTCGCGATCCTCCTGCCTCAGCCTCCCGAGCCCCGGGGATGACAGGCATGTTCCAGGGCACCCAGCTTGTTCGAGTCTAGCTCGTTTTTATTTGGGTTGTTTGTTCTTTCTTATTAATTAGCAAGAGTTCTATATATGGTCTGAAAAAAGAGGCTTTATTGGACATGTTATTTAAAATAATAAGTACAACAGTATGGATAATCAAGATATGAGGACAGATATAGAGGCCAATGGACCGGAATAGAGTCCGGAAAGATCCCCCCAGACACATGCTTGTGAGAAAAGCACCATTGTGATTCAGTGGGGAATAAGATTGCCTTTCCCATACATGATACTGATCAATGGGGATATCAATATGAAAAGAAGACCTTCGATCCCTACCTCACTCCATAGATATCAAAATCAAGCAGTAGTGGCAGATCAGGGTCTGAAACGTGAACAGTAAGACAATCATGCTTCTAGACACAAACACGGAACATGTATTCACGACCTCGGAGTAGGCTGAAATCTTTTGAAATAGAAACCAGGAAACACGAATCATAGAAGACCCATAGACTGGCCCTTACTCACATCCACAACGTCTGTTCACCAGAAGACGCTGGTGACTTGATGCTGTCACAGCTCCGTCTTTATTCTGTCTTGAAGGGCATTCCCGTAGGTGGGCACATCATCAGTTACTTGATTGAAAAGTCCCGCGTCGTCTATCAAAACCAGGGTGAGCGGAATTTCCACATCTTCTACCAGCTGCTGGCGGGTGGAGAAGCAGACCGCTTGGCTTCCCTGGGCCTGGAGCGAGACCCCCAGCTGTATAAATACCTCTCGCAGGTTGGACGGCCCAGCATCCGGCGGGGAGGCCCTTTGGAGGAGGGGCCCCGGGGTGCTCGTGGGGGCTGCTCTAGCATGTTCAAGAACTTTCTCTCACCCTTCTGGAAGTAAGCACGGGCTGATTTCTTGACATTTATCACGAGTGAGTTAACCCAGCTCCTTTTGTGCCTGACGGCTAGATCATTTGGGTAAAGTAACCCATGTCTAGACAAGTGTTCTTGACCCTTCTAGAAATTAGAATCACTCGAGAAATCTTTGAAAAACACAACTGGCCAGGCTGAGGGTGTAGCTCAGTGGTAGAGCCTGGCCTGGAAAGTACCAGGTCCTGGGATCAGGCCCCAGCGCTGCGAAAATAACTCAGTGGAAAGCACAGAGGCCCGAATCCTTACCCTCCCCCAGTCTGCATTTAGTTGATCTGGGCTGCTACCTGGGCAGCGGGGTTATTGAAAATGGTCCCCTGGGCTGGGAATGTAGCTCACAGTAGAACATTCGAGAGGCCCGGGGTTTGATTCCCAGCACTACAAATTAAAAAAAAAAAAAAAAAAGTACAACAACAAAGTCCCCTGATGACTTAATGCACAGCTAAGGTGAGAACTTCTGGTCTAGAAATAATAGAAATTCACCGTCTTCCTGTATCTATCACCTGTGCTGCTTCGTTCTGCTTTCAAGCTTCTTGTGAGAAGACCTTTCCCCACCTTTGAGGACTCTTGGCTGCAGAGTGAACACACTACCTTAGAGACGTAGAGCAGGCCATTCCTATAAGCAATCCTAGTAAATTCAGAATTTACTTTTGCAGCATTGATTTTTCTGTGGGCTGTGCTAGCATTCTAGAATGCCCAGGTTGGATAGATAGTGTCTGATGTTGCTAGCATCAATTTTTTTGACCCAAGATTTTCTTTTTTTTTTTTTTTTTGGTACCAGGGATTGAACCTAGAGTACTTAACCTTCGAGACACATCCCCGGTCTTTTTTAATTTTTTTTTATTTAGAGACAGGGTCTTGCTGATTTTCTTAGGGCCTCACTAAGCTACTGAGGCTGGCTTTGAAATTGTGATCCTCCTGCCTCAGCCTCCCAAGCTGCTGCCAGTTCAGACATGTGCTACTACACCCGGTCCCATGTTTTTTTTATCGTTCCCTTCTTGGCTTTGAACTGTGGTCACTTTGCAGAGTGCAGGCTGGAGCATCGTTTGAGAGACTTGTTCAAGACCTGAGAAAGTGAATCTCATACAATGAAGATCAATGTTGTAGAGAAATTTTGGGAGAAATTTTTTTTTTTTTTTTTTTGGTGCTGGGGATCGAACCCAGGGCCTTGTGCTTACAAGGCAAGCACTCTACCAACTGAGCTATCTCCCCAGCCCCTTGGGAGAAGTCTTGACCAAAATCTTCCTTGAAAAATGAAACCAACAAAGATAAAAGAATCCCACAATCTCAATGTACATGTCATAAATCTTGAACTAATTCTTAGAACAAAAGACACATCAACTCTTTCTTTTTTAAGAGTCTCTTTTTTCTGATAGTCATATGGCTGCCTGATGCTTGGATTTTCAAAGCACAATCAGGAAGGATTGATTTATAAAAATATTTGGGGCATCAATCATTTCCCCAAGGGCTTCTCTAGCCCTTCAATAATCAAGTCATCCCTGGTTAGAATATATCATATCTTTATTCTTAAAGATATATATATATATATTTTTTTTTTCCTGACCATATTAGTTCTACTAGATCCTGATGCCCCAGTGGCTTTGGAAATGGTTTTAGCAATTTGCTATTATTTTTGTCAATATCGCGATATCACATAACTCTGGAAAAATTTATGGCTTTCCTTTACAATATATTTTCTCTGATTCCAAACCCAGCAGGTGTCCAGAGAGGAACTGACTTACACAGTCCCTGCCTCAGGGGGAAGGGATACAGTTGCCCCTCGGTATACACAGGGGCACAAAAGCCAAAGACACTCAAGTCTTATATAAAAGGGCAAAGTATTTATATATACCTGCTCACATCCTTCCATATATATATGTATTTTTTTTTTTTTCTTTGCGGTGCTGGGGATCGAACCCAGGGCCTTGTGCATGCAAGGCAAGCACTCTACCAACTGAGCTATGTCCCCAGCCCTCCTTCCATATATTTCAAAAAATCTCTAGGTTACTTAGAATACCCAATACAATATAAATGCTATGCGCATTGTTGATATACTGTTGTTTGGGGAAAAAAATGTCAAGAAAAAAAAGTTGATACATATTCAGTACTTTTTTATTAGTAGTATTATTTCTGAGCTGTGGTTGGTTGAATCTGTGGATGAGCTAATGGGAGGGCTGACTGTATTTTCGACTGGCTGATTCACGGGGGAATATTTTCACAGTATGATGTCTTTGCATCTCACAGTAAAGAAATCTTTTCCGATAATGAATCTTCAGATAATTGGGAAACTGGGAACACCCCGGGCAGGAAAGCAAAATAATGAAAAGCACTTGTCTGGAACATTTTCTCTTATGATTGTGACATTGGTCATCTGTTGCTTATTTAAAAGACAACTCCTGGGGTTAGTGAGAAAAGTGTCTTTACATCTTTGCTAGATTCCATTAAATGGAAATGTCCATACAATCTGTGTTTTTTATTTTTTTCTTTTGGTACCAGAGATTGGACCCAGGGTTACTTAACCACTGAGCCACCTCCCCAGCCCCTTTTTAAAATTTTTTATTTAAAGACAGGGTCTCACTGAGTTGCTTAGGGTCTCGCTAAGTTGCTGAGGCTGACTTTGAACTTGTGATCCTCCTGCCTCATCCTCCTGAGCCGCTGGGATTTTAGGTGTGCGTCACCACACCTGGCTAATCTGTGTTTCTTTAAAAGCCAAAGCGTAATTTCCTTAAGCAAGGACCTCCTTCCATTTAATCTTGCAGTGAGGGTTTTCTGGAAATTCCTAAGCAAGTTGAGATTGATTCTGAAGTTACGCAACATAATTTCCCTGCATGTTTTAGCACATATTTATTGAGACAAATGGTTTCCATTTGCTTAGAAAAAAAAAAACAAAGGAAAACTAGATTTATAAACACATAGGAAAAGATACTATACTCCTCTGCTATGTAACTTTGCAAATTTTCACAGAACTGAGACTGACTGATTGGTTGATTATACTGGGGATTGAACCCAGGGGAGCTTTACCACTGAGCCACATGCCTGGCCCTTTTTACTTTTTTATTTTGAGCCAGGGTCTCACTAATTTGCTCATGGCCTCACTAAGGTGCTGAGGTTAGCCTCAAATTTGTGATCCTTCTGCCTCAGCCTCCCAAGTCATGGGGGTTGCAAGCATGCAACACTACACCTGGCCTCAGAACTGAGATTTAAAATAAAATTCCTAATAAATTTGGAAGAAGCAGCAGTCAGCAATTTATCATACACTGGCAAAGTAAATCCTATCTGCTTTCAATTCCATCTGTTATAGAACTAGCTTTTGCATGTTTGGGGGAAAATCGTTTTGATGTAGGAATAGGTGTGTGTGTGCTTAACTGTCCTTAAAATGCCATTATGTGACCTGATTTTGTCGCAGGGTCATTGTGCCAAAGAATCATCTCTTAATGACAAGAACGAGTGGAAAACTGTCTCCAATGCGTTTTCTGTCATTGATTTTACTGAAGCTGACCTCGAGGTATGGGCCGGGACCGTCTCCTGGGAACAAGCCCGAAAGGTTGGGGTTTGTGAATGACAGGGACACCCAGCCACGGGCGAACTTCACGTAAATGCTGAAGTTTTGTTTTTAGCACGATTATGTCCCCAGTACTGCCTAGGGACAAAAATTCAGTCGTTGCTTATTTGAAATTTGAATGTTAACTGGATGTTTGGAATCTTATGTGACAAAGTGTTCCCAAGGTCGTGTGGAAGAGGAACTGAAGGGCTTCTTCCCCCACGTTAGGTCCAGTCTCAGTAATTTAGACCCCACCGAATTACAGGACTTTGTTTATTTACGTTTCTGTTTTGGAAGGAACAGGAACACACGGTAGGCTGGATAACCGCTTTATCCTTTTAATTTGTCGTTTGGACGGTTGATCTTTTAAGGACGAGGAGGGTAGGTTTAAAGGAGAGACATCGGCAGAGACCATGGTATTGGAAAAGGAAGGGGCAGCTGGTGAGGTTTCTTTGCTGGTGAGGTTTTGGGAAGTATTTCATGAAGACGGTGTATTTTGTGAGAAAGTCAATGTCCTCATGTTTCCGGGATGCGGAAACGAAGATCGTCTGCGCTGGGCGCTGGGGACCAGGACGGTCTCCCGCTTTGCCAAGGCCCTTCTCTCTCTCTCTCGGTCACAGCAGCCAATCGAGGGCTGTTTCTGGGGGGGGCGGGGCCAGGGCTGGAGTTGGGAAGGGCCCCTTTGCTCCCGGGCTTCTCTGCTGACCGTGGACCAGCGAAGTGACCGCTGTCCCCTCTCCTGGCCTCCTGGCCTCTGCCCCCACTTCTCCTGTCCCCAGAACCTCTTTGGGATCATCGCCAGTGTCCTCCACCTGGGGAACATCTGCTTCCAGGAGGACGACCAGGGCTGTGCCACCGTCCCCGACACTCACGAGATCAAGTGGATCGCCAAGGTGACGTCCCTCTTTCCAAGAGGACCTAGGGGGGCCCAGGACTGCAGGGGGCGGAGGGGGCGCCGGGCAGGCGGGCGCTCGCAGTTGGGCCCAGGCGGCCGTGGCGACAGCCCGCGTCCTTCCTGCTGGTGCTGCTGAGGCCGGAGCGCAGGCAGAACGGATCCCTCTGTCCTGGGCTGGGACACGGTGATGAGTGGGGACAGGTGACCCGGGCCCGGCCTCGCCATGGACTCTCTGAGTGAGCCAGGAGAACGGAGTCACTGAACCCACCTCGGATCCCTTTCCTTCAGCTCCTGGGGGTCTGCCCGCCTGTTCTTCTGGAAGCTCTGACCCACAGAAAGATCGAAGCCAAGACAGAGGAGGTGAGGATGGCTCTGGGGACAGACGCGCCCGCCCCCATCGCGGCAGCCGGCCCTAGCTGACAGCGCCATGATGCTGGGGCCTCCCTGGGGAACCCCGCCCACCAGGCCCTGCTTGGGGGGTCCTGCCAGGGCCTCCTGCTTCATCCTCCAGGACCCCCGCCACCAGCACAGGACTCTGGAGTTCAGGCCTCCAACTCCCTCCATCCTCCCTCCCCGGGGGTCTTTGCACGTGCTGTTCCCCATGCTGTTCCCTGTGCTTCCTCTTGCGAGCTCGTCTCCAGCCTGCAGCCTCTGGGGTCACTGGCCCTGCGTCCAGGAGGCTCCCTGATTATCCCACCCCTAGTGTGGGCACCACAGGCACCTTCTTATGTCACCCGTCACTCTCGATCTGCAGTAGGCTTCCCCACCCCCGCCCCAGCTGCACTGGGAGCCCACAAAGGCCAGGGCGGGTGTCTTGGTGGTGGCCGTGTCTCAGCCACCCAGCACAGTGCCTGACACACAGTGACAGTCCAGGAAATGGCCTCCGTGGGACCGAGCGTCCCCTCCCCCCGCACCTGGCCTCTCTCAGTGGTCCTTAGAGACGGCACTGAAAACACAGGGGGCGTTTCCTCCGCCGGTATCCATGTCCCCTGTCACTCTCTTCAGGTGATCTGCCCGCTAACACCAGAACTCTCCGCCTACGCCAGAGACGCCATGGCCAAGGCTGTTTATGGCCGGACGTTCACGTGGCTGGTCAACAAAATCAACTGCTCCCTAGTTAACAAGGTCGGTCACAGGTCCCGGGTGACTCGCCCTAACAGCGCTACCCCTGGTGTCACGGAAGAAGAATCCCTGAGAATGGCCCACGAGCTCCCCAGGGCGCGGGTGCTGTCTTGGCGGGTCCACGTTGCCCCCGCCAGGCGCGCAGTCGGCTCACAGGAGCGCACAGCGCGACCCACAGTGTGACGAGCACAGCAGGTGTCCTGCGCCAGAGGCTTCGGGTGCTCAGAGAAACAGCAACGCGCATGTACACACGTTTGTTTCTTCAGTACCAGGGACCGAACCCGGGTCTCCACTGCTGCGCTACCACCGCAGTCCTTTTTTATTTTTTATGTTGATACAGGATCTTGCTAAGTTGCTGAGGCTGGCCTCAAATTTGCCATCCTCCTGCCTCAGCCTCCTGAGTAGCTGGAATTACAGGCACGTACCACGGTACCAGGCTCTTTTAATCCATGTAAAAATATACAACTGCTACTTCCGACTCATGTTTAGATCATGTTTCCTTCTTATGTTATTTTTTGTGATGCTGGGGAATCAAACCCAGGGCCTTACACAGGCTAGGCAAGCGCTCTACCACTGAGCTATGCCCCTGGCCACGTGCTTCCTTTGTAAGCTGAATTTGTGTGTGTGTGTGTGTATGTGTGTGTGTGTGTGTGCTGTGTGTGTATGTGTGTGTGTGTGCTGTGTGTGTATGTGTGTGTGTGCTGTGTGTGTGTATGTGTGTGAGTATGTGTGTGTATGTGTGTGTGTGTGCTATGTGTGTGTGCTGTGTGTGTATGTGTGTGTGCTGTGTATGTGTGTGAGTGTGTGTGTGCTGTGTGTGTGTATGTGTGTGTGTGTATGTGTGTGAGTGTGTGTGTGTGCGTATGTGTGTGTGTGCTGTGTATGTGTGTGTGTATGTGTGTGAGTGTGTGTGTGAGTGTGTATGTGTGAGTGTGTGACTGTGTGTGTTTGTGTGTGTGTGTATGTGTACACGCATGCGCTTGCGTATCTATGTCTTCCTCTTATAAAGCCACTGATACCATCGTAGGCACCTCGTGGAATCCTCATTACTTCAAAATAACTGCACCACGAATTTGGGGGTTGTGTTTCCACACAGGGGCTCTCCAGGGGCACATTCAGAGTCTAGTGTTCTCGTTAAACCTCCCTTCCTGCCAGATGGCACTTTGTCCTCCGTATCACTTGTCCCCTCACCTGGACAGTCCTTGGTGGTCTTGAGGTCCTTTTCTATTTTCTTTCTTGATTGACTGTGGCCTTTAGAGCTTGAAGAGGAACGGAACAAGAACTGAATCAGAAGGGGAAGGTGTCACTTCCTGGGTGACGGACATGGAAGCCACAGTGGGGTCTGGGCAGGCCGCAGGCACCCAGAGGTTCTCCTACGAGTCACGGTTGATGAAAGAGAAGGCGTGAGCGTTATAGCCGAGTCCAGCTCTGGGGGAAGCCAGAGGGTTTTGAACCTCAGAGTGAAAAACCTGACTCTCTTCATTTTCTGTTACTATAACAAAAAACCTGGCACCAGACAGCTTTATAAGGAAAAAATTTTGTTTAGCTTACTGTTCTGGAGGGTCCACATGTAGTGGTGGCCTTACTGGTAGAAACTCAAGGTTGTGTGGAGCATCACGTGACAAGAGACAGAAAGCAGTGCACTTAGTCTCTTCTGGTCTCTCTTCGTACAAAGCCACCAGGATTCAATCGTGGGGCCTCCTTCTGATGACCTTATCTCACGCTAATCGCCTCCCCGTGACCTCTCTCGCCAGCCCCGTGGTGGAATTGAGTATCTACCCACTGAACGCCTCACGGGGGGGATTCGATTCCAGTGCCCGAACCCTCGGGGAACACACTCAGGCCATCCAGACTATAGCGCTAACCATGAATGGCGTGTGTGATTTGTCTAGGATGACACCAAAAAAAACCGTGATCGGATTGCTGGATATCTATGGGTTCGAAGTCTTCGACAAGAACGGGTGAGTTTTGTCACCTCCCTGTCTGCCCTCTGCCCTCTGTCTGGTTTCACCTGAGGCTTAGTCATCTTTTATGTTATTGTCATTGATTTTCCCAGTTCCAGAACGTCTCCAGATTTACCTAGCCCCTAACTCACAGACGGTTCTGGAAGCACAAGAACCATGAAAAATGGAAACCTATTCCAAGTTGACTCTTAGGATTTATTTAGTTGGTTATTTTATTGATAAGGGCTTTGTTAGTTTTTCTTTATTAAAAAAGCATCCTTAGCTGGGTACGGTGGTGCGCGTAATCCCAACGGCTCCGGAGGCTGAGGCAGGAGGATGGCGAGTTCAAAGCCAGCCTCAGCAAAGTAGCGAGGCCCTAAGCAACTCAGGGAGACCCTGTCTCTAAATAAAATACAAAATAGGGCTGGGGAGGTGGCTCAGAGGTCGAGTGCCCCTGAGTCCGATCCCTGTACCCCACCCCCCCAAAAAATAAGCACACGCTTTTTAAAAACTGGTCGGTTTGCCTAACTTCAGTTATTTACATGGGTTGCATCTCTAGTTTTGAACAGTTTTGTATAAATTACTGCAACGAGAAGCTCCAACAACTGTTAATAGAGAGGACTCTGAAAGCAGAACAGGCAGAATATGAAATGGAAGGGATCGAGGTAACCGTTTTGATATTTTTCTCCTCATTTGATTTCTGAATCCAGCTAAAGACATTTCCTTGAGAAATAGGATTTCCTTGGAGACTTTGCTGATTAAGTTTGATTTTTCGGTCCTCCTCTGCTTCTTTCCCGGGAAGTCATTTTGATATTCAGAAGGCATCCCCTGGTTAAGTTTGGATATAAAAAAATTGGATTTTGAAAAACAATTTTTGCCAAACCGTTTTCCACCCGACGTGCCTTCTGCTCACCTAAATCCCTTTTGGAGACTTCTTTGCCCTTTGTCATTGTAGTGGGAGCCGATTCAGTATTTCAACAACAAGATCATCTGCGACCTGGTGGAAGAGAGGCACAAGGGAATCATATCCATTCTGGTGAGAAACAAGTGTCAGCTCTGATCCTGTCTCTCCTGCTGTTTGGACACACGGGGGAACTTTCCCCAGGCTTCTGAGGGGTCATGCGTGGAACCACCCTAGTTCCTGAAGGGTGCGGGTCGAACTCTCCTGCTGAGCTCCTGGCCACAGGGAAAGACCTCGGAGACCGAAGTCTGCGTGTCTATCTTCCATAGATGTAGAACCCAGGACCCAGTTCAGACGGGGGTTTGGTGGGTGCTTTGGGTGAGACCCCGAGGGCTCATGGGAGCTTGGTGCTCGGCATGCGCATGTCGGCAGGTGGTGGCACCTTGAGGAGGGGTCATTAGGTCACTGAGGGTGCAGGTCTCAGAAGGAGCAGCTGAAGTTCTTGCTGGGAGGTTGTTACATGAGAGCAAGCCCGGCCCCTCTACGGTCTCTCTCGGGCCACTGTCTTGTCATCCACCCATGCCATTGTGAATCCAGCCACTGCGGGTTTTCACCAGTGCTGAGCAAAGGCCGACACTGTGCCCTCGGACCCGCAGAACTGGGAGCTAGGCAAACCTCTTTTCTTTATAAAGCACCCTGCCTCAGGTATATTGTTATAGTCCCAGAAAATAGAGGGGTGAGTGGAGAGGGGCTGTTTTCTCACTGACTACAAAGCAGGAATCCAGGAAATGTAAAGGAAGTCTCTGCAAAGAATGGCGACGGGTCCTCAGCAGCGGGTCCTTAGAATGGGCTCGCGGTGTTTTGAGCTATTGCAACTTATGAGAATGTCCGTCCTGGGATCCACAATTGATCAAATTCAGACACTGATTTTTAAACACATTCTAAAGGCAAATGCGAAATCCTTCCTTGCCTTTCTTGTCATTTGGGATCATCAGCACCACTTGCTTCCGTCTTGATGAAAACAATCGGTCCCCTTTGCCCTCCTGCCCCCACGCCCCTACACAGCCACCAACCGCTCTGCTAATCCAGCATGCTAAAGCACGGCAGGGACATTCACGGGTGGGGAGCGAGGTGGCCATGAACATGTGCCACCTAGATGCACTGTGAAACGTCAGGCAGGTGTCTTAACCTCTCTGAACTTCAACTGCATCGTCTTTGAATGGGGCATAGTAATAACAGCACTCTCCTTAGAGAGGACCTGTAAGGAACGCTTAGAAATGTGCTCCATAGAAGCCGTCTCGTCAACCTGGCTTTAATAGAAGCTTCGAGGTTGATTTGTTGTTAAGACGGACAATTAAACGGTATCATCATTGAGGACCCAATGTCGGGAAGGACACGGCTTGAGAAGCGGGGAAGGTGGGATTCGACTGCTTTTGCAGTTTTCAGAAGGGCTGTGCTCCTAGTTCAGGATCTGTACAAATCTTGTTTTTGGTCAGTGATGACTGATTAAGAGAAAATGAGCCGGGCGTGGTGGCGCACGCCTGTCCCCCGGGCTACTCGGGAGGCTGAGGCAGGAGGATCGCAAGTTCAAGGCCGGCCTCAGCCATTTAGACCGTGTCTCAAAATAGAGAGGATTGGGGGTAGAGCTCAGTAGTGGAGCAGCCCTGGGTGGGGTTCAACCCCCAGGACTACAAAAAGTTTTAAAAATAAGAGGGGAAAAAGGAGGTCAAGTGCTTACGCAGGGAGGCCCTGGCGACGGTAGAGGACCCGCGGGGAGACTTCGAATACATGGGTCAGCTGTCGCAAGAGCTGACTGTTCACGGAACCCCCAATCCCACATCGGAGAGGCCCCCTTCCCCCTGGAATGTTCTCGGAGCTGGGGAGGCGGGGTGACGGCCTCTGAGGCCAGAGCGTCCTGAGGGCTGGTGGGAGCCGCTGAGCCGCGGGCCGTGGGTAGCGGGCGTCCTTTCTCTTCTGAAGGATGAAGAGTGCATTCGTCCCGGCCCCGCCACGGACGTGAGCTTCCTGGAGAAACTGGAAGACAGAGTGGGCAGGCACGCACACTTCCAGACGTACGTGTGGGGGACGCTGCCACCCTGCTCCGCGGCGGTGCCGCAGGGGGACAGCCGTGTCCTGGGGACAGGCCAACGCGTACGATTTAGCAGAAGTCAAACTGGAGTGGATTCCAAGTGGAACTTTTTGTTGTTGTTGTTGAGATTTCGTGTCCCGTTTTCGGACATGCATGAAATGGTGTCTCTTATAACTTCAGATATAAGGTCCGCAAGTGATGTGTTAAGTTAGATCTGAAACGGACAACCCGGGGGACGTTTGCGTTCGTACGTATCCACGTAAGGACCGTGCCAATTAAAACAGAGTTTTAGCCAGGAGCGGTGGCGCACGTCTGTCATCCCAGCCCCTCGGGAGGCTGAGGCGGGAGGATCGCGAGTTGAAGGCCAGCCTCAGCAATTTAGCAAGACCCTTGGTAATTTCATGAGATCCTGTCTCATAAAATAAAATAAAATAAAATAAAATAAAATAAAATAATAAAATAAAATAAAATAAAATAAAATAAAATAAAATAAAATAAAATAAATAAAATAAAATAAATAAAATAAAATAAAATAAAATAAAATAAAATAAAATAAATAAAATAAAATAAAATAAATAAAAAATAAAATAAAATAAAATAAATAAAATAAAATAAATAAATAAAATAAAATAAAATAAAAAGGGCTGGGGATGTAGCTCAAAGGTAGAGCACCCCTGGGCTCAATCCCTGATACTTCAAAAAAAAAAAGAAAAGTTTTCAACATTCCAGAAGAGAAATTAGAAATCTGGAGTGAATTTAAGAACATGCGCTTTGGCCCGGGCTGTGGCTCAGCAGTGAACATGTGCTTAGCATGTGCGAGGCCCTGGGTTCAACCCCACATACACACATGCATGCAAAAGAACGTATGCTCCAGAGTCACAGGGCCTGGTTTTGAATCCCTGCCTCGCCACGCCACACGGGCAAGCCACCTACTGTCCCTGCAGTTACGCTTCCCCCAGCTACAAGGTGGGGATCCTAATATTCCTGCCACACCAAGCTCAGGGTCTGCGCAGATCACCTGGTGCCATTTTGGCTGTAGTGAAGGCTCAGTCGAGGGGAGTGGTTCTAAGAGAACTTTAAGTCACACAGGAAGATGGAGTTGGAACAGAAAAGAAATCACGGTCCAGGCACAAATGGAAAAATATATTGCCGTGTAGTTGAATATCTAAAATCACGGTCCGCGATGTCGGGGGGATCACGCAGACGTGAGCGAGAGAAGCAGGCAGAAGAGTACACGCTGTGGAATTTCACGTCTCTACACCGTGAAACTCAGGAAAGCTCACCCGGGCAGTAGAGACGGGCTGGGGCAGAAAGGGCTGCGGAGAGGTCTCCAGGGTGGGTAGCGTCCTGTCTCTTGACCTGCGTGCTGGTCAGTTTGCAAAACCTCGTGGCTCTGCACACTTAAGATACGTGTGCCGCCGCTGTGTTAGATTTCAAGGACAAGCTGTCAAAAACTGTGAATCGCCAGAATCTGAAACATGATGTTTTTAGGAGTGTTTTCGTCTCTGCCCAATGTAAAAATGTAAGGTAGTGAAATTGTTTCTTCATTATGACTAAGGAAAGTAGAAGTTTGAGTGAGTGTGTGTGTGTGAGAGAGAGACTGGCTATGTCCTTTGTCCTCTATGTTTGATGCAGGGACTTGCTAAGTTGTCGAGGCTGGCCTCCAACTTGTGATCCTCCTGCCTCAGCCTCCCGAGTCACTGGGATCACAGGCGTGGGCTACAGAGCCCATGATGCCATTTTTTAAGATTGTTTCTGTGGCTCGCTTGAGGATTTTTATTCCTCGGGGCTTATGAGGAAGAAGCATCTATTCACAGAGAGGCCTGGATCGGTGGTCGAGATCAAGGCCGCTGCTTGTGGTTAGCTCTCCCTGTGGACCAAGGACCGTCGAGTTCCTGAAGAACTCGCTGGCTCTACGCTCAGTCCTCGCCTCCTTCTGTCCTGTAGCCGGAAGCTGGCCGGGCCGAAAGGCCGGAAGAGGATCGGGTGGTCGGAGTTCCAGCTACTGCACTACGCGGGAGAGGTCACCTACTGCACCAAGGGTGAGTGCCCAGCCTGTCACCGAGGAGAGGTGGCGTGGCTGCCCCGAGTGTGCCCCGCCCGGTGTCCCAGCGGCCACCTCGAAGGCCTTTCTCAGCTCCTCCTCTTTCTACTTGAACTTTTTAGATCTGCGTGGCATTCTGACACGTCACAGGCGCGTGGAGTGTGACTCGTGCTAGTTTGAGCCCGAGCTGTGGTTGGGAGTCACCAGCCCGTGTTCATATACGGGTGCGGGAAAGTCCTGTCCCACGCATTCCGCTGTCTTTCCCGCTCACGTCCCCTCCCTCCCCCTTTGTCGGGTCCCCTGACCGTCTCATTGCCCCCCACGCTTACTGTGAGTCGCATCCGCATACAGAGAGGACGTTCAGCCTTCGGTTTTGGGGAACCGGCTTGTTTGACTTAGCGTGAGAGTCTCCAGTCCCATCCATGTGACATCTCCCAGTAACTAGAGAAATGACAAATCAGAATGACACCGAGATTCCACCTCACTGCAGTCAGAATGGCAGTTATCAAGAATAAGTGTTGGGGCTGGGGATATACCTCAGCTGGTAGAGAGCCTGCCTCGCAAGCACAAGGCCCTGGGTTCCATCCCCAGCACCCCCCAAAAAAAAAAAGAATAAGTGTTGCCGAGGATGCGGGAGAAAGGCACACTCACACACTGCTGGTGGGGCTGCAGATTGGTGCGACCACTTTAGAAAGCAGTGTGGAGATTCCTAAGAGAACTTGAAATGGACCCACCTTTTGACCCAGCTATCCCACTGCTTGGTTTGTACCCAAAGGACTTAAAATGAGCATATTACAGTGACGCGGTCACGTCAATGTTTACAGCAGCTCAATTCACAATAGCTAAACTTTGGAACTAACCTAGATGCCCTTCAACAGATGAATGGATAAAGAAAATGTGGTATATATACTCAAGGGAATATTACTCAGCCTTAAAGAGGAACAAAATCATTTCATTTCTTTTCTATTTAACTGTTGAAACAGTTCACATTCCACCCAATGTTTAAAAAGCAATAGAGAGTCATACATTTCCTCCATGTAAGTGTACAATTTGATGGTTTTAGTATATTTAGAGTTGGGCATCACCATCAATATTAGAACACTTCATATCCTCACAAAGGAACTCTGGATGCACTGGGGTCACTGTCCATTTCCTGGTCGCTTGGCCCCTGCAGCCCAGGCATAAAACACATCTGTTTTCTGCCTTGATAGATTTGCCTTCTCTGGACCAGGACTCCGGCTGGAATCATGCCACCCTGGTCCTTTGGGTCTTCTTTCATTTAGCATAGTGTTCCAAGGTTCACCATGTCCTTCCTTTTCTTGGTCAAATACTATTCCGCCGCATGGGTCGACCTCGGTGCGCCTGCGCTCACGAGTCCATAACATCACCTACGCGCTTCCCGCGCTGTTTGGCTATAGTGAAAACGCCGTCACAGACCTGCCTGCGGGAGCCTTCGGGTGGACGCACGTGTGCATTTCTCCTGGGCAGGACACAGGGCGCGCACTTGCCAAGTTACAGGGTGACTCCATGCGTAGCCCTTGAGGCCCGGTGGGCTGTTTTCCACGGTGCTGCAGCACTTTACTCTCACCGGCCGCGCAGGAAGGTCCGCGCTTCTCCGCATCCTCAACGATATCTGTAGTTCTCTTTTTTATCAGAGCCATTCTGGTGGGGGCAGTTTTGTTCTGCATCTTTCCAGAAGTTTTATTTCCTCCCTTTCAATCTCTGAGGACGTTGAGCTCAGAGCAGTTGAGTAACTCTCCCAAGGTCACACAGCCAGCAAGGGGCAGAGCAGAGGTTCAGACCTGGGCCTTCTGCCCCTGCCAGGGGAGAGCGGGTGCAGGGCAGGGCTGCCCGCGTGTCTCCCAGGGCCACGTCCCGCAGGTGCTGGGTGATCACTGCCTTTTTACCCTTTAAGCACTACCCTGTTTAACATCCTTGGGTATTTCGCCCAGAGGTTTTAACCATCACAGCCGCAGCATAAGTGTCCCTAAGTGGCACTGTGCAATTAAAGGTTCTAGCAAAAGTGAGTTTGGGTCTATGGCACAGAGGACTGAAGATGGGGATCCAGGCAGATACCCGGTACGCACAAGTTCACAGAGCGTTACCCCCCACCGCCAAAGGTGGAGACGGCTCAAGGACCCAACGGCGAAGGGATAAACAAAATATGCCCCGTGCAAACGCCGGGAAATTATTTAGTCTTTAAAAGGCAGGAAATCCTGGTATGTGCTGCAGCATGGGTGGACCTCGGGGACTCTCTGATCAGGGAAATAAGCCTGTCACAAAAGGATGGCTACCGTAGGTTTCCATTGACATGGGGCATTTAGAGGAGGAGATCCATAGAGACAGAAAGTAGCCCAGTCCTGTCCACAGGGCAGGGTGGGGAGTGGTTGTTTCATGGAGCTAGACTTTCAATTTGGGATGTTTAACAAGTTCCGGTAGCTGGGTGCTGTGGCCACACCTGTCATCCCAGCGACTTGGGAGGCTGAGGCAGGAGGATCGCCAGTTCGAGGCCAGCCTCAGCAACTTAGCAACTTAGCCTCAGCAACTTAAACTTGGGATGTTTAAAAAGTTTGGAAGCTGGGTGCTGTGGCCACGCCTGTCATCCCAGCGACTTGGGAGGCTGAGGCAGGAGAATCGCCAGTTTGAGGCCAGCCTCAGCAACTTAGCGAGACCCTGTCTCAAAAATAAAATTAAAAGTGGAAGAGGGGCGTGGCTGGGGTGTAGCTCAGTGGTGGAGCATCCCTGGGTTCAGTCCCCCGTGGGAAGCGGGTGGTGGTGACGTTTGCCCAGAGCAGGGAGGTACCAAATGCCACACTGAACTGGCCCTCACAGGTGGTTAACCTGGTCAATCTGCTGGTATGTGTATTTTACCGGAATAAAATCGTTAGTTTCCGTGACTCAAAACCATCACCTGAAAACGTCGTCCACATTAGGTGTTTCCGATGTCCTTTCTGAAGCACGTCATTTCTAGCTGGTTTTGATCCACGGTATCATCTGACTGCTGGTTTCACTAACTGACGAGGTTGGAAATGAATACGCGTCACCCAGCTTTCTGAGCTGGAAGAAGCTGGTACCCAGACAGGTGCCGCCAGCAGAGGTGCCGAAGGTGGCCCTCTGGGTGGGCAGGTTTCTCCTCCGCCTCCCGGGTCTCGGCGGGTGGCCCTGGAGGCTGAACCAACCCCCTCCATTGTTCCCGTGGAACCCTCCACGGCCTCCTTTGCTGCTGAGCTAGGACTCAGTTTCCGGAGCCTCGTCGCCTGCAGAGGTAGAGGCTGTGCGTGTCGGTGGCACCCTCTTGGGGTCGGATGCCAGCGTGGGTCACGGGTTCAGATCCGAGGACCTGGCTGTCAATCAGGGATCGGACTTTTCCTTTTTTTTTTTTTTTTTTAAAGGAAAAGCCCTTGATTCAGACTATTTTTTGTTGTTGTTGTTTTTACAGGATTCTTGGAAAAAAACAACGATCTCCTTTACAGACACCTGAAAGAAGTAAGTCGGCAGCTTGGCCCCGCAAGTTTCTGAGGTGGCACGGTGTCCTTTGTGGGTTCCCCTGGGGCGAGGAGCTGGGCTGGATCTGGTCTTCCGGGTTCTTCTCGTCCGTGCGTTGTCAGGACTCCGGCGTGCCGGGGCCAGAGGAGACGTGGGAGATCAGCTGTGCCAGCCCTTGACTCCCCGAGCTGGCTCAGGTGCGTGGCATCCCCCCGGGTGCCAGCTCGGGAGTTTCCGCAGTGAGCAAGTTAGAGTCTTTGTTCTGGTGGGGCTTCCAGTTGCGGGAGAGGGTGGGGAATGAATGCATATGTCAGTAGGCAGTGCTATAAAGGAGGTTAACGAGGACCTGGGGTCAAAGAGGACATGTTTGAGCCATAGAGAGATGAGGTGCTTCCTGTACAGCAGCCAGCATGTGCAAAGGCCCTGTGGCCCAGATGAGCTAGATGTGTTAGGGATGGGTACGGTTACGAGGGGCGCCTGAGAGCGCGGCGGCGTGTGGGCCACAGGGAACAGTGCAGATTTCTTCTTCCGAGCAGGAGATAACTTTTTTTGTGTGAGGACACACTGGTGTGACATTACCTGAGGATAAGGAACTGAAGCCCAGAGAGGTCACAGCTCGTTCAAGGTCAGAGGTGGAGCTGGATCTGGGCTTCACCCCTGGAACTGCCAATGAAATGTCCAGGCTTGTTCCTTAGACCTCGCCCAGCAGAGAAGCCTTGGGTATTGAAATAGCTGACTGATTGGGACAAATAAAAATGCATTTCATTTCATGAGTTCAGTTTCTCCAAGCCGACGCACAGAGGGGACGTTTTCAGAGGGAAGGGCCCGCAGTTCATCTCAGAAGTGTTCGGGGCCCTTTCTGAACTTCCTCTGCCTCTTCGAGGCCCCTTAGTCCCAACCTCTTTGGGTCCAGCGTGGATAAGCGACGGCTAACCTTGAGTTTCTGCTCCAGGTGGCTGGTCTGTGTCTGAGTCTGGCCCCACCCCTTCCCGGCTGGGACTTCCTGGAAGATGTCCCCATTGCTGGGGGATCTGATGACGGCTTCTCTGGGGAGGGGTTGCTGTGAAGGACTCAGGAGGGGAAAGCCTGGCGAGCACACGGGAAACCCGCGGCCCTGCCCTCTGCGGCCACAGCCACGTGCTCCGCAGGTGGATCCCCTGAGCCTGCGTCCCCAGGAGACCCCTCCCTTCACCAGCCCGGGCCGTAGGTCCCTTTCTGACTTCAAGATGGATCACTTGTCATTTTTTTCTCTCCTGACCTAAACTGACTCTTCCATGCCACTGTTATTAGGTTGGGATTTTTTTTGTTTGTTTGTTTTTTTAATTTATTTTTATTGTAAACAAATGGGATACCTGTTGTTTCTGATTGTACATGGAGTAACAGCATACCATTTGCGTAATCATACATTTACATAGGGTAATGATGTTTGATTCATTCTGTTATTTTTTCCTCCCCCCACCCCTCCCACCCCTCTTTCCCTCTATACAGTCCCTCCTTCCTCCATTCTTGCCCCCCTCCCACCCCCCATTATGTGTCATCATCCGCTTATCAGTGAGATCATTCATCTTTTGGATTTTTGAGATTGGTTTATCTCACTTAGCATGATATTCTCCAATTTCATCCATTTGCCTGCAAACGCCATAATTTTATCATTCTTTATGGCTGAGTAATATTCCACTGTATATATATATATATCACAGTTTCTTTATCCATTCATCAATTGAAGGGCATCTAGGTTGGTTCCACAGTCTGGCTATGGTGAATTGAGCAGCTATGAACATTGATGTGGCTGTATCTCTGTAGTATGCTGATTTTAAGTCCTTTGGGTATAGGCCGAGGAGTGGGATAGCTGGGTCAAATGGTAGGTCCAGGATGCTTTAAACAAACAAAAGTTTTGATTAAAAAACAATTTGTGGCAAAACATATACCATAGACTTTACCCTATCCATCGTTTTAAAGTTAGGCAGTGTTATGTGCATTCACAACATTTTACAAGGAATCTCCATAACTCTTTACGTTTGCAAAACTTAATAACAACAAACCACTTCCCGTTCCCTCTCACCCAGCCCCTGGCATCCCCAGTCCATTTCGTGTCTCTGTGAGTTGTACTCCTCCAGGGACCCCACACACGTGGACTCGTACAAATAGTTGTCTTTTTGTGACTGACATATTTCACTTAGCATTATGTTCTCAAGGTCAATCCGTGTAGCAGCATGGGCCAGAATTTCCTTTTTTAAGGTTGAATAATATTCCATTGTGTGGAAATAAGGAAAAAAATTGTGGCATAAAATTAAATGTATTTTTAAATGAAGGACTTTGGGTAATGAAACTTTTTTTTAAATATGGAGATGGGAAGATGGAAATTGAATAGTACCAAACCTCATGTCCTTGGCCCTGAGGACCAAGGACCAAGTCAGTTATTGTTCTTTCTGGTTGATTGTGCGACCCTCCGGGGATGACGCAGGCCAGGGTGTGTGTGTGTGTGTGTGTGTGTGTGTGTGTGCATTCCCTTTTTCTTTCCTGGTATAACAACAGCACTGTGCACGAGGTTCTGTGTCTTGGGTTTTCTCTTTGTCTTGGAGACCGTTCTCAGAGTTGTTGATTCTGCTGCAGCTGAGCTACACTAGGCACAGACTGTGTTTCATCGTGTCAGAGAAATAAAATCGAGTCAGTCTCAGCAAACAGACTTAGTGGATATAGTATGTGAACATTTGCTTCTATTTTTTTTTTCCATGGTGCTGAATGGAACCCGGCACGCTGGGCCAGGGCTGAGCCGCTGAGCCACACCCCCACACTCTCCTTCCACATCTGCTTCTGTTTTGTCGCTACTCTTTGTCAGTTAGAAATATCAAGTGCCCAAGAAGCAGATGACTGTTACCTCGTGCACACTTTTTTTTTTTTTTTTTTTGATACCAGGAATTGAACCCAGGGGTGCTTAACCACTGAGCCGCATCCCCAGCCCTTCTTATTTTTTACTTAGAAACAGGGTCTCGCTGAGTTGCTTAGGGCCTCACTAAGTTGCTGAGGCTGGCCTTGAACTTGCGATCCTCCTGCCTCAGCCTCCCGAGTCCCTGGGATTACAGGCACCTGGCTACCTGCACGCTTCCCCGGGCTTCCTGAAAGTTCCTTAGTGATTTCTGAAACAGCAAATACGGTCTCACTTCTCTCCGCTTACAGGTGCTGTGCAGGTCGGACAACAGCATCCTGAGGGAGTGCTTCCTGGTGGCCGAGTTGGAAAGCCGGAGGAGGCCACCAACGGTGAGTGGCAAAAACATGCCTACGCAGATTTGGAAAGGGAAAAAAAAAAAAATCCCTGGGGGGGCGCAAAAACCTCCAGTTACCTGCGCTTTTTAAGCCGCCCTCCCCTGATTTGTGAGGCACCTTTCTGGACCCGTTTCTGCTGCAGGTTCCTCACCCATTCTTCCACTTGCAGACGCTCAATGCGCACCTGCTACACGCCCGGCACTGAACTGGGCTCGGGCTTAGCCACAGCCGGGCAGCCGAGGTCCCACCTAGTGGGAGAGGGCGGAGGAAAATATCCTGCAATAAATAACTGATAAGGGCACGAGGGTCCGGATGGCAGCTGCGGGGAAATGGGCGGTGGCGCTGGTTCCTGTGAGATGCTGTCCGAGCGAGCAGGACCCCGGGCAGGTGCTTGGACCAGACCAGCTTGGTGCCGACCAACTCAGTAGGCAAAACAGTAACCATGGCAGGACCATCTGTCAGGAGGCTGGGTGGGGGGGACACCAGCAGGGCGTCTAGCCGGTGCGTGCTCTCGGCCCACAGGTGGGGACCCAGTTCAAGAACAGTCTGAGCAGCCTCCTGGAAATCCTCATCTCCAAGGAACCTTCCTACATCCGGTGCATCAAACCCAATGCCACCAAGGAGCCCAGTGAGTGACAGGTGGCTCTGAACGCTGAGCTCCGGGGAGAGGCCGGGGCAGACCAGGGTTAGGGGGCTAAAGGCCACCACAGGACCCAGCCCTTGTCCGTGACTGTGTCTCTTTTTCAATGACAGAAAGTGAACGAATCAGCCATGGCTTTCCTTTGGTGCTCCAGAGTGAGCCCTGCTCGATTACAGGAGCCACACGGGTGAGCCGGGCAGGCGTCAAAGCCAGGGGAAGCAGCTTGGCTTTTCAGCCGGTGACGCAGCTTCCAAAATGGTCCATGACTTGGGTACTTTCTAAGCCCTTGCCATGATCTCTAAGGAAGGCCCACAGTTCATAGAGGCCAGACAGGTTGAGCTAATGAGTGAAGTCGACTGGGAGTGAGGCAATAGGGAGTGGCGGGGACTGGGGCCAACTGGAGTGAGCCCCCTCCTCCCTGCGTCTCAAAGGGTGGTGGCACCAATTCCTTCCAACCAGTTGCCACGTGGGCCTCTGGGCCCAGGGTGGCCAAATCTCATGAATTTTTAGGAGAAACTAGAAGTCTAGATTGTTCTCTAAAATTCCCCCATCTAAAGAACCCGATTAGGGCCTGAAAAAGCGGTCTGTGGTCAGACTTGGCCCATGGACCGTCAGCTGGAGCCTCAGGTCTGTCTTGGTTGAAATGAAGCCACAGGGTCCTTTACGGCCACTCCCTCTTCTGTTTCTGCAAAGGCAAGTTCGATGATTTCCTCATAAGGCACCAGATCAAGTACCTGGGGCTCATGGAGCACCTCCGGGTGAGACGGGCCGGCTTCGCCTACCGGCGGAAGTACGAGCACTTCTTGCAAAGGTAGAGTTGGTTTTGGGGACCCGAAGCCCTTAGAAGCCACCGCCCCCATGCGATGCCAGCAGTGGGCACGCATCCCGGCTCCTGATTGCCACAGCGGTGGCAGAAAAGCATCCCTCGCACCCGGGAGGACGTGGAACCCAGTTCGGATCCGCCCGCGGTTCACTTCTCCAGCCTCACCGACCTCCGAAGGCGACGAGCTACGCGCAGCCCTGCCGCCGGGGGCAGCCGCGCCGGAGGTCGGGGGTGGGGGTGCGGGGCCTCGGCGTCACCCGCGGGCGGGGCGTGGCTGTGGGAGCTCGGGGTCCGGCAGGGACCCCTGCGCAGGGGTCGTGCGCACAGGGCACGCGCACGCCCGCCCTCCGCTTCGCTGGTGACGCGCGCGCGACTCGGGTGCTGACGACGACAGGACGAAAGGGTGGTGTTGGAGGCCACGCGCGTCCCGGCAGCACCGCTCCACCTGTCCTGGGCTCGGGCTGGGCTCAGATCGCGGCGCCTTCGCCTTCTCCCTGCTGGACGCACCTCGTGCTCCGCCGTGTTGGCCCATCTGCCGCGGGTCGCGCCTCCCGGGTCCTGTCCACCTTCCTGAATGTGGCTCTGGTGCGGGCAGGGGGCA
Organism: Sciurus carolinensis; assembly: GCF_902686445.1. NCBI lineage: Eukaryota > Metazoa > Chordata > Mammalia > Rodentia > Sciuridae > Sciurus > Sciurus carolinensis. The sequence continues at coordinate 131,401,866 of NC_062220.1, forward strand.
ACCGCCCCTGCCCACCTCACCCCCAAACACGCACATGCGCACATACATACATGCCTAGACACAAGCATACACAAACACGCACGCACACACACACACACACACATGCACACACATACACATATACACACACAAACATATACAGGCATGCAAACATACACATACATACACATATGCACACAAACACACATGCACACATGCACGCACACGCACAAACATACAAACATGCACATATACATATACATACACATACACACACATACACAAATGCACACATGCACAAACACATACAAACACAAACGCATGTACACATACAAATGCATATGCCAACATACACACATGCACACACATATACACACATGCACACATAGATACATGTACACACACACACACACACACACATGCTTTCATGGTCCTGCAGTTTGGGACTTCTTGACGTCTACCTTTGGGGTCATCTGGGTCTCCTCTGTTCTGGCCATTAACCCTAGGGGTCCCTCCTTGGCACAGGGGGACAGCAGAGGACAGGAAGGCCCCTGCCCTGCCTCCTGGAGCTTACTCCTGAGTGGGGCGTTGGTGACAGTGACATGTGAGGCGGCTGGGGCCCTCCCTGTTCGTGAACAAGCACGAACCTGGGTAGGGGTCGAACGTGGCTCAGGGAGGGGCTCAGTCACCTTCATGGTGACCGCCACAAGAGGGGCCAAGGTGGGCTCAGCTCTTCCTGTTGGTGCCAGGATCACCCTGGAGGAAAATCCTGTCACTTCCAGTCCTCTTTCTTCTGGGGGGGGGCATTCATTGGGCTGTTAGTGGTCCCTGGATGGACGGTAGGACTGAGAGTCTGCAGGAGTCTGTGTGTGGACACGGCCTTTCGTTTCTCCTGGGGACACTCCTGGGGGTGGACTGCAGTTACTGGGGTTGAGGGGCCCCTGATGTCCTCATTCCTAAAAACAGGGCGCACCACCCGCTCCGGGGGACCAGGCTCCTTATGGCCAAGCTGAGTTAGAGGACGCTGGCGTGAGCGGTCACACAGTGCAGGGAGCTCCGCAGACCCCCGGGGTGGCGTGGGAGGGTGGTCACTGTCCTGGGAGGGCTTCTCAGTGTCCTTCTCTTCTCCTGGCAGGTACAAGTCCTTGTGCCCAGACACCTGGCCACACTGGCACGGGCCTCCGGGAGAGGGCGTGGAGCGGCTGGTCACGTACATCGGTTACGGACCCGAGGAGTACAAGCTAGGGAAGTAAGTGGCCGCCGGCTGCCAGCTGCTGTTCCCTGCCGCCTGAGACTCCGCGCACCCATCCGCACCTGGCCACAGCCTCGCCTGGAAGGGTCGTGTGGATTTACGGGCCCAATTTAAATGTGGCTCTCAACGGGTGGAAGAGGAGCTGGGGTTCTTGAGGGGCCCTGTGTTCCAAACCCGACCCAGTGGCTGCAATGATGAAGGGGGTTCGTGGTGGACAGACCCCCTACCTCTGAGCCTAGGACCTTTCATTACTGAAAGGCGTGCGTGGCTTCCCGGAGGTGGTGTTGGGACCTAGGCCATCATCTTCACCATCCCGGAACGTGGTTTCCAGAACGCTGCTGTCAGGAGTTGAAGTTCCCGTGAGCAGGGAACTTCTGCACGTGCCGAGAGCCGTCAGGCACGACGCCCTGGGATGAGTCGGGTTGACCGGGGGCCGTTCTGCTAGGCATTGTGGTCAGGGTTCCTTTGGTTGCAAGAACAGCATCCAGGCACAAACAGGAGCCACTCCCAGGCAGCAGGGCCCCCCAGCTCTGGGGACCTCTGCCTTTGAATCTGTAATACCTCCTTCTGGTCTGCGGCTTATCTTGGGGCTTTTATTCTGGGACCCAAGAATCAGTTACTTATTCAGTCCAATCCAGATCCCTGCGGGGAATCAGGCACAGCACTTCCTAGGGAAGCAGGTCATGGAGGTCAGAGCTGGGATGTCTGTCCCCATGGGGTGACCTGGGAGGGGAAAGTGGGAGCAGGGGACAGCGCACACTACCGCCCCCCGGTGGCTGCCCCGGGAAGTTTCCCTCCCAAGGCGGGTGTGTGGGCAGGACCGGCACCCTAGGCTTGGCACGCCTGTGTGACTTCACCTCTGCTGGGTCTTCTTTCAAGCTTGGACTTGTGTTCCCTGTTACCACCCTTGAAAGCCCAGGAGCACACCTTGTGGCAATTTCAGGTTAGCATGGTGGATTCGTTTCCTAGAGCTGTGCAACCAGTTAGCGCAAGGGACATTCGTTCCCTCCCAGTTGCGCAGGCCGGAAGTCGGGAATGAAGGAGTTGGCAAGGCTGGGCTCCCGTGGCGGGATCCTGCCTTGCTGGTGGCGGTACTCTGGTCTTCCTCGGCCTTCACGTGACCTCTTTGCCTATGACTTCCTGTGTCCTTTTCTGTCTCCTGGGAGGACACTTTCCTGGAACTTAGGGCCCACCCTATTCCAGTCTGATCTCCTGTCCATCATCCACAAAGACCCTCTTTCCAAAGACCACGTTCTGCGGTTTCTGAGTGGACATCTCGGGGGGATGCTCTTCACCACCATAGCGGGTTAACTGATTGATTAACAGTGACCACACTTCTTTTCACTTCCAGAACCAAAATATTCATTCGTTTCCCGAGAACTCTGTTTGCTACCGAAGATGCCTTCGAATTTAGTAAACATCAATTAGGTATGTGGTTTTTTTTTTTTTCTTTTTTCTTTTTTTTTTCTTTCTGCCCTGATTTCAATAGAACTTGAAATGAGCAAGGTCAGCTTGCGGGGATAACTGTTAAACATGGGTGTCTGATGTGACCTTAGAAATGTTCATGTTGGGTTGGAGTGGGGCACCTGCCTATCATCCCAGTGGCTCTGGAGGCTGAGGCAGGAGGATCCGAGTTCAAAGCCAGCCTCAGCAAAAGCGAGGCCCTAAGCAACTCAGTGAGACCCTGTCTCTAAATAAAATACAAAATAGGGCTGGGGATGGGGCTCAGGGGTTGAGTGACCCTGGGTTCAATTCCTGGTACCTGCCCCCGCCTCCAGAATAAAAGAAATATTCATGTTGGAAACCAGGAACAAGATACAGAATGAGGATAAGACACGGGTACATTGATAGCTTGAATGAGAGCTGGCAGGGCAGCCGTGGACGCAGGCAGAAACTTCAGCACCAGAGTGTCTTCTTAGTTCTGTGGACCCCACCACGAGAGGCCATCACCCTTGGATGGATTCAGGTTTCTAAGAACTCATTAAGGATCTGATGTTGGCGGTATGACTTCCAAAGCCTGCCGCCAGGGCATTCGCTGTAAATGGTCAATGAGAAAATTAGATGGCCAGGAGAAATGCGAAGCACCGGGGGCGGGACTTCCTGGAAATCTAAACGTGTCTAGGCCACTCGAGTGACTTGCTGTGTGCTAGCTGCTCACCAAGTCCTTGATGCCCCGCAATCTCATTCTCAGAACTGACCTGTGGGGTAGGTATCGTCATCCCTACTTTATACTCAGGGTCTGTGGGGCACAGAGATGTTGGTGATCTGCAGAAGATCACACAGCTCATGAGTAGCAGGCTGGGGCTTGGACACAGGGCTGGTTTCAAGGCCCAGGCTTGTCACCGCCATGCTCAGTGGTCTCCTTGCTGACCTCCACAGCAGCAGCACCCGGGGCTGGGGATGTGGTGGAGACAGGTGCTGGCGGGGCGGGCTTCAGGCTGCCCCACTCGGCATCTCTGCCCGGCTCCAGGGCCATGTGCTGCTGATCTGCCAGGCCCTTGATCAAGCTGGCCTCTGGCAGGACCCCAGCCAACTGTGGAGCGGGCGATGAGGACGCCGTGCGCTCACACGCCGCAGGGGGTGCAGTAGGCGTCCCCACGTCGGGCGCACCGATCTGTGAAATGTGCGGGTCTGTCCCCTGGGGCAGCGGGGCAGGCGGGGAACGAGGACGCCTACCGCGGAACCGGGCACCGGCCTCGGCCCGACCTGGGGGAGGAAAGACAGAGGCAGAAAAGAGCCCTGTCCTGGGGCAGCGTCCGGCGTCTGGAGCGCGCTGCTCTGCGCTCTGCCCCGCTCCACCGGCACCCCGGGCCGGGCCTCGGGTGCCCCCTCGGGAGGTCACGGCAAAAGTCTCACCAAAATTCTGGTTTTATTTTAAGTTGCAAGAATCCAAGCCACGTACAGGGGCTGCCTGGGCAGGAGAGAGTATGTGAAGAAAAGACGAGCAGGTAAGAAGCCCGGAGAGGCCCGCCGCTGCGGACCAGGGACGGCAGGGGCTCCCGGGCTCTCCCCGCCCATCCTGGGCACCTGGCCCCTTCTCAGGGTTACTTAGTGACCGGAGAGGCCTATGTTTGCTCCACAGGCATTTTGACCTCATGTAACTTTAAAAAAAAAAAAAAGGTTCCAACATAACAGGCAGCCTTGAAGCCCCTCCCACCTCGCGTTCAGCTCGATGCCCCACCCCGTTTCTAAGATGCAGCCTCTGCGGGATTTTTCAGCACTTTTTTTTTTTGTTCTTCTAAGTTTTGCCCTCCGTGGTCACTTCACTTGAACAATATATTTCTCATCTGGCGTGTTTTGAACTTAAGAAAATCATACTGTTGGTATTTTGTGGCCCTCTGAGTTTAGAATTCAACCAGATGTGTAGATTGACTCATTTCCATGACTGCGTAGTATTCCTCTGTGTTGGTGGGTCAGCAAGATCTTGGGGGTCTGGTGACCCCTGTTACGGCTACTCAACACTGTAGCATGAAAGTAGCTTTAGACAACACGTAAATGAATGCGCCTAGCTGTGCCGCCATTGAGTATCATTTACCTCCATCCGCCCCTGAGCTGGGTGTTCCATGATCCAGTTCTGTTGGTGGACATTTGGGTTATTTCCAGTTGCTTTTACTTGTGCAAAAGAAACAGTGCAGTTTTGGTTGGGGGAGCATTTAAAAAATCTGAAAATATTTAAGAATTGGGAGACCAGCCAGGATCTGATTTTTGTGTTTTAACTTATCCCAATTTTTAAATGCTGACAACTCCATTAAAGTCAGTGCCGGGTGAGACTAAATGTCGTGGTGTGACTAATCAATACCATCACACATGCCACTCCTGTCCCTGAAAAAGACCTTGGGAAACCCCCTGGTGTAACTCCCGGCTTCCCCGGAACTCCCACGGTGCCCTCTGTTCTCTCCCCCTAGTCTAGTTGTCTGCTTGAGTGTCCCCAGGTAAGAATCGATGATGTGCATTGGACTTTCCATCTCTGGCCCGCAGAGCACACTGGCGGGTGATCCAGATGGACCCTGGGTGGCTGAGTCCTGGAGAAGCCACTTGTATTTACCTATGATTGTGCTACTTGCTAATGCCAATGGACTCTTTCAGCCACCAAACTGGAAGCCCACTGGCGTGGAGTCCTGGCTCGAAAGGAGGTCCAAAGGAGAAGGTGGGCGGTGCAGATAATAAGAAGGTAGGTTCTCAGTTGCGACGGGGAGGAGAGGCCACTCAACAGCGGTGTGCTGCAGAGGATGGTCTTGGGCACGGCTGAGTTCTTGTGATGTTTGAATTCGTGCAGACAGAGCTTCGCAGGATGCTGCTGGGAATTCAGCTCCATCTCTTTGCTCTGAGCTCCCAAATTTGATAGTGATCACAAGTCAGGACATTTGTACTTTCTCTTACCCTAGTTCAAAGTCACAAAGGCAAATGCCTCCTGAAGCCGGGCAGGTGAAGCGAGAGTCTCATGAGCTGCGACAAGGCAATAGGGCGTGGTGGGGACTGCGGCAAATTGGAAAGCTCAGTTCACCTCAGTGGGGCAGTAACCCTTCTATCCCAGTCAGTTGGTGCCCTGGAGATACAGCAGGCCAAAGCTGACAGATCACTTGATCGTTCAAGGCAGGCTGAAATCTGGCTTTCAGGCAAGACCTTCCAACTTTTAAAATTGGCAGCTAATTCAGACGAGTCAAAATAAAAAGCAGCGTGGGTGAAACAACATATCTTTGGGGCAGGTCTGGCCCGTGGGCTTCGTTACTGGCTTCTGGCCTACGTGGTCACTTTGGCTTCTGAATCAAATGGGGATGAGAAGGCACATCTCTGAGGAAATGGGCCAGCAGGCTGACAGAACGCTTGCCTTCCGAGGTTCGTCAAGGGATTCATCCATCGCGACGAACCCCTCGGTCCTGACAACGAGGAGTACATAGTGTTCGTGCGAAAGAATTACATCCTGAATCTCCGGTATCATGTTCCGAAGAACGTCTTAGACAAGAGCTGGCTGAGGCCTCCTGGCATCTTGGAAAACGTAAGGACTAAGCTGGGGGCTGTGTTGCCAGTGACACGGGCACACTGGACCCAGAATTCGTCACCTGCTTCCTAGACTTACAAAGCCAGTGGGGGGTCCGTTTAGAGCAATTTTAAATGGTTTCTGTTCACGATGGAGCTTTCCCAGTAGATCTAATGATTGTTTAAAAGTGTCTCAAAAGTAGTTGCCCTGGGGTCACGTGTCGGGGGCACGCCTGTAATTCCACTGGCTTGAGAGGCCGAGGCAGGAGGATCTCAAGTTCAAAGCCGGCCTCGGCAGTTGAGACTGCAAGCAACCTAGTGAGACCGTCTCAAAAAAAAATGGGGGGTGTGGGTGGGAATGGGGATGTGGCTCAGTGGTTAAGCACCCTGGGTTCAATCCCTGGTACCAAAAATAAATAAATAAAAAAGATGGTCTAGGGACCCTGCGTCTGGAATGTAGAGTGGGGCAGGGGGCAATCATAAGATTCTTGGGTTCCACCCCAGATCTCCCGAGTCACAATTTCTAGGAATCTCAGAGCCAAGCCTCAGAGGGACCCTAAGTTTGAGAACCACTGCTGAAGCGAAATTGACTATTTTGCTATATTAATGCTGGACTTGAACCAAGGACAGCTGTGTTTCCAAAGCTTCCGTTTGGTGGCTGCCACCCAGGACGGTGTGAGGGAGGCGGGTGGGAAGGCAGTGTGTTCTCCACACAGGCTTCGGACCTGCTCAGGGGGATGTGCCTGCGGAACCTGGTTCGGAAGTACTGCCGCGGGGTCACGGCCGAGCGGAGAGCCCTGGTAGGGACGCGGCGGTGGGGAGGCAGGACGGAGGAGGGGCGAGGCCTGTCCTGCACTGGGGACTATGAGTGTCAAGAGGCCTCGTCCACCATTCCACCTACAAGTGAGGGGCCTCACTAGCCCCACGACCCACGAACAAGTGGGGGATAGGAGTGCAGAGCCCTGAGCGTCCACTTATGTTACTGTCACCATGGACACAACCCAGCCGGCCTCTGCTGGGAGTACAGGCCCCTTCCTGGCAGGCCTTTTCTCTAAAGGGCTGGAGCGTAAAGGTCTTGGGCTCCGTGGGCGGCACAGTCTCTGCCGCCCTTACCCAACTCTGCAGCCACCGCAGGGACTAGGGCCCACGGCTGTGTTCCAATAAAACTTTATTTATAAAAGCAGGCTGTGCTTGGCTCTGGGGCTGGAGTTTGCCGAGTTCTGATCCAGAAGAGGGAAATGACTCTGAAGTTCCGAAAACCCCACTTGGGTTTCCATGCAAGTCCGGGGACCTGCGCGGGAGTCAGTCCCAGTCTCTACCAATATCACTTGGGGGCTTTTCAGCCAGAGCCAAAGTATAACAAGGCTCCTGCGGTTTAGCCAATGAAGTGCACGGTACCGCGGTCTAAAGCTCCTTCATCCCAAGGGCAGTCCAGGGCTACCATTTCTCGTACTTTTGTTTTACCAGATGCAGGAAAAGGTGGTTGCAAGTGAAATATTCAGAGGAAAGAAAGAAGGCTACGCGGACAGTTTAAATCAGCCCTTTGCCAACAGTCGGATAGGTGCGCACATTTTCTAGCGAGGTTCATCTGTTTCCCGGTTCTAAGGAAGATGCTCAACGTCAGGCATTTCCTGACAGCTGTTTCCCCATCCGAGACCTGGACCAAACCCACAGGTGGCCGTGCCTTCTCCCCAGGGCGGGTACCTGGTGGTGATTCACGGCGTCTGGTTCTCCCCTAGACGAAGGAGACATTCACCCCAAAGTGCTTCAACTCATTAGCAGCGAGAAAGTCGAGGTAAGGAAACCGGGGTCCTCCACCTTGCACGGGATCCCCCGCTGTGCTTGGGAGCAGGCCCTTCTCTCCAGAGCCTGGAAGCATCGCTTAAACGCAGGGGTGCGGCTGGGAGAGCCCCCGGCTGATAACCAAGATGGCGGGGTGACAAATGGCAGTCAGATGCAGCTTGCCGTTCGAGGGGCTTTTGTCTGTCGTCCTAAAAACTGTCTTGGTTTGCTTTCCTATGAAACTGAGAGACGCAGCCCGGAACGTCATCGGGAAGCACCCCCATGTTAGTGAGGGTAGGGGGTGGTCCGTCTTCTCCCCGTAGTGGCCCTGAGCTCCTGGGCCCCGTGGACGTGGGTGATGAGTCACAGAGGGGACCAGCCAGGAGACAGTCCCTGCCTAGCCCGCCGCCTGGCCTGCGTGAACATGGCCTTGCGGTGCCCGTCCTGGGAGGGTGTTCGAGCCCGGAGCATCTTCCTCTGCTGGCCTTTTGGAGCAGAGCCCCGAGGCCGGTGACCACAGCCTGGGCTTCCCCAGAGGGCAACGCGGCAGAGCTGCCGCGCAGAGCCCGGCAAGGAGAACAGGTCTGTGCGTGCAGCCCCTGCCGAGCTCCCGGGCCTTCCCCTGGGGTGACCCCAGCCTCCTTGCAGTACGGCGTCCCGGTCATCAAGTACGACAGGAAAGGCTTCAAGGCGCGGCAGCGGCAGCTCGTCCTCACCCGGGAGGCAGCTTACGTGGTGGACGTGGCCAAGGTCAAGCAGAAGATAGAGTTCTCGGAGCTCAAGGGTAAGGGGGCGATCTCCAGGCAGCTCCCGGAGAGGACCAGCGCCGGGTGTGCCGGCAAGGGAGCAGCCCGCCGGCGGGGGCCCGGGGACGGGTGCCAGGCCTGGCCCGGCCTCTTGTTCTGCTTCCCCCGAGGACCGAGCTTGGGCAACAGCCGCTTCCACAGAATGACCGGCTTTGCCCGGGCCAGCAGCACGCTGGCTTCCGCGGAGTCCTGCACCCCTCTGCCCAGCCAGGAGGAAGCCGGGGTGGCGGGAGCCCTGGGTGCAGCTCTCCAGGCCCCTCACTCCGGATCTGTCTTAAGGTGTCTCCACCAGCAGTCTGAGTGACGGGCTCTTGGTCATTCACGTGTCACCCGAAGACCACAAGCAAAAGGTAACCGGTGGCCAGCAGCCCTCGGAGTAACTTGTTCTTTGGGGTCACTAACGCTGAAGCCACGGTGCTCTCCTCTGCCCCAGGGGGACGCCGTCTTACAGTGTGAGCACGTATTTGAAGCCGTTACGAAGCTGGTCATGCTGGTGAAGAAGGACGTGGTCAGTGTTGTTCAAGGAAGGTGAGTGGCTTCCTCTTGGGCCTGGGAAGTCACTTGGTGTCCTGATACAACAGATCCAGGAGATGCAGAGGCCATCTTCCCGCCCACGCCTGTGACCTCTACAGCAGCAAACACCGTCCACCGGCGGGCGTGGGCGCGGGTCTCCAGCGGTGTCCCCTGCCCTCCCTGATCAAGGGCTTTTTTCCATCCTCTCCCCTCTGCCCTTGGGATCCAGAGAAACGGAGAGGACAGTGACCCCTCATTGACCTCAGGAAGTCTTTCCAGAATTTTCAAAAGAGGTGCTTACGTTCCTGAGGGGCACTGTCCCCAAGTAAGAGGCGGGCCGCTGGGCCCGGGCAGAGCGCAGCCCACCTTGGCTGTGGACGCCTGGTGGGACCTGCTCAGGGCGCTGGCCGCAGCTTTGACGGCTGCCTACACATTACTTAAAGAATGTGGTAGTTTCTTTAGGGTATAAACATAAAAATACCTAGCACGCAGATATGTAAGACCCGCTGCTTCTCTCCAGGGTAAAGCAACTGCCACATTGCCTTGTTTTTGCAGTCCTGGGGATTGGAACCTGGGCCGTGCACGTGCTAGGTAAACGCTCTATACTCAGCTACACCCCCAGTCCTTTTTTTTTTTTTTTGAGTCGGGGTCTCATTAAGTTGTTGAAGCTGGCCTCAAACTCATGATCCTCCTGCCTCAGCCTCCAGAATCACTATAGGCAGGCACTGCCCTGACCTTCCTTAGCTGCCACCTTTTTTATTTCCTGGGCAAGTGAAGCACAGGTTAACCAGCACGCCGTGCCAGAGGGCACCTCGCTGGCTGTGGCAAGTGGTGACAGAGGATGGGAAAGCAATGACTGAGACTGGGGGTCTCTGATGCCCTCATGGCTGTGGCGTGCCCGGTGCCTGGGAATGTTTCTGTGCAAGGGCACAGGATGCTTGGCTGCTGTGGCAGTGCCCCGCATGAGGTGGCGCTGTGTAAGAGTCCTTTAGCTCTGACCTTGATCTCAGGCACACAGCTCCCGGGAAGGAAGGAATTCTTCTTATGCTCGACAATCAGTTTCTCACCAGCTCTGCTTCTCAGGTTCCTGCCTGCCTCACAGTAACTTTTAACAATGGACTTTCTTGAGAGCTACACAAAGCTCCTCACATTGCACTTTGCAACTGTGGAAAAGCTACATAGATGTCCTAGTTTCTGTAACTTTCCTGAATACAAAGACTAATGGTTGCAGAGTCTTTAACCTGATCATGAGACAGATATACAGATCGCTGACCTAACTCCTTAGACCTGCATCTCCATCAGAGAGCAGGCTCCACCTGATCCCAGCTTCATCTTCAAGATCTGTGTCTGTGGATCTTTATTTTCCAATCCCCCTGCGTCCCTCGCTGCCCCAGAGAGTTTGGTCGCGCTGCTTGTGACAGCTGGCCAGCGAAGGTGTGTGGGTTGCTGACTTGTTCCGACTTCCTCCTGCACAGCCCACGGGAGCAGACTGCTCCTGGGGAAGTGTGTCTCTGCTCCCAGTTGTTCCAAGGTGATGAGCAGATTGGTAGGTGGAACTGGGAGAGAGCCGAGCACTTTGAACAGCGCCGTCTGTTCTGCTGTACCCAGAGGTGATCCTTAGGCGGCCGTGAGAGTTCCGGCATGTGTGGCTCATTCCTCAGGCATCGGATGGGCCCCTCTGATGAACTGAACTGCAGACACACCGTAGGTGTCCAGTTGTAAAGATGGTTTTCTCCTTCCGAATACTCAAGTGGGCACTAAACACAGTAACGAAACCCGAAACTGATCTGGAAACTAACAAAATTTCATCAATGAATTTATTTTGCAGACCAAAAGCTGAGGGAAGAAAACCATGTGTCGGTAACTTGTCACTTTGTGTGTTTTAAGTTTACAGTTTTCTATTGGGCCTGGGAGAGAAGGCACCATCGTTTTCCATACTGGACCAGAAGAACAAATCTATAAAGATAAAAATGGACAGTTAAGAGTGGTGAGTGGCTGACTTGGGGGTGAGGGGAAAATAAGCAGTTTTAGAATACAGGTTTGAAAAAAAGTTTGTTTCTCCCCTCCATTCCTGATACCACATCTGAGGGGGAAAAACTGATACTAGAAGCACGAATTTAAACACTGCATGAAAAGGCAAAAAGGTTTACTATCTCTAGTTGCTCGTGAACCAGAGGTTGACATGAAATACTGAACTCAGACTTGTCTCCACCCCGGAATCCACGTACTAGAGTCCACCTCAGACAGTGATTTGGTTGTGTGGGAAGAGAGCCCCAGGTCAGATGGACACAGAAGAACCCAAGGCTGAGCACTCAGGGGCTCAGGCCCCTGACCATGCCCTGTGGTTGGGCGAGGGCCCCGAGTCCACACTGGCAAGGAGTACCAGAGCTTGTTTTGATCTAATGTCACTTAGCAGTGATACATGTAAATCAGAGGTGGCTAAGTCATTCAAATGTATTTCCTATGTGTACCGAGAATTACCTGATAGCAGTTAAAGAGCAAGTATCTGCTACACATGTAAATGTGCTTACCTATAAAATTGTTGTGTGGATTTAACTTTTGTAACATAACGTCCCCCTTCAGGAACGGGTTAGAGGAGGACCATTTGAATGTCAGCCAATGAGGTGACTTTTCCGTTCACGTGCCTCGCTGCCTTAAAACCCACACCCTGGCGTGACTGCTCATCTCCCCTCCACGCGCCAGCAGTCTAGCTGCCTCCTCCACTGGCTCAGGCCGACGCGGACAGGCCTCAGTGAGCCACTTTCTAAATCCGGCTCATCCCGAGGTGGCGGAGCTGGCTCCTCAGCCACCCACAGCCTCGGTCGGTGCTGCCAGTCGAGGTGATAACTGCGTCCTTTCCAGTAAGGGGAGCCAAGAGGGGTCTCAAGCGTGACTCTCCCCTAGGTGTCGGTCCGGAGGAAGTCCTGATACAGGAGGACATCTGACCCAGAGCGTGGCCGTTTCTGCTCCAACTAAGAGGACCCGGGAAACAGGAAGTTAATCCAGCTAGCTACGTGTTCAAGGAAAGATGCCGGCACCTCTCGGAAAGGGGTCCCACGTGCGGAGACCGAGCGGCCTGTTACACCAAAGCCTGACCCAGCGTCTCAGAGGCCTGGTGGCGCTGTTACTGTCTTCCAAGAGCCTGGTGCTCAACATCCCTGGCAGGACTCACTCTCCACGGCACTTCGGCACGTCCCAGGTGGATGACAGATGCTCCACCTCCATCGGGCCGTCTGAGACACGATGGAGCTCTGTGGCCTGAGAGCACGCACATTTCATAAAGATGCAAAACTGAATTTTGCCTTAAATAAATGGAACTTGCCAGTTTCAAGGGCTTGGGTTTGGTGTCTAAGGGGGTGAGCGCGGTTCCCCGCGGTGAATCCTGACTGCTTCTCGCCCGGGGCTTTCAGCGCTATTCCTACTACAGGCCGCACTGCTCTTTCCCGCCACCGCGCGACCGCAAGCCGCCAGCAGAACGCAGGCGCTCTGCCCGCTCTGCTGGAAACTGCCCGTTTCAATGGCTCAACTGTGCTGGACATTTCTGAAAAGATCCAGAAATCACATGTAAAGAGAAGCATGATATGACTTTTATTTTACATAAACCCACAAATGCTCGTACAAGAAAGTGTCGACTTCTAAGATTTACAGCGTTGCTTTCATAGGGCAGAGACAAAATCAATGACATGCTTAACTGTGTCAGAGACTCTGGGCAGAGCCCCACGGACGGCGGAGGCGGGTGGTGCTTGCGTGTGGATGCCGGGCAGCAGCTGGAAGGTCCAGGTCCAGGCAGACACCAGCGGGCGGGCAGCTGCAGAGGTCAGCCAGCTGATCCGCAGCCGACCGTGGAGGACGCGCCAGGAGCAGCAGTCTGAGGCACGGGCCCCCCACCGACAATCCGACGACTTAAACTAAACTTAACCACCAGGGACCAAAAGCTGTTCCAATTTGTTTTAATGCTATTACAACATAATAAAACCTTACTCTTTACCAAACCCCAGGGCCAGTGTTTGAGTTGGGTGGTTCATAAGTACTTTCACCCTTGGGGCCAGCATTAGAAAGATCAGGTTCTTGTACAGAATATTTGATAGCAAGCGTGGACCAGCCGACAGCTTTATTCACCATGGAATGTTTTACAAACCTGCTCGTATCCCCGGGAAGCAGTGACAAAAAACCACAGGTACCAAGTCGGAGGAAAGTGAAGGCAGAGAAAGCTGCCAAAAATGGCAGGTCCTAAGGCATGGAGCCCAAACCAATCAAGTGTTCCACAAGCTTCTTGTTTACACAAACATTTACAAAACAATTTGTACATGGCTTTTCCATTCCTACAGAAAACATCAGAACTGACATTAACTTTCTAAAAAAGTTTAACCCCAACGACAGGGTTGGCATTTAAAACTTACGCAGTATAAAATATTTACGAAACACTTTTGTAAGCTCCCTTTCCTTAGCAATTAATAAAATCCAAGGGGCCTAATATAAAAATTCCCCACAGAACAGTTCAAAAAGCATCTACCCAGTATATGATTTTTAGGTGCGGTCATGATTGCTTTGAAGTTTTATTGTAGGCTTTGCTGCTGGATACAAAAGAAAGGCATACGAAGGCTAAGGTGTAAAAACCGTTGCAAAATAGAAACACATTTTTTGGAATACAGGTCAAAGGTTGCCCATGTTAACACCTTTGGTATAAAACAGTGACGATTCCCTTACGAAGCAGAAAAACCCATCTGCTGCCTGCCACCCACGTCTCCCCGCAGCTACCACCTCATCTCAACCCGCCATCAGTCCGTCAGTTCACTTCCGTTTCTGCACAGGCACAAGAAAACCGGGAGGTAGGTCACTGAGGAAGTCCATCCGACACAAGCACCGTGCACAGCCGGGCTCCAGCCCGGGCCACCGAGGGCCACGCACACATCCCCACCCAGTCGCACACGTTCCTTCAACAAACACGAACTCAGACACGTTCGGGAACCAAAGGTATCTGCACGACCTCTCACCTGTGCACCGAGGCCCGCTGTATTCTGCGGAGAAATCAGAGACAGCAGGCGATGGCTGTTTACGGCAGGAAGTGCCCTGAGCAGCCGAGTTCCCTCGGGACGGGTGTGAGTGCACCCCGCCTGGATGCCGCTCTACAGGGAGAGGGCTGGGAGAGGGCGGATCCCTTGGACGGACATGCTGCGAGCTACACCTGCAAGGAGGTCTGGTGACCTTCTTGGAAAGGAGTGGGTCAGAAGGTCAGCAACCAGAAGGGGCAGGAGTCAGAAGGAGCCAGGAGGAAGGATGGGCACTCGCTGCCAGGGACAGCTCTGCTCCTGCCGGCACGGCGGCGGCCCAGCAAGCATCAAGCCAGAGGTGAGCCATGGCAGAAGTGTCCCCTTGAAGTCTACTGCACTAAGGGACAGAGCAGGAGTCCATCAGGCCCCAGCCTCACTGCTCTGAGCTGCACCTGACAACAAACACCAGGCACAGGAGCCAGAAGGCAGGCTGCTGAGGGTGGAGGGTCACGAAACAGGTAGCGCGGGGACGCCTGAGGAATTGTCACGTGAGCCTTTAGGGAGTGTCACCCAAGGAGCCCTAGTAGGTAGTCAACACTCACAAAAAATAAATACTGCAACCAAAGTCCTCACGACACTTCACTCATTCACACTTTTCCTCGGAGACCAAGGAAGCCTGGCTCCGACGGTAGCTCAACAGGGGCACGTACACCTGGGTCCACAGTCCAGTCACCTGGTCAAGAAACAGCAAAAGAGCCACCTGGCTTGTTACAAAAGATCTGCAGACTCCAGGCGGGTGGAGGCCTGAAGCCTGCACAGGGTCTGAGCGAGGCAGGGAGGGAGGCGGGAGCCGAGGGGACGGATGGGCCGCCCGCCTGGTCACTGGTGGAGGTGGGCCCGGTCGTCTGGCCGCTTGATGTGGATCCGCCGCACACGCTCGATCCGTTCTCGCTCCCGCTCCTCGTCCTCGTCCGGGTGATGGGAGCGGCCAGCAGCCCCACCTGTGGCCTCCAGGAGCGCATTGTCAGGTCCCCGGCCATCCTGGGCCTCATACAGCAAAATATTCAGGGTCTCCTCATAAATCCGGGCTTCTGGGAACTCAACCTGTATCCCCACAAAACACAGGGCAGGCAGGTTAGCGTGACACACAGGCCTCCGACTTGGTCACCTGTACTGAGCAGGGCCATCGAGCTAAGTAAACAGGCCCTGATGACAGTGAAGACTGTCACTGTTAAGGCACCTGTTGTTTTCAACAGACAACAGCAGCACATAGTGCTCCAACCACCAGACACCCAGGGGACACGGCGAGACAGGCGCCCGCCCCCGCTTCCCTCTGAGGTGGCAAGGCTTCTCATCCTTTTACCCCAACGTCCACGTGAGTGAACGCCCCCACGTAAACACGCACATCTTCACACGCCTACACGGGAGGTGGCCTCCGTGCAGAGCCCACACACCAGCTCCTCCCAGGCCTGACTTGGAGATCCTTCCGCATCCGGGATTACGGCGAAGACTGCGAGGCAATCAAGCAGCTCGGGCTGAGGGACATTAGGGCCGTCCCCAACATGTTGCTGCCAACACCGCAGCCTTGAAACCAAGTCCCACCTTGAGTAAGAGCAGGCTGTCACGCAACTTGCTTTCGGAAGGAGCACCGGCTGGGGACCCTCATGAAATGGACACAATCCCTCCCGACTGGCCAAGTGCTGTGTTCGCTTTTTGCCCGAGCAGAAGGAGGGTGTGCAGGTAGGTCCCAGACACTTGACTCTCAGGCGAGACTTGGCTGTAAAGGGCAGGATTCTGGGGTTCTGCAGGGATGGAGTGAGCACGCTCCACCCTGTCCTCCTCACTGGAGCGACCAAACCTGGAGGGTCGCGCAGCAGCTAGGGAGAGCCCTGAGAAGTCAGCAGGACAGATGGACGGGGGCGGGGCAGCACTAAAGGAAGCACACTTAGCGTTTCCCCACCGGCACTGGTGCAGCCTGAAACCAGCACTGGACAGAGAAGGCTCCAGAAGCTTGCTCGTGGCCAGAGAGGTGAACGGAGTCTACCATGGGGTGGGGTGGGGGGGGGACGTCCCTGATTTTCAGTCCTCTATTTTCTTGTCCCTGGCCCCAGGCAACCTGTGGCAGCAACCGCAGACTGCAAGGGTCACAACTGAAGGAGGGGCCTCTGTCCTGCAGGAAGGCCTCGAGCCCAGGCCTCACACGCGCTAGGCAAGCGGTCTTCCCCGGGCCACGCCAGGCCCAGACCTTCCCTGCCGAGCGGCGCTGCGATCTAAGCAGGTGGGCTTAGATCCAGTCATCATGCTGGGTGGCCTCAGATACAGGCTCAGTCACAGGAAGTGGACAGCAGGGTGAGGTAATGAAAGCCCTGGCTTTCTGGTCAGACAAGTGAAAAAGGGAAACCCAGCAAAGCTGGAATTACTGAGGAGACTAGAAGGAAAGGGAGCTTGAGGACGTGCTCTCTGAAGCTGCAGAGAGCGCCCGGATTCAGCCCAGCTGCAGACGCTGCCTCCACAGCACCGACGGACGGGAGGCCTGACAAGGTGACAGTCACTGCCCAGACAGACTGGCCACAGCGTGGCACACAGATGGACAGATCTGAAGCCTTGGGAAACTGAGGGCACACCAAACCACAAGCCCTGGAAGGCTGGCTGGAACGTGCAGCCTGAACCCAACTGGGTCAACTACTGCCGAAGCAAAAACGCCAGCGTTCTCTCTGGAAAATGAACAAGACCTGGAGTCCGGCAGCATGACATCCACGATGTCCAGGACACAATTAAAACAACTCAGCTTACAAAGAGCCAGGCTCCTATGGGAAAAGCTCTCCCCAGGTGCCAGGGCCAGGGTGACATGTGATGCCAGAATCATTACCTGACAAAAGCCCGAGAGCAGCTATTATAAAAATGTTCCCACGAGTAAGAGCAAATACTCTTCCAGCAAATGGCAACGCACAGCCTCAGCCAAGGGACGGAGGCGGAAAGAGCCAAGTGGAAACTGTAGAACCGAAAAATACAGTAATTAAAGCAAACACCCAAGGAAACACTCAACTCCTTGGAAGGACTCCACGACAGGAAAGGGCAACAGAAGAACTCCAGCCGGAACAACAGACAGAAAAAAAGATCAAAGAAGGGCAGAATTTGGTGCTCAGTTATTGTTTAGTCCTCAGTGAATTCGAATGAAAAACCAAATGGACAATATATGCATTAAATACTTGCCTAGACTTTAATTTCAGCAAGCCACACCCTTTCCAAATTAACTACGAGACAGCTGGTGGTGATTTAAGAATCAGTTATGCATCTGGAATGTTGTATCAAGAAAGGCCTTACTAAAAAAAAAAAAAACAAAACAAAACCAACAGAACAGAACATCTGCAGTTATTTAAGCCAACAAGATGTAAATGTCAGCCTCCCAGAAGTTTAGGCTAGATGAAGGAGTAGCCTGTCTCTACCAGGGCAAGCCGAACGTCGGCTCCCTGAATCAGTCACAGGTTCCCCTGGTAGATAGCAAACCCCTTGGGGACAGGCTCCCAGGCAAAGGGAGCCATGGAGAGGGGCCCTGGCCCCAACCCTGCTTCACCACTGAATAGCTTCACAAACACAAGCACAGGCTGGCTCGGAGCAGCCTGCCCACCAACAAGCAGGATCAAGCCACGTGATCTCCAATCCCTCTGCTCCCCATTAAGCTCTAAAATGAGAAGACTCAATATTCTTAAGTTAATATGATGATTATCCTTTTAATACTAGCAAACTAGTTCTATTTAAACAACCAAACCGGGGCTGGGGAGATAGCTCAGTTGGTAGAGTGCTTGCCTTGCAAGCACAAGGCCCTGGGTTCGATCCCCAGCACCCCAAAAAAAAAAAACAAAAAAAAAAAACCAACCAAACCATGAGAAAATGAAGGTCACATCCTAAAAAGGAGGAACTCACATCCCAAAAAGAATTCACAAGAGAAAAAGGCAGGACTGACGGGTTGCAGGTGATTCTGGTCCCCTGCCATCTCAGAGGAAAGACCCTCGTGCTTCCGCCTCCTTGGTACCTTAAGGACAGTTTCTCTCTTTTAGGACACATTCTGAATCCTCATGAATAATGCAGGTTGACAAATTAGTCCTGTTTTGGTGGGGGGAGCAGACACAGATGGAGCAAGAGCCACCAGGGGCCGGCAGTCACGGAAGCTGGGCGGCAGGTAAAGGGGAAATCACTGTACCATCTAATTCTGTATGTAAGCTGGATTCTCAGGAAGTTACAAACAAAACGAGGCTCTGGTCCCACTCTGTGCTAGCATTTTCTCTCACTTGCATTTTGCTCAAGGCCAGCTCCAAAATCCCACCGAGCTGTGCGCTGTCTGAAGCTGCGGGAGCAACAGGCTGCATGCGGGAGATGAGAGCGAGGCAGACCTACTGTATGTACGGGCGGCAGAGCTCCCACACATGGGCTGAGGAGGAAATTAGAGGGTGTCATGTCTTTACAAGTAAAAGAAAAGAAGTCACACTGCCCAAGGAGGGGGGCAAGCAGACCTAGCGAGCCAAGCCGAGTGAATAGCGGTCCAGGTGGCTGTCTAGCAGCACCCTGCTGTGCTCTAGCTCTGCAAAATGGCTAGGCAGAGGCCAAGTCTACTTTGGAGAGGACGGTACAAAGATGGATCCAGAGTCCAGCTCAGAGTCAAGGGTGCCAACCAGGGTGGGAACTAAAGAATGCTGCCCAGGCCCTGGGCAGGTGGAGGGCAGCTCTAGGTCAGCAGGCAAGAGGACACACAGATGGTCATGGCTAGACGGCTGAGGTCAGATCCTGACAGGAGCGCTGTTCTCTGGTGAGCGAGAGCTGATGGGGTCATGCTGGTGGGAATGCTGCACGGAGGAGGAGGAGGAGGAGGAGCACGGCATCACCGTCATCAGGGCACAGAGGTACAGGATAAATCTGACCACAGATGCACATGGCAAAGGAACCAGGGTGCAGCGTGACTGCTTCTACTTGCTGAGCATCAGCAGACAGTGCCGCTGTTTCCCCAAGGCCTACACGCAGATCTCGCCAGGGCCCCAGAGGTGATGGCTACTTTCCCGACCTTGGACAAGGCAGGCATTTCTCCACACAGAAGCCACTCGGAACTGTCCTCTGGAGACGCTTACCTTGGTCTGCTTCTTCTCAGTGGCATAGACGATGGAGGTGCAACAGACTTCAGCAATCTTGCGGCCCTGACCATAAAAAGACCAGCAGCAGATTTCATCCCCAATGACATCCTTTATGAAGAGGACCCTTCCGTTAAAGCGCAGAGAAAGCTTATCGAACAGCTCAATGTTTTTCAACATATTGTCGTCCGAATTGCTGCAAAAGAGCATTCAGTAAGTGACCATAAGCTGGTAAAAACTGCCACTATTTGTTGGACACTACAACACACAGGATCCTACTAGAGGACGCTACTGGGGTCGCTGTCTCTCTTACCTCATTTCAATTAAAAACAATCCCACGAGAAAAGCACTACAGCCCACATTGCTCAAAGAAAAGAAAGAGCAATTAGGTAACTGTCCAAGGCTAGAAACCAATAAATGGCGAGCTGGACCTCCAAAAAGACAGCTCTGGCCCCGAAGCCCATGCTCCTAACCAGTGGGCTCAGCTGCCTGCCCTGAACAACCAGAGACAGAATGCTGCAGAAGCTGGACCCCTTGCACAGGCACAGTGGGGGACAGCACCCCACTGACACCCATGACGGACAGAATGGCACTGCCCAAGGGAGACTTCTGATCGTAGGTCACTTCACAGGCCTTGAATAACCTCACGAAATTCCCCCTCTATTCCTCAAATTCCTTATTTAGAGCCACATGTTCCCAAGAGGGCTGAAAGGCATTCTAAAAACCTACATGCACTGTTGGTGGGATTGTAAAGGGTGCAGCAACTTTAGAAAAAGAGTTTGGCTGGTCCTCAGTGACTAAACTCAGTTACCATGAGACCTGGCAATTCCACTCCTAGGTATTTATCCAAGAGAAATGAAAACACATGTCTACAAAAAACTTACACATGAATGTTCAAAGCAGCATTATACAGAGCAGCCAGAAAGCAGAGGCCCAAATGCCCACCGACTCACGAATGGATAAACAAAACGTGGTATATTCATGCAATGGAACCATTCATTCATGCTACAGCACGGGTAAGCCCTGAGGACATGATGCTGAGTGAAATAAACCAGTCACAAAGGACAACTCACTACCTGATCCCATTCGTATGAAATGTCCCAAACAGGCAAATCCAGACAGAAGGTAGATTAATGGTTACTTAAGGCTCTGCGGGTAAGTGACTGGGTAAGTGACCAGGGTAAAATGTCGAGTGACTACTAATGAGAAGAGGGTTTCTTCGCAGGGTGATGAAGACATTCTAAGACTGGACGTGTTGAAGGCTGCAGAACTTTGGGTGAATTAACCCACTGACCTGTACGCTTTTTAAAGGTGAACTTTATGGCACATGTAACTACATCTCACAGCTATATCACTATCCACCTCTCTGCCTGCTCCCAGACACGCAGGGAATCACCTCCACCTAGAGGGGACACGAGGGCTGGGCCTGGCCCTTGTGCATGGAGGTTTTCTAGCAAATGCAGGCTCTTTTCTGGCTGACGCCTTACCTGGTATATGAGTATTTGTTGTTACTTCTGTTGTAGAGCAACTTCACGGATGGCTGTGGGTTGTTTTAAAAAAGGAAGAAGACAGTTATTTGGCACACTGGTGCAGTGAACTGCAGGTTTCCCAAAGGCCAGGGCCTGCCGCAAGGCAGAGAGGCCGACAAGCACAGCGTGCTGCCTGGAGGGGAGACTGGCCCGACAGCGGGGCCAGACGAGATGGGCGGCTCCCCACGCAAGCCCTGCTCAGGCTGTGCCCAGGCAGTGACACGCATTCTTATCTCACAACTTATGCAGAAGAGGCTCCCTTGTTTTTGGTAGCAAATGAAATCCCAGAAGGCTGCTTCCAACATACCTTATTTGAAGTTGCTATGAGCTTTTGTTCCTCCTTGGATGAAGTGATGACAGGGACCTTGCAGAAAGGCTCATAAGTTTCTTTGTTCTGCCGGAACAAAATATGCTTTCAGCCTAGGAGGTCTGCCTGGCATTGGACTTTTTAGGCTGACCTGCCAGGCAGACAGGCTTGGGTGAGGGGAGGCGGGGCAGGCGCAGGTTGGGAGGAGGAGACTTTCACGGCAGTGGACTGCGATGGGGAGACTAGGAGAGTTTTCCAGTAACTGCTGGGCCAAGGCTTACACTCTAAGGTGCTCGGTAAATGCTGACCTCGATGACGCATTTTCCACAGACTGGGACGCCACTCAAAACCAAACAAGCAGACGAAACATGATTTGATCAAGGGCTCCTATAACCCACTACAATGACTTCAAAGGAATAAGAAAGGAGAAAAAGAACGACAGCAGCGAGGTCCGAAGACAAAAGACATCAAAACCTCAAGGCTGGAAAGCAGATCACAGATGACGACGACCACAGAGATACAGAAAGTTGAAATGCAAGTGGGCAGAAGGAAGGAAGCCCAGAGTCCTCAGAGAACAGCTCTGAAAGCTGGAGGGGACAGGGCAAGAGCAGAGGATTGCTGGCACGTCACAGCAGCACTGGAGAGACCCCCGGATCCACATCCCTTCCCTCTCCCCTAACAGAAGGAAGACCCATTGTCTCTTTTTCTTTCGGTACCAAGGATTGAACCCAGAGCACTTAACCACTGAGCCACACCCTCGGCCCTATGTTGTATTTTACTTAGAGACAGGGTCTCTCTGAGTTGCTGAGGCTGGTTTGAACGCACAGCCTTCTGAGAGTTGGGATTATAGGCATGCGCTACCACACCCAGCAAGAAAGGTCCATTTTTTTCTGGAGTGGTTTACACAGTAGGGGACAGTGCTGTTACTATTTTAAAAGTGGCGTTATGGTTTGGATGTGAGTTGTCCCCCAAAAGCTGACGTGAGACAATGCAAGGTTTGCAGGAGAAATGATCAGGCCGTAGCCTTAACGTAATCAGTGAATTAATCCCTGCTGGGATTAACTGAGTGGAACTGGAGGCAGGTGGGTGTGGCTGGAGGAAGGGGCTCACTGGGGGCGTGGCTGTGGGGGCGTGGCTGGGGGGTATATATTTTGTATCTGGAGAGTGGAGTCTCTGCTTCCTGACCAACCCGCAGCCGCTTCCCTCTACCATTCTCTTCTGCCATGATGTCCAGTTTCACCTTGAACCCTGAAGAATGGAGCCTGCTGTCTGTAGATTGAGACCTCTGAAACCGTGAGTCCCCAAATAAACTCTTCCTCCTCTACAACTGTGATGGTTGGGTCTTTTAGTCACAGCAGTAAAAAAAAATCTGACTAAAATAGTGGGGATCAGTGAACCACTGCAGGCTAGATGGGGAGTATCCCAGCCTTTTCCCTCAGACCCCAGAAGGCAGCCAGCAAGCACGTCCCACCAGACAGGAAGACAGTGGAGGATCTCTCCAAGGGGCATCACTACGTGCCCCCCAAAGGGCATCCAGATTCTGATATTTGTATCCCCCTGATAAAGCCAACCTATCGTCCAACCACATGACAACAGTCTGCTTACTCGTATCTGGCTTTCCAGAGTCTTACTCTTCAGCTTCAACGGAAGCCGAGAACCATCAGATTACGTGTGGGGAGCCTCTCCAACGTGAGTGAACCCAGGGCACGGAGATGAGAATGCACGGGAAGGGGACGATGAGGCAGCAGAAAGCAAGCCTCACACGCCATCATCGGAAAGACAACAGACGCAGCAGCCTCTGAAACAGGGCCGGCAGGCTCTGGAAATCAGTCTTCAGGGGACAAGGAAAGGCTCGTGGACAGCACAAATTAAACAGCAGAAATGAAAACTTCAGAGGGGTTGAAAAGATACAATTTTAAAAAAAGAATTGAAAAACGCTTGAGAAAGAACAGAAAGGTAATGTGAGAGATGCTGGGAGGAAAGAGAATGAGGAGGTCAGTCCTGCGGGTTCAACCCCACCCTAACAGAAACACCCCAGAGGGCGCGTGTCCAGGTCAAAGAGGAAACAGGGCCTCAATGTGTCTGCATGTTCCAAGATGAGAAACTGGAAAATCAAGCAAATTGATCGTGGCTGAACTATTAACAATATTTACACGTCACAATGTAAATTCTGAATACCACATTAACCAAAACTATTATAAACTATTCTAGAGAAGGCTTGGTGGGGGGGAGAGGATGGTGTGTGAGCTAAACTCCAGTTTTTTCTAATAATGCCAACAGATCACATAGAAACCAGAAAAGCCAAACACATACCAGTGTAAGTAAGTTATGTGGAAGTATGAAAGTAAACAGAAAAAAACTGCTAAAAGAAAAGAGGCTGCCTTGGGGGCAAGGGTAGTTATAAGGGGATTTGGTGGTGGTTTCCACAGCAACCACGCAGTACCATCTGACTTCCCAAATGATACACGTGCATTACTTTAATAAACAAAAGTGAAGTGACAATAATGCAAATGCTGCGACACTCGGCTAGATGTGTTGGCTCACCACCTCAAGGCAGAGGTGACATGTGGCAAGGACAGTGCTTCCAGGAGCCTGGTACTGCGAGGGCAGACAGTCATGTAGCTTGAGGACGGCATAAACACGAGCCCCTGACAGCCCGCAGGGATGCTTCTGATTCTCTGCCATGGTGGAACTTTGCTTGAAATAAAAGGCTATGTCCAGAAGCACTTTTTTTGTGAGACTTTACTATGGCTAGACTTGACCCCTATGGTTCTGCCCCAGTCCAGCTAAGGAGTGAGAGGCATCTGCTATAAAGGTTTCGCTGGGCTCCCAGTGACCAATGCAGCAGAGTAAGTTCCAAGTGGATCAAGTTTAACACTCTGCAGGGTTAAACACTACTGAAGGGTCACAGTGTACACGTGAGTTGCCCCAACGCCATGGGGACTGAAATAAGTAGCTGGATGGCCCGGGCAATGCAGGAAAGCCTCTCTGACTGGAGGGGACAGGCTCTGGGGTTAACGTCCATAACGTCTCCAGCAGGTAGGAATGGCCCCCCAAGGTGCAGAAGGAAAACGAAGGCGGCAGGCATGGCTGGTCCCCGCCCCCCGGTGGGAAGGGGTGCCTACTTGCAGGGCCGCCTGGCACTCTTCCACCAGGCCCTGGACCAGGTAGTACTTGGCTTCTGCTAGCAGCTCCTCGATCTCCCGGCGGCTCTCGGGCAAGGGAACGGCCCCGTCTCGAAGGTAGTTGAGAATTGTACCAAAGTGCTTCCCACACCGGTCAATGAGGATCCAGCCTGCGGGGGAGGAGGAAGGGCCGGTCACATGGGGCTCTTCCCACAGGAGGGACGGGACAGAACTGGGGTGTCTCCCTGCCCCTCGCACCTCCAGGGAGGGCAGGAATGCAGAGCGCTGCAGCCACATCTGCCTACCTTCAGACAGAGAGGACAGTCTGCAGGGCCTGGGGCTGGACACACCCTCCACCCCAGGTTCCTGTGGTCTTTGCCTCTGTGGGATGGCAGGGCCCCTGAGGCCTAAAACCATGTTTGTGGAGTACCCTCAACTGTCCCTTAGACCAGAACGTACCAAGAGGGGGCCGAGGTACTGTCCCTGGATAAAACAGGTCTAACTGACCATATCCGATGACAGGAGAAAGGCTTCTGGGGTACACTTCAGACTCTCCAGCAGGAGAGTCATTCCTAAGAGAACACAGATCGTCTCCAGACTGTGATGTGACCTCAGGCTCCTGAGGGTGACCCGGACACTCTCCAGTACCACAGGAAATCCCATCTACAACTCCTGAAATGAGCACTCATCAGCCAGAGACAGCAGTGAGACACAAAAAGGCGAACTCAACAGGTGGCCATCAAGCAGCCCCGTCCACTCTGGAAGATGGAACCTGCTTTTACCAGATAAGGGGAACGTCCCACCTGCTGACCAGAACTGGGCACAGAGAAAGTTCTTGGGGGGCTAAGGGCCAGGGAGTCCAGCCCCACTGATTCCCAACGTTCTCTTCGGCTTTGTCACTGCCTGCTACCTCTCCACTAGAGCGCCTGGGGGATTTCGGAATTCCTCTCCCGCAGTGCCATGCTCCTGCGTGCGACATCTGGAGGAGGAGCCCTAGGAGGCAGCGACGGGGAAAGACCGGCGAGCTCAAGAGAAAACGGCCAGTACTAAAACGCAGCGGTGGGCTGGGCCTCAGCCATGCGACCAGCAGGAAGACGTCAGGCTAGGGGCTTCACCAAACCTGGCACCCCGCGCTCCACGGTGGCCGGGAGGCCTAAACAGGCTCAGGCCTTTCCTTCCCCATCTGCTCCCAGTCTGAGGAAAGGACTGCCATCTGCACTCCTGTCCCCCTGTGCTCAAATCCCTGGGCCCTGGATATCAGAGGCAGGGGCCACAAGAGAGCAGCAAACCTGCCTTCGTCAGAGGCCAAGGTACGAGCCTGTCCACCTTGCCGTCCCTCATCCCCACATCCAGCACCTGCCTGGCGGCCTCTCATTTTAGGCCACTTTTTTTTCCCTTTTCTGCAATAATTGCCAGTAAGTTTGATAACAAGGCTATGTCCACGTTCCTCTTCTGAGGCCACGAAGCTGCTCGGCCTGCTGGTCCCGGGCCTTTCGTTACAGCTGGTCTCCCTCCCGAGTCTTCCACTTGGTTTGCCACACCGCTGTGGTTTCCTGAGCACAGCAGGAAGAAGACCGCGCACGAGGCGAACACCGCGGGGACACAGCCTGCAGCAAACCCGGCACTGAGAACGGAAGAGCCTTTGCAGGCAAGGTAATCACACCTCCCTGACCCTGGCCTCCAGATGTTCTCCCACCCTACGTCTGAGAAACAAAATATGGACTTAACGTCTTACACAATTCAGCAGCTGGAACGAGTACAGCAGCTGGACCACTGCCCCACCCCCACCCAGGGGTGTTCTCCACCTCTGGCCAAGAGTGGCCCTGCAGGAATGTGGGCCAGGGCTCCTGAACCCTGCTATTCCAAGAAATGCCAGAAAACAGATTTTTCTGTGAATCTCCCAACTGAATTTCAAAAGCTGGAAAACTCACAAAGAAAAAGTCATCCATCGGGCAACAGGGCAAAAACGCACGTCCAGATTGAACTGGGCCTGGCGGTTACCAGCTGGCAACCTGTTACCCAGGACCGAATATTTTCTCCAAAAAGCTGGCAAGGTGTGGAAAGATGGGATTGTCTTCCCAACTGATCTTTTGGGGGAGCTTCACTCCCTGCATTCCACAGATAGAGTCCCAGAGAAGGTCAGCGACACTCTCAAGTGGGGAGGGCAGAACAGAACCAGAAACTGGAAGAACCTTGGTCTTTCAGAAAACGGTGAGCAACTCAGCTCAGCTGCTCCAGGAAGAAACTGTCCACGTTCTGACTGAAGTGTGGACAGTCCGGCTGCTGAGACAAGAGCGAAGGCCCTGAAATCAATTATCCAAGTGACAGCACAGAGTTTCCATAAATGAAGAGGCAGACCGTGACACTGGGCTCCGGCTCAAGAATGTCGTCAGGAAATGCTTGTGGAGAAGGAATCATACTTTGGACAAATAAGGGCAAAGGAGTCAGGCACTCTCTCCATGAGGTTTCGGTTAGCGTCTTGACTTTAAAATGTCTGGGTTGCTTTCAGCAGGAATCCACCCCGTAGGAAGAGCTCAAGGGCCTGCACACAGAACAGCAAAGGGATGTCCAGCAGCTCCTTGCTGGGGGGGCGTCTATCCCACTGCCACGGAGCATGCTGGCCCCTGAGCAAGGCTCCAGGTCTGGGCCGGAGAGCAGGAAGGGTGGGCACGGGCTGGGAGGTGCTACACACACAGCACAGCACAGTGGTTAGGAGCACTTGCCTGTGCTGGAAACCCAGTTCTGCTGCCACTTGCCAGAAGGCTGCTCTGGGGCCGGCGGCTGGGGTCGGCTCACCAGCTCCTAGCCCTACAGCACACTACGCACTCCCCCTCTCTGGGGAGGTCTCGTCTCTTTCTTCCTCTGGGGACAGTTCACAGAGCTCTCCTTGCCATATGAAAATAGTTCTACTCTATATTTTTGTGGTTCACAAAATTGCTCCATCTTAAAAGTTACCTGAAATATTTGTTCCAAATTCAGACTCTAGGAACCTGCCTCATTCCTGAATGCGCATCTCTAGGGCAGGGTCTCCAGACTTGGCTCTACTGACATTCTGACTGGGTGACTGCTACGGGGAGAGGAAACTGACCTGTGCATTGCGGGGCTTCTAGCAGCACTCTGAGTCCCAGGCTCGGACAACCACAATATCCCCACCCTGCCACAGGCTGAAAAAGAAATCATCGATGCCTGAGCACCCGTGAGGTGGGTCAGAGACCCAGGTGTGGGCGGGAGTGCAGCTCAGTGGTAGCGCACTCGCCTGGCTGGCCCAAGACTCTCGCTTTGATCTCTACCACGGGAAAAAACAAAATAACAACAACAAAAAACCCTAAATGTAAAAAGCAAGGACAAATGCTGAGATATCAAAAAGCTTTTTTAATTAAAAAAGCTATGACAGGTCAGGCTGGGAGAGCCGCAACACAGAACCACAAAGAAACAGGATCCGGAATACGTACCTCTGCAAAGGTACGAAAAATGTGTAAATGAGACACGGGCAGCTGAAAGATTAAACCCAAACAACCAAAAACTACAAAAAGACACCCAACACACTAGAAATTAGGAAATGTAAACTAACACAGGTTATTATATTAAAACCACTCGCTTGACAGATGTTAAAGGCTTGATTGACAGTGCCCAGTGCTGGCAAAAATTCAAACCACTGTGAGGAGGGCAAGCTGACGTGCCACCCGAGAGGGGCACTAGCGATATCTAATGAAGTCCAAGTCCAAGATGCTCTCCCCAATTTGCCCTCTGGGAATAAACTCTGGGGCAGAGTTCCCAGGGGTGGGTGAGAGCTTAACGCTGCAACTGCTGAGCCTCCTCACTTACCAAAGACAAGACAGGATCCTCTGCACGCACCAAGACGTGGCAAAGGTTTGAGACAATGCCCTAGAGAAACGTGTGCAAGGGAGGACGTTCAGGAACATTAACATTCCTAACGGTGGGCATTGGAAACACTCTACACAAACACCTACAGCACGTGGCTCCCGCGACTTCAGTAAGTTTCTGGAATGTTAATTAACTATTAACTCATGGTTTGAAGTCACAAGCATAATCCTGAATAAGCAAAAGCAAAAAATACAGCAGCATTTACAGAACATTTTAAAGCACACCAGCAGGACATTGTTTAGGGACAAACAGCTGTGGTAAAATACCTAGAAAGATCCACGCCGGGTTCCCAGCCCTGGCTGTACACCAGAGTCATCTGGAGCTCTCTTCAAGGGCTCAACACCCCAGTCACACCTGGATCTCTGGGCCAGGACCCAGGTGCCAGTACTGAAGTCCTTGGATGGCAATACTGAGCTCCATCAGTGACCCCTAAGAGGTAACTTGTCAGGGAGACAGGTGAGCAGATCAGGTAGGGAGAGGCCCCGTCAGAACAGGTGGCACTTTCCTAGGCAGGGTGCTGACAGTCGAATGGCTCTCTTTCAGTCTTGTTTCCACGCCCCTTAATCCTACAACACTAGACAGAGACCTAAACACGTGGTGGGGGAGACCATACCAAGCTCCAGGGAGCACAGACGACTGCAGGACAGTGCTAACGTGAGTTCCAATTCTTATCAGCAAGGGCACCACGCAAACCCACAGGCCCAGGGGTGATGCTTACGAGAGCTCAGGTAAAAATTTCAGCACTGTAAGAGCTGAGCTCTCCTGGGGAGGAGTCAGGGAAAAGTCTCTGTCTGCCATAGTGGCCTCTCAGAAAAGCCACCCTGTAAGGAACTACAGCACACCCGCCCCTGAAGGTCAAGGTGGGCTGTCCCCTGCCTACTCTGCTTCCTTTCATGGGGTTCTTCTCTTTTATCTCTACACCCCGACCCCAGGCTGGACTAAGGCTGTCAGTAATGATACCTGTTGGCCTGCTGATCAAGTTCTTTCAATTTATCTGGCACTGTATATTTTTTTTTTTCGAGTACTGAGGATTTAAACCAGAGCCCGGTGCATGCTAAGCAGGTGCTCTTCTGCTGAGCTACGCCCCCAGCCCTTTTTTTTTTTTTGGAGACGGGTTCTCATTAGGTTGCAGAGGTTGGCCCTGAACTTATGATCCTCCTGGTTAGCAGGGATTACAGGTGCACCACTGCAGCCAGCTTCAAGAGTTTTCTAACATCTTCATTCAGACCCCATAGCCCTGCAAAGCATCGTGCCCTACAACTGCAAAATGAGGGAAGAGGCTAAAAGAAAAGTTCACTCACCCAATGTCACAATTCCAATAAATGGTAAGTAGTCAAAATTAGCAAAAATGCACGACACTTGGAAATACCTCCATAAATGGCAGCTGTGATTGCTACCACGTGGCAGAGCCAGGACTCAAACCCAGATCTAACTTCCACACCCATGTTCCTCTGTTTAGGAATTACCTGTACGTGGTACCAAGTTCAAACAGGCAGATGGCCAGAGAGCAAAAGGGAGATGGAGACTCTTCCACACACCCTCAGCCAGGTGCTCTCCTGAAACAACCACTTTCTCAGGCATCTTTTAAAGAGGTCTAGCAACATGACACCTCGCTCTTCTGGGCCTTCAAAGCCCCTGTTCTTTTCCTAGGCAAGTGAATCCAGCAGTAGAGCTTGTTGATTGAGTGCGCTTGACATTGCTGTTTGTAGCAAACTTCACTGCAGCTCGTGGGCGCCCCACAGCCAGGGTGAAGCTAGAAGATGCGGGAGTCTATGCCACTTGTTCCCTACCGTGTATTTGACACAACACGTTGGCCAGGGGTCAGACGGTATGGTGTTTTTTCTCTGAGGGCAACAGGACTGCTCTGCCTGACAGCGATTACAGCCGAAGACCAAATACTCCATCTGACAGCCCAGGCCTCCACAGGGCCCCTGAGAGCTTTAGCACAAAACCAGCCAGTGATCCATAAGGCTGCCACACACTCAAGTGATCTGGCTCGGGAACTGGGCCCGTGTCAAACCACGAACAGCAGATGTTTCGAGAGTGAGTCCTGGGTGAGCAGCCTAGCCTTTTCTAGCCCCATCGTTGTTGAAAGAGCATTTTTACTTGAGATGCCAATTCCTCACTTGGAAAGGTAGCCACGATTTCCAACACTCAAAGGGGAACAATGAGAATTAAGTGAGATAACACCCGTAAAATGCCACACCAACAAGAGCTTTTCATGATGAGCAGGACTCCTTAGGACACACGTGACAGGTCTGGTGTCAGAGAGGACACTGCCTCTCCCGAGATGCTGGGTTCTGCGGGCAGCACTGGGCAAAGGCTGCTCCTCAGCAGGTGTTCACGGGGCAGTCCTGCTGGTACCCAGCAGTGTGCGCAGCTGAGTGCTGGGGCAGTGGACTTTCTAGAAGAGGCTTCCACTTCGCCTTCAAAGCGGCTCAGTAGTTCTTCCTGAGCCCCACCCAGGAGACTGGGCAGGGCGGAAGAAAAACCACAACAATCCTGGGTTCTCAGATAAAGTCTGCTTCCTTCTGCAGCGAGGGGGTTATTGTCTTGATTTCCACAAATTCCCAGGCAGTGCAGGGTGTGGCCAAGCCAGGGGAGCCTCCCACTCATAAAAACACTAAGTGTTTTCCGGTGAGACACAACAGTAGCTCTGGGGCTCTGATTTACCTGTTACTTGACCGGAAACCCGAGTTCGCAGGGAAGCAGAGCCTGTGCCCTGCCCCACTCCCTGTCTGGCCTTCTCTAGGATGCAGCAGGACACACCTAACTAGCCAGCAGCCCCGCTAAGGGCAGGGAGTGAAACGTGGCACACCAGGCTAAGGGTTTCAGTCGCACATGCATGTGTCCGAACTCTCCACTCTCCCAAGCCCATGTCCCTGAAAATGGGGAGTGGGGGGAAACTGGCACAGAAGGCCAGTCTCAGAAACATAAGGTAAAGCTGTGGCTTGGCCTAGTCTAAAGCAGCCTCAGGTCAAGGAATGAAAGATGGGGACGTATTTAAGTCTTCTATAGCCTACCCAACCAGGTAAGGAGGTACCCCTGCCAGGTGCTTAGTTTCATCCAGGTAGAGCACTTTAAATCTTTACTAGCGGGACTTCCCACAGGAAAAAGCAGCATGTACGCTGGACATACATGTTCTGGATACTTCCTACGTGCCAAGAGCCCACACGTTGAGGGCTGGGCATCAATAAGAAAAAAGACCTCAAAAGACTCAGTCACTTGGCTCACTGAATACTAACTGGGGAGTTTGGGCTCAAATCCAGGTCAGGACCCCACCCTAGGAAGACGGGGGTCCAGAGAAACACTTATGCCTCACCTAGGCATCACTGTCACTCTGAAGTCACAGCACAGGAAGAGAATCAACAAGGGTGGCTAGCCTAACCTCCATTTTGCAAAGAAGCGAGTCAAGGCCTGGCCTGGGGAAGTGATTTTCTCAAAGGCACACAGTATATCAGCAACCAAGTAAGACTCTAGGAGTCCCTGTCCAGGTGACTCCTATTCATCAGGTCTCAGCTCAATGTCACTTCCTAGGGAAGTCTCCCCTTGACCACTCCCCCCAAACCACAGCCAGTCTCCTGGTGACTCTCGGGCTCCTTGCACACGGTGAGAACACAAAACATAACTGGAAGTCACACTTGTGTACAACTGCCCATTTAATACTGGTCTTCTGAAGCAGACTGAGGCCCCCAACGGCACACACACGACCAGAAGCAGACGGCGGGCAGGGGGCTTACCTTCGCTGTCGGTGAGCACTTCCATGCGCCCACTGAACATGGCTTTCAGCATGGTGTCCTGCTTGGTCAGGGTCTGCATGGTGGTGTAGTAGAGGGCTCCCCCAACGTTCAGCTTTACATACTTGGAGCTGGGACTCGTACCCTTGAAGGAAGTGGTGCGGGTAGCAGCCGCTGGAACCGCTGAGCTCACCACGCTTTCTCCTGACATCTCTTCCTGCCAGTGGAGAAGACAGTCAGCCACCAACCCTCTCAGCCCAGGGGCTGAACCTGGCCTCAGAGGCGTTCCACATGGTGCACGTGTATACTGCATTTAAAACGTAAAAGTCTGCTTCCAAAGCTGACAACTCAGAGAGCGCACTAAAAACTCTGCGTTTCTGACTTCTCTCAAAGTCGGAGGTCAACTAGGTCAGAAGGGCAACAACTGGTGGGAGCTGGGGCGCTGACGGTCCCACAGAGAGGGGCATGCATCCCCCATCTGCACACACAGTCTCACACACTGGCCTTGCCTGCTGACTCTGCAGACTTGGGTCTGCCCAAATTCTCGTCCTACAAGGGCTTCCTAATACCCACATAAATAATGCCCTCGCTGCATCCCAAAGTAGCCCCTAACATACTGGGTCCTTCTGTGTTGCCACAAACAAACAGTTACAAGTGCATCCTGCAGCTGAGTTATAAATGAAGTAAGGTTACAAGCAGCTGAGTGGGATCCTAAGTCCCACTCCTAACACTTCTGGGGCAGGCGGAGTGTTTCTGAGCACTGAACTACAGCAG
This sequence comes from Sciurus carolinensis, assembly GCF_902686445.1. Taxonomy (NCBI): domain Eukaryota; kingdom Metazoa; phylum Chordata; class Mammalia; order Rodentia; family Sciuridae; genus Sciurus; species Sciurus carolinensis. The sequence continues at coordinate 131,434,643 of NC_062220.1, forward strand.
CTCTTGGAAGCAGGTTTTCTACAAAATTAGAGACTTCCTGTACTAGTGCTGCCCTGGACAGCAATCCTGGGAGTCTTCTTGACAGCCCTGCCAGCTCCTGTGTGCACTCAACCAAAGAAATGGACAGAAAGACCCGAGCTAAGCAGGCCTGGCGAGAGGTGGAGGCCGGGCACACATGCACTCCAAGAAAACACTTTTTGAACAAATAGATAAAATTCTAGAGCTGGATATGAAAAAAAAGCAGCCCTGACCTCCAGGAGCTGGTCTGGCCCTGATAGAGAGGCCTGGCTGTCCCACGGCACATGACTAATTTCACAGCACTTCACTGTTAGATGAGGACATTCTGTGACTTTGTTGCCACAAGACAGGAATGAAACCATTCCATAATCATGTTGGACAATGGACAACATGAATGTTACACAAAACAAATGACCAAACATCCCCCTATTCAGGCTAATGCAGGTCATTGCTGCTTCCTTACAAAGGAGAGATCCGGCCCAGTTCGATTCTTCCCACCTCCAGGACAGGAATAGCTGAGACCTAACCACACAATCAGCCACCTGCTGGCAGCATCCAACGCAGAGCAGAGTCACACTTCTCTGGACCCTCACATCCTCTTTCTGACATGCCCTCCCACCTTCCCTCTCTGCCACAGATATACCCAAATTCAACTGCGTGTGACCTCAGGTATGCTCCTGGTCATTCCTGACTGGACGGCACCAAGAGCACAAAACTTTTTTGAACTGAACTGAAAAATAATCCTTTTTATGTTCTTTATGCCTTCTATCTTGTCTAGGGGGATTTTCCACAGTAACGTGTTTTACGTTTACACTTAGTAGGACACAAAAGCTGTTTTTTTTGTTGTTGTTGTTTTTAAATGGGATAGGGGATGAAACAATGACAACCTGTAACAGCAGAGAGCCTGCCTGAGCTACAGTCACGGGCAGTGTGCCAACCATCCCCAACTCCAGCCCCACAGAGGGGGTGGGGAACTTGCATGAGGTTCCCTCGGAGTGAAACAGAACAGCCTCCTGCAAGTAAGTGTTTTCTTAAACTGTTCCTGCTTCTTCCAGTGAAGACGTACAAGAAGGGATGAGTTCGAAGGTCAGGAGGAGCTCACCTGGGGTCTCTGTGGCCTGATGCCAAACAAAAGAGGCAGTGAGAAAGCAACAACCTCTCCCTTCTGCCTCCCTTTGAAATCAGTCCCCAGAGACCCACAGTTATGGTCACCCACAGCCTCCAGAAAAACTCTGTCCATGAGATGAGAGGAGAAGCTTTTAGGAATAACGAGTTCCCCAAAAGTTTGAAGACCTGGAGAGAAAAAAAAAAAAAGGCTTACAGCTGTGTGTGGGTGTGAAGGTCTTTTTTTTGTGGGGGGGGGCGAGGAGGCTAGGGAAATTTGCCCCAAAACGGGAATATTTTTCTAGCATCCTTTTCAGATCAAATATACACAAAAATATGTTTATGGGAAATGGTCCAACACCTTATAAGGCACCTATTATGACAAAAAAGGACATAAAGTATACTTCATGTACTTTCCCTGGGTGTCCAATACCTTTGTAAAGGTAATTTGCATATAATGAAGTGTATTTTAAGTGCACAGCTGGGTGAGTTGTTGTAATCAATTTGTATGCCTGTGTTGGCCTGTTTAAGTCAAGACAGAATACTCCACGGTTCCAGAAGGGCCCTCCATGCCTCCTCAGCGATTAATTTGTACCACTGAGTGACTTTTTGAAATGCTATTAGACAGCTGTGATTTTTTTTTTCTTCCCATTTTGTGGATTGAGATACCACTATCCAAAGATGACTGGTCACTTCTCAAAGCCAGGAGATACACTGGTGATGAGTAAGGGACAGACGTGGGCAAGTCCTAGCTGGCCTGGAGCCCATCAAGTCTGGTACTTTTAGAGCTAAGGCACGTAATTTGAAAGTCCCACCCCCTTCCTTAAAAAAAATATGATTTTACATATATATAAAATGTATAGCCTACATCCCTGAAGAAAGGTGGGAGGCAACAGGTGGTTAAAAGCTGAGAGCCAGACCTGTGTTTAAGCCCTGAGCTGGCCACTTAGTGGTAATGGGAACTCAAGCAGATGCATGAAAGCAGTTCTATCAAACAGGGGCACCAGTCTCCCCTCCCTGCCATCAGGGAAGACACCGAAAGCACACAGCACAAGCCTGGCTCAGAGTAATCACCCAAACATAAACACTTAAATTGTGATTATTTTGGAATACTCACAAAGCCTCAAATTATCTTGTCTTCGGAGACCCTTCCTAGCTGTAATGACAGACTGAATTACTACAAGATGAAGGCAGAAACCACCCTGATGGAGCCAGAGACTCTAGATTAATCAACAAAAGTGCTGATCAGTCAGCTCAATACCAGAAGAGGTCCTGGAGAGAAGGCCTGGGCTGTTGTTCATGTTCCTGAGCTCGAATTTCAGTGAAGAGGGGACACAACACAGTGGACAATAAACCTCTCACAGCAAACCTCTCTCCTGCTAGGCCTCTCCCTGCCGTCCCTACAGGGAACCTGCTCTTTTACTCCTTTCAAAGTTTGATTTCATTATTAATGAGGTTGGGGAGGTGGAGCAGGAGAGAACAAAACTGGTTAAAAGGCAGAGAGGCAATTAATACTTGAGATATTTAGTTTTAGATTCTATTCAATCAGAAGTTTACTCCAGTTAGGTGGGTAAGTCGAGGCTTCTCTCCTTCCCATTTGCCCTGAATATTCTGTTGCAGATTCTAAATAGCAGCTCTCTATCTGGTCACACACTGGAATCACCACCGGAGTTTACAAATACTGAGGCCTGGGTCCAATCTATGGAAATTAAAAATTCCAAGTGATTCTAACACGCAGCCAAGATTGCAAGTCACCATTCTAAGAAGTTCTCTACCCTTAATTAGGCTATAATCAATCCCGTGATCTTGGAGAAGCTCTCCAACCTCTGGTTTCATTGGCCCAGTGAATTCCTGACCCTCACATAAAAACAAACCAAAGCACCCCAAATAAAAGCAAGGCCCTCCCGCTTCAGAGCTACAGGCAAGAAGTAACTATCTGTGCTTGAAAAAACAAAAATCAGCCGAAGGAGGAAAGTCATTGACTTGAAGGGAGAACCAAGCACATACAGTAGGGGGGGAAAAAAGCACCAAATTCCTATAGAACTGTCTCATACGTGTGTGCAGGAAAACAAACCTGGACGGCAATCCCAGTTTCACTGCCCGCATGACGTTCATATGAGCCATTTAACCCAAGTCTCTGTTTCCTAACTTGTAAAATGGAGTGCAAAAGCCACAGTCTTCAAAATAATCCACAGGGAATGACAGTTAAAGCACTTGGCACCTAGTCCTTAGTTTCTCTCCTATCCCTCAAGCTTTAAGACTAGTTGGTCCTAACCCTGGCTAATAGAACCAATCTCCTGGGTGTACTTAATAAACACTGGTACCTGCCTGGGCTACACCCAGGCAGATTTAATCAGAATCTTTGAGAGGAGTAGAGGTGGCAGCTCAGTAACCAGTGTTTAAAAAGTTCTTCAGGTGATTCAGATCTCAAAAAGATCTCAAAAGTTCTTCAGGTGCTGCCAGAGCTCAGTATCATCAAGTAAAGTGTTTGATCAGCATGATCTAAGAATCAAGAGGGATGTGAAGAAAAAACATGAGCTTGGGGATCCTTATACAGGGAAATTTAAAAAACACTGTATTGAAATTAGGCTTAACACTTCTCCAAAGCGAGGGCATTACTACAACTCAGAAAAGTCTGCTGTTCCATTTCAATCAAACTAAGTTGAATCAGTCACATAACTGTGGAATTATTTTACATCCAAAGCTTGCTTATAAGACAGTTACTGCCGATTCCAGGTGTCCCACAGAATGTGTTCATATTTAGCACACAAACATTACTGTCTTTAGGTTAATGAGAGACTGTTCTCTGAACAGTGTAGTGATGAAGATTTTACCATCAGTGCCACTTTTAAGGGGAGAAAACTATAATCAGAACTATAAACCTTCTGACTCCAACTTACACACTCTTTTCATTTCATAGCTCAAGTCAAGAAATCATTACTCTAATCCCTTTAGGGTTTATGAGAACAGATCAATGACCTCTTGATAGGGCACATTTTTAAAAAGTGATGCTGTTGCTGGTCTGGGGACCAGTTTAAGAACCACTGGTTTAGGTGGCCCTCATTTTGCACAAAATGAAGCAAATCCAAATGGAATACAGGTTTACTCATTTTTCTTCAGCTTGGGAGTGATCTTCCCTGAAGACAGCATGTTCTAGGGAAGTGACAAGGAAAAAGAGGATCTGAGCTGATCTTTGGTCACTCCCACCCAAGGACAAGGAATAGACCCTTGAGGATCCCAAGTAAACAGAAACCTTGCCACAGCTGAGACAGCAATGTGAGACATCCTCAGCTCCTGAGGTGTGGCCACCTAGGGCCTCAAAGGAAATGACTAGATAGGTGCCCAAGCGCCAGTTGAGGCTCGACTCCAGGGTGAAGGTATCCTGAGCTCAGACCCTGGCATCCCTCCCTGGAATTCCAAGCACTGAAGGGCACACTCGCCTGCCAGCTCCCTCTTGTGTACTCAGACCAACCTGGGAGCCCCTTCTTCACTTTCTCGAAACCCAGCGACTCCAGTTACAACCTCGAAGATCGCCCCCCCCCAAACTCCAAGGTTTCCCACTTCAATCTCTCCTAACCTACCATTCTCCTTCGCGATCCCCCAATTCTCATTTCCCACCCCAAATGTGTTTTCAATGACATCTCTTTGTTCCCATAGTATTCAATTCCCGTGTTCAACCAGCACTCCAGACTCCACCCTCCAGTCGCCCACATAGGCATCTACTCCCCAAACCCAAGCAGCCTTTCCCGGATCCCCAAAAGCCAGAGACACCCCCGACACACACACACACACCGACTCTCCACCCAAGGCCCTTCCCCCACCCCCGGCCTCGCCCCCATCCGATCCCCCGGGCGCTTCTCCTCTCACGGCCAGAGCACCCGCTCCTCTCGATCCCTTCCCCCTCCGCCGCTGTCCGGCTCCCTCGGTCGTCCAGAGACCCCAGAAGGTGGGCACCGCCCTCCTTACCATGAAAAGTCGGAGGACGACGGAGTCTCCAAATCCGGACTGAAGAGAGGCAGGAAACACCCAGCTTACATGAGTCGGGGGCGGAGGCCGGGCCGGGCGGGAACTTCCGCCGTCCGCACCTCACTTCCGCCCCGCAGAGGGCACCTTCCTAAAGCGTCCGCTGTGGCCCTAGACGTCGACCACTTTCCTTCCAACCTCTCCCAACAGAAGAGCTTCCACCTTCCCTCCTCTGGGACAGGCATTTATCCAACTCCTGCATGTTTCGCTTTTTCAGCTGCCAAAAAAAGAGGACAAGACGCAGGAAATGTTTTTTTTTTTCCCCGGACAAATAAGCTCGGGGGAACTGTTGTTTCCTGGAACCGGATATTCCAGGCGGAGTTCGGAGAGCGAACACCCCGGGGCAATATGGCGGTCGGGGCTGGGCCGCTTCTCGGGGTCCGGCAGAACTCTGGGGTGTTGGGTTGAGGCGGCGGCAGCTGTGGCCAGGACTCAGAGCACTTGGGCCTCGAGCGGATAAAGGTCTACGACCTGCGGGTAGCGAGTAGGACCAGGGTCGTCGTTTCTCTGGGTGGTGGGGCCGAGGACTTTGAGGGACGTGTTCTGGGGCCGAGTCTGTGCTCGGACAGGTCAGAGGGGCTGTTCTTCGGGCTGGTTTGGGGGCTCCAGGGTGTTGTTGTTTTTTTTTCTCGCGGCTCTTTCTATTTCTCATTATTGAGGCGATTGACTTTTATAAAGGGACTAATTCTGCGCGAAAAGTGTGATGGTTGGTATTAAGGAAACATGCCGGGCCTCAGGGGTCACCTAAACTGGCGTTCGAATCCTATTCGCTTGCTCTGTGACTTTATATAGAGAGCCCACTCACCTCTTTGATCCTCATTTTCCTTCGCTGTAAAATGTAGTAATTGTTTCACAAAGAATGTTTTATATTACGTTTTCGTATCGTGCCTGACGCTCAGCTCTTAATAAAGAAAAACTTGGTTATAATTGAACTCTAGCTCCAAGGGCAGCCTCGCATTCTCAGCCTCTCTTCACTTTGCCATTGTGTGAATGGGGAAGCCCTGCATCTTATCTACTTACCAATAAATAATTGCTTTGGGGTTCAAGTGAAGGATCCCAGAGAACTCTGAAAGTCATGATCCTTGTATAAATTTCCTTTTCCCCCACGTGAAAGTTGGATTGATAATAGAACCCCACCTAGTCTATTACCTCAGACAACAGGCTGTGCCTTTCAATAAATGATACCTAGTATTATTAATGGTTTCTCCAAGTTTTGTTGATTATTCTGAATTTAAGAAATTATACTATTGAGCCACATGGTGGCACATGCCTCGAAGTCAAGGAGCTTAGAAGGCTGAAGCAGGAAGATTACAAGTTCAAGACCAGTCAAGCAACTTGGCAAGACCCTATCTCAAAAAAGACCAGGGTTGTAGTTTAGTGGTAGAGTGTCCCTGGTTTCAATCCCTAGTTATAAAGAGAAAGAGAGAGAGAGAGAGAGAAAATGAAATTAGATTGTTGAGACCTAATAGGATGCAGCTGTTGAAGAGACAAGGTTGCTAAATATCTGTATATTTAGTATTCTGTCTGATAGCCTTCCCTTAAGAAATGGTCATTAAACCTGGCCCCCCACATACAGGAAAAAATCACTCAGCAGTTGGTACTTATAGTGCTTCACCTTGGGAATGATACTTTCTGGGCCATCGTGTGCTTTTGTAGTTCTCCATGAAGTTACTTCAGCCAGAAAACACTGATTTTTGAGCGGGTCTCATGGGAATATAGAGGTAGTGCAGAATCAGAATCCTTTTAGTGGAGCTGGGGATATAACTCAGTTGGTAGAGTGCTTGCCTTGCATGCATGAGGCCCTGGGTTCAAATCCCCAGCAACAAACACAAACACACAAGTGTTGTAGTACTAGGGATATAACTCAGTTGATAAGAGCGCCTGCCTTGCATGCACAAGGCCCTGGGTTCGATCCCCAGCACCACACACACACAAAAAAATTCCTATTAGTGCCAGGCACAGTGGTGCACACCTATAATCCCAGTGGCTCAGGAGGCTGAGATAGGAGGATCGTGAGTTCAAAACCAGCCTCAGCAAAAGTGGGGCTCTAAGCAACTCAGTGAGACCCTGTCTCTAAATACAAAAAAGGGCTGGGGTTGTGGCTCAGTGGTTAAGTGCCTCTGAGTTCAATCCCTGGTACCAAAAAAATAATCCTATTAGTGTTAAAACCGTGATACTGCCACTTACTAATGATCTAACCTGGACTCTTCTGGGGTTACTGTCCTTAAATGAGATCACTTAGAAAGGACTTATACACAGAGGACACTTGACTTATTTTCCTTTTTGAATGATCAGTAATCTCTTGTTTTCCTATCTTTCTCCCTATAGGATTCTTGTTTCCCTAACTGGATTGTAAGCTTCATGACAATACAGTAAAACTCACATGCTGTGTTTTGGGGTACCCCTTGATAATGTTTTCCTGTTTACTTCTAATCACTATGTTGCACAGTTTTTTCCTTGATTATCAGTGGCATTTGTCAAAATAAGTACTTAATATTTGTGTGCTTTATTTGATTAATGACCTATAGTACGAACCATGCAAGTGGAGGAGGTGTATAGGAAAGAGGGAGGAAAACTGTATAATAGACTATTAAACAGTGTGAACAGAAACCAACCTGGGACATTGGGGAGGGGATGGTAATCTCAAGGAAGGGATTTAATCCTGGGAGAAATGAAAGTTTTGAGAAAGTCATAGATATTTAAACACAGTTTGCACACAAATTTTTATTTTTCCACTGTGAAGAGGTGCCCTCTCCTGATCCCTGTGCCTCCCCTGTTAATAAGGAACATGTTGTGTGCTCATGGCTTTGACCCTGCTTTTTTCTTGTAGTCCTCTTCTTTTGTTGTTGTTGTTGTTGTTGTTGTTATTCTTGTTGTTGCGTCAGGGATTGAACCTAGAGGCCTTTAACTGCTGAGCCACATCCCCAGCCCTTTTTTATTTTGAGACAGGGTCTCACTAAGTTGCTGAGCCTGGCCTTCAACTTGAGATCCTCCTGCCTCAGCTTCCCAAATTGTTAGGATAACAGGCGAGCACCCCCATACCTTTTGCATCTCTTAGGAGCTTGAAGCTATTATGCAGTCTAAACAACAAGACCAGGAGTTTATGACCCAAGTACTGAGGACTGATAAATCTTGGTATACCTAAGGGTAGGAAAATGTGTAATGGGTGAGGAAATGTCAGGGAGACAGCTTTACTTCCTACTCAAAGATTCTTAGTGACTACAGATGGGAAGTTCTGCAGAAGAGTTAAAAAACAAAAATTCTGTGTCTATAAAAACAGCATTGGTTCGACTTGCCAACTGTGCTCTGTCAGCACCTCCATAGGTGCTTGATACACATGATCTTATTTAGTCCTCATGATGGGCCTCTGAGCTGATTAACAGATAAAGACTGAGCTGTGAGAGTCCCTGCAGCACTGCAGAGCTAGGGACTGGCTCCATCTCTGACCCCAGAGCCCATCTGCTTCTTCCTGTGCTATGCCACCATACCATGTGGAAAATTTTAGAAAGTAGAACCCAGTTAAGGAGGATTTCCCACAATCCCACTACCTCAAAACAACCAACCAACCATTCCTTTTTTTTTTTTTTTTTTTTTTTGGCAGCGCTGGAGATCAAACCCCAGATCCGTGCTTAACCAGCCTTACATGTTGGCGCGTTTCATCCCCATTTCATGTCTAGCAATGCACTCGTTTTACCCTTAGGTAACTGGGACTACGTTGGTTCACAGGCAACAATTTTTTCACTCCTGTGGCATAAAAGTTTCTATACCATGAAAAAATGTCAATGTTCAGTGACTTTTGAGGAGACAGGACTGAATCCAGGGGTACTTTGCTCCCCAGTCCTTTTTATCGTATTTTTTTATTTTGAGACAAGGTCTCACTGAGTCCCTGAGGCTGGCCTGTAATTTGTGATCCTCCTGCCTTAGTTTCCCACGTTGCTGGCCTTAGCGGCAAGTGCCAACATGCCCACCTCCAGTGACTTGAACATTTCATCACCTCTCAAGTGCTATTTTGGCTTAGCATCACCAAGCATGTAAAACTTAAATTCAGCAACTTCTTTGAGATTACTCTCAGCCTATTCCCTACAAATTGTGAGAACTGGGGAGATGGTCTAACATTTGGATGAGACGCTAACTGAAGTTTTAAACCAATGGATGCTGTATTATACTCAGGAAGATATAGGATGGTACACCTATAAAACCTGACTCTAAGCCTGGATTCTTTTTCTCTTTCAGAAAACAGCAAGCTCCTCTGAAGCGTCGCCAACTGTGTGTCCTGTGGGAAGTCACTAATGGTTACCTAGCACTTGTGCTACACGGGAGGGTCCTCAGGTGAGCGCTGCAGGTGGGGCTGGAAGAGTGCGAGTGATTCAGAAGGCAGCAGGCTCCGTTGATCGCTTGACAGCGTGGTCAGGCAAGGCTCCTTTAATTTGTTTCAGGAGTTGCTGGTGATAAACCCACATGCTAGTAGAGCCCGTAAGTTGTTTGACAACTGTGAATCTGTGTTGAAAAGGGGCCTCAGAAGTCCCTGGACGTGTTCTCATGACGGGCCTAGCATGCACTTTGTATTCTGGATGATATTTCTTTATTGTTAGTCCTTTGAGTGGATTAAATTGGTGAAGAGATGACTTCCCAGAAGTCTGCATTTCTGAGTCAGTCGTTTTGGTGTTCTCATCAGCGGGGCTGTTGTGTATTTTAGATAGAATGAAAAGAGTTATCCAGCATCTAACGACCATCTCGGTGTGGGAGCCTCCATGGATCACTGCTGTGTGCTTTGGGCTGCTAGCTAAAGTGCCCTTTGGGGGACGGACAGTCGTGATCAGGTGATAATGTAACGTGTACTTTAAAGCCTCTGTCCAGAAAAGCACTTGTCCACGGACAGGAGAAATTCTGCTTAAAGTCTTCCTTGGTCCTTAGCAGTATGAGAACAGCAAGGATAACAGATAAGTGATACATAAAGTCAGACATGTTCGATTTAATGGACTATCATGCATTCTGAAGTAATGTACAGTACCTTTTTTAATGTTAAAATAACTCCTTTTTTAAAAAAGAAACTTCTTTGCACTGTGTACCACATAGGCACCAGTAATCATTTGTTGAGGGAATGGATGACTAAATGAGGGTGACAAAAATCAAGTTTGATTTTTCCCTCAAGTCTTGGCAAAATAGAAGTTGACTGCTTATTGTTGGTTTCCCAAACATGGTGAATTGCCCTAGAAAATTCAAATATCTGGGAACATACGACCTAGAGGCTCCCTGGTTTGAATTGGACCTTTATGGTTGGAATGGCTTCATGCTTTGTTCACTTGTTAAACTTACTCAGCGTCTGCCTGTACTCTATGCCAGGCACTGTGCTCTTTCTCTTAAGAAAATGTAATGAATACAGGATATGGCACCCCTGGTCTTGGTGAGTTGTATGAAATGAATTGGTAGGAAGTTGAAACTTGTGCTGGGAGAGCTGGGTGCCCCTTGGAAGGTGTTGGAGGGTCCCAAGTATCTCTGTCCTGCTGCCCAGGTCCCTGCCCACCCTTTGCACTTGAGCCCCTTTCTGTATGTGTCTTTCACACAGTACCACAGCTTCTTGTTATTTCCTTGCAGGGTTTTTGCAAGTTTGCAAACATGTTCACTGTCTCTCAGACCTCGAGAGCGTGGTTCATTGACAGAGCCCGCCAGGCACGAGAAGAAAGGCTGGTGCAGAAGGAGCGAGAGCGTGCAGCTGTGGAGATTCAGGCCCACGTCCGGAGTTTTCTCTGTCGGTGTCGACTGCACAGAGACATCAGGTGGGTGTCAGGAACTCCTCGAAACATTTTTCTCACTCCTGAGTAACAGGAAATAGATGAATTTTATCTTACATGGCTTGAGAGCCTTCCATGTGCTGTGAATGCCTAATTAAAAATGTCCTTTTTTTTTTAATCCTTCCCTTCCTAGGAGAGAGATTGATGAGTTTTTTAAAGCAGATGACTCTGGGTCCAGTAAAAGAAGTGCACTTTGTATTTTCAAGATTGCCAGGAAATTGCTGTTCTTGTTCAAAATCAAAGAGGATAATGAGGTAAATATTAATAGCATACATACATAATACTTCCCATATGCCAGTATTTTATAAATACCAACTCATACTGTCCTTATAGCAGCTCCATGAGGTGCTTACTTTTGGTCACTTTGTTTTCTTGGGATTTATTTTTGTAGGGATTGTGCCCAGTGCTTCTGGGGACCTTTTCTCATTGATTTTCACAAGCATACAGGAACCAGGATATGAGTGAAGGCCGCTCTGTGTGAGACAGAAGGAAGTATGAAATGCAAATCTTACTGAGCAGTAATTGACAGGCTGTAGTAGTGAGGATATCAAAGGGAGCATTGCTCCTCGGCTCCACCAGAGGTTGACCTGTACTCTGATTTTTTTTTGAGAGAAGCTGGAGATATGGGTCATTATGCTTAATCCTTAATTTGTAAAAGTTTGCAGCTAATTTGAAATTTTTTTAACATCCTCCAAACCAAGCACAACACACCAGTTGGTGCCTTGGGATTGGAATGATTGGCTGGAAAATACAATCCTAGTAAAGCAGTAGTGATGGATAACAGTATAAGGATACCATTGGGGCCCCAGAAGAAAGCAGTACAGTCAAGGCGTCTGCTCTTGTGGAGTTCCTAGCCCTTCACAGCACAGGCTGTGAACCCTGACTCATGGACAAGGACAGACAAGCCTGTAGAGGGGGAGCCCCCATCTTATAGAGGAGGAACTTGGAGGCCATGCCATTCTCAAGGTTGGATCTGGGATTAGTACCAAGTATAAGCTGTTCTTTAGTTTCACTTTTCTTCCTTTTGCATATCAGGGATGATACAGTAGCCTTTCACTGATGGCAACAAAGCAGAAGTCAGTGTCCATGATACTCCCCATGGCCAACCGGCAGGCACAGATTCAGGAGGTGGCTGCAGAACTCCAAGCCCAGTTTTCCAGATGAATTTTGTTTTTCAAAAGAAGCTTCATTCTGAATTTTTATGTCAAAGGCACCAAAAGCACATCTGTAGAGCTCAGCCAGACTCTGGGCCACTCATTTAAGAGCATGTCTTCCACCTTTCTGGTCCTCAGTTTCCACATCTGTAGAAGGAACTCAACATGACTACACATGGATCACAGGGCAGATTGCCTGTAGTGCCAGGTGCCCATCAGCTGTATGCTCCCCTCTCTTCCTCACTTTTTGTAGTTGTGGGAATTTATAAGCTCATTTCTGCCTCTGCAGAGATTCGAGAAGTTGTGTCGTTGTATCCTGAGCAGCATGGATGCTGAGAATGAACCTAAGGTACGTGGGTCAGGGGCTAGAAAATCTCCCACAAACTCTTGAGGACTAGTTCATTTGGCTCTGAAAGTTCCTGTTGAGTGTTCAGACTTTCCTTCACACATACACGCAAATAAGTAATAGGTGGATGGAATACATTGACAAAATGCGAATGATTCCTCTGTCTTTATTGAGCAAGAAGCAATGTTCTGCCCTTGCATCTTACTGAGGATAGTAAATTCCCTTCCTAAGCTATTTTATCTTTGGGTTTGGTATTAAAAATAAGTCCTATGGGCTGCTGATTTGTCCACTCTTCTCCACTGTCCTGTCTGGCACAGGACCTGATAGCCCCAGTTCTAGTGGTTATGCCCTATGTAGAATGACCCCTGTAACTGCCCTGACAGCCCTTTATTTTTTGCTGTTTGTAGGTGTGGTACGTATCCCTCGCTCTTTCCAAGGATCTCACTCTCCTGTGGATTAAACAAATCAAGGACATCCTGTGGTACTGCTGTGAGTTTCTTGAGCAGCTCAAGGTAAAACACCCAAACACACACGTATCCTTGCATGCGCGTGTGCATACACACACACACACACACACACACACACACACACACACACACTAAAACTGTATCTGTCATTCTCACCTGGAGTCTTTAGTTTGTATTTTCAGAGTCCCCATTATTCCCTCATTGGTTATAGCTTTGGAGATCGGTCAGTCAGAGGCTAGAAAAGAAGTTTTGGTTGAGCCATGGTTCTGGGAGAGAACAAGGTAGATGTGTGATCATTTTGGCCCTTCCTGGGTAAGAAGGCATGTTGAACATGGACTAATTGCTACAGTCTTGAGGCTGGGGAATCCTGTCGTCTCTCCCATTCTTTTGATGTAATAAATGTTTTATGGACTGAGTTATTGTACTGGTTGGGCCTCCTATTAAAAGTGACAGAAACCCAACATGAGTGCAGCTGGTAATACAGCAGGCAAAGCAAGGGAAGAACGCTTGGTTACAGAGTGTATTGTGAAGTGTGGCAGCTGGGAATGACTCGAACCAGGACTTCTGGATTCTCCTTCCAGTTCTCTTCTCTGCTCACTTTCGGGGTCACTGTATTCTCTTCTGTAATCATGGCAGCTAGCCATTCTGATCTCACGTCCATACTATCTTGACCAAAAATTTGGGAAGAGTCTTAAAGGCTAAGTGGGATCCTGACCCTGCAACCCATCAAGTGGTAAGAATGATGGGGCACCGCCTCTGTCCCAGCCTGGTCCTGTGCACGCCCTGTCCACCGTCACACAACAGCAGCGTCCACTTTGCACATGGGGTTGGAAGGGTTTCAGGGCTGGAGCTTTGGCCAAGACTCAGGTTGTAGCTGAGCAGTGGAGCCAGTGTCCCCAGATCCTCGCAGCCATCCTTTCCCAGCCATGCGTGTTGGTGCTCTCAAGGATAGCTCTTGGCCGTAACCCTGCCTAGACAGCAAGCCAGCAGCACGCAGGCAGCTTGTCAGGTGAGGCCTTGGGGCATGGAGCAGGGTCTTCATCCTCTGCTCCTTGGGGTCCTAGGATTCTACTGAAATGTCTCAGGGTTAAGCAGGCAGGTTATTCCTCTGCCTTCACTGGAGCCAAACAGATCCTCCTACCTGCTTTCTGTATCCTACAGCAGTTTTCTCTTTGAAATGAGACCCTTCTACTTTGAAAACTTAAGTTTATGTGCAGAAGCAGGAACCAGGAGAAAAGGCATTGGGTCTGGAGCCAGAAGTTCTGCAATTCAGTCCTAACCCTGCTGCTGATTTCCCATGTGTCCCTGAACACACCTGCCCCTCTTTTGTTCTCTTTGAGCTTAGGGGTTTGAATTTGTTGGTCTCGGGGTCCTTCCCAGTGTATGCGCTATAGGGTCTCTGAGCCTAGAAAGCAGTCAGGCATTTTGATTGACTGACTATTGCCAGACAGCGAACTGTCATTATAATCATAGCAACAATACATGGAGTTAACTGTGTGCCTGGCCCTGTTCTTGGTGTGTTGTATGCATTGATCCATTTTTTCCTCACCCTATGAGCAAAATAAATGTTACGATCCCTAGTCACAGATAAGGAAACCAAGACAAAGGTCAAGAAATGCCCAGTATCCTACAGCCAGTAAGTGGTGGAGCTGGATCGCAGAGCCTGTTAGGCCCAGTTCCGTTTCTGCTGTTTGCTGCGGTGTCAAACACATGGGCAGAAATGGGCTTAGGACAAGCCATGCTCCATCATCTTCTTTTCCAAGAATGGTCATCTTTCCATTCCCAGGAGCATTTGACTCTGTGGTCAATCAGTAGTGTGCCGAAATCCTCATTATCGGACTCCTATGGTGGTCCTTTTGCAAGGGAATAAGGACAGCCGTGTGACTCGGACTCCGACATTCCTGTCTGCATGCCCTCAGGAAAGCTGCCAGTGAGCACTCCACCGTGAGGGGCTGGAGGGCACGAGTCAGTCTGACCCCTTTTGTCCTTCCAGCCTGAAATCTTGCAAGACTCCAGACTCATCACACTGTACCTCACGATGCTTGTCACCTTCACAGACACTTCGACGTGGAAAATCCTCCGGGGAAAAGGTCAGTAGGACTTGTTTCAAAACCTTTCCTAACTGGCATTTCCATAGTGAGTGCAGAGCACCTTTTCCGCTTTGTAAGAAGCATTTTCGCCACCACAGGCCTTGGAAGACCTTGGGACAGTAGGAAGCCCCTGACCAGGCATTAGTGTTGGGTATTACACTCTCCCCTGTTTGAATTTGGTTTCAAAGGCCTCGTGTTCCTCTGATCTCATTTTCTTGTAACTCCCACAGTGTCTCAGCCTGCAAATGATGGTATTTACTTAAGCTTTGTCATTTCATTTGGAAAATCATTAGCAAATAATTCTATTTTGCCCATGAAACCTGCATTGTAAAGCTGCCTCCTTCCTTGAAAACTTACCCTAAGTGTTTCATATATTCATTTCATACATCTATTCAGCAGATAACCTACTATGTGCCAGGCACCATGCAGGCATTGGCGATATAGTGATAAGAAAACAGAAAAGGTCACTGTCCTCTAGGGGCTTCAGGTGCTCATGCCAAGTCTAGTGGGGAAAAATAATGAATAGAAGTGACTCATACATTCAACTCTCCACTTCTGCATTTTCCATATTTGTGAATTCAACCAACCTTGGGTCAGAAATACTTGAAAAAAAATTCCATCTGTACTGAGCACATGTAGACTTCTTATCATTATTCCTTAACAATACATTATATCAACTATTTACATAGAACTGACATTATATTAGGTTTTATAAGTAATCTACAGGTGATTTAAAATTATAGTGTGGTGGCACACACCTGTAATCAGGGAGGCTGAGACAGGAGGATCTCGAGTTCAAAACCAGCCTCAGCAAAAGCGAGGCGCTAAGTGACTTAGTGAGACCCTGTCTCTAAATAAAATACAAAAAAAGAACTGAGGATGTGGCTCAGTGGTCAAATGCCCCTGAGTTCAATCCATGGTACTCCTCACCCCCACACACAAAGAAAACATACAGGAGAATGTGTGGGTTATATGTGAGTACCATGCCACTTTATGTAGGGGATTTGGGCACCCACAGGTTTTCATGTCCAAGGAGGGTTTTGGAACCAGTTCCCATAAATACCAGGAGATAACCATATATAAAATGACAAAAATATGGTAAGTGCTCAGAAGAGTCCAAAGGAAATGACAGTGTTCAGAGGGTTGGGAAGGGCTCAGGCACTCTTAAAGGATTGATATCTGAGCTCAGCTGGGGAGACTTGGAGTTCCAGTGGAGAGGAGGGAGAAACCGGAAACAGGAGACTGTGCAGAAACTCCAGGTGAGCAAGGAGAACCTGTTCTAGGACCATCCTGGACTCTGGGAGGGGGTCTAAAAAATTCTGAGTTCTGAACTTAGCCAGGACAGGAGGCACCCAGAGAAAGCATAACGTGCCAGACCCTGGGAGGTGGTGCAGCAGGAGCTCAGAGCCAGCCGTGTGCCTTCTCACTAGGGCGGGGAAGGACCAGCTCCCACAAGGTGGAACTTGAGTCCTGCCTTCCAGGACAGATAGAATTCCAGGTAGCGCCTTCCTGTGCTCTGGTTCAGACCTAAGGGAACAGGAAGCAAGCCAGAGAGCATTGTGTTTCCTTATGGCCATGGGACTAGGGCATAATTTCCTGTCCCACATTAACAGGTCACATTATGGCAAGAGACTTTTTAAAATTTTTTCTTCAAACTTTTTTTTTCATTTAGGTGAGAACCTTCGACCAGCCATGAACCACATCTGTGCAAATATAATGGGACATCTCAACCAGCATGGGTTTTACTCTGTGCTGCAGGTGTGTGGCCCCATCTCCCGTATGAGCTCCCACTCCAAGACCGGAACTGGGATGCTCACCTTGGTTTCGGCATGTCTGATGCCCTCCTCGCAGAAACACATTTTGTAGGAAGAGTCTAATGCTCCATGTCCTCTGTATCTTCCACCTACCTTGGGTTGCCTGTGGTTCAGGTAAAGGGAGGACAGTGACCTAGGATCTTCCTAATGCTCTGTATTTGTGGCTGCAGAGAAAATCTAATCTCTTGAAATCTAAATTCAAGAAGGAGGCCTCAGGGTTTCTTCCTTCAAGTTCCTTATTGGTTGGTGTCTAGGATTCTGTTTCTCTCTCTGTGTCCTCGGCCTTCTGTCCACTCTGCACCTTATTGTGCCAGTTCATACCCACAGGAATTGTCAGAAACCCAGCTGACATTGAGAGTACTGTGACATTCTTGGGTTTAATAAGTAATGTTGATGCGACCTGCCCTTCTGCCTGGCATTGTGTTGGGCTGTTTCCTGACTTGGTCACATGTTCTCGTGACAACCCTGTGAGGTGGCATGCCAACAAAGCGTGGTCTGTCAACAGTTTATCTCAGCAGAGGAGACGTCGTCTCGACACTCTAATTCTGAACAACTTCTAACTGCTGTGCTGTCTTGAAATTTAAGCCAGGTATTCTCTTTATTAGCTGTTAATTTTTTCTTTTTAAGACGTGGAACCAAAAAAAAGATGTGGAACCTCGCTGTGTTGCCCAGGCTGGTCCTGACTCCCAGACTCTCAGGCTCCTCCTGCCGCAGCCTCCCAAATAGCTGGGATCCCAGGTGCATGACTCCATGCCCAGCTCTCTACTTTTATATTTTTATTTTTTACTTTTGAACCCAGAGGCAATTTATCACTGAGCCACATCCCCAACCCTTCTTATTTTTTATTTTGAGTTGGGGTCTCTCTAAGTTGCCGAGGCTAGCCTTGAACTTGTGATTCTCCTGCCTCAGCCTCTTGACTCACTGGGATTGTAGGCACGTGCCACTGTGCCAAGCTTAGCTGTTGAATTTTTTTTAACTGTGTATTATTTTTTTAATCAACATATTTAAAGTGGGGAGCATAGCGGAAACAACCTCTATGCCCAATACCTTTTCTCCTTCCTTTTCAGGACACCTTGCAAATCTGTGTTTTTATCAGAAGCACTCATTTTCTTTTTATTCTTCTTTTTAAATATATGAGCTCACATAAAGTTGGTATTGTCCCCTGACCAGTTAAATGTTCTTTTCAGGTATTGCTAACCCGAGGCCTGGCCAGACCCCGGCCTTGTCTGTCCAAGGGCACCTTAACAGCGGCCTTTTCTCTGGCACTGCGGTAAGAACCAAGGCGAGGGGGTAGCTGCTTCTGAATGTGCCTCCTCGTGGCTCTTCTCTCGTGTCACTGGAGTCAGGTGTGGCCTTGCCCACCTCTCAGGAGTCACAGGAAGTGCTGTTCTTCCTGAACATGACACGTGTGTGACAGCTCAGAATTTTTCTTGGACTTTAGTCTCTACTTATAAATATTTTTCCAGTGTGATCGGAGGGTAAAGAAAGTGTGTTCATTCTGCCTGTGGTTAAGATTTGATCACTTTTGAGTTCTTAATTGTTTAAAAAAAAAAAAAGCCTCCGAGAGCCGGAGGCTGGCCAGCCAAGAGCAGAGCAAAAAGGCCAAGGAAAGGGCTGTAGGAGCACAGGCGGGAGATGCTGGGGTTAGGAGCAGAGGGTGTGGCATTTGCCTTCGCCTGACTGAATGTGTCCCATTGTCTTATATGTGGGACACCTATACAAACCAATAAAAATTTTATGGGACACCTATAAATTGATCAGCAGAAGTTTTTCCAGGTGTTCCATAAAAGATAATGGGTTAATCAGTTTACCAATGTAAAATTTATAAGAAACAAGATTTCCTAGTAGATAGTATACCTGCCATATCGTTAGTGGGTCCAGAATATTCCTAATCTGTTGAGGGGTCACTGACTTAGGGAGAAGAGGTCATCAGAACAGCTTGGGAAGGGTGGCCGGCCCTCCCCCTCCTGCTAACCCCAGCGCCCCTCAGGCTGAGAGCTCCAAGGAGTCCCGTCGTTGTCACCAGGCCCCTGGTCCTGTTTAACCTGACGTTAGTCCAAGCATAGCTGCGTGGAACATCCCCGCCTCTTTTCTGGATGGGGAGCTTGCCAGACAGTAGGTGGCATGTGTTGGCATGTTTTTTCTGTAGATAAGTAGTAAATATGTTCTACTCTTAGGGCCACATATACGGCCTGTTGTGATCACTGTGCTGTTGTCGTGGGAGAACAGCCGTGGGGAATGCAGACGTTCCCAGTGACCGGCCAGCGTGTTGTATCTGATCCTTCTACCACATTTCTTCTCCGTTAAGCCGTAACGGTGTCCATTGTTCTTCTGTGTATTGGATTCCGTTGATGACTTGTTAAGACCAGGCTGTTTCAGCATTTTTTCCCAAAACAGGGATTGTGTATATTCCTCTGAATATTTATATAATTGAACATAATCAGGATCTTTTAAAACAAAATGATCAATGAGTCATCATACAGAAATGCAGAGAATGTCTGTAAAATTAGAAATAACATGTTGAGACCTGATCACTAAATCCTGAAATACGAATGGCTAACAGTCAAGGATCACACATTGCTCTAAGACCTCTCACACACCTCAGCTGACTCTTTACCGCCATATTGTCTTATCTCCATTCTATAGATGAAGAAGCTAAGGCCCAGAGAGGTTAAACTACTTGCTTTTGGTCACACAGCAGAGAGTGACCAGGCCAGAATTTAAACCCAGGCCACCTGACTGCAGAGCCCACACTGTGTTCCTCATTCTTTATCCTTGCCTCACATAGTGTACACATTTCTGTATTCTAAGACCAATACATACACCTTGAATCAATGGCACATGAGAACCTTCCCAAAGCCATGCAGTTCCTCAAGCTGCCGGGGCTTTTGCTACCTGAGCCCCGGCCAGGTGCGTTGCCATGAACCTGCTGACTGGCTTCTGCTTCTCATGCCTTCAGCTCCCTGGTTGCACTGTGAGCGCTCTACTCTGTCTAACCCTGTTAAACATGCAACTAGCAATATAATTAAATAGCACACTTACATTTGCCACCCAGAGGGACCTGAGAGCAACAATTACAAGTAAGCTTAACGAAGGTCTCATGATCTGCTGGGGAGAGTGGGAGTTGAGGGAAACACGGGACGTTGGGACGTGTGTGAACTCCCGCTGACTTCGTTTCCACCCTTAAGTCCTTCGGTGTCCTCCTGCACCTCGCCCCCAGTCTTCCCGGGTCTCGGCAGGTCGAGTTACTTGGAGCATAGGTTTCTGTGTGAGCCCCCAGAGAAGGCACTGCCCCTTCAGGCCCCGGTCCCGATGCTTCCTGTCCCTGTGTGTTTGCCTCTCCTGGACATTTCACTAATGGAACCACACAATATGTGGTCTTTGGTTACTAGTTTTTCCACTTTGCATAATGTGTCCAAGACTCGTCTCATCTGTACGTCATTCCTGTTTATGTTCAAATCTATCGTACGGGATGTACCACGTTGGAGTTTGCGCTTGTTGACTGTTAGGAGTTTTGCTGCTGTGAACTTTCATGGACAGGTTTTTGTGAAGCCATGTGTTTTCATTTCTCTTGCCTATACTTCTAGAAGTAGAATGACTAGGAAGTAGAAGAACTGCCAGATTGTTTTCCGAAGCAGCTGCAGTAGTGTGCGCAGGTGTCCGCCTGCCCACGTGCTCAGCAACACTGGTTTTTGTCTGTTTGATGGTGGCCGTCCTAGTCGGTGTGCGGCGGTACCTCACTTGCATGTGGTTTGCAGCTCCCTGTGGTTAATAATGTCGACCATCTTTTTGTGTGATTATCGACCATTTGTATATCTGTGAAGAAATGCCTCTCTAGATCCTTTGCCCATTTTCAGGTGGGGTTGTTTTTATTGCTGAGTGTGTGAGTTCTTTGTATGTTCAGACATAAGTCCCCATCAGGTGTATAGTTTTCAAACATTTCTTCCCATGTTCTGTGCTCTTCACTTCCTTGGTGGTGTCTTTCGAATCATAGAACTTTTGATGAAGCACAATTTTATCTGTTTTTTCCTTTTGTCACCTGTGTTTTGGGTGTTGTACCTAAGTAGTCATTGCTTCACCTACGGTCACCAAGACCTCTGTGTTTTCTTCTGAGAATTTTATAATTTTAGTTATAAAACTATCATTTAGATCTGTGATCCATTTTTAGTTAATTCTTGTATATGTTGTGAGATAAGAGGTCATTATCTTAGTATTTATCTTTTTCTGATTTGAAAATAATAAATGCTTATGGCTGAAAACCTAGGTAATGCAGAAAAGTGTAAGGAAGAAAAAGTTTCTCGAGATTCTACAACCCAGAGATGCAGTGTTTACATTTTTAAATCTGTCTTCCCAGTCTTCTTTGTATTAATATACATTTATGTATTTGTGCCTGTGTTTTTAAATGTTAATATCAGACCACATATATTCCTTTAAATAAACTGCGTAATTGGTGAGTTCTGGGTGTCATCACCTAGTGGACCCTTGGGTAAGCAGCACTCAATTGAGAAGTGGGTTACACTGAGACTCTAGAAGCCCTTTTGTCTCTTCTCCCATCGATATTGTCTTATCTTGCTTTATTTTATAATTTACTGTAACATGAGCATTTTCTCATGCCAGTAAAACTTTAAAGCTGGCTTTTTCATGGCCGTAAAGTACTGCACCATGTGACTGTGTTGTCACTGACTTAGCCCTTCTTCTGGTGCGTCCCCACTTTCACCTTTCAGTTTTCCTAGAAGCACAGGGAAGCACGGTTTCTGGGGGTTCGAGGGCTTGGCAGGCTTGCTCTTTAACTCTGGGTGTGCGTGTACCTGTCTCAGTAAGCCCATCTGTCTGTGTCTAGCCCTGTGATTGCTGCACAATTTTCAGACAATCTGATTCGGCCGTTCCTCATCCACATCATGTCTGTGCCTGCACTTGTGACTCACCTCAGCACGGTGACCCCTGAGGTAAGTGGGCTTTGTGAACTTCTCCCCCCAAAACCAATTCTGTTTTTGCTTTTTTCCTCACAATTTAGTAAAATGATTGCTACGCTAGTTCTCACTCCTCCTGGTTTTTCTTCTAAAAAGCCAGTGTAGACACACTCATGTTAGTAGCCCAAAGGAGCCGGTTCTGGTCTTTGTCTTTCTCTCCTTGGTGCTTGATGACCTGTTCTGCTATTTAGGGACTGGTCTGCATGTGGTCAAGCTCATGCTGTACGGGGAAATTGCCTTTCAGTTTTCACTTTAACTCTTTGCCATTGCTTACAGCGTCTCACTGTTTTAGAATCTCATGACATGCTTCGCAAATTCATCATGTTTTTAAGAGACAGAGACCGATGCCGGGACATATGTGAAAGTTTAGAAGGATGCCACACTCTGTGCCTGATGGGTGAGTGTCCATCAGCAGCTGGGGTTTGCTTGGTCATCAGGGAAGCCCAAATGTTTTGCTTTTCCCCGTCCTAGGTTTTTAGTAACAAGTAGAAACGTTTACCATAAAAAGCATGCGTTTGTATAGCCAGTTAAAATAGACGTGTAAAATTAAAAATCACGTGGCAAACATACCTAGCAAGCTAGGTGAGTGACTCCGTGAACCTTGGTTTCAGCCCTTGGCTTTACAAAGGAAAAATGAAATGTGGTGAGTTGCCTCGATGGTTCTCACCTCCAGAGAGAAGTGGGGAGCACCAGGCGGGCCGAGGTGGGGTTGTGCCTCTTCACCTGCTCGGCAGTGCCGCCGCCGCGGGGGGAGGGCCTGTGGATGGAGGCACTGGAAACAGTGGGATGCACGATTCTCGTAGCCTGATGAGAAGACCTTTCGATAGAAAAAGGTTCTTGGGGCCAAATTTTAATGGGAATATCCTGGTAAGAGTCTTCACACAAGTGATGAGGAAGGACTTGGCTAAACATTAAAGAGCAGTGGTTTCCCAGGACATTCACTTACAGTCCTTTCTTGTGTTCTCTCTTGATTTTTAAATAGTGATGTAATATTAAAGTGTGACCCTAACTAGACATCGTGTTCCTCTGGGTGCATGACGTCTTAGGTTTCTTTATGTAGTTAATGGAGAGCATATTCTAGTCTTAGAGATAAGGAAACAGATTTGAGAGGCAGGCTGAGAGCCACACGGCTCATCTGTGGCGGAGTCAGAATTTGAAGTCAGGTCGGCCCGTTTCTTGCCTCTGCGCTGCAGCCCCGGCACTGACCCTTCCCTGGAGTCTCCTGCCCGTGCAGCAGGGCTGCCTGAGCCACAGATGAAGAGCAGGACTAGGTGGCACCGTGGTGTTGCTGTCTGGCCCAGCACACTTGGCTTCTCTCTTCATAGGCAACCTCCTGCAGCTGGGCTCCCTCAGCCCCAGAGTGCTGGAGGAGGAGACCGACGGCTTTGTGAGCTTGCTCACCCAGATGCTGTGCTACTGTCAGAAGTACGTGTCCCAGAAGAAGTCCAACCTGACCCACTGGCACCCTGTCCTCGGCTGGTTCTCCCAATCTGTGGATTATGGGTAAGTCCTGGAGACTCAGTGCTGCCTTTCCTGCTCGCTCCACCTCCCCTCCCCGTACTGCTGCTTTCTGTCTGTCAGCTTCCGTTTTGTTTCTTACTACAAAAATAAGATGTATTCGTTATACAAAATAGGGATAAGATCAAGAGAATAAAGCATCCCACAGTCTTACCAACCTTGTCTATCAACAGCTTTTCTTCTTCAGTATCACTTTCATTGATTTACTAGACTGCCATATTTTGGAGATGCTGAAACAAGACAAATGATCTGAAGGGATCAAGTCACCTCCTTTTCAAGAGGTTGGCATATGAATTTTAAAAGTTTAAATTAAGAACTCAAAAGCAGGGCTGGGGATATGGCTCAGTGGTAGAAGATTCACCTAGCATGAAGAGGCCCTGGGTTCAATCCCCAGCACTGCCAAAAAAAGAAGCAAACAAACTCAAAAGCATTAGAAACACTAGAGTAAAAGACTAGAGATCAAGAAAGGGTGCGTCTCAAACCCGGAGTGCCTGTCTGGGCTCGGTTCTTTCTCAGATGTCCACCCAGGCCTGGTGTACCTGGCAGGTACCCTTGGGGCAGAAAACTGAGGTCCCAGCAGGAAACCCGGGACTTGCTCCCGCTGCCTTCTACCGGAGTGGTATTCCTGAGTCCTGGCTAGTTAAAAAGATCCGTTGCCAGAGGGCAGCCTGCCCTGACCCCCCACCTGGAGGGTGAAGCGTGTGTGCGTGGAGTCTGGACGGTGTTCCGCTGGGGCCTGGGCAGAATAGCCACAGTGGAAACCCCTGCGCTTCTCGGAGGGCCTTTGAACAACTTGCCTCACCTGTTTCCCCATCTGAAACGCGGGGTGGTCACAGTCCCTCCATTAGGGCTGTCTTGAAGGACTGGAGGAGGTGACGTGTGAAGGTCACTGCTAGGCCTGGCGAATGCTTAGAGATGGGTGACTGGCCGCCGTGGTGCTGTGGTAGGAACCATCGTAGGGCCTTGAGCGGGGGTTGGGGTGGTGCTGGGGGTGCAGCCTGAGGTGGAGAGAGGAGCCCTGGAGGCAAGGGGACAGGACACTCGAGAGTCATGTCCACTGGATGTGGGGCCACTGGCTGCAGGCCAGCCCAGAGGAAGAGGACAGTGCAGCTGCTTGAGGTAGCTTTTGTCTACTGGGTGGTGGGGGTGTCCAAGGTGACCATGATATGTGGAGCCTGGGGGCCTGGGGAACGGTAATGCTGGTGGCAGCACAGGTTTGGTTGGAGTGACAGATGAGGGTCAGTGCCTTCACTGTACTTGGACTTGGTGACGGTTTATGGGTTCTGCTTTTGTTGTTATCTTCTCTGCTGTGTCGAGTGCCAGGCCTGAGCTACACCTGCACAGCCTTGAGGGGAGCTGAGCGGGCTCTTCCTGGCCAGCTGTGGCACTAACACGCTGGTCTCTTGCTGTCCCCTAGCCTCAATGAGTCCATGTCCTTGATCACCAAACAGCTGCAGTTCCTGTGGGGGGTGCCTCTCATCCGCATCTTCTTCAGTGACATCCTGAGCAAGAAGTTGTTGGAGCACCAGGAGCCGCCCCCCGCCCAGCCGGCATCCCCACAGAACGTGCTTCCAGTGAAGAGTGAGTGGCCAGGGCTCCGCTGGCTCCGACGACAGCCCCCGAGTCTGCCCATGGGGATGCTCCAGCTTCTCTGCAGAGAGCGGAAGCCACTTAAATCAGGTCCACGTTAGCAGAACAGTGACCAGAAATCCACACATGCAGAAAACAGGGCAGGGGCATATAAATAGGTGATCTTACAAGTGTGTAGAAGAATGTGCACAGATACGCGTTCCATGAGGGCCACTGCAGTTTGACTGTCAACCTTCTAGTAGCCAAAGTGAAGAGGGAGGGTCTTGCAGACCCGCTTAACTTTCATATTACAAGAGGAAAAGGACCCATATCTTGGGGGATATGGAGCTTTTCTAAGTTCTCTTATAAAATAAATTGCAAATGAGAAGGGGGAGGGGTGGACGTATGAAAAATGGAATGTGACATTGTTTCCCTGTGTACATGTGTGATTGATTATAGGAATAGTTTGAATCTACATTGTGCATAACCATAGAAATGAAAAATTGTACCCCATTTGTGTACAATGAATTAAAATGCAGTCTGTAAAAAAATTTAAAAATGGATGAGAAATAAAGACATTCCTAGATTTAAAAAAAATAATAAAAAATAAAATAAATCAAATAAACCACCCACATGGGGCTCCTTATAAAACACCTCAGCAGTACCCCAACTGAGGTCAGAAGTGGGTACCATGGAAAGGTCTCTTGCTGCCCACTCTGATCAAAGTTAAGGAAATGACACCCACACATAATCTACAAGTAGAGTTACCTGCTCAAAGCAGTTGTTCAGTTCCGGTGGCTTTTCTTCTGTCTCTCGTGCACCGTGTTTGTGTCTTACAGCTAGTTAGTGAGCATGGGCTCAGTAGATATAACTTCAGCAGAATGGAAACAAGAAAACTTAACACAGTAGAATACTGTTCAGAACCAAATGTCGGTATTTGACGATTTTATGCCTCACTTCTTCCCAAAGCACGGAAAAGTCAAACTCAGCTGGCCCCCTACCCTACACTCTCTTCCCCTAATATGGTCCTCTGAATTTTACTTTCGTGGCTTCTGAAATTCAAAAATACAGTAAAAGAATCCCGTGGTATATTCAGAGTTGAATATACCTGGCTTAATCGGAGGAATTTTCTGATATTCTGAGGAGGTATTTGGGTTGTACCTAAAATCCAATCCTTAACATTTTCTAAGTTAACTCAAAGACCAGCCCTGCTGCCTGGCCCTGGTAGTGCATTTGGAGTTTTGTCAAAATGCTGTCCCTTGACCGGGTGGGATTTGGCAGCTGGCTGGGCTGCCGCTCACAATGCTTTCTCCATGCCAGGTCTTCTCAAGCGTGCATTTCAGAAGTCTGCCTCCGTTCGGAATATTCTCAGGCCTGTCGGGGGCAAACGCGTTGATTCTGCAGAGGTTCAGCAGGTCTGCAACATCTGTGTCCTCTACCAGACCTCGCTGACGACCCTCACCCAGATCCGCCTGCAGATTCTCACAGGTTTGGAGGCCCAAGGCTGCTGCTTCTGTCTCTCCAATTTGCTAAACAAGTTTTCTTAGAAAAAGTCGATTTTCTTTTCTGGCTTCCGTATTGCAGAAAATAGATTTTTGAAGGAGGGTGTTTTCGAGTTTTTCTCCTTAGAAGGTTGGTACACCTCAGTTAAGGGCTCAGGCCAGCCTCTGTCGTAGCCCTTCCATCTTGTCCCTGTTACCTGGCTCTTAGTTATGAAGTACAATTTTTAAAAATGTTATTTTTTTCTGAGTAGAAAACTCGAAAAGGTAGGGCAGCAGGGAAAAAATACACCACTCTTACTCCCACAGTTCCTGCCTGAGCATATCCTACATATATTATAAATATACTGAAACCGATATGTATCATTTTACCCTTCCCTTTCCATTAATCATCTTACAAGCATTTTATCATGTCACCTCTTCAAAAACCTCATTTTTATTGGCTGCCTGATGCCTCATTGCATGGGGATGCTCAACACTTTTACTTTTTAACTGAGCAAGGAAGAAAGTGCCCTTTGTGAGCACAGAGCAACAAGGGCCTGGTTAGTGTGATCAGAGGATCCTTGTAAGCTGTGAAAGCTGGTCACTGCATAAAGGGTAACAGCTCCTCTGTTGCACTGCATGATTTTTTAAAATCTTCAGTCGCTGCTGCTTCTGTCTTTCACACTTCCTTGATTCATTCATTAAATACTTACAGAGCACTTATGCGTACAAAGCACTGAGGATACAGAGCTGACCAAGACAGCCCAGGTCTCTGCCCCCAGGGAATTGCATTCTAGCAGTGGGGAGAGAAGCAGCACACAGAACCAGAGTCTGTGAACGGGGCACTGAGAAAGCAAGAGACGGAAGCTGGCCTGGGCTGGGCCCGGGTTCCCTGCTCAGCGTCACTGCTGTGCGGGACTAGGCAAGCTTTGTTGTGGGGCCTCTCTTGTTCATTGTAGGCTGCTTTCCAGCCCCTGGCCCAGCACCTTCCTCCCAGTTGTGACAGCCAAACATGGCCAAATGCCCCGAGGCCAGAGGCATTCTGGTTGAGAGCACTGGCCTAGTGGTAGTGACGAAGGTGGAAGCCAGTGAATTCCAGGGTTTCGGGTGTGTTTGGAGATACAGTCTCTGGGTCTTGATGGAGGATTGGACTTGGACAGGTGAGGACTGCAGATTCCAGGGTGGTGCCTGGTTTTTGGCTTGAGTACCTGTGTGGATGGCGACACCATTTGCTGAGCGAGGAAGCCTGGGGTGAGGGGCGGGGGTGAGGACTGTGGAAAGTTGGAAGTTATGCTGGGCTGGGTGAGTGAGATGTCCAGAGGCCTTTGAGTGCACTGTGGGGACATCAGCAGAGGGTTGGAACATGAGGCTTTCGGCAGGTTCCTGAGAGAGGGACTAGCAGGAGGAGTGAGGCCGTGCCTGGGCCCCGCAGCGCTTGAGGGCTTGGGAGCACCTTGGGTGAGAGGATCTCGGGGTTACC
This sequence comes from Sciurus carolinensis, assembly GCF_902686445.1. Lineage (NCBI taxonomy): Eukaryota > Metazoa > Chordata > Mammalia > Rodentia > Sciuridae > Sciurus > Sciurus carolinensis. The sequence continues at coordinate 131,462,469 of NC_062220.1, forward strand.
ATCCGAGTCCAGCTTTTTAGGGTGAGCTCACATCTAAGCTCACTTTCCCAAGTGAAAGAATCCGAAAATAAGTTTCTTGGCCAACATGAAAATACACATTTTTAAGAATAAAAATAAACCCATCTGAAGTGTATGTGACATTTAGTCTGTTCGTTTAGCTGTACACATCTTAAATCAGATTACAGAAAAATAACGTTTGTTATCTTAATGAAGCTGCTTTTCTATTCTCATAATTTACGAAGCATCTCTGTTCATGTTCCTCACGTGCCCCTGAGTCACTGGAGCTCTGCTGGTCCTCTGGCACCTCTATGGGCACAGCTCTCCTCTTCTGTCTGTCACCCAGTGTGCAGCCCTGTTGAGTCAGTGTGTGAGGCTGTGAGTATTTTTGTCTACACCATTAGTCCCATTACATGATGTGAGGATGTTGTTTTTCCTTTTGCCCAGTAGGAGTATATTTATGATCTCCACAATGTAACTACTTACTGTTTCTTTCTTTTTTTTAATATGCTTTTAAATTGTGAGGTTCCTGTATTCTTTGGTGTGTATAACCTGGGCTACCTAAAAAGCATTTATAAGCTAGGCACCTGTATAACCACTAGTATGGTCAAGGAATCTTTACCTTTTAAAGGTTTCTTTATAGCCACATCCTCCTTCCCTTGCACGTGTAAGGTCAAACCTTTAAGGGTAAACGTATCACTCCATGGTACATTTCTTTGACTCCTGTACAGTTCCTTCAGTTCACCTCTAAGCATCTTTATGTAGCATCGATTGAGTCCCCACCCCCTCCCCAGCCTCTTGATTTCTCCCCAAATAGCTCTTCATTCAAAACTGAATTATTCAGGCAGTGCCCTATAAAATGAGAGGAATTATAAGGGCTCCAGTGTAGGTGACTGCTTTTCTGAGGAACGCATCATATATTCAGTGACACTTGGAATTTCAGATCCAGATTTTCTAAGTCACTAGCTGCATTATTAGAATTAAAATATACCAGTGATGTTGGCCTTGGGAAGCAGACTTAGAACATCCTTTGCTTTACCTTTTCTTCCCCCAGGTTAATTTTGTGTGATATTTCAGAGTATCTCTGCTATAGTCATTGATTGCTTTCCTGTTTGTAATGTAGATTAATAGAAGTTGATGAGAGGAGAACTTTGCTAAATGTAGGTGAGCCTGTCAATTGATTTAAGACAGGAGTCAGCAAACTACTGTTTGTGGGCCAAAACCAACCCATCACTTATTTTGTAAATAAACTTTTATTAGAACACTGCTGAATCCAGTCATTTGTGTAATGTCAACTTCTGTGGTCCACTATAGCAGTAGCATTGAGTAGTTGTGACTGTTGAGCTAAACTTGGCCTGAGGAGGCCACCATACTTTGAGTCCTTACCTAATGAACTGCACCCTCACTTAGTGTATAAACTAAATGGAAAACCTGACTTGGGAAAATACTTTGGTAACAAATAGCTGAATCTAAACCAATCATAGCTGCAATCTTCAGTCAACCACAACAGCCAACTGATCAGACAGTGTTCAAATAAGGGAAACACTGAGTTGTAATAAATCCTGCCTGCTTTCAAAGCAGAGCTTTCTGAAACTCTTCTGGTCCTGTAGGCTGCCCCATGTGCCAGTCGTTCTTTGCTCAATTAAACTCTGCTAAATTTTATTTGTCACAACAGAGGCCATCTGGCCTACAAAACCTAAAAATGTTTACTCTCTAACCCTTTCCAGAAAAACTTGCTGATCCCTGACTTAAAACATAATTGCTAAATCATACTTGGGTTCTTTTCCTGGCTCTGACATTTATTGGCTATGGTTTGGGGCAAATTATTTAACCTGTGCTTCAGTTTCCTCCCTTATAAAACAAAGATGACATGGGACTTCACAGGCAGAAAGGAGACAGCGCATGCAAAGTGTTCAGCATGGTATCTGGCACTCAGGAAGCACCATTAAGTGTTGGCTGTTACTATCATTGTGATTCTCATGGTAATAATGCTTTCCCTGATTGCACCTTCTTCTCATGCACAGTAAATGTTCACTAATAGGCTTAAGTGTTTCATTTTCCCAGTGGAAAGAGAAATAACAGACCAGATGGAGCCCCAACCTGAAGCTTGGGTTTCTCTATCCTTTTCCAGGTCTCACTTACCTTGATGACCTGCTGCCCAAACTGTGGGCGTTTATCTGTGAGCTGGGGCCCCACGGAGGGTTAAAGCTCTTCTTGGAATGCCTGAACAATGACACTGAAGAGTCCAAGCAGCTCTTGGCCATGCTGATGCTGTTCTGTGACTGTTCCCGGCACCTCATCACGTAGGTTGACTACTGGGGGGCTGAATACCTTTCCTAGGACTCAGAGAGACCAATGACAATGTCAGGAGGCAAGGACCTGCTGATTCGATCACTGCGTATACATCTGGGCCTGCATGGCAGGATCATGATAAGAATCAGGCAGAAGCCAGGCATGGTAGCATGTGCCGGTAGTTACAGTTAGTGGAAAGCTGAGGTAGGAGGATCACTTGAGCCCAGGAGTTCAAGACCAGGCTGGACAACATAGCAAGAACACATCAAAAAAAAAAAAAAAATGTAGGCAAGAAAACATCGACAAAGCAGGCAGCGTGCACTAGGTATTCAGCAGTTGTTAGTTCCGATCCTTTCAGGACAGCTGGGCAGGACTACCGAGTGTGGACTCTGGGGTCTCCAGGAGGTGGGTTCCCATCACAGCTCAACTGTTTATTCACTGTACTAGTTAGATTAATGGAAAATTCTGGAATCAACTGGGGTGTAAAACCTGGCTCAGCAATTTATTGGGATACCCTGGGCAAGAAATCAAGGAATTCAATCTCTCCGATATTCATTTTTCTCATCTATACATGGGAATAAAAGCAGCACCTGCTTAGTGGGTAGGCAGTAAGGATTAAGAGATAACCAATGCCAAGTGTGTCACATGGTACCTAGCACACAGGAAAAGCCCGAGATGTGTTGACTGTTATTATTGTCATTATTACCTCACTAGCCCTAGGAAGGATGCTTAGCCTCTCTGAGCCTCAGTTTCCTTATTAGTAGCATGGAGATAATATTACCTACCTGATAAAGAATAAATGAGAAAAGGAATGTCAGTACAGTACCAGACATAGAGTGGAAAATTATTAAGTGGTAGTCTCTTTCAGTTTCTTTACTTTTTAAGCTTTTGTATCTACTTGTGTATTTGGTGTTCTTCTAATCCCACGTTTTCCTAAAACGTTGGTGAAGAGTTATAATATAGAATGGACCTCAAGTAATTAAGTTCAGGCTAGAAGACCATAGCAGGAAGGGAGAGGGGACCTGTAGGTGGCAGTTTGGGTGAACGTGGAGGAGGAAGAGGCTCAGTGAGCAGGTGAAGTTGAGAGCAGAGTCTGTAGGGGTTGGGAAAGACACCCTAATGGTTACTCACTGAGTGAAGGGTGACCCAATAGTTGTATTCTCAAGTGTATGGACTGGTTTTAGTAAATTTTCATTTACAACTGTCTCATGTTCATTCATCCATTTATTCTTTCAAACCTTTGTCCTTTCACTCATATACACTTACTGAGTACCACTAGTGTTTGTCCTCAGTGTGGAATGAAGCACCACAGCTTTCCTTAGGAAGCACAGACGCTCAGTCAAGAGCCCTTCTTACCCAGGCAAGAATGAGGCAGGAATTTAGGTGTGAAGTATTCACAGCCAGATTCTTATAAGTAAGAAGAAATGCAAGAGTAGAGCTTTCTTTTTTTCTTAATTGTATTTTTTTTATCTTTTTAGTATGGGCAATTTGAAATAAATAGAAAGCAAAAGTAATAACAAACCCTCGTGAGGTATCACCAGCTTCAGCAGCTGTCAAATCATGACCAGTTTTGCTTCATCTAAATCCCTACCTGCTCTCCTCTTGCAGTGTCTTTGAGGCAAATCTTAGACATCAGATCATTTTATTTCTTAACCTGTTTATTTTTGTCTGGTAAGCAGGAAGATCTTGTTTCTTTCCCTTTTTCTGTGGGAAATACTAAATAATTTTGTCTGATTTAGGATCCTTGATGACATTGAAGTTTATGAAGAACAAATTTCATTCAAACTAGAAGAGCTGGTCACCATCTCCTCTTTCCTGAACTCTTTCGTGTTTAAGATGATCTGGGATGGAATTGTAGGTAAGGTAGAGGTGCACACCAACATTTGATGCTGCTCCCAGGGAGGCTAACGACTCTTGTGACATCAACTGGTCCTTTGCTTTATTAGCTGCCAAAGTTAATAAAAATGCACATTTAAGCCAGGCGTGGTAGCTCATGCCCATAACCCCAGCAACTCGTGAGACTGAGTCAGGAGGGTCACAGGTTTGATGGATCAGCAACTTAGCAAGACCCTGTCTCAAAAAATAAAAAGGGCTGGGGATGTGGCTCAATGGTAGAGCACCCCAGGTTCATTCCCCAGTAGCATGCAAAAAAAAAAAAAAAATCTATTCCTATAACTGAAAGTTTTATTTCTTCACTTTCTAAGACCTCTTAAGAGAATAGTGTACTTCTGGAAGCCTCCATCAGGATTTGCCTGTAAGTGTCAAGGACGATTAATGATGATGAACTTTGCCCTGAATATTCGTTGATTTCCTTGAATATAAGTGCGCGTGTGCCAGGACGCACTTCAGATGAGAGCCCGCCTGCTGAGGCGTTCCTAGGCGTGCAGTGCGGCGCTCCTTAGAGTAAAGAGGGCCTCCGACCAGTGCCAGTGGGAGCCAGTGTGAGTGTCTGCCACACCACGGCCCGCTGACTCTCAGGACGTTCCCGGGGCCTTTCCGTTCCTTTCGTCCTGTAGAGAATTCAGAGTAAGGGAGGTCCAGGTTTGCCGAGGACTACAGGAAGCCAGAGCCGTCCTCCCGTCCCTCCAGCTCTCGCCCTGCTCCTGTGAGTGTGACTGTCCCCATTTTTTGCCTGCAGAGAACGCCAAGGGTGAGACCCTGGAGCTGTTCCAGTCTGTCCACGGGTGGCTGATGGTACTCTACGAGCGGGACTGCCGCCGGCGCTTTGCCCCTGAGGACCACTGGCTGCGGAAGTGAGCACCGGGGCAGGGCCTCCGTGTCGCTGGCTCATCCTGTCCAGGACGGAGGGCCTTTTCCTGCTCCATCCTGGCCGCTCCCGCTCCTCTGGAAAGAGCTGCTGTTCTGTGAAGTGCCTGTCGGGATGCATCCCCAGCAGTCACTCTACTGCACCAGTAGGATTAGTTCATTAATGGCGACAAAGCCAGATCACATTTGGCAGCTGTTTCTTATCCATACTGAGAAGAGGGGATCTGCAGCTGACCTGAACAATGGGGTGGTGAAAACTGCTTTCGGGGTTTGGGGGGTGGGCAAGGGGGCAAGGCAGCAGTCCTCCAGCAGCAGCTAAACTTCAGAGCTCAACTTTTAGGTTACCCCTGCAGCTCTGATACCAGAGCAAGGCCTCGCAGACTTTGACTCTGAGGGACAGATGACTCTTGGCCCTGTGGACCTGCATCTGTTGCAGCCACTGCCTCTGCTTTTGCAGCATGAAGGCAGCCATAGACAGTGCATGCCGCTCCCACAGAACTTTCCAAAGGCAGCCAGCTAGCCCGCCAGCTTGGCCTGTGTGCTGTAGTTTGTGAATCCTGTGCTAGTGTAGTTTTAATAATCCCAAACCCATGTCTTTCTTCTTAAGGGATCTCAAACCTAGTGTGCTCTTCCAAGAACTTGACAAGGACCGAAAACGGGCACAGTTGATCCTGCAGTACATCCCACATGTCATTCCTCACAAAAATGTGAGTCGCACTCAGAGCTGGGCTCCTGGTATGTTTCTGTTCCACGTGGTCCCTGACTCCCCATCGTTACAGCAGTTGGAAATGCCTGAATGAGATTATTGATTTTGCAAATGCAGCGGTGGTATTTCTTAGGCAGTGGCAGGTTACACCAAGTTTGAGGGGGCCGGATGGAGAAGGCAATGTGAAGTGGCATGTGGGTGGAGTGGGATGTGTGCCACAGGGCTTGGTGCCATGGGAGCTCAGGCAACCAGGCTTCTTTTTTTTTTTTTTTTTTTAATTGTAAAAAATGGGATACATTTTGATTCTCTGTCCATGGAGTCAAGGCATACCATTTGTGTAATCATAAATTTACCCAGGGCAATGTTGTTTGATTCATTCTGCCACTTTTCCCCCCTCCCCCCCCACCCCTCTTTTCCCTCTATACAGTCCTTCCTTCCTCCATTCTTGCCCTCCTCCCTAATGCTAACCCCTCCCACTCCCCATTATATGTCATCATCTGCTTATCAGCAAGATCATTCATCCTTTGGTTTTTTGAGATTGGCTTATCTCACTTAGCATGATATTCTCCAATTTCATCCATTTGCCTTCAAATGCCATAATTTTATCATTCTTTATGGCAGAGTAATATTCCATTGTATATATATGCCACAGTTTCTTTATCCATTCATCAATTGAAGGACATATAGGTTGGTTCCACAATCTGGCTATGGTGAATTGAGCAGCAATGAACATTGATGTGGCTGTATCTCTGTAGTATGCTGACTTTAAGTCCTTTGGGTATAGACCAAGGAGTGGGATAGCTGGGTCAAATGGTGGTTCCATTTCAAGCTTTCTGAGGAATCTCCATACTGTTTTCCAGAGTGGCTGCACTAATTTGCAACCCCACCAGCAATGTATGAGTGTGCCTTTTTCCTCACATCCTCGCCAAAACCTGTTGTTGCTTGTGTTCTTGATAATAGCCATTCTAACTGGGGTGAGATGGAATCTTAGGATAGTTTTGATTTGCATTTCTCTTATTACTAGAGATGTTAAACATTTTTTCATATATCTGTTGATTGCTTATACATCTTCTTCTGTGAGGTGTCTAGAACCAGGCTTCTTGCAGAGTAAGGGGAAGGGATTAGAGAGGGCTCCACTGCAGGAGTGGACAGGGCTTACAGGTCCAGGGTGAGAGAGAAGCCAGACCTCTGGTATGGTTGGAGGAAGCAGAAGTCAAAAAAAGCTGAGAGGTTAATAGGAGGTAGAGCAAGAAGGGCCTTGTAAACCGAGGCTAGGAGCTTAGATTTCAGCCAAAGCCACTGCAGGGTTTTAAGCTTAGGAGGTGTTGGGACAGAGCTGGAGGCAGAGGGTGCTAACGCTAGCTGGCCTGTGCTAGAGGCCACCACCGTAGATAGATGACCGAGTCGATAGGCTAAGGAGCTAGCACCTGAGACCTTGAGGCTGATTACATTGGGAGAGCAAGGAAAGGGGAAATGGAGACGTGCCCAGGCTTCCGGCTTGGTGCCTGGGTGGGCCATCCCTGAGGTAGAAACGGCACGGGCAGGTCTGTGATGTGGTGGTGAGTTCAGTTCTGAGTGGGTGGGGGCACGTGGCTGTGGCTCCTGATGGCTCCGGAGCTCAGGAGGGGGCCTGAGCTCTGTGGGCAGCACTCAGCTTTCCTGCCTGCGCTTGTGATGTGGAACAACAGGGATCAGGTGGAGAGGTCCTGTGGGGCTGTCACTTAAAGAGCTGCTAAGAGGAGAGAAGGAGGGATCTGAGCAACGGGGAACCAGGAGACTGGTGTCACATCCCAGGGAACGAGATTTGGGAAGGTTTGGGTACTGTGGTGAGAGCTTCCAGGATGTGTGGGAAAAATTGCTCACATCCCTGGGAAGCCGCTGGCACTCAGCAGCACCTGCCAGTGTGACAGTACTGTGCCCTCTGGGAAGATCCTAGTAGTCTGGAGGGGCCCTTTCTTTTCTTACCTCTCTTTTCTGTTCTTTCTTTTAAAATAGACATATTTTTAGAGAGCATAAATCCCATTTTTGTATATTAAATCTCACTTTTGAGAGATACTTAGTTCTCACTGCTTCATTTTGGCCTTGACTTTAATATCCACGGTTGCTGTTCATCCCCCTCAAGCAGTGGTATGCAAACAAGTGGCTGTTCACATTCTCACTGCACACGACAGCCTCCAGGAACAAGGGCACCTTCCGGAGAGCACTTGGTCCAACTCGCCTTCCTTGAGGGAGTCCCAGCAGGGCCCCTGGCCCACAGAGAAGGCCCAGCTCTGCAAAGCAGACCACTCGATGGCCGAGCTCTTCCACGAGGTGGAACGGTCTTCCTCATCTGAGGCAGGTCCACTTCTGACTGCTGCTCTTGGTCTCGGAACCACCCCCAAGGGTGGCATCTTTGATCTGGGGAATAAATCCCTTGAGATTCACACACAGTTCTGCTTCTGAGTCTGTTTTCCAAGTGTAGTGGCTTCAGCTGCTCCAGCTGTCCTCGTCTCGAGCAGTCTCTGACTCCTCACCTCCTGGTTGGGTGGCAGCCCCTCATCTCAGCCCTTGAGTCTGAGCTCAGCCTCTGACGCTAGCATTTCGTATTGCATCGTCTGGAATCTCCTTGCCGGGTGTCCGTCCACAGGTGCCAGGAGTTACCAAAGGCTACGTTAAGTATTTGCGAATGCAGCAGAACACCAGGGGAACCTCTAGTTCAGGCTAGCTCATGAGTTCAGCCGTCAGTTACGCTGCGTTCTTTTCAAGGATGACGTAATTGCAAAGCTAAGTTTTAGGAATGAAATAAAAATACTTTATATTTCAATTTATGTGCATTTAAAAAATACAACTACTAAGTTCTTAAAAGATAAACACTTTTAAAGTTGTTAGAACCCAACTGCCTAATAAACAGATCTGCTAGGGATTTTTGGTCTAGGAAGGCCATAAAAAAATTACCGAGGTCCCGGGGGTGCCATGAAGAGCTAGTACAGGAATGCCGAGGTGAGCTGGAGCGACTGAGTCCAGGCCAGGTGCTGGCCATTATTTTTCCTTTGGGGAATTTTGCTTAAGGTCATCATCAAGGCTATTGGTCCTTGGCTCCTAAAATTTCCTCCCTTGGGAGGAAAAGGAAAAATACTAGGGAGTGATATTGACCAAGTTATAGTGTTACGTCATGCATACATACGAATATATAACAGCAGCTATTATGTGTAATAACCATCAATAAAAAATATTGCACCACTATTATGTATAATTACAACGTATCAGTAAAAAAAAAAAAATGGGAAAAAATAAAATTCCTCCTTGGGAGGAGAGGGCCCTTCCTCATCTCCTGGCCCCTGTCCTCCCTGTGATCACACCAGCCCTGGGGGGTCAGGCTTGCTGTGTTCTGAGTGGCAAGGGCTCTCCTGTTGTCTCCTCCCATCTGCAGCCTCGCTTCCCTCCCTTGGGAGTGTAGGCTGCCGTCCACCACTGCGGGTCTTGCTGGGGTGCCCAGGAGGGCAGCAGGGTCCCTCAGCCGTACCGTTGTGCCCTCCCTTCCACGCTGCACCTCCCCTCGTTCTTGAGCTAACTCCGCTGGGCAGCTTTCTGTTTCCCTTAACGTTTTTAAAAGCCTCAGCTCTGCTTGCTCACACCCCGCGTTTCACTCGCTGTCCTCACCATCTCGCTTTCCCCTCTTTACTTGTGACTCGTCTCCCAGCTGGTACGCAAGGCCTGGCCTTCTTGTTTCAGCCCAGAGAACCTAAGCGATGTGGGGTGGCCAGGCTGTGTGGTGTGGTGGTCCGTGAGTGGGCTCTGGATTTGAATCTGGCTCACTAGCTATGTGACCTCATCTGCAAAATGGGAATGATGTCTACCCAGATGTCTGCCGAGGATCCTGAGGCCCCGGCCCCTTGAAGGCTGGATAAGGTTGCCTTGGACCTCCTTCCACACCCTGTGGAAGTCAAGAGACTTGCATGTGGAAGTCCAGAAGCCAGTACTGTTGCGGTTGGCTTGGTCTCTGCAGCTTCGCTATCTGCCCACACTGGTTTGACTGGAGAAAACACCCATCTTCACTTCATGTTCCATAAAACAGCCCCTGTTGTTCAGGTGACCATGCTAGAGATTTGGGGTCACTGGAAACAGTTGTGTCACATGCCACATGACTTCAGTACCTATTCTGGGAAGTCCCACAGCAGCTCCATCACACTAGGGAAAGGTGTGCACATTCTTTGGCCATATTGCAGGCCCTCCTCGCTGGGTCCTCATCCACTCTTCCCCTCTGCCTGGCCCTGGCGCCCTCAGAGCTTTCGATGCTGCTCAGAGCGCTTCCGTCCGTTTCTAAACTCGAGATCCCTTGTTGAAAAGTGGTCCCTCCCTGAACACCTCCCACCCTCTTCTGCTGCCGTGGGCAGTTGCTTTTTCTGCTAATAACTATAATTTCACAGAGTTAATATAAGGATTAAGTGAACACACACTAACCTCCCCCTAGTGGACCCTATACTATTATTATGATTGTTTTTGCTCTTATTCATGTTACTAAACTCCTAACTTTTAGGGAGATTCCCATTTATTAAAAAAAACTGTGAAGCCAGACGTGGTGGCATTTACCTATAATCCCAACGATTCAGGAGGCTGAGGCAGGAGGATGGCAAGTTGGATGCCAGCCTCAGTAATTTAAAAAAGCCCTAAGCAACTTATTGAGACTCTGACTCAAAATTAAGAAAACCTAAAAATTAAAAGGGGCGGGGATGTGGCTGAGTGGTTAAGTGCCCCTGGGTTGAATCCCTGCTCCCCGCCCCCCCCAGAAAAAAAGCAAAGACTAAAGGCGAACCCTCTGTGGTTGGGGTGTACGTTCACTCAGCTGACTTCGTGAATTACGCTCTTCTGAAGGGGCTCGTTGCCGGGCACAGGGACAGGTACCTGTGGTCCCGGCTGCTAAAGAGGCTGAGAGAAAGGAGGATTGGTTGAGCCCAGAAGTTTAAAGACAGTTTGGACAACAGAGTGAGATCCTGCCTCTTTAAAGAAAAAAAATACAGTAAGCTGGGCACAGTGGTGCATGCCTGTGACCCCAGCAACTCAGGAAGGTCCCAAGTTCCAGGCCAGTCACAGCAGTTTAACAAGACCCTGTCTCCAAATAAGTAAGAAGGGCTGGGGGCGGAGCTCAGTGATGCCCCTGGGTGCAATCCCCAGGTCTAGGGGAAAAAAATACAATAAAGAGGCTCATCACAACCTTTCGGCGAAGGAGAAAGGGTTCCAGTCCAGTAATAATTGAGAAGTATTACTGGTGGGACTGGGGTGTGCTTGAGGGCACAGGGGTGGCAGACGGAGGCCAGAGACCTTTGTACTGAAGGATCGTTTTTCGCATGTCTGACATTGGGAAAAACTGTCTTTGAATTGTTGCTGTGTTTTAAATTCGTGGTATTGATTTCCTCTGAGGTAGGTGCAGCTGTAGAAAGCAGCCTCTAACTTGTTCTGCCGCCAGGTTCCTGCTGTGGGTTATTGACTGCGGGGGAATGATTTTCTCCTGCTCTGTTCCTCCCTGGACAGCATTAGACAGAACTCTCTTCCTGGAACATTTCTCCCTTGGCATAAGTTCTCCCATATTTCTAATTCCCACAAGTGCTTCCGGGCACATTTCCTGTTCTCACAAGACTCCACTGACCAGCAGCACACACCAGGGCATCCCATTCTGGTTACGTTATGTCTTCTGTGACTTAAATTTCAGCAGTTTTGTGGGGTGGTTTTTGTGGAAACATCAGTTTTGATCTTTTTCCGATCTCATCTTTGCTCATTTCAGAGAGTTCTCCTGTTCCGAAACATGGTTACCAAGGAGAAAGAGAAACTGGGGCTCGTGGAAACCAGCTCCGCCTCGCCCCATGTCACTCACATAACTATCCGTCGTTCCCGGATGTTGGAGGTGAGTGGTGAGTCCTGCAGAGGCCCCTCACAAAAGTGTGCCCTGTCAGGTAGGGTGGTGGCCTGTTGCCCGTGGGCGGTTGTGATCACTTCTTGCTCTCATAACTCTGGAACCAAGACTCCAGGAGTGGGAAGGGGGTCATTTGTCCTGTTGGCTGCTCAGAACAGCTGCTTGATTAAACATGTCCTCACGCCTGGGGACCCACCGTGTCTTTCTTGGCCCTGTGAGGGTCCTAGGCTAGAGTGTCAGGCTCCCCGTGTCTATGAAATGAGGACAGGATCTCCACCACAGTGGCCACGCCACTCCTCCGACTCCATCTCCCAGAGGCACTCTGCCCAGATCGCTACCTGAGAACGCAGCAGAGGGGAAGCGGGGGGTTAAACCCCCCGAGCCACACAGAGAATACAGCTATCACAGAGCTGGGAGGTCTTTGTAGATGACCTGGTTGCCCACCTATGCCAAATCCAGAGTCCAGGGTTGTGCAGAGACCTCCTGTGAGTTAGGAACTGGTAGCCTGTCCTCAAGTATTTTACCTTTGTGTCCAAAATTAAGTGCTGATTTGTTACGGCGTGAGTGGCAAGGCCTGTGGAAGCCTATCATAAGCAAGTATGCTCTGCAAAATAGGGTTTTCAACACTGTGACTACAGTCTACTAGAACATTGTTGTAGTCAGTGGGCCTCCCGGTCACAGCTGTGCTGTCCAAGCTGCACCTCCCCTGGGGTCTTAGAGGGCACAGCCTGCCTGTCCCTGTCAGTAAGGGCGTTGATGACTGAGCCACAAATCTCCATTCCCACGAGGAGCTCGGCTTGATTTGTTTGCTGTGCTTGCTCGTAGACCTTTTATCACACTCTGGCCACGGTTCCTTGTTTGAACGTTCTGCCAGAGTGAGACGGTCAAGGGATCTTGCCACAGCAAGGGCCACATGGCAGCCACCAACACGTGGCCTCGGACAGCGGCCCTTCCTCTCGTGTCTTCATTTCCTCCAGCAGTACGTTTGGACCACCTTTGCTCCTCCTCACTGGCAGCTCATTTAGCTCCGCCGACCCCTGGTGATTGACACCAGGAGCTGTTAGCAGAGGCAGTGGGTATTAGTTGATGGTTTTTTGAAACTGTTCTATTTAGTTACACATGACAGCAGAATGCATTCTGAGTCATTGTACACAAATGGAGTACTTTTCATTTCTCTACTTGTACACCACTAGTGGATCATACATGTACATAGGGTAATGATGTCTGTCTCATTCCACCGTCTTTCCTTCCCCCTCTCCTCTCCCCTCCCCTCCTCATTTCCCTCTACACAATCCAGAGTTTCCCCATTCTTCCCTTACCCATCCCTCTTGGTTATGTATTGGCATCCACTTACCAGAGAAAACATTTGGCCTTCGGTTTTTTGGGATTGACTTATTTCACTTAGCATGATTTTCTCTGCCTCCATCCTCTTACCTGCAAATTCCATAATTTTATTCTTTATGGCTGAGTAGTATTCTATTGTGTACATATATCACAGTTTCTGTATCCATTCATGTGTTGAAGGGCATAGTTGATGTTTTTGTCATTCTTAAAAGTAGAGATAAGGAACTTAAGTGCCCACAGGGACCCCCTAGGTCATGTGCATGAGCAGAGCTAGCGGGGCTGTCTCATCCCAGGAGTGTTTTGTCTGCATGATAAACAAATAGAAATAGTCTCCATTTTCACTCTTCCCTTCCATTTCTGTTGAAACATGGCCCTCTCCCTTGTGTACCTGTACTTAAGGAAAGCAGTCCCCATGAGGGATAACTGGCATCCAGCTTCAGTGTCAGGGAGCAGTGGAGATGGATGGGCAGGTGCATGTGCCTCTCCCCAAAGAGGCCAGCTCTATTCCGGCCTTCCTGACTCGCCACATGGAGGTGTGAGCTCCAGAGTGCTCTGAATTTTTAAAGAAGAGACCAAAATTCTGGGTTTTATTGTAATCCTCAGATTGTTTGTTAAGAACTGATTAAATTTTGTAAGATCAGCTATTTCCCATTGAGCCACTAGTTTGCAATCTCTGCTTTGACTCAGAAGCAGATAAAACTCCCTTCTCCATCACTTTCTTTGTCAGACTCAGACATGGTGCCCCTGACTATAAAAGTCCTCAGGCCCGCCACTTGTCAGTGTGGCCAGCACCCTCCCTCTGGAAGAGTCCAGTGGCGTAGACTAGCAGCTCCTGAGAGTGACAAATTCTTCCTTTCTCTGATCGAGCCTGGTGGCTTAAGGAAATTCACTTGGCATCCTGGTCCTGCAGGACCCACTTCTTAAAACGCTTCCCTCAGAGAGCTCAGAGGAGAGCTGCTGTCTTAAGTTCTGGGCAAAGTCCTTTTCCTCTTTCCTTTCCACGAGAACATTCTTTGTCCTGGAATTGTATTAGGAAGAGAGAGCAGTGTCCATTCAGTTACCTGATCACTTTCCTGGAGCGGGAGTTTGGTTATTAGTGCTCGAGCGCCCAGTGGCCTTTGCTTGATATGGACACAAGGGGGCATCAGGAAGCTGCCATCAGATGCATGCCGGCCGGAGCTTTTATTCTGCCTCCTCCTCCAGAGTCTGGAAGGTTGTGCTGCTGAGAGGCATCCAGGGTTAGTCCAAGACCCGTAGGAAGGCTCCCCACAGGGTGCACCTGGGCTGGAGCTCTGGGGTTTCAGAACTGGAAGGAATCTCAGTTCTCATCCAACCCCTCCCCTCGCCCTGTCAGAGGCAGAAATGAGGCCAGAGAAACAGTCTCAGTCAAGGTCACTCAGAAATCAGTGACAGAGCCAGGCTTCCCTTTCCCAGCTCAGTGTTCCCTGCATCTGCCCGTTGAGGTGAGGAGAGGAGCAGTGGCTTACCCACACCTCCCCTGCACAAGCACACCAGGTCCTGAAGGACAGGAACTATGGCAGGGGGCAAATTCTTCTCCACCGCTTTTTTTTTTGGTACTGGGGATTGAACCCAGGGGCACTTTGGCCCTGAGCCACATCCCCAGCCCTTCTATTTATTTTTTCATTTTGAGACTGAGTTGCTTAGGGCCTCGCTAAATTGCTGAGACTGGATTTGAACTCATGATCCTCCTGCCTCAGCCTCCTGAGCCATGGGGATCACAGGCCTGTGGCACTGGGCCTGGTTCAGCCTGTTTCTTCCCGCCTAAATTCTTTGCCCCCACCACCACTCTCGGGGTATAACCTTGATTCCTCATCCAGATTCTCAAGATCCTGTGTGATCTCAGGAAAAGCACCAGAGCTGAGGGATGGGGGAACTTGCATTTTTCATTTTATAATGTTTCATACATTTAGCTTTTGCCCCCTGAACTAAAAGATACTCGTAGCATTAAAAGAGAAGGAAAGAGATCTATCTTGTCCCAGTTTTTTTCACTCTTTGTCTGATGGCCAGGAGCTTGTCGTGACTCGCTTTGTCTGAGCCCCGTCTGGCTGCTGCCTGTTCTCTTGAGGACAGTCTCTCCTTGACAGAGAGCAAAGCTGGCACATCCCCAGAATAAATCTTTCCTTTAACAGGCCCTCTTTCGAAAGCAAGTGGCTCCTGCAGTTACACTGGGAAAGCGTCCGCAGGGGAGAGGGAGCCCGGGGAGGCAGCCCTGAGGCCCGCAGCAGGCGGTGGCCCTAAAGGCTGCAGTTCTGTCTTGGCAGGATGGCTACGAGCAGCTGCGGCAGCTCTCCCAGCATGCCATGAAGGGCGTGATCCGCGTGAAGTTTGTCAACGACCTCGGCGTGGACGAGGCTGGGATCGATCAGGACGGCGTTTTCAAGGAGTTCTTGGAAGAGATCATCAAGAGGGTGTTTGACCCGGCACTTAACCTGTTCAAGGTGGCTGCGGGGGTGTGCGTGGGGCTGGCAGCCGCCAAGCGTGGCGTGATGGGTGGGAAGTGAAGACAGGCCACTGACCTCCCTGCCCCTCCCTGTCCTTTGGCCTGGCAGACGACCAGTGGGGATGAGAGGCTGTACCCCTCGCCCACATCCTATATCCACGAGAATTACCTGCAGCTCTTCGAGTTCGTGGGCAAGATGCTGGGGAAGGCCGTGTATGAGGTAGGCACCGCAGGGGCGTGAGGCGGGCATGTCCGCGGGCTTCACGTACGTCCCTGTCAGTCAGCCGGCTGTGGGACAGCCTGTCATCTGGGTAACTTCCAGGAGAGGGGCAGAGACCAGGGATGGTTGACGTAAATGCTGGGTGTTCTGCACAAGTTGTCTCATCGAGTTCTCAGCAGCCTTGTGATGAGCCGCTGATGCCTCTTTATTTAGGGATGAGAGAACTGAGGCTTCGAGGAGCCACTTGCCCAGAGTCGCCTCACTAGATCGGTGGTAGGAGCAGAACTCAAGCCCAGGCCCCCCGAGTGCCAAGCCAGCCCTGTTCCCTAAGGTGTGAGGAGCCATGTGTGTGGCTCCTCGCCAAGAAGTGTGGCCTCCCGGCTGTTCTGGACAGCTTCCCCTTCTCCCAGGCCTCCCTGTCCCTTACCTGACAGTTACTGCAGTGATGAGAGCCGTTAGGTGGATCTCATCAGGTCACTGTCACGATTTGAGTGACCGACCTTATGAATCTCTACAGTCTGCTCCATTCCTTTCAGCCCTTGTCACAGTTCAGTCCCTACACGTTTCTTGTGACATCTTACAGTGGCTACCTAGCTATGTCCCTGCTCCCTATCTTCCTCCTGTCCATTCCCCACATAAAGTGTAACTCTGTCACTTCGCCGCTTTGAGCCCTTGAGATAGGACACGGACTGCAGTGAGCTTCCAGGGCCCTTCCTGACCTGGCCCCGCGGCTGCCCGCCTGCCCTCACAGCAGAGCTGTGGCCACCCCAGGGCCTGCCTGTGGTGCTTCTCTAGGCCTAACTTAGACATCTCTTTCTGGAAGCTTCCCTGCCTGAGACAGAGCCTGTCTCTGTGCCCATGGCCCACATATGTCCCTGCAGTACAGGGAGCCTGGCAGAGGTTGACGCTGCGCTTCAGTCCCGTGACCGACAGGCTTCTGTGCCCATTCACAGTGAGAAAGCTGACCATGCTGGCCTGGCTGCAGCTGAGCTGGGATCTCATCCCTGGCTGTGGCTCCAAAGCCTGTGCTGGTAACCACCGCACTCTGAAGTTCCCGGGGGACACTGGACTGTTTGTTCAGCGAGGGGAGGCGTAGCTCTCCAGCTCGAAAACTTAGGAGGGACCTAGAGATGCCATCGGGGTTACCTGTGCAACCTGAGCTGCCCTAATCTGGTCACCGAGCCGGAATCCTGGACAGTGGAGTCACAAGCTTTGTGTCTTACAGGGAATCGTGGTGGATGTGCCCTTCGCCTCCTTCTTCCTGAGCCAGCTGCTCGGGCACCACCATAGTATCTTCTATAGCTCTGTGGATGAACTTCCTTCTCTGGACTCGGAGTTCTATAAAAACCTCACCTCCATTAAGGTTAGTGCAGAAGGGTGGGCAACTAAGCCAGGCCCGCAGGCTCTGCTTCTCCCTGAAGCTGCCGGGTCCACGTCCTTCTGGCACTCCCCCAGGAGGATGAGTGGCCCTTGCTTCAAGCCGTGAGCAGCCACAGTTGTTACTGCCCTGGCAACACCTCAAGGAAGGCTCCTGAAACTCTTCAGGATAGGGCTCCTTGGCTCTGACCTTTCCCCTTCTCTGTTCCCTTAGCGCTATGATGGGGACATTGCTGATCTGGGCTTGACACTGTCATATGATGAGGATGTCATGGGTCAGGTAAGTTGCTCCTTCCTGCCCTCTGTGGGTTTCCTGAGACCTGCCCAACTTGTGTTTCCCTGGGAAAGACATCTAGGAACTGAGGATGGTCTCTTGTCCCCCCCACATCCCTTCTCCCACCCGGTCAAGTGAGAAGGCTCCAATTTTCCTTCCATGTGGACCAGGCCTCTGTGTGCTCATCCCTTAGAGAGTCCCCACAGAAGTGCCACTTCACTCACGTGGCACCTTAGGGTCAGTCATGATGGAAGCAGGTTCCCCATGTTTAGGGCTGCTTTTCATGTTGAGGCTGAGCCATTGCAAATGGAGACTGACTTGAAGCTGGGAGACGCAACCGGAGAAGTCCTGTCCGTGTTTACACTCGGCAAGGGCAAAACAAGAAATCATGGCAGTGAACATGTTCCCACTACAGCTTGCCTTTTGGCTTGCCTCTAAAGTGTCCAGTGGAGACACCTGTGAGGCTCTGTGCACCATACCATGAGCTTGTTGGTGCAGAGGTAGCTTCTTGGACTCAGGCTTGTGTCATCTCAGAGAGGTCGTTTTCCTTATCTTACAAAAGTATCATTTACCAAACACGAATGCTTTACTGGATCCTCATACCCCACCCTCCTCCCGAAGGCCCTGAGCAAGCTGGCGTGCACGGGCCCGAGAAGCCTGGGAGACGGAAACCCTGGTGCCGTGCGTTGGCCTCAAGTCTCCCCAACTCATCTGGCCACCAGACTCTTCTTTCAGAGAAAGTGGCTATCTGACAGAATGATTCTCCAGACTGGCTCAGTCAAGGGGTTCGCTGAAACCCTCTGTGGGAAACACCGGGTTAGGTGGAACGTGAGCGGGAAATTCAGCTGTGATGTGAACATAAAGATGAAACCACCATGCCAGTCCTGGAGGGGGTCCCTGCAGGCCTGTGTCCCCCTAGACTTTTTCCCATGGGCATATATATTTTTTTTCCAGAAGTATTACCATGCCCTGTATACTGTTGTACAGTCTTTTTTTTCCTCCTCATTAAGTATACACTTAATGTATACACTCACCGTGTATTTTGATAGCTGCACAGTATTCCCGAGTATGGTTGTACCAACATTGATTTAACATCCTGCGGGGTCCTGAATACCACCAGGTTTCCCTCTGTGATGTGCTGGGGCCTTCAAACGTCGAAGAAGGATCAGTGAGAAGAAGCCTTTTGTATTGCTCACGTAGGGTCTGCTTGTTGATATTTTAGCTCGAAGGTTTTGTGAAAAAATGATTGTTCCCAAACATACCATCTTAATTCCGTTGTTATTGTGGACATTGGTGTCAGGCCCTTTCATCTTGAGGAAGCTTTACTTCCACATTAGAATTCTCTCTAGTAATTACTCCCCGTCTTCTCCTCAGCTTGTTTGCCATGAGCTGATTCCTGGAGGGAAGACCATTCCTGTTACAAATGAAAATAAGTGAGTATAGCAATTCGATTTTAAGGTCCCCACTTAGAAGACTTCATCCTGGCTCTCCAGGCTTACCTGAGAATTTGTTAAGATAGATTGAAATAGAAAGAGGCCATAAATATCATCATGGAATTTACCAGTTATTGTTCATAGGCCAGAATTGTATTAAATTCAATTTGCAAAATAAGAATTGACAATTTATTTTTTGCAGTAGCTCTTCTAAGGTCAGAGGCACCAGGCCAGGGCATTCTGGGGAAGGTGATGGTGACCCTGGATGCAGTCAGATGAATCCCGAGCCATCTAAGCACACTCTTCCTGAACCCACGAGTGCACAGAGGCAGGGACACCTTGGAGAGACAGCTCACACTGGGATGACAGCATGTGGCGGTTGTAGAAAATGCTGTTCTTGAGAAGACGCAGTGATGAATTGGGAATTGAGGAAGATGCTGAGGCCCGGCAGCTGTTGTCACGATAACGTGCTTTTTAGGAATCTGTCATAAATGTCAAACCTTTTGGTCCCTAGAAGCAAACCCCCTCAATGCACTCTCTGCCCACCTAGCCCTATTCTTGCCTAATTAAAACAGGGGAACTTGGCATGAGGAGTAGATGTCAGGCCTCTTGTCAGTCTTTTGCTGTCAGGCTCAGCTGGGATTGAACTACTAATCTGGGCGTCAGTCTTCTCAGTGACAGGTGAGGGCTCAGTCCCACCTGGTGAGTCATCTGGATCAGGTGCGTGTTACAGTCCAGTGTTCCTCAGCATCCTGTCCTTTCAGATTGGGTGCTTCAGTTGGTCTGTGTGCTTGGGGAATTTTTTAACTCAACTGTCAGAACAGTCAGAAGAACTGACTCTGATTTATCGTGATTGAAATACACCAGCTTTGCCGCTTGGCCACGGGGCCCTAGTTTGAAAACTTTGAAAGAACAGGGAGCACGGGTTGAAGGGACTGCCTTCAGGAGGAGACTGGACCCAGACTTGAGCATCGGCGAGAGCAGGGGTCCTGGTCCTGCCTGAACGCCACCCTAACCATTTCTCCAGAAGGCTGCCTGTGAAATGTCATGCTGAAACAGCTTCCAGGATGTCTGGCTGAAGAGAAGGACTTATCAGTGAGAGCCGTGGTCACATCATTGGATATGTGATACGGCTCCCCCAGGGCCACCTTTGCTGGGAGCCATAGCATGGGCGCAGCGGGTTGAGCTGTGCAGACCCGTGGCATGTAGATGCTGGCTGAGAAGGTGGGTCTGTGCAAACTGTTGGAGTGAGGCTCCTGTCCTGCTGTGAGACCTAACACGGAAACTCATTTCACAAACTCCTGTGTTCAAAGCCTGACACTTCAGGAAGGACCAGGGTGTTCAGTCCTGTAGGCTGACCCCAAAGTGTCCCCTGCTCGAGGAGTGGTATTCCCTCTCCCACTTCTGGGTGTTGACGCTTCCCATGCTCCCTCCCTCTCTTCCCTCACCTCCCCAGAAGCTAAAACAGTATTAGTAAGCTGCTCACAGACCACATGGAAGGAGTAGCAATGAGAGAAAAACTCATATTTTAATGTATTAATGTACAGATTTGCTACTGGATTTTTAAAAATAGGAATGTTTTCAAGGTCATTATCTTACACCTGAACATTGTGGGGCAAAACCAATTTATTTGAACTGTACTTCTTTGGAATTTGAGAGTCGTACTTAGGCTGGGTTCAGGTTCTTTAAACCCTGAGTAAATGGTTTGCTAAGAAATCAGTGATGCCAGGAAGCCTGTTCAGATTACTCCCTGTGGTGCTGGATGGGACCAGGGTGTTTGTAAACGCCAACCCGCGAGACCCTCTCAGCTGGGCAGTTGCTCTGGCTTCCTGGTTGAACGGAGGCGTAACCTAACTGTGTGGAAAGCATCCTGCAGGTCTGCCTTTTCATGACTTCAGACTCTTGGGCCAGATCAGCAAGGTTTAGACCAAGGATGCAACATAAAACGGTTGTTCTCCACTTTGTTGGAGGACTCAGTCGTGTCACAATCAGTTGTGTCTAGGAGGCTGAGATTAAATAGAAGCTCAAAAAGTACCTTCTGTACAAGGAGGACCCTCCTCTCACCTGTGAGAATGTCTCGCTTCAATTCCTGATGTAGTGGGAGGGTCCTGGTAAGTGAAAGGGAGTGTACCCTTGGGCACACACACAGCGGCACAGTGTGCTAAAGCACTGTCACCATGGTGGTCATTGTCCTTGGGCTGGAGAAATGCTCTGGTACTATTTGTGTTTTTTAACATGGGTCAGAAATGACCAGACTCATCTTTTAGCCCACTGGTTACAGCCTGCCCTGTCCTCTTAATTTCTGTCGCTTTCTTTCCTTGTTAACAGAATCAGTTACATCCATCTGATGGCACATTTTCGAATGCACACCCAAATCAAAAACCAGACTGCTGCCCTCATTAGTGGTTTCCGTTCCATTATCAAACCTGAGTGGATCCGGATGTTCTCTACCCCTGAGCTGCAGCGTCTCATCTCCGGTGACAACGCAGAGATTGATCTGGAAGATCTAAAGTAAGGGGTGGTGAGGAGGGAAGGCTGAAGTTCTTAGGCCTTCGAGAAGGCAGGCTGTCCCCTTCCCTGGGCTCCCCTTGCAGGGTCGTTCCAGGAGCCCTGGCCAGACCTCCCCTCCCCTGACACTGGCTGGGTGGCTTTGGAGTAAACGCTCCCCATTTGTCTGCCTGGGGACTGACAGGTGGAAGCAGGTCTTAGGACCAGGGCTTTCCAGAGCTCTAGCTAGCGCACGGCGTCCCGGGATCTCGGGTTGGTTTCTGCTGGCTTCCATGGGTTTCTTGGTGCCCGCTGAGCTTCCAGGGAGATGAGGTCATCGAGGCAGGCACTGGGCCTGCTGAGGCCTGCGGGGCGGCTGTGCCGCTCGCCTGCATTGCCCTGCCTGCCCGCCTGTGTGAGAGGTGCTGTCCGCATGCTGCTGAGCCTTGTCTGCATTGTTTTCAGGAAGCACACAGTGTACTACGGTGGCTTTCATGGAAGTCACAGGGTCATCATCTGGCTCTGGGATATTCTGGCCTCTGATTTCACACCTGAGGAGAGAGCCATGTTTCTGAAGGTATCTGATTTGTTGCCTGTATGTGTTCCTGGAGGCACAGATGGTCTCCACCCCTAGGTCACTTGACATACCCACATGCACTGGAACAACTGGAACTGTGACGAGGGCCTCTGTGGCCGGCATCTCCTTTCCCCAGGCAGCCTCCCAAGCAGGAGGGTTTGTGGGACAAGGCTTACGGGACAGGCCCTGCACAGGCCGGTGCCTCCTGCTGGGCTCAGCACGCCCTCGTCCCCTGCACCTGTGCTGGCCTCACTGACATCATTTTTCCTTCTCTCCTTTCATTGTAGAGCTGACTGACGTTTATTAACAACCTTAAGGAAAGACGACAAGCAATACTTTAAACAGTCCTAGTCAGTCCTAAATGTTCTGGTGTAGAGTTTTGAACGGTCTACATTCCTGCCCCCCCAGGACGACCTCCATGTCCCCTCTTCTCAGTCATGTGAAACATGCACATGCAGCACACGCGTGTCCCAGGAAAACACATTGCTGAGTCTGGGTTCAGTGTGTTCTTTGCACACAGTGGCTGACATAGCCAGTTCCCTGCTCTGCTCTCTGTCAAGGTCGTGAGTTCAGAAGGTGCCCTCCAGTCCCACTGCATTGTTTCTGGGAACTGACACCAGCCAAGTGTAGGTGCTTCAGGACACCGGGTGGCACTCACACCCGTCTGTGTTAGGTAGTGTGTGTTTTTATACAGACAGAATCCTTTCACTCCGTGTCTTTCTATCTGACCACATGTCGTGAACACGTTACCGACTCTGGCAGTAAGTCTAGTGCCTTGAAATCTCTTCCTTTAGGCATTGGGCCTCTTGTGGCCCCACTGCTGAGGCTCGGGGCAGGTCTTCACCCACTGAAGCGGCTGCTGGTTTTCCCTCTCCTTGGCTGGCTGCTTCAAGGGAAGTCATGCCTGCCGACCCTCCGCACCTGCTCCATTCGCCCCACAGGTCTCCAGGGGCTGGAGCAGAAGGCGGACGTAATTCCAGCAGTTGACTCTGGGAGCTTTGGCTCACGTTCCCAAGCTTTGGCTTCCTGTGGGCAGAGCAGTCTCTGCCGGTGTGCGGGGCCTCCCGCCCTGCCTCTTCTAGGAAGAGGATGGCCAGGAGCTCCCTGTGCAACCCCGGCCCCTCGCAGTGGGCGTGCCTGCCTTTGAAGAGCCTGTCTCCAGACCTGCAGCTCCTTGCTGGTTGGTGTGCCCGTCCTTGTGGTGGCTGCAGACAGGCTCCGGCGCAGCTGGGAGAACTGTGACTTGCACTCTGGGCTGATGGAACTCTGCCTTTGCTTTAGTTGTACTGGAAATTTATTTTATTTTGAAGCAACTCCTAAGATGCCCAGGCTGACCTTGAACTTGCCATCCTCCACCCCACCTCCCGAGTCACTGGGATTACAGTTGTGCACCACCATACCTGCTGACCGTGCCTCTTCTAAACGCGGTTATAACAGCGCCCGAGCTTCCTGTGCCGCAGCCCCCGCGTGCAGCAGGCGGCAGCTGAGCCAGCTGGGGTTGATGTGCAGATGTGTGTGTCCCCTCATCCTTAGAACAGGGCTGCCTGCATTCCGGAGGCACAGCATCCCTGGAGTGGCGGGATATGCCTGCACTCGGTGTGCTCGGGACAGCAGTGCGGTCTGCACACGGCAGCAGCTGCTGCCCCTGTGGTTTTTATAAATAAAACGTATTAGAGTAGAAATGTATCCAAGACATTTTTTTTTCACTTTTTGAAGTATGTATGACACACGTAAGCCTGTCTTTGCATGATCTCGGGAATCTCACAGCCTGTATCACGTTCTTTAAACGGACTTATCTATAAGACCCAGACTAAATTGACCACTGAGTTTTGGAGCGAGGCCTGGTGTCGTAAGTAACGGATACCTGTGTGCTGGATGAGAAGAGCGTTTTTGATCACTGTTGAATTAAGGGAGGGAAAGTTTCTCAAGGCTTCCCCGAGCAAGTTCACCTGTTGGGTGTCCGGGTTGTCCGGATGCATTTGTCCAGTCAGGAGCCAGTGCATTTGAGGCAGTGACACAGCTGCTGCCATTTGGAGCATGCCAGGAGTTCCAGGGACATGGGAGGGAAGTGCAGCTGGCCCCCCAGGGCCCACATCCAGTGCCCAGTACCTTGGCCTTGCTGGCTCCAGGGACATGGTCCTTCCCAGTGTGCTAAGAGCAGATTAGTCTCTTGGAGAAGGGCCATAGGAGCCCAGCTCCTGGCCAGTAGGCCAGAGTGTTCCAGTGAGCATGCCCACAGTCTCTGTATGTGGCTGAGAAGCCCAGCAGGACACTGAGGACACTGCGGTTGAGTAAGGTCACTGGTACCATCCACACCAAGCTCCCTGTGCCCAGCTCTGGGGCCCCAGTTTGGGAGCCTGCTGGGTACCACCAATTTCTGCCTGGCCCTTCTCAGTGCTGCCATTTGTGGTGTCTAAGGAGGAGTGTTAGCCACCACTCTGTTCTGGCTGCATGACTGTCCTTTAGAGCCCTGCCTCCTGGGAGTGCCACACCAGCGCCGAGAGTTGGCGTTATTCCCGAGCTCCTCAGTCACACGTCCTCCGGTGCTGTCGCTGGGCAGGATTTCATGTGCTCTCACCCCAGAGAGCAGCACCCCGAGGGAGACATGTGCTGTGTCCCCAGTACTCAAGGGTCAGCTGCACCTGTCACCTCTCCCGCTGGTTCAGCAGCAGTCAGTGATGCAGTGACGAGAGGATGCAAGTCCTCAGGTGGCCAGGTGCGTGCGCGGTCCCCGCCCCCTCTGATCCTGCCTTCTCTCACAGTTCGTGACCAGCTGCTCCAGACCCCCGCTCCTGGGATTTGCCTACCTCAAGCCTCCGTTCTCCATCCGCTGCGTGGAAGTGTCTGATGACCAGGTACCGCAGCAGGGCCAAGAGCGTTCTGGGGCAGCGCTCCCTGACTCCCCTCGGTCTGCTGTGTTGCCTTGCGGGCCCTCCCCGCATGCTCACGGCGGGTGGCCTGCTGGGCTCCTCACGGCCTCGCCTGAGGGCCAGAGGGTGCCTGCACACTCAGACTGCAGTGGGACCAGCTGCTTGGAAGTCCTTCCTTCCCTTCCTGGGGAAGGGCACCTGAGTGGAGGTGGGGATGTGCTGTTTTAGTGGCTGCTGGTCTGGCCAGGGCTCCGGGTCAGGGGTGGTGTGGGAAGGGCCGAGGCCCAGGGTGTGACAGATACTGGCTTGCACACTGGCTCCTCTGCCTGCTGGCTGTGTGCATCTGGGCCAGTGGCTTTGGCTGTTGAAGAAGAGTGGCCTGGGGTTAGTGTGCTCTGTGTCGTGAGCCGACCCATTGTGTGTGCTTAATTGGGTCCCCCCCAAAAAAGCCCCGTGGCGTCTGGGTGTGGCCGCTCCTCAGCCTGCGTGCGTAAGGGAAAGCTGACCCAAGCTCTAGCCGGCCACGGCCACGGCACTGTGAGGCGGGAGAGCTGACCCAAGCTCTAGCCGGCCACGGCCACGGCACTGTGAGGCGGGCAGGAGGGGCAGGCTGCCTTCGGACGTCTCCTCCTGCCTCCAGTCATTTCACAGGTTCTGCTCTTTGGAAACTGGCTGGGTGGCAACGGGCTGGTAGCAGAGGGCCCGTTTCCCAGAGCTAACTCGGTGCGGGATCCGTGCCGCCCTGGGAACCTGCTGCTTCTGTACACTCGGCCTCTCGGCTCGGTGGTCCTGAGCGTGGGCTTGACCTGGTGCAGCACACCCACCCCAAGGCTAGCCCCCGTATCTGCCCCAGTGTTCAGGGACTGCCCAGGTTCCCTCCTTGCTTTGGGCCCTGCCAAACGCCTCCTGACCCAGACTGGTGTGTGCTTACAGGACACTGGAGACACGCTGGGCAGTGTCCTTCGGGGCTTCTTCACCATCCGCAGGCGGGAACCCGGCGGCCGTCTGCCCACCTCCTCCACCTGCTTCAACCTGCTCAAGCTGCCCAACTACAGCAAGAAAGGCGTCCTGCGGGAGAAGCTGCGCTACGCCGTCAGCATGAACACGGGCTTCGAGCTTTCCTAACCCCCGTGGCCCCGCCGCCCACTCGGGCCCCTGGAGCACGATCAGCACACAGGCGACCGGGGCCCTAGACCCCCTCTATAGCCATGAGACTCCCCTGTGGCCTCCAGAACTCAGACACTGACCTTGCTGCCCAGCGCTCCCTAGGCGATGCGAAGGAGAAGGGTGTGGGAATAAACCTCCCGATTCTGCCTACGTGGGTCCTTTTTCCTACTTTCCAGCGGCCTGAAGCCCCAGCCTGGCGATTGCAGAGGGGCTTCTTTTCCGTAGCGTGGTCTCTGTTGAGTCTCTCTCCTCTCAGCCCTGAGTGAGCTGCGTAGGAACCAGCCCAGGACCTGCAGGCCTGGAGTCGTTCGTGGGTCTGAGCTCACGATGCCACTGCACGAGAGACCTCCTTCCTTTCTGGGAACCCTACTCAGGTAAGGCCTTGCCGAGCCTCTATGCACCCAACAGTCTCTGCCTCCAACCCGTGGACAGCGGCCTCTCCCCAGGCAGCTGCCCAGCTACTACCAGGAGGCCGCAGAGCACCAGAGTCCAGGGCACCCCTCCCGCCATGAAGCCTCTCGCCCTGTGTGCAGCCTTCCCCGGGAGCCCTCGCTGGCTGGTTCCTGTCCTGGGCATTCCCATTGGCATCCTGGGTTGGGACGAGAGCCCACTGGCTCTGAAGCGCTGCTTGGTTCCTGCGCACACTGGCTGTTACTTAGGCCTTCGTGGCTAGAGGGCAGTGCCTCCCTCCCGGCTTGTCTGCCACTTCCTGTCCAAGGAGGAGACAAACCCTGGCCTGAGGTACGCCCCTCGGGCAGCAGCTTGCTCCTGAGAACCTGGCCCCGCCCTCAGCAGGGAGGGAGCCCTCTGCACTGATCGGCTGGGGACTGAGTTCACCGCACCCCTTCTCACCGCCTCTCTGCCAACTTTTCTTTTCTCCTTTTCGTTTCCATTTCATTTTTTACTTCACTTACTCTTCCAGCCTATTGTGCTCCTCTGCCCTACTTTTCCTTTTATCATGAGAACTTTGTCCAGATCCAGGAAGCTGAGACCAAGGCCCTGTGAGGGGTCTGTGGTGACAGCCACCCTCTCTCTCCCACCTCTCACGGGCCTCTTGCATCCCCACCACCCAGGCTGAAGCCAGAGTAGAAGCCAGGGGCACCTGGTCCCTCCTGCGCTCTGAGGCACTGGTTTAGGGCCAGCGTCTCTAAAGAGCGTGGAAACACTCCAGCCAGAGCCTGCCTGTCGGCGGCAAGCAGACAAGGCCGGTCTCGCCGCCTCCCTCGGGGGCTTCAGCGTGATCCTGCGTTGGACCCTGGGAGAGCCCTGGGCTTCTGGGGAGCAGCGTGTGCTTTGTGTGGTGAGAAGGTGGGAGGGAGTCAGAGGTGGAGGATCATGGTCATGACTTGAGATTTGCTACCGACCTCTGCTTTGTGGACTGGGCGCCTCCTCTGAACACGTGACTCCTCGGAAGTCGTCTGCCAGTCACACGTGCACCGTCTGTACACAGGTGCTGGCCCGGGTAGTTGACCTGCGGGAGGAAGGTTGAACCCATCTTGATTTTCATTGAGAATCGGGGGACTTGTAAGCACCAGGGTGGGCTTTGCTGTCTGTGTGACGAGGGGGTAGTCTGCAGTTCCTTGTCATCTCTTCCCTCCAGGGCTGTGATATTGCACTATCTAGAACCTGCGTCTGTACTTTATAGCTGGTGTCCACCTCCGTGGCACCTTGATGGCTCTTGATGGCTCTAAAACATTGTGGGGTTTTTTGTTTTTGTAGATAACTTATTAAGACGTGTCAGAGGCTTTATTAAATTTGTACTTGAGCACACGATGCCCGTGTCGTGCTTTGTATCAGCGCATGCCTGGCCTGCTCAAGGTGGAGCGAGGGCCTGCGTGCACGCAGACACCACAGTGGCGAGATGACCGCTGACGCCGTGGCCCCTTGACCTGTTGCTCCCAGTTCTTCTTGCAGAGGTGACACATGCAGAGAAGCACCCTCAGGGCCTGGCCCTCTGTCCCCTTCCCGAAGGCCACCATCACCCTGGACTGGGTGTGTGTCTTTGCAGTGACAGTAACTTACAAAAGAATAAATGCTTGGGTTGGGGCCGTAGCCCAGTGGTAGAGCGCTTGCCTCGGCACCACATGAAAAAATTGATGAATAAATAGACACTGTGTTCATCTACAACTAAAAAAAATTAAAAAAAAAAAAAAGAATAAATGCTTATTGAAAAAAATGCAGACAACTCAGATGCAGGCGAGGCGAGGTTTGGTCACTGTCCCTGGTGCTCCACCCTCCCCTGCACCGCCCGCTCCCAGCCTAGGGACCCTGTTCTAACTGCTGGATTTCCCGAATATTTGGTGGCTTTCTCCGGACCCGTGGTGACTCTGGATCAAAGTGAGTTCTTTCTGTCCTCCTGGCCTGGGAGCACCTCAGGGCTGACTCCTGGGCGGGGCGAGGCGCAGTCAAGGACGCCCCCAAGCGGCAGGCAGTGCCACCTGCCCAGAGGAAGGTGCTCGCACGCGGAACGTCCCTACAGCTGATGGCAGAGTACTCAGAGCCCCCAGACCCGGCAGCAGCTTCCGGCGCGAAACACGCCCCCCCCCGGAGACTAAGGTTTGATTCTGCGATGCTCCGGCTTTCCTCACAGACCATCGCTGCACAGAAGAGCTTGTCTTTACGACCAGCACAAACGAGTGGGGGGTTTGGTTTTGAACGCGGACGGGACTGTGAGAACCCACCAACCAGCAGGCGGAACGGTTTGAGGAAGTGGCCTCCGCCAGGCTAACAGCTGCAGGGCCACCTGGTTTTTAGCAGGTGTGCTGCTAAAAGTGGGTGTGCGGACGCGGACGGGTCTGTCTGCGAGTTTGGTTAATATGTAAGTCCAGGACGCCCTTAGGTCTGAGGTTTGCTGCCCAGAAACTCCTTAAAACTTATTAAATTGACCAGCGTGGCTGCAGAACTATAGAAAGTGGTTCATTCAGTGCACTGGGCCCTGGAGTCAGAGACACCTGCACGCCCCATCGCCCCACTCCTGGCCCGAAACCCGCAAGCCTCGCCCTGTACCAGTTTCCTCATCTGGAAGCGAGCAGCTTGGTGCCTGTATCAGGAGAGCTGAGAATGTGGTCAAGTAAACGTCAGACGTGCCCCACTCCGTTCTTGGCTCCAGATGAGCCTCTAGAGAGCATCTTCTTGCTGCCTCTCCTTCCTTCAGGAAGTCAGGGCTGCTTGTGGCCCTGTCAATCAAGCTTCCAGAGCAGCTCTGTTGCCACCCACAGCCACAGCAGAGCAGTGGAGGAGTCACCTGTGACCTCTCCTTGGAATTCAGGCAGGACCAGGGGACGTCACACTCCCTCTCTGCAATAAGCACGTGTGTAACAGGACAAGTGACTCCAGAGCACCCGCTGGGGACTTGGGCACTCCAGCCTTGGAGCAGGGCTCTGGGCAGGGACCTGCCTCTCAGAGCTGCGGTTTCCTCTTCCGTGAAACAGGCACAGCAGCACCCGCCAGGCAGCGATGCTGTGACAGCAGAGACGGCCTGAGCAGCCCGGGCTGTGCTACCTGATAGCAGCCGGTGATTACAGCTGTCCACACTGTCATCAATACTGTCCTCACAGGGGCCAAACAGACACCCTCTCTGTGGTTCTCTTTTTCAAATGCCCTGCTAGGACAGCAGGGTGTCCTGGGAGCTTCTGCCGAGCAGTCCCAGGCTGGTGCGCCCCCGTGCCCGAGCCCTGGCTGTACCCTGAGCGCCCATCACAGAGGGGCAGCATCCTGCCCACTTGGGACGAGCAGCTGCATCTCCTCATGCCTTTCTGAGCCCCTGGCAGCCAGCGTGGTCTCAGGGTCGCCAGAGGCTCCCAGACTTGGGTCGGGGAGCAGAGTCTGGGTCTGTCCCACCAAGACAGCCAGGAAGTCCCCCAGTGATGACACAAACCCACCCTCCGCCCCAGAGCAGCTTGTGGAGGAAGCAGAGTGTGGACCCCACTGCCGAGGGTTCTGCTCCGGATCTGCAGACGTCCCCGTCCCAGATCTGTGTGCCAGATCGCGGCAGGCCACCAGCTCTGAGGGTCTCTTTCAAAGGCTGGTGCTTATGGGCGAGGGAAGTGGCCACCGAACAGAGGAAGACGCTCGTCTGGTGGCGGGTGATTTTCAAACCTCCGTCAACCGACCGGAAATGGGGTGCTCGTGAAAGGCAAGCTGCTCGACCCTCAGGGACCGTCCCTCCTGCAGAATCCCCCCAGCCTTTCGGTGCTGGGGAACGAGCCGTGTCAGGAGGAGGCTGGTGTCACCAGAGCTTGTGCAGGTGCCAGGGGCAGGACTCCAGGCGGCGGGGCCCTCGGAGGCTGGGCAGGAAGTGCAGGTGCGGGTGGGGGCCGGGCCAGCAGCGCAAGGTGGCCTCTCCTCGGGCCTCGCCGACCCTTCCTGTGTCTCTCTGGCTCCTGTGTCCCTGTGCATCTCTGCAAGGCCACCATCTTTGCAACTCAAGCCTCACAACCAAAAAGGGACCTTACTCCCCTGCCTGCCAGAGACCCACCCACTGGGAGTTCCGAGCCCTGATGGTTGTGTCACGCTGGCGCAGAACATGGCTCGCCCAGGCTCATGGGACTGTCCTCTTCCCGTAGGGCCAAGGCCCTCGGTGCCCCTCCCTGATGGGGTTTGGAGCAGTGCTGCCCGGAGTCACGGAGACCCCGACTCACTGGGTGAGGACTAGGTCTGGGATCCACTGGCCACAAGCTCAGGCCGCCACTCAGCTGCGCTTGGAGACCCCAGGTGGGGCCCGGCGTTTAGGCTGGTTATTCAGGAACTGCAGATAAACCCAGAACTTGACATCAAAAACTGGCTCAGGTCAACTGAGTGGCCCTGGCACAGTTTCTGACTCCCGGAGCCTTGTCCTCAGGACTCAGTAACGACACCTGTCCCCTGACTGGCAGCGTGGTGTAGTGGTGGAAATGTGCTCTGCGGGGTCATCGGGTAGGCTGGGAGCCAAGCCCAGCGGCCACCCACTGGCTGCAGGCTCTTGGTCCACCTCCTTATCTGAGGAAAGGGTATAATGAGTCAGACTTGAACAAGTGTCTCTCTACTGGCCAGGCACACAGGCACACACCTGTCATCCTGGTGATTCGGGAGGCTGAGGCAGGAGGATCACAAGTTTAAGGCCAGCCTCACCAATGTAAGCCCTGTCTCAAACAAAAAGGGCTGGGAGTGTAGCTCAGTGGTAAAGTGCCCCTAGGTTCAATCCCCAGTACCAGAAAGTTAAAAAGAGGGGGGTTTGTGTAGTCGAGACAAAGGAAAGGCTACAAGGGCTGTGTTCTCTCCCCTTCACCTGGGAGTTTCTCTCCAGCCATGGAAAGGGAGGCACAAGACCAAAGGTGTGAAGGTGGTAAACAGCGGGAACTGGAAACATTGTCCCCAAGGACAGAGGGCAGTGGTCAAGGTCACCAATCTTACTGGCCCTCTGCACTAGTGTCTGCCCCAGGCTACTTGGTGTGCTCAGCCTCTGCACGAATAAGGTTGCATTTAATCCATCCGGGGATCCTTGGATCTGGAACATAGCTGACTTCATTTTACAGATGAAGATACAGAGGTTCAGAGAGGTAAGTTTGCTTGCAAGAGATCCCCCTGGTAGAGAACACCACAGCTGGGATACAGCCGGCTCTGTGTGCATTCTCTGCCCTGGGCAGGGTCTGTGCTGGACGGCGGGGAACCTGGGAGAGCATCTCCCAAGCTGGATTTTAGAAGTGGATGGGAGTAAACAGAGCTAAGCTCTGGAGAGAGAGGTCCCTAGGGGGAGGCCGGAAGTCTAAAGTTGGGAGCAAAGAAAAACTGGGAAGAAAGGTGGTGACGCTTTGCCTGGTGCACAGGTTTGCCTGCTCTGGGCCCCCCTGCCGAGCATCCGCCTCGCCATCCCGTCCCCACAAATGCTTCCCCGGTGACCAGCCGTGACCTGCTTCCGTCCACACAGGACACTGCCCCAGGAAGGGAGCAGCACCCTGTGTGGTGCACGGAGGGCTTGGCATGCAGCCTGCCGGATGGCTTTGTCATTGTCACAGATGGTGCCAGATGGGCTGGGCAGCTGGCAGGAGTCCCAGCCAGGAGCCGGCCCAGGAAGCCAGACTGCAGGAGCCGAGGTTTGCATCGTCCATCCAAAAGAAGGAACACCGAGGCCTCCCGTACTGCAGGCGGCGCTGCCGCAGGGGCCACGCACACCCGAGCACCGGCCCGGCCCGGCCCGCGGAGCTCGCTCTCCGTGGAAGGAGCCATGACTAATCCAAGGAAGAGTGGAGGCTCACATACCCTGATGGCCGTCCCCAGCGCCTAGTGCCACTCTGTCTATGTTGTAGCTGGGAGAACAGATTTAGAGATGGCATCTGTGGTCCAGGATCCCAGAGGCAGTCAACAGCGGGGCCGGGGTTCCAACCTGGTCTGCCCATCCAGGTCCCTCGCCTGGGCTGAGGGCAGGAGAGGCCCAGCTTGAGCCAGCCCGGAGCCGCTCTGTCCCTTATCTGGAGCCCTCCGCCTCAGCAGGGCCTCCCTGGCCCGCTGCCTGGAGGGGCTGCTGGGAACTGTCACTTCGCTCATTTTACCAAGCGTTCCCACAGCATTTTGAAGGACTTGCTGGGGACCCCAGAACTGGGGTCTCGCAAGCCCTGCAAACCATGAGGTGGCCGGCTGCAGAGGGGCCGCTGGTCCTCTCACTCAGCGGAAAGGCAGAGTTGGATCTGGGGATGCGCCTGAGCCCGGGGCCCCTTCTCTCCTACCCTCCCTGTGCAGGGAAGCTGGGGCGGAGAGCCAGCTGGACAAGATCAGTGTCCACTGCAGACGTGGCTCCTCTGCTGCACATGGGAACGCGATTCACGGAGGGGACACCATGGGGTCTCCTTTATGAATGCCTTGTCCCTTGGCCCCAGAGAGTGTGGTAATGACAGTGGATGTGTCTCCGCTTCTACAGCAGCGGCCTGAGCCCCTGGTCTTCCCTTTGGGGTTCCTCTAACAGTGGTCTCTGATGAGCAAGCTGGTGGCTTGTCCCAGAAGCTCGCCAGGTGCACCAGAAGGTGCCCAAATTATTAAGCCGGATGTTTGGACACTTGCCACCTCCAAGCCACCGTCAGGGTGGTCTCTATTCAGATGGGGTTCTTGAGAAGCAGCTCGGCCTCGCTTAGAAAAGAAACGCACTGGCGGACACGGGCTGGAGCCCCGGCCATGGGAAGCCAGGGCTGTCCCAGGACCCTGGATAGCAGAGACATGGCCGGGGCTCTCCAGGACAACCAGTGACCCGTCCTCCATCAGTGCACTCGAGGCTTCAGAGCAATTCAGAGAAAATTCAGAAGAAAGTAGACTTGGCCAGGAATGATGTCACACCTGCTCTGGAATCAGCCCCGCTTCCTGACACCGTCCAACCCAGGCGACCTCCGCCACCTTGAACCCCCCACGTGACCACATGTCAAAGTCCTCAAGTCCTTACAGCCTCTTCCGATACCCCGCAGCTTCCCCGCAATGCCCGTGTCCTCTGGCCACAATACGTGGGACTCTTCAACTGCAGGGTTTTTCTTGGTGGTCTTTAGCTGGAGGGCTTGGTAAACTGTAAGCCCCAAAATGTCTCCCTGGAGAAAAGTCGGCCCAGATGCAGCTACCGCAAGGGAAGGGAGTTGGAAGTGGCTCTTCACCCAGCTGGGGACAGCACCACAGGGACAGAGACAAAGCAGCCAGAGGGAGGCAGCCTCTGGAACTGGGAGACGGCAGAGGCTGGAGGCGGGTGGTGGCGGGGGACGCTAGGCCTCGCTGGCCCTCATTTGAATTGGCATGCTTTCACGTCAGATGTCATTGCAGATATTGAATTATGGCGCTGAGCTCATCAGGGCTGACTAATTAATTAGTCAGATTTATAAGTATTTGGCTCTCAGAGATCTATGGCCTTGATGTGTCACCTCAAACCTCTGAAAAATGTCTCTGTTGCTCGTTGTCTCTCTTGGGGAGCCTCAGGCTGGGAGAGCCATTTTTAGGGGTGGGCTTGGAGGGGCAATCTGAGCACCCCAAGACCGTCCGTTTAGAGATCACATCTCCCTCGAAGTCTCCCCTCTTAAAATCAGTAGAACTTTGTCCCTGGAATCCAGAAATGGCAAAAGCACACACTTATTCCAATACCTCCCCCTGAGGCAGACAGTACCAGTGGGTCAGTTGAATTCCTGTTGAATCTGATCCGGGCCTACGGCTTCTTCCGTTGGAATTGGCATCTCTTTCCTTCCTACGATAAGCCCTTCCCTCTCTCAGCAGAAGGGAAGAGACAGGAAGACGGATTTTTAAAAATATTTTTTAATTTGTTCTTTTGAGCTATACATGACAGTAGAATGTATTCCGACACATCATACATACATGGAGTATAACTTCCCATTCTTGTGGTTGCACATGATGTGCAGTTACACTGGTCGGGAATTCATATAAGAACACAGGAAAGTGATGTCCCATTCATTCTACTCTCCCAATCCCAACCCCCTCCCTTCACCCCATTCCCCGCACCCCCGTCCCTGTCCAATCTGGGGAACATCCACTCCCCACCCCATCTCGCCTATTATGTGTCAGCATCAATGAGTGAGAAAGAACATTAGGCCTTTGGTTTTTGAGGATTGGCTTATTTCACTTAGCATGATGGTCTCCTGCTCCATCCATTTACTGGCAAAGGCCATAATTTCATTCTTCTTTAAGGCTGAGTAATATTCCATTGTGTATATGTACCACAGTTTCTTTATCCATTCATCTATTGAAGGGCATCTAGGTTGGTTCCACAATCTAGCTATTGTGAATTGAGCAGCTGTGAACAGTGATGTGACTGTGTCACTGTAGTATGCTGATTTTAAGTCCTTTGGGTATAAGTTGAGGAGTGGCGTAACTGGGTTAAAGGAAGCTGGATTCTGATACAGAAGGCCCAGAATGGAGAGCTGGTTCTGCCACTTGCTAACTGCAGCATGTTGGGCCCACAGTCTCCCATCAGGGTGCCGCTTTGTCCAGGGAAATTTAGGATGATAATCCAGGATGAAAGTGCAGGTGAGATAATAAATACTCTCAAACGGTGTGTGAGTGAAAGAGGCAGCCACCCAGGGGGGCGGGAGGGAGGCAGGTCCTGGGGTGTGATCGCTCCCTGGGGCACCTCAGGGGGCCAGGATCATTTTTCTTCCTTACTCCATTGCCCTAGAGTGGAGGCCAACATCTGCATGGAGGCTGGATGGCAGGCGGCCAGCTGTCCCTCCCGCAGTGAGCAGGGAGCTGCACTCCAGGCTTCCAGACTTGGGCAGCAGTAGGGAACCTGGGGGGACTCTCTTCTAAGGGGCTCCTCTCGTGTCTCCAGCCATCCCAAGGGAAATATGACTGACTGCAAGCAGGGGACCCATTATCCTTTTCTTTCCTCTTTTTCGCTCGAGTCTATTATACTGGTAAGTCCTTCTCGGATCTAACCCAATTTCATGGTAGAAAAATTTAAAACTTCAAGAAAAACAGAAATGAATGCCAACCCCACCCCAAATCACATGCCTTAGAGATAAGTAGCAATAACAGCTGGAATAGAGCTTTGAGATTTTCTATATTTCTGTATTTCTTTTACAGGATTTGGATTATTCTTGGATAATTTGTTGTTTTTCTTTTTCACTTAATAGCAGGACGCTGTTCCACAGCGACACCTGTGAGGGCCCCATCGTTCTCAGTGGTCGGTGACATTTCTTCCAGTCCCTTATTAAGAGTGTTACTTGATCAGTCATCTGGCTTCCTATTGGACAGCAGTCTCCCGACTTTTCACTCTAATGAACACGACAGAAAGCCCCCGACGGCTCCACCGAGGTCTAGTTCTTTCGGGAAGCTTCTCAGCCACAGAAGGGCCAGACCGCGGGCGCGCAGGCGTCTCTAGGTCTTTCGCTCAAGTTGCCAAATTGCCCTCCGAACTTGGTGCCCGTCTCCTTCCGCTCGGCCGCTGCAGGTCCCTCTCTGCCCGCCGAGGTCCCCCGGTGGAGAGCTGCAGGCTGGGAACTCTCCCCAGCTGCTGGGTCCTGCCGCGGCCCGAGGGTGGCAGAGGGCGCGCCCTCTCCTCCCCGCCCCAACCCAGAGCGCCTGCAGAAAGTGGATGGGCTGGGGCGGGTCCCGCGGGCGCCTGGCGGCGGGTGGCTGTTGAGTTATGGCGGCGCTCATTCCCCTCTACAGCTCCCGCGGAGCCAACAGATGTACCCGCGTCGGAGGCAGTCATGCGGCAAGAGGCTGTGGGGCCGCTCCTGCCCGTTCTGACAGTGTGTAATCGAGGTGAAGCCATAAATTTTATAAACAAGAACAAACGACCCTTAGCAGCATATGTCTGCGCGACCCTTCCAAGGTGATCGTAAATACAGGCACCTGCTACCGGCCAGGGACCTGGGCAGTGCAGATGGCCAGCGACCAGGGCGAAGACCCGGGCCTTGGGAGCAGCCGCTGGGAGCTGCTTCCGGAGGGCGGGTCAGGGGGCAGGTCACCTTGAGCCCCAGGGTCCTGGATGAGCAGGACGGCTTTGTGCTGCTTATGCGGGCGGCTCTCCAGGGCCTGCTCCGCCATGACCCGGCATTCGCTTCTCATCTTTCCACCAGGTCCTCCTGGGATCAGGGTGGCTCCCCTGACCCCCTGCAGAAGCCGCCAGACACTTAATTGGCAATCACTTGGACCTTCCTAGCCAACAGTCCCAAGGCGACCGCCCCAAGGGAATCTGGAGGCCAAGGTTCTTGCCTGACTCCGCTGCCGAGCGCTGGGGGTGTCCAGGGAGACGTTAGAAGGTGCCAGGGCAGACGGTCAAGGGCCAGCCCGCTTGGCCTCTTACTTGCTGTGTGGCACCAGCCAAAGGGCCACGTCTCTGTGCCTCAGATTCGGAGTTTGTGACACCAAGATGCGGACGTCTACTTGATGGGGTTGTGGAGGGTGACCAGGCCTCTCAGGGCTAGGCCTGGTCAGGGGCGTTTAAGAGCTCTGTGTGTAAGAAGAGCCCCCAAATGGCCCCTGGTCTGTGGTGAGATTGTAACCACCAGCCTCACCCAGTGACACCTGTGGCTTTGAGCAAGTGGTGTCACCCCTCTGAGCCTCAGTTTCCCTGTCACTCAAGGAAGGATAACCGTACATAGCTTGCAGTCTGAGAAGCAACACATATAAACCCCCAGCGTCGCCAGGTGCGGGGCGAGCACTGTGGTCCCAGCTACCTGGGAGGCTGAGGCAGGAGGACTGATTGAGCCCAGGAGTTCAAGGCCAGCCTGGGCAGCATAGTGAGGCCACAACTTAAAAAATGGAGGAGAGGAAGGGGAGAAGTAAGGGGAGAGTAAGGGTAGAGGAAGAAAAGGGAGAGGAGGAGGAGGAGGAAGAGGGTGAGGAGGAAGGGGAGGAGGAGAAGGAAGAGGAGGAGGAGGAGGAGGAGCAGCAGTGAGCTGTGTTGGTAAATGGTAGTCTCATTTGAAGGCACAACGCCCTGATTCAAAGGCTGTGTGCCCTTGAGAAAGCCGTTTCTCCTCTCTGGGCTTCGGGTTCCTCATCTGTGAGTTGGGGGCATAGTTCCACCTTCACAGGCTACTAAGAGAATTCCATGAACTACGGGATGTAACGTTCTTGGAAAGACACTCGGACATAATCAGGGCTCAATTTATGGTCATGGCTGGTATTTGCTTATTCAGCTCCCCTCTTCGGGCCTCAGTTTCCCCATCCATTAAATGGGGACAGCGACCTTTGGGATCTGTTCTGCCCTTTAGTCTGGCTGCAGCCGTGTCCCCCTGGTCTGAGGGCGAAGTCTGACACACCAGAGGCTGCCTCATCAGTGACTGAGCTTCTAGAAAGTACTCCAAAAAGGGCAAACCACAATTCGGCGACATCGGTTTTGTTTTGTTTTTTTGAGCTGCTACCATGCGCCAGACCCATGGCCTTGCTCCCTGACCTCTGGAAGTTGGCATGATCATTCCCAGGTATAAAAGACAGAGGATGGAGAGTGTGGCTCGGAGTGGTTACATGAGTTGCTCCAGGTGACCCAGCTAAGTGGCCAAGCTGGAATTCGGATTCAAATAATAATAAAACCAGTCTAACTCTCAGAGCTGCTGCGCCCTGGTGGATACTGCCTCCTTACACTCTCGCGGGACCCGCGGATGGACACTATCGTTCTCATACAGGTGAGAAGAAAGTTTGAGGAAGACGGAACGACTTGCCCAGAGTCGTGGAACCAGGAGGTGGCCGAGCGGGTCTCAAACCCGAGGCTGATGCCCGAGCCGTGTGCCGGCGGCTCATTCTCTGCCCGGCACGGTTTGCAAGCGTCAGCCGTCTCTCCCTGCCGGCCCCACGTGCTCCTTCTCAGCTTCAGGGCTGGGGCTCTTCCAACCCCCTGTGTCAGGCAGAAGGCGACCGTGAATCCCCACTGCGTTGCTAAAGAGGGTGCTGCGCGGGCTGTTTTAGGGTTCGTGTTCTGAAGAGAGGGTTTCACGGTGTTGCCCAGGTTGGTGTCAAATCCTGGGGTCAAGAGATCCTCCTGCTGCAGCTTCCCGAGCAACCGGGACGACAGGCAAGCGCCACGGTGCCCAGCCGGCCTGGTGTATTTCACCGCGGGACTCCAGGAAAACGCGTGAGCAGGTGGGTGCTTCTATCTAGGCAGAGTGTGGAGGGAGCCTTTTGTCGGAATTCAAAAGGTGACAGATGAATGGCGGCCTTGGAAGAGTCTGATTCCGAGGACCACATGAACACAAGGGACGTCCCCTTCGCTCCTGGGTCCCCAGCCTGCCCATCCCTTGCTCTGCTTGGGGCTGTCAGAGAGGAAAAGCAGTAGATCAAAGCAAATGCCAACCATGCCCCAACTGGCCGCGAAGGGGGATTCGTTCCCTTTGCTGATCCAGACAGGACCAGCGTGGGTCCCGTA
Organism: Sciurus carolinensis; assembly: GCF_902686445.1. Classification (NCBI taxonomy): domain Eukaryota; kingdom Metazoa; phylum Chordata; class Mammalia; order Rodentia; family Sciuridae; genus Sciurus; species Sciurus carolinensis. The sequence goes on from NC_062220.1 coordinate 131,501,153, forward strand.
TTGCCAGTGAGATGCCCGGGCCCCCATCTTGGGGGAGGGATGAGCCACAAATCCTTCCAGGCACTGATTTATGTAGCGTTCATGTGGAATTTATTATACAACGAATTTTATTCAATTAAACTTGAAATGCGTCTGGATTCTTAAAGGTTCAGTAGTGATCGCTGGGACAGCGATAAAACTGGATGGGCTGTCGGAAGGTGTCGGGGAGGAGGCGAGGGTGACATTGCAGCTGACGAGGGATTCAGAACTGGGGACGTTTGTCATTGGGATGTGTTACAAGTTCGGGCTGTGGAAATTACTCAGTGAAAAATGCACATTAACAATAGCCATGAGATATCAGTTAAGGGAAACTAGGTTGAAGGATGAGACAGCAGGATCTATTAGCGCCTGGCATTGTTCACCGCAGCCGTGATGGAAAGGACTGTGGCGGGGTGGGGGGCGGGAGCAGGGGGCGCCGGGCTGGGCGGCTCGAGACTGCGTCCAAGGCCGGCTCTCTGAGCCTGTGTCCCCACCTGCAAAACAGAACTTCTAGATTGCCTCCCTCCAGGGTTCAGCGAGTCTCGGATGAGGCCACGGGTGTGGAGCGCTTGGCTGGGAGCCCCGCCCGTGGCAAACCCTCCGCCATGTTGGCTGGCATCCTCCTCACGGGTCTGCCCCCAGGAATGATGATACCACGTGCCAGGGAGCCGGACCTGGCCTCGGGCAGGGTGGGCAGGGCGCTTTCTTGGTGACGCATAATGGGAGCACCAAAACACTTGGTGATCAAGACAAGTTTTCATGCTATATATATATTTTCACCATCTAGGGATTAAACCCAGGGGCACTCTGCCACTGAGCTATGGCCCCAGCCCTGATTATTTTTGTCTTTGAGACAGGGTCTCACTAAGACACCTTTCTGTCTTTCTGCCTCAGCCTCTGGAGCTGCTGGGCTTACATGGGGGTGCCACCGCATGCCCGGCTTTATGCAATAGTTTCAAAATATGTGGGGAAAAAAAACCCAAAAGTATTGCAACTTCATTTTATTTTGGTACTGGGGAACGAACCCAGGGGCGCTTAACCACTGAGTCACCTCCTTGGTCTTTTTTAATGTAGAAATAGGGTTTTGCTAAATTGCTGAGGCTGGCTTTGAACTCTCGATCCTCCTGCTTCAGCCTCCAGAGCTGCTGGAATGACAGGCGTGCGCCGCTGCTCCCAGCAGGTATTGCGGTTTTAAATGAAAACAGCCCGCCGTGTCACGACCCCAGGCTGCTGTGCGCGGTGATCGCCGGGTCGGCTGAGGTTGCTGATGGTGTGCCAACACCTTTTTTGACTCTAGAGATTTTATTAACTTTCCCACTTGGTTCCACATCTGGGAGGCTATTTTGATTAGCGTACCCAGTGGGGGCACATTTTTCCTTTTGCTGGGCTTCACTATGGCTTTGGAAGGCCCACCCGAGCCATAGTGACCCACCCACTTTCTTCAAGCAGCCCACCTGCTGGGTCGCCAGGCCCGTCTCCGGCTCCTCCTGGCTGGGGACACAGAGAGAAATGGCAGCTCTGTCCTGGTTGATCTCTCAGGGAAAGGTTTGCTGGTGGAAGGAAAGATGGATCCAGAGGTGGGGGCCTGGGAATCTGAGCTTGTCGGACCCGCCGTGGGTGTCAGGCAGTCCCCTGTGGATGGTGGTTTCAGAGTGCTGTGCGCCTGACACTTGATCCGTCACCGCGGCCAGGAGGGTGGGTATTGTTCCGTCCGAGCCTCCCGCCCTTTCCGGGCACATCTGGAGCCGTGGGCGGAACTGAGTGACCATGGGAACTCTGGGAACATCTGCCTCCCGTCTGGGCCTGGGGTGGCAGGGCAGGTGGGCACGAGCAGCGTACCTTCCGTTCCACACCAGCACCCACACGGTGCACGGTGGGGTGGGGTGGCACTGGCCATGGCCGCCCCCTGGAGGGTATGTCTCCCTCCTGGGCATCTGGACCCCACTCATTCTGCCCAAGGCTCCAGAGGGCCACTGCAGCCTGTCAGCCACAGAGGGACCCAGAGGAGCCCCATGGACCTGCCTCGCTGGCGGAATTAGCAGGTGGGGTGTTGAGAAGGGCTGAGAAGTTCATGTTTGCTGACCCGCTGGAGTTACCGGCCTGCCCGGGCATAACGTGGCGCCTCCTGCTACCCAGGAGCTTGGCCAATGACCAATGGCTGAGCCCAGTTCACCGGGCACTTCAGCCTGGCCGGTCAGGCGAGCCTGCCCTCCCGGAAGTCCCTTCTTGCAGTTAGCAGCATGGAATCCGTGGTTCTCACTGCTGCTTCTCCCCCTTCATCAGTGTCCCTCTTCCCAAGGACACAGCTGGCACCGGCGGCGTCATTTCTTAGCAGGAGGGAGAGCGGAGACAGGCGGGATAAAACAGCGTGGCACGGACCTCAGAGGCACGACAGCAAGTGTGGCCTGCACACGAGTCTCCTGGGCTCAGCCTGGCCCGACCCGAAGGTCTCCTTTCCTTGGGCTGAATGGTGCCTCCTGGCCTCGGCACTGGCCCCTGGGCAGGGAGGGCCTGTCTCCCAGGGCCTCCTCCCCACCATGGAGGGTCTCCGAGCCGCACCCCCACGCCTGCTCAGTCCAGGTCCGCCTTTCCGAGGCCCTGCCTGTCATTTTGCAGCTGTCCTTCCCCCACGCGGTGGCAGTGATGGGTGGCTCAGAGGTGACTAAACTCCCCAATCCTGCCTTCCTCCCCCTTTATGAATGTGACATTTAAAGCCCCGTTGGCGCAGGTAAATCATGATTACATTTCCAAGGGCCTCTGGTACCATTCCAGGTCCGTGAGCACGCGGGGCTGGCCGTGGGGGGCGGGGCTGGCCGTGGGGGGCGGGGCTGGCCGTGGGGGGCGGGGCTGGCCGTGGGGGGCGGGGCTGGCCGTGGGGGCGCCCACGAGCGCTCGTCCCCTCCCCCTCCCCCTCCCCCCCCCCACACCCACAGAGGCTCCCGCTTTTCCGCTTTTCCCACGTTTATTCTTTTGCCTGCACAGCTCCTCCTCTCTGCGCTGCCCTTGACCTCTCTTTTCTGCAATGCTGAGCCCCTTCCCACCTCCTCTAAGACCAAGGACACCCTGGGGGAGCAGGGGAGGACTCTCAGGGGCCGTGGTCCTTTGAGGGAGGTGGCAGGGCTGTGAGGCAAAGCCCCTCAGGAACCAGGACGCTGGAAAGCAAACTGCACCACTGTCCCCAGGGGGCCCGCAGAGCTGCCTGCTGCATTATTTCAAAGTGCCTCTGTCTCAGTCCGACGGGTCGTTTTTCTTGTATATTTTCTCTTGGTTCCCCTCCGTCATGGCCGCGTACCTGGCCACCGTGAAGAGATAGTCGCTGAGTCTGGAGGGAGAGAGGAGCGAAGAGAAGCCGAGAATCGAGGTCAGTGCTGAATGGCTCCATCCTCCACTGGCCCGTGAGGAGAACCTATGGATCCCGCAGCCCCAGGAGCACCGTGCAGGGACAGTGGGTGCCCAGCCCTCTCGGCCAGACGGGTGGCACTCAAGGTCAGCTTGTGACAGCCAGGGGCCCAGTTCCGGTTCCAGGCTGCTGTCCTGCCCTGACCCCATGGCAGGAACTCTGGACCACTCTTAGAGTTGTGCCCTTTGAGTAACCGGGACTGGTACTTCCCAAACCGGAGGGTGTGTGGGATCACCTGGGGACGGTGGGCCACACAGATCCCCTTTCTGGAGGGGACTCTGCAGGTGGAGTCCTGGCCAGCACCGCTGCACTGACCACACTTGGCATTAGCGACATTCTGGGTCACTCTGAGGTCAGGTGTCCTAACACTGTGGGGTATTGAGCAGCATCTCAGTCTCTGCCCACTAGATGCCAGTGCCACCCCAACCCCAGCGTGACAACCAGAGGTGTCTCCAGAACCACGAGGCCCTGGTTGGGAAACATGGGCCTAGAGAGTCCAGGGGGCAGCTGCCGCCACACCGCGCACTCGCCACCGCCCTCCTCCGCCCTGCCCTCCCTTGGAGGTCACTCCACAGGACCTCCCTGGCCAGGCCCAGACCCCTGGGCCGCCCACCCACTCCTGGTGGCCCACTGCTGGCTCTCCTGGGGACAGTGGGGAGACTGCTCTGGGTACTGCCCCTCCTGTACTCCTGGGGGGCAGCGGCGTGCCTGCCATGCTCGGCTGGGACAGCTCCTGGGGTGCTGGCCCCCCGGCCCTGGCTCTGGCCTTGCCCGAGCTCACCCCACAGCCAGACACCAGCCAGCAGAGCAGGCTTCGGGCTGCAGGCTGGCTGAGGCGCAGGGAGCCCTCCCCAGGCCACTGGGTCCTGCACCGGGGCTCCTGAGCTTGGCCTGGGGCGTCTGGGTGGGGAGGCTGGCGGCCTCCGTGGTGGTCACTACCCGATGCCTCACGAGGCCGTCCCGACCACCCACCTCCCTCCTGCCCTGTCCCTCTGTGCTTAGGTTTGTCCGAGCTGGTTTTGGCAGTGGTCTCTCCCACCCGGATCCTAACCCCACCGGGGACATGGGCAATGTCTGTCTCAGCCACAGCTGTCTCCCCAGGCCTGGCACTGTGCCCGGCGGGCAGCAGACGCCCACAAACACGAGCGGAGGGCGAGCCGACGAGCACAGCCCGGTACACTGCTGCTACATCCCTCAGACGCGCCTGGTGTCTAGAGTAGAGACCCTCCTCTGTGCGAGTACCTGTTTAAGAACTTGGCCACGTTGGCGTCCGTCTCTCCCCTCTGGACAAGAGGCACCACGCTGCGAGGAGAGAGAACACACTCAGGTCACACTCAGCACACACAGGGACCTGGAGCCTTAGCCCAACCGGCTCTTCCCACATGGCCCCTGTCCCTGGTGGGTTAATAGGTCATTCAGTCCCCTTTCCTTGGACACATCAGATAGGCCTGGCCACGGAGGGATGGAGCGCAGAGCAGGGGCTGATGGGGATGGCTGTCCCACATCCCAGCCTGCTGGTTTTTGGGCCACTGGGCCCAGCTCTTGGCTCCTCACTGGGTTGGGTGGCTTTGAACTCACCATCCTCCTGCCTCAGCCTCCCCAGTCACTGGGATTACAGGCATGTGCCACTGTGCTTGGCCTTTTATGAGATAGTGTCTTGCTAGGTTGCTCAGGCTGGCCTCAAATTTGCAATCCTTCTGCCTCAGCCTCCTAAGTCACTGGAATTATAAGTATGCACCTAGCTGTTTGTTCTTTGTTTTTTTGTTTGTTTGTTTGTTTGTTTGTTTTTGAAGCTAAAGCTTTCTCTTACCCAGGATTCCTTTGGGCCTGTCTAGGACCAAGAGCCTTTCATGAAGGACAAAGCCTTTATGGTGTGGGGTCATGGAAAGCTCAGGGGTTGGCCCAGATAAACCTGGGCTCCAATCTGCACTCTGTCATGGACCACTTGGTCACCCAGGGCACGATGTCACCTCTCTGAGCCCGTCTCCTGGTTCCTGTAAAGTGGGGTTGCCACCACATAGTTCAGGGTTCTCACGAGGAATCAATGAGGTCAGTGTCCGCACAGCAGGTGGCCGTGCGGAGGCGGAGTGCACCTCCATTCTCTGTAGCTGGGGAGGGGTGTGGCAGACATTCGGCAGGTCCTTGAAAAGGCTGTGGGCGGCTTTCTGCTCTGAGTCAGGCGAGGGGCTGGGTGGCTGGTGGCGGGCTACTGACCACTTGCACCCTGGCCCCTTGCGGCCGGGCAGCCCCTCCAGACCCCTACGTCTCTGTGAGCCAACAGAGTCCTTTATGTCAACATCCCCACCACTGAGCAGCCTGGGACCCATCTTTCTCTTGCTCTCAGGAGAAAGGTAGACCCTGTGGCCAGTGAGCAGTGGGCAGTGAGTTCCTCTGTCCCCCCTCTGCAGTGCAGGCTCTGAGGACAGGAACTCGGCCTGTCCTGGCCCCTGGGCACATCAGACCTGAGAAAGGTCTCCAAGGTGCAGCCTCCCGCCTGTCGCGAAGCAGCCCCTCCCTGAGCCCCTTACCGTCGCTCAGCTCGGCGGCACACGGCCCGGCAGAGGTGCAGCGCGGCGCTACTCTTGCCTCCTGACTGAGAGGAGAAGGCGGGGGTTGGCTGGGCAGGAGTCCTGCTCCCGGCCCGCGGGCACCCTCTGCAGACCCGCCTCCAAAGGGCACAGGGCTGGGGAGGATCCCAGAGGACCTGGAGGGACTTGGGGCCGAGGACAGCGGTCACTACTGAGGCTACGGAGGGGACAGGCTGAAAGGCCCCGGTGGAGGCCACCCAGTGCCTACCGGCAGGATAAAGGCCGAGAGTGGGGGGAGCTGGAGGCCACCCCGTACCCACCGGCAGGATAAAGGCCGAGAGTGGGGGGAGCTGGTCCGAGTACTTGTCGATCCACCTCTCCAGCTCCAGGATGGGCCCTGCCTGGAAGGCCGCGTGCTCTGCGCAGTCGAGGAGCAGAGGACCTGCCATGAGGCATGGCCACCCGGCTGCCCAGGGAGCACCCCGCCCGCTGGCCTGCCCACCGCTTCCCCCGCCCAGGGCCAGCTTCCCGGGAGGCCTGGGCTTCCTGGGGCCTGGGCTCCCAGGTGGTGACACAGGACAGCGCCCCACCCCAGGGCCCTCTGGACGCCCGCAGCAGGTTGGGAGAGTTACTTAAGTGAGCCTCCCTGGCCGAGGAGCGTGGAGTCGCCAGGGCCGAGCCGATGTCCTGCAGCGTGCACTGGATCTGGGGGGGAGACCTGCTTGTGAGGAGGGGCAGAAATGAGGGCGTGCCCGGTGCCACCTGGCGCACAGAGTGGCTGAGAGCTGTACTGTGGGCCTGTCGGGCTTCAGTGAGGCGACATCTACAGGCAAACCGTCAGACCTCCACACGACGCCTCGTTGGGCCACGCAGCCCAGTTGAGGGGACGTGGCGTGGCTGTTTCAGGGCGTGAGGGAGGGAGAGGCCCCAGTATCCAGCGACGAGCAGCGAGGGCCCCAGCGGAGGTCCAGAGGAGCCTTCTGGGCTCTGGTCCCTGTCCCCCATGCACCTGTGCCCTTGGGAGAGCTGCCGCTTCTCTCTGAACGGACAGCTTTGGGCTTCTCCTTGCTGGGCCTCGAGGCCAACAGGATGGCAGAACCTAATGTGTAGAGGCCGCCGCTGGAAGGAAGGTCAGCTGGGGCTCGCGGGGCTTCGAGGAGCAGCAGGCCCGTCTGCTCCGGAGCTCGTGCCTGGGACAGGTAGGTGGCAACCTTGGGCGCTCGGAGGTGCAGCCCCATCTCTGTGTTTGACCCTCACTCTGGGAGTCCAAGGCCCCACTCCTCTTTTTCGAGGTACTGGGGATTAAACCCAGGGGTGCTCTATTACTGAGTTAGACCTCAACCCATCCCCCTCTTGATTTGTTTTGAGACAGGGTCTTACTAAGTTGCCCTGCCTGGCCTCAAATTTGTGATCCTCCTGCCTCAGCCTCCGAGCTAGCTAGGTGTGCCACCTCGCCCGGCCCCAGTCCTTCCTAAGGAACACACATGAATACTAATCAGCACGAGTCTAGCTGGGCTCACTGGTGCTGGGTGTCCCCAAGCTGTGGCACTTCATCAGGGGGTTTCTCAGCCTGGAGGCTACTGCCATTTGGGGCTGGGTCACCCTTTGTTGAGGGAGCAGTCCCATGTATTGTAGGATGTTGAGCTGCATTCCTGGTCTGCACCCATTATATGCCAGTAGCAGCCCCACCCCCAGATGTGACAACCCCAAAATGCCTCCGAACATTGCCAAATGCCCCCTGGGACAGAGTCGCCGCCAGCTAAGGCTGCTGCCCTTCGGATTCTCCTCGCTTAGCTCTATCCTGCCTGAGCAGGAGGATTCTCTCTGTAAGTCGCCAGTTCACAGATGAGGAAACCGAGGCCTGCAGATGAGCGTGGCACCGGACAACACAAAAGGGATGATGAGTTCATCCGCCCCATTTTGGGGCGAGAGGATGCTACTTACTTTCTGAAGCTCTTCGGCAAATGCATGGCCCTTTTCCGCAATTAATTCCATAGCCAACCTATGAGAAAAAAGCACAAAGAACGTGCCTCTGACATAGTGCGGCCCTAAGACAGTGAACTCCCAGGCGCGGGCCATCCAGCGCCCTTAGCTACAATACCCACGGTGCTATTTTTCTTGCTGGCAATGGGAACATCACGAGCTTCCATTTGGATAGGGGTAGTTCTTTCTTAAAACGCCTCTCCTTGCAAACTGTGGTCAGTGCTGAAGGAGGGCGGGAGAAGCCTCGGCGGGCCTCAGCCAGGCGGCAGGGCGGGCTTCCTGGGGGAGGGTGCTGGGGGTGGCTTTGGAGGCCGCGGAGAAGCTCCTGGTAAGGGGATGGGAGGTGGGAGGAAGCGGCCCCGACGCTGGTCAAGATGCTGGCTCTGGCCTCTGCTGCAGCCCCCTCTCTCCTGAGCCCACCAGGGTCCCTGAGGGGAACAGGGGTGCGCTGGGAGCAACCCTGGAGGGGAGCTCTCGAAGGGAGGCTTCTCAGAGGAACTGATGAGCAATGGCGAAGACTAGCAAGGGCAGGAGCCTGAAGGGGCTGATGGGGAGGGTGCCCCTGACCCCGCCGAGGCTGGACTCCAGGGGGGGAGCTGGGCCGGAGCCCCGTGCCGCCAGGGCCGCGCCCGGCGAGGGAGCGGGGTCCTGCGTGCTCTCAGACCTCTGAACCTGCTCTCCAACCCCGGCTGCCACCTCCCACTGAGGGAACCAGGGTGCTGGTCACCAGGTGATGAGGCCAACTGCCCAGGTGCAGAAAGGCAGAGAGGAGAGTGGACAGTGGCCGTGAAAGGGAACAAAGAACAACTCGTGCGTCTTCCCAGCCATCGGGCGATCAGAATGAGCTGAAGGTGGAAGTCAGCCTTGGCTCGTCTCCCCTCTGGGTGGAAGGAGGGCTGCGTGGCTGAGACCCCGTCTCTGCCCTGAAGTATGCCTTAGGCCTGGCACCCTGCAGGCGCCCAGAAACATCTGCCACTGCGGGATCCCCCGGGTGCCGGCCGCACTCCAGCTCCCACTGCAGGCAGCGCCCAGGGAGCATCCGTGGCCACCCGGAGGCAGGGCTGAGGCTCTGGTTGGCAGTGCCTGCCACACGGAGGTGCCCGGTCAATATCTGACTAAGGAAGAATCCATCGCTGAGGCCTCTAGACTGACCTCTTGCCCTGCATCGGTTGGAAGATGCTGGTCACTGATTTGCTAATTCTGTTTGTTTTTTAATACCGGGGATTGAACCAGGGGTGGCTAACCACTGAGCCACATCCCCAGCAGTTTTTTTTTTTTTTTTTCTTTTAATATTTTGTCTAGAGACAGGGTCTCCTGAAGTTGCTCAGGGCCTTGCTAAGTTGCTGAGGCTGGCTTTGAACTTGAAACCCTTCTGCCTCAGTCCCCCAGTCACATCCAGGCAGCGGCTGGATGACAGGCGTGCACCGCGGCTGGCGGCTGGCGGATGTGCTGATTCTGAATGGCCAGTGTTAGAGCCTGTGGTGCCTCCACTGTGCCCACGTCATCCTGCCCCCCACCCCCACACACAGGGCTTTGCCTTCTCCACCTTGCTGGACGTGTCACTCCCTGACATTATCTGCCTTGAAAATCTCAACCAGCCTGCACATCACCAAGATGGATACGATCACTATGACCGTTTGACAGAATAGTACACAGAGGCTCAGAGAGGCGGGGGGTTTGCCTGGGTCACACAGCTACCTGCAGTGGTACTGAATTTGAACCCAGGTCCGTCTGATTCCCACGCCCCTATAACCACAGAGCCATGTCAGACCTCTGGAAACAGCGCTGGAGAATGTCGGGGCTCACGCTGTTAACGGAGCACTGAGCGTGGTGGGCTGTTCCATAATTCTCAGCAGGCGCTGCCCCCCCACCCCACTGATGTCAGGCACAGCCACAGGAATGGCTCTGGCCAGTGAAAGGTCAGTGGACCTGTCACTCCTGGGAAGCGGAGCTGGCCAGCCCGTGCTCCCAGCTCAGGCAGGTCCGGGGCAGACAGCTTCCACGTGCGTGGCGTTCGCTCACGACCCCACCTCCGGCCAGTCCCAGCTCCTTACCCGATAGCGGAACTTAATTCATCGGTAGTTCCCACGGCTTCAAACACCTGGTCATCTTTAGGTCTCCTTTCTCCTGTGAAGGTGCTAGAAAACCCTGTGGGAAAAAACAGAGAATGAAGACAACCCCCCCCCCCCCGCCTTTGCTGTGTTTTGATTGTCCGTTGCGGTGCCGGGGATCAAACCCAGGGTGTGTGCATACTAGGCTAGCGCTCCACCACTGAGCCGCACCACCAGCCCGCGAGTGTTCAACGTGAAGGTCAAGAGACAGACAAACCCTGAGCCGGGTGTGGGGCGCACGCCTGTGATCCCAGGGACTCAGGAGGCCGAGGCAGAGGGATAGCAGGCTTGAGGCCAGCCTCGGTGACGTAGGAGGCCCTAAGCAACTCAGTGAGACCCTGACCCCAAATTAAAAAAAAAAGAAGGGCTGGCGATAGAGATCAGTGATAAAGCACCCCAGGTTCAATCCCCATGCCAAAATAAATCAAAAAGAAGAAGAAGAAAGAAAAGAACTGAAACCCTAAATGCCCAAGGTCATGAATTGCTACTAACTGTGTGATCAGCACCCAACTCAAAGACAAAACTTGACCAGACCCCAGAAGACCCCCCACCCCCTTCCAGTCACCCCTCCTAAGGGTGACTCCCTCACCCCTTCCCTGACATGCTTTCCAAGTACTAAGCAGCCTGCTGAAGAAATAAGACACTTGGGACACACTGCATGTATGTCATCCCTCTCTCACATGGACTCAAGTCCCCTGCACCCTGCCTAGGTCATGGGTCCTGCCTGGCCTTATCTGGCAGGCGTTGGTGTTGCCAGGCAACCCTGAGGCTCACAGGTAGGCTGCGCTGTTCTGCTGAACGCAAATGATTTCCCAGAACCCTCTGGGAGGGTCCACCCTACGACTGTGACGGAACAGGACCAAAACAAACCAGGCCGCAGCTGAGCAACATCCACACTATGAAAATGCCAAACGCCCCTTTCCTGGCTAGTGTCAGTGAGCCATGCGTCTCTATCACCTCTTGGCTCCTCCCGCCTTCTAAAGAAAAATCAAAACACCCCATTACACAATTAAGGGGCTGGGGATGTAGCTTAGTTGGTAGAGCGCTTGTCTCACAAGCACAAGGCCCTGGGTTCAATCCCCAGCACCGCAAAACAAAAACAAAAACACCTAATTACACAGTTAGCCCTGCTTTCTGACGGTGTCCCATACAGCTTACAGCCTCACTTCCTCAAGCCCTCCCCCAAGTCACCCATCACAAGCCCACCCTGTAAGTCCTTTCCGGCACCCTCTTTTTAAAAATCTACATATTTTAAGTTGTAGATGGAGACAGTGTCTTTATTTTTTATTTGTTTTTTAATGCAGTGCTGAGAATCAAACCCAGGGCCTCACACGTGCTAGGCAAGCGCTCTACCACTGAGCCCCAGCCCCGGCCCCTCCAGCACCCTCTTACAGAGTCACCCTACAGTCCCCATGCTGGGCCATCTCCCTCCTAATGAGCCAACTGCCCCAACTGTATCTGACCACGGAGGGTCCCTGGAGGTCTTTGGCTGGCAGTCATTGACACCAGCACCTGACCTTTGTCATTCCCGGACATGCTTTTTTGTTAGGGTGGTGGTAATATATGCTTAACATAAAATGTACCATTTTGATCTTTCTTTAATCCATAGTGCAATGGCATTAGGTACACCCTATGTGGACGTTTATACTTTTAAGTACATATCCAGAAAACAACAGCTAGCAGTGATCTGCATGGCTTTCAACTTCAGGAAATGGTATCACTCTGATAGGTATTTTTCCAGTACTAGACAGATTGACCACTGAGTCATCTACCCCTCCTCAGCCCACAAACATATTCATCACTTAACATATCTTGGGTGGTTTTCGATGTCATTCAGATCTGTCACAGACTTTTTTTTTTTTTTTTTTTTTTGGTACAGGGAATTGAACCCAGGGGTATTTTTTTTTTTTTTTACTTTTATTTATTTTTTTCATTATCTTTTTTCTTCACACTGATAAATATTAATAAAAATTTTTTTCATACGTGTATATAGGGTAATAATGTCTGTCTCAATCTACTGGCCTTCCCATCCCCATCCACCCAACCTCTCCCCTCACTTCCCTCTATACAATCCAAAGTTCCTTCATTCTTTTCTACCCACTCCCAACTATGGAATCAGTATTTAATTATCAGAAAAACATTTGGCCTTTGGTTTTTTGGGTTTGGCTTATTTCACTTAGCATGATATTCTCCAGTTCCATCCATTTATATCTGCAAATGCCAAAATTTCTTTCTTCTTTAAGGCTGAGTAATATTCCATTGTATATATGTACCACATTTTATTTATCCATTCATCTGTTGAAGGACATCTAGGTTGGTTCCATAGTTTTGCTATCATGAATTGAACTGCTGTAAACATTGATGTGGCCGCATCATTGTAGTATACTGATTTTAAGTCCTTTGGGTATAAACCAAGGAGTGGGATAGCTGGGTCAAATGGTGGTTCCATTCCAAGTTTCCTTAGGAATTTACATACCGCTTTCCAAAGTGGTTGCACCAATCTGCATTCCCATCAACAATGTATGAGTGTACCTTTCTCCCCACATCCTCACCAACACTTATTATTGCTTGTATTTTTGATAATTGCTATTCTGACTGGAGTGAGATGAAATCTTAGAGCAGTTTTTTTTTTTTTGGAGGGACTGGGGATTTGAACCCAGGGCCTTGTGCTTACAAGGCAAGCACTCTACCAACTGAGCTATCTCCTCAGCCCCTTAGAGCAGTTTTGATTTGCATTTCTCTAATTACAAGAGATGATGAACATTTTTTCATACGTTTGTTGATGGATTGTATTTCTTTTTCTGTGAAGTACCTGCTCAGTGCCATAGTCCATTTATTGATTGGGTTATTTGGTTTTTTTTGGTGTTAAGTTTTTTGAGTTCTTTATATATCTTTGGAGATTAGTGCTGTCTCTGAGGTGCATGTGGTAAAGATTTTTTCCCATTCCGTAGGCTTTCTCTTCAAACTACTGATTGTTTCCTTTGCTGAGAAGATTTTAGTTTGGATTCATTTTATTTATTGATTCCTAATTTTACTTCATGCACTTTAGGAGTCTTGTTAAGGAAGTTAGGTCCTAAGCTGACGCCCAGCCCTCTTTTATATTTTATTTAGAGAAAGGGTCTTGCTGAGGGCCTTGCTAAGTTGCTGAGGCTGGTTTTGAACTCACAATCCTCCTGCCTCAGCCTCCTGCATCACTGGGATTACAGGCATGTGCCACAGCACCCAGGTGTCACATACTTTTTAGTGGCTACAAAGAAGTTGGAAGAACTTTGAAATGATGTCTGCCATATGTCTTTAAAAAAAAAAAATATATATATATATATATATATATACATGTATATATATATATATATATATATATATACACACACACATATATATACTTTTTAGTTGTAGGTGGACACAATACCTTTATTTTATTTTTATGTGTTGCTGAGGATCAAACCCAGGACCTCACACATGCTAGGCAAGTGCTCTACTACTGAGCCACGACCTCAGCCCTACCTTACATCTTTTGTTGCATTTTCAATCTGTCCTCACCCTACCTTTGTCTCCTGTTTTGGTGTAAATCTTGGGGATCTTGGGGATCTTCGAGGAAGGCTGTGGCCTAATGAGAAACAGACATCAAGAGGTGATGAGTAGGATGTCTTACAGAGGGGCAACTCTGTATGTGGGTCCCAGCTTGCTGCCTGCAACCAGCAGTAGCCCTTACTCCCCACTTTTTGGATGGTAATATCTTCATTCTTTAGACACAGAATCTTGCTGAGTTGCTTAGGACCTCACTAAGTTGCTGGCTTTGAACTCACGATCCTCCTGTCTCAGCCTCCTATTCCCTCCATCCCTTCTACTTCAAGTCCTTTGTGGGCAAGCTCTGTATCTTCCCCACATATATCTGGAGAGCAGCAAATGTAATGTATTGCTCAATGAATATTTGCTGAAAGAATTGATTGATCGCTTCCCATAGCTCCTGGTACCATAGTGTATTTTGGGCATTAGCTCCTGGAACTATCCTGAAATCTTCCAATAGCCCCAAAGGTAGACATGACCTTATTACCTTCATTTTATTGTTGAGGAAACTAGTTCACAGTGAGACTTATCTTCCTAGGGAAGAAGAGGCAGGGCTTGGGACTCATGTCTAAGATTGTCCTACTCCTGGGACCAAACAGTTACTTGTACCCTCCCCAAACTCTTCCTCTCTACCACCAAGTCTGGGTCTCTTGGAGGGAAGGAAAACTGGACCACTTCCATTCTACAAGGCTTCAAGTACACTCGGCAATGAAGAATTGCCAAAACGGGATTTGAAAACTGGCATTTTCACGCTTTTTAAATTATTGGCAGTACTGGGGACCAAACCCAGGTCCTTACGCATACTAGGCAAATGTTCTACCACTGATCTACATCCCCATCTCCCCCAAAACTAGCATTTTCAAATAGCAACACAAAACTTCAATAGATGGCTCAAAACTAAAATGTGACATTTTATGCTTATTCAAAAGTTAAATTACTGGACTTATAAAATATATTAACCCATGATTAATTCATGGTACTCTATAGGTTCTGAGGCTGGGGTGGTCTTGGGGAGCAGTGCAAATTTCAAAGTATATGATGAAAATCATTTTCAGATAATGTCGGTGGATCTGTATAAACTGCTTTGGAGACAGGTCAAAATATGAATTGTGGGCCCACCTGACCCACACGGGACATGGCGTGCCCTGACTGATGACAGCTGGGCTGCATTAAAACTCTTGCAAAGAAATATAGCTTCCACGTTGCCCACGGTGACGTCAGTACACGGGGGACGTCACGCTGATGTACCCAGGGTGACAACATCAAGATGCACTGTAGGTGTTGGAGGTATCCACCCAGACACTCACCTGTCCCCGTCTTCCACGCCCTGAGGGTCGCGACTCTGGAAACGGGGACATAGCAGCCTGCTGGCGACAAGGCACCCGCGCAGGCCACGGCGGCCTCCCTGGACCCACACAGCCATGAGCAGGGCCGCCAGGCCAGGACTGACCCAGCCAGGCTGCCGTCCAGGCCCTGGGGTGACTCCACCCACAGCCGCCGCGCCACCGTTCAGCTGCCATTTCCTATTGGTTCGCAGCTCTCGCACCAGGGCGGGATCCTTCTAAGGACTTGTTTTCTATTGGTTCACGTAAGGAGAGGGGCGGGAAAACCCTGGACGGCATGGTTGCGATTCCTATTGACCAATGCTCAAGCCAATTGGTAAAGGGGGTTCCCGACTTGCGTGCTCTGATTGGCTGGACGGAAAGTAGAGGCCGCCTCCCGCCGGGCGCTGGCTCTTGTGGATGGCGGAGTCCGGGAGCAGTTCAGGTTCCCGGGAGAAGGGGCGGCGGCGGCGGCAGGTGAGAAGCTGGGGGGTCTCAGAACCGGGTGGCGCGAGATCCGAGACTAAGGACGACCCCGGGGCAGGAGGCCAGCTTCTTTGGCTCAGTTTCCCCAACTCCGAGAAGTCGTCCTGAGGTCGGCAACCTGGAATCTGACTGTTCCTAAGAGAAGGGAGCGTAGGGTCCTGAGCTCATAGTGCGAGTGAGGTCTTCGTGTAATAAGGTAGTTCACGTAAGGCCCTCGACGAAGGGTAGCTTCGCATTATTTGTGAAAAGATAAAATGCTACACACCTGGAGACCCAGCAAGATGCTTTCTGCACTTGTTGCAGAAATCTTCGCATAAGTGTGCAAAACGGGGCATAACAGGTGTGTTCCGCAGCCCGTGTTTATAATTGTGACACCTTGGAAACAGTCTCAGTGTCCAGGAAAGAGATTTTTTTCGTCCACGATTTCATGTGAATCAATCAATCTCAATCTCCCTCCTCTCCCTCCCTTTTCCTCCCTCCCCCTCCTTCTCCCCTCCTTCCTTCTTCTGCCCTCTTCTCTCTTCCCTCTTCTGTCTGTCATAGGGCCTTGTTCATTGCTCATGCTAGGAATGTGTTCTACCACTGAGCTACCTTCCCACCCCTCATGTGAATTTCCGTCTTCAATAGTAGTAATAATAAAAGCCAAAACCAAGAACAGAGCTGGTAATAATTAGCTCTCAGTAATCAAGGGATTACAACATTGCCAGACACTTGCTTAAATTTAACTTTCCTAATGAGGTGTTGAAGTAGGTTACAGTATCATCCCTATATAATGTATGCGTAAACTGAAATTCACAGTCATTTAAGCGAGTTAGCGAAGATGACATCACAGGGGAGTAGAAGAGCTGGAATTCGAACTCTCATCTTTCTCATTTTCCCGGTTGACTGCCATACTGCACTGCTTTCAGGTACATAGCAAGTGCTCTTCATGCTCTTCATGTTGTCATTGTGACAAAGATGAACTTGAACTGGGCTTTCTCTAAGATCTCTTCCTGATGTCCTGACATGTAGGCCCCTTTGTTCCTCTCTCTGGCTTTCCCTTTCAGGATTCCCAAGCGCCATGTTGTCAGAAGTCCTGCTAGTGTCTTCTCCAGGGAAAGTCATCCTTCATGGAGAACACGCCGTGGTCCATGGCAAGGTAAAAAGTCCCCAGAACTTTTGAGGATTGGATCCCGCTTCCCCCCGACCCCTCACTGATCTTGCAAGAAGGTGAAGTGAGGCCCTGAGGCATAGCTTGGGAGCAGAGCAGGGAGGAGGTTCATTTCTCCCCAGCCAGACAAGGGAAAGACAAGGTCTTACACCCACTGAAGAATTTCTCTGGCCTTACTCATCAAGGTAGCAAAAGGTGATATATAAAGCCCTTCATGTGGCATGAAATCACTTAGAGAATGAGCTGGTGGAGAGAAATAGATGTTTGAAGACTGAGCCCGGGGCATTCCCATGTTTGGAAGTTGGAAGGATGATCCAGCAAACAGTCAGAAACATGCATTATCTCATTTAACCTTTGCAGCTACCTCAGGAGGGACATCCTTTTGTTGTCCTGTTTACAGATATGGAGACTCAGGCTTAGAGAGTTGATAACTTGACCAAGCTTCCCACACCTTGTACATGTAGTAGTGAACCCACCTCTGTCTGAGCCTGAAGCTCACGCTCATTTGAAGTGCAGTTCTTTATGTTCTTACCGTATGTTTCTCTTTGAAAATGTAGAGATTATGGAGAAGCAGTTCCTTGGTGTTGAGAACCTCTGAAGTTCTCCTTGGGGAAGACAATATAAGTGGATACAAACTCCTAACTGAGTGGTAGTGGCTGTGCCCAGGCCCAGTGGGACAGCATGCCAAGGCATGGGTGGGAGTGGCCTGTGTGCTGGTATTTGCCCTCACTTCTCAGCATATTGACTCTGGTCCTTTTCCCCCCTGCCCTCTTCAGCTTACCACTTTTGCTCTTTATTGTACAGGTCGCTCTGGCCGTGGCCTTGAACTTGAGAACATTCCTCCGGCTTCAACC
The DNA here is from genome assembly GCF_902686445.1 of Sciurus carolinensis. Classification (NCBI taxonomy): domain Eukaryota; kingdom Metazoa; phylum Chordata; class Mammalia; order Rodentia; family Sciuridae; genus Sciurus; species Sciurus carolinensis. The sequence goes on from NC_062220.1 coordinate 131,518,572, forward strand.
CCACAGCAATGGGAAAGTGAGCCTCAACTTACCAAACATTGGTGTCAGGCAGGTCTGGGATGTGGCCAGGCTTCAGCTGTTGGACACAAGCTTTATGGGTAAGTGGAAGCAGGAGAAGCCAGCAGTGAGAAGAGCCTGGGCCCTGAAGAGGGGGAGAGAAGGCACCTGGGTAGGTTCTAGGCTGTTCCCGAGGGAGCCAGAGGCCAGCCATTTTAGGGCTATTTTCTATCCTGACCCCATAAAATTAGCCTCACTTATTTAGTTTTTTGTCTTAATTTAAAAGCGTGAACTGTGCATCAGATATCTGTGGGCCGTGTGGACATATTATCAAGGTCTATTGTTAAGTGAAAAAGCACAAGATGTAAACAGCATCCATGCATACTTGCATGAGGTCAGTGTGCCAAGGCATAGAAAAAACATTGAGCATGCTGGTGCACCTGTAATCCCAACTACTCAGGAGGCTGAGGCAGAGGATTTCAAGTTCAAGGCCAGCCTGGGCAACTTAGGGGGGGCCCTGCCTCAAAATAAAGTTAAAGAAAGGACTGAGGATGTAACTCAGTGTAGAGCTCTTTCCTAGTATGTGTAAGGCCCTGGACTCAATCCCCAGTACTGCAGAAAAAATGATAGAAAAAGGTCTGAGGTAACAGACATCAAGCTGATCTCTGGGAGGGTCCTAGGGGTGGAGATTGGACAGAGCCACACCTTCTATAATGTTGCTTTCAACAGGGAAAAGGAATGGTGGGCATTTCATGTGATTAAAAAAAAAAAAAAGTTTTTTTGTTTTTTTTTTTTTTTTTCTTTTTTGGTACCAGGGATTGAACCCAGAGGTGCTTAACTACTGAGCCACATCCCCAGTCCTTTTTATTTTTTATTTTGAGGTAGAGTCTTGCTAAGTTGCTTAGGATCTCGCTAAGTTGCTGAGGCTGGCTTTGAACCTGCAGTCCTACTACCTCAGCATTCTGAGCGGCTGGGATTACAGGAGTGTGCCACCACGGCTGGCGATTCGAAATTCTTAAAAACAGGACTGGGTGTAGCTCAGTGGAGCAGTGTGTGATTAGCATGCATGAGGCCTTGAGTTCAAACCACAGCCCAAAAAGAAGAAAAAAGTATTAACAATGAAAATAACTTGTGTTTATTACTGGAAAATATAGTCAGCAAAATGACAGATGTCAAAAAAATAAATTCACCTATTATTGCTTCCCTCTTTCCCAAATACCACCTTAGGCATTTTGGTATTAATCCTTCTGAGTGATTTTCTATCAATATGGAGATATTTGGATTGACTGAGATAGAGAGATATCTTGGTTTTTACCCCAAATTGGGTCAGTTCAGCCTGGGGTTGTAGCTCAGTGGTAGAGCTCTTACCTAGCATGTGTGAGGCACTGGGGTTGATCCTCAGCACCACATACAAATAAATAAAATAAAGGTCCATTGGCAACTAAAAAAAAAAAAAAAAATTGGGTCCGTCCATTATCTACTTTTCAGGAATGTGTGCATTTTTTTCTTCAGTGTATCCGGATCATTTTTCCTTGCCAGTAAGTAAGGGCGCTGCTGTTGGTGACATGGGGAAGGTTGCGTCCACCCATAAGCAGGCTCATTTTCCACAGCTGGGGAACCGCTGTCTGCCCCAGAGCTGGAGGTACTCTCTGTTCTCCATCTGTGGTCTCCTTCCTGGGCTGACATCTCATTGTTGGCAGCGGTGTTCCTCAGCAAGCCTTGGACAAGTGACACTCCCCTTGGGCTTTCTTCCAAGCTGTACCTTAACCCTGAGGAGCCACAGTGGCTCATAGGAGATGGAGTGAGGGTTGAAAGCCTTCAGGCTGTGGGTGGAGCTCCATGGCCCAGCACTGGGTTCAATCAGCACCACCAAAAATAAAAATAAAAATGAATCTCTCAGCAGCCGTTCTAAACCTCTCATGCCTTGGAATCCCAGAGGACATTTTTACTGTTATTTTTACCAGTGTAGATGGATTCCTGGCCTTGTCTGTCTCCTGTTGAGAATCGTTAGTGGGTAGGGGCGGGTTTCCTGGGTGACACCAGGGACACCCTCAGTTAAGTGCCACTGCCTGGGAGCTTGCCTCAGAAGGTGGCCGAGTGGAGCACCTGGGACTTGCTTCCTGTGGTGCCCAGGGCCACCCAGCCAGGCCAGAAATGTTCCCTGAGAACCGGCCACTGCATTGGTAAGTCAGTAGCACAAGATGGCGGCAACCTGGAGTGGACCACTCAGACTTCCCGGGCGAGCCTGGCAGGTCACTTCGCCTCCCGGGCCCCCACGAACGGGGTTGTGCTGCCTGCTGAGGTGGACTCTGAACTCCGGCAGGACCGGAGGTTGTGGCTGAGCACGGGGGACAGGTAAGGGCTCGTTCATCCACTTCAGAAGGAGACAGAAGCACTCCGAGCCCTTTGGAGACACGTTGTCTGCAGGCCGAAGCGTCGCCATCTTTGGAAGTCTTAGAATCCTCCAGCTCTCCCTGGAAGCAGTGACGTTACTCATGCCCGTTACGTGGATGTGAAAACTGAAGTACAGAGGTCCCTGGCTTGAGCCACCCAGCGTGCCAATCTAGAAAGGATTCAGATCCAGTTCTCTCTAAACTCTGAAGCCTGTCGCGTCTCCAGGGCGGAGACCTGCAGTGCCTAGGCCCTCTGTCACGTCGGCCTTGCTGACATCTCATAGGTGCCCTGAAGCGCCCTAGCGCGGGCATACCAACTCCACTTCGTACTCTCCTTAGAGCTTGGCCTGAGGCTCTGGGAGCAATCTGTAAAGGTGGACTGCTCAGACCCGCTCGGCTCCTCGGTGTCGCAGAGGAAGGTGGCTCAAGCCACGGGGGGCACCTATCTCTGGGAAAAACCTACCACCTCACCTTTCCCTCTTGCCCACCCAGCGTTTCATGTGGCTGCTTTTGAGTTTCTAGTCTCCCTAATTATCTTGTGGGAGGGGAAAATACCTGGGGAGTAACTTAATACTGCCTTTGGTTTTGTACAAAGGAAGGTGAAAGGCCAGCCTTCGTAATATGCGCCAGGAGCTGTGCTAAGAATTTTACAACCCTTGCTTAACTCTGTCTTCACGGCAGCCCTATGAAGAGGTACTATTGATAGCAACTGAGGTTCAGAGAAGGTAAGTCACATGCTCAGGGCCACACAGGGAGTGAATGGCACAGTCGGGACCCTGTTCCCCAGTCTGCCGACCCCAGGGCTCTGGGTCAACAGAGAGACTCCGCTCTGGGGCTGGCTGTGAGTCGGTGCCCGTCCACATTCTGCTTCCAGTGACTACCCAGTTTTAGTCTGGTTTACAGAAACCCCTGAGGCCTCTCACCCACCTGTGTTTGCGTGTCTGACAGAGCAAGGTGACGTCCCAGCGCCCGTCCCAGAGCAAGTGGAGAAGCTGAAGGAGGTGGCCGGCCTCCCCGAGGACTGTGCTGCGGCCGAGTGCCTGGCTGTGCTGGCCTTCTTGTACCTGTACCTGGCCATCTGTGGCAGGCAGAGGTGCGTGCGTGCTCTGCGGAAGGAGTCCCATTCAGCCCCGCGGGAGCGGAAGGAGTCCCGTTCAGCCCCGCGGGAGCGGAAGGAGTCCCGTTCAGCCCCGCGGGAGCGGGCAGAGCCCAGTCCCGCCCTGCTGGAACGCGCGAGCCTCCTTCCCGGCCTCAGGAGCAGCGGCCACCGGCTGTCCCTCCCCGGTGCCCAGGGCCTCGCCAGATGCTCTGTAGATGGCAACCCTGGGACAGAGGCGCTACCTGTTTTACACCCTGTGGAAACTCAGACCAACGGGGACGCTGCCCGTCAGCCGGTTGGGAAGGGGGTCGCTCTAGCACCTGCCTCCCCACACTGCTCCCTTCTCTTCGAGCAAAGCCGGGTCCCTTCTGGGATCCACGGTGTGGCCCCTCCTGGGACACAGCTGGAGAGGGACCTTGATCCACAGTCTGCCACAGGAAACCTGGTCAGCAGAGTGAAACCCCTGTCCCCTTCACTTTCACTCTGAAGTAGGACACCAGCTCCCGAGGGTGGCAGTAGTGGGGCGCTGTCACGAGGTGTAGCAGCACGCGCTCCACAGGCAGACCGCGTGGGTCCCGGCTGCAGCCGTGCTGCTTGCCAGCTTGTCTGAGCCTCTCTGGGCCTCAGCTTCCTCATCTGCACAGCGGGCGCAGTAATGGCACTCAGGTGCTTGGCAAGCCTGGCCCACAGCTTCATCAATGTCGTTACTGAGATTCCTTAGGAAATAATAAGGGAGATCCGGAATCCACACCACATGGCCTTGCACCGTTACGGGCACACAGTGAGCGTACAGAAGTATTTTTTGTGCAGAGCATGAAGTGTGGCCCTCGGGTGGAGCCACAGGCACTGACCCAGTGTCTGCTGTGCTGAGGACACACTTGTAAATGGCCAATGCTTGCTGTCTCCGGCTGGAATTTTTTTTTCTTGTACTGGTGATTAAACCCAGGGGTGCTTAACCACTGAGCCACATCTCCAACCCTTTTTAGCTTTTGAGACGGAGTCTTGCTAAGTTGCTTAGGGCCTCACTAAGTTGCTGAGCCTGGCCTTGAACTTTCGAGCCTCCTGCCTCAGCCTCCCGAGCCTCTGGGATTGCAGGCGTGTCCCGCCAAGCCTGGCTTGGTGCAGGGATTGTCATCTTGGGAAGGGCTTGTCCTTGAGTGGGTGGGAGTCCTTTCAGAATAACCCTGAGAAGGCCCGTGGAGCGCTGCCATTTTTATGTGCGGCAATTGGGCAAAGTGCTTAGTGGCAGTTTCTGAATATGAGGCTGACGGTGTCGCTGGGAGTCCGTGTGTGGTTCCAAACTCCGCGGCCGTCCACAGCCAACCTGGCTGCACGCGCTGGGGCTCAGGCCTCCTGGGAGCTCCCCGCCGTGGGTGCTGCGAGGAGGCCGTAGTGGAGGAAGACTTCTTTGGGGCCCTGTGGGTGGTCCTGAAAGGTCTCCATGGCAGTGGCACCTGAGAGGGTCTTGAAGGATGGGTGGGGACCTCCGGGGCATGAGGAGGTGGAAGGGCCTCGCGGGCAGCGGGCAGCTGGGGCTGAGAGCAGGGCCGTCAGGGCCTAGCGGAGGGAGCAGCGCGTCGCCCTGCAGGAGGCGCCCTGGGGAGCTCTGGCCGGGCAGCGCAGTGGTTCAGTGGGCCTGGGACGCGTCTCCCGGTCGTCCGATCCACCGTGAGCACCCAGCGTCCAGTCAGGCGGTCTCCCTGCGTTCAGAAAACCCGTCAGATGCTCAGAGTCGGAACCTGGTCCCTGGCCCTGGATCCAGTGTCGGCACCTCACTGTCCTTACGAGAGTCACACTTTGCACCTTGGCGTGTTGCAGGGCCCTGCCGAGCCTGGACATCGTGGTGTGGTCAGAGCTGCCCACCGGGGCGGGCCTGGGCTCCAGCGCCGCCTACTCCGTGTGTCTGGCGGCCGCCCTCCTGACCTTGTGTGAGGAGATCCCAAACCCGCTGGAGGACGGCGAGCACACCAGCAGGTAATCACGGTCCTGGTCCCTCCTGTGTGCCAGGCCCAAGCAAGGAGTCTCTCCGGGGACCTGGTCACCTCCCCGTGTGGTGCAAGGTGTCATGGGCACTTTACCCGAGATGAAGCTGAGGGCCACAGAGGCTGGGCATCAGGGCTGCACACTAGTGACGGCGGAGTGGGGTGTGAACCCAGCCGTGTGAACTCAGGGTCGAGCCCTTCACGCCTGCGCTGAGCCACTTCTGTGCCACCCTCGCCCCCTCTGGGCTCTTTGAAGTCCAAGCGCCCGTGGTGTGGGCCAGAAGGAACCTGAGTCGATGTCAATGGCCACAGGTGAAGGTGAACCCTCTCGCTTCTGCACTCACGTCCTGTGGGACCTGGGCCTGGTCACTACACCCCTGGTGCTTCGTGTCCTCCTCCGCATGGTCATGGGAGTGCCAAGGGGTTACTGTGAGTTCAAACCAGACAGTTATGAGGAAAAGCGTAAGGTGCCCAGGTTGGCATTAGGAGGCGTCTGCTGGAGGCGGGTGGCTCTCCTTGTGCCCTCGCCTCCTCCCCGTCAGGGAGGGTCGCCTGTGGTCCTTACGGTGGGGCACACCGCTTCCATCACTTGCAGGTGCTCCCTGAGAAACCACCCCAAGTTCAGAGGCCATGCGACCTTCCTGGCCTGGCGCGTTGTGGAAAAGGCCCCAGAGTTCCCCGGCAGCTTCACTGTGGGCATCTCCCTGGGCCCACATGGCTTGGGGAACCCACCCAACTGGGGGCTATCAGTGCCAGCCGTGTGCGTGCCAGCCGCGTGGTGCCAGCCACAGTGCTTCTCAGGTGGACTGCTGGTCTCCTCTGGCTCCAGTCTGGCCAGCAGAGGGGAAGGCTTCCGGGGGGCCGGGCGTCCAGTGGACGGAGCTGTTTGTTAACACCCAGGGTGTGCCCGCACCTCGTGGGTCCTCAGCGGGCCGCAGAGAGGAGCAAGACCCACGGATGCAGCGCCTGCCCTGTGGCTGAGGAGCCCTGTCCTCTGCCTGAGTTTGGTCTGAACCGCGTTTCTCTCTCTGGCCCTGGAGCTGCCTGTCAAGGCTTCTGTCACATCCAGTCGTTCTTCCCTGAGACACGTAGGTCACATTCAGCTGAGTTCAGCTGAGCCCCAAGGTCCCTGGGGTCCTCACGGGCCTGGGTGGTGCTGGAGGCTGTTGCTGAGTGTCCCGGTGCCGGGGGTCCCTCTGCTGGCTCCTTGGGTGGGGAAGTGGGGCAGAAGCTGCCGCGGGTCGGGGGGGCTCCAGCCGAAAAGAGGTGGCGCTCTGGGCAGCTCCGTCCTCCAGGACTCGCGTAGCTTTGTGAACTCGCCGTGCGGCCTGGGGCCCCTGCTCTCTGGGCTCCGTTTCCTCATCTGGCAATTAGGGACTGGACCTGAGGATCCTTTGCAGGGTTCTTCCGTCCTTGGGATTTGGTGACCCTGTGATAAGATGGTGACGCAGGAGGGCGACTTGGAGACGGCTGCTCATGACTGTGGGCTGGTCACTGGTCATAACCAGACCAGCGAAGGCCTGGTTGCCGGGGTCCCCTGAATACACAGCCTCATCAGCCCCACAGTCTGGCTTTGCTCTTCAAAAGACTGCGTGTGCATGTGCGGGTGTGTGTGCGTGGATGTGCATGTGTGCGCGTGCACGTGTGTGTGCGCATGGGCACAGGTGTGGTCTTTCCCATGCTGCTTCTGACCTGTTCTCCGGCCTCCCCTGAAGACCCAGCCCTTCCTCACCCACCTGCCCCCGGCCACTTCCAAGTTGAAGAAACTGGCCCAGTTCTCTCTGGAGACCTGAGTCCGAGCCCCTGAGGAAGGACCTGTGCAGCGTGGGGGGCCTCAGGGTTGAGAGGTAGTCAGCCACGGGTTCCTGTCCCTCTCCATCACGTCGCTGCTGCTTCCGGGCACGTCGCTGCCCTTCAGTTCTGGCCCAACTCCGGGAGCTGCATAAGCGGGGCCCTCCGACTGACACCCCCTGCCCTCTGCCCGCCTCCCCCCTTTGGCATGAGGTACACTCCATTCAGCCTGCATCACACTTACCTAAGTGTCCGTTTTGGAGTTAAATATTGCAGTGTGACTAATCTGTAACTAAATATTGATTGCTTACAGATCTCCAGGTTCCAGGAAGTTACAACCATGTCTGTTTTTTGCTCCCAGCCGTTAACATGTACTAGTTACTCAATAAGCACCCCGGGGGTGAAGGAGCGAATCTTGGCACCGTGGTGTTTCAGGGGGCAGAGCTCAGGCTCCAAGTCAGCAGAGGTGCTTCTGATGTAGCCACGGTACCACTGTGATCTTGGGGGTGACGTTTTGCCCATCTGAGCCTGTTTCTGCTTCTGTGTGAAAGGGGATGGTAATGGCACCGTCCCTGCAGGTTACTGAGAGGATGAAAGCAAAGCACAAGCCTCGCACTGGCTGCTCCATAGTATCCACCCTGTGACTCATCTCAGTCACGGCCGCAGCCCTGAGCCAGGCGCAGGTGCCCGCGTTCTAGCTCGGCAGGTGAGGAAGGAGGCTCAGGAGATGCGTGTATATATGTAGATAGACAGACTCAGCAGGGAGGGAGGGAGGGAGATAGATAGATAGATAGATAGATAGACAGACAGACAGAGATGCACACACGCGCGAATATATATACCTGTACACGTATGTATATGTACAATTTTTTTTTTTGGTACTGCGGATTGAACCCAGAGGCTCTTTACCACTGAGCAACATCCCCGGTCCTTTTTCTTTTTGAGACAGGTCTCACTGAATTGCGTAGGGCCCTACTAAGGTGCTGAGGCTGGCCTTGAACTTGTCATCCTCCTGCCTCAGCCTCCTGAGCCCCTGGGATAACAGGTGTGCGCCACTGTGCCTGGCCCTCGTCCTTTTTTATTTTTTGAGACAGAGGCTGCCCTCAAATTTGTGATTCCCCTGCCTCAGCCTCCTGAGTCCCGAGTCACTAGGCAACAGGCGCGTGCCATCACGCCAGCTCGGGGACAGCTGGCTTGCCCAGGGCTCCAGCGGAGGCTACGCGCCGAGCCACATCCCCAGCCCTTGAACTGGGTTTTGAGTGCATCCAGGAGCCGCCGTGCCTGGCGGCCTGTACTGGGAAGAGCACACTGTCACCGGGGCACATGTCACGAGACTCACATGTCCTTCCCGGCTCAGAGAAGGGAGGGCGCGGGCTGGAGCCGCTGTAGGGAGGCCCGCGAGTCCGCGGCAGGTTGGGGTTCCAGCCCGCTCACCGCCGCAGCCCGCCTGCCCTGAGCCTGGCCCTGTACAACCACCCTGGGCCGCTGCTGTTCCGTGGGGAGGGGTCCGCGGAGAGGAAGTGCGAGTGGAGGGAAGGGGGCGGCCGCTGCTCGCCTCTCCTGGGTCCCGCCTGGCTGTTTGGGTCCCTTCACGTGAGCTGGTGAGCCCGCGCCCGCTCTGTGGCGGCCCCTTGTGCTTTGGAGAGATTCAGAGATGGCTGGTGCCAACCCGGCCCGAAGGCCCCGCTAAGGCTCCTGGACTGGGAGTTGTCGCGACTGCGCGTTTGCCTGCCTGCGGGCGTGGGAAGCACCCCAGCCTCCTGCTCCTCCTAAAGTCAGGCTTGGCTCAGGAGCAGGCAGAGGGCCCTGGCCACCGCCTGCCGTGTGTGGACGCCTCACCGGGCACCCGGCCCTGAGCCTCGGCCACTGAGGGAGGCAAGGCCCGGGGAAGCTGGGTAGCCGGCCCGGAGGACTCGGCTGGGAAGAGGCAGAGGACTGTGGGCACCAGAGCCCGGGCTCTTCCCGCCACGCCGCAGGCTTCCAGGGAAGGGAGAGGAGGCTCAGCCTGGTCTCGGGTGCGGCCAGCGCCGGTGGCTCTTTCTGGTGTGGGGCCTCGTCCTCCACCACGCAGAGGCCGCAGCTCCGCCCTCTGCCGCGAGGTCTCCCTGGCCCACCCACCACCGCCCTGCTAAAGGTGTTTCTGTGTCCCCAGGTGGTCGGAGGAGAACCTGGAACTCATCAACAAGTGGGCCTTCCAGGGGGAGCGGGTGATTCACGGGAACCCCTCGGGGGTGGACAACGCCGTCAGCACGTGGGGTAGGTGCTTTCCTCTCCTCCGCTGGCCCCGCTGGCTTGGGTGAGGGGATCCACGGGTCTGGGGACAAGAGCATTTCCTGCTCTGGGAGGGAGCGAGCGGACGCGGCTCCGCCTCTCACCGGCCTCCACCTCTGGGTGGGCCTGTGGGCTGCACGGCCTCGCGAGGGAGGCTCAGGGCTCTGCGCGCCCCAGCGGTGTCCTCCCCTCTGGAGGAGGTGGGTGCTCTTGCCAGGCCTAGACACCGAGGCCCGGGCCCGGCTTCACCGTGTGGCCCGGTGGAGCCAAACTGGGCGGCTGGGGGGCCGCGAGGGCCAGGCCTGGCGGGAGCCTCCGGGGGACATTCTTGCCTCCTGGCCCCTTTGCGGCTGGGGCTGAGGTGACCAGCTGTACTGCCTCACCTGTTCCTCTCGGGGCCAAACGTGGGCCCCAAGTCCACCCTCCCCAGGGGCACGTGCGCTGTCCTGCAGCTCTGACCGCTTGGCTTTTTCCCCAGGGGGAGCCCTCCGGTACCAGCAAGGGAAGATCTCCTCCCTGAAGAGGTAATGGGGGAGGCAGTGTGTCCTGATCCCCGGGGGCCTGTGGAGCTGGGCCTTGGAAGTCGGCAGGGGCAGGTGCCCCCGAGCTCACTCCCTGCTGGCGGGGCCCCGGGTACAGAAGGCAGGCCGGGCGTGGCCCTCCGCCCTTCAGCCCTGCAGCTTCGAGGGAAAGTCACCGTGCCGTCCAGCCCCCTCCCAGAAGGCGGCTCTTCTGCAGGCCCCTGGCTGCACGCTGGTCGGTCCATTGAGTGAACAAAATGGTGTTCTTCCTGTGCTTCTGATGACATGTCCCGGGCCTGGGGACACAGACGGGAATCCCAGTTTCCAGGAACCCCTCTGCTGAGGGACAGTGAGGGTTGCCATACGGGGCCACAGGCCAGCAGACCGAAGCCCGCTTCTGGGCTCAGGAGAGGCTCAGAGCGGAGGGGACGCGGCGCCTCGCCTGTTTCCTGGGCCTCTGGAATCCCAGGCGTGCGGGTTATGTTCCGTTTGTCCCTGGCGGAGATGTCAGGCGCGGGGGCCGCGGTGGACAGCAAGCGGGAGACGCTGACTCTCCCAGGCTGGGTAGCAGTGTGCGTCCCAGGGACCTTGCTGCCCCTGGTGCCTCTGCATCTCCCGCTTCTTTACTCAGGGAGTTTTCTCTGCAGCTGGGCAGCCCGTCCTGGCCCTCTGCCCTCGCCAGCTGGTCCGTCAGCGGCTCCACAGTGGAGTCCCGGGCCACACGCTTCCCCTGCCTGTGCCCAGGGAGCTTCCGTCCGGACCTGGCTCCGTCAGCGTCCGGCGCTGCACCTGCCCTCCCGTGGCTCTGCACTTGAGACCGGATCATTCTTTGGCGGGGGCCATCCTGTGCATTATGGGATGGTCATCAGCATCCCTGGCCTCTTTCAGTAGAGGCCAGTAGCACCTCACAGCTATGACAATCAAAAATGTCTCCAGACGTTGCCCAGTGTCCCCTGGAGGGCGTAATCACCCTGGTGCCAACCCCTGCTCTACCCAGGGGAGGAAGCAGAGCCAAGGAGGAACCAGGAGCAGCTTCCTCTGCCCGGTGGTTGCCAGTGGAGCCTCAGGAGCCCAGTGGGAATTGGCTTTGCCAGCAGGTCCCGTCCGTGGGAGTCGGGTGGACGGAGCTGCGGGGCCTGGCCTGCCCCCAGCAGCCCACAGTGATGGGCAGAGGCAGCTGGCGTGACCAGAGAAGGCAACCAAAGGGCTCGGAATTTGCTGTCCAGCTGCAGTGGGGCCCTGGGGTGGTGCCTTTCATTCATCCCGTGCTTCCCGAGAGCCAGTCATATCCCGAGCACGGGACCTAGCCCCTCGGAGACACTCCACCTCTGCGGGCAGGGGAGCCCTGGTGCTGGAGCCGGCGCACAGAGGCCCTGGGGCCCAGGCCTGGTCTGCCCCAGCTCCGCCCTCCGCAGCGGGCGGCCACTCTCCAGGCTCCGTCTTCCCGTTCGTATCAGGAGCGCTGTTCTAAAGTGCTTAACTGTCTGCTGACCAGACAGTCACCCATTCCACGCACATTATTGAGCACCTACTACACGCTGAGCACTGCGGCCTCAGCAGGTGGTTGCTTCGTGGGCCTCACCCTTGTGGGGAGACAGCCACCAAATAAAATGCTCTCGAGAGCTTGTGAGGCAGTCACAGCGCCTCCAGGAAACAAGGCTGGGTGAGGAACCAGAAACTGATGGCTGATCGGTGCCGTCCTGGGGCCGGAGGGGCTTCTGGGAGGCTACCGTGGAGCAGAGACCGGAGTGAACCAGAGTGAGCCGCACAGCTGCAGGCGGCCAGTCTCTGGAAGAATAAATGCAGGTGCCAAGGCCCTGGGGCAGGAGCAGCAGCCAGGGGGCCAGGGCGACGGGGTGGGAGGAGATGGGGTTGGAGGGGGCCTGACCCAGAGCACGGAAGCACTTCCAGGGCAGAGCCCTGAGCTGCGGCCGCTGGCTTTTGGCACGCCGGGTTTGTGGGGCTGGCAGCAGGCCCGCGGCAGAGGACTGTCTGAGACGGGTGAAGACCCGTGCAGCGCTCGCCTCCCTGTGGGTGGGCACAGAGCAGGCGACCTTGGCCACTTGCTGCCGGGCGCACCGTGAACAGATGGCAGGTTCTCTGAGAGGCTGGGAGGCTGGACTCCACTTTAATCCCACGATGGCTTAAAGAGGAGCCCTTTCCCCCCAGAGCGCACAGTGCTTCTCTAGAAAAACACGTTGTTTGTGAAGTGGATCAAGACGTGGCCTCCCAGGACGCTGCCCTTTTGAGCAACGACTTGTCTTGAAAGGAAAGAGAAAGGCCAAATAGAATGTTCATCCTTTGTAAAGTTAAAAAAAAGAGCGAGCAGCCGCCGAGGCCGAGAATCGATATTAATTTCATGGGCTTATGGGCAGTGAGATAAAGCAGTTTTCCCGCCGCCTTTCCCAGCCCGGCTGGGTTGCAGTCTTGAACTGTGAAGCGCGTGAATAAAGGTGTCGCGGCTGCGCTCCTCAGCTGGCTCTGGCCAGAGCACGTCCAGGGTCTCCGCCCACCCCCGGCCTGCGGCTCCGGAAGACAGACTGGATACAGAAGAGGGCAGCTCAGGTCCCCAAGGACAGGGCACCACAGGGCAGTCGGCATCCAGGAGGGTTGGCAGTCTTGCTGGAGAGTGGGCTGGCTGCGCTCTCGCCGGGCGCCCCGCTCCCTTCCCTGGGCCCCCAGGGGAGATGGACTCCCTATAGCTACCTGTGCCTGGGCCACTGGCCTGGGGACCACCCAAGTCGGGCAGGGAGGGCACTCTGGCTGGAAGCCGTCCTCAGCAGTCCCGCCTCCTCCTCGCCGTCCTGCACCCGCCTCTGTGATGCCACACAGGTGGAGCACTCTAATCTCCGAATCTGAAATCCAGAGTATTCCGAAATCCACCCTGAGCTTAAAAACTTACAGGATTTGCAGCATTTTGGATTTTGGATCTTCTGATCCAACCAGTAAGGTCTGTGCACTCATTCCCAAATCTGAAAACCTCTGAAATCCGAGACAGTTCCGGCCCCACGCGTTTAGGAGAAGGGACCCCCGACCTGCGCCTACGCTAGCTGGCCGGCCCAGCACCCCGCTCCGTGCCCCCTGCAGGACCCCGGCACCTTCTGCTCCGGTTCCCTGGCCCGTGATGAGCCCGCCCTTCCTTGCCCACTGTGGCCAGTCTGAACCTGTGCCGAGATGAACGTGCCCTGCCCCGCCACCTCCAGGCTTTGCACACGACACTCCCTGCTGGCCGCGTTCGCCCTCGCTGCCTCTGCCCCGGTAGCTCTTACCCTTGGTTCTCGGCTTACTCCGTCATGCCTGGGAAAGCCCCGAGGACCCTCCTTTGCCCCCGGCTGCCCCGGTCCCCAGGCTGAGCGGGGTTCCTCTGGGTGCTGAGCACTTCGAGGGTGCCAGCTGCAGTTGGGTGCACGCATGCGTGAGTGAAGCCGAGGCTGCCGTGGCCCGGGATGTCACCTCCCTGGGTCGCTACCTCCTTGTCCCTGTCCGGGTGGGGCAGAGTTCCGGGTTACTGTCCGTCCGATCCAGCTCCTCCATCCTGTCTCCTCTTCACCCTGCAGGGCCCCAGCTCTCCAGATCCTGCTGACCAACACCAAGGTCCCACGAAGCACCAAGGCCCTGGTGGCTAGTGTCAGGAACAGGCTGATCAAGGTGCTTCTGGTTCCCCTCCCGGGTGGGCTTCAGCAGGCAGGACACGGTCATGTTTGGCTTTTGTAGCTCTGCCTCTAGCTGATGGGCTTTGGGGGGTGCAGTCTGGGGGGCGGGGAGCCCGGGAGGCCCTTGGCAGCAAAGGGGGTGCTGTCGGAGCTTCCACCCTGGCCAGAGGCAGGATGGGGATTCCCGAAGTGGGTGCTAGGTTCCTTAGTCACGTGGCGTTGCAGCTCGGGCCTGTGGCGCGAGGCGCAGGGCAGCCTGGGAGGAGAGCGGTTTCCCCGGAGGTGGGTGCGGGTGGTGGGACGCCTCCCCCGCCCTCACCACTGGGGGCCACCAGTGTCCGCCTGCCCTGGCGCCTGGGCCTCAACAGCCTGCCCGCCCTCCCCACAGTTCCCCGAGATCGTGGCTCCCCTCCTGAGCTCCATCGACGCCATCTCCTTGGAGTGTGAGCGCGTGCTGGGGGAGATGGCCTCGGCCCCGGCCCTGGGGCAGTACCTCGTGCTGGAAGTAAGAGCTGCGAGCCGCCTCCTGGGGGGTCGTGGCGGGTGCCATGCTGACTGCCTGTGTCACACTCGCCTGCTTGGGGTCAGGCAGGCTCCAAAGTTGCCATGCCCCACCGTTTGCATGACCCGGGGACCCACGTGGGGGCCAGGCCTGTGTCTGAATCCTAGCGCCCCAGTGTGCTGAGCGGCCTCCCTGGAGGCCACATGCTCTGAGGTCCCACAGGTGACACACAAGCACAGGGCCTGGTGCCACCAGCTCGGTGAGTCAAGGCCCAGTAAACGTGGCCTGGCGACAACAGCCAGGCTCCCCACGAGGGCCCCGGCTGTGCCGCAGTGGCCGCCGGGAGGTGAGGGGTCTGCTTGAGGGGGCCTTGGCATCTGCCCCTCACCACTCCTGGGTGGTCCCAGTGCCCCGGGGCAGAGCGGCCACCGTCCAGCCACACAGTTCCGTGGGGAGGCGGGCGGAGGCACGATGTCCAGGCAGGTGGACGGGCTCGGTGTTGGGCAGAGCCTGTGCCCAGCGCTGCCTCGGCACCGGCTGCTCTGACCCTCCCCGGCTCCTTCCTGGGTTCCCTGCTGCCCTCCTCGCCCGGTGCCCCCTGCCCGACTCCCCCAGATCCCTGGTAACGAAGGGAGGCTGCGGGAGGCTGGGCCTTCACAGACGCGCCCTCCCATCAACCTCCAGGTGGCTGTGCAGCCCGTGTTACAGATGTGAAGACAGGTGCACGCCAGGCACGGCGGTTCCCGCCTACAGTCCCAGAGCTGGGAGGCGGAGGCAGGAGGAATGCAAAGCAATCTAGAGACCTGCCTCCAAATCTTTAAAAAGGGCTGGGGACGTGGCTCGGTGGTAGAGCGTCCCTGGTTCAGTCTCCAGTACTGGGAAAAGTAAAGGACAAACAAAAAGACAAAAACCTGAGCCAGGAGACAACAACCTCCTCCTGGGTCATCCCGCGAGCCTGGCTTGCTCCTCGCTTTACCCAGCAGAGCTTTCATGAGCGCCTACTATGTGCCAGGCTCTGGGAGTCCGGTAATCCCTGTGTCTGTGTCCTCATTCCCCAGCCTGTGCCTTCCTGGCCCTCCGTTCCTCCCACTTAGGAAGGAGGAGCACCGTCCCCGGGGAAGGAATCAGTAATGACAGTGCCGCCTGCGTACCGCGGAGCCCCTGGGGAGTGCTGAGCCGCCCGCTGATCACACGTCGCGTGTATTTTGGGCTGTGGCAGCCGCTGGAGTGTGCAGCTCTGCTCCTGGGCAGCGTTGCGCTCAAACCAGCGAGCTCTTCTCCTGTGTCACAACCTGTCATCTGATCCCTGGCAGATTTTGGATCAGAATGTGACAGGTGTCTGGAACCTGCCTCAGCAACGTGACACCTGGCGCTCAGGCGCAGAGAGGGGGCCCCAGGAGTCTTCCACATCCAGCCGGCCGGGCTGCCACCGGGGCTCATGCCTGTCTGCTCGTTTGTCACAAGTGCTGGGCGGGTGGGAGGCGGGCGGGGCTGACCCAAGCCTGTCCACTGCCCAGCCCCGGGCAGGAGCCACAGGTGGGCTCTGGCAGAGGAGTCGTGTGACTGGCAGCCCAGAGCACAGCCTTCCTGGCAACCTGGCGGCTCCGTGGAGAGGCGGGGGGGCGGGATGCCCGGCGCTCTCGCGGGCAGGTCAAGGGACCTGAAGCTCTGAGCCTCTTCCTCCTGTAGTAAAACCAGGAGGTTGGTAATGTGCCCATAAAGCCACTGACAGCCGCGACCAGGGCTTGCAGGCGCGTCTCATACCAGACACGCTCAGAAGACGCCCCGCCCACCTCAGGCACAGAGGCAGAGGGCACTCAGGACCCTGTTGTCCAGGGAGACAGACTCAGCCAGGGACCTCCCCCAAGGCCACACGGCAAGGAGAGGCAGACTTGAACTCCAGAGCCCGAGCCTTAACTCCCCGATGGCAGGGCCCCGCCTCTAGTGTGGAGCCCAGCGTGCTGGGTGTGCACAGTAAATGGAACAATAGAGGTGGCTCTGATATTTTATTATCTTATTGTTTCTTCCATGTGCATCTTGCTTGATCCTGGAGAGCAGGAACTTCATTGTGCATCATTGAAGAAACCTAGACAGATACTTAGCTCTCCCCGCTCTCCATGGCCTTGTGATAAATACAGCTTTGTTCTTTTTCTGGTCAGTCTCTGAGGCAGCTGTGGGGTAGCATATTATTTGAAACTTTTTCCTCTTGCAAATGACAGAAGTCCATTTCAACCAGGCTTTAGCAGATAAAGAATTTATTGGTTCCAAACTGAGGAGACCAAAAATAACAGCTTCAAGTATAGCTTGATCCAGCAGTTGAAACGATGCGGTTGGGAACCTGTCTTTCATGAAATCTGATCATGTGGCAGGGCAGAGAATTTTGGAAGCCTGTGTCTGAAGTTAACTAACTCCTGCAACTCCAGTGGAAAGAGGCAGAGAAAACCCCAGGAAGGTCTGGCTGACCCCACTTGGGTCAAATGCCCATCCTTGAGCAGTTGGGTCGGAGGCTTCTTGGGCAGGGTCAGGGCAAGAACTGGCCACCGTGGTGGGAGGGTGCACTCAGCTCTTTTCAGGCCCTGTGGGAGGTCCTGCAGGTAGGAGGGGCTCTCTTACTAGCAAAGAGGGACAGCGTGCCAGGGAGTCAGAGCGTCTGCCATCTCGTCAGTGGCCGGGAGGTGGACAGTGTACACGCGGTGGGCAGAGGGCCTCGGGCTCAGGCAGGAACAGCGGACTCTTCTCCCCAGGAGCTCATCGACATGAACCAGCACCACCTGAACGCCCTGGGCGTGGGCCACGCCTCCCTGGACCGGCTCTGCCAGGTGACCACGGCTCGCGGGCTGCACAGCAAGCTCACCGGGGCAGGCGGCGGCGGCTGCGGCATCACGCTCCTCAGGCCAGGTACCGGGGGGACCGAGGCTGCACCCGAGAACCCCCTGTGCGGAGGCAGAGGCCTGGGGTGGGTTTCAGCCCTGCTGTATGACCTCGGGCAAGTCAATCGACCTCTCTGGACCCTTGTGTCCAAATGGCACCGCAGAGAAGAAGCCGTGCCCAGATTCAGAGAGGAGCGCGGGCAGAGCGCCTGGCTGGGGCTGGCCCACTCGGGGCTCCTGCCGCGGTGGCTGCTCCCACCTCTGGCCTGAGAAGAGCGAGAACGTGGTCTGCCTGGTCGGCCGCCCCGCTCCTGACCCGGCTGGGACGGGGACTGACCTTGCTTCAGGACGCAGGGGCTCCTTTCCCTTGGCCTCTGGGAAGAGCAAGGCCGGGCCAAGGGCCGCAGCGTCAGGCCCACCGCCCAGGATGGTTCCGATGGAGGACGCGACCTGCATGTTGCCCTCCCCTGCTGCCCTGGCTTGCCCGCTCCTCCCGGTCCCCCTTCTCTTGACCCGCTTCCTTTCCGTCTTTCCTCTCCCCTGAGCTTGGCACTGAGCCCGCCGCGGACAGGCAGCCCCCTCGGGTCGTGACCCCTGGCCTCGGGAGGTGGCCGCGTCCTCAGCCGCAGGCCCTGGCTGCTGGGTCCGGGTGCAGGCGGGTGGCAGTGCGCCTGCCAGGCGCTTGGTCTGCAGCTGCCCCCATTCAGCCTCCCAGGAACTCTGGGGGTGTTGAGGTGGCATCAGCCATTCCCAGATGAGGAAACTGAGGTCAGAGAAGCCCACCACCTGGCCAGTACGTGACAAGGCAGCTCCATGTGACTGGAACCTTTTTAGGCTTTTGGTTGTTTGGATTTTGGGGATTTGTCTCTTCCGTTCTGGGATTGGACCCGGGCGCTCACCACTGAGCTACATTCCCAGCCCTTGTTATTTGAAGACAGGTTCTTGCTAGTTGTTGAGGCTGGCTTCAGTCTCAGGATCCCCTTGCCCCGGCCTCCCAGGTCACTGGGATGGGGAGAGTGCCACCATCCCTCGCTCCAGGACCCCAGGAGGGCAGCGTGGTCAGCGTGCCAGCCCGGGGGCGGGGGGCTGTAGCAGCCTCTTGAGCCCCGGGTCTTTGCACAGGAAGGCCTGGCGGGAGGCCCGGGTCCCAGCCTTCTCGCGCGGCATGAACCTTCCCTGCGGGAGCCGACGTTTCCATAGCGCCCTGCCTTCCCCCAGGTCTGGAGCAGGAGGAGGTGGAGGCCACGAAGCAGGCCCTGACCGGCTGCGGGTTTGACTGTTGGGAAACCAGCATCGGTGCCCCTGGAGTCTCCGTCCACTCGGCCACCTCCCTGGACGGCCCTGTCCGGCAAGCCCTGGGTGTCCTCTGAGACGAGCCTGGGGCTGTAGTTGGCGTCTGCAGGCCAGCAAGTGCCCAGCTCCTGTGCCGACGCGCCTCCAGCCCCTGAAGCTGCTGGCCACGCCCCGCAGTTCCAGCAGTGACCCATCTGCCCTCTGCACAGGTGGTGGCCCCGGGGGCCACGAGGCCCTGATGCTCTTGTGCGTCCGTCTGCCTGGGCCACACCTCCACCTGTGCACACCCCAGCGCTGGCCACTTGCGTGACACGGTCCGGAGCCTGCGCCGTCCCTCGCCTCTCCCTCCCACCTCCTCCAGGAAGCCCTCCGGCTTGGTGGGCTGAGCCTTCACCTCCCACCCGTTGGGATGAGCCGCCTGTGCCCCTGCTCTCGGGTCCAGCTGGCTGGGCTCCCCCAGAGCTGGCCAGTGAGCTTCATCTGCTGCCCTAGGGCCCGAGGGTTGGCGGAGCGAGTGGGGTTCACGGAACTGTCTGCCAGTCTGTCCTTGGGGGCCTTGCAGAGAAGATGGCAGAGGGGGAATAAAGACTCTGGAAGAGGAGGGTCCGACAGCTGCTGTGCCTGGTCCCCATCTGGCCCTCTGAACTTACAGTGCCAAGCAGCGTGGCTTTTTCTGAAATGGCAGACTCCACCGGGCATGGTGGGCACACCTGTAGTTCCAGTGACTGGGGAGGCCAAGGCAGGAGGATTGCAAGTTCAAGGCCAGCGACTTAGGGAGGCCCTGTCTCAAAATTTTAAAAAAGGGCTGGAGATGTGACTCCATGATTAAGTGCCACTGAGTTCAATTCCTGGTACAAAAAAAAAAAAGAGTGGGAAAGAGAGAGAGAGCCTGTAGCAAGCTCGCTGCCAGCAGAACCTCAGGGAGCCGCAGATGTGAGAGGCAGGGGCCGTGGCAGGGTGTCAGGATGTGGTTCCCAGCTCGGTGCACGTCTGCCCTTGGCCACTAGGGGGCAGCTGGCGCCTTTCCCAGCATCCTAAGGAGGAGGGTTGGGGCTGGCCTGAGCACCAGGCCTGCCCTGAGGGTCACTGCCAGGAATGTGGGCACCAGGAAGCCGCCCGACCCAGCTTAACTTGTGAAGGTGGCCCCAGCATCAGGGCTTCCCTGCCCCTGCTCTTTGAAACAGAAATAACTCGTAAACAATACTGATCCTGAGCACTTCCCACGGGCCAGGCAGGGGTAAGCACTACATTCATCACCTCTTCCAGTCTACCCAACTTCAGAGCAGAATCACTGTCTCATCCTCATTTTACAGGCCAGGAAACTGAAGAGCAGAGAGGTTGAGTGACTTGTCCAAGGCCACACAGCTAATCAGCATCAGGGACAGGCTCCGGAGCCTGCCCCCAGCCTGCTTTGGCCTGGTCCAGCTCTGCACATAGGTGTCCTGTGGTTCCTCTGGCCTGTGCTCATCATGTCCTCTGGGTGTCAGTGTACTTGGTCAGGGTGGATCTGGGGCTTGGTTCTTTCTATCCACGTGATTTGAATGAGCCGTCAGGGCGAGCAGGCTGGGTGACGGCTGCTTTCCAGACTGTCGGTCAAGGGGACTTGGGGGCCCCCCAGGCATCCCTCAGTGCCCACGGCAGCTTGGAACTGGAGGTTGTGCAGGGCTTGCCCGAGGCTCAAGGCCCACCCTCTTTCCCATCCCCTGGAGCAGGTGGCTGCCCCAGGGAGGTGCCACCTGGGTGCCCATCAGCACAGCACAGCACGAGCCCAGCACTGCCCTCCTGGCCATGCGGCTTTGCAGTTACCTTTGCATCTGATGTGACGCGCAGCATCACCCCTCATTGCCCCCTGCAGTGTCCTCAGCCACCTGCCCACACAAACCCCCTGGGGGCATCCAGGAGACACCAGGAACCCCGCCCACCCCCAGATACTCTGACTTAGCTGGTCTCTGTGGGACTCCATCGCTGAGGCCTGTAGAGGCTCCCAGGTGATTCTGAGGGGCAGCCAGGCTGAGTTCACTGAACCGGGAGCCCCCACGTGCCCAGTGTGATGGCCCCACGTCAGCCTGAGGCCCACGGCCTTGTGACCTGGAGCAACGCAGCCCAACTTCCAAGGCTGCAGACTCATCTTGAAAATGAGAATACTAATAATACCCCTTTAGAGCGGCATCACGAAGCCTGAAAGAAAAGACCCATAAAGCCTGTGGCACTACCTGGCCCATGAAAAGTGCTCCTTATTGTCGTTGTCTCGTGCTGAACGAGAACAACTCTAACAGCCACTTGCACTGCCAGCCTTGCCGGTCCACACCCCTAGGCGCAGGCCCCGGGGTTCACTGTTGGAGAAACACAGCTAGTGCCGGCCACCCCGACCCTCTGCAGAGCCAGCACCTAGCCCGGGTGCCCTTTGCCAGGTGGGGGACCCTTGGCGTTTGGAGCTGCGCCTGCCTCTGCAGCCTTGTGGGCCAGGGCCGCCCCTGAGACTCGGGTTGCCAGGGGACTCCCTGGCTCTGGAGATGGCACCAGGCGGGGCGGCCATGCCCGTGCGGGGTTCTCTTCACGAGGACCCTTTTCCCCGAGAACGTTGCCCCCGAGCCGCCCTCTCGGCCGTTCCGGACAGTGGAGGTCCGCGGGCAAGTTGGGGCTGGTCCCTCTGCCTTGCGCGGGTGGGGGGTGCTTGGCATCAGCTCCTCCCGGCTTCCAGCAAGTCTGGGCAGCGCCTCGCGGTCCCTCCACACCCGCCATTTGCCAGGAAGGGGCGGCGGGCAGGCCCGAGTCCGCCCTCCCGGCTCTAGTCGTAATATTAGGGAGCTGCGCACCCGCAGCGGGACAGCAAGTGCGCTGAGAGGAAAGCACGGGCCACCAGGACGCAGAACGTCGGAGCACCGAGTCGCCGCCACGCGGGTCCCCTGACCGGCTCCCGCCCTTCCCTGTGACCCGCGCGGGCGCTGTTCAATAAAGCGGGATCCCGCTGGCAGGGCCGCTCGGCCACCGCTGCTGCTGTTCAGGGTCAGCATTGGTGTCCACATAGTTCACCTCCACTACCCAGGTGTGGTCACCTCGCCACGGTGGACCCTGAATGTCCAGAACCTGACCAGAGCCACCCCCCTGGCGAGTTCCCCGCCCAACAGCCCGCAGCCCAACCCGCACCCGGTGCCCACGCCCCGCCCACCCCACACGCCCCGCCCTCCCCACACGCCCCGCCCACACCTGCGCTCTCGCCCTACCCACACCACATGCCCTTGGGTCCGGCTGCACGTGACCTCCCACGCGGCAGGGTCTGGCCAGAGTTGGCCTTCGTCCCTCGGGGTAAGAAGGGGCTGTGCTGACAGCTGCGGCCCTGGGCCTGGGGCTGCTGACGCCAACTCTGAAGGGCGACCGGGGTCTTCCATCGTGGACCTTGCAAGGAAGGGCGAGCCTTGGGGTGGACCCCACCTCCTGTGACTGGGGCTCTGCCTCCCCCAAAGGAGAGCAAAGGCTCCTCCTCCCGGCTCGTGAGCACCACGCGTTCAGTGAGCCACTACTGTGTTCCAGGACGCGTTAGCTCCTGAGTCCCAAGGCTGTTCCCTCCGCCCATACCCAGAGCCAACCCATGAGGAAGGTGTGTCAGTCCCCAAAAGGAAGTCTTTGGGCCACATCCGTCATCAGGTGTAGAAGCCAGACCCTGAGACAGATGCGTGGACTCAGAAGAGTGCTCTTCTGTGACACCCTGGCTGCCTTTGCCCCATATAGGTGTGTGAGCTTTCATCAGAGAAGATAGGCCAACAGGATGCAGACGAGGGAAGGAGAGGAGAAACCCAAAAGAAAGGACAAGACGGCTTGCTGTGTGACCTGGGGCAAATCTCTTGCCCTCTCTGGGCCTGTTTCCCTATCCATAGAAATAATGATGTCTTTTGACTGCACCAGGACCTTTCTTGCCCTCATATCTTCTTTTAACCTCCAAGTCGTTGGTATTTTGTGGGCTTTGGGCTCAGATAAGTTTGATCGCGTCTCATAGCCCAACCAGCTTGGGACCACCTCCCCTCCCTGAGCCTCAGGTTCCTCCTCTGTGATGGAGAAACTGGTGAATGACGGTCATCTAACATGGAACCCCGAGCTGGCACATGGGACGAGCATCCAGTAAATGAGGTGAGAAGCTGTTCCCCCTCTCGTCCCCAGAGAAGGGGAACTGAGGCTCAGACAGGGGACACGACAGCTTAGAGGTGGCCGAACTGGAATGTGGCCCCCAAATCCCAGGGACTCCCCGCTTTGGTGACGAGGCAAGGCTGGGCTTTGCTGGCCGGTCCTGCTCTGTGGGAAGAGCCAGCCCTGCAGCCCCTGAGGCTCCGGCAACAAGGCGGACGTGTCTGAGCCGCCTCGGACGCTGCGGTTGGAGGACGCGGCCTTGGAGAAGGAGGCTCCCCTGGAACCCAGCACCTGCCTTCTGCTGCCGAGGCAGCCACATCTGCTCCAGGCCCTTGCGGCTTTCACGGGGCGGGAGGGGCCCCTGGCTGCCTCGTCGCATGGCTGGCCTGTCCTTGGCGGGCGTTGCCGTGGCTCTCACCCACCCGGGTCCCTGTCTCCTGCCATCTGCCTCAGAGGCACGTCCGTTGCTTGGGAAGGGACGTCCATCCATCAAGAGCTCCCCTCCTGAGCCCTGATGTCCCACCCTGCGGGAGGGAAGACCGAGGCACGGAGCCAGGGAGGGAGCTGCCACGGCCACCCAGGTTTGCAGCGGCCCGGGGACCTCACGCCTCGCGTCCTGAACGACCCAGGGTGCTGGGTCAAGCCAGGGAAAGGGACGGGGCCACTACTGTGTCCCTGCTGGCCCGGGAGTGGCCAGTTCCTTCCCTGGTGACCTTAGTGAGCTCTGAGCAGAGCCGAAGGCAGGAGTCCCTGGCTCTGTGGGAGTGGCCGGGGTGGGGAATCGGCGCCTCGCACCTGCCTGGCGCTGCGGAGAGCCCCTGCGGAGCGGGCGGGTTCCTCAGTGCCGTGTGGCATGGGGGGCTTCCTGTCTCTGGGTCTCGCTCGCCCCAGCCTTTCTGAGGCTGGTATTGCCGGCTCTGGGGCAGTGGCCTGGTCTTTTCCATGGCCCCCAGCACCACTCCGAGGCACTCTGCCTGCTCCGGGGTCTGAAGCCCACAAGTGACAGCAGGTGACATAAATAAGGCAGGCGGGGAAGGTGCGCAGGCTGCAGCCAGGGCTCTGCGACTGGGCCCCTTAGGGTGGTGACCCACCGGCCACGCCTTGCCGTCTAGCCTGGGTTTTGCAGACCAGGATGAACCAGGGCCTCCGCATGCCGAGCAAGCCCGCTACCCCTGAGCTACCCCCCAGCCCTGCACATAGTTTTAAAAGAGGATTCAGAAATCTGAAGGCTTTAGGACAATTTCATTTTTATTTATACATTTACTTATTTTTGCCACCCTGGGGGTTGAACCCCGGGGGCCACTCTACCACAGAGTATTTTTTGGTTTTGAGACGGGATCGTGCTGAGTTGCTGAGTCTTGGCCTCGAGCTTGCCTCGTCCTCCTGCCTCAGCCTCCCGAGGTGCTGGGATTCCAGGTGTGCTCCACCACACCGGGCGAAAATTTAGTGTTTAGGTAACGGTAAGCAGTAAGGAAAAGCCAGGTGAGAAAAAAAAAGTGCCGACTGGGTGTGGTGGTGGCAGCTCTGTGATGCCGGCGACTGGGGAGCCTGACCCAGGAGGGCGGCAAGTTCAAAGCCAGCCTGGGCAACTTGGCGAGCCCTGCCCAGAAAAAAGGCAAAAGCAAAAATAAAAGCCAGAAAGAACTGGGCCTGGGGCGGAGCTCAGAGGTAGCGCCCCCCGGTTCAGTCCCAGTACTCGTCAGGCTGCAGAGGGGGGAGGGCTGCCCCCCCCCCCTCCCGTGCCCTGAGCCGCGGGCGGAGGGGGCGCCGGCCTCGAGCGCGTCCCCAGGAGGCACAGATGGTATTTTTTTTAATCAGTGTCAGCATTGGCTCCTTTCTGCTCTGATGAATAGATTCTAAAGAGGCAGTGACATTATTCGAGATAACAGAGGGAGCAGAAAAAGGGTCAGCGAGGGAGAGAAACGGCAGAGGCAGCAGATAAAGGGGAGGCCGGAGGGGGCGGGCACCCTGGCTGGGTCCCCCCTCCCGGATGCCGGCCCCCCAGCCTGGCTCCCTGCAGCGGGGCTGGAATGTGCCCGGCTCCGGCTGGGGAGGCCCGGACAGCTGTGCCAGGCCTGCGTCCCTCCTCGCCGCGGCCCGGCTGCCCATTCCGCCTTTTCAATTCGATTCAATTAGGGCTCCCCGGTCGGAAGCTTGTCTCCTCTGATATCCAGCTTAACTGACAGGGGATTAGTGCTGTTTGCGTTACACACACTCTCGGGCTGTTGAACTGCCGGCGGAGCCCAGGGACCTGGGTTATTTATGGAGCTGGCCACCGCACTGTCCCTCTGGGAACCGCTTCCCTGGCAGGGGGGCTGGGGACCCTGTTCTCTGCTGCTCCCCTTCTTGCTCCTGGGGCCTGAGGGCCCGGGTGGTGGACCCGCAGAGGAGCCCCGGAGTAGAACTGAGTTCAGATTCCAGCTCTACCACGTGGCGGCTGTGTGACGTCGGGCAAGGAACATCACCTCTCTGAGCCTGTCTCTTCATCTAGAAAATGGAGGCCGCTCATCAGGCATTGTGGGGTCGGAGCGAGGTCCTGGGTGACCCCGTCCACCATGTAGAGCAGTCCGCCCCTCTGCTTGCTGGTCCTCCCTCGCTTTATTTCCAAACTGGGCGGTTATTCGCTTGGCCTGTCTCCGTGGGACGTGCCGGCTCCCCAGGCCAGCGTCCTGGCTCTGTGCTTCCGACTCCCCAGGTGGAGCTCAGCTCCTCAGGCATCAGTCGGAGGCCTGGGGAACGAATGTGTGAACAAGGAGGGCGAGAGAGCAGCCCCCCGGCCTGCGGTGTGGCCCCTGCCCTGCGTCCCCTCCCCAGCCCTCCAAAAGCGTTTGCTGGGTCCACCCCTCCACATCCTTGGTCAGCAGGGTCTGCCTGCTTCCATCTTTCTTTACCTGAAGGGAAGGAAGGGCCTTCATAGATCTTCCCCCTCCCGGGGGCTGGGGAGTCCTTCGAAGCCATGAGCTGAAGGCCGCTGGCCTGAGAAGTGTCCTCGTTTGGGGGACATGGGCTCATCGGCGCCCCTTCCTCACCATTTACCAGATCTTCTTGGAGGCAGAGGCCCTGGGAAGCACAGGTGTGGCCGTTGATAAAGTTCAGTGCATTCCTAAACAGCCACCGCTGACCGCCGTCCCTTCTGTGCCCAGCTGGACACGCAAGACCTCATCCTGTTTGCACAGAGAAAGCTGAGGCTGATGGGCCTTGCCCAGCGTCCACCTGTCCAGAAGAGGCAGGGACAGGACCGAACCCAGGTCTCCGAGGTTAAATCCCCACCCCTCTGTCTGACCTCTGCTGTGCCTTGTCGTCCTGAGATGTAGGAATTCTGTCCCTCATTTTGCAGAAGGCAAAATCAAGGCTCAGAGAGGCGAAAGGCAGAAGAAAACACAGGTAGTCCTGCCCGACTCCGCATCCTGTTTGTATCTCCCTCTCACGGTTTTTACCCCAGCTCAAGTCTCCAGATTGTTCCAGATTTGTATTAAGCCCTGGGTGGACAGCGAAAGGTCGCACCAACCAACCAGGAGTTACTGAGTCCCTCAAGAGCCTCTGAAGTATGACACAGCCCTACTGAAAGGGGAAATGCCATCCGATTGGGAGGATAACGAATATGTAAAGAGCTACAAGAATTCAATGACAAGTGGAAACACCGGGCGCCTCACAGGCTGCATATGCAACCCGCAGTTCTGAGCCGTCAGGCAGGGAAGTGGCCTTGAAAGACACATGGATTTTGGAGAGAGGCGCGCACATGATAATCATTACAACAAGTCAATCATTATGATAGTGATGATAATCACTAAGATTCTGTCCCATGTCGTAGGTCTTCTGCTCCCACTTCACAGATGAAGAAGATGAGGCTCAGAGAGATGAAGGGACATGTCCGAGGCCAGTCGTCTGGTAAATGGGGCACAAGCTCGGGTCCTCTAATCCAGAGCAGGGTTCTCTCAGAGGATCGTGAGCAGCGGGTGGTCTGGCCTGTCTCGGTGGCCAAGTCCAGTTTGTTCCCAGGGCTTCTCGTCCAGGGCCTGAGACTGGCCAAGGCTGAGATAGCCTGTGGGTGAACTGCCCAAATGCAGGGGACGCACATGTCTCTGGGGCCCTGGGCTGAATGAGACCCGTCTCTGCCCACCGGGGCCCCGATCAGAGCCAGCTAAGCAAACTGGCAGCCACGAGGACGCGCGGCAGGTTCTGAGTTACCATGGGAACTCGGGGTGGAGAGGGGTGCAGATCCCGGCCTGAGCGGGATCAGGGAAGGCTGCCTGGAGGAGGAAGTGGCGGGCCAGGAGGCGAAGGAGGGTGATCCAGGCGGCAGGGAAACCCGGGAGCCACACACGGCTCCGTGTCCAGGTGGAGCCTGTCGTGCGAGGCGGCTGGACCTGCGTGGGGCCAAGTCTGTCCCCGGGGCCCTGGGGAGCCAGGTGGGTGTCAGGGTGGGAGGGCACGGTGGCATCTCTGCTCTCGAGACACCCGGCTGTGCGTGGTGCCTGGAGGGCCGCGGGGAGGTGAGAGGTGACACGGCTGGGCGGGGCAGTGGCATTAGAGGAGAGGAGGTGACAGACTGGAGGCTTCGTTGGTGCCCGGAGGGGCCTTCCGGTTTGGAGGCCGACTTGACCCGCTATTGAGGGAGCGGGAAGGGCCACTGTCCAGCAGTCTCCCCAGCGGGCCTCTCCGCTGTCCCCGGGTGGCACCGAGGCCTCCTGGAACGGTTCCCCGGCTGCTGTGCTGATGGACGGACTCTCTGGGGGTTCCGGAGGCTGGAAGCCTCAAAACCAGGAGCCAGCTCCCTCCGAGGCGCCGAGGGACTCCTTCCTTGCCCCAGCCCGGCTCCCAGTGGTGGCCGTCCATCCTGGGCGTCCCTTGACGGGCAGATGCTCACTGCCATCTCTGTGCTCACGTGGCCGTCCCCTCCCCTGTGCCTCTGGCCTCCTGTTGTGCCTCCTCTTCTCTCGAGGACACCGGGCGCTACAGCAGGGCCCACCTAACGGCCTCGACTGACCTTGATCGCATGCGCAGAGGCCGGAGTTTCCACAGGGGCCACATCCACACCCACGGGGCGCAGCACTCCTCGCGGGCCGGGGATCGGGGGTCCCTCGGCGCCTGCCACCCCTGCACGGCCCCTGGCACGTGGTGGCGCTCAGACGGGAGGCCTGAGGGGCGAAGGAGAGCAGAGCCCGTGGCCGGGGCCGCCCTCTCCCCCGCGGCCTCCTCCCTTCTGCCCCGGCCGCAGCCTCGGCCGCCTGGGCCTCTGCACGCGGCAGCTTCCCGGGAGCCTCCCCAGAGCCTCCCAGGGCTGTTCCGCGAGCAGCGGCGTTGATGGCAGCAGACGCCTGTCACTCCCTCCCCGGCGGAGCCTCAACTGTCAGAATAAGTGAAACAGTCAATCGCCTGTCTCTGCGTTTCGGGTTTTATTGGCAGTTTCGTTGTCACCCCAAAAAACCTCTCCACTGTTCACCCAGCGAGTGGGGCAGGCGGAGGAGGCAGGGCTGCTCCGGAGTCAGGCTGCGGCCAGAGGAGGTGCCGGCGGCCCTGCCTGTCTGCAGGGACAGGAGACCTGCAGCGAGTCCTCTCCAGGTCTGACGCCAGCGGACAAAGGGATATGGGAGACGGGGCCCTGGAAGTGGGCGCCAGCGCAGTCCAGGCCCTGCGGGAGTCCCCAGAAGCCCCTCCCCAGCCTCCCCGGGGCGTGAGGGAGGCCTCTTTGTGGGGGTGAGAACGTGGGCTGGTGCAGCTCTCAGCTCAGGGACAGGCCTCAGGGCAGGCCTTCCCTCTGCGGAGCCTCCATGTGCCCATGTCGGATGGGTGGGGGCGTCCACTGGCTGAGGCTGGCCCTGCGGGGAGCTTGTCTTGTCTGTTCAGTCCCTCGCAGCACCTAGAGAGGTGGGTGCGGTCAGGATACTCTTTTTATTTTTTAAGTATTTTTGCAGGACTGGGGATCAAACCCAGGGATGCTCTACCACTGAGCTACATCCCCATTCCTTTAAAAGAAAAAAAAGTTTTGAGACGGATTGTTATGGAGAGCCTCACTAACTTGCTGAGGCTGGCCTCCAACTTGCAAACCTCCTGCCTCAGCCTCCCGAGTTGCTGAGATTAGAGCTGTGCACCACTGTGCCCAGATGCAAGAGCCTCATTTTGTTGGTGAGGATACTGAGGATCACAGATGCGAGGTAGCCTGGCCATGGTGACCACAGCAGAGGATTGGTGGGGGCTGGCTTCAAATTTGATCCTCCAAGCCCAGCTGTGATTTCACCTCTCAGGTGAGTGAGAAGAGTTGACAAAGTCTCACCGCAGTGCTGGGCGCATGGGGGACAGCCACCTGTCCTTACTGTTGTCAGCATGGGGGCCATTGTGCCAAGGACTCCCTGGATGTCCCTGGGTGGTGACAGGGTGGCCCAGGCGACCTCCCACGTCATGGAGTGAGCTCAGGGGTTGCTGTGGGCTGAGGGACCCGTCGGGGGCTCAGCCCTGCTCCGGGCTGTGGCCCTGCCTGTGCCCCCTTTCTGGGCCCCTCCAGGGCCACACGCTGCCTCCCCATGTCCAACCCGTGCACCTGGGAAGCTGAGCCCCAGAGAGCTGCCTCTTGCCAAGGGCCCCAGAGCCGGGCAGGCAGGTGCAGCGGTTAGCACAGGCTCTGGAGCCGGTGACGCAGCCGCCAGCAAACATCCCGAAGCACCCATTTCGTCCTCTGTACAACGGGACCGTAAGAGTTTCCCAGTAGGGCCGAAGGGCCAGGTGACCTTGTGCAGGGGACACTGGTCCCGGGAGAAAGGAAGACGGGAATGTCAGCGTCTCCGTGGCTCCTCGCCCACCCCCGACTCCAAGTCCTTTGGGTGCAAAGGAATCAGAGGCCCAGAGACGGCAGGGGGTTCCTGTAGCTACCCCTCCGAGCAGCCCGCCCGCCTCCTGGCTGCCCAGCTCTGCCAGCTGGGGCCCCTCTGACCCTTCCCCACCCTGCGCCCTGCGTCCCAGCGCCCGGGACTCCAGGGGCCCGAGACCCGGCCCGCAGCGAGGACTGCCACTCTCCCTCTCCCGGCGCACTGAAGGTTTTGAAAGTTAAAGTCTTACCGTTGGCTTTGTTGTTGCCTAACTACGACAGACAAATTGAGAACCAGTTGTCAAAATGTCAACGCACAACAGATCAACATGCACAAGGAGTCGCGGCGCTCGGCGGTGTATAATTAAACAAAAAATCCCTTTTAGAAATTTCAGCGAGCGTTGGTTCCACTTTATATTTGTCTGTGTGATTAATAAAGGCAGCTAATTTTCAGACTTTAAAAACAGCTAGAAAATAGCTCCTAATTACATATTAGGTTCCTCGCGGCCCCCGCTGAGCTCCGCCGGCATTGGTGGGCCGTAGAATTTGGCACAGCTTTAATTGCCTTCTGAGCATCATCTAATTTTAGTTAAATGTAATGTAATCAGCAGCAGATGTCTGAAATAAAATATGAATTATGAATATGATGAAATTTCATTCTTGAATAAAAAAGTAATTTGCTATTTAGTTCATTAAAGTCTTAGAGGTTTATTAGGAGCAGGTAGAGAGAGCCTGGTGAGGTTAGGTCTTAAATGATATCGGGGAGAAAGAGAGGGACCCCCCAAAAAGGGATGGAGAGTTCCAGCCGGGGACATCCAGTTAGGGTTCATTGCCCCGGGGCCTGGGGTGGCCTTGGGGGGCACTGAGCTCACTGGGCTCCCTCGGGTCCTTAGATGTGGGTCAGAGCTCTGCTGCTCACTGTCTGTGACTTTGGACCTGGGCCTCAGTTTCCCTTTCTCTGAAACAGAGATCAGGATAGAACCTGCCGGACGCTCCGCAGGCGGGGAACACAGCAACCCCCCGCTAAGTGCCAGCAGCGGCTGAAGCTGCTCCTGCTGGTTTAGAGGTGATACAGAGTCTGTCTGAAAAACGCCTCCTTTGTCTCTTCTCCTTGATGCAGAGATTGCAGACTCTGTTTGGTCTTTCAGTTGAGGCTCAGGGAGGCTGAGAACCCACCCGCAGGTGCACAGCTCGTCAGTGCCTTGGGGTCTGAGCCCAGGACCATCCATCCCCAGGGCGCCCCACAGCATCCAGAGCAGCGCCTGGGGAGGGAGCGGGCGGGTGGTCTGGGTGGGGTGTCCGGGAGGGGACGGGGCTCATGGGCCCCAGCTGCAGGCAGAGCGAGGCAAGAGAGGGGCGAGGCTGGCCTCCTGGCCTCTGCCAGACGCTGCTCTGGGCAGGTTAGGGGACAGAGGCTGCCTCTCCACCCCCTGTTCACACCAACCAATAATTTCCTGCAATTATCTGGAAAAGATTAATTAGCAAAGTGCTCTTTATTGACTCAAGGCGGCCCCAGCAGATCCATAACTTGAGAGTCTCCAGGGGACCCGGGGAAGGAGCTGAACTGGAAAATGGGGCAGGAGGCTCCGCTGCAGGGTTCTGAGCCTCCGAGCCCAGCGCCGGGCCGGGGCTGAGTCTGCACGGTCCCTGTTCACTTTACCCCTCTGCCTCTCTGAACCTCAGTCTCCCCACGTGTAAAATGGGTAGCCGGCCACCCCACCTCAGAATCTTCGACCTGCTCGCTAAGATCCTGGGAGGACAGAACTCGCTCTTGGACTTGGCTTCCCTGTGCTGATGAGGCAGCTTCCTGAGGGCCAAGGAAGCCTGTCGGGCGGCTGGGGGTCTCTGGGGTGGGGGGCGGTGTCCCTTGGCCAGCCCAGTACCTGCACAGAGCAGGTGGAGGATGCAGGAAGCTTCTGCCCACGAGCAGCTAGAACCCCAGGGGCCCTGCCCCAGCAGTCCAGGGGGCTGGCGACCCTGGATGGTTTGGAGGGTCTGCAAACACGGGCACGAACCAGCCAGAGTGGGGAGACTCCCGGGACCTGGAGCAGCAAGGCCCCCCGAGACCCCCTGACTGATGGGGCAGAAAGGGAGTCACCAGAGCCCAGCGGGGTCTGGAGCCCTGGCAGGGTACCCCGGGGCGCGAGGTGGGAGGAGGGGAGGCTGTGGTCCCCAGGGAACCCGGATGCTGCCAGGAAGGTATCCTGCAGAGTGGGGAGGAGTCCCGGACCCTCCTCCTCCCTCCCAGCTCCCGTGGGACAACCCACCTGGGAGTGAGGGGACAGGGAGCCCCCGGATGCTGCCCACGGAGGTCGGCTCCCAGGGCACAGAGCTGGGCCGGGAAGGGCAATGCACAGAGGTCGCGGGAACCCCCTTCTCGGTAGGAATCGGAATACTGCTTTCTTGAGCGGAGGTTTCTGGGTGGCAGCAGGCGGCGGGGGTCCTAAGTACCCAGGGTTGCCCACGCTGGGGTCTCTCCCCTCCAGGGGGCCACCCCTGGTCCCTGAGAGACCCTCACTTTGCAGACAAGGCTCTGGTCTGAGCGGGTGCCTGGGACGGCTGGGGAGCCGGGCGCCCACCCCTGCCTGCTCACTGCTACCCTGGCCGAGCGGCCTCACCTGCCTGAGATGACCCGGGTGCTGCTGAGTCACCACAGGTCCCCACATAAGGCATCTGTGTCCTCCCCCTCCCGCCTCCCCCTCCGCAGCCTCCCGGGCATCGCCCATTCACTTGATAGCGATTGGACCCCGGCCACGTGCCAGGCCTGCCCCGGGCCCTGGCGGGGCTGCAGAGAAGGGAGGCTCATCTGTCCTGCCCTGAGCGTCCCCGGGCTCAGGGAACCGGGCAGCCGCAGACAGCCCGCGTCTCAGGGAGGAGACTCGATGCAGGAGTGTCTGGAATTTGGGCTGCTGATGGGGTGGGCGGGGATGGCCCAGATGTCCGTCATAAGAGAAAGAGCCCCCTTCCCGGTTGTGAGTCCGGGACCTAAGAGGCTGTCCTTCAAGGGGCGGGGCCCCAGTGTGGGAGGAGCCCAGACCTGGGCGTGGAGGGGTGCCTGCCCCTCCCCTCACCACCCGGGACCACCCCCACCCCTTCACCTCCGGGCAGGACCCCAGGGCGCCGGCTCACCGCCCCCAGCCACTCCCGACCGGTCAGCTGCCTGTCCCTGCTCTATTCATCAAGGGCATGACAGCTAAAATTCATTTGAAGATGAAGAAAGTGCCCGCTAATCCGTTCTGCAAGACATTGATAGACCAGCAGCTCGGGGAGAATTGCAGAGCTGTAATGAAATTAGGCTAAAACTGCTGGCGGATTGCAGATAATTGCCCTTGTCTGTCACGAGGAATAACATCTCCCAAATCCAACACAACGATTGTTCAAGTTGCAGGAATTTCTTTTCTTTCTTTCTTTAGGAAAAAAAACAAAACAAAACAAAACAAGAAAGACCAGAGGCGAGGCCAATCCAGGACTTGGAAGCTTTGCCTGGAACGGAGGGTGGGCATGGCGTGCTGGGGACCTCCCTGCCGGCCTCCACCCAGGGGCGAGGGGCCGGCGGGGAGCTGGACCTCAGTCTGCAGACGTTCTCCCCAGGGCCCTTTGTAGGTCCCTCTCCTCAGCCTTGAGTTCTCCTCCAGGTGACAAGCAGGGAGGAGCAGAAACTTGGGGCTCTGGGTTTTTATGGGGTAGGGTCTGCTTGGAAGAAGGACCCTAGGACTCAAAGTTGCACTTGAGACAACATTGATCCTTCATATCAGGGAATGGATTATGGGGGGCAGGGGAGCAAAAGCCGCCTTAAGCCCCTCCCTGCCACAGGGGTCTAGACGCCTGGTGTAGGGACTCCCAGGCTGCAGGCGTGATCAGCAAGTAGTTGGCAGGCTGAAGAAATATCCTAGAGGGTTCAAGGTCAGCCCCAGCACGTCGAATGTCAGCCTGATGAACCTTTTTGCAGACTAGCAGTACTGTATGTGTGATGTCAATCTCATGGGATGATGTCAGAGAACATTTGAATGTCAACATCGAGCTGGGTTCGAATGGCCGTACCCTGCAAATCTGAACGTCCTACTCACAGGAAGTTGGAATTTCAATGTCATGGACTGTTAGGGTTTGGTTCAAACTTCATTTGACACATGGAGAAAACTTCAGATCAGAGAGGTTAAGCGATTTGCCCAAGGTCACAACAGCAAGAAGGAGCCTAATTGAAAGTTTCAACAAGGTCACAGTTTGGCCTTGGTTAGCCCGCAGAGAACTTGTAACCCACCCTGTTCTCTGGACTGCATTCCAGGGTGTTGGTCTCTGGTGAGGATATGTCCATGTTCTGGGATTTATATCAGGAAGTGCCAGAATTCTCTGCCCTGCTAATCTCTAGTTAGCGTCATTCATTGGGCCCAGCCATTGACAGAGTCTTGCTTTCCATATCCTCATTCCTTTCCACCAACCTTCTGTTGAAGTCTTTGCATGCCCAGGCCGGGTGCTGTCAAGGAGGCTGGGCTGTAAACAAGAGAGCAGAGTGGGCTGAAGGTTCGGAGGGGATGTAGACACCCACTGAGGGCTCACGTTCAAAAGGTCTTCCCCAGGCTGGGGAGATGGCTCAGTTGGTAGAGTGCTTGCCTTGCAAGCACAAGGCCCTGGGTTCGATCCCCAGCACCACCCCCAAAAAAAGGTCTTCCCCAAGGACTTGCCTAGAAAGAACCAAAGGGTGTTCATTAGCATGCCTGGCTGGGGTGGCGCTTGGGGGCGGGGCCGGGACGGGAGTGGGAGACAGCGCCCCCGCGTGGAGAGGCGCACGGTGCTGCGGGTCAGGCGGTGGTTCCTCGTGACGTCATGACGTCCGTCCATCGGTCAGATTTCATCTGCCTCTCCCGGCAACCCCAGGACCCTCACCCTGGACCGCATACCTCCGGGGATCCTGAAGACCCTTTCAGAGGCTCTGGAAGGTCAAAACGATTTTTGTAATTATGTTGCTCTGTTGATGTTTGCATCCATGGTGCAGAATAATGGAGGGTTAGAACTGGCCTTCTGCCCTGAGCCAAGCCACCAAACCGTCACAGAAATCAGTCTTTACCCCAAACCCTCTCTCAGTTAAGAAGAAAAAGCCACTTTCACTTAAGAACACCTTGATGAGGAGTAAGACATTATTAATTTTCCAAAAATCGCAACGGCTTTTAAATATTCTGTGAGACAGAACGGGAAGCGCCCAGGAAGCCCTCCACCGATTGCTGGTGGCCCCAGGAAGGTAGCCTGTGCTTGTCCCGAGCCTCCCCAGCCACCCTGGGAACCGAATGGCATTTTTTAACGGAAAGAACAGCTAACAAACAAACTATAGCCTTTCAGACTTGGATAACTGTCAGATATTTTCTCCAAAACGAACAAAGTTGCCTGTCAAATGACAGTATTTGTTGCCAATGATGAAATTTGACTTTCAAGCGAAAATTAGAATTTTGGAGATCTTGTAGCTGCCACCGTGAGTTTGACAGCTTCCTACTTAAATACTTTCCCGAAGAGCCGGGTGGTAATATTAGCGACTGTGGCTTTTTTTAATACTGTATTTTGAAAGCTGTCAACATTTGGAAGAGCTGTGCACCTCGGTAAACTCATATTTTCCCAATGACCAATGCATAATGTTCCAGAGAGAGTGAAAGACCCAGTCGACCTGCAAAGCAGGCCAGTGGGGTCTCCCTTAATGGACTATGGAAAATTCATCGACGTGGAAGCTGCTACCTATAGAGTTTTGGTCTAGTATCAAAGAAGAATAGCCACCATTACCTAGAAGGCCGTGGGAATCCTCCTCCCTGTCCAAGCTGCAGATCCCCATGAAGCCTGATATTCTTCCCGCGCTTCAACCAAGCCACGTGTCCCTGCAAGGTGGATGCCGGAGCAGACAGGAGACCCCAACCGGGTTCTGTGGAGCCAGACAGCGCGAACTGGAAACCAGTGAATGAACCCCCATTTCCCAGGTGCAGAAACCGAGTCTTAGGAGAGGCAGAGCTGGCCAGGCCTTGGATCAGATCCCTTTTCCTGCTGGTCCTCTGTCTCCCCATCTGGTCACTGATCTTCTAGAATCTGATGGGCAAAGGCATCTTCTAAAGTCCCCTGGCTGGGGATCTGGGAGGTGGGACCTGACCCCTCGGCCCCATGATGCTCCCGTCCGGGGGGGATGGGGGCCAGGCCTATGTCCCCAGGCCTGGCACGGAGATGACCAGGGCCCTTTGCGGTAATGGATGGCGGGTGGGTGGCGGCCGGGTGCATGAGTGCGCCGGCCCCGGCCCTTAATGCCTCACACGCCAGGTCTGGCACGGGTAATTTACTGCCACCGACAATAACATATTTCACTTCCCGTCGCCCCGATGAAGATTAGTTGTGTTTGAAAGTGGCTGAGTACACAGTCAATGCCGCTTAAACGTTTACAGTCAACTGAGCACAGATAATGCCCCTCCAACATGTGTCCGCGACTCCTGCAGCTTGGGGCGGGGCAGGAGAGGGGGCAGGGTGTCCCCTCCCCAGGAAGGGGCTGCAGCTGCCGCAGCAGAGACCCAGGCAGTGGGGAGGAGGGGTTTGGGAGCTGGGAACTGGGCCGAGAGCTGCGAATTCCTTGAACCCCACTTCTCAGCTTGTCTTTTAAAATCATTCATTCAACAAACATCTCCCTGGGACTGACCAAGGACATCCGCAGTCCGGTCCAGAGAGTTCAAAGCAATGATTCCATCTGATCTCAAGAGATACCCCTAGGAGGAAGGTGTTAGCTCCAGTTTCCAAAAGAAAGGAAGAGGCTCAGAGAGGCTCAGGGGCTCTCCTGAGGTCACACAGCGGGTACCAGGCTGGGTCGAACGCTCAGTCCAGCAGGACTCCAGGGCTCCTGTGCACTCTACACGCGCAGCTCGAACTCCCGTGCTCAGGTTGGCCAGCGGGGTCTGGATCAGGGTCTGCATGGAGGCCCAGCCCCAGTCCACTGGCCTGTCCTCCCGAGCACGGGCTGCATCCGGGATCAGAAGGGCCTCATGGACACATGAGGACCAGCTGCCGAGCCAAGCCGGGCCGCGCCCACCGCCTCCGGACGCCGCTCCCGGGGACCTGGAGGTGTTCCCATCGCTGACAGGTTCGTCCTGGGGAGGTGACGTCAGATGGGCCTTAAGAAGAGCCTTCCAGACCCCGGAAGTAGCCCAGGGCTGTCAGGGAAGGGGGTCTCCCGAGCGAGGTCAGCAGAGGAGGACACGGTCCCCAGGCCTGTCCACCCCTTCCCTGAGGAGGGGGCTCACTGGCCCTCTAAGATGTGGCCTGGGTCCCCCGGAGTGGGACGTGCTGCCAGCCTCGTTCCTGGGGTCAGTGAGTGGTCTGGGTCTCTCCCTTCTGCTCTGCTGCCCCCAGGACCCAGATGACCCTGGGCCTCCAGACCACAGAGACATGCTGGTGCCCAGGTTCCAGGCCTGGTGTGGACACCAGAGACCGGCCGTGCGCCTCCCCGCGGGGACCTTCCGACGTCAGAGTCGCCACGTCACCCTGTGAATGGAGGCCGCACCAGCCCGGCCGGCCTGCGGGCGAGGCATCCCGAGCCCTCTGGAGCCCGCCCGGCCGCCGTCCCCGGTCCTTCCTCAGGGGGACGCTGAGGCTCGGCAGCGAGGGAGTGGGGAGAGGATCCAGGCCCAGCCGAGTGTCCCCACGGGAGGTCCTGGGCCTGTGGGGCAAGGGAACCCGGGTGCGTGTGGTCCGGCCACACGCGTGGGGTGTGCCCCACACTGGGTAGGACGCTGTCTGTGGACGTCGCGCCAGCAGAGGCCACAGGACACTTTGCTGGGGTGACACTGTCCAGTTACGCTGTTTCTCCGTGTCTTGGGGACACGGGTGGACGGCCCTGTTGTCTGTGTGGCACAGTTGGTCTGTATCCGTGTGACACTGCGGCCTGACCCGGGGGGGTGCGGGGACACGGGTGCTGCCCGGGGCTGCCCAGTCCCCTCTGCCTCCGTCACGACTGACCTCCGTCTGCCAGGAACTGCCCAGGTGCCCAGCCAGTCCACGGAACGGTCTCAGGACGCGGCAGGTCAGACCGTGTGACACGTGCCCTGTGCACCTGCGTGGTCAGTGTCACGCTGTGTGTCAGCCCATGACCCTGGGTGACCGGCGTGTGTGTCTGTGACACTGTCCATCTGTCTCTGTGACACTGTAGGTGGCCTGTGTGTGTCTGTGACAGGGTCCATCTGTCTCCATGACACCAACTGGGTCACCATTGTGTGTCTTTGTGACACGGCTCATCAGTCCATGACCCTGGGTGACTGTCCTGTGTGTCTGTGACACTGTCCATCTGCGTCCACAGCCTGTGCGCGTCTTCGCCACAGTGTGTATCTGTGCGTCCGTGACACCACCCGGTGACCTTGGGTGTCCAAGCAGCACTGGCCCCTTAGGGACACTAAGTGTGACCCCATGCTAGAGAGTCCCTGCTGGACTCCCTCTGAGTCTCCGCCATCCGCTGTCCAAGCCTGAGGGACAGCAGTCCTCAGGGAACACAGACCAGGGTGCCCACTGCTGGGCAGGCGACCCCCCCATCTCGTCCATCCTCCTGCCTTCGTTCAGAGCGTCCCTTTCCCCAACCTCTGTGTCCTTGGGGTGCAGCCCGTCACCCAGCCAAAGCCTCATGTTCTAGAAGAACAAGAACCCAGGACCGTCTGTGAGCCCGGCTGATAACCCCCTCGCTGTGTGACCTCAGGAATATTGCTTAACTTCTCTGAGCTGAGACATGAGATGATCTCATAAAGGTGCTCTGACGGCTTGAAAGGGTGGCAGGAAAATCAGTGGCGTGAGCTCCTCCGGGGACAGAGGCGGCCACTGCCCCCGCCAGAGGGATGAAATGGCCGCTGCTGTCTCAGCACAGCGTCCAGTCAGGTGCTTGGTCTGCTGCAGCTCCTCGGAGGCAGCCCCTCCTTATGTCCACGTGGCAGAGGTGGGAACAGGCTCGGAGGGGACACGCCTTGTGCTGAGCCCACACGGCGAGAGATGCTCGGACCAAACCCACGCTCAGCGTAACCTCCAAGCTCCCTACCCTTTCTCCAGCGTGGAGGAGCTCCGGAGGCATTACCCTCCCCTTTTACAGATGGGGAAACTGAGGCCCAGGAGGGAACCCGACTCCTAACCCAGTGCTCTCCACCGCTCCCCAATCTTTACCACCCTGAGTGCAAATCATCATGGCTGGTGGGAGGGGAGGGTCAGGCAGGCAAAGAGGGAGGCTGTTGGGGACAAAGAGCCCCTGTGGCCACACAATGGTGACAATCAAAGCCAGATGACGGGCACTGGGCTTCAGGAGCAGCTCGAGCCCACCTGCAGTTTCCCCTGCACAATGGGGAGCCTGTGCTGCCGGGGCCACAATAGCACCCTGTGTTGGGGCCGCCTCTCCCTGCACCATCTGGGGCAGGAGATGGTCATGGCGGCCTGCGCCTGGCCTAGGAGCAGGGGGCAGGCGGGCCAGCGGGCACATGGGGGATGGACGGCCCACTCGCAGGGTGCGATTTGGAGGGTCTCTCTTTCTTGGCCCCGACACCCCACCATCAGTAGCTTGTCACCTTTCTAAAAGTGTACAACTCCCTCTTCACGCCCTGGCCACTGGGCAAGCCACTCACACCTCTCAGAGACTCGGCGTCTTCGTCTGTAGAGTGGAGAAGAAGGACCTCGGCAGAAGGACCGTGAGAGTCAGTGCTGGAGGCACGCCCAGTGACATGTGATGGGTGGCTTGAGGTGTGCTCCTTCCTGTTCAAGATGGGTGGGTGGATGGATGGATGGATGAGAGAATAAATGAAGGAAAGGGACATGAGGGCGGGTGGGCGGATGATGGGTGGTGGGTGGAAGGACGAATGGGAGGATAGATAGATGAATTGTGGGTGGTGGGTGGATTGCAAAGGAATAAATGAATGAGGAATAGATGAGGGGAAGGATGGGTGGAAGGAAGGATGGGCGGATGGATGGATGGGTGGATGGATGTGTGGTTGAGTGGCTGAGTGGATGTGCAGATGGATGGGTGGATGGATGGATGGGTGGATGTGGGGATGGATGGGTGGATGGATGTGTGGTTGGGTGGATGGGCGGATGTGTAGATGGATGGATGGATGGGTGGATAGATGTGTGGATAGATAGATGGGTGGATAGGTGGATTGTGGATGGGTGGATGAATGGGTGGATGGATAGATGGATGGATGGGTGGATGGATAGATGGATGGGTGAATGGATGGGTGGATGGATGTGTGGTTGAGTGGATGAGTGGATGTATGGATGGATGGATGGGTGGATGGATGGATGGGTGGATGTGTGGATGGATGGGTGGATGGATGGATGCGTGGATGGAGGGATGGATTGATGTGTGGATGGAGGGATGGATGGACAGGTAGATGGGTGGATGTGTGGATGGGTGGATGTGTAGATGGATGGATGTGTAGATGGATGGGTGGATGGATGGATGGATGGGTGGATGGAGGGATGGGTGGATGGGTGGATGGGTGGATGGAGGGATGGATGGGTGGATGTGTGGATGGATGGGTGGATGGGTGGATGGGTGGATGGAGGGATGGGTGGATGTGTGAATGTGTGGATGGGTGGATGTGTGGATGGGTGGATGTGTGGATGTGTGGATGGGTGGATGTGTGAATAGAGGGATGGGTGGATGTGTGGATGTGTGGATGGGTGGATGTGTGGATGTGTGGATGGGTGGATGTGTGGATGGGTGGATGTGTGGATGTGTGGATGGGTGGATGTGTGGATAGAGGGATGGGTGGATGTGTGGATGGGTGGATGTGTGGATGTGTGGATGGGTGGATGTGTGAATAGAGGGATGGGTGGATGTGTGAATAGAGGGATGGGTGGATGTGTGGATGGGTGGATGTGTGGATGTGTGGATGGGTGGATGTGTGGATGTATGGATGGGTGGATGTGTGGATGGGTGGATGTGTGGATAGAGGGATGGGTGGATGTGTGGATGGATGTGTGGATGGGTGGGTGGGTGGATGGTGTCAGGGGGCCCTGGGTGCAAGTGCCAGCCCTACCACTTACTGGCTACATACCTTTGGGCAGGTCCACTCCCCTCTTTGAGACGGATTCCTTGACTCTGCAAACTGGGCTTCCTCCTCCAGGTGTGGTGGGCAGCAGTGTGTGGTGGAGATGGAGCCCCTGGTGCACAGTAGGTGCACAGTCATAAGTCTGGCTGAGGGGGAGGCAGAGGTGGAGCCTGAAGGTGGGGAGGGGTCTCAGGCCTGACTCAGGGCCTCCAGAATGCTAATATGGCCCCGCCCCCACCCTCTGGCCCCTGGAACTTGAAGAGGCCGATGGGACATTTCGTAATTTAAAGCACACAGTGAGGGACTCTCCAACCTCGGCTGTCTCTTCGTGGAATTACGGGAAAGGGCTTTTTAATTAAAACCAGGAAGCTGGAGACAGGTTCATGTCCACAGTTCAAGGCCCTGGCCCTGCATGCCACGGTCCCCTTTCTCTCTGTTGATGTCCCGCTCTCGGCCTGATCTGTGTTGCTAAAATCCTGCATGAACAATGGGCCCAGCTTTGCAGGTGGAGCTGTAAATATTTACCCTTCCTAACTCTGGTTCCCGTGTCTGAGAAACCTGGAGGTTTTTAAGGGCAGCTTAAGACGCCCCCAGAGAGGTCTCATTGCAATTTAGTCTTGCCTTGTCCTCTGCTGTGGTTAACACATAAGGGGCACTGGACAGGTGGCCGGCAGGGGGACAGGCAGGTGGCAGGTTAGCAGACCTCGGCTGTGCCAGCCTGGACGCCCTCATCGGATTTCCAGACCAGGGAAGGGTCGCAGGGCAGGGGAAGTGACCAGGAGCTGGCAGGGTCAGCTGAGCTGGCCAAGGGCAGCTTCAGCTTGTCCCTTCCCGGGCCCTCCTCACAAGCCTGGGGCTCTTCCCGCGTCCTGTCTTCTCGGGCTTCACACCTGGCTGGAATCCTGGGGTGCTTCCTGTCTCATCTCATCTCATCCCTGGGGTGCTTCCTGTCTCATCGCTGTGCTTCTCCGGCTCTCGTCCTGAAGGTGCATTCCTTGGGACACTGTCCTGGACCCAGGCAGGGTTAGGGCTCTGCTGTGGTTCAGATGTGTCCCCCAAAGCTCGTGCTGGAAACGTAATCCCCAAATCATGGGCTGCTGGAGTGGGGACTTCGGGTGAGATGGAGTCCCAAGGACAGGACCCCCAAGATGGCATTAGTAGCTTTAGAAAAAGAGGACGAGAGACCTGAGCTGGCACACTTGTCCTGTTCTGACGTGACATGAGGACCTTGCCAAGTGCCACGGCCGGGCTTTGGGCTTCCCAGGCTCTGGAGCTTGAGCCAGATACAGCTCCGTGCTTCATGCAGTCCCCGGTCCCCAGAGTGTGTGGGGTTGCGTTATGGTAACAGAAAACGCTCTACCACACGGCCCCCATGTCCTGCCTGGATGGTAGCAATGTCACACAGGGCTGTCATTTTCCACTTCCCTGTCCGTCCCCCAAATAGCCGCGCTCCACCCACAACGGCCACCTCCCTGGAGGCAGAGGCTGTGTCTTGCTCCCCGCCACGTCCCCACCCCAGCCCAGGGCCTGGACACCGTAGGCCCTGAGCAAGGGAACCGGCCTGCGCGCTCATGGCCGGCAGAGCAGAGAGCCTCCCGCGGGGTCTCTGGCAGCTGTTCTGCTGCTACTTCCTGGCCGGGTCACCTGGCCCTGCCCAGCTGGGTGGGGGATCTGAAGACCTGGGGTTGCTGCGGGGGTTGGTCCCTTCATCTCGGGGGCAGGATGTGCATGGAGAGTCTGGGCGGGGGCTGCCACCGAGGTCCTGGGTTAGCGAGGTTCATTCGCGGGCCTCCTGAGGGTGTAGGTGAAGTACGTCGATCCGCGCTTCTCAGTTATGTTCGGTTTTACAACGGGAACCACATCAACTGCAGACGGCGTTTTAACGTTTCCCCAAGAGGAAGCCCCCACTGGCACGGACGCACGGACGCACGCCGATCCGCCGGTCACGCAGTCAGGACG
This sequence comes from Sciurus carolinensis, assembly GCF_902686445.1. Taxonomy (NCBI): domain Eukaryota; kingdom Metazoa; phylum Chordata; class Mammalia; order Rodentia; family Sciuridae; genus Sciurus; species Sciurus carolinensis. The sequence goes on from NC_062220.1 coordinate 131,560,854, forward strand.
GGCGTCCTTCGCGGAGGGTGACGTTCCCCGGGGTCGTCCACGTCCCAGCATGCATCGAAACTCCTTCTCCTGCCTTCAGGGACGGTGGCCTGGGAGGGAGGCGTCATTAGGTGCCTGATTTGCAGATGAGGAATCTGATGGAAAGTCACTTACGCAGGTCGCAGGTCGCAGGTCGCAGGTCGCAGGTCGCAGGGCCAGGCCCGGCATGCAGGGTTAAGTTCCAAAGCCAGGCCCGTCTCCGCCTGGCTGCCTGTGGGGTGACCCCCTGCAGGCCCTTGGGGGCCGGGACTGCCTCTGGCTGACCCCCTGGTGTGGTTCCCAGGGCCCCGAGCGGCTCCGGGCACAAAGCAGGCCCTGGATCATTTTTCTGGAAGGATGTCCAACTTAGAGCCCCTGCTCTTCTGTGGACCCGGCAGGACCTCTGGGTGCTCAGGCTGTGAAAGCAGGTAGGGTCCGCCTTTCCCGCATCCCCAAGGTGACGTGTGGGGAGAGCAGACCTAGAGGCCTCCGGGCTGACCCCTCCGAGGAGAGGGCAGCGGTCACCTGCTCGCGAGGGCACCTGGGGCCTCTCCCACCGCCCTGTCCCCCCAGGCTGGGTGCTGTCAACCAGTTTCCGTGACCTTCCCTTCCGTGGCGGCACCGTGGTTCTCCCCGCCCCCCGGGGGTGCCGGATGAACTCCAGCTCTGCAGAGGTGACTTCTCTCACGTCCCAGCTGGCGGGGCCAGTTCACGGTGTCCACAAGGTCCTTAGGACCACGGGAGGGGAGGAAGCGCCTCAGGGGAAACCCCCGCGGGTCCCAGGCTCCCGGGTGCCCTGCACCATCCCGCGGGTGGCTGGGGGAAGGGCCCCGGGGCAGGCTGTGGGGAGCCCGGCCCCTCTTCCCCGCCCCCGGCGCTGGTCCTCAGGCATCAGTGCCCCCTTGATTCTCCCGGCCCCACCCAGCTCACAGGGTCCTCGAAAAGGTGGCCCAGCGGATGCCGGAACTGCTGCTCCCTGGGTCTGGGAGGCAGGGCGCCCCACCCCGCGCCCGCCGTGGCCGGTCCTTGCTGTGACTTGCTCGTATTGTCAGCATGGCCCCAGACACACCGCGGGTGCTGTCCTGGCGGGAAAAGCTGCGGCCTGGGAGCGAGGGACCTGGGTCCCAGCAAATGCCCCCTGCGGGGCCCCAGTGGCCGCCTGCGCTGTGGGGACGATCTCGCTGTCGTGTGTCCGGGCCGTGGCGGGACAGGGACCGGCTACCGGCTTTGCTCTTCCTAGGCAGGCGCCCTGTAGCTGGTGAGCCAGACGCATCAGGCCTCAGTGTCCTCATCCGGGAAATGGGGGAATCAGTGGTCCTGGGCCAGCGTGGTGGAGAAGACCTCCGCCGGGGTGACCCTCGCCCTGCCCGACTCGCAGGGGACACGGGAGTGCGTGCCAGCGTGGCCAGCGTTCAGACCTGTGGTGGGAGGCAGGCTGGGCACAGGCCCTGGACGTGCCACGCGGCGGCCAGGGAGGGAGCCGTCGAGTGGGGTGTGTGGGTGGACATCCGTGTGGGCGTGTGGAAAGAGAGACGGACAGACAGACCAGCGCCCTGCTGTCTCCCCAGGGGAAGCCAGGAGGGCGACCCCACACAGACCCCAGCCCCCGAGCCAGGCCGGTGGGACCCCTCGCCCGTGCAGCCCGCGGGCGGGAGTGTGGGGCCCGGGCCGCGGTGGCAGAGGTCCCCATTCACGTCACCTTCCAGGCTGCCACAAGGAATCAAAGGCTGTGACGGCCTGTTAGCGCCCGTCCTCCAGGGATCACTCCACAATTTCCCCGGCGCTCAGTGACAAGGGGCCGTAATTAAGGTGTCAGCATATCATTTACCCTTTCAGTGCAAAGCTGGAGACAGGCTGTGATCTCCAGCCTCTTCCATGAGAGGCAGAGATGGCGGCCGGGCGGGAGGCAGGGAGGCCCACGTGCACCAGGAGGCCGAAGGTCCCTTCCGTCCTCTCCTGGACCCGGTGGTGGGCCATTTCTCCCAGAAGCCTTTGCTGACCCAAGGGGAAGGATGCGTCCAGGGGGCAGGGGGGTGGATGTGGTCACTGGGATGGCCTGGGAGGGGGAGGGAGAGGGAGGACCAAGGACAGGAAGGTTCAGCTGCACCAATTGATTCCCGGGACCCATCCAAGCTCCACGGGGCCCTGGCTCTCTCCCTGAAGGCAGGTGACAAGTGCCACCTTCGTGTCTTGTCTCTAGTTCCCCCACATAGAGCGTGGCAGACAGCGAAGCTCAGCAGATGCTTAAAGAAAGAAGGAAGGAAAGAGGGAGAGACAGATAAGGACGGAGGGGACCGGAGGGGCTCACGTTGGACTAGTGAGAGGAGGGGGGATGGGCGCCCAATAAAGGGAAGATGAGGAGGGAGTGTGTGTGTCTGCGAGTGTGTGTGTGTGTGTGTGTGTGTGTTTTGTGGGTTGAACTGTGTCCCTCCGAAAGCCAGAAGTCCTGGCTTCCAGTACTGGTCACAGTGCCTCATTTGGAAATAGGGTCATGGTAATCAACTAAGGATGGGGTCATTAGGGTGGCCCCAGTCAGTATGTCTGGTGTCCTCATAGGAAGAGAAGAGACACCAAAACATAAAAGGAGACCAGGGAGCCACAGGGCGGACCTTGCAATGGTCGCCGCCACCACCAGGAACCAGGAAGAGGCCAGGAAGGTTCCACCCCGCGTGGCCGGGGAGTGGGTCCTTCCAGCCTCTGGATTTAGGACTTCGGGCTGCCAGAACATTTTTGTTCCCTTAAGTCACCCAGTTCACAGTGCCTAGTTATGGCAGCCCAGGACGGGAATAGAGGTCTCTACACACGGGTAAAAGGAGAGGAGAGAGGAGGGAGCGGAGAGGGGAGGGAGGAGGGAAAGAAAGAAGGAAAAGTGGACGTAGCACCTCAGACATCCTAGGCTTCTGCACAACCTGGCCAAGCTCACCTTCTGTGTTGAGAGCAGACCACCACCATCGCTATCTCCACCACCACCACCACCATCACCATCACCACCACCATCACCACCACCATCACCACCACCATCACCACCACCATCACCATCTCCACCACCATCACTATCTCCACCACCATCACCACCAACATCATCACCACCATCACCACCACCATCACCACCACCATCACCACCACCATCACTATCTCCACCACCATCACCACCAACATCATCACCACCATCACCACCACCATCACTATCTCCACCACCATCACCACCAACATCACCACCACCATCACCACCACCATCACTATCTCCACCATCATCACCATTACCACCATCACCACCACCGCCAACAGCAGCACCTCCATCCTAACCGTCAGGACAGGCATCTCCATCACCACCCTGTGTGGGAAGAGCAGAGGAGGAGGGCACCGCCCTGGGGGGACCTGCATTCAAGAAGCAGGCAGGAAAGGAGGAGGCTACACACTCAGAAAACCAAGCAGGCGTGTGGGGGACCTCAGGGGAGGACGGCGAGAAGGCGTCTCAGACTCGAAGGCAGCAGAGAGTGGCAAAGAGGGAGTAAAACCGATGCCTCACCGAGGCCCCAGAGAGGCCTGGACGTGGGGCTGGCGCGGGTCCAGGGCTTGGGGGAGCATCCTCGCGGGGTGAGGGCTGGACAGACCCAGTGGGGCGAGGAGTGCCAGGTGGAGAAAAGGCACTGGAGTGGTGTTTGGAAAGGCTGCCCAGGTCCTGGTGCATGGCAGGAGTCGGGGGCAGGTTGGAGCCAGAGTCCAGGTTGGGGGTAGCACAGACTTTGATGAGGGAGACGGTGGCAGTACCACCTACAGCGGGGGCCAAGGACCCTCATCCACGGGCGACGGGCACGCTGGTCAGCCGGGCAGCGCCCCTCGTTGGTATGAGTTTGCCGAGGCCGCTGTAACAAAGAACCCCACACGACGGGGGGTGAGCCAACCGAGGTTTATCCCCCAAAGTCCTGGAGGCCAGAAGTTGGAAACCGAGATGCCAACAGGATCAGTTCTTCCCGGAGCTCCCGAGGTCAAAGCCGTTCTGTCTTCCTGCCCGTTGCTCACGGCTGCTGCCGATCCTTAGCGGGTAGACACAGCGCTTCTCCAGTCTCCGTCCCCGACGTCCCCGATGTCGCGTGGCTCCGTCTCTGCGTCTGTGCTCAGATTTCCCTTCTCTTTGAAGGACACTTGTCACTGGGTCACCCTACGTCCAGCAGGACTCATCCTAACTGGGTCACATCTGCGATGGCCTGTCTTGGCTCACTGGCGCTCCTATAACAGCAGACCCCGGGCCGGGTAATTCAGAAAGAACAGGCGGTTGTCCCTTATGGTTCTGGGGCTGGGGACCCCAAAATCAAGGTGCAGCCATGTGGGATGACAAGAGCTGCTCTCTGCAGCCAGGACGGTGGCCTGCTGCGCGTCCTCCGGAGGGAAAGGACACCGTGTCTTCACACGGCAGAAGGGGGCACAGGGGGACAAGGAGGCTCCTGATCCAACCCTGTTAATCCTGCTCAAGGGGACAGAGCCCTTGTGACCTCTACACGTCCTGAAGGTCGTTGCCATGGGGATTAAGTTTCAACATGAACCTTGGAGGCGACACGGTCACTCAAACCCTATCTCCAAATAAGGCCACATTCCCGGGGTCCAGGCTCCTACATGTCTTCAGGGGACTCACCCTTCCCCCCAGGTAGCCACTGTCGCACTGGCCGTGGCCCCATTGCCAGAAGCTTCTGAGAAGCACCTGCGTCAGCTTTTTCTCGCTGTGACAAACGCCTGGGGAAGACTTCTCAGGGCAGGAGAGCTGGGTTTGGGCTCGTGGTTTCAGAAGTGCCGGCCGGTGGTCAGTGGCTCCGAGGCCCCGGCCTGTCGAGAGGCAGAACATCATGGTGGGAGGGCGTGGTGGAGGCGGGCTGCCCAGCTCAGGCGGCCGGGAAGCAGCACGAGCGACAGGGCAGAAGCCACCTCCCGCCACGTGGCCCTGGGGACCTTCCTCCTCTAGCCAGCTCCACGCGCCTCCTGCCCGCGGCTCCCACCACCACCTCCTGGGGTCCAGCCAGACACCCACGGGCCAATCAGCGCAGAGGTCAGAGCCTGGTGACCGGCCAGGCCCCTAGCGCTCCACCTCCGGGCACTGCCGCCCTGGGACTCTCTTTAGCGGACACTTCGCGTCTCAACCATGACAGCCCCTCCCTGCTCCCAGAGCCGGCCAGGCAGGCGCGGGGCCGCGCTGACCCGAAGGCCGGGCGGAGAGGTTTGGGGGAGCGGGGCTGGGGCCTGGGGGAGCCGAGGAGTGTCCGGACCCCACTCTGGAGGGCCAGCCTGGGAACTGGACTAGGGAGAGGAGCAGGCCGGGGGCGGAGGCTGCGGCTCCGGCCCCGGGCCTCCCCTCCTCCCCTGGCATCCGGGTGAATCCAGCAAGGAGCCCGTGGCATCTGGAGCCTGTGTAAACGGAGCATAAATTAGCTCTAACAGTCACATCTGGAGCCACCGAACGGCTGTCTGTTTCCTGCCAAGCCCTGGGTGGGCCGGGGTGCGCGGAGGGCAGAGGGTAGCCTGCTGCCTCCCTCTGTCTCTGGAAGTTCCTGAGACGGAGATGTGGCTGTGGGGGGGGGGGGCACCCTGGACACCGGCTCAAGGAGTCCCGTCCCTGAGCGTGGAATCGTCGGCGCCACCTCAGGCCCTGGCCTGGGACACGGTTCCTGACCCCGAGGTGCTTTCTGTCCAGTGGGGACGGCAGCCGCGCGGCAGCTGAATTTGGAAGCCAACCGTGGTGGGCCTCCTAAGAGACTGAGGTCACAGCACTAGGAGTCGGACTTCCTGGAAGAGGTGGTAACTGGGACTCGAGCCTCGCAGCACGGAAATCACCCCCGTCTCGTTCACGAGGAATCCCAGGCACCAGCCGGGCCGGACACACCACTGCTGCCCCCAGCAGGGTTGTTGAGTGACTGAAGGATGGGCAGGTTCTCCACAGGCAGACATGGGGAGGAAGACAGTCAGCCAGGCTGAGAGCCCAGAAGCCCTGAGGTGTCCAGAGAAAGAGCCATTTGAGAGCCTCCGTTAGGAGAAAGCGCAAGGCTAGGAATCAGGCAGGTCTGAGGTTCTCCTGGTCCCACCACACACGTACCCGCTGTGCAAACCTCGGAGGATTTCTTAACCTCTCTGATCCTCTGCTTTCTCATCTGCAACGTGGACCTTCGAGTGACCTATGTTTGCTTCATATATCTGGAGATGTTTTTTTTTTCCCCCTTTTGATTACAGAAATCTTTTAACATGCAAGAAAGTAGAAAGAACCCAGTCATGAGCTCCCAGGCAGCCGCTATCTAACAATGACCAATACGCTTCCATTCTCCTTTGAAGATATTTAAAAGGATACTTAGAAACTCTGTGCAGGGCCGTGACCAAGCCGGGGCACCTGGGCAGCTGAGCCCTCCACCGCCAGGCCTGGCTCAGGGCGCCTCCCATGACAGCTGGGAGGGACCGCAGGCCCCCCGTGCTGAGGGGCACATCCTGATTTCAGAGGGGTCGGAGGGGAGGGGAGGCGGCGGAGAACTGCCGATGGGGCCCCCGGCAGGAGGCCGGGCTGCGCTTGGGGAAGGGTGCGGGGTTAGCGCCCAAGGAGGCGGGACCCGGGTCTCCCTCACTGGACTTGGGAGATGCCAGTCTCCCTCGTTACCGTGGCTTCTCTGGCTTCTCTGCACGTCTGAAACTCAGAGAAGAACCTAGCGGGCTTGTTAAGATGGCAAGCAAGGCCTCGGCGGGGAAGCTTCCGGAAGGACCCCCTCCGGGGCTGAATTCCATTGGATGAACCAAGGTGGGCTCCAGGTGCAGGGAGCGCACGGTCCAAGGCCACCCTTAGTTTGGGGAACTGGATGAAGATCTGGGAGACCTGTGTGACGGGAAAGGGCGGGAGAAGCAGGAAGGGAGGCCAGGATGGCGCGAGAGGCCCCTCGGCCCCGGAGGCACAAGAGAGGCGCGGCCGTGACCCCGGAGCAGTGGGCGCCGTGGGAGTGGTCGGTGGAGTCGGCCCCCCAGAGTGGTCCATGTCCTAATCCCCAAACTTAGAGGCAAAAGGGACTTTGCTGTTGTCATTCAGTTGAGGACGTTGAAAAGGGACGTTCTCCTTGATGATCTCAATGTCAACTCAAATGTCCTCAGAAGAGGGAGGGAGACAGGAAGGTCAGAGCCAGTGATCCAGTGGCAAGGGGGACAGGTCAGAGCGACTGGGGGCCCTAGGTCAAGGCGTGCGGGCGGCCTCTAGAGGCCGGGACACAGGAAGGAGGTGGGGCCTCTAGAGGACCTGAGCCTCGCCAGGCCCGCGTTGGACCTCCGACCTCCAGGAGGGGGAGAACCAGTGTGTGTTGTTTTGAGCCACTAGGTTCGTAGTCTTGGGCCACCGTGGCCACAGGGAACTCACCCAAAGAGCGAGCTCAGAGTGTCACTTCTTCAAAAGCCAGCGTCCCCTTCCAGAGATGCAACCATGACACGCTCACCCGCCGGGGAGGGAAGACAGACTCCGGGGCGGGACCCTCACCTTCTCCATGCCTGGGTCCATCCCTGGACCTCATTCCATCTGCGGTGGGTAACTTTCCCCGGGCCGAGGGAGGCCCACAGAGCTGGCCATCTAGCTCTGGGAGGGTGTGACCGTGAGGCTGTTCCTGGAGGACATGAGCGTCTGCCCCGCCACCCACGCGGTGGGCGCAGGGGAAAGATGGATCCGTCCCACACCCTCCTTGGAACTCGTTCAGGCCCTGGCCTCCCTGCCCTGGCCTCCCTGTCCCGGCCTCCCTGCCCTGGCCTCCCTGCCCTGGCCTCCCTGTCTTGGCCTCCCTGCCCTGGCCTCCCTGTCCCGGCCTCCCTTTCCTGGCCTCCCTGCCCTGGCCTCCCTGTCCTGGATCCACCTGGGGAACTGGCTTGACAAATCCCAGTCCTGGAGAGCCTCTCCCGGGATCCGGGTGGGGGCTGGGTCTCCGCCCTCCTAGCCGCCTCCCAAGCGGATGCCCTCCAAAGCGTGAGCTGGCTGCCCCCGGCGGGGGCGTCAGAGGTAGGGCTGTGGACCCAGAAGTACTGGGAGCCGGACTGACCCAGGGTCTGCTGGATGGAGACGCGGGGCTCCCGCCGCTGCCCCCTCCCTCCGCGGGGCTGCTGCCAGCGAGCCTGGCTCTGCTGGTGAAGTCTTTATCGGGAGTGTCGCCTAATGCATTCATATCAAACAATAGCGCCTCATACATCATCCCCGCCAGAGGCCACCTCCGCCGGGACAAGCACAGTCCATTACCCTGACGGGCGCGGGGCGTGCACAAGACAGATAACAGGTCCTGGCTGTGCAGGGGCACGTGGGCGGGGAGTCGTCGTGGGCCCGGAGAACACCAAAGGGGACCCCGGGCAGCTGCCACCTGGGCAGTCTGGACCCAGGTGTCTGAGGTTGCAATGTGATGAAGCAGGCCATAGGATGCTGGTGGAGAGCCTGACTGTGCATCCTCTGGAAAGTGCGACGACCTCTCTGATCCTCATCATCTCTCTTTAGAGGGAGTTAAGAATAACACTTGTGGGCAGTGGGTCGTGACTCAGTGGTAGAGCACTTACCTGGCATGCTTGAAGCTCTGGGTTCAAGTCCCAGTACAGGGAGGAAAAAAAGAGAGAGGGACATAGTTTCTGCCTTGCGGGGCTTAAGAAAAGGACCCTCCCTGGGTCCTGGTGGCACCTGCCAGGAAAACCAGCATTTTTTACAGGAGGCTCAGGAGGCTGAGGCAGGAGGATTTCGAGTTCAAAGCCAGCCTCCGCAACTTCGGGAGGCCCTAAGCAACTCAGGGAGACCCTGTCTCTAAATAAAACACGAATCAGGGCTGGGGCGGCGGCTCGGTGGCCGAGTGCCCGAGTTCAATCCCTGCCCCTCCCCCCACAAAAAGAAGGAGGAGCCTGGCCGAGGACCTACCTGTGGCCGGGAGGCGGCCGCGGACGGGTTCCTCGAGGGCAGCCTGACTGTTTTATGACCAGGAAGGACCCTGGGTACTCCAGCCGGCCCCTTCCCGGGGACAGTCTTAGCTCCAGACTCCGCTGGGCTGGGCGGGCCGTCCACGTCCCCTCCAGACTGCTGGCCTCGGAGCAGAACCCAGAACCCGAGCGCACGATGCTTGTTTTGGAAAGAAACTCACGCCAGGCAGCCAGGGTGACGGGACGCAGGAAAAGGCCCGACTCTCCTGCGCGACTGGGGGACTCCGGGGACTCCCAGGCACAGTGCGCCAGGCGCCCCCCAGGGCCGGGACGGCGTCTCGATGGACAGGCTCCTGCCACCCCAGTGCGCTTACTCCCGGCACATGGGGTGGGCCTCACACAGCGGGCCTGGCGGGTTCGGAGGACTCAGGGCCGGGAATGTCGGTGGCCCAGCCGGATTCCCGTGTCCACGCGGCGCTGTGTCCAGGGTGCACACGGGTGGGGCGCTGCTCTTGCCGATGGCGTCCCCCCGAATGCACACGTTGATGTCCTGACACCTGGGGCCTCAGAATGTGGCCGCGTTTGGAGAAAGAATCCTTCCGAGGCTGATGTCATGGTTAGAATCTGTTTTTTTTTTTTTTGGTACCAGGGTTTGAACCCAGGGGTGCTTAACCACTGAGCCGCATCCCCAGCCCTTTTTGTATTTTACTGAGAGACAGAGTCTCGCTGAGTTGCTTAGGATCTTGCTAAGTTGCTGAGGCTGGCCTCAGACTTGCCATCCTCCTGCCTCAGCCTCCTGAGCCGCGGGGATGACAGGCGTGTGTCACCGTGTCCAGCCCTAGAACCTGAAATATCTCCAAAAAGCTCCTGTGCTGAAGGTTTAGTCGGCAGGGAGGGTGCTGCCCCCGGGGGGCGGTGGAAGCCTCCAGAGAGGACCTAGTGCAAGGAAGTCCAGTGCTTGCAGGGCTGTTGGGACCCCAGTCTCTTCCTCTCTCTTTGACTTCCCGACTGCCCTGAGGTGAGCCACTCTTTCTCACTGGGCTCTCCCCGCGATGTTGGTCCCCGCCACAGGCCCAAAGCGACAGGGCTAGGGAACCATGGACGGGGACCACCAGCCAACACCAACCTTGGCTCCTTTTAAGCAATACGCATTGGTCACAGTGACGAAAAGCTAACAGAGCTAATGTCGCATGAGGTCACTGGGATGGGCCCCGCCCGGCATCCTCCTGTAGAGAAGATGCCAGAGGCTGGTCACCCACAGGCCGAGGAGAGAGGCCTCAGAAGGAACTGGCCCTGCGGCTCTCCAGGACGGTGAGAGAGTAAACCTACTGTGTACGCCGCCCAGGCAGCCTGAGCAAGGGCACCCGGGCGCCAACAGAGGGGGGTCACACGGGCCCCCGTCCCCCGCAACCTGCTCATTCTCTTCTCTGGCCCCCGGTCACCCTTCGCTCTTGAGCCAGCTCTGCCACCCTCTCTGGGTGCCCCGAGCGCCCCTTGTTCCTTTCTGCCTTTCCTGTCGCCTTTGGGGGCAGCTCCTTCTCATCCTTCCTGTGCGGCTGGCTCCCCAGTCCTCTCTCTGCAGAGGTCCCTCCTGACCCCTGCATCTTTCTCTTTCACATGGACCTGCTTTATTTTTCTCTGTCCACTGTGCTGGCCCTTTCTTGCTTGTTCATTGTCACCCTCCGCCATTGAAATGCGGTTCGCGATGGCAGGAACACTGTGGGTCTCGTTGGCGTCCGGGGTGATGTTTCATTCACACGCTGGCTCAGCAGGGGTTTGGCCAGTCAGCCTGAGTTCAGGGGTGGCGTCTGACCACCCGATGCCCCAGGAGGAAGCTTTACCTCCCGGGCACGTGGTCAACTCGAGAGCATTGCAAAGCATTCTCTCTTCTCTTTTATTGAACACCTACTATGCATAGTACAGGTGCCTAGTAGGTGTTCAATAAATCGTTAACAAGGAAGAACAAGGTCTGTAGGGACGTTCCTCTTATTCATTTGCTGGGGATGGTGGGTCTTCCTTGGCCTTTCTCCAGGACCCTTGACAGCTGTGGATGCGCTTTGAGTTTACGAAGCTCCCCATCTCCCACCTCTGCCGGGAAGAGGTGACTGCTGGGTGCAGGGGACCTAGAGACCTGGGGAAGCAGATTCCCACATGCCCGGATCAGGAAATACGAAAGGCTGTCGGGTCCCACCGGAGGAGTTGGGAGAAGAGATATAATTAGATTATTTCTGAGTCACTGAGGATCAAGTTGAGGACCAGGAGAATCTGCTGAGGCCCCTGAAGGGGGTTGGTGACATGGGACCCCAGGGTAAGAACCTAAGAGGACCTTGGCACTGGCAGATTCCAGGCCGGCACTAAGAGCTTCGTATCGACAGCTCACTGAATCCCCACCCCAGCTCTGCAAGGCATCTGGGGGGTGTCAACAGAGGCAGAGCCCTGCCTACTGGGTTCAAATCCCAACCCGGCAACTTGCTGGCTGTGTGACTTTGGGCAAGTGTGAGACAGTCTCTGGGCCTCGGTCTACCTGGTCTGTGAAACGGGGCGATGCTGACTTCCTGAGGCGGGTGTTACAGGGGCTGGATGTTAAACCTGGTGGTGTGTTGGAACAGCGGCGGTTCACAGGAAGAGCCTGCCGTGACTGTCACGGGGGACTCCGCACGGTGTGTAATTGAGAACTTCGGATCCCATCTCTAACGTTTTTATTATTTTTTTCGTTTTTGGTACCGGGGATTGAACTCAGGGGCACTCGGCCCCTGAGCCACACCCCCAGCCCTGTTTTGTGTTTTATTTAGGGACAGGGTCTCACTGAGTTGCTGAGCGCCTTGTTTTTACAGAGGCTGGCTTCGCACTTGCGATCCTCCGGCCTCAGCCTCCCGAGCTGCTGGGGTGACAGGCGTGCGCCACCCCGGCTCCCATCTCTCATCCTACAGCAGGGGTTTTCCTGCCCACGAAGCCCTCGACCAGTGATAACGGAAATGGCGGCTTTTATTATTGCTGATCCATTTTAAAGACGACAGGCGTGGACGGAACCTGCAGCTGGTTCCAGCTCAGGGACAGTCACTGAGGTGTGAGGACAGGGTGGGCTGGACGCTCGGCCCTCCTGGGGGCCACTGGCGAGTCCAGATGGGCAGCGGCTCCTTGTCACGCGTCGGCCGGCGAGGGGAGCAGGGCGGCGGGCTTCCCCGTGGGCTGCCGGGACAGGGGGACCCAGAGGCCGTTCCTTGAGCAGACGTGGGCCTGGGGTTGTGCTGAGGCCCTGGGAGCAGGAGGGCGAGCTGGCTCTTGGGTGATGATGAATGACCCCAGCGGTGGCCTCTGACGGGGACGCGGCCCCAGGGCTGGGCAGAGGGGATCCCAAAGCCCCACTGTGGGTCAGAGGCTGCTGAGGTGGGAGCCCGACTCGGAGCTCCGGGCGCGAGGCCGGGCTTCCTGGAGGTGCTGCCATACATCACCCACACGGCTGGCCTGGGAGCGGCGGGTGACAGCAGCCATTTATCTGAGTGTCACTGGCTGTGAACTGGAGCAGGGAGGGGCCGGGGACCAAGAGGGACAGGGGACCAAGAGGGGCAGGGGACCAAGAGGGGCCGGGGACCAAGAGGGACCGGGGACCAAGAGGGGCCGGCGACCAAGAGGGGCAGGGGACCAAGAGGGGCAGGGGACCAAGAGGGACAGGGGACCAAGAGGGGCCGGGGACCAAGAGGGACCGGGGACCAAGAGGGACAGGGGACCAAGAGGGGCCGGGGACCAAGAGGGACAGGGGACCAAGAGGGGCAGGGGACCAAGAGGGACCGGGGACCAAGAGGGGCCGGGGACCAAGAGGGGCAGGGGACCAAGAGGGGCAGGGGACCAAGAGGGGCAGGGAACCAAGAGGGGCCGGGGACCAAGAGGGGCCGGGGACCAAGAGGGGCTGGGGACCAAGAGGGGCAGGGGACCAAGAGGGGCAGGGGACCAAGAGGGACAGGGGACCAAGAGGGGCAGGGGACCAAGAGGGACTGGGGACCAAGAGGGGCCGGGGACCAAGAGGGACTGGGGACCAAGAGGGGCAGGGGCGCTCCCTGGAGCTTCCCCAGGCCCCGGTCTTGGTGTAGGGGACGGGGTCTTACAGGCTGCAGTGGATGTCACCTGCCACGGGGTGGTACCTGCTGGGGCCTCTGCCTTCTTGCTGGGACCCTGGGGGTGGAGACGGAGGGGCAGAACACCCCCTGGGCGTAAGGTGGGGTGAGGCTCTAGGGGGGACCAAGTCACAGACCCTCATAGTTCTAGGCGTAGAATTTAAGTCTGGAGCCACAATCCCAGGGGGTGACTCTCCTTATTCAAAGAATATTATCTCTCAAGAACAGGTTCCAGGGCCGGGGACCAGACACAGTCCCTGTGTTTGCATAGTCACAAAACCCAAAGTAAAAACTTTCACCACCATCACCAATCAGGAGGCTGAGGCAGGAGGATCGGGAGTTCAAAGCCAGCCTCAGCAACTTAGCGAGGCTCTAAGCAACTCAGCAAGACCCTGTCTCTAAATAAAACATAAAAAGGGCTGAGGATGTGGCTCAGTGGTTAAATACCCCTGGGTTCAATCCCCAGTACCAAAAAAAAAGAAAAACAAATTTACCAACAGTTGTGTTAGAGCTATGTGAGGGTGAAGGAAACTAATGGACAGCACCTGGCCCATAGTAAGTGACTGATAAATCTTGCTAGTATTACTATCATTACTAATTCTGTAATATATGGGGGGGTCCTAAGAGTCACTAATACAGGAGCTGAGGAAGATTTGAAGGACAATTGGTGTTTGCATAGGGGCAGGGTGTAAAGCCTTCCAGACAAAAGCATAGATAGCATGCACAAAGGTCCTGGGGCAGGAAAGGGCAAGATCCCCTCCAGGAGCTAAAAAGAAGTCAGAGGGCTGGGCTATGCACATATTCCCCAGGGTAAGTACCCAAGCCTTAGTTTCTCAATTTGTTAAATAGGCGTAACAGTAGAATCTCCGTCTTTGAGTCTGTGAGGGTTAGAGACAGGGTGTGTTTAAAGGACAGTCTCAGCACTCACTAACACTGGCCTGCAGGACAGTTGGTTGTACTCCCAGTTCCAACCCCAGGGAGGCCAATGCAGTTGGTGACGCCCACACTGGGGCTGGCGAGGACCCTAGGAACTTCCATGTTATAGGCAGCAGCAGAGAGGACCTGGGAGACCCACCGCAAAGGAAGCAGCCTCTTCGGGGGTGGGGCACACCGTGGTGACAGAAGGGCCTCGGGGCCAGATCCTGATTCCCGGGGAAACGTCACCGCTGTGGGATTTGGTGTGAAGGATCCAAACTCCAGGAGTTCCGTCTTCTCATCTGTGAAATGGGCTGGCAACACCCACCCAGAGGGCATGGTGGCTTCCAGGGAGCAGATGCTCAGGTGCAGCAGAGGCCAAGCCAGGAGGATGGGTTCCCAGCCTGAAGGGCAAAGGGAGCAGCTCTGTGCGGCGCCTGGTCTCCTCCCAAGTCGGGGTCTCAGATGGGATTCCCCCATTCGTGTGAGAAATGGATTCCAGCTTTGGAGCAACACAGGTAGGGTTTGCAGCCTCTGGTGGAAGGTGATGCACTCAGTAGGTGCTCAGTAAACGGGGTCTCTTTCCCTCGGGGAAGCTCTGGCTCTTTCCCCGCTCTCTTTGCCTCCAGTCCCCAGAGCCTCCCCTCTGTCCTTCTGCCCCCACTTGCCTGCTTGGAGTCACAGCTTCCAAGACAAGGCTGTGACCCTGGACCAGGCCTAGAACCTCCAGGCCAGGAAGGGGCTGAACCCCGCCCAGACATAAGCCCCGCCCAGACCTAAACCCCGCCCAGATCCAAGCCCCGCCCAGACCTAAGCCCCGCCCAGACCTAGGCCCCACCCAGACCTAAGTCCCACCCAGACCTAAGCCCCGCCCAGACCTAAGCCCCACCCAGACCTAAGCCCCGCCTAGACCTAAGCCCCACCCTCGTCCAGGGACCAAGATCCCGAGTGGGGCCTGTGAGTTTTGTCATCACTGATACGGCTGCTCCCTCCTCCTGTCTGTGCCATCGGGAAACCCCTGGAGCCAGGTGACACAATTCCCTGGGGCCTGCACCTGCCTCTCGGGTGGCAGCTGCAACTGAGGTGGGACCGCCTCAGATGAAGTGCAGGTCAAAGAGGCAGAGGAGGAGGAATAGGAGTCAGAGATGCTTGGGGCCCTGGAGGTCAGCCCAGCAGTGGTCAGCGAAGAAACAGGCCTGGGGAGGTCACACTGCAAGGTAGCGGATCCGTGTTTGCTGATTTGCGATTGAATGCCTTCTATAATGTTCTGCCAGATCAAGATCTGGAGGGGGACTTTGGAGCTTGGGGCAGAAGCACACTCCCTGTGATAGAAAGAGGATGGCTTTGCAGGCCTGAGACCTGTGTTCCCTGGTGTTTACTGTGTGTCCTCAGACAAGTTGCTTAGCCTCTCTGGGCCTCAGATGAATCGTCTATAAAATAGGAATAAATCCATCACCAACGCTGAAGGAAAACTTATATAAAATGCCTGGTTCATAAAGTCTTTAAAAAAAGGTGTTTATATCTGCCCTCATTTCCAAAAAGGCTTAGAAGAGGCTTACAAATACATACCACCAAGTTGGAAATACCTGGATAGGGAGATCAGGATGGTAGTAGAAGGTACTTTCTGATTTCCAGCAGGGGACAGCACATGGGCTCAGGGTTTCCTGGTGGCCAAAGCAAAGAGAAAGGTGACCGTTGTATTTTTTTCTAGAGTTCATAAGCTGAGAAATTATCAGTAGCTTGAAAGAAGAAATGGAATTCTTAGAATGACAGGTGAGCAGTTTCTCCTGTGAGTCTTCAAAAGTGGGCCTGTCCGAAGGTGTTAATTCTCCTTCCTCTTCCTTCCCGTGCCCTACACCATGGCTCTTGGCACACTGGTTAAGAGCCCAGTTCCTGAAGATGAAAGCAGTCTCTACTGCTGTGTTGCGTTGGACTGCAGCCTCACTTCTCTGAGCCTCAGTTTCCCACTTGGTAAAATGGGGAGAAGGAGCGGGAAGGAGAACCCCTTGGCCAGGTTGTCTTGAAGATTCCAGAAGTCTTCTCCAAGGAGCTGCAAGAGCGCTATGCACACAGTAAGTGCTCAATAAATGGCCGCAGCTCCTGTCTCCCGCAGGAGCTCAGCAGACTGAACACCGGGCGGTCAGGACAGCGTCTTCTCTCCCAAACCCTCCGGGCCGCGCTTCTCGGCGGCCGCCTGTGTGTGTGCGGAGGCCGGAAAGCCCAGGTTAATGGAAGGCGGCCGGGCCCCCTGCGATTCCCAAACCCTCCTGCAAAGGCCTCGCCTGCTCCCAGCAGCCGCCGGGAAGCCAAGCGCTGCCTCCACTCCGGGAGGAGAAATTGAATAATTGATGCAATTTGAATAACACTAGGATTTGTAATGATATTGAAATGTAAAGATAAAAAGGGGCGTGAACGGGCGATAGCGGAAGGGGAGAGTTGTTAATAGGCACTTAGGGGCCGGCTGGGGGGCGCCCTACCAGCTCCATCTGCAAAGGCATTAAGAGAGGAGGCGCCGGGAGGGGCCCGGCTGGGAAGCCTCCACCCCGCGAGGGCGGAAAACCATATTCATAAATAAGATGCGGAAATTTCTCCCGACTCAGCAGCGCTAACGGTTAGAGAGTGGATAATTATTTAAATGCCAAATCATTCCGTTCATTAGAATCCCAAATCATATCAGGAGAAACTGATTGCCCCGGACAGAAGTGCAGAGTGCGGGGAGGGAGGCAGGAAATCAGGTGAGGTCCTCCGGGGCCTCCACCGAGGCCAGGAAGGCAGGAGAGTGTGCAGATCCGATGCCCACTAGGGTGTAGAATTTTAACGCACCGATTAAAAAAAATAAATAAAGCAGGGGCTCAGACGTCACACAGTCCTGGGTACAAGTCCAGGATCTGATAACCTCCTGGCTGTGGACATGTACCATCTGCCTCTGAGCCTCAGTTTACCCAGCTGAAAAATGGGTTAACAGAAGGATATTCTTTGTAGGCATTGAATGTCAACTGCTGTTACAGAGTCTCCTTGACTTACAGTGATGAGGCTACACTCCCATTAGCCTAGCGTGAGTCTAATGTATCATTAAGTTGAAAAAGCTTGACTATCCCGGCCTACCAAGTATCCCAGTTTAGCCTGACCCACCTTCAACACACTCAGACACTCACATCAGCCCGCGCAAAATCTGTTTTGTACAGGTGGATGTGGTGGTGCACACCTGGGTACAGGTGGGAGGCTGAGGCAGGAGGATGGCAGGTTCAAAGCCAGCCTCAGTAACTCAGTGAAGCCCTAAGCAACTTAGAAAGGCCCTGTCTCTAAATAAAAAATAAAAAGGGCTAGGGATGTGGCTCAGTGTTAAAGTGCCCTGGGTTCAATCCCTGGTTTAAAAAAAAAAAAAATTTTTTTTTTTTTAATATAATAAAGTGTTGGATATTTCCTGTAACCTATTGAATACCAAAAGTGAAAACCGGAATGGTTATCTGGGTGAGTCCTAAAGTCAAAACATGTAAGTGGAACCTGGCTAGGTGCGGTGGCACACACCTGTAATCCCAGCAGCTCAGGAAGCTGAGGCAGGAGGATCACAAGTTCAAGGTCAACCTCTTTGCAAGGCCCTGAACAACTTAGTGAGACCCTGTCTCAAAATAAAAAATAAAAAGGGCTGAGGATGTGACCCGGTGATAAAGCACCTCTGGGTTCAATCCCCAGCATCAAAAAAAAAAAAAAAAAAAAAAACATTTTTTTTTTTTTAAATTAAGGAAAGATCCCATACGATGTCTTAAAAAATATTCAGTGGAACCTTCATAAACTGGGACCGTCTGTGTCTGTGGCAGGGAGGCCTCGCCCACCGTGAGACCAGCTGCTAAGCTGGGTCAACAAGGGAGGCAGCTGGGGCTAAGGAGGCCAAGGAGTCCCAGGTTGAGGCCCTTTCTCCCTCCTTCCTTAGAGGTAGGAGCTGAGGCCGGAGGTGGAGTCTAAATCCCAGAGACACGCCAGGCCGGTGACAGAGCCAGGGACCCCAAACCCACACGCAGCCAATCCTCTGCAAGGCCCCAAGCCCCAGCCCGATGTGGCCACCCAGTAGACAGATCCCGGCGAGGCCCCAGGAGAGGCAGCATATCCGCGGATGTCACGGGGCTGGTCAGTCAGTGACAATTTGATTATGCAACAGACTCTGGACTGGCAGGTACCCCCCTCACCCCCACGTGGAGAGCCAGGCTGCCCCTTGCACATAAGCACGTGGGGGTCCTGGGGCCCGAGGCCCGGCCCGGCTCAGCTGGGACAGGAAGCCCCACCGTGTGTCGCAAGCACACTCAGGAGCTCTCCACATGCCAAGGGCCGCGCAGCAAGTGGCCCTCCATGCCAGTGCCCCCCGGGCTGTGGTCGCCGAGTCCCCGTCGGACCCGGGCTGAGCATTTCACTTCATTGTGCTAATAGCCCCTGACAGGGACAAAGGACAAACTGAGGCCCAGAGCCGGTCGGTAGCTCGTCCCCATGGCCCCAGTGCCCGTGAGGCTGAGGCCCAGAGCCAGCGGCCTTCAGAAGGGGTCTCAGAGAGCTCCAGGGGCACCCGAGTCCCCCACCCAGCACGGTGCTGCCTCCTGGTGGCTCTGGCCACGGAACGAGCGGGATGCTACATGTCCACCGCGCACTCGCCTCTGCCTCTCCCTGGGCCTCCACCCGGGGCTCTGACCACCCTGCCACAGCTCCCCACCCCCGGCCTCCTGGTCACTGCGGGTAGCTGCTTGGGGGCCGCTTCCCCCTCTCTGGGGGCCACTTGCCAGGTCCCGGAAACCCTGGTGGCCCCTGCTTGCTAAGGGTCACCCTAGGACCCACAGTCAGGGGTGGAGGTTGGGACCAGGCCCACCCAGGTACCCTGACTAGAGTTGAAACATCCACTCTGAGTATCTAAGTGGCCCTTTTCTGGCCCGCAGCTCCTGCCGGTGAGAGGCAGCACCCCGTCCCTTCCCGGGGAGCCGGCGGGAAGCCCTGGAGCCAGCCGTCCGCGGCGCCTTGATGAAGTCCCTCTCTCTCTGGGCCCTGAGGAGTCTCCAGGCCTCCCTGCCTCATAGTATTATCGGGACTGTTCCGGAGCCTGGCATACAGTAGGTGCTGAATAAGTGCTTTCCAAGGCGAGCTGCCTGCACTGCGCTGCAGAGGCACGTGGAGCGTTTGTCACAACTACCTTCTCCCAGGTCCGCCGGGCACAGCGGAGCAGGTGGTGCTGGGACCCTGGAGCGTGCACCGGGCAGGGTCCCCTGCTGATTCCCAGTCACTGTCACTGCGTCCTGGCGACGGGGCAGGAGCCTGGACTCGGGTAGGTAGCTGACCCCCAACTTCCTTGTGCGGAAGTGGGAACAGCGACGTTCATTTCTCGGGGTGAGCGGGACGGAGAGCGTGGCTTGCCACAGGTATTTAATAAACGACAGTCCCCTGGCCCCATGGTAGGGGCACGGGGGGTGGCTTGCCCTGCGCCCAGGGAGCCTCGTCAGCAGGGCCTGCTCCACATCGATCTTCCCCCCATTTTTGCAGATGGCGTCAGCGTCTCCCGGGATGGGCGCAGAAAACGCCAGCGTCAGCACGCGCGGCGCCCCAGCCAGACACCGCTGCTCTTTATTAATTAACTGCCAGATGTTAGTTTTGCATCTTTTATCAGAGGGAGCTTTGTCACAGGGACCTTGTATGTCAGGCCATTAGGGAGAGGCGGGAAAGCTTCCCTGGGGGCCCCCGGCATCGGCAGGGAGCCGGGGCGGGGGCGAGAAGCCAGGTATCCGCCCCTCCCATCGGGGACGCACAGCCCTGGGCCCAGGGCATCCCCTACCCTGGTCGCACCCCACGCCTCCCGGGAGCTACACCTATCTGGCAGCCGTTGGGTCCTTCAGAGAAGGTCCATGAAGTGGCTCCTCGTGCACCCGTTCCCTGGGGCCACCCGGGGAGCAGAACAGGCTCAGACTCTGCTCTCCAAAGGGCATGGTCTGCTGGAGAGACGGCTACCACCCAGTAAGCCCGGATAAACAGCATCGTGAGAAACTGGGGTCTGTGTCACAGGAGAGGGACCGGTTCCCAGAGAGAGCAGAGAGCAGGCAGAGGATCTCATGTAGATGAAGCAGTGTCCCTGGAGGGTGACATTTAAGTGGAGACATGAGAAAGAAGCAAGGGGCCGGAAGTTCCAGGCAGAGGGCAAGGCAGAGCAAAGGCCCTGGGGTAGGAATGAGCTGGGCATGCTTAAGGAACTCCAGAAAGATCTGGGAGGCAGCAGAAAAGCCAGTGGGCCAGCAGGACCCAGGCCAGGGAGCCTTCGTGGGGCACAGAGAAGGGTGTGGGTTTCTTGTCTGAGCGAGGATAGCCACCCTAGGAAGGGCCCTCTCTGCCGGGCAGTGAGAGGGTCCGTCTGCTGGGGATGGGGAGGTTCCAGCAATGGCCTGACGTGGAGATGACATTCATGGGGGTGCCCACAGAGTGCCAGGCAGGTTCACACTGAAGGGAGGCAGATCTGGCGGGTCTTGGACCTCCGTGGGACGTTGAGGGGAGGAGGGAAGGCCGAGCCGGCCTCAAGGCTCCGGGCTCCAGCCTCACAGGTGTGGCCTTGTGTTCTCCACGCCCTACAAGACTGGAATCATGGACAAAGAAATGGCGGCCCAGGGACAGGCTGGGGTCCGCTCAAGGTCACCCAGCTGGGGTCCTGCCTGGAACCCGGCTGCCCGCCCATGACTTTCCTGCAAACAGCCGCCCGAGCTGACAGGCCGCAGGGCCGTGGGCCAGTGGCCCCAGTCCCGGTGCCCAGCCCACTTGCCGCGGCACCCTGAGGCCAGAGGCGGGTCTGCGTCATCTTCCTGCAAGTCTCGGGGGCGCCCTCACCCCGGCTATTCTTTTCTTCCTGATGCACCGCCATCTGATAAGCGGGTGATTATTTCTGCCCCCAGCTCAGGGTCTGATTTGCATATAATAAATATCACCCCCAGGAAGTGTGTGCGCGCATGAGCGTGGGGGGGGAGCTGGGCTCATGTCTTATTTATGAGAAATAAACAAGTGTGCAACCGGCATAATCAACCCCTAGTTAATCTGGCTCTTACCCTTTTGACTCTAATCAGGCAGGGTCTGGGCGGCTGAGCATGTGCGTGTGTACACAGGCTTAGGGTGCCCCTGCCGAGACCTGTGTCCTCCCCAGTCCAGGGTAATGGTTGGGGACAGAGACTGCCTAAAAGGACTCCCGACCTTGACCCTAGGAACCCATCCGTGCCCTCAAGGGGTAGTTTGGAAATCCAGGCTTATGGTATGGGAAGAGGAAGGCTTTTGCTCCTGTCCACACAACTTTGAGGAGGTGAAAGTTTTTTTGTTTTTTTTTTTTAAATATTACCAAAATACACCAGGCACCATGGCACGTGCCTATCATCCCAGCGGCTCGGGAGGCTGAGGCAGGAGGATTTTGAATTCAAAGCCAGCCTCAGCAAAAGTGAGGCCCTAAACAACTAAGCAACTCAGTGAGACCCTGTCTCTAAACAGGGCTGGGGATGTGGCTCAGTGGTTCAATCTCCAGTACCCACCCCCACCCCCAAATAAAGAAATCTATAGATATTTAAATAAGACGGAGCCATCAAAGGTATTTGAAACCAGAAATAGTCATTGTGCATCATTAGCCGCAGTTCTGTGAGTGGCGACATCGAGCACCACCCAATTTTCAACAAGATAGGAAAGCGAAACTTGGAGAAGAAAAAGAAAGAAGAAAGTCAAACATTGCATTGGGGATTAAAGTCGTAAGCTCATGCTTGCCAGAACCGGGACTTGAACCTGGGACTCTGACTCCAAAGCCCGGGTTGGCACCACCTCACCACGCTGCCTTCCAGATGTGATGGGAAAGAATCTGAGAGAGACCATCCGTGTTCTTACCCAGGGCCTTCCAGCTCCTGACCCATCAGTGGAGAAACTGAGACCCCAGAAAGCAAGGGTCTTGCCCATGTTCATATACAAAACCACGGCAGAGCTGGAATTCACGGGTCTTGATGGTGTGTTTGTGTGTGCGTGCACACGCGTGCTTAAAAAAATAACCTTTTATTACATTCGCCATTTTGTGAGTTAGGAATTTACGCAGGGCACAGAGGAACAGTTTTTATATTTGCTCCTAATTGGGGATGACGTAAATGACTAGAAATCTGCCCGAAGTCCCAGTCTGGTTACCCAGTGGGTCCTTGGTTCTTAAAGTTGCACATGCTGGGGCTGAAATGCCCGAGGTGACTCTGCCATTCACCCACCTGATGCCTGGGTCCAGGGACCGGCGTGGCTGGGCTGGACACGACCCTCCTCTCCACGTGGCCTCTCCACCTCGCCAGCTTGGGCTTCCTCACAACACGGTGGGCTCAGAGGAAACAGGCCTCTGACTTGGTGGCTTCCACCAGAGTAATCATTCCGGAGTTTTGGGTGTGTTTCCTGTTTTGGTGTGCTCGTGTTTGTTTAAGAATACTTTGTTTTTTTGCTGACATCGGTGATGGGTGTGTGGTGCAAAAATTCAAGAAAAGTGCAAAGATTAGAGCAAAAAAGAAATCACTCAAAATTCCAACACCCAGTGATTAACATTTAATGAACCTCAATGAAATATCTTTCTATAAGCCAGGTGCAGTGGGGCAAACCTGTAATCCCAGAGACTCTGGAGGCTGAGACAGGAGGATCGCAAGTTCGAGGCCAGCCTCAGCAAAACAGACCTCTCTCAAAGTAAAAATAAAAAACACTGGGGATGTAGCTCAGTGGTAAAGTGGCCCTGGGGTCAATCCCCAGTATCCCCCCCCCCCCAACAAATAAAAGAATCTTTCTACAATAAAATAAAATAAAAAAGAATGGATGGATGGATGGACAGATGAATGGATGGGTGGATGGATGGATGGGTAGCGCAAAAGAAAAAAGATGGAAATAATCCTGACTCTTGTGCATTCTAAGAGTTGGGGAAGGAGGCAAATAAGTTTCTGTGGGGCTGGAAAAACGTAAGAGACCTGCCTTCTAGACTCTCTCTCCTTCCACTCAGCAGTCACCACCCAAGGGGACTGGCTGTGGATTCCAGATCCTGGTGAGACGTTGGAATCTTCTGGAAACAGACCACCTCCTTCAGGTGAATGCTCTCCGAGGAGGCGGCCAGGAAGTCAGTGCCTCGCAGGGTTGGGTCAGGTCCCTGTCAACCAGGCCTCCTCACCTGCCTGGGTCTTCTCGGAACCCGAGCTCTTCCTCCTCCCTGCGCACAAGGTAGAGTTGGACAGCGACGACCATTACGGCCACTATTGCTCTCATTGCCCCGTTTACTGCTGCTACGACTTCCACCATTACTATGGCCACTACACCACATTACCAGTATCACTACCCCAACTACCTGTTACCATGGTTACTACCATGATCATTTCTATCATTGCCACCAATGTAACTACCGCTCCATTACTATCGCCTTGGCTGCTACTCTTATTGCTGAAATTTCGATTCCTGCTATCACCAATGCGACATTTCCTAGTAGCAGTAATAGTGATAATTGTGGTAGTGACCGTGGTGGCAGTAATCGTGACAACTCTGTTGGTAGTCATTGTCTCACTGTTACTAATTTTTCCTTTTTTTTTCTGTTGTCATTTTTATTGTTATTTTAAAATTCTTAATTCTAATGATAACACATGTTCCCAGCATCTTGGGAGGCTGAGGCAGGAGGATTGAGAGTTTGAGGCCAGCCTCAGCAACTTAGGCCCTAAGCAACTCAGTGAGACTCTGTCTCTAAATAAAATACAAAATAGGGCTGGGGAGGTGGCTCAGTGGCTAAGTGCCCCTGGGTTCAATCTCTCGTTACAAAAAAAAAAAAATTAAAAAAAAAATAAATAAAGGTAACACATGTTCATTGTAGAAAATTTAAGATCTTAGAAATAATTTCAAAGAAGAAAATGCCCTCCAATCCCACCCCCCAGGCAGTGGTCAGCCCCCACTCTGTCCCCACTTCTCAGCAGAGTCTGCAGGGCCCCCCGAGGCTGGCCGCCCCTGACTCCCCAGCCCGTCTCCTCTCTGATGAGGCTCCGGGCAGACCAAGCCTCTGGCGTCCCTGGCCCTCCTGGCCTCTGGGCCTGGGCGCTTGCTAGCCCTTCTGCGAGCTCGGCCTTCCTGCAGGACTCCATCTGCCTGAGCTGGACCTGGTGTCCAGGAAGCCTTCTCCCAGAGCGCGCGCTCCTTAGGCGGGTGGCGGGCTCGAGGTCCCCGCAGCCCGAAGCGCCCTGTCCAGCGTCCCTCACCCGTGTGCTAGGTTCGCTGATGGCTCTGTCTTCCCCAGGATGGCGACAGAGGCTGTGGTCGGACCACCTCTGTGGGCACCTTGTAGAGCCCTCCGTCAGGCTGAACGAATGGGGGCAGGGTCAGCCCGAGCGGGTCTCCTGGACGAGGCCGGTTCCGCACACTCTCAAAGGTGGCTGGGGGCGGACGGCTTGCAAGACCCGGGCAGCGGGGCTCTTTCTGCCCCCCTCGACCGGCCTTCTGCATTGACATGACCCTCCCCTGGCCCCAGGGGTCCCACGCACGCAGGTCCTCCAGGCTCCAGGGGCAACGCAGAGGAGGCCGGGCCTCGGAACTGGACACCCGGAGACTCGAGGAGCTGCGTTCCTCGGCGCGCATTGATTTTTCACGACCGCCTGTCGACAGACGAGGTGAACAGTTCACTTTTATGGATCCTTGTTAACAGAGCAGCAAGAGATATTTCACTTTAAGTGCCCCCTTCCCGCTGAAAAAGAGAGAAAAATAACAGGAGATGCAAATGATTCCGCACTGAGAGAGGCCGGGAGACGGCTTCCAGGGGGACAGAGCAGAGGCTGGCTGGAACGGAGGCGTGGAGGCCCTCAGATGCCCCCCGTGTGGCCAGGGCTGGCCTGTAGGCTTTCCCACACACAGGTGAGTAGGAGAGCCACGCCTGTCAGGGACAGGGTGGCCAAGTCTTCCAGGGAGTGCAGCAGGCGGCTACCGGCAGCCTTTCAGAAAGCACGGGAAACTAGAAGTGTCCATCAATACAGGCCTCCTGTCAACTTTCCAAGACTGTAACACATTTCTGAGAATATCAACAAGAAAGGTTTAGTTGGGTTCACAGTTTCAGAAGTTTCAGTCCCTGGTCACCTGGCCCCATGGACTTTGGGTTGTCCAGAGGCAGCCCATCATGGCAGAGAGAGTCCGGTGGAGGAAGCTGCTCACCTCAGGACAATCCAGAAGCAGAAAGAAAGAGCAGAAGAGACCAAGACCCCACAATCTTCTTCTAGGGTACACCCCTAATGACGCCAGACCTCCCACAGGCCCCACCTCTTAAAGGTTCTTGTCCTTTTAATAGTTCATGGACTGGGGACCACAAGGGCCTTGGGGTCAGGCCATAGCAAGAATGAGTAAGTGAAAATTAGCATATGTGGATTTCAGAGGAGTACTATGCAGCTAGGAAAAAGAATGATGTATTTTTGTGAATACTTCACTTAGCAGGACAATTTAGTACAATGGTGTGCTACCATCTATGTTTGAGAAAGCATATATGTGGTTGATGTGCAGAAAAAGTATATGCAGTTGGCGGGGATGGCTCAGTAGTGCTTGCCTAGCATGCAGGAGGCCCTGGGTTCAATCTTCAGTAGCTTGAAAAAGAATAACAGATACTCCAGGATCTGCCCAAAGAGTTACACAGAAAAACTATTCACAGTGGTATTCTCTGGGGAGTGAGATGGCAGAACTGGGGACAGAGACTGCTTTTGTTCCTCATTTCATTTACTTTTGTGCTAATTTACTTGCCTTTCTTTCCGGGTGCAATAGGACTTTGATAGTTTGAAAAGTTTAAATCCTTTAAGCGTTCATTTGAAAAGGGGAACTTTACTATTTTCCTTTAGACCCATCTCCATTGTTTGAATTTTTGTCAACCAACTATTGTGTCTGTGAATAGGAATATAATACAGAGCTAAAAAACAAAAAGCAACCTTGGCTTTGGCACCAGGCAGACCCGAGTCTTGTTCTCAATCTTTCCTTTGCTGGCTGGGTGACACTAGGTAAGTCACTCAACCTCTCTGAGTTCCAGTTTCCCCGGCAGTAAAATTGGATATTAACAGCACTGAGAGAGCAAGCCTGCAGTGAATAGTAGCTTTATCATGATAATTATCACCCTTCCCTCAAGAGAGATGGCAAAGCTTCATGTCATCCTAGTGGGTGAATTAATGTCCATTCCTGCTACAGATTCTAAGAAGCTATTTAAAATGTTGTAGACCAGTGGTCCCCGAATAGTTTGGGGGAATGTAATTCAGTTAGAAATGAAATCTTAGGGAGAGACCCTGTATGGTTAGAAACAGGAGGCGGAACATCTTAGAGGCATTTGAACTTGACATTTGCACCCGGGGGCTGCATACAGCCTTCTAGCTGTTCTGCATCCTGCCCCGCCCCCACTTGTTGGTGACCATAACCTTCCTTTGGGGGGATTATCCTACGCCTACTCTCTCCCTGCACCAGAGGGCCTGGCCCCCACGCCTGAGGCACCCGCCAACCACAGGGAGAGTTTCAGGAGCCAGATCAGGACTACCAAGGGCCAGGCGATGCAAGATGTGGAGAAAGAAGAGGTCCTCTTGCCCCTGGATGTGAGCCCGAGGTAAGGGTAGGGTAAGCCCAGAGCTGCCTCAGAGCCTAATGAAGCCAATACTGTGGCTTCATTAGGGACTACTGAGGGACGGCGAAAACTCCAGCCCTGGTGACAACTGCAGTTCCCCTGACTCACACTGTACCTGAAGCCGGAACCACTCTGCAGTGTGTTGGTGCCGGAGCCATTATGCTCCAGCCGTTCGGGTTTTCTGTTGCTTGCCACCAAACACAAGTTAAAGGAAGTATTTAGTTATAAAACCAGTTAGGAAGCGCAGTGAAGGTGTTTGGCAGAGAGAAACCTCTGGAATCAAAAGTGAGGGCGGATAGTCCCTGTCTTACGTCAGCTCTGCATCCAGTTTATTTCTATTTGGTTTTGGTGGCCCAGTATCGAGAAAATCTTGATACCCAGGTAAGTGGTCGCATAGGCTTAGGAGTCCAGGCTTCGGAGAAGGACCCGCTGGGTCCGAGTACTCAGAGGCTGCGGGACGTGGGGCGACTTGCTTGACCTCTCTGAGCCTGAGTTTCCTAGCACTGATTTCATGGGAGGTGATCTACGTGAGAGCACTTAGCGCCTGACACCTGGTTTGGGGAAACTCTTATTAACATTCTTCCACATTCACTGTCTGGAGCACCTGGGTGCCACCCTGGGCAGAAGCAGCACCAGAATAAACCTCCGCTAAGCTGCTTTCATTGATAAAGTTTCTGCGATGGCAGGGAACAAGCCGCTGCTCATCTCTGGCTTCCGGCTTGGCTGATAAGGACCTCACAGTCACATGGCGGGGTGGGTGGGGTGGTGGGGGGGAGAAGGAACTCTCTAGAGAAGGTCTGGGGAAATGAGTGAGCGCCCCGCTCACTCAGGGTATGTTGGTTCACAGACCATCTCGCTAAGGACCCTCTCTGCCAATCTTCTGGGAACTACTGTCTTTTTAAAAGACGATCCAAGGTCAAATCTCAATGCTAAGGAGTGGGTTTCTACCGTGGGCTCCTTAGCAGCTTATCTGGCTGTGGAGCCGACGGGCAGCCCCACTGGCCTGGCTTCGCATCTTACCTGACCCATGGGGACAGAGTCGGGGGAAGGGACACGCCCCCTCCACCTCCCTAGTGGGGTTGCAGACCACAGCAACGGTATTGCAGAACCAGGTAAGCACAGGACCTGTGATCTCGTTTCTTCTCACCTGGGGAGAGGGTGTCTGATGGGGGTCCCAGGCAGGCAGTTTGGAGGTGGACAGTCCTTCCCATTATCCTCCCACCCCTGGTCAACACTCCCACACACATACACCGAAAAGTTCTGGGCCTGCTCCATCCACAGGCTGGAGAGTGGAGGCGGGTACCAGGGACAGGGAGACAGGTCAGTGGAATGGTCTTCACAGCCAGCCCGGGGTCTGCGTGGGGAGACGGCCTCAGGGAAGAGCGCAGTAGGCCCTGGAAGGTCCCAGCAGCCTGGAATGGAAGAAAATCTCTCCACTGAGCATTTTCTGTGCCTAATGAGGATGGCGGGCATTGATTAATGCCTGCTGGGTAGCGCACCTGGCTCAGCCCTCCTAGAATTTCTGTGAGGCGTAGGAATTCCTCTGTTGCTATTTTGACAAGAAGCCTGAGGCTCAGAGCTGCAGAAGTTCTCGCCCAAGCAACAGGCCTGCCTGGCCTCGGAGCTCCTTCCCCGGCCTCCTGCCGCCCTGCCCTCTGCCCTCCCCAGGCCTCCCCAGGCTTCCAAAGGGGATTCCTGCCCATTTCACAGGTGCAGAAACAGAGGTCCAGGGGAGCAAAGCTCCTACCCTCGTATCACATGAGCCAGTCCTGGTCCCCACCAATGCCATCTGACTTCCAGTCCTGGGGACTCCCCTTTCCTTGTGGCCTTCCTGAACGAGACCCCAAAAGAGACAGACTGGGTCCCCAGGTCCATTTCTGGCTCAGGGGACAGTGCGCACAGGCTCCAGACCCCCTCTTCCTCTGCAGCCCCCCAGAATATCTCTCCCTCCCCTCACGGTAGCCAATGAATCATTATGTTTCTCTCTTTAAATGTAAATGGAAGGTGCCTGCTGGGTGCTTTGGGCGCTGGAAAAATAAAAAGCTACACAAACATCATCCGTGCTAGCTATGTGTGTGCGCTTGGCAAAATCGCCAGGGACACGGGAACTTACCAGCCTCGGGTTCAGTTCAGGCCTCCACCCCGGAGGCTCGGCAAGGTACTATTTGGAAGGACGGGCCCCCACCCTGCACACATCTCCCCGCCCTGCTCCTCCCCGTCCCTCTCACCTCTCTTTTCTCTTTCCTGACTCCTGCTTCTCCGTCTCATCAGCCCCCGGGAACCCCCCGTTGGTGCGCTGCGCTGAGAGGCAATTTATAAAGCCCGTGTTTACTGCAAGGTTTTACGCGCGCTTGGTGCCTTGCCAAACGTTATAGTAATTGGACGCTGCGTTTAATTACTGATCAATGTAAATTTAGGAGACGGTGCCTCTGGTCTAGACTTCCCTCCGGGCCTCAGAGAAAGCAAGGGCTCCGGCCCTCCATGGCTCAGCCCGCCCCCAGCCAAGGCCTCGGCGGTGGCCACAAGAAAGGGTGCAAACTGGCGATTAGACACCGGCTGCTGGCCTCCGGAGAACAGTAGTGGGAAGGGAGACCAGACTTCGCCACGCCCATTCCTCGTCTTGCCGTCCCATCGCGGCTGGTGACTCCTTTCCCTGGGCACTGGGTCACGGGGATCCATGCATTTCTCCCAGTGCCTGGGCTGGGAGATGTACGTGCATCGCCACGCAACCCAACACCAGAGAGAAAGGGTAGCCCGACTCCAAGTGCGGAAGTGAGAGTTTGCAACTTCCAAGGCTCGGTGGTTAAAGACGCGGCAGCCCCTGTCAACGCCCTCTTGGATCAGATGCCTCAGGGGACCCTCGAGCAGCCTGGGGAGTCTCCCCCTGTGGGGAGACTGAAGAGTCACCTTAGGGACTGGGTCCTCCAGTCCCAGCTAAGCTTTCAGATGGTTGCAGCTCCGACCAGCGTCCTGACTGCCAGCTCAACAGACTCCAAGCCAGGGCATCTCAGGGAAGCCGCTCCAGCTTCTCCGCCCACAGAAACGCGCAGGTACGACCGTCACTCACTTTGAGAGTGAAACAGAACTAATGAACCCTCCCTGGGAAACGATGCATGAGGAAGCCTGATAAGTGGGGAACACAGATCAACGTGGCAAGTCGGCCGGGCGTGGAGGCTGGTGCCTGTAATCCCAGCTACTCAGGAGACTGAGGCAGGAGGATCGCAAGTTCTAGGGAAGCGTTGACAAGTTAGCAAGATCCTGTCTCAAAATCGAAAAAAAAAAAAAGGTCTGTGTATGTAGCTCAGTGGCCAAGTGCCCCTGGGTTCAATCCCTAGTATGAAAAGAAAGCATCAGGCCACATAGTCACAAAATTATGTTTTGTCTATCCATCTACCCATCCAACATATAGATATATAGATTGATATGGATATAATGATGATATTTATTTCATATATGATATAATCACAATAAATGTGAATGAGCTAAATTCATTAATTAAAAGAACAAATATTATTTCACACTTTTTTTCACAATAATCCCATGAGATAAGCATTATTATACCCACTTTACAGATAAAGAAGCTGAGGCTGGAACCAGGAAAGAAACTTGCCCAACCTGTCCCAACTCAAGAGTGGTAGGGGTTGGGGTTTGAACCCAGGCCCTGCTGACTGTACAGCCCAAAGACTCTTGACACCGTATTATTATTTGCTTTGGGTAGAAAAAGAAATGGAGACTCAGAAAGAGTGAGTGACTTCCCCAGGGTCACACAGCAAGTTGATTCCAAGGTGGAGCCAGAACCAGGCATCTGGCTCCTTGTCTGGTGTCTGCCCAGTGGCCTTTGGAGTTCTGCTATCGGAGCACACAGATGTTAGGGGTCTTGTGTCTCCCTGCCTCTTTAGAACAGCTGAGACCCTTGACCATGGCCAGAGACAACCTGTGAGGCCGGGGGTGGGGCCTCCTCAGGGGAGGACACCAGCACAAAGCAATCTGCAGGGGTGCAGGACGAGGTGGGTGGCTCCATGCACTGAGCTGAGCTCCAGTAATTACATCAAGGCCAGCAGTGTAATTTGTATCTGGGTGATGAATGTCTGTGTTTTGGGGCCTGATTGCCCTATTTACATTTAGAATTTGCTGATCTATTATTAATGTCTCCTGGAGGCCAAGACGATGCAGCTGGGGAGCCCCGAGCCCCTGGATCCAGGGGACGTGAGTGCTTAGGTCCTGGCTACCCAGAGCCCACTCCACTTCCTCCCTGTGTGACCCTGGCCTTCCCAGGGCCCCCTTCAACCTACTGGCAGGGAGGCCTGAGGTCCTCCCCCTTCTCAAGACCTGTACATGCTCTGATGTGCACACGTGCAGCAGGGCTATTGCACACGCATTCACACGGACGTATCCACCCACGGCACCTGCACATGAGCATACCGTACATGAGACGCATACGCGTGTGTGTGCAAATGCCCACGTGCGTGTGCACACACATGCACACATGTAAGCACCCATGCGCACCCCGGCGTTGTACCTGCCATGCCGGGAGCAGCACAGCAGACTGCTGAGTGGTAATGGCTGGGTCCCAGGACGTGAGCCCAGATGGCACTGCCCAACTCTGCCGCTCACCAGCTGTGTGGCCTTGAGCACCTTACTTCACCACTCTGTGCTGTCTCTCCTTAGGTAAGATGGGGATGCTAACCTCACCCTGCTCACAGGATTGTGGTGAGGTTTAAATGAGTTAATGGCACCCACTTGCCCGGTGCAGACATCTCTTCGCTATGTCATCCCCCCTACTGTCCTTTGTGTGCCTGAAAGGCAGTGGTCCTTTGGTCAAGGGATGGACATGCTCCTCCACACCCAGGTAACGCACACACAGGTGCACACGCATGCGTGCAAGCACACGGTCCCCTGCCCTTCCCTGCCCCCTCTTCCACAACCCTCCTGATCCATCAAGGACAAGCCCCGCCCACCGCCTCTTCTCCCTGAACCCTCGCACCTCTGTGTCCATCTTGAGGCTGCGGGCAGGAGGTAACTGTGGGGACAGGGCTTGCTCCTGGAGTTCCCGGACTAAGAATCAGAATCCGGCTGTGCCTACCCGTGGGCCCGTTGGCAGCCGGACCCTGGCCTGTAATTCTGAGCCTCAGTTTCACCAGGGGGTGGGGGCTGCCCTTCCGGTGGATGGCTAATAGTGGGGCTGCAGAGTGTAGGAGGTCAGCATGCTCATTCCCTGACCGGCAGCCCTGCTGGGAACAGGTTGTGGGGGAGAGACTGTGCTGTCATGCAAATGAGCATGCAAATTAAGTCGATTCCTTAAGACAGGGAAGCCGGAGACTCCCTCCCTTCCCCAGCCAGCTGTTTGCTTAAAGGCACAGCGGCCTAAGAGCACTGGACAGGGAGTGCGGAGCCGTGTTCCATGGATGATCAGCACGTGCGCAGTGTGCGCATGCGCACACTCGCAGGGCCGCCCACGTTCTTCTGTGGCGCGGTCAAACCAAAGAGGGCACGCACGCGTGAACTGGCAGGTGCCCTGGCCGGGTGCAGCCCCGCAGAGAGAGTTGGAACTTGGAGGAGTGGCGCTGTGTGGCCTTGCCGGAGTCTCTGTACCTCTATAAGCCTCTGTCCCCTTCCTTTGAAAAGCACAAGGGGCCACAGCTGTCCCCCGTTTGGTTATATAGTGACACCAAATGAGTCCATGATTGGCAAGCTATGACCCGCAGCGGTGCTCGGTATACAGGAAGCACTTAATAAATGGCAGCCATATTATAAGTTTCCTCACTGGTGAGGTTCAAGACTGGAAGAAGTGCTTTTTGAGATCCCTGCCAGCTCCAAGGCCCTTGGCTCTGTGACATCGTCCGTCCTCCCGGGACCCACCCGGCCATTCGGACTGGGGAGCCTCTGTGGAAGTTCCAGCAATTGGCTCCAGGATGATGACTGTGCCATTCCTTGCCTGAGCTGGCCTCTGGCACCTGTGCTGGGCTGGCAGGCAAGGGGTGACCGATCGCCGGGTCTCCAGGCCCCAGGCGGTGCCTCCCCACTCAGAGATACGAAATCAGATGAAATCGGATGTGAAACCCCAAGGTGGGAGCAGACCGAGTGAAAGCAGGGTGCTCTGTCTCCCAGCCCAGGGAGCGATCTTGCTCAATTGTGCAGGCCGGCCTGGAACCTGAGATCCTCCTGCCTCGGCCTCCCAGGAGCTGGGATTATAGGCGTTGGCCACCTCGCCAGCTTCCTATCTGTCTCATTTCAGGTCCTCATAGGCAGGAAGTGAAAACTCAGGCTCAAGGTCACAGCACAGAAGTAGCAGTCAGGACTCGAACTTGGGTCTGTCTGACTCGGGATCTCCTGCCCTTGGTTTTTAAGCTCCGGTGTCTCCCCCGGGAAGTAAAGCAAAGAAATGTGCGTTTGCAAACTGCAACGGCCAGGCCACCCGGGAGCAGAAGCCTCCCCAGCTCCTGGGGACCGTGGGAAGGGGCTTGTGGTCGGTCGGGAGCCACAGGAAGAATGCTCTCTGCGCCCTCCAGAAAAGGTCCCCGGTTTCCCCGCGATGCAGGGGAAGGTCGGGCTGCGAGCACATTAAATAAGGCCATAAATTTGTCATGAAGGTCTGGAAATGAACGGAGCCTTTATCATTTATGGATGGAATAATTAAACCACCACTCTCAGCGGATTCACCGAGGCCTGAGCTTGGATGCCAGGCGCTGCCAGCAGACGAGCTAGGGACCAATTTGGGGCCTTCGCTTGTCAACCCCTAACCCAGAGGCTCTGACACCGGACCCTGGGGCGTGGAGACGCCACCTGCTGCCGGTGACCCTTCAACGTTGATCCATAAGGCTGCCCCGCCCCCGTGATGTCATAAAAACCGTGGCCAATCCCAGGGAGACGCCTATCTGACGCTCCGCCCATGTGTGGGCGTGTCCACCTCCTTAGAGGTGGTAGGACTGACTCCTTGGGACCCAAAGAGGTCCAGAGATGCGAGAGAAGTTTGGGAGGAATTTGATCCATCTGAGTTCAAGTTGTGACTCTCATGCTTCGGCTGTGTGTTTCTGAGCTAGTCACTTCCCATCTCTGAGTCTTGGTTTTCCTCCTCTCAAAAATGAGTAAAACAGCTGAACGTGGTAGCACACCCCTGTAATACTAGCGACTGGGGGACTAAGGCAGGAGGATCACAAGTTTGAGGCCAGCCTCAGCAACTTAGCCAGGCCCTAAGCAAGTTGGTGAGACCCTGCAGACCCTACCTCAAAATAAGCAAATTAAAAAACGTCCCTGGATTCAATCCCCCGCACAAAACAAACAAAAACACGGGCAAAATAATGTCTGATGGATTGTATGTGGGATCAAATTAAATAATAACTATAAAATTATCTGTGAGGGGGTGGCATACAGTAAATGTTCCAGAAATCCAGGATCTCATTGCTTTCTCCCAACAGAAAGGCCAGGCAGCACTTCAAAGTTCAGAGAGGCAAGGAGACTTGAGGAAAGGATACACAGCAAGTAAACAAACGTGGGCACCTTCTTGCTTCCCTGGGGTGTGTCATCTGTCACTCATGAGCAGGCTCATTTCCCAACAGAAGATTGCGGCCTTGGTCCCTTCCCTGCCCCCCAGGTCAGTAGAGAAGAGAGATCATGGGGACATTCCAGAGTTTCCTGGATTGTGCTCTCATGTCACCTTCCAGAATTCTGGTTTGGATATTCCAGTTCTCCTGAATGGGTTCGAAGCCTCAGCCTTACAGATGGGAAGACTGAGGCCAGGCCACAGCGCTCCCTTCCCCCGTGTCGCAGGCTTCGTCCAGCACTGGTGGCCACCATGGTTGGTGGAATCACAGGAGGCCTTGGTCACCTGCCTGGGGGAAAGGTCTGGACCCTCCTGGCCTTCTCACCCCACCTACCCTCCGTCGCTATGGCAACCACGCAGGTGAGCCTCATGGCTGCTAATCCTCTAATTACCAGCCACCTCTTCAATCGGCTGTAATTACTTTGGGGACACAGTTAACCTCTCATTAGGAACGCACGGCCGCTTTCTCCAAAAGCGCAGCAGTGACATGCCTAGTAATTTACCGCCCCGGCTCGCGGGGCCGCTTTGTGTTTAACTCGGGCACCATCGCATCCCCGTCATTACTCCAGCCTGGTTGTCATGACGATTAATCATTCAATCCCTCATCAGCAACTTTTGCCAAATGTCACCCTGCTCCCGATCCACATCCATCCCGCGGCCCGACATGGGGGACTAATGACTTGGAAACAGGCTTCCCCCCCCACAGGCTCCCCCCGCCCCGTTCCTGAGAGCGTCTCCCAGACTCGCTCTCAGCCCGCTCCAGGAAAGGGGGAGGGGGAGCTGATCCCAGGGGGAGGGGGAGCTGATCCCAGGGGGCGGGGGATCAAGGGTGGCGGGAACATGTCCTGAGTGCTTCCTCTGTGCCAGGCGCCTGAGGGACATGGATCCGTGTCACCGGCTGGAGACCCACTTCCTGGGAGGGGAAACTGAGGTTCCCGGGAGCCGAGATTCTTCCTGACACCGGACTCCAAACCTGGGCTCTTTCTGCTAGACATGGAGAATACTGAGCGTCGCCAGAGAGCAAGGATCCCAGGGTTCCAGAGCGTGGGCAGCGTTCTAGGAGCCAGCTGCCCGTGATGTCCGTGACATTCCCGGAAAAGAGCATTAAGACCACCCTGTCTTATTTAGCACAAGGAGCCCGACCCGGGTGTGCAGCTAACTGTTGCGGCACCCAAGCCTCAGCAACGCCGGCAGGCAGCCCCTCAGGATCCAGATGGAGAAGTAGGTTGAAACTATTAGTATTTGGGCCATGAAATCATCTACACGGGGATTTTATTTTATTTTATTTGGTACTGGGGATTGAACCCAGGGGCGCTTAACCACTGAGCCGCATCCCCAGTCCTTTTTATATTTTATTTGAGGCAAGGTCTCGCTGAGTCGCTTAGGGCCTTGCTAAGTTGTGAGGCTGGCCTCGAACTCACCATCCTCCTGCCTCAGCCTCCTGAACCGCTGGGATGACAGGTGGCGCCGCCCAGCTACACTGAGTTCTTCTGACCCAGGATTCTTGGAGCTTCATGATGGACTTCAGTGGCCTGTGATTCCCCCTTCACGCCCATCCTGACTGGATGTGGATGACTCTTCTAGTACATTCCCCTCACCTTCTCCCAGATCCCTATTTCACTGAAAGGAACACGCAGGCCCAGAGTTCCACAGCAATTCAGGGTGAGAACCCCAGGATCACGCAGGGGTGAACACTTCCTCAGATACTCAGGGTTGGGCAGGCTGTGCACAATCTCAGGAGGCCATTCAACCCACAGAGGCCTGGAGAGTCCCCGCGGCCTTGTGACGTGTCAGCAGAGAGCCGAGGGGAAAGTCAGGAAATCGGATTGGCCAACCTGGTGCAGCCCGAACTTCCAGCAGGGGAAGGACTAACTTATAGGCGGCCACTTGCGTGCCAGGTGCCCTTGAGCGCCACCCTGTCTGGACCTCATGGCCACGCCCCAAGATGACGGTCCTCATCAGGCGTCCTGCCTGAGTCCTTTCAGCTTCTGAGTGACAGCTGTAGGATTTAAATCGAGATCCGATGCCCCCAAGCTTGGGCTCGTCCGTGTATAAGGTGGCCGGCGTGGAGAATTCTGTGACCGATTTTCTGCCAATAGATAAGATAGCCTTGAACGTAATTCCCTGAAACTACCAGCCCACACAGAGGTCCTGGCCCCTGAGCTCTGCTCAGCAGGGCTTTCAATGGCACCCCGTAGAAACAACATAGTAGTAACTGAGATAGTAGCAAATATTTTGTGTTTCCATACAGGTTTTCCCACGAGGGAAAAAGGAACCATTAGTCCTATTTGAGAGAATTCAGGACTACGGCCCAGAGAGGGAAAGGAACATGTCCAAGGCACCACAGCAAATCTGGTGGAGCTGGGATGAACTACCCTTGTCTCCTGGTTAATCCTCAGACCTGGTTCTTCTCCACAAGTCACTGAGAAGGGTGTCCTGGGAACTAAGCGGAGGACCGAGCTGGCGGACATTCACAGTTCGGGGTGCTTCTTGCCCTCCCACCTGCCCGGGGTGGGCGGTGATGTGATTTATGCTTTATCTAGAGGCCTCCAGGCAGCGGGACGGGCTGCCTCTGACTGGTAAGCAAATCCCTCGCTGAGCGGGTCATATTTTATCCGGGCCACCACCTGCCAGCTCATTTACTTACAGATACAGGTGCTTCATCAGGGAGGAATTAGCGATTCTTAGCCCAGAGACCCCGGCTGACAGAGCAAGCGGGGCCCCAGCTGGGGCCGGAAGCTGGGAGCCTGTCTTTGAGGTCCCCTGTTCCTCCCAGGCCCCTTATTTAACACTGCTCTGGAACCAGAGGGTGGGCGTCAAAGGAAGAGCCCCACTCAATCAGGGGAAGCCCATCCTGGTTCCTAGTCCAGCCACATTCCCCAAGTTCTCCAAGGCTTGGGGCCAAGGTCCCCGTTTCCTGCGGCTTCCCAAGGTTCTCCTCTTACTCTGCCAAAAATAATGACAGAGTGCACGGAGTAGCAAGTTCTCGTTATGCTGCTGAGGCTGGCCTCGAACTTGCTATCCTCCTGCCTCAGCCTCCCAAGTAGCTGGGATCACAGGCATGTGCCACCATGCCTGGCTTCCAAGTAATTTTTTAAATTTCAGATTTGCAGAAACATTACATAAAGAGTAGAGTTTCCAAATACTCCACATCCAGTTTCCCCCATGATGAACATCTTCCACTGGAATGGCCCATTCGTCCTAAGGAATGAACCGATCTTGATGTGTCCTTGGTGACTAAAGTCCGCGCTTTATTCCGATTTCCTCCTTTGTACATAATGTCGTTTTTCCGTTCCAGGTTTCCCACATCGCATCTGGGAGTCACTCCTTCTTGGGCTCCTCTGTGCTGTTTCTGGAACTTTCCTTGTTTGGATGACCCCATGGGTTCTATGGAGTATTGTAAGGCAGTTTGCAGAGTGTACCTCCGTTGGGGTTGGTCCTAGTTGACTAGGGGTGTCAGAGATAAAGCACCGTTGACTTTGTATCGTACCAAAGGTGCATGCCCCCACGTGATCTTGCACCCTTGACCTTGGCGGCGTGGCTGGCGCCTTGGGTCATCTCCACTGCGAAGTCAGTTTCTCTCCTCTTGACACCATTTTCCTTCAGTAGCACGTCACTGTGCATCGCAGACTAAGGGTGGGAACACGTTGCCCCTCCCTGGGGACAGCATCGAGGCGAACTCTCCAGAATGACTCTGAGCGGGACAAGGCTGTCTTCTGCATCCCATCACGTGTTTCTGTCAGTATTCACTGAAGGACCTCCGTTCGAGGCTCGAGATCTCGGCCAGTACTCCTCTGTCCTTTTTAAAGGATCCTTGCTCCTTTCTTCTTTGGTTTATTGGTTTCCCCCCAAAAAAAAATCTGTTCGAAGGCAACTCATTCCGTGGGGGAGGACAGACAGTCCTCTTAAAGTAGTTTCTGGGGGCAAGTCCTTTGAGGTCACAGGGTTAGGAAAGAGATCTAGACTGCAGGACTTGTCAGGTCCTTTAAGGTGCTCACAGGTGAGCAGCGAAGCCCTCGGAGGAGACTGAGGGCCACCGTTTTTCTTTTCCTGGGACCTTGCTCTGGGGTGGGGGATGGAGGGCACCCATGAAAAAATTATCTAACTCTATGTCTGGTCTTCCCCCCAGGAGCCAGGGGTTCAGGAGAGCCAAGGTTGCTTTTTCTCCTCTCTCTCTTTCTTTCTCCCTCCCTCCCATTCTCTCAATCTGCAGCAATAAGTACTGAGGAGATGGGAAAAGTAGTTGGCTAGGTAGGAGCTGGATGGGTGAATGGCTGGGTAAATGGCTAGTTAGATAAATGGAGAGATGGGCTCATGAATAGAGGGATCGATGAGGGATCTGTGATCTGGAGCTGGTTGGATAACTGGGCAGATTGGTAGGTGGATGGATGGAGAGATGGTGAACGGACGCGGGGTGGATAGATTGATAGCTAGATGGATGGACGGGCGGGTAGATGAGTCCATGGATGGATGGACAGGCTGGAAGGTGGACAGGGTGACAGATGTCGACTTCCGGTCTCAATTGTTCCCTCTGTGAGTACTGGGAACATCCTGGGAACATCTCAATCACCCACGACTCCCTGAGTGACAGCTGGAGATCACTGCCCCTGCGGACCGAAGGCAGCAAAGCTGGCGACCACTTGTTGTACCCGGATGGTGTGCCAGGCTCTCCGCGACTCCTCGTCCCTACGATTGACACGGGGGTTATTGTTGCTCTCCCTCCTTCAAAGAAAGAACCTGAGAATCAGAGAAGGCAAGAAACGTGGACAGGGCTGGGGACGCAGCTCCGTGGCAGGGTGCTTCCTTAGCACGAATGAGGTCCTGGGTTCAAATCCTAGGTCAAAAGAGAGAAGGAAGGGCTGGGGATGTAGCTGAGTTGGTAGAGTGCCTGCCTCGCATGCACGAGGCCCTGGGTTCGATCCCCGTCACCACCAAAAAAAAGAAGAAAGACACAGAAAAAACAAAGTCCCCCAACAGGAAAAAGTGATGTGGCAGGAACTGGAGCTCAGATGTAAGTCTGTCTCTCTCTCTCTTTGTACTGGGGATTGAAGTTGCTTAGGGCCTCACTAAACTGCTGAGGCTGGCTTTGAACTCGCGATCCTCCTGCCTCAGCCTCCTGAGTAGCTGGGATGACAGGCGTGCCCCACCGCGCCTGGCAGGTGCCAATCTCCTTACTTCCTGCATTTCCCACAAGACCCTGGGGCTGCAGCTTATCCTGGGTTCTGATTCCCTGCACTGGGCTCCACCGGGTCAGAGGGAAAATGACAGAGATCTTGAGGGACCTGGGAGGAGAGGGGCCCAGTGCAGGAGTGTCGTGTGTTCGTCCTGCTGCAGGCTGCAGAGGCTCCCAGCTGAACAAGGGCAGGACACCGACAAGCCGGAATCCCAGGAAGCCGAGAGCAGGGCGTCTCTAGACCAGATGTACCTGTGTGCATGTGTGTACGTGGGTTTGTAAGTGTGTGTGCATGTTTAAAGATAGATGGTGTTTTATATAGCTGCCTGGGTTGCTTCCAGAAAATGATTTGAAGTAGTTGACATTAAAAAAAAAAAAAAAAAAAAAACCTGCCTAGTTAAAATTATACCATTAAAATTAGAAATAAAACACAAGATCTAAGTATAAAAAGAACCAAGAGCAGAGTGGTTACTGGCTCTCACATCCACGGGAGTGAACTGGGAAAAGACCTGTGTTCTCAGATGGGGGTGAGCAAAGCACACCCCACCGGGCTACACTCTGACTACCTTCTCTCTGCCGTTCATAATCTTACAAGATCAACATATTCCCTTAGAAATTATTTCGAAGAGCCAGCTGCTGTGGCACCCACCTAGAATCCCGGCTCCTTGGGAGGCTGAGGAGGGAGGATCACAAGTTTGAGGCCAGCCTGGGCAAATTGGCAAGACGTTGTCTCAAAAAGTAAAAAAGGGCCGGGGAAGCAGCTCAGGATAGCATGCCCCCCGGGTTAAATGTCTAGAACAGTGGCAGGGGTTGGGAGTGGGATTAATTATTTAAAAAAGCACCTTTTTGCCGGATGCGGTGGTCCACGCCTGTAATCCCTGCAACTCAGAGGTGAGGCAGAAGAGACTCAGGAGGCTGAGGCAGGAGGATCGCAAGTTCAAAGCCAGCCTCCGCAACTTAGTGAGGCCCTGAGCAACTCAGTGAGACCCTGTCTCAAAATAAAAAAATAAAATGGGTTGGGGATGTGGCTCAGGGAGTTAAGTACCTCTGGTTCAATCCTCAGTATCAAAAAATAAAAAGCATCTTTTTTTTGTTTGTTTTTAAAGAATGTGTGTGTGTGTGTTTTTTCCCCCAACATCAAATGAGAAGACAAATCATATCAGAAAACCTAACAAGGTAAATGATAACACTTATGTATAAACTGATCCTGAGCTTCCTAGCAGTCATGGGAAAAAAGAAAACAGCTTAGTTTCCTAGTTTGTGGTCTCCTAAAAGCAAGGCCTAAGGGAAGCCTATGGGCTTTTAAGAAAGAGATTCTGCTCAGGGGCTGCATCCTGAGAGGGTGTGTTCCCTGGACCATTCTAGGTTCCACCCGGCAGAGCGTGGCCTTGGCCAGCGTCATGAATTAGTTTCTGGACAGCAGTTTTGCTTTCCACCTGTGATTTCCTCACATCCACCCCCGGACTGCTGAGGGCTCCAATCAGTTTGTGGCGTGGGTGGCGGTTCTGGGGAAAGAGTGATTTGATCTGACTTGATCCAGGCTCCAAGCCTGGATAATCCAAGGACGGAGGATGAATGTCCTCTGGCAGTGGCAGCAGATGAGACTCAGCAGCCTTGGGAACGGCAGGAGGGTACGGGAAGAGTCAGAGACAGACTAGCACTCAGGATTGGCCCAGAGAAACCAGGCCAGAAAACTGGCTCTCTCCTTTCTTTCTGGAAAGGCATAATCAGGGCCTTTTCACATCAGAAAAGGCCTCAGTCAAATCTGCTAGGATGAGTTTTGATGTCAGTCAATCAAAACTCAAGTCTTGTTGGGCTCAATGGCACATGCCTGTAATCTCAGGAGGCTGAGGCAGGAGGATTGCAAGTTCAAGGCCAGCCTCAGCAATTTAGCGAGGCCCTAAGCAACTTCGTGAGAACTTATCTCAAACAAAAAAAAAAAAAAGAAAGAAAGAAAAAGAAACCTCAAGTCCTGGTTCTGTCACTAGCAAGCTGTGTGACTCTGGATGGGTCTCTGAGCCTCCTGAGTCTCAGCTCCCTCATGGGTAACGTGTGGATAGTCACTTCCCCTCAGGGTTTGGCCTCGGTGGTGTAAGACACGGGGTCAGCCAAGTCCATCCCAGTTCCCTTCCTTTCTTCTTCCCTACTTATCCTGTGCCCTCGTGGTCCCCTGAGAGGGAGGACAGAGCCTGATGCTCCTAGAGTGGGCGTTCTTTGGGGTCCACTGTAGGTTTACCGTCCAGGAATCCCAGAAATGATGGGCGAAGTCGTGTGTGTGTAGACGCAGTTCTTAAGATCTAGGCTGGTCCAGGAAACTGTACTGAGCGTGCGTCATGGGCCACACGTGGCTGCCTGCATGACCTCCTTCCATAGTCCCCAGCTCTGGAATGGAAGAGCCGTTATGGTCCCCGTGCTAAAGATGAGGAAACCGAGGCCAGAGAGGGGTGTGGAGGGCACACACAGAGCTGGGATGTGGACCCAGTGCCACTTTCACGGAGCCCTGCTCTTTCTGTGGTGCCACAGAGGACCCAGACTGTCCTTGGGGATCTGAAGGTGGGAACAGATTCAAGGGTACAGTTGTCCAGGTTGTGCACTGCCCAGGGACGCCTGGTTAAGGAAGAGGGGTTGGTGGTAAAATGCATTCAAAATCCAGCTCAAGGTCCACACGCTGAAGCTCGTACCAAGGGCTCTGAGCAGCCTGGATGGAGGGTCACCTTTTGGTAATTCATGCACCTGGAGGTGGGGTGAGCCTTTTCTAACTGCAGCTAAGTCCCCAGAAGGACTTCCGGCACCCAGGAGCAGGGGCAGGGGCAGGGACTCTGCTCCCTGTGCTCAGCGGTCCCTGAGGCGCCTCCTCCTACTCTACCTGGCCCCGTCTCCCTCACCCCCACTCTGACCTGGGACCTCGAGGCCTGGGAGGCAGGTCCCCTTCTGCGGGGACCACAGGCCTGTGTCATTTCCTGAGCCACAGTGACCTCCATGCCAGTGCTGTGCATCTTAGGGAAAGGTGGGCAGCCCTCCTGGTGTCCAGAATTTCCCCTGAATGCTGGCACCGCTCAAGAGCAAGCTCCTGGGCAGGCCCGGGGCACCGTCTCCTCCCTTTCCCGGGCTCCGCGTGCCCTGCAGCCCAGCCTGATTAATCCCCCGTATCTGCCATGCCACAGGGACTAATCGGGCTCAGGTCCTGCTAGTCGGTGCTCAGAAACCTGACAAATGACTCCGCCGGCTGGAGTCCAGGGCTGGCCGGGTTAACTGCCACACCCAGGCAACCCCAGCTTTGCCCTGAAGACAGCGGACAGAGAGAAGGACAGGACTCGGACAGAAGGA
Source organism: Sciurus carolinensis (assembly GCF_902686445.1). Classification (NCBI taxonomy): domain Eukaryota; kingdom Metazoa; phylum Chordata; class Mammalia; order Rodentia; family Sciuridae; genus Sciurus; species Sciurus carolinensis. The sequence continues at coordinate 131,603,435 of NC_062220.1, forward strand.
GGGGCCCCCACACAACTCTCAGGTGAACCCAGTTCTGCCGCTTCCTGGCTGTGTGACTTGGAGCAAGTTGTCTCCCTCTCTGGGCCGCGGCATTCAGATTCCCACAGAGGTATCCAAACTGAGTCTGGCCTGCAGCCCTAGCTCCTCAGCTTCCTCCCCTTTGGCTCCATCAAACTGCGCAACCGCAGTGGCCTAGAACCAGCTCTCTGGCGGGGGTGGGGGGCGTGCATTATAGGTGCACGTGTGTATGGAAGTTTATTACAAATTTTATTGATATAAGAGATGTGTAGCACCCAATTTGAAAATTACAGTAAGCCATTGGTTTTTTATTGTAAATTCTATAGAGCTCGTTGATTCTCATAAAATGCCTTCATTGATTTTTGCCCATTTCTAGTATCGGTAGCCAGTCGATGGTTGGAATGGACAAACGAGTGTAGTTCAGGCACGAATATTGGTTGATATTTTCATTTCAGCGTTAATGTAGACGCAAAGGGGACGATGAAAACGAAGGTCAGAATCTCACTCGTCCATCCGACTCCAGCAACGCCTTTGCTGCATTGCATGATGGTTTTTGAGAACTGTAAAAATATTTCCTCAATTGTTTGTGTGCTATTCACAGGCAATGACCCTAACCACGATACCTTATAAGCTTAATCTCTATTAGTAACATTTTCTCCATTACTTTCTGAAGTCGAGGCAATCAACAGAACAGAAATTTGGACCCTGGTTTCTGGGACTGCCAATTTCTGTGGTGTAAATATTCTGCTTTCAAACTACCAACATGGTGTTAGTAAATGAGGAGGTGGGGAGGGATGTAGAGATAGTGTAAAACAGTATATTTTATAGATGTATATACTATATAGATACTATAGATGTATATACTTATAGATACTATTTTATAGTATCTCTACCAGATAGGAATGATAGACATAAATAACAGCAAGAGCAAGGATAATGACAAAATGTAGTAAAACATTAAGAAATCACCAGGCACGGCAGCACATACCTATAATCCCAGCAACTTGGGAGGCTGAGGCAGGGGAATTGTTTGGGCAACTTAGGAAAAATCCTGTCTCAAAATAAGTGCTTCTGGGTTCAACCCCCGCCCCGTACCAAAAGAAAAAAGAAAAAGAAATGATGAGTTCCAAATATTTATTTACTGCTATCACATAATTTATTTAGCCACAAGTTGATATAATTTAAATTTGCATAATATAGTGTCATATAATAAAATTTTTGGTTTTGTTTGAGGGGAAGTGCTGGGGATTGAACCCAGGGACTCTTAATCACTAGGCCTCATCTGCAGCCCTTTAAAAAAGTTTTTTTAATATATCTTTTTAGTTGTTGATGAACCTTTATTTTATTCATTTATTTATATGCGGTGCTGAGAATTGAACCCAGTGCCTCACACGTGCTAGGCAAGCGCTCCACCACTGAGCCACACCCCAGTCCTTTTAAAATTTTAATAAAGAATTTGGGGAGCCGTGCATGGGCGCGCCTGTCTGTAATCCCCGTGGCTCGGGAGGCTGAGGCAGGAGGATCGTGAGTTCAAAGCTGGCCTCGGTGACTTAGGGAGTCTCGAAATAAAATACGAAAAAGGCTGGGGATGTGGCTCAGTGGTTAAGCACCCCTGGGTTCAATCTCGGGGATCCCCAACCCCCCAAAAAAGAATTTGGGGGAGTGGTGCTGGGATTGAACTGAGGGTCCCCTGCAAGCTCAGGAAATGCTCTGCCACTGAGCTACATCCTCAGCCCTAATGAGGAACCTGCTGGGCTTTATCCCTGGTGCCGGGGTTAGGGTGAGGGAGGCTGCATCCTCAGGTGACTGGCATTGTCATTCTTGAGTTCCTTGGATCACACTTGAGTTTATGCTAAGAGATGAGGTGACTCTGGATGGGGTGGGGCTGGTCATCAGAAAGATGGGCGCTTAGGAGGCTGAGGCTCTGAGCCTCTTGGCTCCAAATACAGGAGGCTGACTCTCCCAGGCCATCTTGGGAAACGCTAAGAAAGCGCCAGGCCCCGAGGCTCGCTTCTTGGTTGGTGACCACAGGCACGTTCTAAGAGGGTGGCAGGCCCCCGATGCCACAGGGCGAGGGCATGGAGGCTGGGCCTGGGGTCTGTTCCTGTGGCCGTTTTGATGGGATCCTTTGTAAGTGTACGTCTCGCCCTGAGCTGAGTTCTACCAGCCCTTCCAGCAAAATCTCCAACCTGAGGGGCCTCACGGGAATCCCGGGATTGGCGGCCAGTTGGTCGCAGGTGCGTGTGGCCCGGGGACCCTGGAACGTGAGGCTGGCGTCTGAAGCAGGGACGGTGCCCCTTGCCTGTGGAGTCAGATGCTGGCTTGGGGTGGGGGGTCGTATGGGAGGAGGACTGAGTGGCAGGGCGCCAGCCAGCGGCGGGCAGACCAGCGCTCCTGAGGGTGGGCGGGGGCTCTCGGTGGGCTGGCACTGCCAGGCCCCACCTCTGCGCCCTGGCCGGGGCTGCCCTGTGCCTCCAGTCCTGGTGGCTCCTAGTGGCTGACGGGGGGGGTGGCAGCCCCGCTCCCTGCCCGGGGTCAGGGCAAGCGCGATGTAGCCCACGCTCCAGCGGCCGAGGCTGTCCTCCACGGGGGCTTGTCTGCGATGACACCCCGCCCCTCCCCCCTCGGTCCTCCCCTCCTCACTCCCTCCCGCTTCTCCCTTGCTTAAACCATCATTTGCATGCCAACCTGAGACTCAGCTCTACCCTGTGGTGCCCACCACCTAGTGGGGAGGCAGGTGCGGTTCACAAGGCTCCTCCTCCCTTCAAAAATACAAATGGAGCTCAGCGCCCTTGAAGGGAAACAGCAGGAACCGGGTATTTGAAGGCCGTTAACACAGACATGCCCACTCAGAGCAACCAGGGAGGGGGCCCTGGAGGAAGAAGTGCTTCCTACAGAATGCCCCCTGAAGGACCGGGCGGGGTTAGCCAGGCAACGGAGACAGGAGAAGGGAGGAGGCTTTGGGGGCAGATGGCTGAGCAAGTGCAAAGGCCCTGGGGTAGGAGAGCGAGGCAGTGAAATGAAGCTGGTCCAGTTGGCAGAAGCAGGATCATGTGGCTTGTGGACCCGACCCAAGTGGGAATTTGGGTCCATTTTCCGAGAGGACTGGAAGCATGCCTGAAATGTCAAGCGGAGGGCTGACTTGAGAGATTTGCATTTTGAACGCTATCACATTGTGGAAAAATAAAGATTCTTTGACTCAGAGGAATTCACTATTGCGAATCAGCCTACCAGCCACAAAGCTGCACCGATAAGGATTTGCCCTGCAGCGCTGTGTGGGATAGAAAAAGAAATGCGGGCCAGCCCGGATGCCTGTCAAGAGGGGCAGGTTTCGTAAATGTGGCTCAGCCAGTCAAGAGACTCCTGCTCAGTTTTTAAAAACCTCAAGGGAGATGCAAACATGGAACTCTGTACTGGGCTGTCAGGTGCAGGAAAAAATGTGCAAACTGAGTTGATGTAGGTCCCTTTCACCAAAAACCAAGGTATGCCAGGCACGGTGGCACACGCCTGGCATCCCAGCGACTCGGGAGGCTAAGGCAGGAGGATGGTGAGTTCAAAGCCAGCCTCTACAACTTAGCGAGGCCCTAAGCAACTCAGCAAGACCCTGTCTCTAAATAAAAAATAAAAAAGGGCTGGGGACGTGGCTCAGTGGTTAAGCACCCCTGGGTTCAATTCCTGGTACCCAAACAAGAGAAGAAACGAAAAGAAAAACCGAGGTTTATCCAGAAGACGTATGGAGAGAGAGCCACACACATACACGCCAGGTGGCCGGGCTCGTGGCTCAGTGGTAGAGCGCTCGCCTGGCCTGCGTGAGGCACTGGGTTCGAGCCTCAGCACCACATGAAAATAAACAAATAAAGGTATTGTGTCCATCCACAACTAAAAAGAAATATTTAATAAAAAAACGTAGCCATGTGATGCTTGGTGCGTAGTAGATGGTCAATGGCTGTTGGTTGGGTGAGTGAGTGAATCAACGAGCGGATGAATCCCTGGTTTCCGGGGAGCAGAAAAGAAGGTAGGAGAGAACCTCACGTTTACTTGTGTATCGTCTGCACTTCTGTAATGAGGGATTGTTTTCTATTTACAATTGTTCTTTTTTTTTTTTCACTTTTATATTTTTAGCCTCAGGAAGCATAATTTCCATTCGATGAAATTCACTCAGGTGAAGTTAGTAGCTTGGTGACATGTGGCGACAGTTATGTGAACAACACCACAGCACAACGTGGGACACTTCCATGACCCCCCAGATTGCTCTCTCCCTGCGGCCCCAGCTTTGTCTCCTTCCTGAGAAAGGAAGTTGGGGACCCCCTGACTCTTTCGAGGGCTGCCAAGCAACACAGGCGCTCCTGAGAATGACCTTGTTCAACCCTGGGTAGTTGGCAAATCGGGGAAGGGATGATCAGAGAGGGGCAGAGCTTGGCCAAGGTCACACAGCTCAGAGTGGGGGAAGCTGGGACTTCTCCTCCTCCCCTGGGTTCAGCTACGGAGATGCTTGGAGGTTCTTCAGGATTCAGAGAGGGCAAAGAAGAGCCACCCCGGAGGTGGCCGGGCCACTGGGGATGGATGAACACGGTGGGGCAGGGACACCGCACCCTGTCTATCCTCTGGCCCCACATCCGTGGACTCTGACTGTTTCTCTGGACTATGAGGCTCCATCTCCCCTCGCCCCGACCCCCATGAGTGAGCTTCCCTGACTTCAGGGGAAGAAGCTAACAGGATCCTCCCCACCAGCAGGGGGACGGCAGACCTGGGGCTGGGAGGGAGGGATCAGGGTTTCTGGAGAGTGACCATCTGCCTCCCTGAGAGCTGCTCTTTCTTTATTCTCATTTACATGCCCATCCCCTCCCCATCCAGGAAACAGCGACAATAATCCACTCCTCGAAACCCCGGTTGTCCCTAGGCTGGGCTCAGAGACACCAGACAGCGGCCTCTGGCTCTCTGTAATCATGAGAGACAGATGTCACCAACATCTGGAGAACCGAGAGGCCCAGTCTGTGCCTGGGGCTGGGAGGAATGTCCCAGGGGAGGAGGTCCCCACCTGTCACTCACCTGGACAGCGGCCACTTCCACTGAGGAGGAGGCCCCTAGGCCCTGGCCAGGGCTTCCAGGCTTAGAGGCCTTTTGGAGGGGAGGCTGAGCAGGCGGCTGCCTACCGGGGGGACTTCAAAGACTCCCCTAATCCCTGTGACATTTCCAGACCCAGGAGTTTGCTTTTCTATGCTGCAGATCAAAGCCTAGAGCTTTATAAATAACCCTCCATAAAAGCCCAGGGGCTTGTAAAGTTAGACAATAAGCCACAAAGGGTGCGAGCATTTGGGGCCAGAGAGAGGACCAGGGAGCTGGCTGGCCCCTAGCCCTGCTCTGTGCTGCCACCCTGCCACCGGATGTCCCCCGCCCCAAACCCCGGGGGAGCCAGGGGCTGGAAGGCTCTGTGGGAGGTCAGAAGGCAGAAGCCGGGGCCTGCGTTGGACTTGGAGTCCCCAACCCCTTGACACTCACCCTGGCGCTGGCCCCTCCTTCAGCATGTGACTCCACGGCTCAATCGACAAGCACTTCCTGAGGCCGTTCAGTGCAAGGGCACTGACAAAGCCATCCCCGGGGTCAGAATCAAAGAGGGGTGTCTCAGGACCAGAGGGACATGAGTTCTAGTCCTAACTGCATGTCCTCGGACCTCTGTCCTTCCTTTCTGAGCCTCAAATTTCTTATCAGTAAAATGGGAGTAGAAGGGGATTTGCAGTGAGGGTGGGACTAGCCAGTGACTGGCACATAGTAGATGCTCAGTAAACGACTCGAGAGCCTTTTAGCTTTTCTCCCAGTGGAAATTCCCAAGAGGAGAGCTCAGCACCAGTGTCGAGGGGAAGGAGGGGCAGGAAGGGCGGGCGAGGAGCACACTGGGGGCTGGCCAGGGCCCCTCGCCCCGGGGACGTGAGGTTGGGAGGTGGGCGGACGCATTGGGGCTGAGATCAAACCCAGTTCTGGCTCATTCCAGGTTGGCTCTTCTGCTGCTCCTGGGGCCCCAAAGGTAGGCAGCCCAAAGCTGGCTTCTCCTCAGTGGCCATTCAGGCCATTCCATTCCGGAGAAGGCAAATGAGCATCCAAAGCTGAGAGGGCCGCTTTGCCAGGCTGGGGGGGCGGTTGAGCTCCCTGGGCTGGGGAAGGGACCATCTCAGGCAGAGCAGCTAAGGTGAGGGGCTAAGCACTCCTTGGTCCCGTCTCAAGAATCCTGCTTGGTTGGTGTGACTGGCATTCTGTGACCCTTATATCCACCAGGTCCCCGCCCTCTATCCCCAGGTAGACATGAGTTCCATTATGGCACTTGAGAAAAGGAAGGCTCAGAGAGGGTGAGTGATTTTCTGGAGGCCACACAGCTAAGACGCTTTGACTCCAGTTCTTCCTGATGGACGCGACTGTCGGAGAGCTGTTTCCCCGGGGCCCTCCCAAAGCTCCCAGGGTTTACTTCCCCTCGCTGAGTCTTGGTGTTCTCATCTGCAGAATGAGAGTCCCAGGGGCTGAATCAGCCCCAGGCCAGCCCCCCACCCCACTATCAAACTGTCACAGCCTCATCTCCCACTGACCTCTTTAGGGCAGGCGGCCTGGAAGCAGTGGTCTCTGGGGTACAGCCACAAACTCTGTCCCAACCAGGGCAGAGACAAGGGGACCCCCGGGGGCGTCTGGCCTAATTGGCAGCAGGCCCCAGGGAGCTGTGCCAGCTCTGTGAAGATGGTTTCCCGACTCAGGAAATACCTGCAGGCCTGATCCAGGACCTAGCCCCGCGTGGCTGCAGGGTGGCCTCGGACCCCTGACGGAGCCCCTCTCTCTGCCAGGGCCCGCGCAGCTGCCTCTCATGGATGCTCTCTCAATTCCCCAACCTTGAGAGCTCAGCAGCTCCGGCCCGGGTTGCCAGGGGTCTCCCTCAGGAACAGGGAGGAGCACCCACAGACCCTTGGTGCGTTGGAGGCAGTTCGTGAGGAGTCCCCTGATGGCCAGGGTCTTAGTTCCCCTACCCGGAAATCGAAGGCGATGAGGCCCACCTCGTGGGCAAGGCATGGGCCCTCCCTGAGCCTCAGTTTCCTCATCTGTAAAATGGTATGTATCTGACTCACCGGGTCAGTCCGTGTAAGAATGAACCGTGAATTGGAACAATAGCGCACAACTATTGAGCGCTAACTGTGTGCCAGCTTGCAGACTCTGTGTGTGGCGACTCGATGCTCAGCGATCTGGGGAGGCGGTGCTTGCCGTTCTCCCCATTTTGCACCTGAGCAGGTAGAGGCACCGGGAGGGTAAGGAGCTCCCCCAAACACACGCCCAGGGCTTAGCCCGGAGGAGGCCTCCAGAAACTCAGCTTTTATTTCTGCTCCAGTCTCAGTCAGACCAAGAGCCAGCCCCTCACTCTCCGGACCCTTCTAGCATCCTCTAGCTCCCTCTAGACGGGGACCAGAGGGTGTCATTTGTGGGGTCACGTGGGGGTGGGGTTGCAGGTGCGTTTGCCTTAACTGACTCAGAAGGAATTTCCCAGATGTGAGGTCTGTGAGCAGAAGAGAGCCAGGGCCCGAGGGTCAAGGCCAAGGAGATGCTGAGCTATCAGCCTCTCCTGAGGACCTGGGCAAGTTCTTCTGGCCCCCAGGTCCGAGTGGCGGGGCTGAAGCTTGGCCCGAGGGACGCCATCTTTCTTATCTGTTTCTTCCGGGCCTGAGGATGCCAAGCTATTGTCTGGCACTGGGGGAAGGGCAGATCCTCAGTGACAAGATCCTGGGATTGGCAAGAACACCCCCTTCCCCGCCCCTTGTACGCCAGCCCCCCCAGAGCAGCTGAGCAGTAGTTCTGCTGTCTGCAGCCTCATTTATCATTCCGAGGGGGGCATCGCGGCTCTGAGGTCCCCGGGGACAGCTCTGCCATGGCCCCATCTGATTGAAATCCAGGCCCAGCAAACACTCGGCGTGGGAAGAGGCCGCTTGGAACCCGAAATAAATAACACCCCGGGCAGGAGGCACAGATCTGCCACTAATTACGGCATATCCTGATTAAATGGGGTGCGTAAATAAATATTTCAGCTCGGGAGATGAATCGGCCGGGAGGTGCTGTGGCGGCCGACCCAGCTCTGAGCCTGTCTTGCTGATTTCCTCCTCAGAGGGGCAAAGAACAGGACCTCGGCTCAATTTACTGTGTGACTCGGGATCAGTCGGCCCCTTCTCTGGGCCTCGGTTCCTTCATCCGTCAAATAGGGTGTCCACGATCAGCCCTCAGCCAAGTTCAAGGTCGGGGGTGAGAATCTGCAGAGAACATTTGGGGTGAATGGATTTCGATGGAGACAGGAGGTCGTGATTATGAATGTGGATGAACAAGGAATCCGGGGCCTTGCCAGACTCGCTCTGTGCCTCAGTTTCTCCTTCTGCAAATTGGGTGGATGTGAAGAGGAAATGGGTGCTCTGGGCAGGTGGAACCTGCTGTTGAACTTGGGTGCTGGCGGTTATTGTCCCTAAACGTGGTGGTCTCCAGAAGACTCAGCCCTGGGCAGGGCCCACGCTTTCCACCGCCCCTCCCGAAAGTCCTGCTAGAGACCTCCGTGCTTGCTGTCACAGATGCCACCTGGTCATTTCCTTGAGCAGAGCCATAATAAGGATGGAGCTCCCAGGGGAAGCGGGGAGGAGGGAGAATCATCCTGGAAAAGTTTAAATCAATTAACTCTCTTCCAGAAAACAGGCTGGAAAATGTAATGGAGAAATAATGACTCTTCTCCACAGGACTAAGTGACATAGCCCAGGGCCCAGAGAGGAACCAGGGAGGCAAGCTCAGGGGCCCTGTCTTGGATGGCCCATGTGACCTTGGGTAAGTCTCGGTCCTTCTCTGAGCCTCAGTTTCCCCATTTAGAAGGAGAGGGCATGAACCAGCATTGGGGATGGCTAAGGGGTGGCACGTGCCCCACCCCTGCCCCTCTCCCCTCCCTTGACCGCGGCAGACAGCACGGTTCTCGATGAGCCCAGAAGGGCTTTCAGATTGGGTTTGGGACTTGGTCCCCGAGTCCTGCTCTAGCATGAGGTCGATATTCGCCACAGGGTTATTATTGCTATTATAGACTGGGACTAATAACGAAGATTAGCATTCCTGAGAGGTAGCTGGGAGCCATGGCCTCTTCTCCCGGAAACCATCCTTATTTTAGAGAGGAAGAAACCAAGACCCAGAGAGGGGAAGAGATTGGCCTAAGGTCACACAGTAATTATTGATAGGGGTCAGAATTTGAACCCATGCCCCTGTCTTACCTGAAATGATCCAGAGGGGGGATGGCACCCCTCTCTTCTCTTACCACTGGGGAAGGGCACCACCATTTTTCATGCTAAGCTCTGTACCAAATATGTCACACACGTGTTATCAGATTAGGGCGGTAGTTATACTCATTTTCCAGATGGGAAAACTGAGGCTCCAAGGGATGATGGGAGCTAGCCAGGGTCAGGTGGCTGATTACCTGCCAGGGGTGGGATTAGAAGGCTCTAGTCTTCGTTTCCCACCCACCCCTCTCCCTGCACGTCCTCGGGCCCTGGAGTGGTACCTGTTCATCCTGGAATCTGCAGCTCTGCGCCCAGGGCCACGCACGCCGGGGCTGTGGAGTGGACGGCTGATAGGGCTTGCACGACAGGAGCCCTGAGTTCAGGGCACGCACCAACCCTGCATGGCCGGGTTTCAGACCTCCGGGCGGAATCCCTGTCCCTGTGCTGTGCTGACCCGCCTACTCTGGCTCTGTGACCTCTCCCCTCTGCTCTTGGTCCCAGATGACCCCCAGGGGCTTCTGATCAGGGTCCAAATCCATCATTCCCGAGTGGACTGTCCCAGCCCAGGTTCCTCCCATCCATCTTCCTAACGCAGTACAGAGAAGGGGGCCCAGCTGGGAGGGAGGGGGAGGGTCCCGCTCCAGGAGACTCCTGGCCCAAGGAGTCCTGTCCAGGGTCCCCTTGCCACCTCTAAATGACCATTCCCACTTGCTAAACACCACGGAACCCAGCAGACCAGAGAGCCCAAAGCAGAGGGCTCTGGCTGGTGCTGGGGGGTCTGGGGGAGGTTCCACCTGGTGCCAGTCCCCTGCCTCCCTCTCAGCAGCCCCCAGGGTGGAGTCCCCCAACGAACTTGAGAAGCCACAGAGAGAAACTGCCCTCAGGCCACGAGGCGCACCCGAATTCCTGAGTAGCCACTGGCTCATTGTGACCAGGTATAAGTCTCTTCTCCCTGGGCCTCGGTTTCCTCACCGGTGACATGAGAGGTTTGAACCCAGTAGCTTTCAGTCCTTTACTGTTGGAATTACAGTTGTTGGAACTGTAGAAACTTTTTTTTTTTTTTTCCCAAATGAAATTCTAGTCTGAACAACAGTATGAAAAAGGATGAAGTCAAACGTGTCCGGGCTGAAGTCGGCCAGAAGCCGGGCGTGGCGGACCCCAGAGCGGGTGGTGGACCCCGGAGCGCTATCTTGTCCACTGCTCTGGGCCCAGCCATGCCACCAAGTCATGGCCCCTGAGGCACCTTCCTAAGACTCTCAGGTTCCTAGCAAGATTTTGAAAATACAAATACAGGAATAGCTATTTTCATTCAAGCACTCCAACTCGAAAACGTTCAAAGAGATGCCAAAGTCTGCAGGTATTTACGACAAACCCGCCACCTGGGGTCGACCGTTCATAGGGTGCGGTACTCACTTTATCAAGGGAGGGCGCCCTCTCGGCTTCCCCGGATCCCCTGACTCAGAAAGGGCTGTGCTGGGAGCGCTGAGTCCTTGTGGGAAGCTCTAGGAACGGGGCTGGCAATACCAGTTGCTGTAACAAGTGGGCCCGGGCACTGGGGGCTTGACTCAAGAGCAGTTCATTTCTCATGCCTGGTCAACAGGTGGGCAGCTCTCTTCCACAGGTGATTCAGGGATCCAGGCTCTGTCTATCTTTTGGCCCTGCCCTCCTGGAGTGGAGAAGCTTGCCGCATTTCACTGGCGAGAGTTATCTGGGTCATCTCCAGCTGGGTGCTGCTTCCCAGGGCCCATGGAAGGGGGCTTGGGTTTCAGTGGCAAGTTGACCATCTCTGCCAACATCCTGAATCATCCGACATCCCCATCTGTGCTACCGCATGCCCAATCAGAGAGGGCCTGTCCAGTTCTTCTGAGGAGTTTGACTTTGTGCAACACAAACATATTAAGCATCCCAGCGACCTGGGAGGCTGAGGCAGGAGGATCGTGAGTTCAAATCCAGCCCCAGCAACTTAAGGAGGCCCTAAACAACTCAGCAAGACCCTGTCTCTAAATAAAGTATAAAACAGGGCTGGGGATGTGGCTCAGTGCTTAAGCATCCCTGGGTTCAATCCCTGGTCCTACCCCCCACTGCTGGGTGCTGTAGTAAAAGAGACACAAACTATTAAAGAATTTGTTGGTCCCTCAGCTCCAGGGTGTCCCCTCATTTCCTCCACACCTACTGCCCCCTGAAGTTGGTGCTATTATTCTTGCCATTTTACAGTCCAGGAAGGTGAGGCTTAGAGAGGTAAAGTGACTAACCCAAGGTCACACCTGGTCTCTTCACATCCTGGTCTATTGAACAGCCTTGGGGCACATCTTGATGTTTCGGTGGTTTTTATGGCTGAACATAAAGGCAGCAGGACTGGTCCTTGTCACAGGAAAGGCCATAGGATGCCCTCTCCACTAACCGTGGCTTGACCGTATTTCAAGGCGTCTCTGAGTCACAATGGTTTACGCAGCGGCTGTTGGCAGTTCAGCAGATCCTGCCGCCGCTGGATCCCAGCCAGAAAGGAGCAAGGGCGGGGGTACTTTCCTGCAGTACTCTGGGTCTGAGACCCGGACCAGGGATCCAGGAGGTACCCCGGGGAGGCTGGGCAGGAAGTAGGGACCCAGCCTATTGACAACGGAGGGCCTAATCAATGCTATCTCTTCAGGCCATGCCTAGCAGACATTGATTTCTCCCGCTGTTGTTAACTCCCTGTTTATGTAACGCCTGAACTTTGCACAACTGAACCGTTTAATGTGCAGGAGAGGGCCTGTTGCCATGAAAACCAGGCTGCACATGACAGCCGGGTGCAGCGCCATCTCTGTTTTATTGGCCTGCGCTGAATGTATTTTAACCTTGATAAGTCAATAACTTTTTGTGCCAAAGTAGATCTGCCAGGAGGGCTTAGGAGGACCTGGGAGGCCTGCTGCCCTTTCCAGGTCAGAGGAGAGACAGGGGCTGGCTGGCTTTAATCCCCTGGAAATCTCCCTGCCACTCAGAGCTGGGAGAACCAGGCCCAGCTGGCCAGAGGACAGAGCCGACCTGGGGTGGGGGTGGGGGGCGGAGACCACCCCCAACTCCAACCACGGTTCCCTGTGTGCTGAGGCCTCTAGGACAGCCACCGCATGGCACAGAGACCTCTAGGAGACAAATCCGGGCTCCGCTGACTTGTGAGCTGTGACCTTGACCGAGGCCATGGACGCCAGCCTCTGAGTCCACATCTGTAACAGAAGCCAGGGAGTCCTCTTCACGGGCTTGCCGCCAAGCTTATAGGTCACGTATTCAAAGCGGCTGGGTCCCCAGCGGGTCCCAGAGGGGCATGATTGTTATCGTCGTCCCTATATTTTACAATAATAGTCACTGGTTGTGTCTGCAGATACCAAGGGGCTTGGGGAAATGCTATACCCATTTTTCTATTATGGTCCTTGAGATGGGCAGGGCTGAGGTCAATAGCCCCAATTTTCAGATGGGGAAACTGAGGCCCAGGGAAGTGAGTCGTCTCATCTAGGGGTCACATGATCAGAGGGTGGTGCAGGCCGAAAGAACCCCGCTTCCTAACTCCCAGTTGAGTGTTCTTTCAAACTCAAAAACAAACCGAGGAACAGCTCCCAGGAGTTGCTGGTTCTCCAATATCCAGTCCCAGACTCAGGACAGACATGGCTAATCAATGGCAGCACAGCACGCCTTCCCTTCTGAGTCTGGCTGAGCTCTCAGAATCCTCTTCAGCCCAGAGCTGTGTTTGAGATGGGGGTGCAATGGAACTATATGCTTCTGTCCAAGGGCTCTGGGTTCAAGTTCTACCTCTGGCCCAAACTTCCTGCATGAGCTCAGACAGGTATCTTCCCCTCTCTGTGCCTATTGATTCCCAGGAAAGGGGGACATTTAATGATTTCTGAATTCTCCAAAGGGTCTCCCAGGGTGAGGGGATCCCCCTCCCACTACTTCCTGGTTCCCATCGTAACTGCCTTCCTCTCAGATCCCCTGAACCTTCTCCGGCAACCTACTATGTGTCAGTAGCTGGGCAAGGTGTTAGGGACACAGCAGTGATGAAACGGCCAAGAGTCTCTTCCAGAGTTAGGTCCAGGCAGGGAGACAGAAAATGAGTCAACCCAGAAGGTCTCAGGAGGTAATGAGTGCTGGGGAGGGGACCTCGGAGGGCAGCGACCCTGGGGAAAGGATTCAGAAGGGGTAATCAGGGAGGGCTTCTCTGAGGAGGTGCAGCTGAGCTGACATCTGAACTACAAGAACGAGCCAGCTGTGCACGGGGCACTTGTCCCTGGCCTTGAACTGGAAATGACCTGACAGCTGAAAACAGCCCAGAGACAGCTGGAGAGGCTGCAGGGAGCGCAGGTGGGATGGGGGTGGGAAACTTGGCAGGGTTCCGTCCCTCAGGCTGCTTGGGCCTCCTCAGTCCCCCCCCTCTCTTCTCCCCAAGCCCCGAGGTCTGCCCCCACCCCCAGAGGGGCTCCAGGCACTGGGGGGCAGGGCTGGTGAATGACAAGGTTACACGTGCCCCTTTTCTCTGGGAGAAGCATAAAGAGCTCTTTCTTTCCTGCTTATTAATAGCTCTGATTAAATTATCTCTGAAAAACCTTCGTGGTGTGCACCAATGGGGGCTCGGCTCCCTCCAGGCGCTGGCCTAGATTACAGCAACCAGGGCAGGTGAGGCGACCGGGGGCGGGTGGGAGGCTGAGGCAGGCCCGCTCCCCCGCCTGGATAAAGCCCCTGCTTTCTGCCTCTGACGAGACCCGGCTCGGCCTCTGACCTACCTCTGCTCCTGGCATTCACGTTTCCCTCCGTTGGAGTGCTATAGGCCTTTGCCTTGGCAGGTCCCTCTGCCGGGGACATCTCCCTTCCCCATTACCTATCCTCCACTGGGTCAGGCACCTGCTCTGGACCTTCTCCTCTCCTGGTACTCTGAATGACTCCTGTTAGTTTCCTTGTCTGTGTCCCCCACGAAACTTAAGTTCCACAAGACCTGTCTTGGACCAGGTCACTGCAGAATCCTTAGTATGTGACATAAAGTGGTTTCTTAGGCAATGAATGGATAAAGGAATTAGCAGAAAGCAATGGGAAGTGGCCAGACCTCAGCGAGGGTGAGGCTAATTTCACCCATGTGGGAGGGTGGGAGTGGAAGTTCCAGGCTCCAGACCCCCTGAGCCAGGTCTATGTGACAAGCGGTCCTGGGCGCAGAGAGGAGGAGTCACACGGCTGGTGACCCAGCCATCTGATTCCACTCTCTCCTCTTCTTCATACTCCTCCTCTGTAAGAAGACAAAAAACAAAACAAAAGCCCCGGCCACACGTATTCACTGGTTGGGAGATGAATTCAACAGTCCTTTCCTGAGCGCTGACGGTGTGCAGACCGGTTCTGGGGATGGAGTGCGGGCCCTGCCCTTCAAGAGCCCCAGGCTGGTGGGAACAGATCACTCAGACGGGGTGCACCCAGTCCAGAGGAAGCACTCGGGTCTGGAGGGTGGTGGTCAGGAAAAGCTTCCCAGAGGTGGTGGTCCAATCACATAAAGCAGAATTACTAACACAACCCTGAGCAAAGGCCTGGGTCCCTCGCCTCAGGGAGGCCGGTGTACTGAGGGGCTGTGAATGTGTGTTTGGTGGGGCATAAATGGAAGTTCAAGGTCGAGCCACTTCTGGTGCATCCACCTGCCTGGGTGCTGGGAGAGGCATCCGGAAGACCCCCTTCCACCCAAACAGCTGCCTTCCAGCAGGCCACTCCCTAAACCCACCATTGGCACATCATGGACTTCCTGGTCTTCAGAGATGGGGGTCCTTCCAGATCTTTTAAACCGCAGGTTGCCAGGCCTGTCTATACTTTGAAAGCTTGTGGAGACCTTTGGAAACGACTGACCCACTCCCGGAAAGGCTGGTAAGAACCTGATGTTCAGAAAAGAGGAGAACCTTGTCCCCAAGTCAAACACTGACAATTAGTGACTGTCACCAGCTGCAATAAATCAAGCTCAGGGGGTCTGGTGTTTGGGATCCAGTTCTGTCATTGTGTGACCTTGGGCAAATCAGGTGACTTTCCTCTGATATGTGCATATCCTATGTGCCTCACAGATGAGAGTATAAGGTGATATGGCCATGTGATATAAATGGCACTGAACACACATCCGGCACCTAGTAGGTGTCAGTCAAGTCAATGGTCACCTACAACAGAAAAAAATCCCAAACTTTGGAAACCCTGTAGTGAGGTCAGATGTTGTTTCCCTTCTGCCCCACTTCCAGTTCTCTCTCTTCCTAGGCTTTGGTTGACACTTATCCCTTGTCCTGTCCGGGGCTTGAATCTGGTCCCCCTACCTGTCCACGCCCAGGGTCCAACCAGCGAGTCACCAGGCAACCCGCCTTGACGTCAGGGCAGCTCTGGCAGCTGGCCGGGAACTGAAGCAGCTGGAGGTCGGATCACGTTTCCAGGTAAATCCCCACCCCCACCCCGCACCGAGGGAGGTGAGGCGGGGGCGGCCGCAGAGAAATAGAGCGGGGCACCGGGCCAGGAGCTGGAAGCCGCATGCGTGGCGGCTCCGAGACCTGGAACAAGGCAGCTCCTGCCCTAGATAAAGTGGTGGGTGGCCTACTTGGGCCGGCCTCGGAGGTCCCTCGCGGGTTCTAGGTAGGTGTGGGAGGACTCCCGAAAGTAGGCTAGGGCCCAATTATAATCAGCGCATCCTGCTGGATACACTTACCAGCCCTCCACAATGGAAGAGCACCACTGTAATTTGTTAGGCACTTCTAATGTTCTTTCCATGCAATAATTGATTTTGTCCTCATTGACAATTTACACGGAGGGAATTAAGATACCCTATCCCCCCATTTTGCAGACAAGAAACTGAGACACAGATCCATGAAGATACACAGTCAAAACCGACAGCTAGAAAGAGCAGGGCTGGAATCCCACTCAGGTTCTGTGGGATTCTGAGTTTCACAACCCTCCCAACTTGCTGTGTGATGGACACTTAGCAACTGCAGAAACTGCCCCTCCCAGGACTCAGTTTCTCCATCTGTAAGTGGGAGGGTTATACAGGCCACCGTGGGCTATCAGACAGACCAGATAAGAACTTATGCAGCTGCTTAGAAAGTGAAAGCCACTGTATAGTTTGAGGGGATTCAAATCTGGGCCTCAGGTGGAGATCATAAAAAGCTCAACTAAAGAGGGCAGCATGTTACTGTGCATGCAGGTAATGCTCCACAGATCTCAGCTCTGATGCCAAAAATCCATCATTGCCAAAAATATGCCTTGATACAAAACATTTAAGGACACTTGGCATCTCGTGGACTCAGTTTCTTTTGTATGTTGGGAGTATAATCACAATGCCTACCATATCAGTTTTCTCATCTGTAAAATGGGTGTGATAATACCTCTCACACGATTGTGAGGAATAAGTAAAGTATGTACTGTGCTATGTAAGTGTGGTAGCTACTGTTACTGACTAATATTAGTATTAGTGCTGGGGATTGAACGCAGGGCCTTGTCCACCTACCTCTACCACTGAGCTACACCCCTGGCCCTTTTGTGATTATTTTAAACACAGTCCTCACAGGGTTGTTCCCAAGGTTAAATGAAACAATGCAGATAATGCACTTACCACAGTGTTTTGCCTCAAATATGAGCTCTATAAATGATAACTAGTTTTTCCAACACAGGTTCCTCGACAAAGGGACTACAAGTACCAGCATGCCCTGAGCCCCTAGTCGGGGCCCCTCCACCTTGGCGCTAGCGCGCAGCATGCCGGAAGTTGCAGTCCTCGAGAATCAGGTCCCGCCTTGTTCCAGCTTGGGGGAGGAGGTTGGAGAGCCGCCCTGCCGGCCTTTGAATTTTGCCGCGAAAAGCGCGCGTGGCGGCCCTCAGCCCCGCCCCCTGGAGGACGCGGTGCCGCGTCACCGTGGTAACCGCCTCTTGGCCCCCGCTGATTGGGCTGGGATGCGGGGGGCGGGCCGGAGGCGAGACGCTGCGGCGGCCGCCGGCGCTCGCGCCTGTCAGTCGGGCTAGAGCGGAGCAGCGGTCAGGAGTGCCGGGTCGGCACCTCCGCCGAGAGGCTGCGCGCGCCGGCCGGGGGAGGCGGAGAGCCGGGCCCGCCGCCTGCGGGGCGCGGCGCGCGGCACCCAGCCCTGAGGCAAGGCGAGACGCCCGCGCGCACCAGGAGGCGCGAGGCTGCGGCCCCGGGAGCCCCTGCGCGCCGCCCCGGGCCATGGGCGCGTGAGAACCCGGCGCGCGCCGCCCCTGCTGCAGCTCGCGAGCTCGCACGCTCGGTGCAGAGTCCCCCGGGCCGTCTCCGCTTCCTTCCTGCGCCACCTGGACCTGCTATTCCTTGGCGCTGAGGCCCCTGAGGCTGCATCCGAGCCTCCGACACCCGCTGCCGCCGCCACCACCGCTGCTGCTCGCCGGCTTCCCCTCCCCCCACACCCGGGGCCGGGAGCCAGAGGAGGAGGGGCCGGTGCATTCTCGCCGCTGCTCTTTGCAACCTGCGGGGGCCGGTGCATGCCCGGCGAGGAACCGGGGCCGCTGCAGGTGCGTGCAATCCCGGGAGGAGACGACCCCACCCCCACCCCCCGGCGAACCCGGGGGCTGCCAGCGGCGGGCGGGCGGGTGAGCGAGAGGAAGCAACAAAGACAGGCTGCAGCTGGGGCTGGCGAGAGGGGCCGCGGCCTCCCGGCTCCCTGCGCGGACGGAGAGGGCGCCCTGGGAACAGCGCGGGGCGAGCTGCAGAGGTGAGCGGGGCCCCGAGGGGAGGCGCAGCGCCTCCCGCCGGACGCGGCGAGCACAGACTCCGGCGAGGATGCGCAGCCTGAGCGTCCTCGCGGCCCGGGTCCCGGGCGAACGCGACCCTCGCTGAGCAGAAAGCCCCGACTTCGGACGGCGCGCTCCGGAGTCTGGATCGCTTTCACCGACACCGTCCCTTCCCACCCGGAAAGAAGCTTCGGCCCCCAAGGGGGCTTTCCTCAGGCAGCCTCTGCCACCTCTGCATGGCTGCAACCTGTCGAGTGGAGCGTAGAGGCCGCTGAGACCTGGTGCCTGCCCTACGACCGCCTGGCTGATTGGGTGAGTTGCGCGGGGCGGGGTTCCGGGCTAGAGCTGAGGGCACCCCTTGGTGTCAGGGCAGCCTGGACTGGACCTAACGGGGACGTAGATTGTTGGGGGCATTGCGCCTCTGGCACGTCCCTTTCCCTTCCACACACAACTTGTTTGGACTGGCCAACTGACTCGAGTGGAGGCTGGGGACCCCTGGTGTGCATTCCACCGGGACTAGGGTAGTGCAGATACCAGACAGGAAAGGTCTCTCCACCCGTAAAGCTAACAGACAAAGGTAATGGCTCCGTCCTCTGAAAATTCTCGGGGAACTCCTGCGTCTTGTGGGAAATGAAGGGGCACCCAAGTTAGGGCAGCATTGAGGGTCTCCACAGCAGCTGCTGAGATCTTAAAGGGACATGGATCAGAAGGGAGATATGGGGTCCTGGCCACCGTGGGTATGTTTGAGGATTGTGCCCTCTGTGGATAGAACACCTCCCATTCTGGCAGGTGTTCCAATAAATAACTTGCAGAGAGACCTGGTGTTCAGTGGGGCTGGGATGTAACGTCACTGCCCAGCCTCTGGTATCACTGCGTGATGGTGGCA
Organism: Sciurus carolinensis; assembly: GCF_902686445.1. Lineage (NCBI taxonomy): Eukaryota > Metazoa > Chordata > Mammalia > Rodentia > Sciuridae > Sciurus > Sciurus carolinensis. Next base: position 131,622,320 of record NC_062220.1, read on the forward strand.
ATGAGACTTGCCTTGACCCAAGGCTGGAGGAAGCAGGTCTGGATGCCTTTGGGCAGTGGAGAGGTAAAGGCCAACTCCCCCCACCCCTGCAGTCTTCTGACCTAAATCCTCAGCCACCACATGAAGTGGGGGAGGGAGACAGTGCCAGCTGTCCCTGCTGATGCTCCTCCCTCCAAGGACAGGTGTTTAGAACTTTGCCCATATAACTTGGTGGTGCCTGGGGGCTTGGCACTCCCAGACTGAGCAACTTTCTGCTTTCAAACAAATGCTAAAGAGGAGACCACCCTGAACCCCACCACATACCCAGCCAGCAGACTAGAGTTCCTGGGGTCCCTAGAGAGATGTGGGCCCTCAGCCTTCCAAGAGGCCACCTCCACTCAGGAAAATGGGACTGCCCTGCCCCCAGCCAGGGAGGGTGCGGAGAAGCCGCTGCCTGCCATGCTTCAAGCCCAGGGATCCCCCTGCTGTTCAACCCCAAGGCGAAGGGCTTGGCCCAGCCGGTCCCATGTTCCCTCTGGTGTTTAAGATGGTTTTGACAAGCCTAGTGTGATTGATGCTCATTGAGTGAATGGAGGGCAAGTCAGCATTAGGGTCTGAATCTGGCTCTGCCAGGACCCGGCTTTGATGGGTAGAGGGCACCAGCCCTCTTTTCCTGTCCACACCCGATACTGGCCCTGGCCCTGTAGTGTGCAAAGACCCGAAGAACCCCCAGCCAGCATCCTGCTGCTGGCTCTGTGATTCTTCCAAGTCCCTTCCAGCAGTTACTGCCAGTGTGGGCTGTGGGCGCAACTGCCGTGACCACATTTCTAGGAAAAGGTTTGAAAACCGTGTCATTGCTTCAGGGGTGAGGGGCAGGGTGAGAGCAGAGAGGTGCATGTGGGGGGCCGTTCTTAGAAGCGAGGCCCCGTCTCCATGCAGTGAGCATCGCCCCCCCACCCCACCAGACTCTCTAGCCAGATGAACAGGTATAATAAATATTGGCGGAACTGCTTTGGGGGCTTGGCAGGGAGATGGTATTTCCAGCTGAAATGGTGTCGTTAAACACACAAGCTTCAGAGGACAGAGGAGCAATAGCAGATTGGGGGAGAACGGGGAGATGTGGGCAGGAGGGCTGTTTGCACTGCCTCTCTCGACGCTTCCCAGTTTAGAAACAAACTCAGTGTGCGCCAGAGATCCACAGACACAGGCAGCTGGAGGCCTCCGTGGAGTATTTACACTTCCCCAGCCAAGGCGGAGAGAAGGGCTGTCAGAATTGGGCGATTCCTTCTGTTCCCTTCCCTTGGCTCCCTGGGCTTGGCAGTCAGCGCCAGACGAGGAAGGGGGGGGGGTGAGTACCAGCTTCCCCGGTGTCTCCCTGTGTGCCAGGCATTTTACTCCAGGATCTCACTCCTTGACGTGGCTTATGGGCTGTGACCCATTTTATAGATGAGGAAACTGAGTCACAAAGCAAGAAAGTGATGGTCTGTAGGTGCTCAGTCAGGTAGCTGCAGAGGTTTGGCCCTGAATTGCCCTGGCTCCAGAATGTCCAGGACCTCCCCATTCACTTGTGTGGGTACAGGGGAGGTACCCCTACTTGTTAGGGGGACCCTGCAAGAATTAGGAGCTCTTGGTAATGGAGGGAGGCTGGCTCCACCAGGATGCCTTGTCCACATCAAAACCCAGGTGTGAATCCTGGTTCCCCCTTACCTGCAGGCCAGGGTTACACAGAGCAGCAACTTCTGCCCTGGGCCTTGTAGTCAGCTTGCTCCCCGAACCACCCGACCCCTTTCCAGCCCCGGAGAAAGGAATGAGTGGCATAAAACCTCCCACAGGAGAGCTCAGAGAGCCAACCTAGGTGATTTGTCATCTGCCTTTCTGGGCTTGTGCGGAGGGAGTGCTGAGGCCACCCTCAGCCATCCAGGGACCCTGTGGGTGGACAGAGCCGATGGGAAGACAGGGATGCAGACAGCAAGGGGACCTGACCCAGCATGAGAGTGGGAAGGGCCCTGTAGGTGGGGTGCCCTGTGAGTCTCCAGAAGGACGCTCAAGGATGCGCCAGTCAGTGGGATTGGCCGGGAGAAGGCCAGTGATACTTGGGCTCTGTGCCTACTGAGCTCAGAGGGGGAAGGGGTGGCCAGGAGGTGGCTGCGTCCTGGGGCTCAGGGCACGGGGGAGAGGTTCTAGTGAAGGCTGCCTCCACAGGGACAGTCACCCTGGACATCCTTTGGGGTCAGTAAGGGAGACCTTCTCAGTCCTCTGGGCAATCTCTCAAGGTTGGCTTCCACCCCCATCCCCAGTAATCCTTCTCACTTGGCTAATTCCGCATAAGCTCCTCCAGCCTGGATCCTCTGAGCCTCCAGGTTGCTTTGGACCAGGATTGGGCCAGGCCCACTTCCTTAAACCCCTTGTTGAGAAACTTGAGGCCCCCTGGTGAGCAGTGGCTCCCAGGAACCCAGCCCACCACTTGCTGACTGTGTGACCTTGGGTGAGTAGCATTGCTTCTCTGAGTTTGTTTCCTCATCCAAGAGAGGCAGCCGCTAACAGCTCCCAATGGCGAGGGTTATCAGGAGGATTCAATTGAGGGCTTCGCGCAGACTACAGCATGCCGCAGGCACTCCATAAATGCGCCGCTTCACGGCTCCTCTTAGCCTTATCTTCAAAACAGGGCCTTGAATGGCTCTCCCAGTGCTTTGCTGCCAAAGGTGCAGGGCAGGCAGCCCGACCCTTCTGGCCGCCTCTGCACCAGGGCACCTCAAGTCACTGGGGCCCCCACGTGGCGAGCACACGTGGCTCCCATCTGAGTTCTGGCGGGGCTGGGGCCCGGCCCGGGGCCCCTCCCCAGGCTCCCTCTGCCTTCCCTTCCCTCCCAAGCCGAGCGAGCGCCGGCTCATATTCATGAACCGTAATTCAATCAGGCGGCGATTCCTCTGGGCTCGGGCGGGGGTGAGAACGGGGAGGCGCGCACAAAAGGGCCGCTTTATTACCTCCCGCGGGCCGGGAATTGCTGCTCTCCCCCAGCAGCGGCCGGAGCCGCCTTTATTGTGTTAACCCATTTGCGTGTCAAGAGCTATTGTGCGCTTTCTCCGCCTGTGCGGGGCGGCCGCGGGAGGAGGGCTGCGCTGCGCTGCCGGCCGGTCACCTCCGCGGGCGCCGCCCGCCGCCCTGATTGGTTGCTAAGTGATTTGCATCCAAGGTAATCACTTTTATCTCAGAAGGATGTCGACTATAATTATAAGCTACTGACATCTTTTGAAATCTGCCTAATGACTATTTTAGTCTGCCTGGGCTGGGGGTGGGGAGGGGGATTCTGCAGCGGGGGAGGCGATGGATTCCTTCCACCTGGACCATTGATTCCTTAGTTGAGAAACATCTGAGGGCCTCAAACAAAAGGCCAGGCGGCTGATGCGGAGCTGGCATTCCAGTGGGCGGAGTTAGTACCATTTTAGAGATGGGGAAATGGAGTCCTGGGGAAGGAGCCACCTGCCAAGAGCCACGCAGCCGCGACTGGGCAACTCGTGGGCTGGCCTCTTAGCTGGGTGACAGACAGAAATAATGGTGATGGTGCCTGGGCAGAGGTCAGTGGTCTGGTACCTTCCTAAGAAATGTAGGTGCTGTTGGTACCCCCATTTTACTAGGGTGGAAATGGGCACAGGGAAGGCATGTCACTGCCCAAGTCACTCAGCCAGGGAGTGGAAGATTGAGGTCTGTGGCCGGCCATAGGTCCCGGGTGGGGGTGGTGGCATGGGCAGGGAGAAGACAGTAGAAGGTCAGGCCTGGGGTTCAGCTCCCCTGCCTCCCCCCTGCTTCCTGGGGTCCAGCCGGGCCAGGGCACCCTGGTGCTGGCCACTGTCAGGTGGCAAGGCCCCAAGGGCCCACAGCCTCCGTAGGCAGTGAGAGGAGCCTGCAGCTAACTGGAACTCTGGGCAGAACTGGAGTGGGCCTGAGAGGAGGGACCGTCAGGAGGGGAGACGGCAGCTGGGCATCCAGGCTCCTGACAGAGGGGCTTTTGCGCTGGGTTCTGAGGACCGAGTGGATCTGCCCATCGTGGGATGAGTGGGGGTGTCGCTGGCAGAGAGAGTTTGAGAACCCAGGGGCTGGCCAGGAAAGGCAGGGGGAGCTTATCAAAGGGCAGAGATGGAAAAGGGTGTAGGCTAGGAGGGTGCTGGAGCAGATGTGGTCCAGAGGAAGAGGGGACACCTGGCAGAGTCCAGGCCCGGCAGGTGTGGTGGGGGAAGGGCTGCCGCAGGTCAGCAGGGGGCCTGGATTCTCTCGAACCGGGATCAAACCAGGTCTCCTACACTGTTGCTGCCTGTGTAGCCTCAGACAAGTTCCTTTACCTCTCACGCCCTCAGTTTCCTGGAGCGTTTAGAGGATTACTGCAGTTCTCTTGTGGGTTTCTAGATGGGAAGATTTTGTGTGTGTAGTTCTGTGAGTTCTGGGGACAGAAAGAAGGGAGAGGCTCAGCAAGCTGGGCGACATGGGCTCAGACCTAGGCCCAGGCCATGCCCCTGGCCCCACAGCAAGTTACTGTTCCAGCTGCAGCAGCTGTTTGGGGCCCTGAGAGTCCCTGCTATTGTGCAGAGATCACCAGGGACAAAGGCCTGGGAGGTCAGGGGCCAGGCCATCACTGGCTGTGAACAGGCTCCCCTGGATGGGGACTTAATGACACAGAACTTAATGACCCAGAATCCGTGGGGAGAAGGGCCTCCCTTGGAGGAAGAGAGGAGGGGGAGGTCAGCCACCAGCTGTCTGCCCCAGGATTCACTGCCAGGGCAGGGACACCTGCCTCAAGAGCCCTGGCCGAAGGCGGGTCTCCCCAGGCCTGAATTTGGGGCTCAGCCTCTGTGTGACCTCAGTCTCCCAGTTTGTCACACGGGCCAAGAGTCCACCTGGGAGGGCAGCTGTGAGGCGTGGCAGAGCCGAGAGGAAGTGGGCAGGAACAGGAATTGCTATTTTTGCTCGTTATTCATCCGTTCATTCAGAGAGACTTGCTGGCCTGTGCCAGGCTCCCTGCCAGGTGCTGGGGACACAGAGATGAACAAGGGCCCCAGTTACTTTGAAAGGTGGCATGTACGGAGGGAGGGGCTGCAGACAGGGGAGTGGGCGGGTCCACCATGGAGGAATCCACAGGGTGAGGCAGGAGCAGGGATGCAGCAGGGACATGGTCCCTGCTCCTGGGGACCCTGGTCTCTCATGGAAGGTGGAAGCTTACTTCTCCCTGGGGTAACCTGACAGGCTCCCGAAGCGGGAGGCACTTGGGGTTGCTGGCTTTGGGGACTTCCCTTTAAACACCTGGCCATCATGAGAATCACAGGACACTGCAGACAGCTACTGTGTGGCAGACCGCGCTTCCTGCCTGGCGTCTGTTCTCTTGTTTAATCCTCGAGGCACTGTGTGATGGGGGTTTTTATTTCTCTTGTGTAAAGGAGAAACAGAGGCTCAGCAAGGTGAAGCGACTGCCCAGGGCCAGGGCCACCTTGACAAGGACCGCCAACTCCCTTTTGTTGTCCACAGGAGCTCTGGCCTCTCTCCCTCCTCTGAGGGCACTGAACTTGAGTGGCGCTATCATGGGAGGATCCTTGGGCAGACACTGAGGGGGACCCTGTTCTGGGCCAGCTGTCTCCTTTGTGAGCTGCACGCCTTTGAGCAAGCCACCCCAACCCCGGCCTCTGCCATGTCCTTCAGGAGACATCAAAGATGGCAAGTCCAGGCAGGCATGACCTGCCTTCCACTGCTGTGCCCTTGACAGGCATTGCCAATCAATTGCCGCCCTCTTCCCTTGCTGAGTTCCTCCCTGACCTTGGGTTTTCTCCAGAGCTCTGGGAAGGCAACACCAATCAATCAGCACGGCCTATGAGCTGAAGCTGGTTACCCGCCTGGCCTTGATGAGCTCAGGGTTCCTTCTGCCATCTTCATGTGGTTCAGGGGACCAGGGTATCAAAGCAAGGGATTCTGGGGAACCTTCTCTAAGGATATGCTTGGTTCTTTAGCCACGAGAGCCATTTAGGTATGAGAGTCAATCACCATTTTCCAGTTCTGACTCATATCTCTCCGTGAGCAGATTTCAAACACCTGTAGTCTGGAATTTATTTGCAGTAGCATTTATTGAGCTCTTCCTGAGTAGGTCCTTGGTGGGCGCCCTCTGACTCCTTAGTCTGCAGAGCACCTGTCTCTCGGCACCTCTGGCCCGTTTGAGAGATGAGGAAACCGAGGCTTGGTGCAGTTAAGCAGAGTAGGTTGTGAACTTGTGGAGTGGCTGAACCCAGGTCTCAAAGTCTATAACCTGAGGGTGGCAGGCAGACTGGGCAGCCTCCCTGGACAAGATGTCAGCTGTTGCAACATCTTAACGGCTGGTGGGCTTCTAGCAGACAGAGCCAGGCAGGATGGCCTGGGTGGAGGGGACAGCCTGAGCCAGGCACGACAACTCTTTGAACAGAGGAGCGATGAGGTCCCATCTGTGAGTACTTACTCAGCATCTCTGTGACCCCACCCAGAGGTGCTGCCTTTCTGTGACCTCCTGGAAGCTTTAGCCTGGAACACAGTAGGTTGGTATCCAAAAAGCATCTGTTTAAAAAATGAATGAATGCTTCCCAAACGACAGTACTCCTGACCTTTCTCCCCAGGGGCCCTTTCTCCTCCAGCTGCTAGGAGGGGAGACACCCGAGTCCCTTTCTCCAGGAGTAGTTGAGCATAGGCCTGGTGGTGAGGGGCAGGAGAGGGACCGGGCAGGTACCTGGGGCAGGAGCGTCCCTCTGGGCACTCCCTGACTCCGTTGCTGTCCCTAGGACCCCTTCCAGACCTTCCTGCTGGGCTGTCCACGCCTCACTAGCCACGCCTGGCGGGCAGTGTGGGCCCAGCGCTTGGGGGGATGAAGGATGAAGGTTCGTGACCATTTTTTAACTCAATAAAGGGAGAGACAAGCGGCAGGCTGCAGGCCGGAGATATAATTAGTTCGCAGCGGTGGTGCTTTCTTGATTTAGCTTCTGAGAGAACAAGACAAGGATGTTATACCCAATTAGCAGTAACATCCAGTCGGAGCCTCAATAGGTGAGATAACAAGCTATTTTTATGACTTTTCTTTCCCAGCTTGGAGGGGGCGGGGGAAGGGGGCATCAGGGCCTTATTTCTTTTCATCAGGGAACAATTATTTGCGATCTCAGGATTTCCCCAAGCCAAATGATGCATTCGTTAGCCCAAACAAGCCAGCAGCCCAGGGCAACAGCTGGGGTGGCAGCCTGAACTTGGAGCCCAGGGGTTGTAGGAAGGGTGCAGGCCCCCTTGTCCACTTTCTGGAAGCCCCCAGAGAAGGCTGGCTGTGCCAAGCCCGCCGTGTGGCAGGGCAAGTTTAGCTACTCCAGAGATTCTTAGCGCCTGCCTTGATGGCCCTACCTGCCTTCGAAGGGACACAGGAGGGGGGTCAGTTCTTCTAGGGGAGAGGGAGGAGCCCGTTCTGGCCCTCAGCGTCCTTCCTGGCACTACCCTCAATCCCTCTGCCAAGTGGGCCAGAGGTTCTGGCTCCTCCGCTCGGAACCCGCTGTGGGCCTCTGCCTGTTGGACCCCTATCATGGCACGCACCGCCTAACCACCCCTGCCTGTCCTGGGTCCCAGATCTACTCTCTGGCAGGTCCCGAGTGTGATTAGCTGTGCTCTCTCCACGCTCATTACCCCACAGCCGGGCACCCCGCACCGGCCAAGTCCCTGCCGAGCAGGGAAGCCCCGCCAAGCCCCTCCTCGGCTGCCTGGCTACACTCCGGCTCCTGGCGAAGGCTGGGGGATGCCCAGAGAGGGAGCTGGCCCGGCTGCCGCGACACCCCACCAGGCAGGCCCCCGGCCCGGAGCAGGTTGGTCCTGAGGAATCCTGCCCCTCCTCGTCCCACACCTCGCCTCTGTCACTGTGCAGCTCATGGTTCAGATAACTGACGAATCCAGCCATGCAAAGTGGGAGTTTAATTGCAAACAGTTTTTATGGATCATGGGCCCATCTGCGCCACCATATGCAAGAGGGAAAAGTACCCCCCCATCTCGCTCTCAGACTAACTCCAAAAACAACGTTGCAGGCTTTTCTGAGGGCTTCCAGAATGCGGGGTATTTTTCTGGCGGGAGCCAAGCATGGAGCAAGTGCCTGCCCAGAATCGAGACCACCACTGGGCCTTTGCACGGACCATGCCCAGCCTCTCCCAGCCACCTGGCTGATGCTCTTCGCATGGCCCTGGCGGCCTTGGCCTGGGGAGGGACGCTGTGGGTGGAAATGTATGAATGAGCCGTGGGGAGCAAGGACAAGGCACTTCCCTCCCATTTCTGGCACAGGAAATGGAATCCCAGGAGGACGGGGCTACAAAACCTCTCTGACTCCCTTCTTAGTGGCCCCTCTTCCCCTGGTGCCCAGGCCCGCTCTGCAGATGAGCCCCACCCAGGATGGAAAGGCCATCGTTGGGGGGTCCTGAGATGGCTCCCCCTAGGGCCTGAGGACTGGTCTCTCAGAAGACTTCCCTGCCTGGCTTTGAGTCCCACACTGCCACGTCCCAGCTGGGTGACTCGCGACCATTTCCCTCCCTCCCTCTCTCCCTCTGTGCCTCAGTTTCTTTCTCTGTCAGGGAGGAGAGGCTGATAGTTGCTGTCCTTGGGTGCATTTATATCTGTCATCAGGCCGGGAGCCTTGTGAGTGAGGGTCCTCGCTTTGTCCCTGGTGACCTCCGAGGCTCCTCATGAGGACACTCGATGATAAGGAGACAGGTGTTGGCAGGGCTCCCAGGGAGGGAGCGGGACACGGGCTCTTGGCTCGCCAGCCGTCAGGGAGTTCACTGCATCTCTCTCCGGCGTCCACCTTGCAACCCGTGTGTCATGAACTCCATTCTACAGGTGAGGAGAACCGAAGCTCAGGGACGTTAGGAGACTCTCAAGGTCATGCAGCTGAAGAGAAGCCAGGGCTGGGACTAGCACCCTGGAGTAGGTGACTTCCAGCTGACCACGTCCCCGCCCCTCACATTACAGGTGAGGAGGTCAGACCCAGAGTTGGGGAGGGACTTGGCCAAGGTCACACAGTAAGAAGACAGCCCTCAGTGTTGGGCCGGGGGAGTCTTTCCTGTCCCTTTTGTGCAGATGAGGACAGGGGACCCTGCAGCCTTAGAGCCAGGCCAGACATGTCCGGCTGCTCTGCTCTCCCTCCCCAGCTCCCCTGGGTCTGTGCCTGGGGGCTTCACTCTCGGCTTTATGAGCAGGCAGCTCGGGAGGGCCAGCAGCCAGGGCCCACTCGGGCACTTGGCACAGCCCTCCCGCAGCAGGTGGCAGGAAGCGTGGGGCTGGGGCTCCGTCCCCGGGGCCCCAGATGAGCACAGGCCCACTCCCCGCCCGGTGCTGATCACCAGCTCCCGTTGTAATCATTAAAACTATTAGAAGGAAACGTTCGCTTGAAGCAAGTGTCAGGCTCCGAGCTCTGCTTTGTAAACGCTCACAATTAATGCCAATCAGGCCCGGAAAAGAGCCGGCCCGGAATCCTGTCTGTTTCGTCTCATTTGTCAGCTGGTGCGCCATGTTGCACATTTTCATACAATTGCTATAAACATGAAAGGGAAACTCCGCAGTGTTCCCGGGCGCCCGGATGGTGCGGCAGGCTCAGCGGCTCCATACTCCGCTGCGCACTTGGCCGCCCCAGCAGGCGGGAGGGAGGGAGGGGGACTTTGTGTGGTGGGAGGGGGGGCTCCCGGGGGTCAGCCAGGGAGGTGGGCCGAGCGGGCAGCCTGGGCCTCCTTACCCCGTGCTCTGCAGGCTGCGTGGCCCCCAGAACCTAGAACAGCTGAAAAACAAAAAAATTTTGGGCAAGAGTTTGTAAGCTGCTCACATGGAAGAGAGGGGCTCAGAGTCGGCCGCACCTGGCTTCCCAGCGCCCAGCGTGACCCTCGGGTTTGTTGCTGCCTCGCTCACACCCGGCCCCTGCCACCTTCCAACGGGGCTGTGGTTTTTCCACCTGTGTGTTGGGGGTGACAGCGGGTGTCAGGCCCCAGCTGGGGCCTGGGAGCATCAGGAGGTTGTCCTCATGGCCGTGGCTGCATCAACTCTTTGAGGGCAAGCCGTCCCTCTGAGCTGCAGGGCGTGCGAGCCCATAACCGTTGTCCCAGGGTAGCTGCGGGGTTAAGGGGGGATGATGGAGCTACAAACCCCAGCACACAGTCCCACTGCCTGGAGATGGCCTGGGGCAGAAGAGACCCCAGAGCCCGGCCTCAGGGTCAGCACCAACAAACGTGAATGGCCCTTGCTGGGTGGAGGGTGGGGGTAGGGGATCTGGAGAGGGGTGCTGTCCTCTTCCCTCCCCAGGAGACGAGGCCCACAGGAAGGAGATGCTGAGACATGGCTGGTCAGTCCCCAGGGGTTCTGGCCTGCCGTCCCTTTGCACACCAAGCCCCTCACCGCCTCTTCGAACCCTCTGACAGTCCAGAAGGATGGCCACATTGCTGTCATGGTCCCCATTGAACAGATGAGGAAACCAAGGTCCAAACTGACCCAAGGGTACACAGCTAGCAGGCGAAGCTGGAGGCAGATGCACACCTGGGTTTGGCACCCTGAAGTCTGTCCTGCCTTGCTCACCGGGGTGTGAGGCCTTCTGCACACGCACACTCTCTGTGGACAGGGTCTTCTGAGGCCAGCCTGGCCCAGCAAGGACACACTGGCCTTTGTGTAGGCTCTGGCCAGGCTGGGCAGCAGCAGAGTGGGGAGCGGGTGGTGTGGCCCGGCCCGCGGGGACAAATGCACACAGCAGGAATAGAGGCCCCTTTGTGTGACTCTCCGTGGGGGCAGGGGTGCTGCCAGCTGCCACCCCGTGTGACCGGGAAGCCGGAGCCCTCTGCAGAGGTTTGCCCCCACCCCCAGGGGACCATCCAGGAACCTGTCATCTCTCCACCACTTCCTGCTCTTGTGTATTGCCCCCTTGTTTGAGGGACTGGCTGTGAGAGGAGCTTCAGGCGGCCACTCACCTGTGGGCCTACTGTGTGCCGGCCCGGGGCCCGGCGCTCCACTGACCCTGATGGTAAGGGGCAGTAGTCGACGTTAGACACTGAGGTCTTTGTGCACGGCGTGGCGCACAGTAGGCCTTCAACAAAGTCCAAACAAAGATGTGAGCAGACCTGGTCCCCAGCCAGCAGAAGCAGACACAGACAGGTCAGGGGCGAGGCCGTAGGTCCAAGAGGGGGTCAGGTGGAGGACACCTGTGCTCTGACCCTTGTGCAGCCCCTCGGGGCTCCTGCAGCAGATGAGAGGGACGCTCAGACAGACGGGCCGGAGCTTCCTCCGCTCCTGAGGGCGGAGCCTGAGGCCGCCTGGGCTGGCTGACCCCTGGAGTCCGAGCTGCACCTTCCAGGGGGACCTCAGGGGTCCCCGGGCCCAGCAAGTGCCCCCGGCCTAAGGAAACGTGGCCTCTACGCTTTCAGAGATGCCAGTTTTCTTCTCTCAAGAGATCAAGCGATGAGAATCTGGGTAGATTTTTAGTTTTGTCGGTTTTTTCTTTTTAACATTGGCAACCACTTCACTTTTTTTTTTTTTTTTTAATGCAGCAAACAGGGCAAAGAAAAGATGTGTGTGGGCAGGCTCTCCCGGGCTCTCCCGGGCTGCGGTGGGGCTTGGGTGAGGGCATTTCGGGGGTTCCCAGGATGGCCCGTCTTCCCTGTCCCCGGCCACTCGCACCCCACCCCCCCCGGAACCCCTCCTGACACCCCCAGCCGCGCCCTCCCTGCCTGAGGTGGGAGGCAGGGCCCAGCCCCGCGAGGGCACCACCCAAATAGCTATAATCAGCAGCCTCGCCAAGACTTCAAACTCACCCAATTATCCTGCGAGGGAAAAAAAACACAAAATGAAAACAAATTAACATGTTTGCATAGAAGCCGCCGCAGCAACACACACAGACGCGCAGGCACGCTCGAGCTGGCGGGTGCCCCAGCCCGGCTGGGAGGCCCCGCTGCCATCCTGTCCCAGGTCTGGCACCCACCTGGACCACGCTCCACCTGGGAGCAAGCCCCGTGACCTGACTGGACACTGCCTGGGGCCACCAGCTGCCGGTGTCTTTTCCTGCAGGGCTGGGGAAGGAGCGAGGGCCTAGTGTGTGCGAGGCGGACGCTCCACCTCAGAGCCATGGCCTTTCTTTGCTCTTTTTCTATTGAACATAAAATTCAGTGTGTGCCAGGGCTCCTCCGCACCGCGCTGTGAGGTAGGTCTATTACGAACCCCTTTGTACGGGTGGAGAGGCTGGAGCCCAGAGAGGTTAGTGGGCCTGCCCAGCACTGCACAGCGGGCAAGCAGGAGAGCTGGCCTCCTGCCCTGCTGGGTGCCTTTCAGCTCTGTTCCAGGCACAGGAGTACTCCAAAGAGGGCTCAGGTGCTCCCCTGTCCAGAAACCGCCTGGCCTGGGGCAGCCCTCTCCTTGGGCCCCACGCAGCTCCGTCTGGCCAGGGTTGGGGTGGCTGGCTGGCTGGGTACCTGGCATCCCTTCGTGTCTGAGTCTGCTCTGGACCCCACAGCCTGGCATGCTCAGGGGCTCCCTGGGGTTTGGTGAGTGTGCCCACCAGAGACTCTCCCTACTCTTACCTGAGCCCCTTCGGGGCCTTGTCCCTGGGGGTTGAAGAACAGTCTGCGGCAGTGAGTGTGGTTTAGTCCGGGAACTCGAGGGTGGGCCGCTTCCCCTTGCCCTGTGTGACGGGCACACCCCTCCCCCTCTCAGCCCGCACTGTCCCCCGTGGCCTGGGCCGGTGACGTGCAGGCACCCCGCTCTGCACACGTCTGCTCTGGCCTAGTCCCCTCTGCGGCCCCGAGGGACGCGAGGGTCCCTGTGCACTTTCCAGACGGTGAGACCAAGGCCCCGAGGACCTCTGACTCCCTGCCAGCCCTGCCAGGGCGGTGGCGCTGGGGTTGAACTCGGTTCTGGGGTCACACTGTGCCCCTTCCTAGAGCTGCCTGTGGGGACCGCAGGGGACAGTCCCTCGTGGGGCTCGAGTGAGACCCGTCGGCTGTGTGGTGGTGGTGGTGGCCTCTGGGTGGCCCCTCTGGCATCAGCCTTCTGGCCTGGAGTCATATCCGCAGCCACTCAGAGCAGGACAGTGGCCAGGGGTCCCAGCGTCCACCCCAGGAGGGGCCACCCCTGTCCTGTGGGCCGATGCCCAGTTGGAACCCAGCCCACCCTCAGCATGGCCACGCATGGCTTTAGAGTTCACATCCAGACCCCACGGGGTGGCCAGGGACAAGCCCCTTTTCTCTCCTCCCTGAGCCCCTGCCCCACCAAGAGGACAGGAGGCCCGGATGGACTGCATGCCAGGTAATGGGCCCAGTGCCCCGGGTGCTGAGGCAGCGGGGGCCCTTTCCCTCCCCCAGAGCCTCTGGGCCCTAAGCCTCCACCACAGCCTAGCGCTGGGGTGCGCACCACCTCCCCACCTGTGCCCCCGGCGGGTGACTGTGGGCCTAAGAAGAGGCGCTTGCCACTCACTGGCAGCCCTGCCTGCTGCCCACTGGATGGGCACCCTCAGTCCTGTAGGGCCTGGGGTTCCCAGAGTGACGGGGGCAGTGTGTCAGCGAAGTGGAGCCACCAGGAGCCACATTAGGTGACTGGGGAGGACCGTGAGCCCGGGCCATGCCAGGGGCAGCAGGCCGTGAAGGCCCCGACCCTTCCCCGTGTTCACCTGGGATTCCTGGAGCCTCTCCCGGGTGCCGGCCCGAGACCCAGCTCCTCACACGGGGCTATGGTGGCAGTCACACAAGGTGAGACGCGACGCTCGGGAGGGACGGTCCGAGGCACCGTGGGGTGGCCCCTCCGCCCCCCTTCTGAGGTTCTGGGAGAGGCTGGGAGCCGGGCGGGGCGAGTGCCAGGGAGGAGATTCTTTTCCTTCCCGTTACAAAAGTAGTGTTCACCTTTTAGTGTTCAGAAGTACGAGCTTGATTTCACGTTGGGGACGTTCTGCCAGGTGCTGGGGGTGCGGGCAGCGTCTGGTTTCACCTTGCGTGGGTGACCCGCCGGCAGGGCCAGGCCTGGGCTCAGTGCAGCCTGTCCTGGAGAGGACTCGGGGAGCCACCTGCCCAGCAGCCCGTCGCCCGGCCCTGAGCTGCCGAGCAGCCGTCGTTCTGCGCACACCTGATCCCGTCTCTTCCACGTCAGGTCGTTGGTAACCGGCACCAGGCAGTCGGGCTGTCGCTGATTCAATCTCGGCTTTGTGCTGGCACAGCCGTTTTTCTGATTTTGAAAGGAGGCCCATCTTCCAGCCTGCTTTCCAGAGGTGGGGGGATGGACAGAGGAGCTGTGTGTGTGTGCATGTGCGTGCACGCGTGTGTACATGTGCGTCCCCCACGTGAGCACATGCACGTGCTCTCCGCCTCCGCCTCTGAATGCCCAGAGTGGAATTCGGGGTGAGGTGGGCAGATGGGGTCTCCCCAGGCCTGCTGCCTCCACTCTCACCCCAGTGCCTCCCGCCTGCCCACCCTGAGCACTTACTGTGCACCCCACTCGCAGATTCAGCAGAGACTGCTCTGGTGGAGGAGACAGACGACACTCATCCGTAAAATAACCGAGGAGTTGGTAATGAGAGTGAAGGAGCCACAATGGCGATGGGATAATGACTGGGCACAGGGTGGTCGGGGGACCTCTTGAGGGTTGGGGTTGCGGCTCAGTGGCAGAGTGCTCACCTAGCACGCTTGAAGCCCTGGGTTCGATCCTCAGCACCACATAAAAATAAAGCAAAGATATTGTGTCCCAAAAAAAGGAGAACCTCCTGGAGGAGGTGATGTTTGAGATGAGGCATGAATGAGGAGATGGAGCTGAGGGTGGGGGTGATAGGCAGTGGGCAGCACTGCCACACCTTGGCCACAGGTGGTTACTGAGCTCGTGCAGGGAGGCCAGGCTGAACTGAGGTCCCCTGAGGGTTTACCATCCAGCCTGGATTTCGGAGATTTAGTATGAAAAGAAGAACACAGAGTGTCTCACAATGACTTCTTGAGGTGACACTAATTTGGACCTATTGGGTTAAATAAGAGACATTATTAAATTCACTTCTCTGCTAAAAATTTACATATTGGGTACCTCTTACTGCATACTTTCATTGACCAGCACTGGCATCGAGACAAACAGAGATGCAAAGGCCCTGGGGTGGGACCAAAGTTGTCCTTTTAGAGGATCAGAAGACCCGGTGAGGCTGAGCAGTTAGCCAGACTGTAAGGCAGTGCGGGAAGGGGGTTGGGGAAGGGGTTCCCATGGGGCCTCTGAGAAGATTGTTACAAGGCCAGAGGGGAGTTTCGAGTGGGGAGGGACGTGAGATACACAGGGAAGGCTGAGCCCCGCCCTGGGGGTGGAGAGTGCCGTGGAGCCGGGGCCACAGGGCTCATGGACTGCAGGGGTCTGTTACAGAAAGAGCTGCTACCAGGACCTGCCCAGAGATGGGCTCCCCAGAACGCTCACCGCTTCCTGTTGCTCCTGGGTTTCAAAGCTTCCGGGACTTGTGTCCCCTCTCCTCCCAAGGTCCCCCCCTCCCCAGCAGCTGTTCCCTGTCACATCGGTGAATTTACCATGAGCACCAGCCTCCCAAGTCAGGTGGTCAGAGGTTTTGAAGCGTTCTAACAGATGAAGAGAACACAAGGGGTGCGTGTTTGTTGGGGAGAAGAGAATGAAACTCCCGGAGACGAGCAGCCACACAGGGGCCGCCGTGGAGTGGCCTGCACCCAGGCGGCCCGGCCTCCGCTCTCAGCACTTCACAAACCGTGGTGGGCGTCGCACGCGACCCGGTCAGAGACACCCCCGCAGGACCGCAGCGAGGTCGAGAGCTGGGGACTGTCCTGTTCACAAGGGGGGCGTGTTTGGCTCTCGGAGTTTTAAAAACAAAGCCGGAAGAGACCACTCCCAGGCGGTGGGCTTGCGGGCCGGGCCGGGCCCTGTCATTGAGTTCTTCTGAGCCTCCGTCCAAAGCCTCCATTCATTTTCGTCCCAGCCCCAGAGGCATCTGTTGAGCTTGGCTTTGGGCTACAAGTCACAACCAGCCCTTAGTGGCCGCTGTCCACCCTGTAGACCCTCTGGTCCATTCCTCCCCTCTCCCCTCAGTGTCTGGACCCTCAAGCCCTCCGCATCCTCGGGCCTTTCTGCCGCCCTCCACCCCGCTGCCTGTGGCCCTGGACGGCCCCTTCTGGCCTCCGTGTCCTCTTGGTACAGCGGCAGCTGTCATTCTCCAGGTCGTGCGTGGGTTAAGTGAGGCGATGTCTAGAAAGTGCCGAGCCCATGGGGAACACTAAAAATAAAAATTAGCTCTTACCGTTGCTCTTACTATCGGCTTTCCTCCTTCCCGGTTGCCTGGTTTAACCCTGAACTGTGGGCAGGGCCTGGGGGGTTGGGGGTGAGGCTGGGAACACGGAGCCCCTGCCGCCCTGGTCTTTCCTCTGCCCTCGGCGCATGGTGCTCCCTCTTTGGGGACCCCTTGTGCCTGACCTTATCTGATGACACCTCCGTTTTGGCCTGTGTTCACATGTTGCTCCTCCAGAAAGCTCCAGGCCCTCTCCCCAAAATCTGGGTTGGGGGTGCTTCCCGCCAAGCCCTCCAGCCCACACGGTAACCTCACAGTAGGATATTTCCTATGATTCCCAGCTTGCCCCACCTTTTCGGGAAGGTGATGATGGAGATGGTCACTTTTTATGCAAGAGCTAAGACCAGGACCTGGTGGGGCAGGGGTGCCCTCCAAACGTCCCACCTTGGGGTCTGGCTCTCGGGAAAGGGTGTTTTAGGAGGTGACAGCTGGGCAGGAGTCTGGGATTTGGGCCTTCCTCCCCAAGGCTTGTTACTTGAGAATGAGGAGTCCACGCATCCACTCCCTAGGAACTGCCTGTTGGAGAGGGCCAGTCGGGTGTCCCAGTGCCTGTGACTGCCCCCTGATTTCTGGAGGGGGCTTTTGAGCATTCCTATTGAGTCCCCAATGCCCACACGGAGTCTCTCCTTGCCCTGAACCAGCACTTGTCCACAGCAGGGTATCTCCGCCGGAGTTTGGGGGCCTCCGGTGGCTCCCCCCGGATAAGGTGTTTTCAGCTCCCCTCCCGGAGGCTGGATCTGCTGCTGCAGCCGAGCCGTCTCGGTCTCCCCACGCCTTCCTTCCTTCCCTGGCATCCTGGCTCCTCCCCCTCCGTCACTTCTTCCTCCTTCCTGCCCACGGTTGAGGGTGATCATATACAATGCCAGCATGAGGACCCTGGCACTGTGTGGGTACAAATTCATGGTAAGGAATTAGCCCTTTTTCAGATAAAGAAACTGAGGCTCGGAGAGATGGAGGAATTTGCCCAAAGCCAGCGTTCAGGGATAAAGGTGGGATTTAGGTAAAGGATAGGACTTGGGCATCTGGCTCCAAAGCCCGTTACAGGACACTGTCCTCCTCCTGTGAGGCAGCTGTGGTGCCTTCCACCTTGGCATCCCTGGGTCAGGCAGGAGGGGCCCATTGTGGCTGCCACTCTTCCTGCCTCCACCAGCTCCTATCCCCTCAGGATCTGACTGTCCCACATGTAGCACAAGAATTGGCACACAGTAGGGGCTTGTCAGGCTGCCATGACCTCACAGGCCAGTTCCCATGGTGCCTGAGGTCGCTGTGCTCTGGACTCGGCCCCGCCCCTTTCTTGGCAGGTTGGCTGGGAGCTGGCCGCGGTGCTGAAGGGCTGTGGGACAGCCACCCACCCCCCAGTCCCCAGTCCCATGTCCCATCCTTCCTGAGCCCGCCTGTCCTTCAGGACCAGTTTTTCTGGAGCCCACAATGCACTGCTGTCAGCCCTGGGAGCCGATGTGGGAAGGGTCAGGAGGGTACGTCAGGCGTCCACCCACTGGGCCACCCTATCACGTTCACACGCACTGTGGGTCTTAGGAGCCCTGAGGAACCTGGGCTGCAGCTGAAGCCCAGGCGGACTCTTAAGGGGGAGGGGTTGCCTGAGCCAGGGCCTGCGAGCCAGCCTCAGCCTCGAGGGATGCCCAACTGAGGACCCTGGCCACCGGCCAGGATTCAGGATTGTCACTTTGTTGTTTGCTTGTCCCTTTGGCCCAGAACTGCCAGCATCTCTGGCTCTAGGGCCCAGCCCAGAAGCAGGCCTGGAGGGGGGTCTGGACTGAGCAGGAGGAGGTGAGAGCTAGGCATGTTTGGGCTGGCACCTCTGTCCTGGGAGCAGGTTCGCCTCTCAGACCCCTGGCTTGGGGGGGGATGCCCCAGTACTTGTGGGGACATGAGGCCTCTGGTTGAAGGGCACAGTGCTCCCCCACCCCGACCTTAAAAGAGAGTAAAAATCCCCTTCCGGTGCTGCGGCCCCAGTAGCAGTGGGAAATAATCACTTTTCACAGGCCCTTATCCACAGCCAAGCCCTGTGCCGGTTTAATCAGCAGGCCCCTGTGACTGGAAGATTCCCCGGCTGGAGAGATCAGGAGAGGGGTTAAAGAAAATTACCCTGGCCTTCTCCATGCTAATGTAATCTCTAACCAGATCTGCCTAGCCGCAGCTCAAATTGCTTTTTAGATTAACATTTAATTATTAACAGGGTCCCCTGGCAGGCCTGGGGCTCTCAGAACAGGGATGGGGGAGGGAGCGGCAGGAGGGAGTGGGGGTGGGGTGGGCTTCGGCTCTGGCTGCCTTGCAGAGACTGGCTGAGGGGGGAGAGAAGGAGCCAGGCAGGGGAGGGAGGGGGTCAGGCCGGGAGCAAGACAGACAGACAGACAGAGGAAAGGAGAAGTGAGACACCCGAGGGGTTGGAGCCAGGGGACAGGAAGTAGAGGGTGGATCTTCCCATGGTGGGAACCCGGAGGGCCCGAGGAAGGGACTGTGCACCACTTTTGAGCGAGGACCCTGCACCCTTCCTTCTGGCCCTGGGCAGGCTGGTTTCTGGCCCTTTGCAGTTTCGAGAGTCCCGTGCTTTCTGAGGCTTTGTGCTGGTGCTGGGGACCCACCAGAGATGTGACTCCCGCAGGGTCTCGCAGCCAGGGCTGACCACCATCCCGCATTCCTTCTCCTTCCTGGGCCTGGGCTCCCAACTCCACTCAGGCCTTCCCTGAGTTTGGGGGCAGCTGGGTGACCAGGACAGCATGAAGAGAAGGGGATATCAGTGACAGCTAGGGGCTGGAGGTGGGGTGGGGGTCCTGCCTCTCCCCAGGCAGGCTGGGAGGCCTGTGGCCTAAGGCACATGTCTCTTTGACCACCTTTTAGGGAACTCAAAAGTCCTCACTGGCCACTCAGCTCCCTTATGAGCTGCTGGGTTTCCCCGCTTCCTGTCTCTTCTTAAGATTTGAAGCCTCTCAAAAGTAGGAACCATAGCCAGGTGTGGTGACCCATGCCTGTAACCCCGGCGGCTGGGGAGGCTGCAGCAGGAGGATCACAAGTTTGAGACCAGCCTGGAACTTGAGACCCCGTCTCAAAATGATAAGTCAACAGGGCTGGGATGTGGCTCAGTGGGAGAGTGCCCCTGAGTTCAGTCCCTGGTACCACCGGCAGAAGGAGGGATGGAAGGAAGGAGTTGCATCTAAAATCCTTACTGCACGCTGCTGTCGCGCTTGGGTCGTGACCGAAAGCCAAGTGGTGACATCCTCTCGTGGCAGGCGCTGGGTGGTCCTCGCGTAGTCGGCTGGCGCACTTCCCACCCAGGGTCAGTTAGGAAGACAGAGACTCAGGTGCTGTGGCTTCCTCAGGGTCACTCAGTCAATGGGAACCCCTGTGCTGGCTGGTGACACCGGCCCTCTGGGGCTGGCTCTCCTCTCTGGACTCCTAGTCCTGTGGGACACCAGGAGGGGACTGGCACGACCTTCCTCTCAAGCCACAGCTGGTCTCAGGCCTTGAGTGGAGCCTGGCTGCTCCAGGGACCAGGGGGAGGCAGAGGGCTGGAAGTGGCACAGCCTGTGGCCTTGACGGCCACCACCTTGTCCTGCCTCAGGGCCCAAGTATGGCTTCATGCTGCCCTGCCCCCTGGACAGCCCAGCCTGACTGGGAGACACGCTGATCTGCACACTAAGGGCGAATCCCACCGCCCACGCCTGCAGGAATTGGGGGCAGGAGGGACAGACCAGGAAAAGTCCGTTTTCAGCTGGGGCTAGATTTCGGTATGGAGGGTCGGTTCTGGTGGGATATTGCTCTGGGGCCTTCTGGCCGGACATTCTTAGCAGCTGCCACAACAACACATAGCATGGGCTTGGGCCCCCAAAGATGCCTGGCAAGAGCTTGCCACCTGCAGGTGGGGCAGGTGTGGAGGAGGCAGGGCCTGGCCTTACTCATCGCAGTATTTTGGGAGGCGGGTTGCTGGGGACTGAACCCAGGGACACTCGCACTGAGCTACATCCCCAGTCCTTCCATTTCATTTTGAGACAGGGCCGCACTAAGTTGCCGAGGCTGACCTGGAACTTGGGACCCTCGCTGAGATTCTGGGAGTGGCCATGGCGCCCAGCTTCCTCTCAGCGCAGGCTCAGCCCGTGCTCGGTGGGGTGTGTGGGGAGTGGATCCCCTTCTGGGAGCCCCCGCCCTCCTTTCTCTTCTCCTCCCTCTGTGGTTCCAGCCCCTCCTGCGACGGAAACCGAGCGGATTCCTCTTCCTCCCGGCCTGGTGGGCTGGAGCTGGGCCGATGGGCACCCCCTGCCTGCCATGATGGCCTTGCCCGACCATGGGCTGAGGTTCCGGGTCTGACTGGGGACTCGGCCACCTCAGCGTCGTGTGACCTTGTACCGACTGCTTCCCCGTCTGTGACCATTTCCTCATCTGTGAAATGGGGCTAAAAGCAGACGCACCCCAGAGCCTGCCCGGGCGATGCAGCCAGCTGAGGGACCAGGTGCCCGGGGGCGGGCCCAGAGGGGACGGTCAGGAAGTGCTCGCTGCTGGGATCAGTACCAAGGTGCACATTGCTATTTCCAGACCTCCCCCTCCCACTGGTGTGGGGGCTCCCGGACACCCCCTGCAGCCAGCCAGGCAGGAGCCATGACAAAAAGCAGGCAGGCCAAAGGCCCCAGTTCCCCGTTCTTTTAATAAAAATAAAGATGGCCCACAGACATCCTCTCCTGCTCATTGTTCTGCCAAGGCGAGCGGCAGACTCAATTCCTCCTTGGACTTGGGAAGTTCTTCCTCTCTCCCCTCCCCTGTCACATTTCCTTTATCTAAATCCTCAGCTATGAAAGGGCATATCGACAGCTGGGGGCGTTATCTGGTGGAGGGGACCTTTTCCTCGGTGTCTCTGAGATAAGGCGTCTTATCAGCCCCCCGTGTCAGGGACGGTGCCAAAGCATTCTAATCATTGAGACTTGCGACATTTTTCTCCCTCCCTCTCACCCCCCTTTTTATTATTAAAGCCACAAAAGACCTTGAGCTTATAAACAGTCTGATTTGCAGATAGGATTTCAAAATGAGCAGCTCTCCGGATGGTCCCTGGCAAAGCCGGGCGCATCAGGAATCCACATGGCGACTCTGGGGGGACTGGCTTTCTGCAGCTGGGATGAGGCCGGGTAGCGAGGGGCCAGAGTGGGGTCACAAAAAAGATCTTGAGTGCTTTACGCGCCCACTCAGTCCTGCCCCGCGCTTGCTGTGTGACCTTGTGCAGGACGCTTGGCTTCTCTGGGCCTCCGTTACTTCATCTGCAGATAACCAGTTCATTGATGGAACCATTCAGTTGACCCCTCTTTGTTAAATGATGACTCTTTGCAAGGCACTGGGGAGAGAAAAATGAGACCCACACGGTCTTTGCCACTGAGAAACTCATAGTCCAGTGGCAAGGAACAGACAGGAAAGTTGGCAGTTACCACGGGGTGCAATTAGGACTGTGGTGGGGGCACCCAGAAGGGGGGACGCTGAGCCAGGACCTGGAGGGACAGATCTTAGATAAGACGGATCTGGGGGGCAGTGCTGTTGGAAAGAGGGGCCGTGTCTCTGCAGGTCTGGAGGCCAGGAGAGATGAGATGGGCAGGCCATGGGGCCTTGAGTGCCCAGCAGAGAGAGTCAGGCTGTCTTCCGAGGCCAGAGAGGAGTTTTAAGGCCCAGGAGGAAGTTCTGATTTGTAGGTGATGCAGATGATACAGGAACGGGGTGCAGGTCCACAGGTGCCTCACTGGGACGGCCCTGGAAAGGCCCAGCTGAGGCCCTACCTTGGACACCATCTCCTCCCAGAAATCCTCTCTGGCCCCCTGAGCTCAGTCGCCTGGCCCCTCTTGGCTCCCAGCCCCGCCTGGGCGTCCAGCATCAGAGCCCCTGGAAGGGCAGCGGTGGGACCTGAAGGGGCTCCAGAGCATGCCCAGCGTGGCCCGTGCAGAATTGGGGCCGGGGCTGCAGAGGAACTGAGTTTCTGGCACCTGGTGAAAGGCTGGAGGTAAAAAGAAAACAGACCTGGGGGACCAGAGGGACCACGGAGGGACTTCTTTACCAAGCCAGAGATGGACAGTAGCCCTCCTGGGGTCACAGCAAGAGCTGGGGTGGAGGACGTCCCCAGCTTCCAACCCAGGGCTCCCACACCAGCTCTCGGGCTTCCTTCCTCCCCGGCCCCGCTCTGCCCACCGCGGGCAGCAGCCGAGCCCCATGGTGAAGGGCAGGCACACCGGCCGCTGCTGCTGCTGGGTGCCCTGGGCTGGGCACTGCCCCTCTCTGGTCTGGGTTCCCCATCTGGGGAGGGGTGGGTGCAGGCTGGCTTTCTCCAGCTGATGGGGGGGTCACTGTTGGAGCTGGAATGGGTCATCACCAGCCTCTTACCTCTGGGGGGGTGTGCCGGCCCCGCTTGTCCCTGGGGGCCTCCTGCAGGAGGGTGGGAGCAGGCGCAGGCGCACCTTGGTGTGGGCAGGGGCCCCTGGGAGTGTGGCGGAGTGGGCGGGGCAGAGCCCACGTGCCGGGTATGTCCTCGAGGCCTGTGTCAAGGGACAGGGTGGCAGCGGCCCCGGCCAGGCCTGCTCCCGCCACCTGCTCACGTCCTAGGTCCCAGGGGAGCGGCGCTGCCTGCCGCAGTCAAGGACTCCATCCCCGCGATGAGCCCACTTCAGTCCCTTTCTCAACTGTGATTTCCGCCTGATTGTAATGGCATATTTTAAAATTACCAGAAATCAAAGCCGGGAAGTGGATCCTGCAGCTTTTAGTGCCTCTGCCGCCTTCAGGCTGGCGATCGGGGGAGGGGGGAGGATCACCTCCCCTCCCCCCACAGCCACCCCCTCCCCCCTCTCTCTCTCTCTCTCTCTCTTTTTTTTTTTTTTTGAGACAGTAATAGGAGAAAATTGGTTTTGAAACTGAATAAAAGTCCCTTTCAGAGGAAATCATTTCTTTCAGGGTACCTTTGCTGAAAGTAAAATAGAACATAATGAAAGGTGGTTACGTGATTGTCTTTCATTTACCAAGAGGCCAGGACAGACGGGAGGCTGCCACCGTCTCGGGGAAATACAAGATTGGAATAATTGCACCGTAACAAGGAGCTTGTTGTGAAATTAGTATCTTAAGAAAGTAGTGAAAAAAGCCTTTTCCTCATGAATACTTCATTATTAGCAGAAAGCGGCAGAATTTAGGGCAGCAGGCACCTGTTTAGGATTAAATAACTTCCCTTTCTTCCCGCCACACACGCCCTCCCTCCTTCCCTTCTCTCTTCAAACCAACGTGAAGACAGAGGTGACCCAGCCCGGCTGCTTGGGACCTTGCCCGGGACAGGATGCCTGTGTGGGTGGCCCTCAGGGGAACCAGGATGGAAGGGCCTGGCAGGAAAAAGGTCCACCTCTCCTGGCGGCCTCGAAGACAGGCCTGTCTGGATGCTGCTCCTGAGGGGCTCCGGGCCCTTGGGAATGTGCCTCGGCCTGAAGTGTCCTGCAGCGCCTGTGGGGAGCCATATCTGAGCTGCTCGGCAAAGCAGGGCCGCCTTGGGTGACCCTTCCCTTCCCACTGGGGTGAGGGGCTCTGTCAGGCCATGACAGAGATTCGGATCAGAGCAGCCTTGGTGGCCTGTGGCGCCTGGGCTGAGTGCTCTTGTGGATCAGGGTTGGATCAGCCTCCAACAGCCCGAGATCTCCGGCAGGGACCAGACCCGTACTTGAGCGAAGCGGGACAGTGAGCACCCATGGTATATTTCCTGGGCAGCCCTGCGTAGATTCCAGAGATGGCCAGATGGGGCGAGTCTTCCTCCCCTTGATAAGCGGAGGCCGATCTGCTCACACGGGATCACCAACCAGAAGGACAGCCTGCCTTGGGATACACGGGGTGAGGATCTGCCCCTACCTCTGAGGCTGGCAGGGCAGCCTGATACAGGAGGGGCCCGCAGGGGTACATCTGCCTCTTCATGATGGGAGGCCACCACTCAGGAGGCCTGCGCGAGGCCTAGGTGAGCTTCCAGATGCTCGGGCCTGGGTCTCCTCACTTGCCGAGCGACGGGAAGGGATGACGTCTGCGTTCAGTCTCCATGGTTTTGCAGGATGCTGGGGAGGGTGATGGAGGTGGGTCTGGGGTTGTCCTCAAATGACAAGCACCTCGCCTCCCTCCCCACAGGGACCCTGCTGCAGAGTGCACCCCCCGGGGGGCCCCGGCTCAGCCATGCTGGCCTGTCTGCAGAGGACCCAGAACCCTCCCGGCCAACACCTGGCCTGCCCGAGCAGGAGCCTGGAGCTTCGCAAGTGTGAGTATCCTGTCCCCAGCCTCTGGGCCTCTTCCTCTGCCGGCTCTGAGTGACCAGGGCTTGCTTTCTGTTCTTCAGGCTGTCACAGGGCAGGTCCTGGCCAAGGAATGTCACTCACCCCATGATGCCAGCCAACCCCGTCTTAAAGGCCTCTAAGCCTGTGCCCACGCTCTGCTGTCCACCCCACCCCCAACGGTGACATCCACTCCCTGGTCTGGCCAGCTCCCACTGGGCATGGCCCGCTCTCCTTCCCTGCAGCCTCTGTGCCCCATGCCAGCACCATGACCCGACCCTTGTTCTGGACCCCACCACCCAGCATGTCTGACTCTCCCTCATTTTCCTGCATTAACAGAAGGTAGCACAGCATTGAAGCAAGAATCATCCTGGACAGGAGCTCAGTCCAGGGTCTCTCGTTGGCCCTGAGCCTGTCCTTGGTCTTGAGCCTGTCCTTCCCCTGGGTCTTGCTTTTTTGGTGTATCAAATTAGGGAGCTGGACTTCGTGACCTTCAGGGGTCTGTCCTCCTCGACTGTTGCCCACCAGGTTATTAAACTCTCTGACAATTTTTAGCCACGACAGGGCTTTAAAATTTTTTGTTGAAGTACCTGGAAACAGTTCACATCAGGGAGATTTGCATAAAGACCTGGATTTCCAGGGTTCTTCCTGCAGAACATCAGAGGATCTGGTGACATAGGCCTGTGCTGCCACACCGCAGCTGTTGGTCAGAGCTGAACTGTTTATGGCCTCTTCAAAAGCAACGTTCATCTCCGGCACGCCACAGTCCCCACCTCTCCCTACTGCTTCTCTCCTGGAGCTAGGATCAGTTACCACGTATCATTATGCGTTTACTTTTTTTTTTGTAAGTATTTGTTCATCTTTAGACAAGGTTGCTTTCTTGTCATATGCATGGATGCTCCAGAGACCATGCAAGACGGCCTGTTTCCTGGCCCTGTCTCCATCACAGCATGACCTCAAACTCAAGTGTCTCACCTGAGCAGTGAAAATAGGATCATTGTCGTTTTAGTTTAGTTTGTAAAGAACGAGGTTGAAGATCTTTTCCTGTTCTAGCCGTTTGTCTTTCCTTTGAATCATCTACCCATCTCCTTGGTCCATGTTTTCGACTGCGTGGTTGTCTTGTCCTTCCTTATTGATTTGTAGGAGCTATTTGCATATGAAGGAATTAGACCTCTGTCTTGTCATTTTGTCTTTGGTTCCACCATGGAGGAATTTTCTTCAAGAAGTGAGATTTGTCAGTATTTCCTTTTATGGCTTCTGGATTTTGCATCACATTTACCAAGTCCTTCCTCTGGCTAAAATACTAACAATAATTATTGTTATAACTATATAATAATAGTAATAATAATCATTATTATTTGAGAGGAGGTCTCAAACTTGTGGGCTCAAGTGATCTCTCCCACCTGAGCCTTCTGAGTATCTGGGACTACAGATGCATACCACCATGCCCAACTTGAGATTATTTATTTATTTTTTTTCAAAGGAAAATTTTCCTCAAGATTTTTCTAGTTTTCTTAATGTTTGATGGGTTCTTTTTTGTTTTGTTTTGTTTTGTTTTGTTTTGTTTTTTGGTACTGGGGATTGAACTCAAGGCACTTATCCACTGAGCCACATCCCCAGCCCTATTTGGTATTTTATTTAGAGACAGGGTCTCCCTGAGTTGCTTAGCACCCCACTTTTGCTGAGGCTGGCTTTGAACTCACGATCCTCCTACCTCAACCTCCCGAGCCACTGGAATTATAGGTGTGCACCACCACACCTGGCTCTCTTATAGTTTTTTCAAATGTATATATGATCTACATATTTCTTAAGTCATCTTTTTTTAGTGGTATTTTAAAAAATATCTGTTCTCCATTTTGTAATTTATCTAGTATGAAGAGTGTGGTATGGATCCCAGTGGATTCAAATATCAGTGCAATGCTGGTTCCCCACCCCCCCCGGGGGCTTCCTGGGGATTGAACTCAGGGGCACTCAACCACTGAGCCACCTCCCCAGCCCTATTTTGTATTTTATTTAGAGACAGGGTCTCACTGAGTTGCTTGAGTGCCTCGCTTTTGCTGAGGCTGGCTTTGAACTCGAGATCTTCCTGCCTTAGCCTCCCAGCCACTGGGATTATAGGTGCGTACCACCGCCCCCAGCTTGCAGTGATGTTTTAATTGTTATGATACATTTGAAAAACTGAACAGCTTTACTAAGATATGATTCAGATACCATTTACCCATTTGAAGTGTTACAACTCAGTGGTTTTTAGTATGTTCACCAAATGGTGCAACTAGCACCACTTTTTGAGAATGTTTTCATAAGAAGAAGAAACCCCATGCCCATCGAGAGCTACCCCTCGAGAGCTACCCCTCGTCCCCTGCCTGCCCCCTCTTCCTCTACAGATTTCCCAATTCTGAACTCCCCTAAGCGTGGACTCAGATTGTGTGTGATCTGTTGCTCCCGGCTTCTTTCGCTTAGTGTGGCGTTTTCAAGACTCACAGTGGGTATATGATACATTTTGATATGTGGCGGAGCCTGTTGCTCCTTGTTGTTCCCCCGCCTCTGAATCTCCTTCTGTATTTATTTTCTCATCTGAACTATGGAATCCACTTACTGAGGAAAAAACAAACCCTATTTGTGATTTTGCTGGTGTTGCATTACCCTTACAGATGAATTTGGGAAGAAATGTCCATTTTATAATGCCGTCTTTCCCTCCAAGAATGTACTACACCTTTTGGTTTATTTGAACTTCCTTTTGTGTCCCTCAGGAATTTTAATGTTTGCCTTATTTAGATCTTGCACAGTGTTTGGTTATGTTTACTTCTGCATAGTTTAGCTTTTGGATTAGTTTTCTTCCAGAAATGGAGGTTGTTGCTTCGAAAGCTATTAACTCCTACTACCTTACTGAATTCTTTTATTGTTTATAATTCAATTTAGACTCTTGGGTTATCTAGTTATCATTGCAAATGATATTTTTACCTCCTACTTTGTTTTATTCCTTTATTTCTCAGTTTTATCTCATAGAGTTGGCTACTATCCCTGGAACAATGAAAATAATGGTGGTAATAGATATTCTTGCTTTGTAGCTTCTAGATTTCTCCATTGAGGAAATGTGACTTTGGGGCAGGTGTTTTATTGAATGAAGTAAGTCTTCATCTCATCCTGTTTAATTAAGGTGTATTAAAATCAAGAACACACATTGAACTTTGCCAAATGATTTTTCAGTGTTTATGAAAATAAATGTGTGGTTTCTTTCCTTCAGTCTATTAATATGAATGACAGTAATAAGAGTTTTTCATATTAAACCATCCTTGCATTCCTGGTTGAACTCTACTTCGTTGTGGGGTGTATTTCTTTATAATACGCTTTCTGGGTTGGATTTGTTATTTTACCTAGATTTGTTTGCCTCAATTTCATCAGATTGCTCTTTTTCTGGAATGATTGTTTTGGTTGGGTTTTGCAGTCTGCAGACTTACATTTTCCCTGCTTTGGGACAATTTGCATAGACATGAAATGATCTGTTCTTTAAAGGTTGGCTGATCCCCATGAAACTGTCGGGAGTAGTGCATTTATCTGGGGTGGATTGATGATGTCCTCTATTTCTTCTGCAAGAATTGGTTAATTAAAAAAAATTTAGTTTTCGATGGACCTTTATTTTATTTATTTATATGTGGTGCTGAGAATCAAACTCAGTGCCTCACACATACTAGGCAAGTGCTCTACCACTGAGCCACAATCCCAGCCCAAGATCTGGTTAATTTTAATTGTCCTATTGCCTCTTGAATGAATTTGATAAATTGTTTGTCTTAGAAACTATCCATTTTATCCAGGTGTATGTGTGCATGTATGTGTGTCTTCTTGTAGTCCTAGGGATTAAACGCAGGCTCTTGCACATGCTACGACTGAACTACATCCCCAGCCCTTTTTATTTTGAGATAGGGTCTCACCAAGTTGCTGGCCTCAAACTTGCAATCCTCCTGCCTCAGCCTCCCAAGCCTCTGGGTATTACCGGTGTGCACCACCGCACCCAGCTCTTAATTTCTTATACTGTGTATTTCGTACTGTTTTTCCATTTTTCTTGATTCGGTTAGTTAGCTAATGATATTATCCATATCCCTTCCCCAAAGATCCAGCTTTAGGATTTTTTTTTTTTTTAGTAATTACCCTTTTCTGAATTTTAATTCATAAATTTACACTTTTACCTTTATTTAAACTTTTCTTCTATTTTGTAAAAAAATTCTCAAGTTACTTGAATCTTTTTATAAACAGGAAAAATTAAGGCTGTCTCTGAGCACTTCTTAGCTCTGTCCTATAGGTTCTCATAAGTAGTGATTTCAATTTCAGTGTTTTCTAGATACTTCGACATCTTGGTTTTGATTCTTTAAGACTCATTTGAGCCCCACGCATCTAATTAGGTAGTAGGTGCTTTCTAGCGTTTTATTTTATTTTGCATTATGAACAGAGAATCTTACCTATTTCTGCTTCTTTGGAATTTACTGAAGTTTTCTGTGTGATATAATCTACAGTAATTTTTGTGTATCTTGTGGTTTTTTTTTTTTTTAAATGGGGACTTAAAAGAAGGTGTGGCCCTGTTTTCAGGATTCGGATTTGGTATGTACCAATTATATCTACCCCAGTAATTCTGTTAATTAGGTCTTCCGTGTCTTACCTGTCACGGATGGAGGAGGAAGCAGACACCCTCTGCTCATGTGTTCCAGTCTAGTTCCTTCTGTATCACCTGCAGCTTTGACCTTATGAGTGATGATCCAGCATGATTTTGTGCTTAAATGTTACTGCCTTAAATCCTTGTTGTGTTTAATCCTCTTTGCTCTGAATTCAACGTTAGCCATTAAAATGGTAAGCTTACCAGGTATGGTACTATTGGCTTGCAAGTCTGCTGGGCAGGAGGCTGAAGCAGGAGGATAGTGAGTTCGGGGCCAGGATTGGAGACCCTGCCTCAAAATAAAAAGTGAAAAGGGCTGGGATGTAGGTCAGTGGCGTAGAGCACATCTGAGTTCAACCCCTGGAACTAAAGGAAGGAAAAAAAAAAAAAAAAGATGGTAACCTCTGCTCGTTGATGACATTTTTCTCAAAACCTTTGTCAATCCTTTTATCTCAGCCTTTCTGAATTAGGTGTGACTTATGTACTATAGATACTATGGAGTTGGATTCAGCCTTGTGATCCAATCTACCTGCCTCCTCGCCCCCTCTTAACAGGAGAGTTTTAGCCCATTTGCATTTATTGATATGACAGATGTCTGGTCCTGAATCAATCATCGCGGTCTTTCATTGAGTTTAGAAGTCTTTCACTTTGTGATCTGTGTTCCCTGCTTGGTTTTGTGTACCTGCTAGTCATAGAGCCGGTTGGTGCTCTTGTCCTGGTAGCATGATTTTAAATAACTGTCCTTGAGATAACAAAAGGATGAAATTAGCATCTTCCATTTTTCTCTCCTCAATGTCTTCTCGGAATTGACTTTGTATTTTTGAACCTCTGTTCCCTGACATCAGCTTTCAATGATACCTTTTGATCCTGGCTATTCAAGGTGAAGGCATTGCCTACTTTATCATCACCCCCCCTATCCTTTCTCTTTGTCAGTGATACCATTACTGTATTATTCTCAGGGCCCAGAAAGTGAGCATTTGGCTACATCACCACCATCCCCACATCTGCCTCAATCTCAGTCTCCTTGATAAATAAGATCAGCACTTGCCACCTACCGCTCCATCTTACATGCGGTGGTCCCAAATGGTCCCTCGGGGTGTTGCCGAAGCCAGGCCTTGCAGCATTCTAGTACATTCGGAATGATCTGTTTGTTGTCTTTCCACTTGAACAGGTAAAAAGAAGAAGTCATTTATGGGTCACTTTGTCTCCTTGAGGATATTGTATTCCTCGTTCTACTCTCTTCTGATGTCGCATGTTGTAGGAGAAGTTGAAGCTGATTTTTCCTACTCTAACTTGCTTGTGATCTTCCTGTACCTTTCACGGCCAGTTACTTTACGAGGATACCTCTCAGGGTTAATCTGTTGGAGTCTGTTTTCCCTGGAACATGGAATTCCCTTCAGCATGCACATCTGAGGCTTGTATTATTTCTCCGAAGATTCAGGTTAAGCATGTATTGGCCATCTTTCCCTTCCCCACCTATGCCCTCCTGAGGAAGCCTGACTCCTCATTTCCTTTTCATTTTAACTCATTTTTCTTTCTACGTTGTCAGCGCCTGCTTTTTTTCCTTTTGCTCTTGTATGTCTGCTTTGTGTTTTTGCTTTATAGAAACAACTGCTTGCAGTTGCTTATTTTCCCTCCCTCCATGATGAAATGTTGGTTGTAACCTTCATCTTTTCTGTGGTTGCAATCTTCTGATGGGAAAAGTGTTTTCTGCCAGTCATGAATTCCTTTATTCTTTGCCTTACCTTCATTTAAAACTATATTTTGATTAGGTCCTAGTCTTGTTCAATATGAATTACTTTCCCTTTGGAGAAAGTGAGTTGTTTTTGGTTTTGTTTTTGTTTTTTCCAGTCCAGCTATTTGCAGGAGGTTCAGGTTGAGAAAAGGCCAGGGCCATGTCCTGGGCTAACTGAAGTTCTCCTTAGGACTCTGTGTGTAACTTGTTTATTCTTTATTTCCCTCCACTTGCCTCACAGACAAAGAGGTTCCTGCAAATATGGCTTCTTTGTGTGATTTCTTGTGTGGCCCCCTTCTCTGTTCTAAACCAGCTGGGTCTGCCACCAGCCAATGCACCCCTGCTTTTGCTACTGCAAATAAGGTGTTCAGGTTTTATATCTCAGTGTACACACCTCACTGAAATTGGGAAGTGCACTACTGACTTTTTTGTGGAGTCTGCAGCTGCAGGATCTTTCTGCTGCTGCTTTCCTCAGCCTCACCTGACCTCTGCTGCTGTTTGCAGCATATTCACCTGGTTGGTTTAGGGGTTTATCAGCTGCATTGTATTTCACGGCATGGATTAAAGAATAACATTCAACTCTTCCTTTGTTGATGGACACTGAGGTTGTTTCTTATCTCTCAGATTGAATCCAGAGTGCTCTGCCACTGAACTACAACCCCAGCCCTTTCTACTTTTTATTTTGAGACAGGTTCTTACTAAGTTGCAGAGGCTGGCCTCAAACTCTCCAACCTGCAATCCTCCTGCCTCAGCCTCCCTTGTTACTGGGATTATACATGTACACCACACCCAGCTTCTTGCACACATGTATCTGTACCAAAAAAAAAAAAAAAAAAAAAAAATTCTCCCAGGAGGAACTCACCGCCTCAAAGAGTCTGTGCATTTCCACCTCTGGTTACTATAGTCCAGCTGTCAGGGCTTCCCCAGCCTGCCTTTTGCTGCCAGCAGCTGGAGGCAGGAGCTGGACCTTGTGATTTGGGCTGGACCTTCCCTTCTGCTCCAAGGCTGGAACCAGAGAGCATGAAGGGTCACCACCCCTGTGCACGGGTCCTTTCACATCCCTGCACTGATTGGAAAAGACAGACTCTGCCTGTAATTGAAGAGCACAGGAAAGAGGGAGGTGGGGGGAGAGAAGCAAATTGAATCCAGTGCCCTGCTGCCGGTCAGTGCTGGACACTGGGCGGAGGAGGCTCCTACTCCTTTCTTCTGGGCATGACCCCGGGTTGATGGAGACCTTCTGCCCTGGGCAGAAACAAGACAGGAAGGAAGGGCTGACCCTGCTGTTTCCCACCAAGGGAGAAAAGGCTACCAAGCCTTGGGCGGTGTGACCTTGAGCAAGTCAGTCAACCTCCTGGGGCCTGTGTTCCCCCTTCAGAGGGTCAGAAAGGGTGCAGCAAAGAAGCCATCCAGCTCTGCCCGTCTGTGATGGTGACATCTAAAGGCTAGTTGGAGAGGGGGCACTGTGAGACCCCTGTCCTCCTCTTCCTATAGAGTGGGGATCAGCGCGGTCGGGTTGCAAGAGCTCTAACAAGGACCGGCTTCCCGTGTGCCCAGAGACTGGTCAAGCAGACATGCCGCAGGTCACGTCTCTGGGAGCTGCGGGTGCCTCATCTGGTGTCCAGGAGCCTGGGCAGGAGGCAGTTGTGGCCTATTCCAGGTGACCAGAGAAAGTGACCCGGAGAAAAAGGAAAAAAGATTTCCGAGAGAGGGGAAGTCCAGTCCCCTCCGCTCCCTCAGGCCTCAAGCTCCTCCCAGCTGGCCAGAGTCCTGGGGTCCCAGACGGGCTCTGCCACCCCTGGGACAGAAAACAATTTGCCTCAGCTGCTTCAGACCTTCCCCACTGATAAATATTTGACTTTCTCATCATGGTGTTAATATACAAACTTTGAGTCACCCACTGCCGAAAGTACAGGCTGTGCAGAGCCCCAGAGAGGCGCCGCGGGGCCGCCGAGGGGGACTCCAGGGACTGGTCTCTTCTGCATCCGAGGGAGCTGCCCCAGGAGGCAGGTGGGAGCTGCCCCAGGGCGGGGAGCCCAGCCCCCGACACCCATACTGAACAGGGGGACATGGGGCTCCCCGGCCCAGCTCTCATCCTCACTGATGAGACCCTTTGAAGGGCATGTAACCCAAGACCAAGCTCATCCCTGGCTCCCCACACGCCTGCCCTGCAGGCCGCCCACGGCCCCCGGGCTGGAGCTACTGCCCAGGTGAACCAGAGCCCGTGAGCACTCGGCAGGGGCGCTGCTTCCAGCTATGCTAATAAAATCTAGAGGAAAAGGGCCCATTTAAAATTCCAATAAAATTCAGAACTAATCTTGGGCTGTGCCGCAGATTGGACGACATGGCAGCCCGAGCGCAAACCCCCACATGCGACCTAACGAGTGAAAAACGAGCTCTGAGCCAACCAAGAGGGCAGCCAGCCCCCCTCATCTGTCAGAGTGTTGAGCCACAACTACCAATGCACCTGAGCAAAGACCCAAGTCAC
The DNA here is from genome assembly GCF_902686445.1 of Sciurus carolinensis. Lineage (NCBI taxonomy): Eukaryota > Metazoa > Chordata > Mammalia > Rodentia > Sciuridae > Sciurus > Sciurus carolinensis. The sequence continues at coordinate 131,655,746 of NC_062220.1, forward strand.
TGCTGCACACCGCAGGAGGTCCTAGGCAGTGCACAAGACAAGAAAAGGAAATTCAAAGACAGAGGGATCAGAAAGGAACAAAACCGTTTGCCTAGGAAACCCAGGAGAATGCGACTTCAGTGAGATCGTGACTCTAAGACCAACATTCAGCGGGAGGCTGAAGCAGGAGGATCGCAAGTTCAAAGCCAGCCTCGGCAAAAGCAAGGCACTAAGCAACTCAGTGAGACCCTGTCTCTAAATAAAATACAAAATAGGGCTGGGGAGGTGGCTCAGTGGTTGACTTTCCCTGGTACCGCCCTCCCCCCAAAATAAAAGACCAACATACAAACACAATTGTACTGTAAAACAGAGGTGGACAACTTTCTGTGCAGAATAGATACTTTCAGACTAGTGGGCCATAGAGTCTCTGTTAGGATATATCAAAGCTTTAGGTCCAGCAGGAAACAGCCACAGACATACATAGATGAACAGTGGGTGTGGCTGTGTTCCAATAAAACTTTATTGACACACACTGGTAGCCTGCTGGAGTTGGAGTTTCTGTTACATCTGCTAAGTCGTGCAATCTCCCACTCTGAAATTTAGGAACATTTTCACCACCCCTAGACCTTTTAGTAGTCACTCCCTGTTTGTCCCCAGCTCCCTGAGCCTCAGGAAACCACTGAACTACTTTGTGTCTTTACAAAATTGTCTGGGGCGCCCCCTGCAGACAGACACTAAGACATGCAACCTTCTGTAACTAATTCCTTCATTTCCAAAGTTCATCCACATTTTGGTGTGTTTCAGCACGTCATTCCTTCTTATTGCTGGATGATATTCCATCATATGAATATATCATGTTTTATTTATCCATTCAATTGATGGACGTTTGGGGTTTTTCTGCTTTTTTGGCTATTGTGTCTAATGCTGTGAACATCAGTACAAGTTTTCAGAGGAACCTGTGTTCTCATTTCTCTCCTGTATATAGCTAGGAGTGGAATCGCCAGCTCACATGGTAACAGTTAGCTTTCTGAGCAGCTGCCAGCTCTTTTCCAGAAGGGCTGCACCATTTTACATTCCCAGCGTAGGAGGATCCCAGTTTCTCCGTGCTTAACCCAAACATGTTATCCTCTGCCTTTTTGATTTTAGCCATCTTGGTGGGAAGCGGTATCTCAATGTGGTTTGAAGTTACATTTCCCTAATGACTAAGGAGACTGAATGTCTTCTCTATACTGGGGATTGAGCCTAGGGACACTCACTTTACTACTGAGCAACACCCCCAGTCCTTTTTATTTTATTTATTTTTTTATTCTGAGGCTGGGTCTTGTGAAGTTGCTGAGGCTGGCCTCGAACTTGGATCCTCCTGTCTCAGCCTCTTGAATTGCTGGGATTACAGGTATAGGCCACCACACCTGACTTCTTGCCCATTTTAAATTCAGTTTTCTTTCTTATTAAGTGATAAAAGGCTTATAAATTTTCTAGCTACAAGTCCTGTATCACATGCCTGATTTACAAGTAGTTTCTCCCATGATGGTGTTTTCTTCTTCATTTTCTTCATGGCATCCTCTGAAGCACCAAAGATTTTAATTTCGATGAAGTCAAAATATCTCTCATCACTTGGGTTTTTTGTGTTTTTCTCTAGAGAAGGCTTTGTATGACCCAAGGTCATGAAGAGGAGCCCTGTGTTTTCTTCCAAGAGTATTCTAGTTTTAGTTCTTCCATTGAGGTCTTTGATACATTTTGAGTGAATTTTTTTGTATGGTGTGAGGAAGGGATTTAGCTTCATTCTTTTTTTTTTTTTTAATTTACTTTTATTATAAACAAATGGGATCCATGTTGTTTCTGTTTGTACATGGAGTAACAGCACACCATTTGCATATTCATACATTTACATAGAGTAATGATGTTTGATTCATTTCGTTATTTTTTTCCTTCCCCCCACCCCTCCCACCTCTCTTTTCCCTCTATATAGTCCCTCCTTCCTCCATTCTTGCCCCCTCCCACTCCCCATTATGTGTCATCATCCACTTATCAGTGAGATCATTCGCCTTTTGGATTTTTGAGGTTGGCTTATCTCACTTACCATGATATTCTCCAATTTCATCCATTTGCCTGCAAATGCCATAATTTTATTATTCTTTATAGCTGAGTAATATTCCATTGTATATATATATATATATACCACAGTGTCTTTATCCATTCATCAATTGAAGGACATCTAGGTTGGTTCCACAGTCTGGCTATTGTGAATTGAGCAGCTATGAACATTGACGTGGCTGTGTCTCTGTAGTATGCTGATTTTAAGTCCTTTGGGTATAGGCCGAGGAGTCAAATGGTAGGTCCATCCAAGTTTTCTAAGGAATCTCCACACTGCTTTCCAGAGTGGCTGCACTAATTTGCAACCCCACCAGCAATATAGCTTCATTCTTTTTTAAAAAATATTTTTTAGTTGTCAACGGATCTTTTTTTTATTTGATTAATTTATTCATATGTGGTGCTGAGGATGGAACCCAGGGCCTCCACACGACCAGGCAAGTGCTCTACCACTGAGCCACAACCCCAGCCCCCAGCTTCTTTCTTTTACATGTGGATACAATTGTCACAACACCATTCCTTGAAAAAACCAATTTTTACCCCATTGAGTTTTTTTGGAAACCTTGGCAAACATAAGACACCATGAGACACCCTATTCCTATCTTTAGCCAGTCCCTGTCTTTATGTCCTGATTATTGTAACTTTGTAGTCAGTTTTAAAGTTAGAAAATGTGATCCCTCCAAACTTTGTCCTTCAGATTCTTTTTGGCTCTTCTGGGTCCCAGGAATTGTAGTGCGATTCGAGCAGGGGTCGCATCGGGCCTGTAGATGAATGCGGGGAGATCCCCTCCCAGCATCCAGTCTTCCAGCTCACAGCACATCTTCCCACTTAAATGATTTCTTTCTACAAGGTTCTAAAGTTTTCAGATGATGTTTCGCTCTTCATTTGTTAAAATGTATTCCTCGGTACTTTATTCTTTTTGATGCTGTCAGAAGTGAAATTGGTTCTCTCTTTCTTCTTCCTTTTTTGTTTTTGTGCTGGGGACCAAATCCAGGGCCTTGCTCAGGTTGGGCCAGAGCTCTACTACTGAGTCACATCCCTAGCCCTGGAATTGTTTCCTTAATTTCATTTTTTGAATAGTTCTGTGAGTGTGTAGAAAATGCAGTTTATTTTTGTGTCTTGGTCTTCTGTCCTGTGACCTTGCAGATCTTGTGTATTTCTAAATTTTTTTTGCATCTGTGAATAGAGATGGCTTTACTTCTCCCTTTCTCCCAGGCATGTCTTTTCTTGCTTTTCATCTGATTGTCCTGGCAACGGAGGCTTCCTGGAGGACGTGTGTGACGCCAGGTGTCTGTCTCCTTCCTCATTTTGGAGGAAGCATTCGGTCTTTAACCATTAGGTATGAAGTCAGCTGTGGGTTTTCACAGGGTGTTGACGTGAAAGGATATGGATGGGGGAAATGCTTTTTCTGCACCCACTGAAAAGATGTGTGGTAGCTGCCCTTTATTTCTGTCGATATGGTGTTACATTAATTGATTTTTTGATGTTGAATCAACCTTACCTTCCTTGGACACGTCCCACTTGGTCATGGTATATAGTTCTTTTTCTGTTACTGGATCTGGTTTGCTGGTATGTTGTTGATTTCTCTCTCTATTCATAAAGGATATAGGTCTGTAGTTCTTTGTGTGTGTGAGAGAGAAGTCTTTGGTTTTGGTATCAAGGTAATAATACTGGATTCACAAGATTACTTTAGAAGTGTTCCCTCTTCTCTTTGGGGGAAGAGTTTACAAAGAACTGGTAGCAATTCCTTAAATCCTTGATAGAATTCACCAGTGAAGCCATTCTGACCTGGGCTTTGCATGGTGGGTAGCGTTTTGATTTCTAATTCACTCTGTTGCGATAGGTCTACTCCGATTTCCTGTTTCTTAGGTCAGTTAGGAATGTGTCATTTCATCTAAGTTAGTGGTATAACATTTAAAATTGTAATAAAATAAGTCAACAAAAGATGTAAATGGCATCTGTACAGAAAAAAAAAGTTGATTGCTGTTTTTATTTTTATTTTTTATTTTTATTTTTTTTGGGTGCTGGGGATCGAACCCAGGGCCTTGTGCTTACAAGGCAAGCACTCTACCGACTGAGCTATCTCCCCAGCCCCTGAATGCTGTTTTTAGACCTAAATAAACTTACACATACGTCATGTTCAGGGACAGAGAGGGAAGATGGAAAAATATTTAATCTAATTCCTACTTTTTTTTTTGTACCAAGAATTGAACTCAGGAGCACCCGGCCCCTGAGCCACCTCCGCAGCCCTATTTTGTATTTTATTTAGAGACAGGGTCTCACTGATTTGCTTACGGCCTTGCTAAGTTACTGAGGCTGGCTTTGAACTCGAGATCCTCCCAAGCCCCTGGGATTACAGGTGTTCAACACCACACCTGGCCTCTACACCCTGCATCTTACCGTGTGTGTGTGTGTGTGTGTGTGTGTGTACGTGTGAGACTTGAAAAGCTGGCTTTGAAGTTGAGAAGGAAAGAAGAAAAGGCCAAGAATGGCACTTTTGACATAGTATGGGGCTGGGGAAAGGGCTTTACTACTATGGCCGAAAGTCGGGACAGAGCAGAACCCCTAGAAATGGATCCACACGCACAATGAGCTCAATCTAGGACAAAGTGGGGCCTGCAGATCGTGGGGAATCCACACCCAGCGCTGAGACAACTGGTCGCCCACAGGGAATGAGTGACGGAGCCTTCCGCCCGCCGTGCGCATCGGGGAAACCCCAGCCAGGCGAGCACCGTAACACCCGGAAAGCAAAACCGTTCCACCGTTGGTGGAAGGACAGTGACAGAGAGCGTCAGCCCCAGGGTGGGACGCGCTTCCAAGGTGAGAGAGAAGGCACAGGTAAAAGCCAAGTCGGACCACGTGAAGATTCAAGAGAGGGTGTCCACGACACTCACCACGGACGTCTCCAGAGAGAGACCACGGTGTAGCTGCAGAGAACCATGGGGACAAGACCCACAGGGACGCAGACCGGGGAGGCTGGGGCCAGAGGCCGGGCTGGGCAGGTGCGGAGAGAGGAGCCGGGCTGTCGCAGGCGCGGATGGAGACCTGCGTGCATGGCCAGAAGGAGGCCCCAGGAGCACACAGCCTGGGACCTGGGTACGGGGACAGCGAGGGAAATGAGGCCCAGGTGAGGGCGGGAAGTCAGGCTGCGGAGAGGCCAGAGCGGCCCGGCTCCCCAGGACCCTGGCCGCCCCGGGCTGAGGAGGCTGTGTGCGCGGGGCGCCTCCTGTCCCCCTGTGTGCAGTGTCCCTGCGCGTCTGTGAGCGTGGAGGGCGTGCGCACGTGTGCGCGGAGCCGGGGGACCCCGGTGCAGTGCCCAGTGGCCTCTGCTGAGCTCCGTCTGTATACCACGCCTTCTGACTCGCGTTCTCTCATCCCGTCTTCTCTCCCTCCCCGGGGGAAAAGGGCTGCGGTCGCTTCCCAGAGGTCCCCTTCTCTTCCCAGAGGTCCCCTCCCCGTAACTGGAGCACCAGGGCAGGCTGGGGTCCCCTGCTCCTCCCCAGGCCCCCGCAGCAGAGGCCAGGGAACAGCTGCGTCCCCCTGGCCAGGCAGCCCTCCCCAGCCCCTCCTGGGCGACCTCATTAGGGATTCTGCTGGTGCCACCAGCTAATTAGTGTCACGTTAATTGAGCGTTCAGGAAGCTGCCACCTCCAAGGGCGGAGTGTCGCAGCGAAGGGGAATGCAGATGTGGGGCTGCTTCTCCCTCAGGGGCCCCTTCTGTCCTGAAGAAGCCCTGGACACCCCTCGTGCCCCGTTTCAACCCAGATAGCACCCACTGTGTCTTGGAGAGCTTTCGTGGAGGAGGCAGCAGATCTGAACACCTACTATGTGCCAGGCACACCTGTCATTGTCCCCTCCTGTGGGAAAGTGACAGGCAGCCCCTCTCTATACCCAAAAACCTGCGGTCACCCAGGGAACCACTGCTCCAGGATCATGCCCCGTGAGCCTGTGGGAGGCCAAGGCCACAGAGCTTCCAGGAGGCTCTGGAGCCTCAGGACCCAGTTCCAAACCTGCTGCTCACCACGCCCAGCCTGGGACCTTGGCCCAGGGACTTGCCCGCTCCCAGCCTCGGTCAGCTGCTCTGTCACATGGGGCCAGCTCCAGAATGTGCCTCGCAGGGTGGGGAGGGCCAGACAGAGCACGCCTCCCCCTGGACACGTCTGGAGGGACCGACTGAGGTCCACAACAGGTGCCTGGGTCCCCCAGGGGACAGCCGGACCAGGAATGCTGGGCTGGTGTCCCACCCCCACCTCCCCCTTTATGAGCAGCAGGTCTGTGTCACATGCTCTGTGGGGCATCGAGCCCCACAGTGACTCCAGCAGCTCTGTGACACAGCCACCCCTGCGTCCCTTCTTGCAGATGAGGACTGGAGCCTCCCATGCCCAAGGTCATCCACAGCAAGTGGCAGAGCTGGTGTCAAACCCCTGCGACTGGACTCCTGCAGAGCGTTAGCTTCTCACCACCCTGGTCCCCACACTAGAGTCCCCACCCCCCTCCCCCCTCCCCCCTCACTGCTTCTGAAAGGCAGCGATGCAGCCGATTCCCTCTCAGTCTCCCTGTGGCAACATTAAATCCCACTCGAAGGGCTGGTTTTAATTGGCTTAATATACTCGTTAATAACTGCGTCTGTTTAACGCACCTGTAAAAGGCCCATAACGTGAACTTAATGGCGGTGACGACTCGCCTGGCACTTCCAGCCAGCCTCTTAAATTTCCTGACAAGCCTTTAGTGGGGGCCACGGGGCAGAGATGGGTCAGAGTTAGAGGCGGAGCAGGGGAAGGGGCGGCCTGGCTCACTGCCGGGCACCTTGCTCTCTGCACGCCCAGTCCCTCCTGGTTCTGTCTGGCCTCCGCCCCTGCAGCCTCCGGAAGGGCCTCCGAGCAGGGCCTCCCAGGCACAGAACCCTCATTTCTGTGATGCTTCCTGAGCTCCCATTGGGTTGGGTCCGTACAGCAGACAACGGAAGCGGAAGCTAGCTGCTGGCAAGCGGAAGGAGCCTGAGACACAGCGTGCGCTCCAGGGGCCTGAAGGAGAGGAGGCCGAGGGGGGAGGCCTGGACCCTGCAGCCAGGGTCTCCAGTGCCACCCTGAGCAGGCTCCAGGGCGGGTTTTACAGAGGCAGCCAGGAGTGCAGGGGTGGTGGCGGCTTCAGTGAAATCAACGCCAACAACTCCCACGGTGCCTGTGGGTGTAGGCACCAAGCTAGGCCAGCCCTTTACACTGCCCAGGAAAACCCTCCAAGGTCCGCAGCGGCACCGACCTTTTTACACAGTAGAAAGCTGAGGCTCAGAGAGGGGCAGTGGCACACCCGAGGTCACACAGCCAGTGTGTGGCTGAGCTGGGATTTGAACCAGGTCTGATTAGGAGCCCGCCTGCCACCCCCACCCCTGCAAGGCCATCTGCCCCAGCCTCTGCTGCAAGGCCATCTGCCCCAGCCTCTGCTCTGCCCAGGGAGGAGGGGTCAGCTGGAGTGGCCAGCACGCTGCTCAAGGCCAAGGGTTGAGGAGAATGTTTTGAAGAGGGCTGGATTCGGAGGTAAAGGGCATCCGCCCCAGGACCCCAGAAGGGCAGAGCTGCGTGCCCCTCCCCCACCCCAGGTCAGTAGTGGCCCTGGCTGGCCACTGGCGATGACAGAAAGGCAAAGGGACCCACCCAGGTGGACGCTGGGGCTGTTTTCTTCAAGTCCTGGTGCCACCCGCTGTCCCACTCGGGTCCCCACCTCGTCAGAGCCTGGGAAGCCTCACTCTGGTGCCCATCACCTGGCGGGTCCTGTGGCCTAAGTCTTTCCCAGCTCTGGCTCCTCCGTGGAGTCTGCACCCGGGTCCCCGCAGTGCCGAGGCCCTACCGATGGCTGTGCGTGCCCCCCACCTCTAGCCTGCCTCCAGCTGTCGCCCCAAATGTGCCAGGCGCTTTCCTGGGATCCCCCAGGCTCCCTCTCGCCTTCCCCGCTCTGTACTCGGAAGGCCACTTTCCAGGAACGCCCTCCTCTCCGGCCATCGTGCCCGAGCGAGGCACGGCTTTGTCCTGCGGTCACGCACACCCTGCTGCTGGTTCCTAGGGCAGCACCTCTAGTTGTACCGGGACTCTGGTGTCGGGGCACCGCGGGGGGTACGTGCCTGGACGGTGGCACCCGTGGGTGCTCACACACGGGGTGGGCTGCAACCTCCATGCAGGCCTCCTCTGGCGGGTTCCAGGAAGACGTGGAGAGAGAGCATTCCGCAAGTCGTGCGGTGTTTCACAGGCTTGCTGTGAACGTCGCGTCCCTTCCACCATCTCCAACAGAACCGAGCAGCCGCGCCAGCTCAGGACCAAGGGAAGGAGGGTCAGGCTCGGCTCTCTGCCGGAGTCACGTCAAGGAATTTGTGGCCGAGTGTTGAAACCATCTCTCCTGCTTGGTCCTTGTTGGCCAGGCTCCCTGCTGCCCGCCTCCCCTCCGCCCCTGACGGCAAAGCCGGCTCTGATGGATGCTGGTCTCCAAGGCCCACTATGGTACTGGCACATGGTGGGGACCAGGAGACCATGGGTGGGGACTGGAGGGAGGCCGTTCAAGGGGCACAGGGAACAGGGACTCCGGGCTGGACGGTGCACCTCCTGGCCGCAGCCTCGCCATTCATTCCGTTAGTGGGCTTGAGTTCCTGCTCCGTCTGTGAGCACTGGGGACACGGCCGTCCATGGCAAGTCAACCCAGGGAGGCCGGGTCTGGAGGGTGTGGGGACAGGCCTGCAGCAGCGCACTGCTGGGGTCCTTGAGGGATGAAGCCCAGGCGTGGGGACCCCCAGGCAAGGCAGGAAGGAGCAGTACAGTCTGGGGCCTGGGTCCCCTCCCTCAGCCCACCGATCCTCGCCACCGAGAAGCCTGCCTCTGACTGCAGGCTCCTCACTTCCTCCACGGGAGGCCTCCTGCCTCCTCTCAGGACCCAAGTGGACCTGGCAATTGCACTGACCATCCATGACCAGACCCCTCCGGGGGGAGTCTGGAGCCTTCCCCAGGCTGGGGTCAGGGACCCCGCACCTCCGCTAGACTCTGGAGTTTGAGGTCCCAGGGGTGGGCCAGGAGGAGGTGTGTGCGGTAGGGAGCCAGCTCAGGAGCTCACGGGCCTGGATCAGGCCAGCCTTGACCCTGGGACTCTTGTGGCCTGAAGGCCTGTGCCCACCGGAAAGCCTCAGGCGCAAAGCATGGAGCAGCAGGAGCCCCACCAGCGTAGGTCCAGGCAGGACCTGGCTCTGGGCCACCAGAGGGGCGGGGCAGAGGCCTGGACAGCAGCCACAGCTGCCCAACTGGGGGCTGCTAGCAGGTCACCTTCCTGCCTCTTCTAGCCCCTGGGCTGACCCTGGTCCCCACTAGGGATGGCCCTTCTGTGGAAGAAGAGTGAGCCCCAGAGTTCTCCCGGGCCTTGCCTGGGTTGAGTGGGGTGACCGTGACCCAGAAAGTGGACAGAGGGCATCAGCTGAAGCTCTGCTGTGCTGGCTTGGGGGAAACCGGCTTCCTTGCTTCATCTGTAAAATGGAGACCTTGTGCGTCATCTGTGTGGCAGGTGACTCCCAGGCTTAGTGGCCTAAAACCGCAGCCATAGTCTACTCCTCTCTCGCCTTGAGTGGCTCAGGAATGTGGGAGTAGCTCAGGAGGGTGGCTGGGCCCAGGATCTCTCAGGAGGGTGCGGTCAGCATGTCACCCAGTGTTGCCCTCTGACCTGGAGGCTAGAGGCCTCCATTCATCTCTGTGTGGGCCTCTCTCCAGAGGCTACTCCAGTGTCCCCGTGTGACAGAGGCTTCCCCCAGAGCAAGTGATCTGAGAGAGTGGCAGAGGAGGCCATGGCTTCATCCACCATGTTCGGACAACGCCGTTCACCAGCCCTGCTTGACGTGGGTCCTGGGCACCACGTGAGGGTGTGATTTGTGCCGTCAGAATCACTGAGCAGTGGTAGGTCCTGGGGGTCAGCTGCCAAATGCCAGGACCTGTTTCCTATCTGTGACGTGGGGACCCCTTCCCACCCCCAGAGCAGCCAGGCCCTCCAAATGAGAGCCACCAAGAAAAAGCCAGAGTCTGACACCGTCTCCTAGCACCACGGTCGGCTCCCACAAAAGCCAGAGGGACAGCACTGCCCGCCAGGAGCCCCGCTGGCCAGGTGGGCAGGACGTCCCTTTCTTGAATGAACAGAGACCGGGAACATTTGTCGCTTTTTTTTTTTTTTCCCCTTCCTTCTTAAGGTTTTAAACACCTAATTTATTCCATCCATTAGATAGATTTTGTAGATTTAATCATTTTCACAGTTGGTGGCTCATTGGATACTCAAGATAAACTCCAAATGAAAGTATAATGGTGAGGACAAATGAGTTTTCACACCACAATGGCAGAAACTTGCTTGGGAAGAGACTTTAAGAGGAACGAAAATACATACAGATATAATTTTTTCCCCGGCAGCTGGTTTTGCTGACTCTAGTAGGGTTACCACAGCTAATTTCACCAGTTTTGTTCATCTGTAAAATTGCATAAAAGTGACATTTTTGTGCTCATTATAGCAACTGCTGATTTATGGCTGGCAAATGAAGAACGGGTCCCTTTTTTGCGGGACTCTCCGAGCGGCGCTAAGTGCCCATGAAATTGCTTGTATAATGTAGTTTAAATCCAATCTCGGAGAAAGATTCCCCCGTTGGCCAAAGTGACATTTCCATTCTCCACACTGAGTTTATTTTAGGCCACTTAGGAGGGGGCGGCCCCAGGCGGGGTCAGGATGGGGACCCACAGCGGGCTCACCTGCCCTGCCCGGGTTAGGAACAGGGACACTGCCCCAGCCTCCCTGAGGTATGTGATGCCTCCTGCTGCTGCTGCCTGACTCCACGTGGCTGCCTGGTGCTCTCAGGCTGGGTTTGTCCAACCTGGTCCCCCTGACATTTGGAGCTGGAGGGTTCCTGGTTGGGGGGGTCTCCACTGTGCATTGTGGGATGTGCATCTACCACCAGATGCCAGCAGCACCTCCACCCCCCGGCTGGGACAGCCAGATACATCTCCAGATGTCACCGTGTGCCCGTGCAGCGAGACCTGCTGCCCCTGCGGAGAGGCCCGCCCCGGCACCTCTCGTCCCCTCTGCTCGAGCCTTCTCTGGCCCTGCGCTCGCTCATCCTAAGTTACTTACAGTGCCCACCCGGGACGGCCTCCCTCACCTCTGGGCCGCTGCCCGAAGCTGACTACTCCCCTCCCTCCCTCACGCCTTCCACCACCACTTGGGCTTCGGCACTTAACCCGCGCGCCATTCCTCCCCGGCTGGGTAACTCCCTTACCCCACCCACCACCCCGCGTGCATTTCATTCCATCGACTGCGAGCCCGCCAGCAGGTGAGGCTCTGGGAGGAGCAGTGGGGAGGCCTTGGCAGTGGCGGGTCTGCAGCACCAGCCCCACCTGTGCCAGCTGCAAGGACGGCTCGAGCCCCTTGCTCTGCGGGGAGGGTACTAACGGCACCAGCTTCTGCTAACGCTACCCCCTCGCAGGTCGCATTAACGACAGCATGGCACCATCTTGTAGATGAGGAAACGGGTCCAGAGTGGTGATCTGGCTCCTCCAGGTCACCCTGCAGACCTAGCACCATTATTACCCCCATTCCACAGGTGGGGAAACTGAGGCTCAGCTGGGCAGCCAGCTTGCCCAGGGCCACACAGTCCCATCCAGCCCCAGGGTCTTTCCAGCTTCTTGCAGCCCCTGTCCCTACTGCCTTGGCCCCATGGGAGGCTCTGGGCTGCACTGGGCGATGTCTCAGGACCCAGGAGGGGCTCGAGGGGTGGGGGGGTCCACCCGTCGTGACCCACTCCCCTGTGGCAGGGCCAGTTGTGTATCTAGTATCGGTGAAGGAGTGGCACAACCCAGATGGAGCTCACTAACAGTATTAGTGGCGGCTGGTCACGTGGGAGCAGTGTGGGGTTCCACCCGCTGCGGACAAAATCCAGGCATGAGTAGCCTGCACTGTTGGGAGTCAGGCAAGCCCGGATGTGCTGGGGACAGGGAGGGGGCACAGGAGCCTCTGGGGTACTGGCGGTGCCTGCCTCCCACCCCGGGGTGCTCCATTTGTGACAGTCCACGAGCCCAGGACGTGTGTGGTCTCCTTTCTGTACGTCACAGCTTAAATTCTGGAAAGAGTGAATGAAGAAGTGAAGGAAGGGAAGGGGGCATGGGCTGCCCTGGGGAGCAGGGGCTGCGCTCTGGGCCTCACCTGTGCCTTTGTCCCCGCAGGTGAGACGGTGGCCAGCTCCATGCATTCCTCCCGCTACCCGAGCCCGGCGGAGCTGGACGCCTATGCCGAGAAGGTGGCCAACAGCCCGCTGTCCATCAAGATCTTCCCCACCAACATCCGGGTGCCCCAGCACAAGCACCTCAGCCGCACCGTCAACGGCTACGACACCAGCGGCCAGCGCTACAGCCCCTACCCACAGCACACGGCCGGCTACCAGGGCCTGCTGGCCATCGTCAAGGCTGCCGTGTCCTCTTCCAGCGCAGCCGCGCCCGCTGGGCCCGCCAAAAGCGTGCTCAAGAGCGCAGAAGGCAAGCGGACCAAGCTGTCGCCTGCCACCGTGCAGGTGGGCATTGCGCCCTACCCAGCACCCAGCACTCTGGGGTCCCTGGCTTACCCCAAGCCGCCCGAGGCGCCCGCCCCGCCACCCAGCCTGCCCGCAGCTGCCACCACCGCCTCCGTCATCCCCCTGCCGGGCCGGGGCCTGCCCCTGCCGCCTTCCAACCTGCCCTCCATCCACAGCATCCTCTACCAGCTCAACCAGCAGTGCCAGGCCCCGGGCGCTGCGCCCGCCGCCTGCCAGGGTGTGGCCGTTCCCCACCCCAGCCCGGCCAAGCACGGCCCGGTGCCCAGCTTCCCCAGCATGGCCTACTCGGCCACGGCCGGTCTGCCCGACTGCCGGAAGGGCACGGAGCTGGGCCCCGGAGCCACGCCGGCGCTGACGTTGGCCGGGGCCGCCAAGCCGGCAGGGTACGCCGACGGCGGCCTGGATTACCTGCTGTGGCCTCAGAAGCCGCCCCCGCCGCCGCCCCAGCCGCTGCGCGCCTACAGCGGCAGCACGGTGACCAGCAAGTCTCCCGAGGCTTGCGGCGGCCGGGCCTACGAGCGGGCCAGTGGGTCTCCCCTCAACTGCGGCGTGGGGCTGCCCGCCAGCTTCACCGTGGGCCAGTACTTTGCCGCCCCCTGGAACAGCGTGCTGGTGACCCCCACCAGCGACTGCTACAACCCCGCGGCGGCGGCGGCGGTGGCGGTGACTGAGCTGGGGCCCGGGACGGCCCGGGAGCTGGCGGGGCCGACGGCGGACGGCCTCTCGGGCCTGCCCAGCAAGAGCGTGTGCAACACGTCGGTGCTGAGCAGCAGCCTGCAGTCGCTGGAGTACCTCATCAACGACATCCGGCCGCCCTGCATCAAGGAGCAGATGCTGGGCAAGGGCTACGAGACGGTGGCCGTGCCCCGGCTGCTCGACCACCAGCACGCCCACATCCGCCTGCCCGTCTACAGATAAGACCGCCTGGCGCATGCGTGGACAGACGGACGGGGCACCGAGCGGGGACGCAGGCTGCTGGGCGGGGTGGGTGGCCCGCAGGGGCCCCGGCCCTGCGCCCACAGATGCCCGCGGGGAAGCCAGGCCGGCTGTTGCGCGTGGGAAGAGGCAGGATGACTTCTCCAAGGCCCCTCCCCCCTCGGCGACCCCAGGACACGGAGGATCCGGAGGTGGCCAGTGACATCCACCCCTCCCTCCACCTAGGTCAGCAGAGGCAGGGAGAGAGAAACCGCCTAAACACAGGAATGGTTCTTTCTGGGTCTCTAGAAAAGGGGCTCAGACCTGGGTGGGATGCAGGAGGAAACGGGAGGCTCCAGAGTCTTCTCCCACAGTCTCCTGGAAAAGGAGCAAAGGGGCCTTTGGAAGTCACGGGGTCCAAAGCGTCCCTCTGCCTTGATCCAGGTGAAGACCGCTCTGACCCTGGAGTCCTGCAGGCCCCCACCCATACTGCCTCCCTCAGCCTCCTCCCCCACCCATTTCTTCCTAACCGAGTTGCAGCCCCACCCCCATTCTCTGTACCCTAGACCCACATCTCCGCCTTCCCTCCAGTACATCTTACAGGGCTGCTGGGCACAGTTGTGCAAGCTGTGCACTGCACGGGGCACCTCCTTCGAGGGCACCACTTGCATCCTAGATTTGTATATTTATTACAGTTTTTCGCATCTTGAGGAAGAGGCACCGTGGGGTCTAGCGATGGGCCTGCAAGCTTAGACCCCACTCAGAGGGACCCTACCTTGCCTTCTTTGGAGGGGAGTCTTCCGGGAGCCAGTGAGGGGGCAGCCTGCTGATTGTACTTGGGAGACCCAACCGACTCCCTTCCTGCAAACCGGCCTCCAAGGCCTGGCCCACTCTATCATGGGGGGAAGGGAGGCAGGGGTCCCCAGTAAGTCCCCGAGGCCTGAAGTCCCCCACGTCACGGCCCCCCGGTGCTCCAGCAGCGGTACTGTATCTCTCCAAGGCCTGTTCAAGCACTAAGTGCATTTACGAATCTCTGAGAATGTTTTTTTTTTATACTAAAATTGACCATTATATTCTACTGTGAGAAGTGCGCTCCGCACTATATTGTTTTAAAAACGAAGAGAAAGAAAAAAAAAGGGGAAAACACAAAGTGGTGTCTCAGCCGTCCGCTTGCTTCGTGCGCAGCTCCGGGTTTGCTGGTCCTTCCTGCCTCGGGGATGAGGCGGGCTGCGGCCGCCCCAGCCGCTCGGCCCCGGAACAGCCTTCATCTGTCATTCCAGCTCGCTGAAGCCAGACGCTGCCATGAGCCTTACATACATGTCAGCTCAACGCCAGCGGCCGTGGTCGTGGTCATGGCCAGCGATCCGTCTGCAGAGCCTCAGGGTGGGCACCGAACCCGAGTCCCTCTGTCCCGTTTTTTCTGTGGTGCTGTGTTGGTCCTGGGGTGGCGTCTCTGTTCCTTCACTAAATTCCTTCCCAGCCTCCATGGTGGCAGCCTTTCTGGGCAGCTCCATCCCAGCCGGTCAGACACCCCAGTGCCCAGAGATTTGTGGCAGGCACTACTTGCCCCAGGGAGCTCAGCATTTATTAGGCACTGCCTGTATGCAGCACAGTTCATACAGACAATATCTCACTGGGGAGCCTCAAAACCACCGTGCAAGCTGGGAGGTGTTTGAGAGCAAGAAGCTACGGCTCAGAGACATGAAGTGATCTGCTCAAGGTCACACAGCAAGTCTGTGGAGAGCTGAGGTTCACCACCCGCAGCATCGGTTCTTTCTCACGTCCTGCCTCTGCCTCTGCTTCCCCTGGCTCTTCTCCCCTGGGCTTACCAGCCCGACATCTGGGCCAGGAAAAATCAGAGCTCCTCCCCCAGTCTGAAGCCAGGCCTCCCTTCTAGGTGCAGAGCCCTGTGGTCAGCTGGTGAGGTCCAAAGCAGAGAAGGGAGGCTTCACCTCCCCAAGACCAGGCCCCCAAATCTGGCAGCGCAGGAAGCCCAGTCCCCAAGAGGGTGCTGGACTCTGGACACTGGGTTCTCCAGCAGTCTGCGTCCAGGAGCAGGAAGCAGAGGCTTAAGGAAGCAGCTGTGTCAGGCAAGACCCAAGCCCTTGGGAGCGGGGTCAGTGAGCCAGCACACCACCCAGCCTGGAGGGGGCAGGAGACCTGGTCCCACCGGACACCGTGCTGGGAGAGGCAGAGCCCTAGGGGAGGCCACGAGGAACAAGCATTATAGAGCATGATTAGCCTCCGCCCAGCTGACAAAGCCATTTTATGACCCACTCATTTGCATCTCACAACCGCGAGTGACATCATGCCCATTTACACATGGGGACACAGAGGACCTGTGGACACCCATCGGGGCCATCCCAGTGCCAGCTTGGCCTCTGGTTCACCCAGAACCCACACATCCCAGGGCCACCTGGAGAAGGGACAGAAGCAAGACTGCAGCCACTCTGTGCCAGGTCCCTTGCATTTGCAGGTCTGGGCTACCCACCGCTTCCATCCTTGGAAAGCCTCCTGGCCTTTGCAGGGTCTGCGTGCATTGCACACGGGGTCACTGTCACAGCCAGGCCTGGCTCCAAGCCCCGCTGGGGTCCTAACCCGCTCTAATGGGGACTCCCTAGGTGCCTTGGCCAGGATCCTTCCCCCTGGGCCTCAGTTTCCCCATCCGAACCCTTTGGAACCGCACTCGTGCTAGCTGGTCATAGTCCTGCCCGGTATTTCTACAGTCCCTGGTGATGACAGGGCAGGACAGGGGACAGAAGCGTCACTGCTGTGATTAGCAATGGCCCACAGCTAGTGCAAGCAGCTGGACACCAGGCCCAGCGCTAACCGTCTCCGAATCCTTTCTGTCACTCAGCACAGTATGGGTGCACCGTCTCACTTCACAGGAGAGGCCCCTGAGGGCTGGAGAAGGGCTGTCACTTTGCCCAAAGTCACACAGCCAAGGCCGGAGAACCAAGAAGCAGCTGGCCTGTCCAATTCTGAGCCTGAGTTCTCCAATGGCGCGCTCTGCAGACAACAGAAAACCCCCCCAACCCCCCCAACCCCCATGTGGCCCTTCTGGCTCCAGAAGCCAGACCCAGGCTCGGGTCCCACAGCCAAGGCTGCGTGAAGGAGACCCCCTGACCGACCCCTCCTACGGAGCTGCTCCCTCTCTGTCTCAAACCCAAGGGTCTCCTCCCCATTGAACCGTCCTGGGCTCACGCGCCTTAGAGCGGAGCTGTCCGCTTTGGTAGCAGGTGTGCCGACAACCTGACTTCGCTATTACTGACACGTTCCCTCCCGGCGACCATGAGATGGCCCCATCAGAGTGGCCCCAGAGCAGAGTAGGGCCAGAAGCAGACAGGAGTGGAGGGACCCGAGTCAGCAGGTATCCGTCCACCTTCCCAGGGTGGCTCCCTGTTTTCTTGACTCACGTTCATGTCCTAGACCAGCCCCCCAGGAAGCGGAGACAAGTTCAGCCTCCTGGACTTGACCTCCCTCCAAACAGCAAGACCTTGAACTAGAGCTGGCTTGGCCTCAACTCCAGGCCCAGGCTCCCGCAGGGTCCCACGAGTGCTGCGCTGCATCTGATTGGCTGCGAGCTCTTAAAGGGGCGTGGCCCACTCCGGCCCACCACCTGGAAGGTGGGGCTACACCCGTCAGGTAGTTTTCTCTTAAATCACCACCATCGCCAGTTCACCAAAGTGGCAGGTTGATGGGAGGAGGCAACAGAACTGTCCTTGGCATCCCTCCAACACCACACGTGACCCTGGACAACCTGGGGGACCTCCCTGAGCCTCAATTTCTAGATCTGTCAAAGGTAGAGGTGGCACCTGAGTTAGTTCATGAAAAAGTCCATGAAAAGGGCTTCCCCAGGGTCTGGGGAGATAGCGCAGTCGGTAGAATGCTTGCCTTGTAAGCACAAGGCCCTGGGTTCGATCCCCAGCACCCCCCTCCCCCCAAAAAAAAGAAAAAGAAAAGGGCTTCCCCAAAGGCACTGAGGCTTAGTGGTCAGAGGAGCTGACTCCACCCTGATGCTGCCCCCATGAGCAACGTGGCTTGGATGAAGTGATGACCCCTCTAACGGCCTCTTCCTCAACTGCATCTTGAGGCTGGTACACATGAACCCCACTCACCATGGTTCGACATAACAAAATTTTTTTGGTACTGGGGATTGAACCCAGGGTGCTCTGCCACTGAGCTACACCCCAGCTCTTTTTATTTCAGGACAGGGTCTCGCTAAGTTGCTGAGGCCGGTCTTGAACTTGAGATCCTCCTGCTTCAGCCTACGAAGTAGCTGCAATTACAGGAGTGCACCACCAGGGGGCACCTGGCAACATAAAATTTTTGGACTTTACAAGGGTACAAAAGCCATATGCGTTCAGTAGAAACTTCTTCCATCTTTGAATTTTGATTCCTCTCCCCCAGTAGACTTGAGGTAATTGAGTTTCTTCTCTCCAGGTCTCATTTTCCCCAGTTGCAATACAAGGACCCATGATGGGCATTATTTCCGGGACCACCACTTCCTAACTGTCCTTCATCCACCAAGTTGAGCTGGAGAGACAGCAGGGAAAGACTCTCAGGGAGAGTGAGGAAACCCACCACCAAGAAGTGGGGATTGAATACCCTTATTTTGAAGAAAAAAACAGGTTCAGAGAGAGGAGGCCACTTGTCTGAGGACACACAGCAGTTTGATCCTCCAGAGGCGAGTCTAGGCCACCTTCTCTCTTTCTTGGTGATGGGAGTATTTCCTGGGTCTCACAGACTCACCTAAGAGGGAGCTCACAGAATCTTCTTTCTGACCAGGTCACCAGGTTCCAAGTTTCCCTCAGGCCTCTTCTGAGGAGGTCCCCAAGTGTGACTATAGCGACCCCTGGTGGCCAATCTCCAGATCTCAGCAGCCCCACCCAGATCAACCAAGGGCAGGCAGATGTGTGGGATTGAGGGGGGTACCTTCTGCATGTGGTGTGCTGAGAGCAAGTAGGGCGCTCTGACCTCACTGAGGACCTCAGGGTGCTGTGATCTGTGGTCCTGGGTTTGAGTCCCAGATCCACCCACGCTATAGCCCTCTGTGGAGAAATGGCATGTAGGTAAGTTTGGAAAAGTCACCAACACTCTAAAACAATCCTGCCACCCCTAGAAAGTTCATACTAAGGCATACTTGGTTCATACCAGGCCTCGCTTTCTTCATCTGTAAAATGGAGATAAAATGTCGTCCTTGCATCTGTATGATTTTGGCTAATAGAAAATCCTGATTCGACTGGTTCAAGTGAGAAAGAAAATGTATTCTCTCAAGTAATCATAAGAAAATTTAAGGCTAGGCGGCCAAAGATCACTTAATTCCGCAGCTCAGTGATGTCATCAAGGGCCCAAGTTCTTATTCTTCCATTCTACCGATCCTCTTCATGCTCACAACATAACAGCTGCAGTTCCAGGCATTGCATCCAGAACTGACCATTTTCAGCATAAAAGACAGTCTCTCCCTTTATTCATCTTACTTTCCCAGAATTTCCCCTCTCCCCGTAGACTTGACCTCTTGTCTCATGGATCAGAACTGGGTCATGTGGCTGTTCCTGTACTAATACGTAGTAAGGGAAATAGAGTCACGGGGCAGCCCGTAATTGTGCAAAGCACAGTGGGAAACTGAGCAAAATCAGGTGTTGTGCTAGGTGCAGCTCCTTGGGTGGCTGAGGCAGGACTTGACTTTGAGACCAGCCTGAGCAACAGAGTGAAACCCTGCCTCAAAGATAATAAGAAGAGGGCTGGGGAGGTAGCTCAGCTGGTAGAGTGCTTGCCTCTCAAGCACAAGGCCCTGAGTTCGATCCCTAGTACCACAAAAAAATAAAAAAATAAATAATAATAACAATAAGAAGAAGAAGAAGGAAAGAATCAGGTTTGTATATAAAGAAGAGGAAGCAACAATCCCATCCAGAAGCTTCTGCACATGGTTCCTCAGCCATTAATACCAACACCAATCACAGCACCCAACATGGGGTAGGTGCCTGATCTGGGCTCATCTGCTTCCTCCTTTTAGATGTCCTGTGAGAACGCAAAACCTCCAAGCTGGGCCCTCTTCATCCAGCCTCCACTCCCCAATCCTGGGGGACACGTCTGCCCTGCCCACATCTCTTCCACCCCCTCCTCCGCTCCATCACACCCTCATTTGTGTTTCTGTCTCAAACACCTGGGATGAACAAAGATCTCTCCATGGTCTCCAGTGATTAGGGATTCCTAAAAAGCAAAGGCAGAAAGCACTTGGTTCACACATAAAAGCTTTTGCTAGGGAGCCAAACATTAATAACAGCATGAATGTTTTCTCACCTATGATACAGAACAGAGGGATCTGCATACACCAGGAATCTGGGCGAGGTGTGGAGACTGAGTGCCCACCGCCACATTATCACATTCGGGAATGTCAGAAGCATGCAAAGAGATGAACAGTGTGGCTGAATATGGCTTTTGATTAAATAAAATCCCCAGCATTCATCTAAAATAATCATAACAGCTGATAATAACAGGGCATGCAGTGATGAATTCTTCACAGGCAGAAGAGGTAACTGTTCAATGAAGACCTGAGAGTTTCGGAGACTGTCTCTTCGGATGGGATTCCTTTGTTTTTGACTCTGGTACCACTAATTATTTCCCAGTAGTGCTTTAAACTCAGGAGGGAAAAAATCCTCCTGTCAAATATGACATACAAGTGCTTTATCATTGTTAAATACACATACATGCACATAATAAGAAACCCTTGTTGGAATGCAGTTAGGGCATGTTCAAAGGGAAAGGGCACTAAAGACAAGCTGGCAGGCTGGAGGACTGTAAAGGTGGCAGGTGACAGCCAGGGTCTTTGCTGCAGAAGTGACTGGGCCATCACCTGTCACCCATCACCTCTCTGGCATGGGATCCCAGGGCAGAATGCCTGGGCTTAAATCCTGCCAGTATCACTTACCAGTAGACAAAAGAGTTTTCACTTCTCTGAGCTCTTATTTTCTCATCTATAATAGAGAATGTAGTAGACTTTTTTTTTTTTTTTTTTTTTTTTTTTTTGGCTTATCTGGGTTCTATTTTCTTTTTCTTCTAGGGTCAGTGTCCATTACCTATTGATGTGTGCCCTTTTTTAAAAAAATCACAAAAAACTCAGTGGTATTAAAACTAAAAAGTATTAATTTCTTTAGTATCTACAGGGTTCTTTTGATCCCAGCTGGATGTACCTGGGGCATGTGGCTCTGTCCCATGAATCTCTGGCAGGGGGAGGCACAGATATGTCTGCTAACATCCTATTAGTCACACAGGTCACATGATCAAGCTCAGGCATGGGAGATTATGCTGTGACCCCAGCATAAGAGGGAAGCACAAAGTTGGAAATTTTGGGGGCATGAATGAAAAGAGGAATGGGGATTGGGGCTACTGATGCTGTCTAGCACAGGTAGCAACATTTCAACTTTCCTTAAGGAGAACTGACCTGCTCCATTCTGTACCTGTAGTCCAGGGAAAGTCAATTCCACCCTTAAGAGGTGGCCAAATATCTCAGGTCTGACCAATCAAACAGCATTCTGCTTCCCAGGAAACAGTGATTGGTTCAGAAATAGATGCATTGGCTAGGGAAGTGGCTCAGTGGTAGATTGCCTACTTGGCAAGTGCCCTTGAGACCCTGAGTTCAATCCTCAGTGCATGTGCGTACACACACACACACACACATACACACACAGGACACCAGCTGGTCCTGTAAGTGGAACAGAACAAAGATGACACAAAGGAAGAGATAGACACAGGAGAGAAATTAGTCCTGATGACCTCGTTCAAGCCCCTGGATCCAGCCATGCCTGAAGCTAGACATGCCTGGACTTTCTCATTAACGAGAACCAATTTGTATTCAGATGTCTTGTCAAATGCAACCCTGAAAACTATGACTAATGCCTGTGGGCAGGGACAGGAATGTATTAAGAGTTCCAACTTTATAGTATCACTCTGTGGCTTAAATGAGGTTATATATGTAGAAGTAGTAAGTTCAAGCCTGAGACACCTGAGGAGTTCAAATAGTGCAAGTGGAGTTTTATCAGTTATTAGAAGACACAGGAGAGAGCTCTTGCAGAGTGAGCAATTGAGAAGGGGAAGATGGTGAGAAGTCATGGAGGAGGAGAGGAATCCACAACTGGATTCAAATCTGCACTCACCAGGTAGCCGTGTGACCCTAAATGGGTCACTATTCCTCTCTGTGCCTTATTCAGAAAGGGAATGAATCCTCTTACTCCCTACCTCCCAGGATTATTCAAAAGACTGAGATCATGTGGTCAAAGGAATGACAGATGTTCTTCAATTGACATCCTGATAAACCCATCATTAAGTGAAAAATGCCCCAAGTGGAAATGCATTTCATACACCTAACCTGCCAGACATCATGACTTAGCAACACCACACTGTAAACTGGATTGTTTCTCCTCTGATCACGAGCCTGACTGGGAACCATGGCTTACTGCAAGAGAGTAGCATACCACCTATCACTAGCCCGAAGAAAGGTCCAAATTCAAAATTCAAAGTCTGATTCTCATGTGGACTGTTTTACACCATTGCAAACTCAGAAAATTGTAAGTCAAACCACCATAAGTCAGGGACCTGCCTCACATTCAAACCCTGCCTGCTCCACTTTAAGTTGCGTGGACCTGTGTGGTGTCTGCAATGTCTCAGCCTTAGAGGGACACCTCAGCCTAGCAGGCTTTGATTGACAGAGTCAGGCCCACAACAGGCACCCCTTCAACACCTGCCTGAGGAGTGGAGAAGGAACCAAGGTGCCTTAGCTTGGGGCAGGCCATGAGATCTTAATGATGTTGCTTTTCCATAACCTTCGTAGGTGATGAGTCCCCGTCTCAGGAGCTATGTGAGTAAAGGTTTGGAAAATTGGTGGCAAAAGAAAAGTAAGCATGGATGAAGTTTGGGGTGGATCAATGATGATCCCCAAATGTCAGTCATTTCCATCACATGGTCATCATTTTCCCCACGAATTCTAATTTGTTGAATGTGGTTCCTTAAATCGTCTAGGTTTTAATTCGTACACGAATTTATTGTAAACTTCACTGGAGGGCACTACTTAATCTAGAAAAACAATATTGCTTCCCTCAAACAGGTCTTAATACTCTAAAAGGAAAATGAAATTGAAATCTGTGTTCTTCCAGAAGTTCAGAGCCAAAGTATTTGTCACTATTTAAGACAGATTGTTTGAAGAAAAAATTAAAAGAAAAAAACAACCAGAAGCACCAAACTGAGACCTTGACATAATCGGGAGACAAGGATAATTGAAAAAAAAATAGGTTTTTAAAATGCAATTTGAGGAACAATGTGTCACTGAAAATATTTTGGCATACAACCAGTACATGTTCATGTTGGGACATATTAAGTCCAGTATGATTTTTTAATCAGGTTCTGGGTCAATCACCAGCACTACGGAAAAAAAAAAAAAATTACTGGAAACAGAAAATCTCAGACTTGAAAACTTTTAAATTCTCTCGAACAGCTACTGAGTCATAGACAATCCACGCTCAAATCATCAAAAATTTTTTAAAAAATTTTGGGGGCTGGGGAGATAGCTCAGTTGGTAGAGTGCTTGCCTTGTAAGCGCAAGGCCCTGGGTTCGATCCCCAGCACCCCAAAAAATAAATAAATAAATAAAAATTTTGAAAAAGTTAATACATGGCTAAAAGTGTTTTCATAGGAAAATTCATAGCCAAAATTATTTCACTGTAAAAATATAAATTATGTACTTAACTCAAGAAGTTACTGAATCTCTGAATTGGAAGGGTTTCTGACTTTGTGGGGTAGGCCCAGGCCATGGCCCCTAAAAAAGTCATCTGTTCATGGCCCCACAATGAGCCACAGACATTCTTGGTGACAGTGAGGGCAGACTGGTTGCCTACATAATCTGAATTCCCCCATTTTCCTTTACCACAGAGCTCAGACCTGGCCAGGGTCACTTCCTCCATGTTGCCATTGCTTCTTTAGACCAATTGCTACTTCCTGTCTGGCAATTGACTGAAGCATGAAACACGTGACACAATTCTGGTCGACAACAGAAGAGGGGAGACAAACTGAGGAACTTAAGGGGAAAGTTTCCTTCTATATAAAAAGAGATACAGGAAGAACCATATGCCCTTCTTCCTGGGGATATAGTTGGATCTGGATGTGATGTCTGGATCTGGGGCACCATCTTGTGCCCCCGAGGAAAGCCAGTGTGAGGAAAATCTAGCACACCCAGGCAGATTTTGTTGCCTAGGACAGTGCCTGGGACACAGTTGGAATCCAATACATAAATGCTGCACGGACACGTGAGTGGTGGAACTGGGTCCCTAATGAATCGAGAGTCCCAGAATTCACCAGTCCTAATGCCACCCCTCACTTGGGACATCCTACTATCTGAGATGATAAATACTCTTTTTTTTCTTTCAGTTGGTGTGAGTCTTCTGTTACTTGCTGCCAATCATAAAACTAATAATCACATAAGTAGCATGAACTTTGCAGTCACAATCTTTCTTCTTTGAAAAGTCCGGGAGTCACTTGGTCTTCCCAAATGTCATGCCTATTTTAGAGATGAGGATCCACAGGCGAGGCTGGAATCCCACTCTTGACCCCAAACGCAGAGCTTTCTCCCACCTGCCTGTTTTCCCCTTCACCGCCCCCACCTCAAGGGCACCCCAGGCAAAATGGGCCCCATCCCTCATCTCTAGTATCCACCCTCGAGGAAGGACCCAGGCAGCCACCGGGTCTTCTGACCATCCCAGGGCAAGAGCCCAACACCAACAACCCAGGTAGAGAGCGCGCCCCCTTCAGCCAGGGCTGAGGAAAAGGGGAACCTTAAGTTCTCCTCTCTGTCCCACACCTGCCGCCCTCCAGGGATTCAGAGCCCCAGGGTCTCTATCTGGATCCTTCCTGAAGCCCAACGTGAGTGAGAAACGCTTGTCTGTCCCCTCCAGAGTCATCTGCCCCTCCTGCCATTCTGGTTGGGGCTCCCTGTGGTTCTGGGGAGGACCAGCCAGGGTGGGCATCGCTTTCCACTGGCCCCTGGGATGGGCTCAGGTGTAGCAGGTGACCCAAGTCCATCCAGTGGGAATGGTTCTTGGCACCCTGTCAAGGGACGCTAGATGGGGCGCTCCCAGTTGGCTGCTGAAGCAGAAGATGGAGAATCGTGCACTGGAGAAGCTGGCTGTCCACATACCCCGAGGACAGCCCTGGCAGGCCACGTGCCCCGGGGGGAGACAGAGAGCTGGGACCTTGGCAGGGTGGGCGAGAGCCCCACCCTGCACCCTGGCTTCCTCCTCTTGATACTCACGGCCATGGATTCTCTCCCGCCACCCACCCTCATCCCTCTGACAGATGAGGATGCAAGGACCCAGGGAGGCAAAGAGACACCATCCAAGTCCCCAAACACAACCACCACGGCCGAGGTCTGGGCAGAGGGTGCAGGTCCAGCTCTGTGAGCCCCACGCTGCTTCCCGGGCGGCTGCCCGTGGCCTTGGACTCCTCGGAGCCCCGGCTCTGCTTGACCGGCGCCTGGGAGAAGACGGGTGGAAGACCCCAGCCCGAGCCAGGACCCGGGAGCTGCGGAGGCCGCAGCGGAGGTCGCTGCTGCAGACCGTTCAGGGCGGGTGTTTGTGGGGCTCCGTCCCCTCCAGCATGTCTCCCTCTCCTCTGAGCAGACCTGCTCTCTCCGGTTGCGTTTGGAATGTGACTCTTCCCCTGAAGCCGGGGTGTCCCGGGCTGGGTCCCCGGCGCCGCAGGGTGCAGAGGCGGGGCCTGGGGCTGCTTCGGTCACACTCTGACCTCATCCGCTGATGGCGCCACAGCCGCCTGGGCCGCGGGAGGTGGGGCCGCCCCCAGGCTCCGTCCCCTCCCCCTCTGTCCCCTCGCTGACCAGGCCACCTGCGCTCCCCGACCCACCACGTGCTCCCCACAGGCCCAAAGCCGGGGAGCCACGCGTGTGGCCGTGGACCGAAACCACAGGCCACAGAACCCTCTCCTCCTCCAGACGGAGGTTCTCGGGGACCTTGTCGCAGTGACGGAAAACCGACCACAGCCTCCACCGCAGGACTCCCCTTCCCCTGCCCTGCGTCCCTCCCGTCCCAACAGCCTCGCCCGTCTCTCTGGCCACGACCACCACCATCACAACCTCGGCCTTCCAGCCCCAGACCACCGACACCTAAGGCCACCTGGGGGTTCTCATGCCCTGGTTCTCACCTGACCCCTCTCCCGCCTCCCGTAGTGTCACCCCCAGGCTTGTCACTGTCACCCCACCCCCACCACTGGCCCCGCCGTCTCCACCGCCAGTGGATGAACATTTATTGAGCACCACAAATCCCAGACACCGTAGGACACACAGAGGGTGCGGCCCCACCCCAGGAGCGGCCCCCGGATGCCACCGAGCTGCGGAGTGTGCTGGTGTGTGGAGGGTGGGGCTGGCGGCGGGCTGGCAGGGCACCTGGAGTGGAGGCTGAGGCCTCTGCAGGGTTCCAGCTGCGGCACAGGAGGGGGTCACACCGCTGTCCTGGGAGGGGAGCAATAAATAATGGGGAGGCAGAGCAGGCCTGGCCCCCGGGTGGAGAGCCCGGTGGGCTTATGTGACTCCATGGGAGTGAGACCCGGCCAGGAGCCTTCCCCAGGGGGAGCCAGGGGCAGGAGCCTGGGGACCAGAGGGTCCTGGGGCCGCCCGTCTCCATCAGCCCTCTCCTCTGGGGTCACGGGAGGGCGTGGGGACACCTGGGAGAAGCTGCTGGAATGCAGGTGGACGAGACAGGGCAGGTGAAGGGGTGGGACGGACTGCAGGCTGGAGACCCCGCCCCACCCTCGGTCCCTAGAGGGGAGCGTCATCCGTCCTCCACTTGGGGGGGTAACTCTGCCGGTGGCCGTCACAGCTGGGGTTCCCCAGGTTGTCCAGGGGCACCACCACCTCGTCCGGGCTCGAGTTCTTGTTCAGCTCCACCACGCGGGGCACCACCGAGGACCAGCGATCTGGGCGGTAAGCAGAGCCGGGAGTGGGTGAGACCTACCGTGAACTGGGCACTCACAGTCTGAGGTGGGATGTCGTGATGCCCATTTTATGGAGTGGAAACTGAGGCTCAGAGAGGTCAAGGCTCTGGCCAAGGGTTGCACAGGAGTGCAAAGAGGAACCAAGACCCACCACATCCAGGTCAGAACCCTGAGTGCCCAACTCCAGGCTTAGTGGAAAACAAGTGCAGGGAGGGCCAGGACGAAGTGGGTCCCCAAAGATGGGGACCCACTGCCGACTGTCCCACCGCCCCATCCTAGAGACATGATTCCGGGGACGGGGACAGGTGGCTCTGACACACAGGTGACAAGCCCAGGCAGGTCCCTGCGCTCCCCAGTGCCTCGCTCACCCCTCCGGAGGCGGCCCACGGTGTGGGAGAAGCCGTAGTACTGGTAGGTCTCGCTCTTGCCCGGATCCTCGTTGATGATGCCCAAGTTCTGGTTCCAGTGAGACCAGTTCACCTCGTCCACCCTGGCGGGCCGAGAGGTGGGTTGGGGCAGCCCCTGCCGGTGCCCCAGCACACCCTCCTGTTTTTCCTGTTATGGCAAAAGACTTCCAGACCTGGTTCTAAACCATTTTAAGCACACAGTTCAGTACATTCCCCATGCTGTGGGACCATCAGTCCTCTCGGTTCCAGAACCTTCCCAGTGCCCTAAATGGAAGCTCTCTGCCCATTTAGCAGTAACTCCCTGTGACCCCTCCCCTAGCCCCTGGCGACCTCTAATCTGCTTTCTGTCCTATGGGTTTGTCTCTGCTGGATGCTTCATACAAGTGTAATCATACAACCTGTGGCCTTTGGCGTCTAATTTCCTTACTCAGCATTATGTTTTTAAGGTTCATTCATATTATAGCAGGTGTTAGAACTTCATTCCTTTTGAAGGCCAAATAATATTCTAGCGAATGGACGTACCACCTTTTATTCATCCACTCATTCATTGATAGACATGCTGCTTGATATTTTCACCTCTTTTTGGGAAATCCTGGTAAAGTCAGGTTACAAGCTCTTGGGTCAAATTAACCCAATATAATTTTTTTTTGATTTTTAACATCATTTTAAAAATTATTTTTCATACAATCTTTTTTTTTTTTGAGCAATTGCTACATGTCAGAACTTAGCAAAGAAGATGCATTTCTGGTTCCTGTTTTACAGATGAAGAACTCGAGGCTGGTTGAACAGCTTCTGAAAGGTCACAAAGCTGGTAAGTTACAGGGTCAGGATTCGAACTTGGGATTCAGCCTCAGTGGAACTGAGCAGCTGGCTTGAGAGGTTGATAATAGCAACTGGCTATTGTGCCCATTTCACAGATGAGGAAACTGACTTTGATGCCAATGTCACCCTTATATTCTCTGCTGTCGATCACCAAGGAATGAATCGCTTTAAAAGCCAACACCCTCCACGGCCCCGTAAGAAGCAGGCGTCCTCCGCACGCAAGCTGGGTGAGGTCCCGAGCCTCGTCCTCCCAGGCCCGGCTCTCCCGCCCATGCCCTCACCTGAAGCACCACCTGCGGTCTGGAGTACCGTCGGAGCTCTTGCCCACGGTCACCATCTCCCCGGAGCGGAAGGCCTTCCTCAGGAACACGGGGAAGGAGCGTTCGATGTCCAGGATGGTGGTGGCCCACTGCAGAGAGGGAGGCCGGGCGCCGGGTAGGGAGCCTCCCAGCCACACCCGGGGCCCTAATGGCAGCAAAGGGGGTGACGGGCCAGGGTGGGCAGAGGACCAAGCTTCCCAGCTCCTGCTGCCCCTAGGAAGGGACTTCATGAACTCAGATCCCTAAGGTGGCTGGCAGGAAACCCAAGCGCGGGCACAGAAGGACCCCAGCCCAGGGCCTGTGGCTCATGCTCGGCAGAGGGAGGGCTAGGAACTGGGGACACCCGACAGCCAATGCCCCAGGCAAGGGGGCAGCTGCCACCCACCAGACCGCCGGCTGCCAGGCAGGAAGGCGGCCCCAGCCCCTCAGGGCTCCCCGCATTTCACCGACAGGGATGGGCGGCCAGAAATCTTGATTTTTTTATTTTTATTTTTATATATGGAGTCTCTCTAATTTTTAAATTTTGCATTCAAACTTTTTAATTATGGAAAAAATGCATCCTTGGTGGTCGGGTCCACTTCACATCTTGTGAGTTGCACTTAGCAGGGAAACTGAGGCCCAGGCAGGTAATGGTTTGGGTTAGAGTTACCAGGGGGTCCAGTCAGTTACCCTCACATTCAGACCCAGGAGGACCACCTTGGTTTTTGCTTTTCTTTTAGTTTTTTGGCACTAGGGATTGAAGCCAGGGGCACTTTACCATTGAGTCCCATCCCCGGCCCCTTTTATTGTTTTATTTATTTTTAAATTTTGAGGCAGGGTCTCCCTAAGTTGGTGAGGCTGGCCTCGAACTTGTGATCCTCCTGCCTCAGCCTCCTGAGCCACTGGAATCACAGCGTGTCACCGCACCCGGCTGACCTTGGTTTTTTGTTTGTTTGTTTGACTACACGGCTTCCTTGAAGCCCTGAGTCAAGGTGAACGTGGGTGCTGTGGTCCTGGGACTTTGGGCTTTTTGTGAACACCCGGGGTTATGAACCGCACCTGGCCAGAGAGGATTCTGCTTCCTAGGATTGCAAAGAAAGTGAAGGCAGCAGCTTGCTAGGGCCTGAGAACTACAGCTGAGTAGGTAAAAGTCCCCCACCCCGGGGACACTGATGCTTCCCTGAGCTGGTAGGACACGGAAGCTGCTCCGGGCTCAGCGTGGAATCCCTGCTAAACGTGGATGTTCTCCAGGTTTTGGTATGTCCCCCCAAAGTTCATGTATTGGAAACCGAATCCCCAAATTCATATGTTGATGATATTTGGAGGCGAGGCCTTGGGGAGATGATTAGGGTGAGGTGAGTTCGTGAGGTGGGCCCACCGGCATCAGTGGCTCTTTAAGCTTGCGGGCTTGCTCTGTCTCCCCACATGATGCCCTCTGCCATATCATGACCCGGCAGGAAGGCCCCCACCAGGCACAGTACCATGCTCTTGGACTTCCCAGCCTCCAGAGCTGTGAGCCAAATTCACTTCTATTCTTTATAAATTACCCAGCCTCAGGTATTTTGCTATAGCAACAGAAAAGGGACTAAAAGAGTCTGAGACTTTCCTGTGCCAACAGAGTTCACTCAGTCATGCTGGAGGGAACCAATTGGGTCCTGAGGGCCACACTCTGTAAATTTCCAACCACTGCTGGTGGTCAGGCAAGAAGCTCCCTTAAAATTCACAAGGTGGCCAGGCGCAGTGGCTCAGGAGGCTGAGGCAGGAGGATCTCGAGTTCAAAGCCAGCCTCAGCAAAAGCGAGGCACTCAGCAACTGAGGGTGACCTTGTCTCTAAATAAAATACAAAATAGGGCTGGGGAGGTGGCTCAGTGGTGGAGGGCCCCTGAGTTCCATTCCCGGTACCCACCCCCCGCCCAAAAAAATTCTCTAGGTGGCTGTGGGAAGTAGGCAGCAGCCTTTGGTACCGTTTTACAGGCAGTGAAGTGGAGGCAGAAGGAGACTCCCAGGCCCTCCAGAGTGGAAGCTGGGAAGGACCAGGGTGGCCGGGCGCGGGGCTGGGGCTCCCGGGGCCTCACCTGCAGCTTCCAGATGTGCTTGCTCTCCTTGGAGACCTGGCCCACCGTCTCCCCCATGAGAGCGATGAGCATGTTCAGCAGCAGCACAAAGGTCAGGATGATGTAGGTGACCAGCAGGACGATGAAGACCACGGGGTACTTGGTGCTGCTCAGCATCTCCAGGTCGCCCATGCCGATGGTCAGCTTGAAGAGGTCCAGGAGGAAGGTGCTGAAGGTCTGGCTGTCCCGGCACGAGGGGTACGTGGGCACCGTGCAGTTGGTCTGGTCCTCGTCACACACCTTCATGTTGGCGCACGGGTTCAGGAGGGAGACCAGGGCTGCAGAGGGCAGGTGGCCTCTGCTGAGCAGGAGGCGCCTCGCCACCGGACAGAGGGGAACCGAGGCCGGGGGAAGGGAGAGCGCTGGCCCCGCGTCACCCGGCAGGTGACGGGACCTGCCGGGCCCCCAAAGCCGCGGTCCTTTCCACAGACGTGCTGAGGAGGAAGGTGCTTTCGGGATCTAGGATCAGCTTCTTAACCAGGGGAGCTAAGATCAGTTTCCACTCGGGGGGACATCTGGTGATATCTAGAGACACGGTTGGTTGCTACAACGGGGACAGGGGGTGCTCCTGGCATCTAGCGGGCAGGGGCCAGAGATGCTCTTGTGCATCCATAGTGCAGAGGACAGCTCCTCACGACAGCAAGTCTCTGGCCCCAAATGTCAACAGCGTCTGACCCAAGCAACACCAACGCAGCCTATCACTCATTTGGTCCCAGATTTACTCCTGTTTCCCCTCTGCTCCAACCCAGAGAAGAAGGGTCAAGCTGAAACCCAGTACAGGTCCAGAGTCTCCCAGAAGCCGGGCTTCAGAATCCCTCTCGACACAGTCCAGCAGCCACAACGTAGCCCTAAAGCAGCCAGGGCAGGGGGTATGAGGAGGCTTGGCCCTTTCAATCCAAGGCACATAGAATGTCACATTGCCTTTGAGCTGGGATTATAGTCACCAGGTTTCAGTTCACATGCTAGTGTTATTTGATTGCATAGTGGACAGTGGAACACCGTGTTGAGAAGGATTCTGAGACCCGGTCTAGATACATCAGAACAATGATTCTGCGATCCATTAGCTATGTCTGCCATGGGCACAATAATGGGAAACAGTAGTACAGTGCCTTGTTTATGTTATGTCAGCCTCAGGCCTGGGATCTAGTGACCCCAGGCAGAAGCAGCCCTGGGACCAAGCTGATCACTAATTTGCTACTTTAGCCCCCAGGCTTCTGCCTCAGTTTCTATAAATAGGACTTCAATAGGGTTGGACATCTGACCTGAACCCTTACCTTCTGCTGAACCTTGACACAGTCTATTTCTCCCCAGCTCCACTTCTGGGAGGCGGAAGCTGGATTCCGTCCTGATCTCCCCAGCCAAGGCTATACAGCTGTGCTTTCTCAAAATAATCCACACAGAGCTTTGGGACCCTCTGGGTTAAAGTGTCTCCACCATCTGATTCCTGCTGCCTGGCTGGTCCCCCAGTGAAGCTGCTCAGAATTTAATGTGTCCTGTCCAGCCCAAGTTGGTCACTCCCCTTTGGATGTGAGGCATGGACGGCAGATCACCCACTTCTTGGGGATGAGTCCAATGATATGGTCGGCTTCCCCATCCTTGGCCCTTCCCGCACAGCCTATGCCAGGGAAGTCCCAGCGCGCCTCAGCTCGGCATCACATCACCGAGAGGTACGCTGAAGGAAGCCGATGCTGGGCCTCTATCCACGTCCCCTCAGTGTGACCTTACAGCTCCCCCTCAACAACTGGAGTCTAGCCAGGTGCAGGGGCTAAGATCAGTCTGTAATCCCTACAACTTGGGAGGCTGAGATGGGAGGATCACAAGTTTGAGGCCAGCCTCAACCACTTAGCAAGACCCTGTTTCCAAATAAAAAATTTTAAAAGGGCAGGGGATGCCGCTCTGTGGTAAAGGTCCTCTGGGTTCCCGGCACTGGGGGAAAAAAAAAAAAAGTGGAGTCTATTTCTCTACCTCCTGACTCAGAGCTGACCTTGGACTTGCTTAGCAGAGTGAGGCAGGGAGGCCGAGCCAGGCATTGACCTTGAAACTTCTCCTCACCTCCTTGGACCTTGAGACCACCCCATAAACAAGCCCACCCTGGCAGGAGGATGAGTGACCATGTGGAAGAGAAACAGGTCCTGTAACCAAGGTCACCCTGGCTAAGCCAGTAGATGACCACAGACACAGGGGCCTGCCGAGATCAGCCGATCCACCCCTGGTCGGCACGGCCACCCAGCTGACCCACAGACTTTGGGGTCACTGCAAATGGCTGTCATTTTAAGTCACTTCGTTTCATGTGGCTCCCTTTGCTACACCAGCTTAATCACGTGCTAACTTTTGAGGTTGGGCAACTTATCTAACCTTTCTGAGCCTCAGTTTCCTTATCTGGGAAAGGGGAGAATAAAGGCAGCTGTCTTGCAGGCTCATCAGGAGGACGGGACCCGCCCGGTCAGCGCACAGCGAGACTCCACCAGCCCGCGAGGCCCTGGCCACCCCTCCCCCAGGGCTCCCCACGCTCACCTGAAGCATAGCCGATCATGAAGAGCAGGTAGACCAGCAGGAAGCGGAACAGGTCTTTGAAGAGGATCTAAAGCCCCCAGTGGATCACACGGAGGCAAAGAGGAGACAACGGTCTCTTGCTTTCTCCGTCCTCCCCACAAGGAGACTTGTCCGTCTCCCAGGCCCAGACCCGTCCCTGCTGCCCCCACAGTGCCACAGCCTCAGGTCAGCAGGCACCTAAGACCCGCATGTGATTTGTCAGACTCCCTCCAGGGACAGCTAAGCCCAGAGGACCCTCCGCCCCGTACCTTCTGGATCATGATGCTGTAGGTCCCCGTGAGCTTCAGCCCGCGGGTGAAGTACAGGGCGTTCATCCAGCCCAGGACCAGCGCAAAGACCATCACAGCCAGGTAGGCCTCAACCCCCGCCAGGTAGAGGGCCGCGGACACAATCACCAGCACCGAGTAGATGAAGCTACAGGGCAGCAGGGGCCATGGGGGGGCCAGAGGGAGAGGCGACAGTGAGGCCCTGGAAGGGGAGACATGTCCCCAAGCCCTCCCGTGCACCAGAATATCCCAATGTCATCTAGACCCTCAAAAGACACGCGGAATGAATTAGCTGGGTTCCCCAGTGTTGAGTGCTCTGCTAACAGAATGTTAATTAGTTAGCAATCAATGTACATGTAATGTCCCCGAGGCCCTAAGAGATTCCAAAGTGATGCCCTTTGGAATCGCTAGAGAAAGATTTAATGGTGTTCACTGGAGAGTTTGTGGCCGAGTGCCTCTCACTGTCTCGCAGCTTTATGGGGAAGGGAAAAGAGGTAGCAAATCCTGTGCCCAATGCAGGCATCACTAATCAATCACAGCTCTCTTTCCCACTAAACACAGCTTCAAAATCCTTGGCGGACCGGCACTCCAGGCAGACATTAGCAATCCATCACTGGCAAAAAAAGGTTAAAATTATTTCTATAATTTTGGTAAATATGGGAACTCCTTAGCAACCAGGATATTTCTTTAACCAGAAGACTCTACTGCCTGACACTGGCCTTGTCCTGAATTTGGATTTGTGCTGCCCGGTTGAACGAATTCACTCGTCATCCCCCACTCTGGATGGCCTGACGGAGCAACCCCACCATCCCCACCCAGAAGCAGCTGTCCAGGGAACGCGACTCACTACAGCAGCTGGAAGGAGCCATCGATGAAGAGAGAATTCACGCCAGGGCATTTCTTCATGAACAAGTCTTTGATCTGAAGGAGGGAAGGAAGGGAACCAGTGACGGGTGGAGCCAGGAAGAAGGTAGAGGGCAGGAGAGAGGAAGGGACAGAGGAGAGGGAGGCAGAGCACGGGACAGAGAAGGGACCTGGGCTCTTGGCTGCAGAAGAGAACACAGGATTGGAGCAGGAGGAGGAGGCCGGGCGGCTGGTGGCTCGGGGGCCAAGCACTCACGTTGGTGAAGAAGAACAGGACCCCCGTGAAGAGCGTGACGATCTCCCCTGCCAGTCTCAGGTAGTCCACGGTGGTGCGGTAAGGGTAGGGCGGCTGCGGAGCGGGGCGCAGGGTCCTCACCCGCCCCTCATCCGCGTCCCGCGCCACCTCCTCCCTCGGTTTCTTCCTCCTGGCCTCCCAGCTCAGAGCCACCTGGGGGTAGGGGCACTTCCTCCACCTGTTCCCAAGCCCTCTGCGATCCCGTCCTGGGCCGCCCTCCCCGCGCCCTCCCCGCGCCCTCCCGGCGCCCCCGAGCACTCACGGTGCCCTCTAGTGGCTGGTAGTAGGCAGTGAGCGTGAAGATGACCATGGCGCACAGGTAGGAGACCACGTTGATGTAGAAGGAGACGGCCCCGAACTTGCGCCACTTGTCCCGCAGCAGTTCATTGATGGGTTCCACGGCCAGCATCTCGTGGCGGTTCTGTGAGAGGCAAGAAGGTCGCGGTCATCTTCTGATGCTGGGCGTCCACACGGGTGACCTCCAGGGCGCCTTCCTCCACCTCTGCCCCAGAGCACTTCTCCGCCCCGCCTGTTCTTAGCTCTGCCCAGGATTTTCTCTGCACAAACTCCTGGGCTGAGCATTCAGGGCTCTGCCCAGTCGTGCCTCAACTTACCCCTTCCACCCCATTCTAGTACCATAGAACCAGAGCTGAAAAGCTCCTTAAAGAACATCTGGTGGGGGCTGGGGAGATAGCTCAGTTGGTAGAGTGCTTGCCTTGTAAGCACAAGGCCCTGGGTTCAATCCCCAGCACCAAAATGCGGCAGGAGGATTGCAAATTCGAGCCAGCCAGCCGCAGCAAAACTTTAGCCCTAAGCTAGTTACCAAGACCCTGTCTCAAAATAAAGAAGAAAAAAGAACTGAGGATGTGGCTCAGCAGTAGAGTGGCCCTGGGTTCAACCCCCAGTACCAAAAATATATATATATATATATATATATATATATGAACACTATCTTCAAATTCCAATCTGTGAATAGCATTGAGTCACTGGCAGCAAAAATCACCTCTGCAGCTTGTTAAAAATAAGAATAAGGGACTGGGGAGATAGCTCAGTTGGTGGAGTGCTTGCCTTGCAAGCACAAGGCCCTGGGTTCAATCCCCAGCACTGGGGGAAAAAAAAAAAAAAAAAAAGAATAAAAATTCCTGGGCTCCATCCTCAGAAATTCTGATTCAGGGAGCAGGACTGGGAAATTTAGCTCAACGATGCTAAATGATGGACTCATCACAATACTCCAGTTCTGAGCCCAGAACAGACATCAATAGTTGATCCCTGCACAACAGTGCTCTATGCACTTGCCTGGTAGACACGACCAATCAATCAGTTTTCTAAACCTGCAA
This sequence comes from Sciurus carolinensis, assembly GCF_902686445.1. Taxonomy (NCBI): domain Eukaryota; kingdom Metazoa; phylum Chordata; class Mammalia; order Rodentia; family Sciuridae; genus Sciurus; species Sciurus carolinensis. The sequence goes on from NC_062220.1 coordinate 131,691,266, forward strand.
ACCCAGATCTAAATCAAGTTGATCACTAATTTCAAGAATGAGGGATGTGAGGTCCTGCAAGGGAAGCCAAGTTCACAGAGTCAGTAAGCCACAGGGCGGAACTGAAAGGGGGACCATTTGTACCCATTCCAGCATTTTCTGCCCCATTTGAATATCATCCTTTCTAATGACTTGAGAACCTTCATAACCATGGATTTGTGTGACAATAAAGCCATAAAGATGCTACTGAAGCATATTCCTCATGGTTAAAGATACTAAACCCAAGCAACTGGGAGGAGAAAAGAAGGGTCAGTAGAACGTGGTGCATTGACACCCAGCAATGGTTCCGCGTGAGAATACTCAAGGGCACAGAATGATGTTCGTGAAACACTTCTAAGTGAAAAAGAAGGACTTTCACCACTTTGTAGAATGGCCGCTAATGATAATAGCTGACGCATAATGTTTAATCCGTGCCAAGCAGTTCTAAAATAAACCCACGTGGTCCTCCCCCAACCCTTTGGGATATACATTATCCTTCTCTTCAGTTTGCAAATGAGCAAGCTGCGACCAGTAGAGGTTCAGTGGTTCGTCCTGAGTCACACAACTTGGAGGTGACAGAGCCAGGATCCCAACCAAGCCCTCCCTGCCCCACAAGCCTTGGTCACTTTGCTAAATGCCGTACAGCATTCTGGGCTCTTCGTTGGCAACTTCTCTTGCGCTCAGCCAACAGACCCGCCACTCTGGGTCACAGACACCTACCCCCGGCCCCAGCCTCCCCTGGCCCTGCCCGGTGCCCACCTCGATCTTGCTGTTGTAGACCAGGATCTCCAGCACGGAGGCCTCTTCCCCGCACGTGTCCAGGGAAGAGAGGTCGTACAGCGAGGAATACACAGGCCCGTAGGCCCAGTCCTTGAACTTGCGGGACAGGTGCCGCGTGTCCTCATCTGTCACCTCTCGCCGGATGATGTGCTGAAAGATCTGCACAGGAGCAGGAAGTGAGGTCAGAGGGCCCAGGGGAGGGGCCCCGGTGCTCAGCTCTTCACGTCCAAGGGACCCTGCAGGCCAGGCACAGCCCTCCAGAGCATGGAGAAAACACGAAGGGAGCCCCGGGGACTGGCTGGGCCGCTCCGCTCGCCCCCTTATTTAATTCTTACTCCTCCCATCTTGGTTCACAGACGAGCCAAGAGGTTGGGAGGAACAAAGGGCTTCCCAGAGCCACACTCCCTCAGCCCAGGCCAGCCTTGAGCCCGGCGATTACGGCAGTGAGCACCTTCTTCAAGGCCTTGCAGCAGCCGCAGCTGGATCTCTGCAGCACCTTGGTCCTATTACGCCCCTGTTATCTTGGGCTCAGACACAGGGAAGCTGAGGCACAAAGGGGGCTGGGAATTGCCCAGGGTCACGCGGTCTCGTCCTAGGGCACAGCCAGAATTTAAACATAGGCCTTCTCCGCAACCTCGAGACCTTGGCTGAAGCCGGGTGTGGTGGTGCACGCCTGTGATCCCAATGGCACCAGAGGCTGAGGCAGGAGGATGGGGAGTTCAAAGCCAGCCTCAGCAACTTAGCGAGGCCCTAAGCAACTCAGTGAGACTCTGTCTCTAAATAAAATATAGAAAGGGCTGGGGAGGTGGCTCAGTGGTTAAGCACCCCTGGGTTCAATCCCCAGTACCAAAAAAAAAAAGAGGCAGAGAGGGAAGGAAGGAAGAAAGGAAGGAAACCCTGCTCTAGGCCTTGTGCCATGAGGATCAGAGGAAGGAAGACACTGCTGTGGGGAGCTCAGTGGTTAGGGGCTGGAAGGACTGCAGGGCTAAGGCCCTGGAACTCAATCTTTTTTTGGGGGGAGGTTGTTTGTTTTGTTTTGGGGGTACTGGGATTGAACCCAGGGGTGCTTTACTACTGAGCTACATCCCCAGTCCTTTTTACTTTTTATTTTGAGACAGGGTCTTGCTAAGTTATTAAGGTTAGTCTCAAACTTGTGATCCTCCTACCTTGGCCTCTTGAGTAGCTGGGATTTCAGGTGTGAGCCACTCACCCAGCTCTGGGACTCATTTTTAAAATTTATTTATTTATTTTTTTGCAGTGCTGGGGATCGAACCCAGGGCCTTGTGCTTGCAAGGCAAGCACTCTACCAACTGAGCTATATCCCCAGCCCTTGGGACTCATTTTTATATCAGCAGCTTATCCTGACTGGTGAGAGTAGGGAGGTGAGCATCTAGTGAGGTGGGAAAAGATGAGAGGCTCTGAGATGAACTTGAATAGCTTGGTTGGACAGTAGGGAGCCATAACAGGTTCTTGAGCTAAGCTGTCTGCACACTCGGGTTGGCATGATAAATGCCAGTCACACCCTCGTGTGTGTGCGTGTGTGCGTGTGTGTGTGCGTGTGTGTGTGTGTGTTGAGGGGTAGAGGTAGATGAGTCAGCTCCCACTCACCCCAATCTTGCCCGTCTTGGCAGCCATCATGAGGGGAGAGAGGCCATCGTTGTTGAGCACGGCCTCCAGGTTGCTGTCGGGGAAGAGGCGGGCACACTTGAGCAGCAGCAGGTCGTACATCTTGGTGACGAACTTGGTGTTCTCGCGGGTGTTGTCAGCGATGGCCACGAGCGCGTGCAGCACGGTGTTGCCCCGCGAGTCCTGCCTCCGCATGTCCGCCTTCTTGTGGGGGTTCTCCGTCAGGTAGTTGACGATGTGAGGCTGGTTGGTGCACGCGGCCAGGGACAGGGGCAGCTCCCCTGTGGGCCAGGACAGATGGTCACTGAAAGGGGCCCAGGGTGGGGTTCTGCCTGCAGATACTCAGGGGACAGGGCCGCCTGGGCACAGATGGACACAGTGCCTACAGACCCCGGGCCACTGAGCGTCTTCCTGGGTGAGGCTTGGAGGTGGGTGTGGCTATTGGGGGCGTGGCCACGTGGTTGGAGGCTGCAGAGGTGTGGCTACTGGGGGCGTGGCCACGTGGTTGGAGGCTGCAGAGGTGTGGCTATTGGGGGCGTGGCCCGTGGCTGGAAGCTGCAGAGGTGTGGCTATTGGGGGCGTGGCCACACAGTTGGAGGCTGCCAACTCTGTGGGACTCTTGTCTCTGATCCCCACATACATAACATGCGCCTGCAAGTAGGGGTGACATTCAAAATATTTTGTCCCAACTGTGACAATATGGAAGCAATGGGGTTTGGGCCCCACGATCCGGCCATTGGTTCCAGGGTAAGTCAGATTAAAGGGTACACACGATAAGGTGCCCGGTGCTGACACCCCGTCACAGTTCGAGGGTCCTCCTGATGCTACTACACAGAGGGGGAAGCCACGGCACAGGAAGGGGAGGTCACATGGCTGGGAATTAGCGGACAGAAGATTTGAACTCAGGTCCCTGACCACACTGTGGTCTTGGAGAGCAAGACCCAAACGCAGCCCTTGGTCAGCCCAGCTCCAAACGTCCTCAGGGATGTGGCCACCCACCCACACACCCTGTTCCCTAGCCCCAACCTCCTCCCGTGAGCCCTGGGCCCCACCAGGCCCTGCCTCACCGAAGTAGAAGTAGCCACCCTCGTCCCTGGGCTGGAAGAAGCGCCCGCGGGCCTGCGCATGCACATCGGCTCCTTGGGCCACGAGGAGCTCCACGTAGTGTTTACAGCGACGCTCGATGGCAATGTGCAGGGCGGTCTGGCCTGGGGGAGGGGTGACAGTCATCCAGGGCTCCGGTAGGGCAGAGGCCCCACCAGATCAGCTCGGCGGGGATAGGGTGGGGTTCACAGGCCAGAGCCCTGGTCAGCAACCAGAGCCTCAGACTCCCTGGGGTGTGGAATTTGGGGTGCACGAAGCCCCAGATTTGCTGCATTGTAGCAGAATTTATATTCCAAGGATGCCCAACTTGCGGGATTCCCAAGTTGAGAATTTTCCAGAAGCGCCCACTACTTTCATCCTAGAAGAAATGGCATCTTGGACTCACGGATTTTTTGACTTGGATATAAAATTCATGGACTTAGAATCTTAGCACTCTGGATTCTGAATGCCAGCTTTGATTCTTAGAAGCTCCGAATTTAGAGCCGGTTGTGCCTTCGCCACCCAAAGTTGCTGGTTCATAGACGCATCCCAAGGAGCCCTAGAATGTCAGGCACCCACACTTCCAAGTGCAGAATCCCAGGCTCGCGGATCGCTAGGCTCGCTGCACCCCAATCTCGGAGCCTTTGATTCCGCCACAAAGCCCATCAAAGTGGAAGGACGGTTCCCCTGTCTGTCCACCCAGTCACTCAACATTGCTCCCAGGGGATCAGACAAGGTGCCCCGCCTTCACCCTGCGCCCCTGCCCAGCCTCGCGCGCACCTCGGTAGTAGATGTCGCGGAAGGGCGAGTTGATGAACTCGCGCATGTTGCCGGTGCGCTCCGCGATGTCCAGGAGCACGGGGATCGTGTCGTTGCGGCCGTTGCTCAGGTTGAGCAGGGCCTTGGGCAGGCACGTCTTCCCGGTGGACGGCTCTGGGGAGAGACGTGCAGGAGGAGGTGGGGCTCAGCACGGTGGCCCTGAACTGCTGGGCAGTGGGCAGAGAGCAGGAGGCGGCGCAGGCCCTCCGCTGAGTCTGTGCCTCGTCCATCGGGTGGGGACGCAGGACCACTCTATCTGCCTATCCTTCGTACCGAGGGCATCAAATACTCAGGCAAGTGGAAGGGCTTTGAAATGTAGGTGGCCACAGCCTGTAGGTGAGCATTTATTCAACTAATCGCATTTGTGGGGAATATTTTAAAGGGTTTTGTAATCAAATAAATGGGATTGCATGGTCAGACAGGTAAGCAGGCTGGGGTGCAGCTCCGGGGCAGAGCGCTGGCTTACATGTAGGAGGCCCGAGTTCCACCCCTAGCCTGAGGGGGAGTGCCAATCATATTTCTTTGCTGCAGGACTTCTCAGAGCCTTTATTATGCTAGTGGGGACTGTGGACCTCTGAGATCAAAATAGCATTTGCTCACCCACCGGAACCCAGAATCCTTTTCCCGTGTTTTTTTTTTTTTTTTTTTTTGGTATTGGGGATTGAACCCAGGGGTGCTTAACTGCTGAGCCACACCCCCAGCCCTTTTTATATTTTATTTAGAGACAGGGTCTCTCCGAGTTGCTTAGAGCCTCACTAAGTTGCTGAGGCTGGCTTTGAACTTGCGATCCTCCTGCCTCAGCCTCCCGAGATGCTAGGATTACAGGCGTGCACCACGGCACCCGGGCTCCCGCGAAGCATTTACAATCGTGCTTCTCCCGGGGAGGAGAGGCATACAGACTGCCCAAGTGTGGCGTGAAGGCACAGAGGATGGGAAACTGCCCTAGGAGGAGCGGGACTGCTTCTCGGGGTTTCCATGGACTCAGCCCTGACGCTGACAGCTTCATCCACCACCAAACCTCTCCTGAGCTCAGTCTCCGCTGGGTACCGTGGGTCCCTGACGTCTCTCCCTTCACTTCTATGTCCCTTATGCCAGTTTCTTTCCCTTTTCAGGGATTGATTTATATCTCAAAAGAATGTGTCCGTGAAAAGAAAACCCTGCCAATCAGACCGAGTCACGCGGGGGGCACAGGGACTCGCCACGCACGCGAGACACAGGTGCGGGTTGAGGGGACCATCCTGCAGCCAGAGACCTCAGGGTCTGGGACAAGACTGTGCTAATGACAGCAGTGTGAATCTTTCTCTGCTTACTCTCCTTCCTAGTTAAGTCTAAGCTATGAAAGGAAATCGATGAACCCATCCGAACTCATCGACGAGCTCCGAACCAGGCAGATCGGGAGCCCTCAGTGAACGTGAAGGTCCCATCAGTCTCCCCGGGGGGGAGGGACTTCGGGAACCAGCTCTCTCCATACCAGAAAGTGTCAGGCGAACTGGAAGCCTTATGGGGACTCCGACTGCAGCCCCAGCCCCCCGGGAGCCTTGTTCTCCAGTTGCTTCCCATCCAACCCTGGCACCCAGCCCAGAGCCGACACCAAATAACTATTTCTTGAATGAACAACTAACTCCAGTTGAGGATCTGCTCCCCAAAGCTGGCCAAGGCTCCCAGGGATTCTGTGCAGACACAGACACCCCCCCACACAGGTCTGACCTCAGGGGACCTCTGCACATGCCCAGCCTGTCCTGTCAATTCCATCTCCTATGTCTCTAATCCTCCCATAGCTCTCCATCTCCACTGCCACCACGGGGGCCCAGCCACTGTCTCTCACATGCCCAAGACCTCTCCCTGGTTGCCCCCAGTCCCTGGAGCCTTTCTTCGTCCACTCTCCCCATGCCAGCTGTAGGGGTCACCTCAGAGATGTAACTCTGATCGCAGCTGGCCACAGGGCCTTTACACATGCCATCCCTCCGCTGTCTCCCAGATCTGAAACACTCCTGGCTTCTCTTCTCACCTGACTAATACAACTCATTCTCACAGATCAAGGGTCACCTCCTCCAGGAAGCTCTTCTAGATTTTCCAGGAGTAGCTCAAACCCTCCCATACAGCCTCTTATTGACACCCAGTACGGTTTGTAACTGTGTGTTTATTTCAGTGGTTGCTTGGTTCACGCCAGTCTCCCCTTAGAGTCTGGGAGTAACTCGAAGGCAAGGTCCCTTCTGCTTCCCTCAGCTCATCACTGTTGGACCCAGTGTAGCACAGTGTCCGATACTTAGTAGGTAGGTTGGTACTCAATGATCATCGACTGAGTTAATAAGTACCCAATGAAGCCGTGAGCTGATTGCCAGTTAATTCCACACCATAGGTGGAACTGGACCCTGGATTTGGGCTTCCACACCCACAGACACAGGCTAGAGTGGGGCAGGGGACCGGCCAGCCTGGGAGTCTTGGGATGAGATGCAGGAGCAGTGATTTCCCAGAGGAGCAGGACACACAGTTCCAGGGTTTGACCACCAGATGGCGAAGTGGTTCTGCGCCGGGCTGGCGGTGGGGCTGCGGCTGCTGGAGCCCAGGGGCCCCACACTGAGAATTGCCAAACAGGAGCTTGTGAAACTCGGGCAGGATGGGAGTGGGGGTGGTCTGGGCTTCCCTTGAAAATTAGATGAGCTCATCAGCCTCTAGCCAGAAAAACATGCAGGGACAGAGCCGGGTTCTGTGGGGCCCGAGGCTTAGACAAATCGGGGTCCTATTTACTAAAATGAACACACAATTACAAATACAAAAGTAGGCCCAGGACCTGAGATGGCGCCTTAGCGGGCAAAAGGCTCTGCAGCCTCAATTGCATCGTGAGCCCCACGTTGATCTCCCCTCCCCCAACCTCGGCAACTTCAGGTCCCTGTCCCTCAAACCCAGCAGAGTCCCCCACCCACACTGATGCACAGACGCACACCTATCTGGGGTCCCCAGACTAGCCAAGAGCTGCCACTCAGCCCTGAAGACACGGGAGCCAGAGGTGCGTACAAGCCCAGCCTGGGGCCACTGTCATGTGGAGCATCCAGTCCACAGGATCCTCTACCCTGCAGTCCGCCCCACCCCACCCCCACTTTGCCTGACAAATGCAGTAGACTGGGGGCGGGTCCAAGGAGACTGCTCATCCTGCTCACCCTGCCCCCCGGATAGTCTGAGGGCCGGGAAGGACCCTCGACCTCCCAAGACTCCAAGCTTGGGCCCCCAGTCAAGGGCACCTTGGCTAGCCAGGCACCAAGAATGACTCTCTTTTCTATAAATCCAGAAATTCTCTACTGATGGACACAAAGCCACCACGTTGTGTTGGTTCCACGTTAAGAGTTGAATTGATAAATGTCTATGTGGAAAATGAACCACGGACTCCAAACCCGTTTGGGGGGTGTTTGGTTTTGGTTTGGTTGCGTTGTGCTGCTGGTGGGGGGGAGTACAGGGCCTTGCACGTCCTCGGCAAGCACTCTACCCCTGAGCCTGTACAAACCTCAGCACTGTTTAAAATCCGATTTTCAGACAAGGTCTTGCTAAGTTGCTGAGGCTGGCCTCCAATTTGCAATCCTCCTGCCTCAGCCTCCTGAGTAGTTGGGATCACAGGGGTGTGACACCATGGCCAGGGGTCACCCTGTTTTGCCACTTCATTTGCGTAAGTCTTAAAATATGGCCTCTCTTGACCATATTTCTTAGCTTTCTTAGACCTAAGCCACAGACCAATCATGGTCCTTTCTGAGACAGGCCCTTCTTTATGGCAAGTGCCACCATTTTGACATTTTATACTGATTCGTGGGATCATTTGGCCAGTTAACTATGGCTCACCTGGCAGCCAGCATGTGGGGGCTGCTGACCGGTGGAGGGGCTGACAGCTAAGGCCTGGGGCTGTGGAGGGAGCTGGTGTCCTGCTGGTTGGAGGCTGAACTCTCTGGGCGGCCAGAAGAGCCGGGAAGAGGGAGGGGGCTTCGGCCGAGGGAGGGGAGCCTGGAACAGGGGTGCTCCTGGGCAGAGGTTCACCCTGCGGACCCTCAGAGACCCCCTAGAGGGAGCAGGGCCTCCAGGAGGCCAGCTGTCCTGTGCTCAGCACTTCATGGGATGAACTCTCCTAGAGGTCAGGACTACGCTACCATTTTACAGATGGAGAAACCGAGGCTTGAGATGCCATGCACGCCTGAGGGACTGGCTGTGATATTTAACCCGTGTGGGCCGCCTCCTCTACGCTCACCTCTTCCAAAGAAAGAACGGAATGAGTGCACCAGTGGAGGTGGCCAAGGCCCAGAGAGGCTGGGGAACACGGTGGAGGGCACACAGCCTTCCATCCAGTCTCTTCGGGAGAGCACTGCCTCGGGAGGAGAGGCCAGGGGAGAGGGGACGCCCCCGCCAGCCTCCCTCCGTCCCCGCCAGGCCCCGCTGCCGCCCTGGGAGCTCACCTCGGAATTCCTCGTCAGTCAGGCGCTTCTTGTGGGTCAGCAAGAAGGGGAGCAGCCCGTCCAGGTCGGCGGTGGAGCCCCGGGACACGATGTCAAAGAGAATGGGCCGGTTGAAGACTTTAAGGATGGGGGGCGGCTGGGGCGCAGGAGCTTTGGGGCTCTGTGGCTGCTTCCTGAAGGGGATGCAGAGGTGACCAAAAGCTCTCCCCCTGCCTGCCCACTGCCCTGACCCAGGAGGCCAGGGACAGGGGTGGCGGGAGCCCAAGTCCTTGGGAGGGACCACATGGAAGGGAAGAACTAGAAACGACAAGGGGCGTTTATCCAGCAAAATGACAGCCAGACCTACTGTGTGTTGGGGGACAGACAAGCTGAAATAAACACACAAGTCCACCCACCCACCACCCACCCATCAACCATCCATTCACCATTCACCTGCGTATCTGCCAACATGACCACCGATCCACCCATCCATCCACCCATCCACTCACCCACCCATCCATCCACCCATCCACATACCCATCCACCCATCCACCTATCCACCAATTCATCCATCCACCCATCCACCCATCCATCCACCCATCCATCCATCCATCCATCCACCTACCCATTCACCCATCCACCTATCCACCAATTCATCCATCCACTCACCCACCCATCCATCCACCCATCCACCCATCCATCCATCCATCCATCCATCCATCCATCCACCTACCCATTCACCCATCCACCTATCCACCAATTCATCCATCCACTCACTTACCCATCCATCTACCCATCCATACATCCATCCATCCACCTACCCATTCACCCATCCACCTATCCACCAATTCATCCATCCACTCACCCACCCATCCATCCACCCATCCATCCATCCATCCATCCATCCATCCATCCACCTACCCATTCACCCATCCACCTATCCACCAATTCATCCATCCACTCACCTACCCATCCATCTACCCATTCATACATCCATCCATCCACCTACCCATTCACCCATCCACCTATCCACCAATTCATCCATCCACTCACCTACCCATCCATCTACCCATCCATACATCCATCCATCCACCTACCCATTCACCCATCCACCTATCCACCAATTCATCCATCCACCCATCCACCCATCCATCCACCCATCCATCCATCCATCCATCCACCTACCCATTCACCCATCCACCTATCCACCAATCCACCCACCCATCCATCCACCCATCCATCCACCCATTCATCCACCCATCCATCCACTCACCCACCCACATCCAACCCCACACCAACCCATCCATCCGAACATCTGTCACATACTGAATACTCACTAAGGCAGACAGACTGAAAGACAGAGAGAAAACACAGGAAAAGCAAACTGAAAGATAAAGCATGCGTTATCTCCTTCATTCTTTCCAACTCTCACTCATTCATTCAACAAACATTTGAGACAAATGAGGCCAGGCCGGTAGGTACTTAGCCCAGGGCCCACCACCCAGGAAACACTCAATAAATGTTAGCTGAGGTGACTTTTCTTACAAGAGCTTCCTGTGCCTGCAGCTTGTGTGTGCGTGGCAGAGAAGCTGAGCCACAGAGGCAGGTGAACAAAGGACACAGCCCAGAGGTGGCTAGCAGAGAAGGGGACAGAGAGAAAGTAAGGGGAAAAAACAGATGCTAAGCCAGGTGTGGTGGTGCACGCCTGTAAACCCAGAGACTCAGAGACTGAGGCAGGAGGATTACAAGTTGGAGGCCAGCCTCAGCAACTTAGGGAGGCCCTAAGCAACTTAACAACATCCCTGTCTCAAAATAAAAAGTACTGAGGATGTGAGTCCAGGGTTAAATACCCCTGGGTTCAATTTCTGGTACCAAAAAAAAAAAAGATGCTAAGAGGAGGGCTTGGGGACATTCAGTCATTCAACAAACGGCAATTGGGCACCTGTCGTGTGCTGGGTTCCGGTGGGGGGAAGGGCTAGCCTGGGGCGCCTGAGGAGGAACCTCTCTCCCTGCACAGAGCCCTGCCCGTAGAGGGTGCAAGTGGAATTTAAGTGACAGTGGAGAGAAGGAGAAAGAGGGAGGCAGAGTCTGGGAGGGAGAAAGGAGCGAGGAGGCCAGGCCAACCCACAGAGCTGAGGCGGGCGGAGGGCGGGAGTGCCCAGGCAGCTCTGGGAAGGGCTCTCGCCATCCGCGGCCTCTGACGCCGGCCCCCGGTGGGCTCCATCCCATCTGTCTCTGAACTTCGACCTCCATCCCCAGAACAAAAAGAACGCTGCCCCCACCAGACCCCCCGGGGTGACCTTTGGGGGCTCAGCTGCTCAGACACCCTGTTCCCCCGGCACCCCCCAAGGTCTCCAGCTCTGCCCGCCAGGTGGGAGAGGGCGGGAGGCTGGAACGGGGTCCGAGGGAGAGACAGGGGACGCTGAGTCACCAGCTCCAACAGGATCTCAGGGGAGGGGCGCGGGGACACTGCTGCCCTGGGCCTCAGTGTCCCCTGTGAGCAGCCGTCCTGCCGATTGTCCTGTAGATTGACTGGGGGGCTCTGACCCTTGGACCTCGGCGCCACCCCCGACCTGACTGTGCCCCCCGTCCTGTGCTCACTGCCCATCTCTCCCTCTAAACTCAAGATGCCAATCTGCGCAGCGGCTCACCTCAGGTGCCCCAGGGCCAACCGCGCAGCCTAGCACACAGTAGGTGCTCAAGAAATATCATTGAGTGAATCCACGACTCAGTGAATAAAGAGAGGGTTAGACCCAACCGAGCAAGGACTGGGGAGGGGAACGGCTCCTCCATGAGCTAAGAGGCCTGTGATCACGGTGGCTGGACGCCTCCAGACTCCAGCACCGCGCTCCATGACACACACAGAGGGCACCAAGAAGGGCTCGCAGGGAGCCTCCATGGGTTACTCCCTCCTCCTAGGCTACTCCCTCCTCCTAGGTTACTCCCTCCTCCTAGGTTACTCCCTCCTCCATAGGCTACTCCTTCCTCCTAGGTTAATCCCTCCTTCATAGGCTACTCCCTCCTCTTAGGCTACTCCCTCCTCCATAGGCTACTCCTTCTCCAGATTGCCAGAAGCTTGGGAAGTCTCAGAATCCCCACAGGCTACTCCCTCCTCCCAGGGTACTCCTTCCTCCAAGGCTACTCCCTCCTCCTAGGCTACTCTCTTCTCCATAGGCTACTCCCTCGTCCAGTCAGAAGCTTGGGAAGTCCCAGAACCCCCAAGAGGTCCAGGAAGGAGAGTGGAACCTCACAAGGCAAAGGTCTGCAGGTGAGAGACACCTGGGCTTGCAGCCGCCACACAATCCAACACAGAGGCCAGACCAGTGCCCCTGAGTCTGAGCTCCAGGGCTCAGCTCAGCAAAGCCCACGAGGGGAGGATGGGGTGTGGATAAGCAGTCTGGGGGTGCAGAGGCTCCGTCCCAGCTAGGCCTGGCAGAGAATTCAGAGGAGCCAGGCGCTCTCCCCACCAGGGCCTCTCTTCATTGTCCTGCTGTGCTTTCAGCTGGCCTCCTTCACTGAAGAGAAAGAGGCCAACGCTTTTTTGTCGTGGGGTGGGGAGACACTGGGGACTGAGCCCAGAAGTGCTTTACCACTGAGCTGCATCCCCAGTCCTTTAGATTTTTTATTTTGAGACAGAGCCTTGCTGGGCTGCTGAGGCTGGCTTGAACTTGCCATCCTCACATCTCAGCCTCCGGGGTCGCTGGGATTACAAGCCTGAGCCATCACGCCCAATGAAGCTTCCAACTCTTGAGGAGCCCCGGAAAGCCAGTGGGTGGTCAGGAATAAAGGTGACGCTCCAGAAGAGCAGGGGCACAGCTGGGGTTTGTGCCAGGAGCAGAAAGTGGGTGGACAGATGGATGGATGAGCAGATGGATGGGTGGCTGAAGGAAAAACTGAAAGAATCAGTGGCCAAGCAAATGAAGAAACAGAGAGCTGGGGAATGAACCAGCGTTTAGAAGAAAAAGAGAAAGGGGAAAGAGGGCAGGGAGGGAGGAGCGGGGAGGCGGGCTCCGAGCGCTAGAAGTGCAATGAACGAGTGGTTTCTGAATGGACTCATAGCTGAGTGGCTGGGGAACAGAAGCGGCGGCTGGAGGCCTTGGGGCTAGAGCACTCCTGGCAGGCAAGGAGCCCTGGGCTTGAGCCTGAGCACCGAAAAAGGAAAAGAAGAAAAAAGAAAAAGAAGGGAAGGAAGGAAGGGACGGAGGGAGGGAGGGAGGGAATATAAAGCAGTGGGTAGATTGGAAGATGTATGGACATTTGGATAAGTAAATGGTAAATGAATGGAAGGCTGGTTGTATGGGTAGATAGCTAGACAGATAACAGATGGACTGATGAGTAGAGAGACATTTAAGTGGATGATGGGTGGATGGGAAAAAATCATAGACAAGAGGAAAGGTGGGTGTCAGCATGGATGGATGGATGAATGGATGGATGGGTGGGTGGATGGATGGATGAATGAATGGATGGGTAGATGGGTGGGTAGGTGGGTGGATGGATAGGTGTGTGGATGAATGGGTGGATGAATGGATGGATGGATAGATGGATGGATGGATGGATAGGTGGGTGGGTGGATGGATGGATGGGTGGGTGGGAGGATGGATGGGTGGGTGGGAGGATGGATGGGTGGGTGGGTGGGTGGGTGGATAAGTGTGTGGATGGATGGATGGATGGATGGATGGATAGGTAGGTGAGTGGGTGGATGGATGGGTGGGTGGGAGGATGGATGGGTGGATGGATGGGTGAACGGGTGGGTGGGTGGATGGACTGATGAGTGGATGGGTGGGTGGGTGGATGGATGGATGGGTGGGTGGATGGATGAATGGATGGGTGGGTGGGTGGATGGAGGATGGATGGATAGATGGATGAATGGATGGATGGGTGGGTGGGTGAATGGATGGATGGATGAATGGATGGGTAGGTGGGTGGGTGGATTGACGGGTGGGTGGGTGGGTGGGTGGATGGATGAATGGATGAGTGGGTGGGTGGGTGGATGGAGATGGATGGATGGGTAGGTGGGTGAGTGCAAGGATGGGTGGGTAGATGGATGGATAGATGGATAGATGGATGGGTGGGTGGATGGATGGGTGCATGGGTGGATGGGTGGATGGATGAATGGATGGGTGGATGGGTGGATGGGTGGGTGGATGGAGGATGGATGGATGGATAGATGGATGAATGGATGGATGGGTGGGTGGGTGAATGGATGGATGGATGAATGGATGGGTAGGTGGGTGGGTGGATGGACGGGTGGGTGGGTGGGTGGATGGATGGATGAATGGATGAGTGGGTGGGTGGGTGGATGGAGATGGATGGATGGGTAGGTGGGTGAGTGCAAGGATGGGTGGGTAGATGGATGGATAGATGGATAGATGGATGGATGGGTGGGTGGGTGGATGGATAGATGGATGGATGGATGGGTGGGTGGATGGATGAATGGATGGGTGGGTGGGTGGATGGGTGGGTGGATGGAGGATGGATGGATAGATGGATGAATGGATGGATGGGTGGGTGGGTGAATGGATGGATGGATGAATGGATGGGTAGGTGGGTGGGTGGATGGACGGGTGGGTGGGTGGGTGGATGGATGAGTGGATGGATGAATGGATGGATGAATGGATGAGTGGGTGGGTGGGTGGATGGAGATAGATGGATTGGTAGGTGGGTGAGTGCAAGGATGGGTGGGTAGATGGATGGATAGAGGGATAGATGGATGGATGGGTGGGTGGATGGATGGATGGATGGGTGGGTGGATGGGTGGATGGATGGATGGATGGATGGATGGGTGAGTGGATGAATGAATGGATACATAAGTGGTTGATAATGAACAAATGGAAGTTTGGTTGTGTGGGTGGTTGAACAGGCAAGTGGAGAGATGGGTAGGTGGGTGAATCGGTGAATGAAAACTCTGAGTTAGCTGGGTAGAGTTGTAGAAAGGAGTAGGTGGATGATGGAGGACAGGTGAGGGAGTGAACTGATGGAAGATGTGTGGACCCGTGTGTGGCTGGAAAATGGACGTATGGATGGGTGCTTCAGGACAGAGGAGGAGACACGGACCGGCAGCCAGCAGTACTCACTCTAAGACCTTCCTCCTCCACCGCTTATTGTCACTGGGGTGGTGACGATAGGTGCCGTAGTCAAAGAGTGAGTCCATGGGTGCTTTCTTGGGCCCAGGCACCACCGAGGACTCGTACAGAGTGGACTCCAGCAGGTCAATGGGGTTGGGCACCCCCTTGCGGAAAGCACCCTGGAACTTCATGCGTAGGTTCGGTCGCCCATCACCAGGGCCGGCGGAACGACCGGCATCGGCAGGTGAGGGTGAAGGTGAGCCGTCCTCGCCCTCAAACAGATTGGCCAGCGAGGACAGCGGGAAGGCCTCCCCGCCAGAGGCGCCACTCTCCTCCCCGAGGGGGTCGGCCGCCTCCGTGGGCCCTGCGAGGGGGCCGTCGCTGGGATCTGCCATGCTGGCACCGCTCAGCCTGCTGGGGAGTGAAAGAGGAGTCAGCAGCGCCCGGCAGGCGACAGGGGCCCCAGGAAGCCCCCTCCCCCGTGGGCAAACAGCACTGCGGCCAGCGCTTCAAAGCCACCCTTGTAATGACAGGGGCTGGGGTGGCCACTCCCAGATGTGGTCGGCCGCCAGCCCCAGGCAGGATCTGCAACAGGGGCCTCTTTCAGGAACCTGGAGACACGGGTCTGCCTGGGGCCCAGCGACCCTGGGCACGGGCGGGAGGAGGAAGGGCCTTGGAGTCACACGGGGTTGCCAAACCTGGAGCCTCGTGCCTCCTCTTGACCCAAGAAGCCAGCATCAGAGCCCCAAGAGCAGGCTCCACAGCCAGCCTCCACCTTAGCCAGCGCACGGCACAAGGCAGTCAGCGTTCCACGGCCTCAGTCTCCTCATCTGTACAATGGGGGCATCTAAGCCTCAGGGGAGATTGAGCTGAGAGGATGCCAGCCAGTGCCCAACACAGAGCCACCCAGCGGGCGCACAGAAAACCCACTGCTGTGTGGCCAGTGGTCCTCGGTTTCCTCCCCTGGCACCAAGGTTGTGATCCCAAGTCTCCAGAACCGGAAACAGAGGCTCCCAGATTCTGGTCGACTTCTCCAGCGCTGGGCTCCCTCCGGGGCTGAGCCGATCCTCCCTCTGCTGGTTGACTCTGGCCACAGTGCTCCCAGCTCAAGACCCCCTCTCCCGCCGGCCTCCCTGGCCCTCCACCTCCCAGGTTTATCCTGGAGAGTTCGGTCCCAGGCGGGGAGCACCCAGAGAGGAAGGGGTCCTTCAGGTCCCCCCGCCCCACCCCAACCCACCAGGAAAGAACAGGTGCCACTGGGTCCCATTTCCCACATAAGGAGTCCAAGGCTGCCAGAAGGGACAGTCACTCAGCTGGTTGGAAGAAAAAGTCTCTCAGGCTCCTGGCCCAGGGGCTCAGTCAGGAGCAGGGCAGGGGAGGGGAGGGCCCTCTGCGGCCGGGTGCTGGCCAGGCAGCTGGGCACCGAGGGCGAGTTTCCTGGAACTCTCTCCATCCCACCTGGGAGGCAGGGACCTGTCTGAAGAGAGGTCTCTTGTGTGTCCCAATCTCCACCCCCATCACATGTGTGGAGGGACAAACAGGTTC
Source organism: Sciurus carolinensis (assembly GCF_902686445.1). Classification (NCBI taxonomy): domain Eukaryota; kingdom Metazoa; phylum Chordata; class Mammalia; order Rodentia; family Sciuridae; genus Sciurus; species Sciurus carolinensis. Next base: position 131,707,614 of record NC_062220.1, read on the forward strand.
CCACCTTATTTGTTTTGTGGCTTCCTGGAGGAAAACCGTGGACCAGAGAGGTAGAGACACCACAGCAGGACACACAGGGGGCAGGGGCTGGCTCCCCGCTGGGTGTGGACAGGGAGGGAGAGCCTGGACTTTGGAGTCATTTGGGTCTGGGTTCTAAGCCCCGCTCTGCTCTTTACATGAAATATGGCCTCGGGCAGGTTGCTCAAGCTACAGAGCCTCAGTTTCCTCTCTGTAGAATGGGTACAACCGTAGCAGCTTCTGCGTAGGGCAGGCAGTAGCTAGCGAGCCTTCATTTTCCCACCTGTAAAATGGGGGTAACCACACCCTTCCTGGGGTCCTCAGGCATGAGAGGCACCCGCTCAGGGCCAGCACCTCATAGGACCTCTGAGACCTTAGGTCCCATCCACCTGCCAGGCCCCTTGAGGCTGCCGCCTGACTTTGGCCTTTGCTCTCCAGGGCTGGGGGGCACATGGAGGCAGGGTGGGGCTTGCTGTGGGGGTTCAGGCGTCGAGGGACAGGCTGACTCCGCCAGGCGCACCCCTCCCCGCCCCATAGGGGCCCCGGGTGGGGGACGGGAGGCCGTCAACACCTCCCTGCTCGCTGTGCCCTGTACCATGGCACCTCCCGGTCAGGGCACGGTCACTTCGGGCAGGTCACACGGCGACTCCGACTGGCATTTCAGTTATGATGAAATAACAATCACGAAATGATCCACCCTCACCATGGTGCCTGGGGCCTTCTTACAGGGCGGGCACCCGACTAGAGGCCTCACGCCTGTGTTCGTGCCCAATCCTGCGGCACGAGACCAGCCACAATGCTGAAATGCGGGGACGTGTTTGCTTGTCTCGACTGTTCTGGGGAGAGAGCTACTGGCGTCTAGTGGATCCAGGCCACACGGGACAGCCCTGAACCACAGAAAGACACAGACCAAAATGTCAACAGGCTAAGGTTTTAAAACCCTTCCCCCTGGATTTAGGACTGCTGTAATTTCCATTTTATAGATGAGGAAACTGGTTCAGAGAGGTTAAGTGACTTGACTGAGGCCACACAGCACATTAGAAACAGAGCGAGATTCAAATCCAGACAGCTGGTTGCTGAGTGTAGGATGCCCCGATCCCTCGGTTTACAGCACAAGACCTGGGTGCTGGTCACCACGTGACGCCCCTACAGGAACCCATTCGAGCACTGGGGTAATCCTTTGAAGGTAAGGATTATAAATGCCAGCCTATTCTCATCTCCGAGCCTCAGTGTTTCTACCTTTGAAATGGAGGTTGCAACGACAGCTCCCATCTTGCAGGGCTTTGTGGGATGTGGCAGGGGCCCAGTGTCCTGTGGGCACCAGAGACCCTTAACGAATGTTGCTTCTTGTCACATCTACTCATGGGCAGTGAGGACAGGGTCCTGCTTCCGCGAGGGGTGCAGGACTATACAGACTGGCATTTTCCAGCCCCTCCCTCATTGAACCCCCAGCCCAGGAACTGGCTCCACTTTACAGCTGAGGAAACTGAGGCTGGTAGGCCAGCCAGAGGGCAGGAGGACTTGAAAAAGTTCTTCCACCCCGCCCGGCCCGGCCCAGGAGCGTGAGCATACTGGCTGCTGGTTCTCACACACACACACACACACACACACACACACACACACGCACGAGCTCGGCTGGCTCCTTTGCTCTGTGGCAATTTCCTTCCCAAACGTTGCTGCCCTGTCCTCTGTGGCCGGGAAGCGCTCACTCCCTGTTCTAATTTGCCCTCAAGGCTGTCATTACACATTCCAGCCCGGAGCCAGCCGGGGGGAAGGGGCCGGAGGAGAGCGGCCGCCTGGTGTGGCCTCCTCTGTGTCTCACGCATCGTGCGCGTGTGTGTGAGCACGTGCCCGTGTGCCCGGCGTGCGCAGGCCCCCCAGGGCCCCCCGAGGGCTCCCCGACGCCTCCCACCCGAGCGCCTCTGCCGCGTGCAGCACCAGCTGCCACCGGGTGAGCCCTGGGGGCGCCAAGGACGCTCGTGCAAGAGGGGGCACGACCCCACGCGCCACGGCTTGGCGACTGCCGACCTTTGAAGCGGCGTTTTCCATGTTTTCCTGTATGCACCAGATGGGAGGGCGCACCCAGATGGCCGCTGGGGACACCACGGGCAGAAAAGGAGGGTCTGAAGCTCGGGGCCAGGGCGGGATTGGAAGCCACCGGCTCCTGTTCGGGTATTTGACAACGGTGTATTGAGTGGCGTACGTGCCAGGCGCGCTCGAGGTCCCGGGACACACCCGTGAACAGGACGGTGGGATCCCCCGGGGCTGACCTTCGGCTGGGGAAGCATTAGGAACGGGGCGGTCGGCCAGCCCCAGGTCTCCCTGTCTGCTTTCCCAGGACGCAGCCCCAGGCCCCGCATTCCGCTCCTGCGCCCCCGACCTGGGCGCGGAAAGCGTGCGTGCTGACGTCACGCAGGTCCAGGTCGCTCCCAGGCACCCGCGGGGTGAGCCTGAGCGAGCCCCTCGCCTTGCCGAGCTGCCTTGCCTCACCTGCCCCTGGGGACTGAGGGTGGCCACAGAAGTCCACCAGCAGCAGGGCGGGCGCCTGGCACGGGCGCGCCCCCGACAACCCGCACTGCAGAGCGCGGGGGGCAGGTTCTCCAGGACAATCCCCGTTCAGGGGGCCAGGGCGCCCCTCCTCCATCCCCCGGCCCCTGCAGCAAGGAGGGGCCTTCCTCAAGGTTACGGGTGGCTTTGCCTGAGCTCATGGAAACCCTGGCACGAATCTGCCAAATCCCAACCTCCTGACGACACGACCAAGGAAAGCTGCTTAAGTCCGGGGGCAGGTTTGGGCACGCGGGGCTGCCCCACCGCAGGGGAGGGTGGCAGGGAGCTGCTTCCTCTCAGCTCCCTCCCTCTGTGATCGATTAGGCCGGCCCAACAGGCAACCATTGGGCACCACCTGTTTGCAAGACACAGGGCACCGGCAGGGGAGGGGACAGGGCAGGTGGACATAAAAGAGCAGGCACTCTGAGGACAGCCGGAGGGAAGGCGGCGGCTTCTCCCAGCTCCGTCCTTCCCCAGGGCTGCTTCCTCTGCCTGCTTCCTTCTCAGGCTGGCTCCCACTCTCTCCTGTCCCATCTTTAATGGGGCACAGGGATGGGGGATACTGGGGGTGAACCCCTGCTAGGCGAGCGCTCCACCACTGAGCCAAGTCCCCAGCCCTTCCATGATTACACTTTTTTTTTCTTTTTTGGTAACAGTGAACCCCGGGTGCTTAACCACTGAGCCACATCCCCAGCCTTTTAATTGAATATATATTATTTAGAGACAGGGTCTTGCTAAGTTGCTGAGGCTGGCCTCCAACTTATGATCCTCCTGCCTCAGCCTCCTGAATCACTGGGATTCAACTTTTAAACTTACTTTATTCCCTCAGCCTTCTTCCTTCCTCCCTGTAGTTTGAGGTCCAGGACGGAGGCACTGCTTCATGTCCCCTGTGCCCCCCCCCCCATTCAGCATCAAGAGGAGTCAGGATGGGGCAGGGGTGAATGTCCGTTTTCTTGGCAGCACTAATCCTGATGGGACGGGGAGGCTACGAGGAGCAAGGAGCGGGGGCCTAGGAACTGGGGTGTGACCTGGAACAGGAAAGAAGGGTAGAGAAGGCTGCAAGGATGAGGCCGGAGGTACAGAGAGAAGAGAGGCAGGGAGGCAGGAGAGATGGGCGGGTGGGGTCGGGTCCCCTAGAAGAAGGAGCTTGGTCTTGGAGGGGGTGATGCTGGTGGGAAAGGAGCCGCGGGAGGACAGGACCCCAGTGTTTGCTGGAGGCAGAGGAACACCTGATGTGCCCCGGGACCTTGCAGGGGAGGCAGTGGGCTCAGAGGGGCAGAGCCCTTTGTCCAAGGTGGGCAGCCGGGTCTGGAGCCTGTGTGGCCCCAGCTGGGTCTGGAGCCTGTGTCTGGACCTGGGGGCGGGGCTGGGGAGGGGCTGCAGGAAGACTGACTGCCAGATCTCCAGCCCCCTGCCTCTAAGGCGGCCACCTGGCTTAAGTGAGACAGTGTGTCACCCGCCTGGTCCCTGGCACAGAGCACGCTCGGCATGGTCAGCAGCCATACGCTGCTGCTCAGGGGACAGCCAACGAGCAGGCCAGAGATCCAGGCAGGTCTGGCTGCCAGGGAAGCAGAGCAGCTGGACCCAGAGCCCGGGAGGTGAACCTGGCAGCCACCACTGGGCTGGGAGCCGGGCCCCTTGGCCTGGCGAGACCCGGTGGCTGCCAGGCCCCTGGCGGACGGCAGCAGGGACGCCACACCATGCCCGGCACCTTCCCCGGCCCGTGTTTACCTAGCGGCTCTCAGCCCAGCCCGCTTCCTGCCTGAACACTGGCCGCCTGTCCCGGCCACACAGAGCCTCAGTGTCCTGTGGGGTCGCCCCCACCCACCAGGGTGTGCCCCTCAGTGCTCACACCACCCAGGCGGGGCAGGTCTTGCCCCACGGAGGGCAAGGCCAGTGTGGCCACGGCGTCACGTCACTCGGCAGGCCCCGGGGGACTGAAGGTGCGCTCAAACACCCCTCCAATCTCCCGCCGGGGTCCCCATGTTCCCAGGGGCCCCCAGCCCTGGAGTGGAAGCCTTTAGGAAGCAATGTGGCTTAAAGGTTAAGAGCACGCGCCGTGCAGACATAAAAAGCCCGGCCAGCAGGGTTCCAGTCACACGACATGCCCGGAACAGGCGAATCCACCGGCAGAACGCAGACTCCTTGCTGCCAGGGGCCAGGACAGGGCGCCCTGTGCTGCTGGGTGCGGGGCTCCTTTCTGGGTGATGAAACGTTCTGGAGTTAGTGACCATGTCCGTTCACCTCTGCATGTACTGAGGAACCCCTGACGGACACTTGAAAAGGTCAAGTTGTATGATATGTGAATTGCAAGTGACCCTTCCGGCCAGGTGCAGTAGTGCACACCTGTAATCCCAGTGGCTTGGAGGCTGAGGCAGGAGGATCGTGAGTTCGAGGCCAGTCTCAGCAACTTAGTGAGGTCCTAAGCAACTCAGGGAGACCCTGTCTCTAAATAAAATATAAAATAGGGCTGGGGAGGTGGCTCAGTGGCTAAGCACTCCTGGGTTTATCCCTGGGACTCAAACAAACAAACCCAAATGATACTTTCAGGCTCAGAGATCTTGGGCAAGTCACTTCCCACCTTAAGCCTCAGTTTCCTTCTACGTCACAGGATGCTCGAAGATGAAACCCATGTGAAGGTTTAGCACAGGGTTGGGCCTGAGGATAGGAAGCCCCTGCCCCAGGAGGCTCAGAGTCCTTCTTCCCTTGTCCTCCCAGCAGAGGCTGGGCCCAGGATCCATCCTCTCAGAAGCAGCCTGCCTGGAATGAGATATTCCTCAGCCTCAGACTCAACAAAGTCTGTGGCCTCCCTCTCCTGGCCCAACCCCTCTCCTGGAGGATTAGCCCAGCCCCCCCAAATTTTTTTATAGCCCTGGGGATTGAACCCAGGGGCACTTAACTACTGATCCACATCCCCAGCCCTTTGTATTTTTTTATTTAGCGACAGGGTCTCGCTGAGTTGCCAAGGCTGCTTTGATCTCGAGATCCTCCTGCCTCTGCCTCCCTAGTAACTGGAATGACAGACGTATGCCACCACACCTGCCCCAAGAGATGATTTTGTAGACTTAAAACCTCACCCAATCTATATTCTGCTCCCCACCTGCCTCTGGTTGGCTGTGTGGGCAAGCTGCTTCTCTCTCTGGGCCTCAGTTTCCTCAACTGTAAAACGGGGGTGATAATTACCACTCCGGAAGGGGTGGCCCATCTTTGCTCCATAATTATTTGTTATAGGGCTGGGGAGATAGCTCAGCTGGTAGAGTGCTTGCCTCGAAAGCACAAGGCCCTGAGTTCGATCCCCAGTACCAAAAAAAAAAAAAAAAAAAAATTATTTGTTATATTGCACATTTAAGTTGAAAAACAGATGACAGCTCCTACTCCAAAGGTCTGTTGTGACAACTGAACACTGTGATTCAAGAATTCGGCGTGATGTCTGGCATACAGTAAGTGCTCAATAAATGGTGGTGGCCTTGTTATTCTCGTGAACCTTCCTTGGATTTACAGCAGTAGGTGATGAAGCCCAGAGGGGTCAGGACAGAGTGGGAGCCGGAACCGAGCCTTCGGGGCTCCCAGGTCAGGGCCCGGGACTCCGCGGAGACCCGGCCTCTGGAAGGAGTTTCTCCACCGTCCCATCGCCAGCTCCCAGCAGCTCTGGAGGCCGTCAGGACACCGACTGCCCATCTCCCAGCTGGGAGACCGAGGCCCAGACAGGACAGGACGCCCACCCCCCTGCACAACGCCCTCACCCCACTCCCACGTGCAGAACCCCGAGGTGCGGCTGGGTCGGGCCGGAGCCAGGGAAGGGAGCCCGAGGCACCGAAAACAGGTTTGGATCCTCCCTCTGCCCAGCCGGCCTCACCACCAGCCTGTGCCAACGGGAAGCAGGCCGCTGTCTCTGGGGGCACCGCTTGGAACTCTGCCGGAGGCTAGGGCCTGACCGTCAGCAGCACCTACAGCACGTTGGGTAGTAAACCAGCTGGATCCAACACGTCTCCACTCCCAGAGGCACTGACTGAGCCCAGGAGAAGGAGAGCAGGGGACGGGCGTTCGTGAGACCTCCCTCGGGCACAGCTCAGCAGGCGGGATCGCTACTCCCGTTTCACAGATGAGCAAACCGAGGTTCAGAGAGACCTAGCTGAGGCCACAGCTCAACAGAAGGGGAGGGGCCTACGATTCCAACCACCTGCCTCCAAATCCATTCGCGTTCAGCCTGCAGGGCCTGCAACGCTCCCTAGGCCCCCTTCCAAGCACCGTGTCCCTCGGCAGCCTGGCATGGCAGTGAGGGACGGGGGTGCCGCAGAGAGAAAGCTTGGAGTCTGAACCTTGGTTTTGCCCCTTGGTCACTGGGTCCCCTCGGGGGGGTCACCTCACCCCTCTGAGTCCAGCTTCTTCCTCTCTAAAAGGGAGGCCATCGCAGTACCTGCCACTGGGCCACCTGGCACGGCGTGGAGGTGATGTCACTCAGGAAAGCTTCAGGGGACACAGACTCCTCTTTTCCAGTCACAGCTGGGTCCCCAGGGCCTAGAAAGAGACCTGGCGGGTAGCAGCGGCTGACGGTGTGTTTGCTCAATGAACAGATCAACAAGTGAGAGGCGGCAAAGACCAGCTTAGTCACTCTCCCGCTAAAGCTGTGCCTCTACCCGGGGAGCTTAGCTGACTTTCTCCTTCCTGTCCCGGAACAGGCAGTTGGCTGAGCACCTACTACAGGCAGGGTTCTCTGACCTTTGTGATCCAACACCTCCCTTGAAGGCGACAGCTATCATGAGTCCATTTCACAGAGGAGGAAACTGAGGCTCGGCGAGGCCAGGCCACTGGCCCAAGCCCACTCATCTCAGGGCTGCAGCTGGTGTTTGAGGGCCAGTTTCTTCTGTGCCCCTGTCTTGCTGGTCTGTTGTCTGTCCCATCAACCCTCCTCCTTCCCTTCATCCTCCTCTGTGCCAAAGGGAGATGGGAGTAAACCAGGCCGAGAGGTCCCCACCCAAGGGCAGGCAGCACCTGCTGGTGTCTCCCCAGAGTCCATGGGGCCCACACATCAGACACACACACACACACACACACACACACACACACACACGCAGGAGCAGCTGTCCCCAGTGGTCAGCTCTCCTGGTCAACTGGGTAGAACCCAGGCCACCGCACTGTCAGGGAAAAACAGGCACCGGAGAGACTGAGGAGCCCTTTGTCCGGGGCAGGCAAGGCGGGAGGGGCAGCCGTTACTCACCACCCCAGGAAAAATAAGAGCCCTCCCGTCGGGCCAGGGATCCGCACCCCCGCCACCCGCTGAGGTCTCTCCAACACCCTGACCTCATCTAGAGCAGACCCACAAGGCTTCCTGTGTGCCTGGCGTGGTCTTGTGGGACCCTCCCTTACCAATGAGGAAACATGCTCAGAGAGGTGTAGTGACTTCCTTGGCATCACACAGCCAGCAGTGCCCAGAAGTTGGGTCAGAAAAGAGAAGTTGACGGTCGGGAAGGAACTAGGGTGGGATGGAAGTTAGAGTCATAGTGAGAGTGGTGGCCGATCTCCCTTCCTCTTTCCAAGTGGCCCAGCGGCGAACACATGCAACACGGGAACTTGAGGCGGTGGGATCCAGGCCAGCACAGGAGTGGCATCCAGAACAACACAGGTGCCCTCGCGCTGGCAGACTCTGCCCTCCAGGAAACTTTGGGTGGCAGCCCCAGGAACGAGAGGTCAAGCCTCCTCCTGAGGTCACACGGCAGTGAGTGGCAGAGCCGGAAGGTAAACCAGGGTGGGTCAGACTCCGAGAGGGCAGCAGTCATTGGCTTTTCTGGGACCCAGTGGGACCAGAGTCACTTGGGCCTGACTTCCAGATTTTTTTTTGACATGAGCAGCTCTCCTTGGCGACCATTTCCTCCTCTGAGACTCAGTTTCCTCCCCGTCAATGGGCCTCAGTTTTCTGCCCTGACATCTCCAGTGGGGGTGGGGCTGTGTCACCTGTGATCAGGTGACAGAGGTTGCTTATAAACCGAAGAGTCAGCATTAGGCTGGAGATTGTCCTGAACCAGCCGGGGAGGCAGGCGCTCGCCCGTCTCCATGGCACAGGTGAGAAACGGAGGCCAGAGTGCAAGGAAACGTACCGCCACCATTAGAACCTGGGCGGCGGGGCTCTGGCCCGAGCTTTGCAGCGTGAAATCCAGAAAGCAGGCAGCGTTGGTTCCTGGTGTTCGGCCAATGCCCAGGAGTATTCCCGGGCTGTACGGACCCATCCTTGTCCAAATGCAAGTCTAGCTTTGCCCCTGCTGCTACCTGGCACGGAGGGGATCTCAACGGATGCCCGGGAAACACACCCTACTGGAACAGGCTGCAGGACAAGGAGAGCCAGCCCAGGGCGAGGGAGGAGACCTGTGCTTCGGCCGTGGACATCCTTGTAAAGTGGGGACTGACAGATGAGGAAACCGAGGCTCAGACAGACCAGCGACTTACCCCAAACTCCCCAGGTTGGAGAGGAGAGGGTCTAAGCATAAGCCCAGTGATTCAGGTTCTACCTCTACCCACAATACCAGATATCCCAAAAAAGACCAATGGGGACAGGCCACCTTGGCGGTGAAGGGCATAGACTTTGGACTGGTACAAATGGGATTTGGACCCCAGCTTTGCCCCTTCCCAACTGAGAGACGCCAGGTAACCTACTTAATGCCCCCTGACTCAGTTCCTCCCTCTGAAAACTGGGTACAATAACAGTTTTGTATCAAAATGTACTAAAAGTGCTTGGCTCAGTGCCCGTACATAGGGAGTACTCAATAAATTCATGCTACCATCAAATTACTGCCAGCCCAGACCAGGTTTGGCTAAAGCTAGGCAGATTTGCATCTAGAATTCACGCAGGGACCACAAGGGCCCGGGACCACAGTATCTCAAGAGATCTGAATTAATCTTTAACAGAATTTAATTTTGCTCCAAATCAATGATGCAGCACATTCTGGAGGGCCCTCTGGCATGAAATAAATGTTCCCTGGCTCCCTAGGTCCGGCAACAGAAAGAAAGCTGTTCTCTGGATCCCTGTGACTGGAGAGTCAAAGAAGGAGAAACAGAGGCAGGGGCCTGTGGGAGGGAGAGAGCCATCCCCCTAGGAACACAAGAAGAAGCTCAAGGATCAGGCCCTTCTAAAGTACTCGTTCAGGGGCTGGGCATGGAGCTGCCCGGCAGAGCACATGCTTAGCATGCGTGAGGCCCTGGGCTCCTTCCCCAGTACCACACACGCCAAAAAGGATTGGTTCAATCAATCAATCAATCAATCAATCAATCACGGAATGAATATTTACAGAGCATCTACGTGTACCGGGCACGGTGAGGTCAGGTCCTGTGGCCTCCTACATCTCCTCCCAGATGTCTCTTTCCATTCCACATCCAGGGACACAGACGACTTCCCCAGCTTGGGGACCACCGGGCCCCTCCAGTCTTTCCCACTCTGCCTCCCAAGGGCCCTTCCTAGACCACACGGACAACATGGGCAGCCTGGGCTTCCAGGGCTTCGGGGTCTGACTTAGCCCCTGCCTACCTGATTCCCTGTCCCGCCTGTGACATCACATGCTCCAGACTAGTCTATCCATGTCTCCAGCCTCTGAATGCCAGGCTTCCCGACTGGGAGACAGGTAGACTCCCGTCTTGGCGTCCACCTGAAAGCCCTTTCCTCTAACTCTGCATTCATTCTCCAAGGCACAGCTCAGTCACCACCTCGATCAAAGGCTCCGTGACCCCTCCTGGGTGGCCCGCTAACCTCCAGCATGAGCTTCCGGTCCCACTCATTCAGCAGCATGTATCTACCAAGCACCTACTGCACGCATGCTCCGTGGGGGCCCGTGAGTCGGGTGGGGTGCTGACCACCTGGAGGCCACAGCTGCACATCCGGGGCTCAGGGAGGGATGGCCTGTCTTCCATTCGCACTCTGGGCTGGAGCGAGGCTGGGTTCCTGGGTACCGAAGTGCCCCAGTGCCCAGCCCAGCTGGCCCACCTCTCAGGGAGCACCAGACGAGGCCTGAGGAGCCTCTGAGGTCTGAGTCTCCTGTGGCATTCCAGGCGTGTTCTCGGGAACTCAGGGCCATCCCAGGGGACCTGCCCTCTTTTCTCAGGGCAGCGTTCATACCCTGGTGAACTCCCTTTCCAAATGACACCCCCTGGGTTCACAAAACGAGGGAGACTAAACCATGACAGCCTTTTGGATTCGGGAGCCCTTCTCCCTGGGACTCACCAAAAAAGGCTGCAAGGGAGCCTTTCAGGTCCCCCCATCCTGCACACAAAGAAGCCAGAGAAAGGATACGGAAAGGGCAGGTTGTCTGTCTTACCTTTTCCACCTCAAACAGGTGACAAGAACAGTGGCCAAGCCGGAGCCCTGACTGTGCCAGGCTCCTTACAGGACACCTCTCCCAGCCACAGCCCTGGGGGATGTCTCCCCCCCACCTGTATTACAGTCACAAGCGAGGTCAGACAGCTAAGGTCCCACGGGGGGACTGCAGAGCACACCCAGAGCCACGCAGGTCTGGTGCTTAACCTGGCAGATGACCGGGGTCTGTGTCTTCTACACACTGTCCCTGAAGAGACCACCTCCTCGCCTTTCTCAGGGTGGGGCTGAGTGACCCCTTGCCCTGGGGCCCCCGCAAGGCACCAATGCTGAACTCCAGAGCCATCCCCAAGCAAAACTCATGCGTGATAGTTCATTAGAGTTTTAGGGGTGCACACCCCCCCTCCCTCAGTAGAGGCCCTGGTTTTAGACACTGAGCCAGAACAACCACAGGGTCCACTTCCTCCCCGTCACTTCCTGGGCACTCTGAGTGCCACTGTGCAGAGCTGGCTTGGGGACAGACCACCTAGGGTGGTGAGAAGGGCTTTGGAGCCAGCCCCTGGGGAGAAGTTCTCTTGGTTATACCCTCACCCCGAGCCTCAGTTTCCTCATCTGCAAAATGGGAAGGACAGACCGAGGGACTGTCTGGGGCCAGACTGGGGGCGGGAAGTCAGTAGTTCAATCGGCACTGTTCTTGGTGTCCCCTGGGGAAGCAGGGAGAGGCGGTCTCTCTCCCTGTCCTCAGAGGAAGACCCACTGAACCGAGTCTCCAGGGTGAAGCTGGAGGTTAAAGATTTTCCTGCCTCTTGGGGACAGAGCCATCTTTCGCGTACTCAGTAATCAAGAAGTGGCCTTTGGAAACTCCGTGCTTCCAGTTTCTTCCAAGTTGCTCAGAGGCCAAGGGCGAACTCAGTTCCCGGTCCGCCCCACACCCCGCTAACCCTCTCCAACCCCGCAAGGTGGGATCCCACCCAAGTGCGCCTCGGGGGCCTTTGGTTTCGGGACTGGGTCTCAGGGACGCGGATCCACAACCCCAGGGAGGCCCAGCGAGGTGATGCGCGGCCCAAGGGCATCCAGCCGCCCGCCGCCGCCGCGACCCGCGCCTCCCCACCGCCTCCCGCGCGCCCCGGCCGGACTTCCGAGTCTTGGGACCCTCGGGGGCGGGATGGGCCGCGGAACGGCTCCCGGGAGGCGCGAGGGGACCTCCCTGCCCCGACCCTCCCGGGCCCCGACGCACTCACCTCGGGGACGGCGGGGCGCCGGCGGCCGGGAGCGCGGCGCTTCCTGAATCCCGGCCCGCGGCCGGAGCCCGGCCCTCCTCCCGGCTCAGGTTCCAGCCGCCGCGCCGCCCCGCCGCCCGGCCACCACGCCCACCGCGCCCGCCGCCCCGCGCGACGGCAGCGCCGCTCCAGGCCCGGGGCAGCCCCTGCCGGCCCGGGGTGGGGTGCGGGTGGCGGCGGCCTCAGTCTCCTCACCTGGAAAATGGGCACGGCGATCCCGGGCCCGAGGGTCCTGCGCTCCTGGAGACACGCTCCGGCCCGGACGCCGCCGGCCACTCGCTCTTGCTCTGGGATCGTGGCGGCCCCGGGAGCGCGTCCTCGCCGGGTCTCGGGCATCGCGCACGGCTCGGCACGCGGTTGCTCCGCTCCGAGGATGCTCTGCCATGGGTCCCTGTCCCCAGCTAGTTCCGGGTCCGACAGGGGAGGCACCTGACTTAGTGCCCATCTCGACTCGGTACAGGTGAGCTCCTCTCCGCCACCTCCTTAGCGGCGCTTAGCCCGGGCCTGGCGCCGAGTGGGCGACCAACGCCTGGCTTTTCTTAAATGGGTGACAAAAGTGAGCCCCAACGCGCATCTGTCCAGCCCTGCGTCCACTTGAAACCCTCCACAGGGTGGTTGGAAGACCTAAGGGGGCTGAGCTTTGCAGCCAGGCGCCCTGGGCCCAAATGACGCTCTGCGACCCTTCAGCCCAGGGGCCCCAGGAAGACCCCCACATGAGCGTTTCCCCACTGGCTGGCCGGGTGTGAAAGTCTGCGCTTTGTGAGCAGAGGCCACAGAGGCCAGGGGACAGTTCAGCGCTCTTCACCCTTATTGTTTTCATTAAATTGCGTTGACTCCAGTTGGTAAGGTGGTGGGACACGGAGCCTTGGCGAGGACAGTGGCCCTCCACCAGCGGCTGCCTCCCTGGGGGGCGCGGGGGTGGGGCGCACCATGGAAGCCCTTCCTTCTGGGTGGCCCGAGCAGAGCAAGCCAGCAGCTATGTTGGGGGGTGAGGAATGTAGGCCCCTGGGCCTCCCGAAGCCTGTCCGCTGGGGGCCTTCCCCAGCTGGAGTGGGGCCAGGCTGGGGCTGGGCCAGGTTGGAGGCGGAAGGATATGGCGCCAGGGATGGTAACTTGCTCCTCTCCAAGTGGGAGGAAAGGGGCGCGAGTCCTCAGCATGGCATCGCTGACCCAGTCCCGTTTCACAGATCGGGGACTGAGACCTGGGTGCCAGATGTCTGGCTGGAGGCTGGAGACTGGCCTCTACTGCGGACACCTGGGTTTCCACACGGTCCTGCCGCTGATTAGGTGGGAGCCTCCCTCCCAGACTTCATCGGAAAACTGAGGATTCCACTTCCACGAAGCAGGGGACCTTGCTGCCCTGCTCCAGGAAACACGACCAGCACCTGGCACTTAGATCCTTTAAAAAGTGATGGTGGAGCTGGGCACGGTGGCACATGCTTGGAATCCCTGTCACTGGGAGGCTGAAGAGGATCGCAAGTTTGAGGTCAGCTTCAGCAATTTAGTGAAACCCTGTTTAAAAAACAAAATCATTTTAAAGAAGGGTCTGGAATGTAGCTTAGTGGTAGAGCACCCCTGGATTCAATCCCCAGTACCTCCCCCCAAAGTGCTTGTCGATGGGGCTCTGGGGAAGGGAGAATGTGGCAATCTCCTTTATTCGGTACAGAGTTTCACTTTTTTTTTTTTTGGTACCAGGGATTGAACCCAGGGGTGCTTAACCACTGAGTCACACCCCCAGCCCTTTTTATGTTTTATTTTGAGACAGGGTCTCACTAAGTTGCTTAGGGCCTCGCTAAATTGCTGAGGCTGGCCTCCAACTTGTGATCCTCCTGCCTCGGCCTCCCCAGTCTCTGGGATTACAGGTGTGCCCTTCTGCACCCGGCAGAATTTCGCTTTTGCAAGATGCAGAGTTCTGGAGGTGCGCAGTGGTAATAGCCGCACAATATGAATGCACTTACTACCACAGAACTGTGCACTTGAAAGGGCTTAAAATGGCCAGGTTCAATGGAGCACATCTGTAATCCCAGCAACTTGGGAGGCTGAGGCAGGAGGATCACAAGTTGGAGGCCAACCTAGGCAAGTTAGTGAGACCCTGTCTCAAAAAAAAAAAAAAAAAAAACAAACAAAGGACTGGGGTTGTGGCTCAGTGGTAGAGCGCTTGCCTAGCATGCATGAGGCCCTGGATTCCATCCCCAGCCCCCACATGAACACACACGTGCATATAATGGTTAAGATACAGTTTTTATGTGTATTTTACCAGGATAAAACAATTGGGGGGAAACTGGGTTCACTGGAAGCATATCTGCTGTAGAGAAAGGAGGCGGAGGAGGAAGAACAGAGAGGGCTGAGCTCCAGGTGGGGAGGGTCCCAGCAGCACCCGCAGGGCCCGCCCCGCATCCCTCACTGCTTCTGCATGGTGGGCTCCGTCACTGTCACACAGGGAGGGCCCTGGGTGGCAGAAGAGGCCCGTACTTACTGAGCGCCTCCTGTGTGCCAGGCCCGGCCACGGGTGCTGTGGGGAGATCCGAGAGCCAGACAGGCCCGGATCCCAGGGGCGTTGCTCCCTAGGTACCCAGTTATAAAACATCTTGCTTTTCAGTTGGCACAGCAGCGCCCTGACTCGCTGACAGCTCAGGTCATCTCCTGGAGGGAGTCTGAGGCCAATTTATAGAAAAGGGCGCCAAGAGGCCAGTTGTCTGAGATCGCGCCACTGGGAGGATCTGAACCCAAACCCAGCAGACCATGCTGCGTAGACAGCCAGCCCGACTCCATCCATCGCCAAAGGAGGAAAGAGGAGGGGGGCGCTGTGGAGGAACCAGGACCCCTGGGCTGGTAGGGATGGACCACGGTGCAGCTGCTGCCGGAGAGTCGGGGGTCCCCAAACGGTTCCACACCGGGAGCCCGTGGGACCCAGCAGTCCGCTCCTGGAACACGGCCAGAGAACTGAAAACCCACGTCCACGCGAGAAGGCGTCCCTGAAGAGTCACAGCGCCGTTTCTAAGAGCCCGAAGTGGGAATGACCCAAATGCCTGAAGGATCAGAGACACGGTCCCTCTGGACCAGGGGGTATTATTTAAGCAACTGGTTCAGAGGCCAGGAGGAACTTCAGTGCCCCCCACCCCTCTTCCAACACCGCCCACCAAAGGCAGGGACCCTCCCTGTGTATCTTTCCATCTCACTCACAGGCAAAGTCCCCAAGAGGCAGAGCCATACAGATTTAGGTCCCGGGGTGATGGCCAAAGAGTTTGGGGCTTCGTTTTAGGGCGCCGTGTTTGCAAATCGACCGTGGCGATGCTTGCTCTTACCCGACCACACGAAACGGCACTGAATAATCACCTTGCAAGGGCGAGTTGTGTAACTCAGTAAAGCTGCTGTAAATGATTGAAAAGAAGAACATGGTCTCTGGCTCAAAAGATCCTAGGTGTTGGGGAGGGGATTATGGCTCAGTGGTGGAGCGCTTGCCTAGCCTGTGTGAGGCGCTGGGTTTGATTCTTAGCACTGCATATAAAGAGATGAATAAAATAAAGGCTCATCAACATCTAACAAATATATTTTTTAAAAAAGATTCTAGGTGTGGTTCTGCTATACTTCTAAGCTGTGTGAGGTTGGGCAGGTAACCCTGCCTCTCTGAGCCTGTCTTCTGAGTCTCATCTGTAAAATGAGTGTGGGGAGGATTAAACACAAATGGGTTCATGAGGGCTGGGCAGTGCCTGAACATAGTAACTGCTCAATAAATACAGTCACATACTCGCACAACGACACGTTTCTCCCACTAAGATAAGTTCGTGTTCTCTTCTACTCAGGTGCTCCTGAGTTTCCGGTGCTGCCCATTTCTCACGTAACTCAACGTCCTCCTTCCCCACAATCCTGTGTGGTTGGCCTCAGCGTCCCCGTTTTACAGATGAGAACTGCTGAGTCCAGAAGTCGGCAGGCATGGCTGGCAGGACTGTCCTGCACACGGCCCTATCCAGGTGGACACCTCTTTCCTTTCCTTCCCCGCACCCACTACCTGGTCCGGACCCCGTCCCCTTTCTCATCCAGGGCACCCTTAGCCCGGCAGGTGGCAGCACAACTCCAGAGTTGGGCTTGGACCAAGAGTCCACGTCCAGGTCCCTGGGGACCTGAGTGGTCCTCGGAGTCATGGACACAACTGGAAGCATCAGGCGGGGCTGGATGCCCGCAGATCCCGGTCTCAGCCTCGGGCAGTTTCTCATCCCCTTCTCCCGCTGCTCTGGGAGAGGGCCTCCCACCCATTTTGCAAATAGACAAACTGAGAACTCTTGGTCCAAGGAGGAAACCGCTGGTGGCGCACTCTGAACTCAAGATCGTCTGAATTCCAACCCCGCCCTCCAGCCGCTAGAGCAACCAGTGTGGCTCGGTCCCCTCACGGAGGCGGCGTCCCTGCTCACACCCACCTGGATGAGATGGGAGGGGGGCTGGGGGAGAAGTTCCAGTTGTGCCTCGGGTGGGCTCCAGCCAGGCAGAAGGAAAGCTGAGAAGAGACAATTGGGGAAAGAGGGCTGGGGAGGTACTGGACTTAACAGGTGGGCACTTATGTAGCGCTTGCTGTGTGCCGGGCACTGTGCAGGTTTGGTTTTCATGAATGCCTCCCAGTTCCAGGAGGGGAAGCATGCCCAGAGAGGTGAAGACAGCTGCCTGGAGTCACACAGCCGAGAAGGGGCAGGGTCCTATGGGAGCCCGCCTGAGGAGACAGCAGGGTCCCCCCACCTTTGCCAAGAACCATGGAGACAGGGCACAAGGAAGGAGGCTGGAGACAATGAGCTAGTTTGTATACCTTGGTCCCTGCAAAGAGCTGGCTTTTGTCCCAGAGACGGGAGGCCCCACCCTGCCCAGGACCCACCTTCAATGAGGCTCTTCTGGAATTCTCCCTGGGGCAGAAACCTGAGGCCAGGTGGGGAGGAAGCCTTTTCCTCGGGTGACTGTTGCCATAGGTACAGAGCTCTCAGTGGCTCCGCCGCTGGCTGTGATTCTGTATCTCTGGGCAGCCGACCAGGTGGCCTGTGGGTGTGGCTGAGCCACAGCTGGGCACTTCAGAAATGGTCGTCCTACGGCTGGGCCACCATGCGGCTGCGTGGGGGCAGGGGGCTGGCCTTGGTCCTAGGAGGGTCAGAGCCTCTGGGTAGGCAGCCCAGGAGGGTGCAGAGGATTGCAAAGGCTGAATGAGCCCCTTCTGGAGAGAGGACGGTGACTTCCACAGAGGCCAGGGACACCTCCCAGCTTTGGTTCCCCCCAAACTAAAGCACAGCCCGGGCCACGAAGGCTCCCTCTCCCAAGCCAGGAAGAGGCAGAAGCTGGATTGGGTAGGGGAGCCTCTTTTTCTGAGTCCACAAAGGGAACATCTTGAGATTCTTGCTAATGTTTTTTTTTTTTTTTTTTTTTTTTTTTTTTCTAACTGTGAAAGGACTTTGGGCTTAGACCTTGCCTGCTCTCAGAACAGAAACCAACCTTGGTCCCTCTGCCCCTCTAGGTCCCTGTCCCCCTGGTTCTCCAGGCTCTGGCCACCTTGGCCTCTCTCTGTTCTTAAAATGAGCTGCTTCCCCTCCTGCCTCAGGGCCTTTGCACTGGTTATAGCCAGCCTCACTGCACGCCTGCTCTTTCTCTCCTTTCAGCTCAGATGTCACCTCCTCAGACAGCTCCTCCCTGCCACGCCGCCCCTGCAGTCTAAATCAGGACCCCACAGCTACTTCCCATCACAGTGTCCTATTTGCTATGCTTCACTGCACGTTTTGCTCCTGGATTCATGGCGTATCCCCTCCACAGGGCAGGCAGCTCCCACGTCTTCTTTGCAGGGTGCTCTGAGCCTAGCTCAGGATCTTGCACACAGTAGGTACTCAGCACACCTGCTGAATGATCTTGCCTTTCAGACAATCCTCTCAGATCCCGGCTGACAGATAGCCCGTAAATCATCATCTTACTGCCCTAGATCTGCCTGCCCCTCCCCAGGCTCTAGGTGCTAGGAAGTTTGCCATGGTCCCATTCAGGGCCATAGGAGAGTTGGTTTCAGGGGGTTATGAAGGTTATGAACCCAGCTGGGGGCTGCTTACACTGCTGAGAGGTGTCCCCTGTAGCTTGTCAGAGCTGGAGACTGGAAGGGAAAGAACTTGAACCATCTAATGCCCTGATTTTAAAGATAAGAAAACTGAGGCCCAGAGGGGAGAAGTGATTTGCCCAGAGTCACACAGCAGATCTGGGCAGAGGGAGGAATAGTAGCCAGGATGTTTTCCAGGACACTCCTTATTGTTGTGTTGACATGAGCCTCGTCGTCACTGTATCTTTAAGAACAAGGAATGGGCTGGCGTGGCTCAGTGGGAGAGTACCTGCGCGCCAGGCCCTGGGCTCCATCCCAGTGTGTGTGCGTGGCCATGCTGTGGCTTAATAACTGCTTGGGGGTTAGGTTGTCCCTTCAGGAACCCCTGACCAGGTGTAGCACCATCATAAATATCGACATGAATAAAAGCCAGTTGTTGAACACCTTCCGTGGGTCAGGCATTTCGCATAAAACACACTGTTTTATGTAACCCTGGAACGCAGAGGTGGTCTTGTCCCATTTTACAGATGCAGAAACTGAAGCTCAGCGAGGTGAACTGACTTTTGCCGGGTCACACAGCTGCAAAGTTACAGAACCCGGCCTCGAATCCAAACATTGTTAGGCGGTAGTGGTGCTGGTAGCAGGCAACAGTAGTAATAAAAGTGACCGGACACAACAGTGACCCCCATACAGAGGTGGGCCTGAAGGCAGAAACCCAGAGGGTCTCCAAACTTTCCCAAGGGTTCAAACGGGGCTCCTCATCTGACCCTCGGGGAAACAAATCGGAGGACAAGGGCTCTCAACCGGGTCGCTCTCCTACTTGGTGTTTGGGGCGGGCCTGGCTGGGGCTCCCGGCTCTGCGGGGAGCGCAGTGCGGGCAGCGCCACCTACCGGGCCCCTGGGGAGCTGCTGCGCTCAGGGAGCGCAGCCGGAAGCCGCAAGCCTGCGCCAAGCAGAGAACCCATCGGTCAACTATCAAAACCCAAAGGAGCTGTCTCTCCTCTGTTTCTCCATAACCTCCTGCACAGGACAATGGATCATTGGACGATGACTCAGCTAAGCGTCTGCCTGGGCAATTTCATTGACTGGGTGAACTAGATCCATGAGCATCCCCACTGTGTGGACCAGGAAACTGAGGCTCAGAGGTGAAGTATCTGTCCAGGGCCACCTCGGTAATAAATGACAGAGCCAG
The DNA here is from genome assembly GCF_902686445.1 of Sciurus carolinensis. NCBI lineage: Eukaryota > Metazoa > Chordata > Mammalia > Rodentia > Sciuridae > Sciurus > Sciurus carolinensis. The sequence goes on from NC_062220.1 coordinate 131,726,996, forward strand.
AACTCTCATACTCGATTTCATCACCCACACCCTCCCATCACAAGAATAGATGCTTGCAGTTGTATTTAACCCTAAGTTATCTAACCCTTGGCTTCAAACACTGCTCTGATTGCTTTATAAATACTGGGGTAACGGTTGGCTTAAGCCTCACAACAGCCCCATGAGATGGCTGAGCAAGACCTCCGAGTTGTACACAAGGAAACACGTTCCTCTCATGGAAGAGATGCATTATGGTGGTTTGAAATAGCGTCCTGTGGGTCAGGGAGGTTTTTAAAATATATATTTTTAGTCGTAGATGGACACTACCTTTATTTGATTAATTAATTTATATGGGGTGCTGAGGATCGAACCCAGTGCCTCACACGTTCTAGACAAGCTCTGCCACCGAGCCCACAACCCCAGCCTGGCTCAGTGAGTTTTAATGGAATAAATCAATAAGTGAATAAATGAATCCATCTTGGCCAAACTTGAGCTCAGTCTGGTTTCTGTGAAGTATCTAGTTGACCCTGGGGAATGTCCAGGCGGATGTGCTGGACCAAGGTCACAGACCAGGGGGGCGTCTGAAGTAGATGCCATGCCACCGTTCCCTCACATCTGTCTGGGTCACCGGGGCGAGTCCCCTCCCCTGGGCAGAACCACAGTTTGGGAGTTCATTTTCTTCATCTGATGAGTGGATGGACACCTTACACCTGCGGCTCAGGAGGAAGTGAAATGGTGTATATAAAACCCTGCAGAGCCTGGCCGGCAGCTCAGCTCCACCCCAGGTAGAACCCAGTTCCACTTTGACAAGGATAAAACCGGAAGGCCCGGATGCACGGCTGGCTTGGTCTCTGAGGTCAAAACCCCAAATGCTCCCAGGAAATCAGTGGGTGCCAGGCATGAAGGAGGCTGGCCCTGGGAAAGTCCCCCCATGAGCAGAGTGCCCCCTGGATTCATTGTGTTATATATTAGGAATTTGAAGAGACAGAATTCTTTTAATTTGCTAGCAGAATTTTATATCTCTAGGAAACCCAAAGGGGAAAAACCTAAAAAGCAATTAGAACTGAGGAAGAACAGTAGCATTCCTAGTTTCAGCAATATTAGAAAATATAGTGAAATCGGAGACAGTCAAACCGTAGGGCAGATCTCCATCCCTTGGCCCTGCCAAGGGGACCTTCCAAACTAGGCGTCTGATTGGATTGCACGCAGGACACTTGAAGGTGCTTCATAATTTTCAGGGTTAAGCTCAAATCCCTCGGCAGGACGTGGGCCGGCTCTGGGTCAAGTCACCAGGTCCTGGAGTGTCCCCCTCCCCCTTCTGTGGAGGTCCCTTGCAAGCTGTGACTCAACCACCTGCATCTCAGGCGTAGCCCTCTCATCTGCGGTCCTGGGCTCCCCTAGGTGCTGACCTTTCTGAATCGTTATTATTGACTTACTGGTCCATCTTGCGCACTCGACCATCAGCTCTGTAGGAAAATAAATATTTCTCGCTTCATTTAACCCAGTATCAAAAAAAGCATCGGCCCGTGATAAAGTGCAAGTGAGAGAGGTGTGCGGAGACCGAGTCCAAGTCCAAGTGAAAAGGGAACCCGCGCCCTGCTCTGCCAAGGGGGCACGTGCCTGCTCTCGGCTCCACGCAGGAAGGCTGGACTTTGAAAAGAGGGTAGGGTTGGGCAGGCAGCTCAGTGGTAGAGTGCTTACCTAGCAGGTGCAGGCAAACCCAGGGTTTGATCTCTGGTACCACAAAACAAACAGACAAAACCCAAAAACCCCAAGATTTTTGTATGGAATCTCTGTTTTTCAATGTGGCAACCAGTTTCATTTTTTAAAACTATGGAAGACAGAAAACAGGTCCTTGGGAGGATTGGGAAGAAGCAGTTGTAATCTCTGATGCAGAAAATGAATCAAGAACCGACTGCTGAGTGCGGTGACACATGCTGTCATCCCAGAGGCTTGGGAGGCTGAGGCAGGAGGATCGAGAGTTCAAAGCCAGCCTCAGAACTTAGCGAAGCCCCCTAAGCAACCTAGTGAGACCCTGTCTCTAAATAAAAATTAAAAGGCTGGGAATATGACTCAGTGGCTCAGTGGTTAAGTGCCCCTCGTTTCAATTCCTAGTACCAAAAAAAAAAAAAAAAAAAAAAAAAAAACCAAAAAACCCCCAAATAAACAACTGAAACAGCACACAGATGTGATTCCAAAATAGAGATTTATTTATTAAGGTTACTTAGTTTCTGCATACAAATCACCAATCGATCCTCATTGGGTTTTATCACTTGTTCTGGGGTTGCTTTGTTTGCCCCCACTTTAAAAAATAGAGCTCTTTTTAGCGCCAAGAAGGACAGTTAAGGCAGTGAGGCGTTTCCTTGTGTCTCAGCGGCTGGAGGCTCACGTCTCCCCCTCCAGAGATTCATGTGGTAGGTAGTTTCTTAGGTTGGAAAACCTGTCCCTGAAGAAATTATTATGCACAATAATGCAAATTCAGTCATCTGTGGTCAACTGTTTGTGCCCAATAGCTTGAAAAGAAACACCCCCTTGGTCATCAAAGTCTTGCTGGTTGGTTTCGGCTAATTTAAAAACAAAACAAAAAAACTGGCAGAGAGAAGAGAGTAGAGCAGGCTTCTGAGGACAGGGCTGTGCAAACCACACAACAACACGCACCCACTGGCTTTGTCAAAAAATGCAATAGGGCCCCTGCGTCTTTCCCTGTCACACTCTTCATGGTCCTTAAAACACCAAAGCTTGGTTCAGCGAAATCCTCCCAGGGCCACGTGCTTCTCCATAAAGGAGGCATCTACCTGCCCCGAGAGCTGTGCTCCTTGTGGGAGGAAAACCCAAACCCAAAACCCTAGGACTTGATTTATTAGCATCGTTAATTGACTTTTATCACGCTGAAATGAAGGTATCCAGTCTATGCTGCTGTGAAATTCAAAGGAGATTTGGAAGGAGGTTCATAACTTATTGCTCCATTAGAATAGACCCCCCTCAAAAAAAAAAAAAAAAAAAAAAAAAAAAAAAAGACTTTTAAAAGCAGGGCCGACCCCTGCAAACCCCTGCAAACCCCGGCTGGTCTGTGGGCAGCTCTGGGGACGCAGGCCTGGGCGGCCTGTGGCTCCATTCACAGTGATCCGGCTTGCTTGCTCATCCGCGGCTGCGGCTGGCGCGCCTCCCCTACACCTTGTAGTTGAGCTCCGCGTTCATCTTGGTGTACATCTCGTAGATGACGTCGATGGTGGCCGTGTAGTTGACCAGGAAGAGGCGGATCTTCTCCAGGCACTCCTCTTCCGTCACGTTCTGCCCCTTGGAGAGAGCTTTCAGGAAGTCGGACTTGTAGGGTGCTGCGTACAGGGCTGCCTTTAAACGAGCGACAGGGGAGCGTTAGTGCGGCCCAGACCCCAGGCCCGCGTGCTGGGGATCGGGCGGGGCTTCCCGAGGTCCATGCTGGGCAGGGTCTGTGCTGTCTGTGGTGTTGGGAGGGAAAGGAAGAGGGAGGTGTGTTTTCCCTTCTACCCCCATGAGGGACAGCAGAAGGGACACCAACTTGGGGGACAGACAGACAGACCTGGACGCAAACTCCAGCGTGTGCCGCCGACTAGCTGTGAGCCTTGAGCAAGTTACTTAGCCTCTCTGAGCCTCAGTTTCCTTGTCTGTAAAGTGGGGATAATAATGACAGCCACCTGAGTCACTTTTGTAAGGATCAGGGAGATCACGGGAAGTGCTCTGAGAGCGCCAGACGCGCAGCAGCGCTTGGCATGGGTGAGCTCGTGGGTTGCATGCTCTGGCAATGGTGAGCTGCTTCTTTGGGAAGCCCTCTTTTGAGTGAGCCCAGGCTGCTAATCCATGCTGTGGTCCCTCTTTTGCCCCAGGGGGTGACACTTGCCCAAATTTTAGGACTTAGAAAGTGAACTTGAAAAGTGCCGAGAAGCCAGGCGCAGAGGCACACGCCTGTGATCCCAGCAGCTGGGGAGGTTGAGGCAGGCGGATCCTGAGTTCAAGACCAGCCTCAGCGACTTAGCAAGACCCTGTCTCTAAAGAAAATATAAAAAAGGGCTGGGGACACAGCTGAGTGTAGAGCAGCCCTGGGTTCAAACCCCAGTACCAAAAAAAAAAAAAAAAAGTTTTTAAAAAATAACAAAAAAGTAAGAAGAGGATAGTAGGCTTAGGGCTTAGGGACGCAGAACCCAACCGCATCTTATTTAAGAGGCGGGGCCTGGCTGTGTTGCCCAGGCAGGCCTCCGACTCCTGGGCTCAAGTGACAGTCTCACTTCAGCCTCCTGATGGCTGGGATTTCATGTGTGAGCCACCACACCCAGCCCCTGTTTTTGTACCATGGGATGTGACTTGACTGGTCCGAGCACCACGGGCCTTATCTGTGACATGGGAAAAGAACAGTGCCCGCCTCCTGGGGCACCGGGACTGCAGCCCGCAGGGCTCCCTGGGCCACCTGCTCCCGAGGGGCGGTTGTAAGGCCTCTGTGGGGACAAGGGTCTGAAGGGAGGGTGAGGCTCTCAGCTGCCCCTGGAATCAGCCCCGTCCCAAGCCATGCTGGGTGGCCTGGCCAGAGGTGGCCACGTTTCCTGCCCTGTGACTGGCTCTTCCTGCACTGGCTCCTGACCTGAGCTCTCGACATGTGCCTCCTGGGGACAGGGCTGGCCACACCCTGTCTTCGTGGCAGTGAGGAAGAGCAGGCAGGCGAACCTCAGCAGGAACGCTAGCCATGGGGGGCACAAGTCCTCGCCAAGGGAGACACAGGGCCAGCAAGAGGCAGGTGGCCACAGCAGCCTGTAGGGACCCTGAGGCGTCTTGGCCTTGTGGGCCTAGGGACCTGCTGCCAACCAGGCTGGTGCTGTTTCCAGGAGGTCCTCAGTGTCAAGTGGGATGAAAGTCCACCACAGGACCTCAATCTTTCCTTGTCCTTAGGACTTCTCAGTCAGGTCACCTGTGACCAGGCTGACCTGCCCCTCCATCACAGACCTGCCCAGAGTCCCCAGTGCTACAGAGTGTGGCATGTAATTATTATCACCCTGCCTCCCCCACAGATTTCCCCAGGGGCAACGTCACCCCAACGCGGGCCACGAAGAGCCCCGTGGGCCAGCGTCCTTCCAGCAGATGCCTCCATGGGGACAGGCCCTTGCTCCCCCGTTTCCGGGGTGGGAATCCGGGCTGAGTCTGAGGGTTTGATGAGGCCGCCCTCCAGCAGGCCTCAGGGGGCTTTGCTCCCCAGGCAGGGCCCCTGGAAATGCCACCCACCATCTGCAGTAACACCCACCAAGGCCACGAGCAGGCTGACCAAGTGCACGGAAGGGCCCCAGGTGTAGCAGCCTCGCCCCACACAGGAGCCCTGCCTGCGTCCAAGGGGCGAGCGCAGCTCGGAGGACCGTGGCTAAGAAGGGGAAGGCGACCTGACGGGCCTGCAGGCAAGGCTCACCTGGAAGATCTTCTGCACAATCCAGCCATGGTACTTCTTGAGGGCCATCTCGTAGGCCTTGGTGGCGTTGACGCGGATGAGGTTGGGGTGGTTCTCGTCCCGCTCCCCGTCGCAGATGCTCTGGAGGAAGACCTGGATGAAGCGAAGGCCTCTGCGGCCCAGAGAGGGTGGCGCTTAGGACTCGTGTCCGCGGCCAGCACTCCCTGCCTGGTGGGGCTCCTGAACGGAGGCGCCTCCCCAGCGCCTCCTCTCCACCAGCCTGACCCTGCCTGGCCGGCTGACAGAGCCCTGGGCAGGGTCTGGGCCAGCCCCTCACTCCCATGTCCCGTGACCTCTCACAGCTGGCACAGGATGGGCAGCCGTCAGGGCCTGAGGGTGAAGCCACAGCGCTGGCCCTCAAGTGCTCACCGCCTGGGGACACGTCAGGCTCGCCAAGTCCAGCCCAAGCCTCTAGGTCCCTTCCGCCTTGACGCCCGGGTCCTTCTAAGCCTGCTACGCTGCAGGACGACCTGACAGGGAAGGCCGCGTGCTGCAGGACCACAACGGACCCTCCCCAAGGGTCGGACAGTGCTTCCAGCCAGGAGAAGGGAGGGACCCAGTCCTCTAGTGTCTGGCCTCCTGCCCCCCTGCACCCCCCTCCCCCCCCCCCCGTGAAGCAAGCAGGGCACCGTCAGCCCCGTCACAGACACTTGGGTTCCTCCAACAGGCTCCGAGCCAGGGCCCCCAGCCTGCCTCGCCTCCAGCTGGGCTCCTGCCTCCACTGCCCTTCACGGTGCCACTAAGGCCCCCAGATGGGCGGCTCTGCTGCCTCCCTACAGGTGGTGGGGTCAGCTCGAGGGGGGTTTTAATGGGGCAGGAGTGCTGGGTTTGGTACTGAAGAGACCCTAACCTCCTCACCCCTGAGGTAAGACAATCCTCAGACCAGAGCCCACCAGGGACCAGCCTGGAGGGCGGAGCTGAGGACGGGTCAGCTGTGGCCTGCACTGGACAGCAGCTGCTCTGAGCCCCAGACCCTCCCCTCTCAGCTCTCACGATCCCCCTCTCCTGGCAACCAGGATGATATCCGCGGCTCAGCTGGGAGACTCCGCGTGGCCCCTCCCCCGGGAAGCCTGCCCTGCCTCCGCTCTGACTTTCTGCTGCTCGGATCTGCCCACGGGCTGACCCCCAGACGGCGATGCTGCTTCCACCTGGCGGCTGCTCCTCACACCTTGACCTGCTGGCCACCACCAGGGCCCAGCATCTGCTCCCCAACCCCCGTCACCTGGTCTCACTCACGTCTGTGATCAGGACCTCTCCACCAGCCCGATGGACCCAGGGGCGTTCCTCTCCCCAGACCTGAGTCCCTAGCTGGCCGGGGCAGGCAGCTTGGCAGGGACGGTTCCTGACATGTGCTACAGGGTGTTGATTGCTGATCCCTGTCCCTGCCCAGCTTCACCCTCCCTGCTGCTCTGCTGAGGATGGCGTGGGGCTACAGGAGGCCAGCAGAGAGAATAGGGGCAGGCTCCCTCCCTCTCAGTCCAGGCCTCCAAAGAGGGCAGCCCAGGGACACCTGTGGGGCTGGGGACTGGCCTCTGACCTCATGCAGCTGCTGGTATTGCACAGGTACAGGAGAATTCTAGAGGTGATAGAGACCCAAGTGGGTTCAAAGCACAGTGTCCGCTGGCCCCGTCCAGAGGATGCACGCGCACAAATTAGATAGAAATCCTTCTCAAGATGTTGTTATTTCAACAGGTGTTGGCGAGGATGTGGGGAGAAAGGTACCCTCATACATTGCTGGTGGGGCTGCAAATTAGTGCAGCCACTCTGGAAAGCAGTGTGGAGACTCCTTAGAAAACTTGGAATGGAACCACCATTTGACCCAGCTATCCCACTCCTCGGCCTATACCCAAAGGACTTAAAATCAGCATATTACAGAGATGCAGCCACATCAATGTTCATAGCTGCTCAATTCACCATAGCCAGATTGTGGAACCAACCTAGATGTCCTTCAACTGATGAATGGATAAAGAAACTGTGGTATATACATACAATGGAATATTACTCAGCTATAAAGAATAATAAAATTATGGCATTTGCAGGCAAATGGATGAAATTGGAGAATATCATGTTAAGTGAGATAAGCCAATCTCAAAAATCCAAAAGGCGAATGATCTCACTGATAAGCGGATGATGACACATAATGGTGGGGTGGGAGGGGGGCAAGAATGGAGGAAGGAGGGACTGTATAGAGGGAAAAGAGGGGTGGGAGGGGTGGGGGGAGGAAAAAATAACAGAATGAATCAAACATCATTACCCTATATAAATGTATGACTACGCAAATGGTATGCTGTTACTCCATGTACAAACAGAAACAACATGTATCCCATTTGTTTACAATAAAAATAAATTAAAATAAAAAATGAATAAAATAAAGCTCTATCAACATCTAAAAAAAAAAAAGATGCTGTTATTTTGAGCTGAGTGCCACGGTGAACATCTGTAATCCCAGCAACTCGGGAGAATGAAGCAGGAGGATCTCAAGTTCCAGACCAGCCTGGACCACTTCTTTTTTTCAGTACTGGGACTGGAACCCAGGGACATTTATCCACTGAGTCACATCCCTGGTCCTTTTTTTATTTTTTATTTTGAGACAGGGTTTCATTAAGTTGCTTAGGACTTTGCTAAGTTGCTGAGGCTGGCTTTGAACTTGCGATTCTCTTGCCTCGGCCTCCTGAGTTGCTGGAATTACAGGTGCATACAATGGCGCCCAGCTAGCCTGGGCAACTTAACAAGCCCTGTCTTAAAATGAAAGGGCTGGGGGTATAGCTCAATGGTAGAGCACCCTGGGTTCAATCCCCAGGACATCCCCTGACACACATACACAGCTGTTATTTCTGTCAAGAAACTAATACATAAACCTACCTTGTGTATTATGTGACTGACCCTGAACAAGACAACTCTATGTGGTGCACAACCTGTACAACTGTGCTCAGAGGACCTGGGCATGTGATGTGGCCTCCAGAAGTCCCTGAAGCCTCCTCTACGACATGGGAAGAGAGAGCACACCTACCTCACAGCACATGAAACTCCACTGGGGTAGGAAGAGCTCGGCCCAGTGCCCAGGATGCAGCAGGCATTAGCTGTGCTGTTCTAGGGACTAGAGCAAGGAAGTGCCGCCACTGGACAAGCTCTGGCCCTTGAGAGGCTTTTTCTCAGTCATTAATAAGCATCGCACCAGAAAGGGGTCTAGCCTCCACGTGGGTGGTGGCAGGGCCTGCTTCCTCCTCCACAGTAGAGGCCAAGGCCCACCCCTGCCCCCGCCCATCACCTTTTCAGCCACATCAGTGCCAGCGTGGCCCCCACTTTGGGCCATTCTGCTCCATACATTTCCTTCTCCACCTCCAGGATGTTCTGCAGGGTCCGGAACTTGGCTGGGTTGGTGTCATACACGGCTTTGATTTTCTGAAATGGAACGCACGGGTTTTCCCCTTGGAAAGGCTGCCCCATGGACAGCGGCGCTGCATGCTGGGAGCACCTGCTGGGACCGGCATGACTCCAGCATCAACTCCCGAGCGCTCATGTTTCTTGAGTGCACCCTCGAGTTGGGGTGTGCAGCCTGCTTTCCAGGCTGAGTCTCATGTGGTCCAGTGGCAACCCTGAAGTGGCCACCAGTATCCCAATCTGCAGATGAGGACGTTGAGGCTCAGAGAGGGGCAGTGACATGCACGGCCACACAGCTATGCAGGTGGAGCAGGCCCCAGCCTGCCTGGCTCGAGTCCACACCCTCCAACCACCACTGACCCTGCAGACACCAGGGGCTTGAAGTTTCGCTCTGTGGATGAGCAGACACAGGCTCTTAGGATTCAAAGATGTCCAGGTACAAAAGCCTCTGGACTAGAGCCAGGTTAGCCTGGACGGTTAGCCAGGTTAGCCAGGTTAGCCTCCCGGCTCTGCCCCTCCCACTATTCTTTGCACCAGAGATTGCACGGAGGGGGCTTCACACGGAGCCACATCTCCAGGACTTTTAATGTTTTATTAGAGACAGGACCTCGCTAAGTTGCTGAGGCTGGCTTTGAACGATCCTCCTGCCTCAACCTCCCAAGCTGCTGGGATTACAGGCAAGTACCACTGCGCCCAGCTGTCACTTTCTTAAGTGACCTTGGGTGAGTCCTTCGGCTCCTCCGATCCTCAGCGTCCTCATATGTCAGAAGTCCTCAAAGGGCCGCTGGGATGAAGAAATGAGATCTTGTCGTGAGCCCCAAGCCTCTGCTGGGCCCTGAGTGGATCCTCGTGGGAGGGGGTCTATGGCTAGGGGATGGCATCAGATGACCAGGACCAGGGATGGAGAGAGCCAGGTCAATGCCACCTGTGGACTTTGGAATTTACTTCTTTGGTGGAGGTGGACATACCCTTAAGACCAAAGTCCTGGCCCAGCTGCAGCTAGGTGGCACTAGTGCAAAGGAGGACCAGGAGTTTGGGGCTCAGGTGGATGAGCTTGGGGCCGAGCCTGTTTTCCATGACGCCTCCCTGGCCCCGGGCTCCCTGGGGAGCTTGCAGCTGGGAGGGGGTGGTGACGGAGGCAGGTGTAGATCACTGTGTGTGCTAGAGCTGCAGCTCCAGGCCAAGTACGTACCGTGATGTTGCCACTTATGTCTGCCTTGATGGGTGTAAACACGGGGGACCCGAGGCAATCTGGGGGGAAATGAGAAGAGAGATTTAGTTCCCCAAAAGGGTGAAGTTCAGGACCACTATAGGCCGCAGAGGAGTGGAGATCCGAGGAGAGGTCACCTATGTTTAGGGGCAGGCAGAGTGGTTTACAGGACTTAGAGATGTTCTGTGGGAAAGGCAGTCTGGGGAGTACTGGGACCCGGGTAAACCAGGTTCTTACAGCAGGACTTGTCAGAGCCTTTAAACGCAGTGGAATAGTAAGAGACATGTCCTTCAGCCACACCACTCTCTGCCTCACTGTCCACTGGGACTTTCTGCAGTGATGACCCCATTCTCTACACTGTGCAATATGGTACCCCATGAACTTGGGCTTGACTCACAGCTCTGCACATATTAGGGGGCTGGGCACATCCCTCCAGCTTTCTGAGCCTCACATTTCCTGTCTAGCAAATGAGACAACAGAACCAAGGGACCAGGCTGACTTGAAACACGTGGCACAGGTTTTGTCCACCTCTGGAAGCGCATTTTTCCTTTCTTGGCAGAGCGTGGTCCAGCAGTGACCCCGTCAAGCTCGTGGAATGCAGACCTACAAACTGCCCAGCACGTGTGGCGTCGGGCTCCTTGTGAAGTGTGAGAAGGCTGCTGCCTCCTGTCCCCTTCCCCTCCGTTGCCCCGGCAGGCTGGTGCAGGGCCAGGGCCAGGCCACAGGCCACAGAACCTTAGAGTAGGGAGGCGACATGCAGGCTCGAGGTTCCTCACCACAAAGGTTCAACACGGACCTCACCCTCAGGCCTGAGGCGGGCAGCTGTGTGTCCCCTTCACCTGTCACCAGCCTGACACACAGCCCAGGGACAAAGACCCCGGAGCAGGTCAAGGTGGGTGCCAAACCCACAGGAGAGACGCCATGGGTAGGGCCCTCAATGCATGCACCAACTGATCACACGGGTGGGGCCTGGGGGGACTTCTGCAGGCCAATTCCAGCCAAGGTGACCCGGCACACCTGGCTGGCCATCTGGAACATTCTAATTGCAGCCGTGAAAGGAGGTGCATTGAGACGGCAGCATTAAATGCTTTAAATGAAACACTCTGTCCGAGGATGAGGGAGGGCCAGGGAGGGTCAGGGGTGCAGACGATGGCACCAGAACTGTCAGCCGGCCACACCTCAGCTAAGCAGGTCTCCTCACCTGTGTTTCTCAGTTTCCTAGTGTGTCAAATGGGGCAATTACAGTGCTTATTTCATAGGGTTATCTCAGGAAATTCAAACAGTGCATCAGAGCTGGGATGGCTGAAGCTCGGTGGTGGAGCTCAGGCCTAGATGTGCGAGGCCTGGGTTCCATCCTTAGTGCGTGTGTGCGTGAGAGCGCATCACAGACGCGGATATATAAACAACACATCAAACGCCCTCAGCAGAGTGCTCCCTGCATGGTGAATGCTGGATAAATGGGCTTTAACCATTTTCATGACTTCGTCTCATTATCAGAGTCAGGATCCTTAGTCCAGGGGCAAAGCGGCCCTCCAGGGACCATACTAGAGCCTTCAGTGGGGTGGCCTGGTCAGAAGCAGCGCACGGGCTGGGGGCGTGGCTTGTGGTTGAATGCTTGCCCAGCACGTGGGAAGCCCTAGTTCATCCCTAGCACTGCAAACAAAACCAAAGGACGGGGGCTGCTCCGGCGCTGGGCTGGGGTTCAGGCCAGCTGCCTGACCCAGGATACGCCTCCGGAATGGGCCTGTCCAGAGCATTCATGAAGTAACTGCTCCGTCCTACCTCCAACCCTGCCTGATGCACCCTGGGCACCCACCCTGGGCAGTCAAGCAATTCATTAGACCTAGAAGGGGTTCCCTCCCGGGATGGCTGAGAGAGCCAAGATCTTCATTCCTCTGCTGGGGACTCTTCTTGATAGTGTGGCTGGGCATCACCAATTCCAACTCTTATGCCTGTCATCCCAGCAGCTCGGGAGGCTGAGGCAGGATTGTGGGTTCAAAGTCAGCCTCAGTAACTTAGCAAGGCCTAAGCAACTCAGTGAGGTTCTAAACAACTCAGAGAGACCCTGTCTCAAAATAAAAAAATCACTTGTCCAAAGATTTACAGGGGACTGAAGAATGGCTGGGGGACTGCACAGATAGGTACAGTAGATTTATGGTGGAGCCTAAGGCTGGGGATGTAGCTCAGTGGCAGAGAACTTGTCTAGCATGCTCAAGGCCCTGGGTTCAATCTCCAGTACCACAAAAAAAAATAAGTAAAATTTAAAATTATGGTAGACTGTAGGTGGTAAATGTATGAATATTCACTATGAAATTCTTTCAACTATGCCAGATGCTTGAAATTTTTCATAGGAAATACTGGAAATGAATATCAGGTTTATGATTTTCTGCTCAAAGTCCCACTTCTTCCATTTTTCTTTGCAGGTCCTTTTGCCCTCCAGCGATCATAGTTATGTGTGCAATACTTTGTTGCCGGCTGCCTTGCCCGCCACACTGGAGCTCCTAGAGGGTGGGCACCAGGTTGCCTTGGTTGCCTGCTGTGCTTCACACCCAGCTCAGTAGGTGCCCCCACCAGGTGCGTGGATGACATCTGTGCAGTGAGTGGGTGAACAGACTGGGGCACGTGCAACCTATCAGGAGATTTCCTTGGGAGGGTCCGTAGACACCCACCCAACAGAGATGGTGAAGGACAGTGAAGGCTTGGGCCTCAGTTTCCTGCCTGTAACACGAGAACCTTGCAGGACGTCCCCTGCAGGGAAGCTCTGAGGGCGAGGCATCAGCACTGGCTGTAATGCTTACACTGCTAAGGCTGATCTACCGCCCTCTTCAAAGCGAGAAGACAGGAAAGCAGGGCTGGGGTCAGGTCACCGGCAATCAAGGGGGTGGTTTCTTGGCTAGTCTCAACGACTCAAGTCACTCCGTGTTCATTTCAGAGATGCAGAAAAAATGTTCTCGGCTTCCTGGTCTTTGAAAGTGGCTCTGGTGCTGTTCTGGTGGCCCTGCCCTGAAGGCATGGAGAAAGGCCTTTTGTTTGGGGTTCTCCTGACAGTGAGCTAGGAGAGTCACGCGGCCACTGTGGTCAGCAGGCGCCAGGACCCGACAGTAGCTGTTATTGTGCGGTGGCCGCGGTGCAGGACTGGAGCTGCTGCTGGACTGTGGGGGAAGGACGGGCTCACTGAAGGGCACTTCTGAGGCTGGGGACCTGCGGAGGCACGCACACAGAGGGGCCGGAGCTCCCTGCCCGTCTCCAACTCCGTGGTCTCCGCGCTGCGCATGTGTGTGCAGTCGCAGGCCGGGAGCATCTGTAGGTGGCCGTGGGTGATCAGAGAAGGGCCTGCTGCTCTAGAGCCAGCCAGTCATGGGCTGGAAACCTGCCTCTGGTGTGGCTTTGGCCAAGTGACTTGACCCTCTGGGCTCGGACCCTTCCCTTCCTATGGTCCAGAGGCGGCTGCCCACATGGCACCACGCCTACAGAAGCCAACGGACTTGCTCAGGGCCACACAAGGAGCGCCAGGAACTCCCACCCAATTATTGAGCCAAGGCTGCTTCTATTACACTAACCTTGCCTTTCCTTCTAGAATATTCCCATCTGCTTGTGTAAAACTCATGAAAAACAAGAGGACTTGTTTTTGATGACAGAACATCAGAGGATGGTTTTAACTCCCAAGCAGTGGTGGCCTTGCTGACAGCTTACACTTAGGCTTGCCTGCTCCGACAGGGCCCAGCACATTTCTAGCAGGCTCTCCAGCCTGACCTTTCCTACAGAATGCAGCCTGCTACAAAATGACCTTTCTTGTTTTACCAGTTTTGAAGTTACCCCAAACTTGTTTTAATCGTTGTTAGCAAACAGGCTCTTTGAAATGTCATCCAGAACCTGTCTGCCTGGAGGGAGGGAGGGGGCTTGGATGGTTTTCTAGTTCATCATCTTACCTGGGGGAGGGGGGAGCTAGCTTTGAAAAAGTCAGGTATGCCCCCACCGTCTTATCATGGAACCAGCTCAAATGGGCACGGATCCTAAATACAGTACGGCTGTGGCTATCTGCAACACCTGGCCAATGGCCCCTGCTTTTCGGGAGCGGTTCCCCCCTCCCAAGCATGCTACTTAACCCTGAAGGCATAAGGAAAAGACCAATAAACCTCATTATAAACTAAGAAACTTCCTCTATGAGGCAGGGGAAAAATCCTACCACTAATCAAAGCCAGACAATCAACTGGGGTGGGAGGTAGTTAGTGTCTGTGTAACAAACAGAACAGATAAGAGGCCATTATTCCTAGTAGGTAAGGAAAAAATATCAGCCCTATAGAACAATGAGCAATTCACAGAAGAAATGAAAAGATGCTTAATTTCAATAATAAAGAGAAAAAGAAAATGAAAATGGTAATATTTTTCATCTACCAAATAATTTTTTTTTTTTTTTTTTTTTTTTTTTTGAGACAGGGTCTTGCTTGTTGCTTAGAGCTTCACTACGTAACTGAGGCTGGCCTCAAACTTTCAATTTTTCTGCATCAACCTCCCAAGTTGCTGGAAAGACGGGCATGTGCCCCAGTGCCCAGCTCATCTACCAAATAACTTCATGAATGTACCAATCTTCTCTAGTTCAACCATGCTGGATGGAATTTGTCACAATATAACACAAATGTCCCTGCTTTCATACAACAAGATGTTTGCAATTTTCTCTTTTCTTTCTCTTTTTCAGTACTGGGAATTGTACCGAGGGGCACTTTACCACTGAGCTACATCCCCAGTTCTTTTAATTTTTTATTTTGAGACAGGCTCTCACTGAGTTGCTTAGGGCCGCCCAAGTTGCTGGGTTAGCCTTGAACTCGGGATCCTCCTGCCTCAGTTTCTGGAGTATCTGGGATTATAGGCCTGCACCATTGCGCTCAGCCCCTCTGGGATATTTTTAAAACTTCTCTTGATGGTTGGCGGCTACGTCTTCCTGCTTTGTCTGCAGTACTTCAATTCTGCTAAATACTTGAAAGACAAATAGCCAACTGTGTCGGAGTCACCTGCAAGATAGGAGACAGGCATGCAGGAATCCCAGGGAAGGGTTCGTGCATGATCTCCAGGACTACTGTGGCTGCACAGGGGCCATTTGGGACCCACCCTGTGCCTGGGTCTCTGCCACAGTTCAGATGGGTGACATTGCCAGAGAGCAGAAGTCCCCATAAGCTAGCAGTCACCATATGCCACCCAGAATCAGACTCATTTCCTCTTTTTCTAGCCTGCACACAGTTGGAAAGCACTGTCCCTGAGCTGACGAGACCGCAGTGCAGCGGGGGTGTAGCTCTCTGGTACAGCGTGCCTAGCACGCTGGAGGCCCTGGGTCCCTGCTCCAGCACTGCAAAAACAAACAAACAAAACAACACAACCACAGCACATATATAGAAATTTCCATCCAAGCTGCCCACCCTGTCTTCCTGTCTTATAACAGGTGATACCCTGCTGGGTAGGGCCCTGCCCTGGCCCACCCTCTTATTTGATCTCAGGAATAATCTTCATTCAAGAAACAGAGCACTGTTTTTCAGATGTACCGTGTGACTCAGGTGGGAACACGCCTAACTCCAACCCATAAATGCTTACTTCAAAAAAGGAGGAACAAGAGGCCTGTGTTGCAATCTAGCAGCCTGGTGTGGGGAGGTTCCATTTCATCCTCAATTTTTTTTTTTTTTTTTTCACAGCTGGATAATAAAGTTCAGTTGTTAAAGACACAGGGTAGATTAACTTTACAGGCTCTGGGTTACAACGATCATAATGGGAGGCTCTCAAATTACAGCTGATGGAGATGAATCATTTATTAATTTCAGGGTAGGGGTTGTCACAGCTCAGGTCACACTAAGGCCTATTTTGAAGGATAAGAACCCTGAAAATGTCCATGTTCCTAAAACTGGTTTGTGCTTGAACTTTACTGTTAAAAGGAAAAACCGTTAACAAAACACTTCACAATATTGCTTTAAAAAGTCACCCCGTGACATGCTAAACCTTTGTCCACATGGCCCTCTTTGGCAAAAAACAGCCAGGAACTGGGAATGCAACTGGGAAAATCAGTTTTTATTTGCTGTGTGGCTTGGGAGAAATTAGTTCACCTCTCTGAGCTACAGTTCCTTCATTTGTAAAATGAGGCTGACAATGACTTTACCTCACAGGGTTGTTGTGAGGTTTAAATGAGTTAGTGTAAATAAAGGGCTTAGCACAGTTTCTGGCACCTAGTAAGTACTCAATAAAAGGAAGGTATTATTATTTATGTTTATTATACATTATGTCATCAGCTTCTTCTTTCTCAATAGGTAAAGCTTTTCTTTAGGGAGGGAATCCAGAAAACAATGATTCCAATGATTAAGAAATCAAAGGAGATGTGGCCCAGTGTGAGAGAGCCGGCCTAGCATGTTTGAGGCCCTGGGTTCAGTCCCTAGGACTGCATTAGAAAGAAGGAAAGAAAGAAAGAAATCAAAGGAGAAAGGAAGGGAAGAAGGTGGGAGAGAGACAGATTGACTGATAAGGGTAAAATTCGCAGAGATCGCCCAGCCATACAATAATGACTTCAAGTGTATTCCAGACCATTAAAAAGGGATTTCAGACAAGAGCGAACGAAGTAAGGAACTTGGAGCAAGAGTAATGCCGAAAATGAATCACTTTGGAGTAGGGGAAGTCTGAGTCGCTGCCTAACTGCCTGGGCGGAAAGCAGAGGTTTTATAGGACCCTGGAGAGGGCCGATCCACAGTAATGACTTTGAAATGCTCAGATACAGTGAACACAGTAACACACACACACACACACACACACACACACACACACACACAAGAGCCTTGATACAAGTAACACTGTAAGAATGTAACAAAAGGACTTACCATTCACCCAGGCCATTTCTAAGCTGAAACAATGAAACCCAAGACTAGAAGCCATCATTTCCATTCTAATTAGCCCAGTGAAATAAGCACATTGTCATGCCCAGCGAAACTTCCTATCTTTTCCCTCCCCCACAAATGTGGTAGACAGGGGACAGGCCCTGCTCCTCCAAGAAGAAGACTTCCCCTAGCCTCCTGTGTCCTGATCCAGGGCTGGTCCCCCTGTCACAGGCTGGACCTGCTTCAAAGCCCCCAGGGCCACCTTCTAGCTTCAGAACCTCATCATATCCCTCTCTGAACTTGTTTGCTCTCATATTTCTTTTTTTTTTTTTTTTTTCTTTCTTCTTTCTTTCAAGTTGTAGATGGACACAATATATTTATTTTATTTATTTCTTTTTATGCAGTGCTGAGGATGGAACCCAGTGCCTCACACATGCTAGGCAAGCGCTCTACCACAGAGCCACAAGCATGCCTCATATTTCTAAAGGTCCTTAATCTTGGAAGCCACTTGAAATAGAGGTCACACTGTGATCAGGGGTCCCGCAGGAGATTTTACCAAGCGCTTTGTCAAGCATGCTTCCCATTCCTTTGACAACAGTTGGTCAACTATGCTCTGTCGGGCTCTGCCAGAACTGCTGCTAGGTCCTGGTAGGCCCTGACTTCTGTCCCGAAGGGAGTCACAGTGGAACACAGACCCTCTAAGCAGCCCTGCACGGCAAATGCCCTACAGGCAGAATGAAAGACAGATTTCCCTCCTGCTTCTCACTCTAGCAGCAGAGGCCAGACCTCAGGCCTTGACCTCAAGGCCAGACTTCCCGGAACACAGAAAGACCTCACCCCATCATCAAGGGGCAGGAGAAGTGTGCACCACTGGTCTGCGCTCAGCACAGGCCTTCCCGTGCTACAAAGGAGGATGCTGCAGCAATTCGCAGAAGGAAGCAGCCAGCAGCTGGCCCTGAGCCCTGGCAGGCAGTCACCAAGACTCAGAGGTGGCATCTTTTTGGCAGGTCCCTGTTGCTCAAGGGCTGTGTGGCAAAAGGTGCAGTTTCTAGGATGATCTGGCCTACCTGTGCAAAGACGGTGAGTCCAGGCCTTCGGCACCGACACCATCGGTGAGCCACCTCCACTGACCCTCCTGGGAGTCCCTGCATCCCTGTCTCACAGCTGGGGCTGTAGGCTCAGTCGGGGAAGGGCTTGGCCTGAATGCACAGTTTTAGTCCCACAGAAACCAAGGTCAGGCTGGCTCAGCTTGATGTGAACATCCATCAACTGTCCAGGGTTCTCAGGGCATGGATATCAAAGGAAAGTAGACTCAAAGTGACATTTCCCCTGAGCCTCAGAAACAGCCAATGCATAGGCTGTTAGGTGGACTGACAGGAAAACACCATGGGGTCAGCAGCAGCTCCCTCCCAGCTTGCTCAGAGTGGACTCAGGCCAGGTAAGACCATGAGTGGGCACCAGCAGCACCCAGTAGGTGTTCCTAAAGGTCCTGAAGCTTCACCAACTGCACACTTGAAAATGCACCTGCAGTCGAGGACAGGAAGCTGGAGGCAGTTCCTGAACTGTACAAACCATCACAGAAAGTGCCTACTTGGCTTGGTCTCGCCACAGGGGTCCCTCCCAGGTACAGAGTCCACATCCCTTTCCTCTCTAGAGCCCAGCTCTCAAAAGACACTCAACCACAATGAAAACTAACCTGCTGTACTGGGAAGGTGAATGCAGTTTCACCTGTCTTTCTTGGGACATTCTTTACAAAGACAAAACTCAATGTACATTTGCATTAGCATAAAAAATAACAAAACAAAGCATCTCAGGGATGTGGCAGTGAACCCAAGTTTCAGAAGTGCTTGTTGCAATAGAGGCAGCTTCTTACAGGTAAAGGAGTAATGGGGGGCTGCTTCCCAGCAGCTAGTCCATGCTCCAGTTATAGGAAAGCTGACCTGTTTGGGACTCCCTCCACAAAAGACTTCCACACCTCAGCCACTCTAGTTTGCATTCAAATAACGAGGAGTTGCACACTCAGTCAGGCAGGCTGTAGCTGAAGTTGCACTTCAGAGGAAACACACATATCTGCTCTGTGGCTCCCAGGCCACTTGCCATGTGGCAAGGTTACCAATGGTGTCAGCAGAGTCCCTGGATAGCAGGCTGGCTCTACTGGGTTCTTCTCCACTACTGGAGAGAAGCCAGGCCAGCAGGCAGGCCCTTGGCAAGGGCACTACATGAGGAGTTCAAAGGCCTGAGTTCAAGACTGGTTAGGCAGAAGCTCACTGGCTGTGTGGCGGTGGGCAAGTCGCCTTGACTCTCTGGCTTAAGAATTGGGTAGGGGGCTGGGGAGATAGCTCAGTCGGTAGAATGCTTGCCTTGCAAGCACAAGGCCCTGGGTTCGATCCCCAGCACCCAAAAAAAAGAGTTTGGGCAATAAAATAAGAAGATAATTTTATGCTTCTAGGTTGTTCCCTCCACCCCAATGGAGTGAGCACTGAATTAAAAATTATGGAATATCAATCTCTTTGGGTTCACTCTAGGACTATTTAATAAGTGCCAGATACCTGTACGACTGGATTCTATGGCCATCCATTTAAATATGCCAGGAGGCACGGATGAAGAAAAATCACCCCTAGAATTTGAACCTCAAGACTGAAAGGAATAAAACCAATAATCCAATTAATAAATAGGCAGATGAATTACACAGACATTTCTTAAAAGAAAAAGTACAAATGGCCAACAAATACATGAAAAAATGTTCAACATCCTTAGCAATCAGGGAAATGCAAACTACACTGAGATTTCATCTCACTCTGGTCAGAATGGCAGCCTTCAAGAAAACAAGCAATCATAAATGGTGGAGAGGGCTGGGGAGATAGCTCAGTCAGTAGAGTGCTTGCCTTGCATGCACAAGGCCCTGGGTTCGATCCCCAGCACCGCCAAAAAAAAAAAAAAAAAAAAAAAAAAAAATGGTGGAGAGTCTATGGGGGAAAGGAAGACTCATACATTATTGGTGGGACTGCAAATCAGCCCAATTGCTTTGGAAAGCACTACAGAGGTTCCTGAAAGGCTAGGAAAGGACCCCCATATGACCCAGCTATACCACTCTTTGGTATTTATCCAAAAGAACTAGAGTCAGCACACTATAGCAATATGTGCATTCCACCACTTATAGAGGTGAATATAACAGCCAAGTTATGGAACCAACCTAGTGTCTGTCAGCAAACAAATGGATGAAGAAAATGTGGTATATATACGCAATTGAGTTTATTCAGCCCTAAAGAATGAAATTCTGTCATTTGAGGTAAATGAATGGAACTAGAGACTATCTTGCTAAGTGAAATAAGCCAGACTCAGAAAGTCAAGGGACTTTCTAGAAGCTAGAGAGAAAGAAAGGAATAAAAAAAGGATCTCATGAAAATATAAGGGAAACCAAGAGAAAAGAGAAAGGAGATCAAGAGGGAAGGAGGATGTTCTGAAGAACAACATCTGCCGAATTATGCCATGTCCATTTATGAACACGCCATTAATGAATCCTGCTTATGAGTATAATTATAAACACTGACTTAAAATAATAATGATAGAAGGGAGACAGTAGAGCAAGGGGATCAGGAAGAGGGAGGAGGGGAGGAAAAGGGAAAGTATAGGGAGCGAGAGGGATCAGATTGCTGTGTGCATGTACAGACGTGGTTTCATGAGTCCCACCATCATGTATAATTATAATGCACCAATAAAAATAATATAAAAAATAAATGGCATTATACATTTGTAATGATACTTGGATATAAAAGAATTAAAAGAGGGGAGAACTGAGAGGGGTGGAAATCTTTGGCTCTTCCACCTCTGGTTTTTCCCCAGTGAGAGCAAATATGTGTCTTCTCACGCACCAACTCTAACTGATCTGGAGTGGTTGCTAAGGAAGATGCTGAGGCTGGGGGTGTAGCTTGGTGGTAGAGCACTTGTCCAGAATGAACACGGCTCTAGAGTTGATACCAACACTGCAAAAAAGAAAAAAGAAAAAAGAAAGAAGCCCAGGCTTCGTCTAGGCTCAAAGGGAAAAACAATATCATGATTGATTAATGTCTGCCATGAATACAGGTTATAAAAGGGGTTATATATTTCAATTCAGTCACATGTTTTAATTTAATCACGTATTTTAATTTGGAAAGAGAATGGAAAAGCAGATTCAGCAAAACTCTAGAAGAATGGGAATGGAACCAAAGGTATTCATTCAGCAATTGTGTTAGCTCGCCAAGTGCTAGGCATGGAAATAACTCAAAGTCACAGAATGTGATGGGTTCTGTGAGTCTGAGAGTGTCAGGAAAGGCTTTCCAGGTGAAATGACCACTAAGCTAATTCCTTAAGCATATGTGGAACCCAGTCAGGTAAAAGGCAAGTGGTGACTACGTGCGCCAGACAGAAGGACTGACATGGTGAGAGCTCTGGCGACAACAGCACAGTGCCATTGTGGGGCATTAGGCAGCCACTGAGGCTTCTGGGCAGGGAGTGACAAGACCAAATGGCATCTACGTCTCCCCGCCTCTGTCCTCCAAGTGTTAACGCTCTACAACGGCTGCATAATTGACCTAAAATATGAGAAAGCTTGCCTCACGGAAGTCAGTCTTGCAAACTGATCAGTTAGGTGAGATCCGATTACTGGGTCAAGATAGAAGATGGACAAATGGTTGGCCTCTATGAATGTAGTAAAACTTGTACAACTCAAGAGATTCAGGCCAGAGATACGGAGGAAGGACAAGCCCAAGATAACAATGCTCTAAACGAGAGAAGCAGAAGGTTGATCTGCAGCCCACACCCACTGAAGCAGAAAGAATTAGTACTCATCAAGTCCAGGCAATTGTGTCGTAAACTGTACCTGGCAAAGACTGAAGTAATGTGGCTGCTCTAACAGGTTAAAAGCCTTCACATTCTTGGACCCAGAAATTTCACTTCTACAAGTGAGAAACAGGGCTGGGGCTGCGGCTCAGTGGCAGAGCACTTGCCTAGTACATGTGAGGCACTGGGTTTGATCCTCAGCACCACATATAAATAAATAAATATGCATAAAGGGATTGTGTCCACTACATATATAAACGATGAGAAACACCCAAAAAATGTGGAAAAAGGAAAAAAAAAAACCCTTATTTCAGAAGGTTATGAGCGGATTAACAAATCAATAAATGACATCATTTGTTTGTGCTCAGTTTTCCTTCAATTAACAGATATTCCTAGCAGAATTTAATACTTTTCAAAATGGTTTTGGGCCCTCTGCCATTTACTTCTGTATCTAGAGCAATAGTTCTCAATCCAGGGGGGATTCTGGCTCCATCAAGATAGTTTTTGGTAGTCACAACTTCAGGCAGAGGTCTGGAAGGCTGCTCAACATCTCACAAGGAACTTGACACTCCCTCCACCACAAAGAATAATCTGGCCCCAAAGTCGGCAGTGACATCACGGAGACACCCCGACTGGGAGGAGACCAAATTGCAGTGTTTTTTCAGACTCCTGGCATCCACCGTTCCAGACCCGCTCCACTCAAGAGAGATATGGGCCACTCAAATCATTCACGTGGCCAGATGCTCCCTGGATCTAGACAAAGCCCTGCATTAGGGTTGACAGCAGATCTTTAAAAAAACAAAAAACAACAACAACAACAAAAAAAAACACTGAGCCCTGGATAAAAGCCACTAGGGAAGAACCCTCCTAAAACCTGTGTCTTAAACCCACAGGAGGAAGTTGCTTCCCAGAAGCAGCAACATGGTTCAAAGTGGATTAGCACTGTTTCTTCTTCAAGAGCACCAAAAATTATCCTGGGTGACAGTGAACAGCTCTGGGGGGCACAGTGCCTTGTGGTGGTTAACGCTTTGTGGGCAAACCCCACTGACGCTTTTGTCTAAATGATGCTTCTGTCCATAGCTGTGACACCCTGCAGCCAGAATCAGAGCAAAGACAACAGTCCTTTGAGACCAGGAAAAGGGAGGCAGAGATGCTCTTCTGTCCTGGCTCCAGCTGCCACCTGCACCATTCCTTCCAAACTAACCAGGTAATTGTATCCAAAAAAGGTGCCCAAAAAGCAGAACCCGCCCTGTGCAACCTTGTTGAAGAAAAGGGAGGAACAGGATGCTGAGCGACCTGGGTCTCTCACCTCACCATTGCTGACATTTAGGGCTGGATCATTCCTTGTGGTGGGAACTGTTCTGTGCACTGTAGGAGGTTTAACAGTGCCCCTCGAGCACCCCATAGCATCCAGTAACATCCCTGAGTTATGACAAACAAAAATGTTTCCAGACCTTGCCAGATGTTCCCTAAGGGGCAAAATCACCCTCCAAATCTGGCTTAAACAGATTCTGAATCCTCCAGGGTAAGCTAGCTCTGACCTGCAAATATTCAGAGAACCAAAGAGGAAACAAAAAAACACAACTGTCACAAAAATAAACAACTTCTCAATGCTAAAACCAGGTAGCTCCCAGGCCCCTGCCTGGAGATGCAGTGTTACCTCAAGCAGAGATACAGATAATAAGAACGTTTCGACCATTCAACAGTATTGACTGAGCACCTATTATGTACCAGGCAATGTCCTGGGCACCAGGGACACAGCAGTAGATGTAAAAGACCCTGCACTCAAGTTGCTTACCCAGGTCGGAGATGCAAATAAACCAGGCAAGTGCACTGGCTCCAGCACTGATTAATTACCTGCTATGGGAAGGAACCAAAATTACTTCCAGGAACTTAGCGATACGCGATCACTCCTCACACAGCGAACATGTATCTGGCAGTTATGGCCTCTGTGCTTTACACACACCCTTACTTACTCCTCATGGCTAACCTAGAAGATCAGCATCCTCATTTCACAGATGGGGACACTGAGGCTCGAGAGGTTAGGAGGAAACCTGGGATACAAACTGGCATAACCACAACCACCCCTGTGGGAAGTACCACCCACGATAAGCCCTGATCACCCACAGGGGAAGAGGCTGCCCTGGGTGCCAAATCTCTTCAGTCCAAATCAGTCCGAAGGTTTTGCCTGCTTGTGGATTTCAGATGGACTCTGCCCTGGAGGCTGGTATCTTCCTGTAAAGCTACCGAGTGAAGCAGCAGGGCAGGGCACTGGGAGACTTCCCATGGAAGAGAAGAAAGCAGAGGCTCAGGTTGCACCCTTTACTGGGAACGAAAGGCAGAAGCAGATGCTATTGGCTTCTAGTTCCCATTTTCCATCCAGGGCCTGTAACTGGGGGAAGGGAAGGAAGGAATGAGGGTCTGCGTCTGGCTTAGGGACCACTTTCTCAGTGTTCCCATGACCACCTTCATCATGATATAAGGAGGAGGTTCTTCCTCTTTTAGAGCCCAAAATGAGGAAGGGATTTGTACCAACCACCCTGAGTCTGACATTACCCCACAAGGCAGCAACCACTGTCCCAGCCCTGTCCTGAGTGGAGGAAAAACTTTAGGTGCTTTCCCCTAGAAAAAGGCCCGAGAGTTTTGAAACTCCATCTTCAAATCCCCTTCTCCCTGTCCTGCCCCACCCTTGGAGGTGGGGTGGAGGGTCTCTGGCATGGGGGGGATTCTGAGGAATTCCAACTTCACAGGTCCCAGGAGGGAGAGGCTGGAAGAGAAGGCTTATTCGTTTTAAAGGGAGGGCTTCAGAACCATTCTAAAAGTGAAGAAATATGGGGCGAGAGACGAAGGGCTTTGGGGCTGAAAGAGTAGGATGTTTGGGGGCAGATGGAGGAGGGGGCCTACATAACAGAGACGCCAGAGTAAGGGGTACTTGGGAACCACGGTCGGTTGAGGAGCGCGAGTGAAGGACTGGCATGCATTTGAGGGACAGGGAAGAATGTCGGCTGTCTGTGGGGATGGAGGGCTTGGGGGTGTGTGGGAAGAGATGGAGGCTGTGACATGTTAGGAGAGATGATCTGGGAGTAGTAGTCTGGGGGTGGGGGAAGAATCTGGGATGCTTGGAAGGAAAGGGATGGAGGAAGTAGGAAATAGGACTCGGGGTGTCTAGGGGAGGGGTGATTTGGGGATGCTCGGGGGAAGGATTCAGGTGCGTCTGGAACAGGGCTGCCGACCAGCTCCCACCTTCCCCCCAGCTCACCGAAGAAGGGCGGCAGGTGGGACACCGCCTCCAGGAAGGGCCCGGTCTCTATCTGCTTGTCCGCCGGCAGCGGCTTCAGCAGGTGCTCCGCCAGCAGCGCCATTTCGGGGTCGAGGCCCGCGGTGATGCCCCAGCCGGCGCCGCGGGCGTCCACGCCGCCCCCCGGGCCGCCGCCGTCAGCGCCGGGGCCGTCACTGCCGCCTGCCGCAGGCTCCGGGGACGCCAGCGTCGCCACTTCCGCCCGCGCCGCGCCCTCGTAGCCGAGCGCTCAGCGCCGCCCGCCGGCGGAGCGCCTAAGCGGCCGGGCGCGCCGCCCCGCCCCTCCCACCAACGCCCAATCCGCGCCCGCCGCCGCTCCCGCCCGTCCAATCAGCGCCCGCCTCCGAGGAACTCTGCGCCTCCATTGGCCGGGGGGCGAGGCGGCATGGAAGCGCGCGACTCGTGGGTCCTGGTCCGCCCAGGTGAGCCACGCCCAGGTGAGACCTTCCCAGGTGTGCCTCCCGCTAGGCCCCTCAATCCCCGCGCGCCTCGCTCGCAATCCACCCACTTTCCAGGTCACATTCCAACCCACAACCAGCGCCCCTCAGGACCTCCTGCTTCTGCCAAAATAGAGCCCGTTCTCCAAACAGTGGCTGGTGACCTTGTTGGATGCTGCTGGGGTTATATGGTTCTTTTTAGTTATAATCAGTGGATACCCTTGACTGCTGGATTTTTCACCTTCAATGACTTTATATCTGTTGGACGATGCTAAAGTCACAAGCCACCTCGGCCCCTTCCCAACAAATTCCCGTTCCCCCAAATCCGGAGTTCAGTCTGATCTCAAAAGTCTGATGTTACCTGTTGGACTCAGCCTAGTTTATAACTCAACTCGACCAGCACCTGACTAGGTGCTTTTTCCCCCGAAATTAACATTGATCATCCAACAGCCCAGGGTCTATGCTTCTTAGAACCCGGGTCAGAAATTATCTCAACCGCAATCCACTAAGATGTTCATGTCCTAAGACTCAATGCACATCTTATCCAAGAATCCAACACACAGTTGTTGGATGAATTTATTCATTCCAGAATAAATACCATTGCAGCCCCAACTATGTGTAAGATAGAGCAAAATCCCAGCTGGCATTCTAGTTGGGACATGATACAATTCAACATGCAAATAAATAAGACAATCTCAGACACCCATGAGTACAAGTGAAGAAAACAAAACAGAGTGGAATACCAATGACTAAAGGCTACAGGCTAGGATAGGATGTAGGGCCTTAAGGGCAGTAGCTCTGAAGAGGTGACATTTGAGCTGAAACTTGAAGGAGAAGTAGGAAGTAGCCAGGCCAAACACCAGGATGACAAAAGATCTTGGTGTGTACAATGGATCAGAGGAGTCAGGGGAAGGAAGAGGAGAGGAGTAAGCAAGAAATGAGTAAGTGATAGGAGCTGAGGTCAGGGAGGTGCATAGGGACTCGGGAGTGGTGAAGAGTTTGCATGTTATGGTAAGGGTCACAAGAAATCATTAGTGCCAGAAAAAATATCTGTCAAACCTTATTAAATATTTTTAATTTTTTCTTTCGGGGGTGGGGGGGGAGATGAGAGAAGAGATTGTTCCAAACCATGGGTATGACCCAGGTAGGCAAGACGAAACCATCATCATCTCTTGCACATAACTCAGGCCTCGACATGCCCCATCAAGTCAGATCTTCCATTGATAGAGCCCAAGTCACCAACTTTGGCTTGTTCCCACCCCACCCCAACTTCACCACATTGGGCATCCTGTGATACTATCTCCTCAAAGCCTCATCAGCCTGCCCAGCACCCCAACTCAGTGCCAGAACCCCACCCATCTTTCAGACGCCTCCATCAATTCCACAGGGACATTACAACCTACGTAGGGACCTCTGGCATCTAACAACATCCTGATTTCTCAACTTTTCCATCCAGCCAAGCCATTGAGAAATGATGGCCGATACAAGAA
Organism: Sciurus carolinensis; assembly: GCF_902686445.1. NCBI lineage: Eukaryota > Metazoa > Chordata > Mammalia > Rodentia > Sciuridae > Sciurus > Sciurus carolinensis. The sequence continues at coordinate 131,753,918 of NC_062220.1, forward strand.
GCATCCTGACGTAGACCTTGGACCTGATGTAGTGAGATAGTTTCTTGCTCTGAGTTAGTGGTGTAGTTTGGAAGTTTAGCCATTTCCCTATTTATCCATCCAACACTTTTTTTTTTTTTTTTGGTGGGGGGTACCGGGAATTGAACTCAGGGGCACTCGACCACTGAGCCACATCCCCAGCCCTATTTTGTATTTCATTTAGAGACAGGGTCTCACTGAGTTGCTTAGTGCCTCGCTGTTGCTGAGGCTGGCTTTGAACTCTGGATCCTCCTGTCTCAGCCTCCCCAGCTGCTGGGATTACAGGCGTGTGCCACGGCACCCAGCTCCAACACTTGTTTTAAGTGCCTGCTCTGGAATGGAGTTTTGCCTTCCCATAACTTATTCCAGATATTGTGCTAGTACCAGGGACCATGCTGTTAACATAAATGGATGTTGCGGACTGGGTTGTGACACACTAAGGATAAGGGAACTTTGGAGAAGTGAAGGTCCCACAACCCATATAAAAGAAACTATTCATTCTACCAGTCATCATCTTGGGTTGTTAGCTTTTCAAATTCCTCAAGTCTGAAACCTAGATTTGTAGGTAAAAATCACATTGAGTTTTAAATGTTGGCAACAAAATCAAAAATTTTAAAAAACGCTAAGTAAGCCACATAAAACAATTATTTCCTTTTTCTTTTGCCACAATCTCAAGCTTGCAGGAAAGTTGTAAGTACCATATAAATAACTTTATCCCCTTGAACCAGGTTGTATACCAACACCACCATATGCATTTCCTTCAAACAAGGACACTCTCGCAGTGTTACAACTTGTCTATCAATGCGGGAAATTAACACTGATCTGTTAGTACCATCTAATCTTCAGGCCTTATTCAAAGTTTGCCATTTGTCCCTATAGTGTCCTTTATAGCATACAATCCAATTCAGGATCACATGTTACTGCAGTTGTCCCATCTCTTGAGTCCCCTTCAAATCTGGAACCTTCTTCAGTCTTTCCTAGACTCCAGTGACCTTGACACTTTTGAACAGGACAGGGCAATTAGTCTGTATAATGTCTTTTAGTTTGGATTTGTCTGATGTTTCCTCCTAATTAGATTCAGGTTGTGTATCTTAGGCGAGATGCAGACTGTGGATTCTGTGCCTCACAGAATAGCACAGGAGTGAGGGCGTGTCTTTCCTGCATCATAAAAGAAGACACATAATCTCAATATTGAAGATTTTATATTGGCCACTTGAATAAGGTGGTGTCTTCCATATTTCTCCACTCTAAAACTGTTCTCTTTCTTTTCTTTTTTTAAACTGGGGATTGAGCTCAGGGATGCTTTACCACTGGGCCACATCCCCAGTCCTTTTAATTTTTTCTTTTGAGATAGGGTCTCACTAAGTTTCCCAGGCTGGCCTCGAGCTTGTGATCCTCCTGCCTCAGCCTCCTCAGTCACTGGGATGATAGGTGTGTACCACTGTACCAGGCAAGCTACTCTCTTCCTTTGTGAAATCAGTAAGTATTTCATAGGGAGATACTGTGAGATTTGCTAAGTATTTTGTCCTTTATGAATCTTTACATTCATTTATTTATGTTGGTATAGACTTGTGATTCCATGACCATAATTCATTACTGATATGATTTATTTGAGTGCTCAAATTATACCAGGTTGGGCTGTGAAAATCCCTTCAGGCTGGCTTCTGAGTCCATTCAACATGTCCCCATAATTCTTTAAGTACTTCCTTATTCTCTGGCACAAGATATTCCAGCCTCGTGATTTTCCCCCATAAACCTGAAAGCAGTCATTGCTCCAACAAGGCCTGGCTCCTTTCAGTGGCATATGGCATTTAGAAACCAAGATTTACGTGTGCTTATTGGCGCTGGGATATTGCTGCTCCTGGTCCTTTCAGTGGGCAGAGTTACACACACACACACACACACACACACACACACACAACACACACACACACGCATGCGTGTGCACATGCACATTTATATCTCTGTTTATCTGTATTTGTCTCTGTGGTCATCCATCCACATCAAAAACCGTGGTTTTTCACTCTGATGATAGATCCGTTTCCAATCCAACTCCACAGGGTTAATTCTGGTTTTCTCCCTTTCCCTTGCTGTCGATCCCTCTCCAACAGTGAGAAACTCAGCGTTCTCATTGTTCTTCATATGCTCAATTATTGACCAACCCTGATGTGGAAAAATTTCCTATCATTGCTGCCGCCCCCCTCCCCAACAAGGATCCCTTTAAGCCCCAGTGAAGCCCGGATGCTGGGGTGGGCTCCTGCCGCCCAGCCCCCTGTTGCCCACCTGCTCTCATTCAGTCTCTGAACTCTCTTTGGATCAGCATGACTCCTTTCTCCACCCTCATTGCTGATGCTTACCTTTCTTGGACCCACATACTAGCTTTTGGTTTGAACGGCTTCTATTAAGGAGAGAAAGGGAAAATAGGAGTGGGGAGGAAAGAGCCACATACATTTTAGCAAGTTGGCTTTAGCCACAGCTATCAGTTCCTACCTGCGGCTTACTGGAATAGGATGGCCATTCACCCTCTGAAACAAAGAAAACAGAGGATTAAATTAAAAAGAAAAAAACACTATAAAGTGTTGTGGGGAAGGGACCACCAGACATCGAGGAGACCCTTCATCTTGCTGGATTATTTGGCCATGATACTTCTCCATGAGTTGCAAACTCTCTCTCAAGTTGATTGGCAGGACCAGCTGGACCCGTGAAACTCATTCCAGGAGTGAGTTATTCAACCTACAAAGTTGCGTCACTTTCCCAAGCCAGCTCCACCCAGCATTAATAGCCTCTTCCCAAACTGAATCATCAAATCCTGTCTCTCCCCAGCAGCATCTGGTGGGATGGATGCAGTAGGCCAAGTTCAAGTTCACAATCTATTTGACATTTCATCCTAAAAGCCGAGCCTCTCTGTGTGCAGTATACTAGTAATAACAACAGCAGACAACAGTTATAAATAGTTACTCTGTTTAAAGTCCAAAATGTCTATTTTCTAACCATGTGGTCTTGAGCAAGTCATTTCCTGTGTATTTCCTATGGCTGCTGTAACAAATGATTACCACTTAGTCAAAAACAACCAACATTTATTATCTCATAGTTCTTGAGGTCAAAAGTTCAAAATCAGTATCACTGGGACAAAATCAAGGTGTACTAGACCACCTTCTCTTATAAGAGTCTGGAGAAGAATTTATCTATTCCCTCTTCCGACGTCTAGTGGCTCTAGGTGTCCCTTGGCTAGCGGCTACCTCGCTCCCATCTCTACCTTCATCTTTCCTCAGTTCTCTTCTTGTGTACATCTGAAGTCTCCCTCTCTCCTCTGTCATAAGGACTCTTGTGATGGTGTGTTAAACCAGCTTTCTGTCATTATGACAAATAACAGAGATAATCGATTTATAAAGAGAAAAGTTTAGCCAGACCTGGTGGCACACACATGTATTCCCAGATACTTGGGAGGTGGAGGCAGGAGGCTCCTAAATTCAAGGCCAGGTGGGGTAATTTAGTGAGACCCTGTCTCAAAATGAAATTTAAAAAGGATTGTGAACATAGCATGAGGTTGGGGTAGATAGCTTGCCTAGTACATGCAAGGCCCCGGGTTCAATCCTCAGTACTGTAAAAAACAGAGAGAAAGAGAAAATGTTTTTTGGGCTTATAATCTTGGAGGTCCCATCTGTGATTACTTGGTCCTGTTGCTTTGGGCCCGTGGCGGTGCATCATGGTGGGAACGGAACCCCGACACTTGCATGGTCTTGCCACTTATTTCATGGCCAGAAAGTGAAAGAGAGAGGGAGAAAAGGGACCAGGGTCCCAAAATTCCTTTCAAGGGCTGGTCTCAGTGATTGGAGACCTCCTACTAGACCCCCACCTCCAAAAGGCTCCACCACCTCCCAATAGTGCTACAGGCTGGGGACCAAGCCTTTAGCACACGGGTCATGGGGGGTCATTCCAGATCAACTGTAGCAGATGGCAGTTAGGGCCACCCAGGTAATCCAGGACCATCTCCCTGTATCAAGATCCTTAACTGAATCACAACTTGCACCAAGGCCTCTTCTGCAAATAAAGTGACATTTAGAGGTTCCATCGATTCGGAGCTGATGCCTTCGGGAGCTATTCATCAGCCTGCAGCACTTCCTTGTCTGAGCCTCAGTTGTGTCACCTGTAAAATGCCGATGGTCTCAGGGTGAGGGACGCTTTCATGGGTAAATCGGGCAGTTGGCACACCGGCAGCCAGGCAGCCCTGGATGAATGGTGTGGTTATTATGAATCGATTTCTTGAGTTATTTCTACCCTGGACTGGCAATGGCGGGGGTAATTGATTCCAGTGATATCACCTCTCTGACTGCCAGGTTTTCAGCAGGATTAAATGTGCCAAATGGGCTTTGTTGAGCCAACTCCTCTGGGTGTGAAGAGCCACTGTGCCAAGCCGCCTGGCTGTTCTGCGGGCCCGTCTGCCGCCTCTCCCTAATTAACACCGAGGCGACACCAGCCAACGGGGCTTGCTGCCATCCTGGGAAGCAGTTCGACACACCATGGCCAAATATTTGAACATTTTTTTTTTTTCAGTTTCTAGATGAAAATAGTATTTTGGTCACTTAAAAGCACAGGGTAGGGGAGAAGGGGACACGCCACCTCCTCCTGGTACCTGCATGGGCGGTCCTAGGGATGATTACATTGCTTCATCCTGGTGGGCGGGCCAGGGTGAGGTGTCCGACCTGTAACCAGGTGTACCTCTCATGGGGAACTTCCTTCTACTGGCAAATGCCCTTGTGGCTCTTGTCTGACCTGTGTCCAGTTTATTCCTGCGCAGGTTATTCCGACTGTGTCCTGTTTGTATCTCCTAGGTAGTTGCTCTCTAGGACAGCCCTGCCTGGGAGGACAGGCAGGTTTGGTTGTGCCTTCCAGGTAAGACACAGAGGGGACAGTGCAACCAAACACATAAAAAAGTAGAAGCAGCTTTTGTTAGTTAAGGGTGCAGAGAGGAGTGGGCATCAGGACCCATAGGGCCAATGGGAAGGTGCGCCCCAGATCTCTGTGCTTAATCAGTGAGTCAGAGAAAGAACCGAAGGGGACCTGGGGATCACTACTTGTACTGGAGCCCAGGGGTGATACAGGGCTTCCTGAGGGCAGTTCTAATCGGTGGGTTTAGAGCAAGCAGACGTGCCTTCCAAGGTCACACCAGAGAGGTGGGGACTTTGGCATTATCTGTGCAGTCTGTGCCGGAGAAGGGGGTCTGAGGGGCTAGACAAGTAGATTGTATCCGGCTGTCCCTAGGAAACCGGGCACCAGGAGGTGGTGGTATCAAGCAAAGACTGGAGTTGGCCACCTGGAGGGACCGGCAGGAGGAGGAAAGCTGGAAACTGTGCCAAGAGTGACCAAGTGTGAGAGTCCCACTTAGATTCCCAGTGGAGGCCTAGCAACAAAACACCAATCCAAAAAGTGCGCAGGCCGGCCCGGGGACGCGCACGCACACTCCGCACCCGCGTGCACCGCCTGGATGCGTCCAGGCTGCGGAGGTGAAGCCCGGGGAGGAGGAGATGGAGGCAGGGCCGCTGGGGCCGGTGCCGCGCCCGGTGAACTCGCGCGAGCTCTCCCAGGTCTTCTGCAACCGCAACCCGCGCGTCGTGCCGCCTGGGTGGCTCAACTTCGATGGCGAGCCGCAGCCCTACCCGACGGTGCCACCGGGCGCGGGCCGCCGCATCCACAGCTCCGAGGTCACCTGCGCTTCTTCAGAGATGCGGGTGCATCCGATGGGCTGCTGGTTAACCAATCTGAACCGTTCGTGCTCTCTCTCAATGTGGACCATTTTTTTGCCAACGCCACTCTGCCAGTGTGTACCCTGAAAGAGCGATGCCCGCAGGTTGTCCGAAGCCTCGTCGAGCCCGAGAACTACAGGAGACTGGACACCCGTAGGTCCCTCCTTGAAGATCTGGAAGACCACCCGAATGTGCCGAAGGACCCGGGGCGGTGAACACAGGAGCGCATTGAAAAACCAATGATTGCAAGAGGAGGCTGAAGAATTTAATTGAAGTTAGCTTGCCTGCATCTCCGCTTTTGATCTCACTGGGGAGGCTTGATCTAGACACAGGACTGGTCCCTTCCTCTGGGTTTCAAAATATCTCATCCTGGGAGTGAAATAAGCTCCCATTGCCTAAAAGCTCAATGACTGACTTCACGAGGCGCCGTGATGCTTAGGGGTTCATGTCAGCAAGTGTCACTTAATACCGGCTCTTTCGAGAAGTACTCACCAGGAGAAAATACTTGCATTTTTGCTTTTGCTGAGGCTGGCTTGGAACCCGAGATCCTCCTGCCTTAGCCTCCCCAGCTACTGGGATTATGGGTGTGCGCCACTGCCCGCGGACCAATGCCCTTTAAATGTCACCTAATCTTAGTCCCCTCTTTCAACTTCCAACAAATAAATGGACTTTTGTTTTTTAGCATGTTGTAGTAGTTTTCATTCAGTGGCATACCTCTAAAATGTTTAATTTTGTGTTGAGATGTGGGTGAGGAAACAAACGTGAAGGGGGAGGTTCCCCGTGCAGCTGTGGGAGGAGCCAAGTGGGACCTAGTGGAGTGAAGAAGTCCCCCGTGCGCCAGTAGCTCAGTGTTGGTTGGTTGTATTCTTTTAAACCTGTTTTTGTGTCAAAATGAGATTCACATTCCCCTCGTGAAAACACACAGGTTGAATACTGTGCTTTTTTGTGTTGTCCAAGGAAGAGTGAAAACCTATAGCATGAGTGATATATGTTTTTCATTTGGAATCCTGTGAATGTACCAAATGTATTAATTTGTTCTTAAGAGGAAAAAAATAAGAATCCACAGCACTTCCCCCTGATGAAATGGTGTATGTCACTCAAGAATTACACTTTGAGAGGGTTCCGCAACATTGTGAAGGGAATTGATGTCACTGTATACTTAAAAGTGATTAAAGGTGAATTTTATGTGTGTGTGTGCCATTTTAAAAGAATTACACTTTGAGTATTACTGTTCTAGAAAAGTTTACCAATGTGAATGCTTCCTGGTGATTCAAAAATGATTTAAACAGGTTTGGGGCATGGTGGTGCACACCTGTAATTCTAGCCACTGAGGAGGCTGAGGCTGGAGGATTGCAATTTCAAGGCGAGCCTCAGCATCTTGGTGAGACTCTGTCTCAAGGTAAATAATATAAAGGGCTGGGGATGTGGCTCAGTGGTAAAATGACCCTGAGTTCAATCCCCCGTAATCCCTGCAAAAGATTGAGCAATAAGATCCTTTATTTTAGCATAAAAAAGGAATCCCAAGCTCTGGGCTGAGGGCCACTGGGGTGAGTTAACTCTGACATCACTTCAAGTACTGAATTCTTCCCTCTTTCTGCTCTGCAAAAAGCTACGCCAGATGGCTTCCTCCTGGTGAAATGGCAGCTGTAGCAGGACCATAGGTCTCCCGCAGATGTGACAACATCCAGCGCAAACATCTCCTCAGCAGATGTCCCCTCTGACATCCCTGAGTGGAAACGCACTCCAAGCCCACACCCATCCTGTCACTCGGAAGGGCGCATGGGTCTACGACAGCTGGCTCAGACAAATCAGGATTTACCCTTGAACCGTGTAGAGAAGGGCAGATGCCCCGCCCCAACTGGGGTGCAGCTAGGGCAGGGAGGTCGATGGAACTGCTATTAGCTAAGCAGCAGGGGTGAGCAAGTAACTCATGATTTCCAGGCTCCTTTCTTTAGCAGCCATTTATCATGCCAGCAGCTGTCATGACCACGTGCAGCTCCTGTGCCTGGCACTGCGCTAAGACAGCTGTTAACTAATGAGTATTGTTATCCCCATTTTGTAGATGAGGAAGGTGAAGTTCAGCGCTCGGAAACAATCTGGAGTTAATCAGACACTCCTTTCTTCCCATAAAGCTGACCTCAAAAAATAATGTGTACACCAAGAAATGTTAGATTATATCAGTCATTTTAATAATAAATATATTTCAGCAGATGGAGGCAGGTGGAGTTACCTGTAGGCTCCACAGAGAAGGTTCTGGAATGGAATTCCATGTCTAGCCTCTTCCTATGCAGACAGAAGCAAACCTGTTAGAACCAATTCTGAGGAGCTCATCCGACTTCCAGCTGAAGTGTCACCTGGGCAGTACTGGGCACGGACCTGAAGATCTCCAGGTCTTCCTGCACAGTTGCTTTCAGGGTGACGTCTCCACGTCGGGGAGCTGTGGGCTGGGAGCCTGTGACCTGTTCCCAGAGAGCCTTCTCTGCCCCTTGTCACTCTGGATGCCGTGGGGAGCATGTGAGCCAGCATTCAGGTGAGAAACACAATACATCGGAGAGACCCGAACCCAAAGGGAGCCACGAACCAGCTGGAATAGTGACCTCCAAAGCCATCTGCCTCCTGATCCCCAGAACGCAACGCCCATGTCGCCTTACATGACTGAAGGGACTTTGCAGATGTGACAAAGATTAAAAACCTTGAGATGCGGAGGGAAGCCGGAATGATCTCAGTGGGTACGGAAATCCTTGAAAGCGGAGAAGTGTTCCCAGCGGTGTTCAAAGGAGCCCTGCTACTGAAGAAGAGCCAGGGGACACGTTCCCTTCCTACCTTTGAAGATAAAGTGGCCACACCCTGAGCCACAGAGGAGTCAGGAAAGGCTGGGGCCTCTTTTCTCTTGGATCCTTCAGCAAAGAATGCAGCTCTGCCAACTCCTTGATCTCATGACCTTGAACTTGAGATCCTCCTGCCTCAGCTTCCTGGGCAGCTGGGATGACAGGCTGTGCCACCTCACCCAGCTTGCTGATCTTTTATTTCTAAAAACAAAACAAAACAAAAAACAAGAACTGCACAAGTAACAGTGACCATGTAGAACTAAACACCCAGAGAGAAATAAAAACAAAAATCACCCCTAGTCCTGCTTCTGTTGCTACCCACTCTTCAGCAAGTGCCCTCTTATACTTTTTCCGTAGGAGATCTACATTTATCATTATTTTGGTTATTATTATTATCATCAAAACACAAAGCCGAGGCTTTGAGAGGCAGCCCTAGGGCCAGTCTTTGAGCCCAGTTGCTTCTGCATCTTGGTCTTCAGGGAAGGCAGAGCCCGGCGGTGCCCCGGGGTGAAGAGATAAGCAGGTGGCAGATGTTGAAATGCTAACACCCAACATACAAGAACACGCCTTGGCAGTGCCACCTGCTAATTAAGTGAGGCCATTTGGCCTCCAGTGCTGTCACATTTCAGCTGATGGAGGGCCATTTCCATGTCATTACCTCCTTCCCCTCTTGTCCCTCCCCTGGTAGGGCAGTCAGAGTAGCCTCTGCCAGCCGTCTATGGGCCATAGTCATATTTAATATTGCTGACCTCCTTAGATGGTCCAGCTCCTTCACATCTGCAGGCCTCTTTTAAGAGGTTTCGAGTTTGAAGTTTAAGTTTGAAGTCTGAAGAGTCGCAAGTTGCAAGACACACAAACTCCCGGGGAAAACTGACTGAAGAGGGAGTCATGAGCTCCGCTGGTTGGGTGTTAATCTTGGCTTTCATGGTCCTTGCTGTGTGAACTGAAGAGAGTTGCTTCACCTCTCAGAGCCTCAGTGTCCTCATCTATAAAATGGGGCAGGAACTTCTGCCTCCCAAGTAGGAGGGAGGCTTAAACAAGGTAATATATCTAAAAGCATCCTGCACAGGGTAGGTAGTCAAGATATCCTAGTTCCTGTTCTTCTTTTGAATCATTTACTTACTTTTCCTTTTTTATTTTGGAGAAGGGGGGAAAGGAGCTCAAAGATGGGGATCTACTCATTTTTCCATTCTCGACACATACTTATTGAGTGCCTATTATGTACCACACATCGGAGATACAGAAGGGACATAGTAATGGAGAGGGCCCAAACTCTGGAAACAGAGGAGCTGGGTTCAAATCCTGACTCGGTGACCTTTCAGCTGTGGTTTCTCAGACAAGTGATGGCCCCTTGCTGAGGCTCAGTTGAGGCTAAAATGGGTACAATAGAATATCTCACAGTATGTGTGTGAGGAACAAAGGAAAAGGTACTTGTAAAGATATTCACAAGCTTCAGGCTGCAGCAATATAATCTTGAGGCTGTGGGGGTGGCCAGTGAGGATGTCCATCCAGCAGAAGAGGTCCAGGAGGCCATGACCTGGAGCCTTCAGGGTCAGTCTGCTTGCGACTGGCTGCCCTCTATCAGGCCAATCAAGCCCTAGGCCCTTGAGTTCCACTTAGGGGAGCTTACCCTACCTTGTCCTTTAAGAAATTGTACAGATGAGGAAACTGAGGTCCCAAGAGGGGAGGGGGTTGGCCCAAGAGACACAAAATCAGGACCTGAAGCCAGTTCTCCCCTGATCCCATTCGCCTATTTCTGAAGTTCCTGCCCTACTCCCCGGGGCCTGGCAACAGATGCATGTTGTGCTCCTTCCTGGGCAGATAACAGTGGGCATCTGCCTCCTCTGTGCATTGGGGATACAACATGTGAGAATGACCATGTGCTTGGCCAAGGGGCAGGGCGACCTTGGGGATTCTTGTGCACAGAGCAGGGCAGCTCCTGAGGAAATCTCTGCCAACTAGAGGGAGGCGTGACCGGGGCTTCTGTTTGTGTGCCCGTTAGTCTGATCCTGTGAGTGCTCCGCTTTAATCTTCACTTACTCTCCGCGGGGCTACCCAGAAAGCAGCACGATTGCTATTCTCATCCCAGAGACAGGGAAGCTGAGGATAGAGAGAATGAGGACTGTCCAAGACCATACGACTAGCAAGGTGTGAGTTGGAACCTGGGCATTCTGACTGTGAGGCCCTGATGTTAAATAGGGTGTTATACTTCCTCTAGGAAAAACAGAGAAGTGAATAAAGGAATGGAGGATGAGGGCAAGAAAAAAAAAAAAAAAAAGAAAAAAGAAAAGAAAAGTAGAAATTGAAAGAAAAAGGACAGTGAATATTTTTCTTCTTATTTTTTGGTGTTGGGGATTGAACTCAGGACCTTGAGCATGATAAGCCCGTGTTCTACCACTGAACTACATCCCCAATCCTACTTTCTTTTCTTTTTAATGGAATAGTTGCTACCTAAAATAACCCATGGGAGTTATAAAACATAGGAAGCATAAGAATAGAATGAAAACTCCCGAACCTACCACCAGTCTAAGGCTACAAGAGAAAGTTACCAATAACTTGTAACCTTTAGGCTGGCAGTTCTTCATTCCAGCTGCATATTGAATACACCTGGGGAACTCTGAACAACACCGACATCCTCAGAGAGCCTGATGGGATTTGCTTGGGCGTTTCGATTTTTAGACGCTCCCTGGACAGCCATATTTAAGGACCACTGTCAAACTTACTTTTTTTCAGTACTGGGGATTGAATCCAGGGCTATTCTACCACTGAGCTATACCCTCTACCCTTTTTTATTTTTTATTTTGAGACAGGGGAGTCTCTAAACTGTGGAGGCTGGCCTTGAACTTGTGTTCCTCCTGCCTCAGCCTCATTGGTCGCTGGGAGGTGTACTGACGTGCCCCACCACACCTAGCTTTGAGGACCGCTGCCATATTCTCCTCTGCTATCTTATCACCTTGATTTCTGCATGCTCCCCTTCACTTTCATCCCACCGAGGTATATAGTATGCTGGATTTTGTGAAATGAGACCGGCTTGGAGGACTAACGAGGTTTGCTGTTTATCTCCCGCCCACCACGAAGAGGCGCCAGAAGAAAAACCCAGTCTCCTTTTTCTTCGCGCGTCCAATACCGCGCGGAGGTGGCTTGGCCCTCTTGGCGTTCCGTTGTCCAGTCCGTTACCCAGGCAACGAGCCGGGAAACGGCCGGCATTGCTGCAGCGCGGGCTGGGAAGGAAGCCTCGGAACTGGCTGGGCCTCGTCGGGGCATGTGGGAGCTCGGGCCGGGTGACTCTTCGGAAACTTTGGGGCACAGGAAAACGTGAGTCGGGAGCCCGTCCCGGGGAGCCCGCTTTAGGGCCGGGGCCCGCGGGACCCTCCGCGGGCGGCCCCGTGCGGGCGGGAACCGGGGCGGGAATCCGGACGCGAGCCCCGGGTGCCTGGAGGCCGGTCCTCACTCTGCTGCTGGCGCGCTGGGTCTGACGCTTTGCTCTGGAACTCCTTTTGTTAGATATGGATGTTGGAGGCGCAGAGAGGGATGCGGCTTGTTAAGGGGAGCAGCCCGGCTTGGTGGCCTGGAATCTTAAGCTTTTGACTCCTGGTGCAAAGGTTTATCCGCAGGCGGCTTTACAGGACAAAGAAAAAGTATGTGAAACCTGCCCCGGTCTCGGGACAGGCCACACACGGGTAGCCTGCAGGCTACCTTTGGCCCATAAACGAAGATTATGTGCCCCTAACACCTGGAGGACGAACTTGGCGTGAATCTAGGCCTCCGCACAATTCGCCCCTTCCTGTCCAAGCTCTGCGTAGACCCTGCATGTGAGGGCAGCTCTTGGGTCAGGAGGAATGGTCACTAGAGACTACCCTTTGCTCTTAAGGCTCCAGCATTGGTGCCAGGCAACAGGATTCCTCCATGCATCTCAGTTTCTTCCTCCGTCCCACTTAGTACCCCAAAATACTCGCAGGTGCCACACCCAGGTCGGCTCTTCCTGGGCTCTACCAGAGGCGAGGCACGCTGGTCCCTGTGCAGCTGGCTCATTTTCTTGCCATTGCTGTTCCCCACAGATGGCGCTCCCCACGCTGCCCTCCTACTGGTGCAGCCGGAGGCTTCTGGGTCAGCAGGCAGCACGACAGCGACAAAGAGAGCAAGAAGCCCGGCTTCGGCAGCAGTGGGACCAGAACAGCCATTACTTCCAGATGTCTGACATCTGCTGCTCTAAACAGGCAGAATGGAGCTCCGAAGCCTCCTACCTGCGGAGGTAATTGTTCTGGTGACTGCAGTTGGATGGAGGTGGGGGTGGCACTTATTGGTCAGGGGATATAACCTGAAGGGCCAGGGGAGTATGGTTTGATGGCATGTTCTCTTGAGGTTTGCCAGATAGCATGGATTGATTACCCACGTGGTAATGTTTTTCAAGCTGGAAACTGGGGGAAAAAAAAGAAAAAAAAAAAAAGATTGGCAGTGAGGTAATACATTTACACTGAAAAAGATAAAATGATCTAGAAATGGATATGGTAGAATCTGGAATTGTCCTTGTAACCCACATCCCCAGTGAGAACCACAGTCAACAGTCTGATACATATCTTTCCATATTTTTTCCCCTTTTGTGTTTAAATACATACACAGACACACAGCTCATTTCTATAGAATACATGTAAAAACATGGAGGTTGAAAGCATAGGATTTAAGAGTCAGACCTCAGAAAGCCACTGTGTCATCTTTGCATGAGTGTGCTTCAGTTTCCTCATCAGCATTTTATTTAGTTATTTGGAGACTGGGTCTTACTAAGTTGCCCAGGCTGGCCTCAAATTTGAGATCCTCCTGCTTCAACTTTCCAAGTGGCTAGAATTACAGGTGTACTCCTCCATGCCTGGCTAGTTATCATTAAAGTAAGATCCAAACCAAACCTACTTCGTAGGACTCAAGTGATAAGTGTTATAAAACTACCCATGTGTATAATACTGGGAACATAGTAATTGATCAAAAAATTAGCTACTACTACTATCACATGGCCATGATGTTACTTTTTGCAAAAACAAAACTTTCTGATATGCATACTGTCCTGTGACTACTCTCTCCCCCTTGGCTGGGAACACCTTCCTGTGTCATGGCTGTGTGTGCCTCAGTCTCTCATCCCATGGTGGAGCAGAGCATGCCACCTGTGGCTGTAGCACAACTGATGTGGCATGGGCTCCTTACCCAGCATGCACGCCTACCAGCGAGAGAGGATGAAGGAGGAGAAGAGGAAGAGTCTGGAAGCTCGTCGGGAGAGACTCAGGCAGCTTATGCTGGAGGAACAGGACCTGCTGGCCAGGGAACTGCAGGAGCTGAGGCTGAGCATGAACTTGCGGGAACGAAGAATCCGGGAGCAGCATGGGAGTCTGAAATCTGCCCGAGAGGAGCAAAGGAAACTGGTAACTGTCATCGCCTTTAGGAGGCTGCGCGGTAGGAGCATTCCCACCTCTCAGTGTAGTGACATGGGGTCACTCCTGGGAGCTCTGGTCTGATGAGATGCCAGTTAGCTCCAGAGCCAGCCTGGAAGAGTGCTTCCCGGCCCTTGTGCAAGCCCCTTAAATGATGACAGCTGATGCCCTTTCCTTATTCCAGTTCTGTGGTTCCACAAAGGTCTGGGACGGGTGTATTTTATCTTCCAAAGCAGTTGTGGAGTGGTGAGCCGCAGTCTGTCTCTAGCCTGTGGTAGCATCAGATTCTGGCCCCCTTCATCACTGTCGTCAGTGTCCTTTGTCATTGCCATCCCCTCTGCTTAGGTGCCTGGCTCCCAGCGCTGTGGGTGCAAGTTGGGTGGATTTGAATGATGGGTGCCGTAACAACATACAAGTGGGAGGACATCTTGGTCGGAGCTGACTTTCACTATGTGTCATTTGAAATGTGAATGGATTTGAAAAGCAACATCAGGCTTCCCCTTTTGTGTTCTCTTAATAGATCGCTGAACAGCTTTTGTATGAACACTGGAAAAAGAACAACCCAAAACTTCGAGAGGTAATCCATTGATTTCCCTGAGTAGATAAAATCATGATTCCAGATTTTTCAATTTTTTTACCATGCATCTTTTGCTGGGTTGAAACAGGGAATCTCCAGCTACCTAAAAGGAGCACCAGGCAGAAAACCTGGTGCAGATAAGCAGTTCACTCCGTAATTTTTTTTTTTTTTTTGGGGTGCTGGGGATCGAACCCAGGGCCTTGTGCATGCAAGGCAAGCACTCTACCGACTGAGCTATCTCCCCAGCCCCACTCCGTAGTTTCAACACGTGTTTATTAAGCACTGCTGGGTGGTCTGCTGCTTGGGGTGTGGTCCTTGCTCTTAAGGAGCTTGCCAACCAGTGGGGGAACCAGTGGGCAGCTTGTTCAGTGCAGGCTGCAGGGAACTGGGCAGGTGGGTGTGGAGTGCCCCAATTCAGGAGTTGAGGTGGCATCCTAGAGGAATTAGTAGGGGGAGGGTTCTAACTTGACAGTAGAGATGTGAGGCAAGGACCTTCCAGTAAAGGTGATGGCTGGACTCTGGCCTGAGTTATGAGAACAGGGAGTCCAGGGAGCTGCAGGAGGCTGGGACATCACATGAGGAGGGGGAGCCCCAAGAGATGAGGCTGGCAAGGCAGACAGAGCCAGGACTTGGAAGGCATTGTGTACCTTCCCCTGGAGGCCCTGGGGGACAGCCAGCCTGCTTTACCAAGGCCAGTAACCTGGAGGCGGGCCAGAGGAGGTTGTGTCAGTGAAGGGGTCGTGGCAGCAGCCCAGCTGGGAGATGCTGCAGGCCTGAACTGGGATGGCATGAGACAGGTGGATCCATCTGCAGGACCGGATCTCAGGGAGAAAGGTGGTGTCTTGGCTTGGTGGCGTCATTCAGCTGAGACTGACTGAAGGAAGTTAATCCCAGTGATAAACAATATCATTCATTTACTTCAACTTAACATTTGGTCCTGTTTCCTTATTTGTAGTTACACTTAGCAGTTGTCAGTTGCGAAGTGATGGAGCATCTAAGTGCTTTTGAGTATTGTGTGGTCAGCATTAACCTGTGAGAGGACTTCTGTCCTGGCCATGTCAGCTTGGGTGGGTGATCAGAGTCATTTACTTGGAAAAGTTATTGGCAACATTCAAGTTAATCACAAATGTTCACAATGTTGGTGGGGAGGAAAATTTAAATATTTTAAATAATTTCCAAACAAAAGCTTTTGGCCAGTGTCACAATTCCTTTTCTAATCCAGAAGATTCTGTAAGCCCATATCTCCTACTGATAACCCTAGACTTGCTGGAACTGCTTGTTACAGCGCATGTTTTCACCGCTACTTCTTTGCAGAGGAGGTTTTGGGGAGCCAAGCTCACGGTTGGCTCCTAAGGTCTGTCCCTGTCCAGCTGTCTCTCAGGAAAATTTAGACCAACCAGTGGTGGCTTTTGAAATTGTGTTTCCACTTCAGCGTTCGCTGGCTTGCTTCCTTCTCTGCCCTACTGACAGAAGTTTCTGTTATTTGTTCCAATGCTGGAGTTTGGTTAGAAGCACCTGGTCCTTTGGGTTTCTACGTGACTAGCATTCAGCCTTTTTCACAGTCACCTTGCACCCTCTACTGAGCCACTCCAGGCCTCATAGACGGAAGTCATAATCATGTTCCAGTGGGTGTCATTGAAGGTAGCAAAAATGTTCCCAGCTGTGGTATGTGTCACGTGAGCCAATGAGGAAATTAATATTGTCCCCTTCTTGTCTTCAGATTGAGTTGGAACTTCACAAGAAGCATGTGATAAACTCTTGGGAAACGCAGAAAGAAGAAAAAAAACAGGTATGTATGTGACTCTGGAAATAGTCACTTATGTGGCGATTGAGACTGTCTTCATATCTCTGGATTTCTTTCCTATTTTTGATGTATTTTTGTTTTTTTTGGCGGGGGTTACTGGGAATTTTACCCAGGGGCATTTAACCAGTGAGCCACATCCCCAGCCCTTTTTCATATTTTATTTAGAAATAGGGCCTCACTAAGTTGCTGAGGCTGGCTTTGAACTTACGATCCTCCTGCCTCAGCCTCCCTAGCCCCTGGGATTACAGGCGTGGGCCACCACACCCAGCTATCTTCCATGTTGTTGACTCCAGTCAGGGTGCAGTCTCCCTCTCAGTTCACATCACAGTTACAACTGAATGTCTGCTCTTACACATCCTAGGATCTTAGGTGGTCATTTGGGACATGGTAAGGCCACGTGATCAGGGCCAGTGGGTGGTAGGTGGCACATGTGTCTTTAAAGACATTTTTTATTGCTGTTGCTGGAGTTTGTTTTGATAAAATTTGCATGATACAGCCCCAAGGGGCTGGGTCTTTGCTGACTGCAGGTCACAAATGTTGACTCTCAGGTTCACATGGCTTCTTACAGCAAGAAGCCACCAAAGAGCAAGAGAAGAGACGATACGAAAATGAATACGAAACAGCTCGAAGGGAAGCGATGGAACGGCTGAGAGCCGAGGAGGAGCGAAGGCGTCTGGAGGACAAGCTGCAGGCCGAGGCGCTGCTGCAGCAGATGGAGGAGCTGAAGCTGAAGGAGATGGAGGTGAGTCCGCCTCCTGCCACCAGGGCCTCTGCACTGCTGGTGAGCCTACAGTGGGCCTGTGAACCGGCCTCGCCAGATGAGGGGTGGCGATTCCAGGCAGCGCCCCACAGGCGGGTTCTCCCTCCTGTGTACTCCCATCCGTGGTTCTCCACGCTGAGGTCGCCTGCCTAGATTCTAGAACATTAACCTTCCAGAGATAATGCCTGTCCTCTTGGGGGCGTGTAGCAATCTGAGATTCTCAGAATGTGGATTCTGCATTGTACTTTGCAGATGAGAGTTTGTTGGATGATCTAGCACCCAGCTTTCCACTGGTAGGCTTTGGCTTTCAGGGATTTGTGGTCCAGGAGGCTGACTTTTTTTTTTTTTTTCCCCCCCTGGTCCTGGGGAATCGAACTCAGGGCCTTATGCTTGTGAAGCAAGCACTCTACCAGCTGAGCTATCTCCCCAGCCCAGGAGGCTGGCTTTTGAAGATACTGTGCTGAGATTCCCTGCGAGGGCTGGATCTTCCCATTCAGATGCAGGGAGGCCCCACCTCCTTTGACCTCCTGTCCTCTTCGTTTTCCCTGCCTGAATGTTTTAATAACTAGATTCCTAGTGCCCACCATGAATTCTGGATGCCAGAGCAGAGCCTGAGCAAGGTCCTCGCTCCTGGCCTCCCATGGCTGCTGTGTCAGGTGGGAAGACAGCTGTTAAGGTACAGAGAGTGTGAACCAGCACAGGAAGTTCAAGGGGCCAGGAAAGACCCTCACAGGAAGTGACTCACTCAGTTGGGATGGAACCAACGAACAAGTTAAACTGAGAAAAGGGCTGAGCCTCCGAGGAGGAGGGATGGGGAGCAGCAGGGTGGCCACCATGCTCATGTAGTCCCTGCCAGAAATGGAGATGAGGACTTGGGGAAGACCTGCCTGCCATGACCTCCCTGGGTTTACCCTTAACACTGCAGGCAACCAAACTGAAGAAGGAGCAGGAGAATCTTTTGAAGCAGCGGTGGGAGCTGGAGAGACTGGAGGAAGAGAGGAAGCAGATGGCGGCCTTCCGGCGGAAGGCAGAGCTGGGGTGTGTGTGGGGAACTCCCACTCTGTCCAGGGGGCAGATTGCATGGGGGTCCCTGGAACCCATCCTCTCCACCCACTAGAGGCTGTTGCCTGGAGTGAGCAGTTGTCTCTTCTCCATTTAATTCTTTGCAAGGTCCTAAGGGCAGCCCGTGGTTTGCTCCATTTCAGGCGTTTTTTGAGACATCAGTATAATGCACAGCTCAACAGACGCACCCAGCAGATCAAAGAGGAACTGGTGAGTCTGAATGGGCGTCTTGGCATTTTTTCCATCTTCTTTTGAAAAACATCTTCCACTGCTCAGTAGACACTTGCATTCTCATAAGAATTTAAAAAAAAAAAGGGGGCTGGGAAATGGGGAGATACTGGTCAAGGGTGTGTACTTCCAGTTTAGTTTTTTTTCCTTTCTGCAGTACTGGGGATTGAACCCAGCGGTGCTCTATCATTGAGCTATAGCCCTAGTCCTTTGTTTATTTTTTTTGGAGACAGGGTCTTGCCCAGACTGGTTTCAGATGTGATCCTCTTGCCTCAGCCTCCCGAGTCTCCTGAGATTAGGTGCGTGTGCCAGCATGCCTGACTCCACTTATAAAATAAGTCTGGGGATCTAATGTACAGTTTGGGAATTAGAGCTAATAATACTGTGGTATGTATTTGAAATGTGAGGGCCAGTGAGTAGCTCGGAGGTAGGGCACATGTTGACATGCATGAAGCCCTACATTCAGTTCCTAGGACCACTAGAAAAAAAAATTGCTAAGAAAGTAGCCTTCTCACCAGAGGAAAAGGTAATTGTGAGGTTAGGTGTGTTAATAAGCTTATTGTAGTAATTATTTAACAACATACATATGTATCAAAACATAAATTGTATTTCAAGGACTGTGCTTGGTGGCACACACCTGTAATCCCAGCTACTCAGGAGGCTGAGGCAGGAGGATCACAAGTTTGAGACCAGCCTCAACAACTTAGTGAGGCCCTATCTCAAAATGGAAAATTAAAAAGGGTTGGGATGTGGCTCAGTGGTAAAGTGTGCCTGGTCAATTCTCAATACCAAAAATAAAAATATAAATAAATAAATAATTATATTTCAATAAAACGTACTTAAAACAACAGCATCAAAAAATTCAAGCAGCGTAAAGACTCCTCCTTGCTCTTCCCCTCCCTTGAGACGTCTGCTTTGGAGCATATTTGTCTAGATATATTTACGTGCACACACCTATAAAGAGGTGGGTGTTTTTCCTTTGGCTCTTTTGCAGCAATTGAAGCTGCAGCCTTTAGCATTTTCCATAGTACTTACCATCACTAGGTTTAGATTGAGCTTGGCTTCTTTTTTGAGCTGCTCAGTGTTGCTACCCCCTCAGGAGCCAGGCGTAAACCCTTGCTGGACCCGCCTGCCCACTCTGGCCGATGGTTGGACGTAGGCCCCTGTGGCCCTGGCGCTCTCCTCCCGTTCGCATCTCCCGCGCTGCTTCCCTTTGCTGGGTCTGGTCCTTCCTGGCTCTTCCCTCCCACATAACGTTGCGGGAGTGATGCGGCCACACTTCTTGGTGTTCCTGTCACTGTCGTCTAATTTTAAAAGTAGAATTGCTGCCAAACTGTTCTTTAAAAAGCTGTGACGTCATACGTCCGAGGCTTGTGGTGGCCCAGGGTGGTGGGGAGGGTCTCTCCCTTAGGCAGCTGTCCCACTTCTGAGAACATGAACTGCAGTGGCAGATGCACAAAGAATGGGCGCAGGGCTCTGCAGCTCTGAGGTAAGAGCAGATCCAGGAAGGACCCGCGGGCCCTGGGAGGATGACCTATTGTGCACAGCTGCTCAGGGAGCCACGCAGGGTCTGAGCCATCCCTGCCTGAGCATCCCTGACCTCTTCTGGAAACAGCCCACCGTTGTCCCTCCTCCATCTTGAGAATGTGGAGGTCCCGGCTGCTCATGGCAGCCTGTGCGAAGGGGCGGGCGGGCGGCTGCCCTGTAGGGCAGAGCTCACGTGACTGCACAGGGCTCTGGCCAGCCGCCCATTGGCTGCACCCTGCTTCCTAGGAGGCAGACAAGCGGATCCTGCAGTCACTCCTGGAGGAGGAGGACACAGCCCAGCGCATGCACCTGACCAGGCGGGAGCAGGCTCTGGCGGACGTCGCCTGGATGAAGCAGGTCATCGAGGAGCAGCTGCAGCTGGAGAGGACACGGGAGGCAGAGCTGCAGGCGCTGTTGAGGTGAGAGGTGGTACCTGCCAGGGCTTGATGCTCCTGCTCTCTGCTCTGGTATCTTGAAATGTCCCTTAGGTCACCAAAGGGGCCACCTTTGATTGCTTGTTTTTAATTTTTTTTAGTTATACATGGACACAATGCCTTTCTTTATCTATTTTATGTGGTGCTGAGGATCCAATCCAAGGCCTCACAAGTGCTAGGCAAGCGCTACCACTGAGCTACAGCCCAGCCCCGCCACCTCTGCGCCGTGCGTGTGACTGGGAATGAACCCTGGTGCCGTACTGCCGGGCTGCACTCCTGGCCCTTTTCACTTTTTATTTTGCGATGCACTTGTTAAGTTGCCCAGGCTGGCCTCCAACTTGTGATCCTCCCGCCTCTGCCTCCTGAATTGCTGGGATTTCAGGGGTGTGTGTGCCATTGTGCGCCTGCCTCCACCTTCTTCACTGAAACATTTGCCCGTGTTAACTTGGCCATGCTCAGGGAGCGTGTCTGCTAAGGGACTTGACGTGTGGACGTGTTTTTCCTTGAGCTTTTCAAGGTGGAAATTACTATGATTTAGAGCAATGATGTGTTCATTTTAAATCTTAGCAACTTGAAAGGAAATTTTTACAAATTATGGAAATGTGGAATGCTTCTTGGGTCTATCAAAATGGGCCTGTGGCTTGTGTGTGTGTGTGTATGTATAATGCATCATATGTGCTACATGTCATGCATTATGCATGAGTCATTTATGTAGATGTATGTACATATATACATGTGAATACACCTGTACACACACACATCTGTCTTGAGATGAGGTCTTGCTGTGTTGCCTAGATTAGTTTCAAACTACTGGGCTCAAGCAGTCCTCCTTTCTCAGCCTCCCAATAGCTGGGACTATCGGTGTACACTTACATACCTGGCTTTGAAGCCTAAAAATTAAGCTAGTAAATTGAAATATTTAATAATATGCAATCTACATTGAGCACTTCCTGGGTGCCAGACGCTGTGCTAGGTGCTTTATAGTCCTCCTGTTCCTGGATCCTAACATCTGGCTAAGTTGTAGGTGTATGGGACACAGAGACTAGAGGAGGTCATTTGCCTGCCCCAGGATGAGCCAGCTGAACCCCAGGTGGAGTGTCCAGGGCTTGGGCAAAGTGGTGCTGTCCCCCTCTGTGTCCTGACGATTTGTTCATCTATTCAGTGGCTGCAGTGCAGGTCGGCACTAGTGCTTTCTGTAAGGACGTGCGGTATAGAAAGGAAACTTAAAGCCAGGCGCACTGGAGCACAGCTGAATTCCCAGCTACTGGGGAGGTTGAGGCAGGAGGATCACAAAGTCAAGCAACTTGTGAGGCCCTATCTCAGAAAGGATTGGGGATATAGCTCAGTGATAAATAAAGAAAAATAAAAGATCCTCTAAGATACGCATTCTAATAGTACTTCCTGTGAGTCTGTCCTCGCTTGTAGTCTTTCAGGAGCTTGCGAGGATGAGTTCACTTGAAAGTTGGCCCCGCAGGCGAGGTGTGCTTTGTGGCCCTGTCTGTCCTCTCCTTCACCCCTGCATCTGTCGTCCGCTTGTGTTTGCCCAGGGAGGAGGCCAAAGAGATGTGGGAAAAGAGGGAAGCAGAGTGGGCCCGAGAGCGGAGCGCGCGGGACAGACTGATGAACGAGGTAATCCCAGGCGTGAGGGGCTCGGCCGGCCACCGGTCCTGGCAGATGTCTGGAGTAGGCGTCATGTAATGCTCCTGCCACATGTTCTGGGAACAGTCTCTGGTTATTTTAAGTGGGCTTTAAAAATCATTGTAAAAGTAATACAAGCTTATTAGAAATCGAGGAGGACAGAAAAGCGTGAGTGAAAAGTCTGGGCAGAGCCCCACCTCCGCAGCCACAGCGGCCTGACTACTCTACGCTTCTGTTTCTGTGCACGGCGTCTTTCAGACAGACTTCTTTTTTTTTTTTTTTTTAAATACTGTGCAATTTGATTTCCAGCTTTTTCTTTTTTGTACTGGGGTTTGAACTCAGGGGCACTTGACCCCTGAGCCACATCCCCAGCCCTATTTTGCCTTTTATTTAGAGACAGGGTCTCACCGAGTTGCTGAGCACCTCACTTTTGCTGAGGCTGGCTTTGAACTCGTGATCCTCCTGCCTCAGCCTCCCGAGCTGCTGGAATTACAGGCGTGCACCACCGCGCTGGCTGATGTCCAGCATGTTGATACACTAGCCCATCTTGGTAAACACCATGTTCACGGCGTCACCATGAGTTTCCATAGTTGGCTTTTCCATCCCCTCTTGTGGGCGTTCTGGCTGCAGGAAGGGCTCCACTGACTCCTTCGAACGTCTTTGGCACCAAGCTGCCCCTCCATAATGTGCAGCCTGCATAGGGTGTTGGGAGAGAGTGGGAAATGCCCCCTGTACCCGGCAAGCACGGCCAGGATCAGTCGGGCTGAATTGTGGCTGGGCTTCCTCCAGCTGTGTACAGGCCTGAGTCTGAGGATCAGCCTGTGCAGCCTGTGCAGGGCTTGTAGGACAGGTGTGTAGATCCGAATCCTCCTCTTCCTCTCCTGAGGCTAGGTTCTGACGGGGAGGCAACAGCAGATACAAGAAAAGATTGAACAGAACAGACGGGCACAAGAGGAATCCCTGAGACACAGGGAGCAGCTCATTCAGAATCTCGAGGAGGCAAGGGAGTCGGCTCGCCGTGCCAAGGAGGAGAGTGAAGAACTGAAGTCAGCCAGGAAGCAGGAGTTGGCAGCCCAGGTGGGGCTGAGTTTGAGGGCGTGGCAGCCTCTGCGAGGGGGACAGGAGCCTGGAGGCAGCAGGCCCTGCTTGGGTTCTGGCATCCCTGGGATAGAATTTAGAAACTCTGGACTCAGTCCCTTGCCTGCTCACTGAGAGCGAGTGCCATGTTCAGTTCCAGCAGGAGCCTGGCGGTCTGTGGTTCAGACTCCACTCCAGGTCCTCATCTCTAGTGGGTGCCAGGTGACCTCCCTGTTTCTTTATGCCGTGTGCATCTGGAAGCAGCTGGTTTAATGGCTACAGGTCTCTGCTCAGCATTGATGTGTGACACAGAACGTTCTCCCGAACACGTGGCCACATGCAGCGCTTTTCACCAGGTCCATGGCACCACACGATGGCTCTTTCCAGCCCCCTAAATCCCGTTGCCTTTTAATGGCATTTGCCATCACTGTCCCTTGGCTCTGATCTGCAGTGGGTGGACCACAGGCCTCTCCCACTCAGGCAGGGGAGACCCATGGACCTTTCCTCCAGTGACTTTGTTCTTGGTGCCCAGGTGGCAGAGCGCCAGCTGCAGGCGTGGGAAGCGGACCAGCAGGCAGAGGAGGAAGAGGAGGGGGCCAGGCAGGCAGAGCAGCTCTCGGACGCTCTGTTGCAGCAGGAGGCGAAGATGATGGCTGAGCAGGGCTACCGGCCCAAGGTAGGAGCTCCGGGTGGTGGGCCCCGAGCCCTGGGCTTGTCCCTACTCTGCTTTGTCCCTGGGTCTTCCTGTCTCTCCTCGTTTGTCTCTTGACTGGCTGGCTGGCAGACTGGTGGTCTGTTTCAGTCCTTGGTTGGGCCTCCAGCAGTCCTCTAGGTGATTTTGCTTTGACCCCTGTTGCTACAGCCCAACAGGATCTTAACTGGGAGCCATGTGCCTGTCCACCCTGTTCGGGGACAAAACACAGTCTAAAGAGCTGTGGCCACAGCTGGTGAGAGGTGGCAGTGTGGCCAAGTTGCACTTGCTCAGTGGAGCCAGGTGACCAGGAGCCGCTTGCTGGCCTCTTCCCTCTGGCTGATCCTCTCCCCTCCCTCCCATGCATCTTTCTTTCCCGTCTCTTGCGGTACTGAGTGACTCCTGTGGAGGGCACCCCGGGAAGCACCTGCTTTGTGGGAGCTGACTAAGGGAGGGCACTGCCCACCTTTACGAGGGCCACCCAGGCCCCTGGTGCTCTAAGGTGCACCGCCCTGGACCCATGCTGCAAAGAAAGAGGGCTGTCTGCTTCATGGGCAAACTGGAACTGAGTGTGGCAGAGTTGGAGCAGGCCCTAGGTTAGCGCCCTGCTCTGCAGAGGGCTCGGAGGTGCAGGAAGGAGCGTGGGTCAGTGAGGACCAGGGTTCCACAGAGCCCAGGAACGGGAACACGTTGCTTAGGGTAAGTTAAAAAGGGCCCTCTTTAAGGGTTAGGGCCAGGCTTTTTCAGCTGTAAATAAAAACCAGCTCTTGATTAAAATGAAGCTAATGCCTGTTTTCCAGTGACTGCCGATCTGATCAGTCTCATGCCGGTTTTCTTTCCTCAGCCTTACGGACATCCCAGAATTGCTTGGGACTAACTTCGCTGGTACCGTAAGCATGGAGAAGAGTGGTGCTGAGTTCATTGATCCGCAGCTGCCAGACAGTGTCACCGTGTTTGGCTCTGCTCAGTGGCAGTTCAGCTCTGCATGTTCAGGTGCATGATCAAGGGCAGCTGGAAGGACCTGGCAGCTCACAGGGCGTGGGTGTGCAGAACCTGGTGAGAGGCTCTCTCCTGCCTTTCTCTTCCAAGAGGTCTCTTACAGCTCATGTTTACAGTACTCTTGTAACATATTCATAAATAGTTTAAGATTCCAGATCAATACTAAGAGACACAAGTTGTATTTCATGACAGGCAATGTGGTTTCTTGTCTCACCCTTGTCAACCTCCAGTGAAGCCTACCCAGAGACAGGGAAGGCTCTCTTTCTTTGCAGTGCTGGGGATGGAACCCAGGGCACTGCACGTGCTAGGCACGCACTCCGCCACTGGCTACATCTCCAACCTCATATTTTAATTTCGTAAATGGTTGTTTTGAGAAAACAAACTTGCAGGGCTTGGTGCAGTTTATAAGGTTTATTAATTTAGTGTCCCAAAGGCTCACTTCTTTTATATTTGGGAAGAAAAGAACTATGAATAATTAGGACCTTTCAACAGTCTGATGGTCTCTGAATGCTTTCTGGAAAGGTGGTGAGAAATGAGTCTTTCCTGCTTCAGGAAGTGTTTAGTTAGAGTTTCCGCAGAAAATCTGTACACTGTACACAGGGCAGTGATTACAACAGGAATGTCGCTGAGCCTCAAAAAGGACCCCAAAAGGTCACCTGACTGACTAGTCTTTTAAAGGCAGGACCGTGACCCTCAGGGCTGCTGGGGTCTTGGGAAGGTTTTAGTTTCTTGCAGCCTTCTGGGATTTTTGTGCCCAGAGGAAGGGGCTGAACCTGAAGAAACCAATCAGACAGGGAACCATGGATCAGCCCCACGTGTCCCCTCTGTCCTATCAATGTGACATCGTTGCAGATTTGCCTCTGTAAACAGCTGCAGTTCCTTGCAGTAATAACCGTATTTTTATGACTGGTATTTATCCACACTCTTCTTCTGAGGTTTCAGTTTTCATGGCATTTATTCAAGTTGCCGTATCTCAGTAAATTATAGCTACTTATAGGGTATTTTTCTATGGTTATCAAAAACCAGAGTTTATTAAAATATTTTTGAGGGCCTGAGTCGTAGCTCAGTGGTAGAGCACCTGCCTAGCACATGTGAGGCATTCGGTTTGATTCTCAGCACCGCATATTAATTAATTAACTAATTAATTAAAGGTCCATTGACAACTAAAAAAAAATTTAAATGTTTTCGAGTCTCAGGGCTGCATTACCTTTTTCTTCCATTATGTTGTAAAAACAATTTGAGCTGCAGACCGCATCCTGAACCTGTTTCGTTTTCTAGTCTTGGAGTTCTCCAGACTAGAATGTGCACGCACTGCACCACTTGCGTCTTGCTTGCTCATCTTTGTTCCCCGTCCAGATGCTCATTAATCATGAAACGAAGCACTACTTTGACAGCATCCCTTCCAAGCTTTGTGACTGTTGCTCTTATTTATTGCTACAGTGGGGGTTGCTAGTGATGGCTTTTTACAGATTTAACCCACATCTCCTACAGGTTTGGATATT
Organism: Sciurus carolinensis; assembly: GCF_902686445.1. Classification (NCBI taxonomy): domain Eukaryota; kingdom Metazoa; phylum Chordata; class Mammalia; order Rodentia; family Sciuridae; genus Sciurus; species Sciurus carolinensis. The sequence goes on from NC_062220.1 coordinate 131,780,224, forward strand.
TTCTGTGACTGATCGTTTTATAGGTCATGTTCATTTTTCTTGTCAGAGTGGTGTGTTCTCCCCTTATTTCCTTGGGAACAACAGAAAATTATGAGCAATCATATGCTGAGTTCCAGTACAGAACTGATAAGGACAGGATACCTGGCAAATAGGTGTTCAGATATTTGCTGAATAAATCTTTATTTTTGAAGCCTGGAAGTAATCTTCCTCATTAGCATTAAAATTCTGGCACACTGGTTCTTCCTAATATATTTAAATATTTCCTCACTAAAGGACTAAAATACTTATTTTGTAAATTGGACTTCCCACTGTCATCTCCTGTGCTCTTATGGCACACGTGTTTTGGTTGTGATTATAGCTATCTGTAGTCAGGTGCCACCTGGTGACAGGGATTCAGTTTCACTGCTGGCCAACAGTACTCACCCATACTAAGATGGTAGAGTGTGCTACACGCCTCGGCTCCTGTGTTGCCTGGAGTATGCACATCATTATGTGATGCAAGACTGTATATTGGTTTTATTGTTTCAAAGTACCTTTTTCTACTTAAAATCAATGATATTCTAGGACTGAGGATGTAGCTCAATGGTGGAGTGCTTACCTCTCATATCGGAGGCCTTGGCTTTGATCCCTAACACTGCTAAGTAAAGAAAGAAAGAAATAAAGACTTTTAGGTTATTTTTCAGATTCTGCTGAAGGTTGATTCCTTTTATACAGGTGGTGCTGAGGCCATTAGTGATATGAAACAGTTCTTGCAGCACTTTTCAAACAGTGACCTTTTTCTCTGCTCCTCATTCAGCACATTCTCTCTGGAAATGGTTGAGTGCTAGGTCTGGGCAGGTTACAAAGCTGAGCAAGAACGCTGACAGACGCTGGAAAGGGACACGGGGAGGAGCAGACATCGCTGGCAGGCAGAGAGCCAGCTGCAACTCATGGGGCCGAGGAGATCATTTGTGCAATAAGTATACCCAGTACCATCAAATTCTCAATGGATATAGTGAATTTTTACCACCTGGGTTATTAGGTAGTTGTCAGTGAAAACTGTATTTAGAAAATATAGAGCATCATTTTATTTTTTTTTTTAAGCGAGTGCTAGGGTTGAGCCTAGGGCCTCACACATGCTAAGCAAGTGCCCCACTACTGAGCTGCACTCAGCCTAGGGCATCATCTCGAAGACCATTGTAATGCCTGTAAAACCAGGGCATCGGCACTTCCCAGTGATCTTGACTGATTCAGCCATGAAGCCACAGGAGGTCTGACATTGCAGTGTCTTCATTTTAGAGAGGAATTCACTTTATGACCTGATGTTTTCATCACCCCCGAAAAGTGTACCTACTTCAAAGGATACGTGCATGTGATTTTTTAAAACATGTAGCTGCAGTTTTTACATTTCACTTCTATATGTAGTCAATTGAGTAAATACACTTTCTTTATTCTCTCTTTTTTTTCTATTAAAAACTTTCTGGGCTGAGGTTGTGGCTCAGTGGTAGAGCACTTGCCTAGCACATGTGTGGCACAGGGTTTGATCCTCAGCACCACATCAGAAAATTAAAATTATGTTAGTTGTAACTTAAAAAATATTAAAAAGGTTTTTAATATTAAAAAAAAAAACTTTTCTAAACCTTTGCACATAATTTCTAGTGCTCTGGAAATGAAGAGTCTTGATTTCGGATGTAAGACTGCCTTCATGTTGCTTTAGTAATTTTTCCTCATCTTATTATGATTAGCCCAGCTGAAAGACTCCAGCTCTGGTTTGTTTATTTTTCCTAAACAACCAGTCCTCCTTTTCTGTATAGAAACATTCATGGTGGAATAGGGTTGGCAAGAGATGGCCTGAGCTGTGTGGCACTGTGGGTCATGCTGCTGACTCGGGGCCTCTGGGATAAACGGAGCACCTACGTGGCTGCCCACTGACTCTGGTTTCCAGTTCACACAGATGTTTCTTGATCCTTCTGGTCGTTGATACAAGTGGGGTCCTTTTGCAGTTATCTGAACCTCTGTCACTTGTAACCCAAGGAGTGACAGCCTTTTAGCCCCAGGCCTCCTCGCCTCCCAGCCCTTCCAGGTGGTGCGAGGCAGCCCCTGGCTTCAGCGCCTCTCCAGGTCAGTCACTCCTGCAGCACCACCGACTGGCACTGCCCGCTGTGTCGCAGGTGCCTCCGCTCACGGCACTCTGCATGCGCCCAGACGCCCACCACGAGAACCCGCACCCGGGGCCCTTCTCTGTGTATTCTCAGTGACACTGTCCTGCCAGCTGCACAGGCCGTAGACCTAGAGCTCCGAGTCACGCTCCTGACCTGCAGTCTGAGTCCATCTTCGCTCCCTCTGTCACCGTCCTCTGTGGCTACCCTGACTTCTCTTTACCCCATCTCTTCTTCATTCTGCAATCAGAGATCTTTTACAAACATACCTGAAATGAAAGCTGTTCACCTTCTTTAGGGCCCTCCCATGATACTTACGGCCAGTACCCAATCCTACAAGGCCACGGGGACCGGCTGTCCAGAGGCCTGCGTGAGCCACACCCAAGAAACAGGAGAAACAGGCTGGTACAAAGACGTTGCTCACGGCATTGGTTTGGGTTGCAGACCCTGCTAACCCGATGTCCCAGAGAGGAGGCTGTCTGGGTTTGGGATGCTGTGCACACCTTAAAATGGGACGGAAAGCTTCCTCACCAAGATCTGGAGACATGTTCCTGCCGGGCTAGGTTAAAAAGCTGTTCAAAGGTAGTATTGGCATAATTCCAGTTTTACGGAAACAGTGCTACCATGTGGTTTCTTCTCACAGTATAAATGGAATTTTTCTATATTTGGGATGCTTTTCTGTATTTTTCCAGAGAACATCTATAGATTTTGAACTCAGGGGAAATGTTATTTTAAAAATAAAGTGGGGCCTGGCACGCATAAGGTCCCGGGTCCCCTCTGCAGCGCACATGGAGGCACGTATGCATGCACATACAGACACACACACACAGATCTAAGGCCTGTGGTTGTACCAGTGTTGATTATTTTGTGTTACAGTCAGATAAGAGGATGCCATTGTGGGAAACTGAGTGAGAGCACAGGATCCTATTTTTTCAAAGTGCAGGGAAGGTTTCTTAAGACACAAAGAGCACCAACTATCATGGGAAAGATTGGTAAATTTGACTATGTTAAAAAGGTTTGGGCTGGGGTCATGGCTTAGTGGTAGAGTGCTTGCTTAGCTTGCATGAGATCCTGGGTTCGATCCTCAGCACCACATAAAAATAAAATAAAGATATTGTGTTCACCTACAACTAATACATACCTAAATTAATAAAGTAGAACCTAAGAGGAAGAAAACTGACCTCAGAGTAGGAAGGATATTTGTAACACAGATAGCCACAAAAGAGTATGTGAGGGCTGGGGAGATAGCTCAGTTGGCAGAGTGTTTGCCTCGCAAGCACAAGGCCCTGGGTTCAATCCCCAGCACTGCAAAAAAAAAAAAAAAAAAAAAAAAAAAAATTGTGAAATGTTTAGAACATTTAAAAACTCCTATGAATAGTCTTTTTCATTAAAGAACCTAATGGAAGAGTGGGTGTACACCCCAACAGGTACTTTACCAAAGAGGAAATCCAGAGGTAAGAAACATGGAAAAGCAGGCAACCCTGTATCAACTGGAGAATGCAGATTAAGGCTGCAGCAAGGGCCCAGGGGTGCAGCACTGGCCGAGCTTGCACACGGTCCTGGGTTCAATCCCCAGAACTGAACAAAACAAAAACTGCAAGGAGACACACCAGTGAACCCACTGTGTTAGCAAAACAAAAGTGACCCATGACACCAGTGCTGCTGCTGATGAAGATCGTCGGGAATTCTAAATTCTGCTGGGCCAACATTTTGGAAAACTGAAAACTGCCACAGCTCTGGAGATGCACGTACCCTAATCCCGAGGCACACCCTGCAGAAATGTGTGCACATCCACCGAGAGGTTTCCCAACAGGTTTGCTCCTCAGAGTCACAGAACTGGTGTTCTCATTCAGTGAACTAGTGTCCTGGCTGAATGTCCCAACACTGGGGCAGAGAGAATCCATCCCAGGGATGGTCCACTTATATTTCAAAAACAGGCAGAACTGCACTCATACTTGGGGATGCACACAAAGGTTTCACTCAGCTGCATGGAAGTCCAGGGGAAGGAGGGCCCATGGGTCTTCTGTTTCCTTACCTGCTAGTGGGCACACTGGCCATTCCGTAATTCTGCAGGCACGTCTGACGATCAGTATGGGGTGTGTAAGCATGTGAGCCAGAGAAGCTGGGGAAAGGACAAGCTGCGGCCCCTCCACCCGGGTTGCATCCTGAGGCCCACATGTAGCAGCCTAGAGACCCCGCTCCAGGCCCAGGTCTTCATCTGTGAGTTGATGGAGATGCGAGGATGTGAGGAAGATCCCTACTACTCCTGCCAAGAGGCTGTTTCCCTGCAGGAAGTGGTGGAGTTGATCATGTCTGCTGTTGGACCTGGGCAGGACTCTCACTGTCTTAATCAGAGGCAGGTCAGACTCCGGCCACACACCTCATTCTCCAGTACTGAGTCAGAGGCTCCCTCTACTCTGGGATGTGCCGTGTCCTGGAGGAGGTCCTCCTGCTTCCGGCAGCAGGCACAGGGTTGCTCCATCAGTCACTGCTGTGGAAATCTGTGAGGTCCTCGAATCATTCCTACCCTTGAACTCGGCAACCCCCACAGAAAGATCAGGGTCTAACTGACAATGGTTACCAAATATCTGGATTCAAAACAAACAGAAAAGACAAGAAACATTTGTGTAAAAATAGAAAAAACAGACCTGACCACCCAAGCTTATTCCTTTAAGCCTCCTTCTAAAGCAAGTGGAGATCCCGCAACCAGCAACAATCTCCCCAGGGGCTGCGGGGACAGGGACTGGCATCTTAGTTTGGTTAAGCAATGTGGAGGAGATAGGAACCAGAGTCTCTGCTCCATCCCTCCTTCCCGCTGTACCTCTGCCTACGTTCCTCACCCCTCTTCTGGTTCCAGGAGGTCTGCCATCCTCATCCGGGACATCCACTTGTGCCTGTAGAGCCCTGAGGTTCAGAGCACAGGCTCTGAGTGCTCACCTCCATTACCACCTGGCTCTCATGGCTGAGCCTCAGCTTCCTCATCTGCAAACTACCAAATAGGTCCTGGGGAAGGGCTGGCTTGAAGAGGGGAACAGACAGCGCAACAGTCCAAGGGGAGAGAGGCTGTTGTGAGATCTGACAGGTGCGCGCTGCAAGACGGAGCTAGATTTAAAACCTCCCCGTCTGTGAGGTGTTGTGGGCCAGCGACGGGGCTTACAGGACCATGCCTAGAGAAGAGGCCAAGGCCAGGTGAGTGGTAATTATCTAGGCTTCCAAATGGGAAGGGCAGTGGCAAGCAGGCCAAGGTGGGGCTGAGAGGCCCAGAGGGGAAGGTGTTGGGAACCAGGGAGGAGAGGGATTTTGGAGGAAGAGGCACCAGGGTCCTTGGAGAGAAGCTGCATTTGGGAGAGAAATGGGGCCAGTTCGGGGACCCAGGCAGCTAGGGATGTGGTGTGCCCAGTAGGGGCCTGGGGCAGAGAGGGAAGTTGCAGGGGGCGAGATGAGAGTCCAGGGTGGCTCTTACCTCCAGTGGCCCTTTGCAGACCTAGTTTGTGGTTTGGTCCGTGCACCTGTAAAGTGGCTGGCTAGCCTGTATCTGGGCTAAAGGGTGGCTCTGGCTTCTGGCTGAGTGGAGCCAAAACTTGGCAGCAGTGGGAACCCTCAAGAGAGTAGCTCCTGGACAATCTCATGCACCCTGCCTGCTGGGTAGCAAGCAGGTCCCTCCTTGATGGTCACCAGGCTGTCTCATGGATGCAGGATACTTCTGTCAGTGTCTTGAGCAGGTGGACAGAGGAGTTTGGTCTATACTTGCGGTTGGCCACTTGATTCTGGAGATGTCCAAGTGCCAGCAATTGAGGGATGTGGCCTCTTGCTGGAGGGTCGCCAGGATTTGGACTCAAGCTGACAGGGCCTTTCAGCCTCAGGAAGGTTAGAAATGCCTGTTCTCAGGCCCTGACTGGGAGGCGGGGCTAGGGACCCCTCACTGGGAGGCCCACCCTCCTGGGGAGCCCCACCCCTGCGGTTCTGGGCCCTCAAAGTGAAGAACTCCACCGCTCCCAGACTGCTTCCTTGGCAGAGGTACCCACGATGGTAGGTCCTGCCTCACCCCTTCCTCCTTTGGTCTGGAAGGAGAATCCCAAGTCACCTGTTCAGAGGACAACTGTGGGTGGCTTGGATGAACCCAGGTGCAAGTATATGCCAGATGTCAGGTATACCAGTCCCCATATGAACCTACACATGGCCTTTCTCTGAAAGTGAAAGCACACTGGTGGCCTTAAGAGATGAACTAATTCCACCATCTATCACCTGTTAGGAAAAGGAGAGGGCATCCATGCTGGGCTGGCTTTGGTGGACCTAAAAGTTAGAAATTTTGAGGAGGAAATACATCATGGAAGATTCTTGGAACTAGGACCCCCCGCCCCATCCACAGACAGAAGTTCATTTAGGAAAACCAATACATATTCAAAGGGGAACAGGGAGAGTCTCAAAGAGAGGACTTTGGGGTGTAGCAAGAAACACATATTCAAGGGAGAATGTGGGTTATCTCCAGAGGGAGAGACAACCTGGAACTAGTATCTTGATGCCTGTAGTCCTGGCTACTCCGGAGGCTGAGGCAGGAGGATGATTTGAGCCAGGAGTTTGAGGCCAACTGAGCATCATAGCAAGACTCTCAACAACCCCCATCCCAAAAAGAAAATGGAGCAAGGGAGAGACCAAGAAAACTAATGCAGGATATCTTTTACTTTTGTGGTACTGGGGATTGAACCTAGGGTCTCACGCATGTTAGGCGAGTGCAGTACCACTTAGCTACACCCCCAGCCCTTTTTATTTTGAGACAGGGTCTTACTAAGTCACCCAGGCTAGCCTGGATCTTGTGATCCTTCTGCCTCACCCTCATGAGTTGCTGGGATTATAGGTGTGTGTCACTGTGCCTGGCTAGAATTTCTTTTTTAAGAAAGCTATTTGCTCAATTGATGAATGGATGAAGAAATGTGGTATATATATACAATGGAATATTACTCAGCCATAAAGAATGATAAAATTATGGCATTTGCAGGCAAATGGATGAAACTGGAGAATATCATGCTAAGTGAGATAAGCCAATCTCAAAAAACCAATGGACGAATGATATCGCTAATAAGTGGATGATGACACATAATGGGGGGTGGGAGGGGTTAGTGTTAGGGTTAGAGTTAGGGTTAGGGAGCGAGGCAAGAATGGAGGAAGGAAGGACTGTATAGAGGGAAAAGAGGGGTGGGAGGGGTGGGGGGGAAGGGGAAAAAATAACAATGAATCAAACAACATTACCCTATGTAAATTTATGATTACACAAATGGTATGCCTTTACGCCATGTACAAACAGAGAAACAACATGTATCCCATTTGTTTACAATAAAAAAAAAAAAAAGAAATGTAAAAAAAAAAAAAGAAAGTTATTTGCTGGGCTGGGATCATAGCTCAGTGGTAGAGCACTTGCCTGGCATGTGTGAGGCACTGGATTTGATTCTCAGCATCGCATATAAATAAATAAATAAATAATAAAATAAAGGTCCATTGACAACTAAAAAAAAACAAACAAAAAAAGAAGGCTATTTGCTAATAAGAACAGAGGAAGAAAAATATGGTCATTATTGTAAAATTGATAGCGCCCCAAGGGAGGGAGCAAGTTAAACCCTGTCATTAAAGATGGCATTATGTGAGAACTCTCCACACTTCTATGAATATCTGGAAATACCACCTAACTGGTGGGAAGCACAGCATGACCACAAAGACATTTACAGAGCCTGTTTATTGCATAACTAGCAGGCACAAATTCCCAACAGTTTTACAACATGTGAAGAGTACAATAATTACAGAAATAGGAGGTACAGTAAAAATGAGAAGTAAGCACAGAGTCATGTCATGAATGACAGAGAGAAAACACATTTGAATAAAAGGCATTTCATTCTTTTCCTATGCAGCATTTTCTTTGTAAGAATGAGGGTTAGCTTCAACCAGGACAAAGAGGAAAAGAAAATTCTACCCTTGGGAAGCTCATGGGTGCTGTCGAGGATAAAAATATGCTCGTTTCACTCTCAGTTCTGCAACTGAAGTCGCTTGGGGAACTGGGTAGCAGCTCCCAAGTTGTGCGCTTCTAGTTCCAATTTCATGAAATGCTGTCCTTGATCTTTGGGCCCAATTACTTCTTTGGCAAATAAGAACCATCTGCATTCTGAGCTGGAAGATGATTTCAGTGCAAGGCGCTGCTTCCTTCTGCTCAGCACAAGTGCTTGTTCATAAAGTGCAACTCTGTCTTGTTGGCTTTTGGGAAGTGGGGTGCACACGCCTGGAGGGCGAGCTTAGAATACAGGGCGAAAACACTGCAAGATGCAGACATGACTCGGGCAAGGCTGTGGAATCCATGTGCAAAAAATGGCTAGAACAAGTGTGCAGACAAGGTGCGGTTTGCAACAGGAACAGAGGACTCTGACACCAGGTCTCAGACAAGGGAACGTAATGAGAGGACAACTTATGGCTGTCCTACCACTGCCTGTCACTGCATCTGGAGACGTCTGTCTGAGGTCCGGCACTGTGGCTCACTGAGCCAACTCTCCACGTGGTACTCCCACAGCTGGAAATGCTTTGTTATTCCCACAATCCTTGACTCTTTCTGGGGTATAAAGAACTGCTGCAGGTCCGAGTGTTCAAGGGAAGTCACCACTTCACCTACTGCAGACGAATTTTCCCACAAGTCTTTATGAAGACCTGTCCTCCCTGGGAGCCGGACAGCAGCAGCAGGTGTTTGCAAGGAAGAGGTGGGAGAGCTGAGTCCATGAAGCACACACAGGGCATCAGATGGCACTGGAGCTGAGACAGGAGGGCCCTTCTAGAAGGCTTCTGAGCATCCAGCACTCGTGGCACTTCGGGCTGTGCAGACAGTAAGCGAAAGAAGTCTTCTGGAGATGTGGACCCTTTTCCCGTGCTACTCACAGTGCAGCAAACCAAAAGTGTCCACACACCATGACGTAGCGAGCCCAAAAGCACCACAGTGGCACTGCTTTCACGACAGCATAGGTCAAGTGGTAAAAGCGTTTGAGTTGGTTCTGTGAAAACAGCCTCGGTCAGCATGCAAGGGGACTTGTACTATGATCACTATGGCACAGAACGTACAGGTACAAAGAAGGCAGACAACAACGTCAGAGGTGGGACCGATGCCTTCTAGGTCAGGCTCAGGCTCAGGCTCAGGCTGGGGAAAGCCAGGCGCTCGTGCTTTAGGTTTACAGCCAGCCATGGGCAGAGGCTGAGCGCAGCCAAGAGCCCGCAGCTCACCTGTGCAGATCCTGTGAATGTCTGGACTGGCTGTCATCATTTCTAATCGGAAAAATGGCACTAAAAAATCCAGATTTCTGGTGCCTCTTGGGGCAGGGAGCTCTGGCAACCCCAGGCCACTTTTCTACTGGTGACAGTGCTGCAGGGGAGCTGCTGTCCCTGGCTGGGTGACCAGGGGTTCCCACTGTCCCCCTTCAGGGCCTGCTGTACTCTGGTTTACTGCACTCACGTATACTTCCTGCTTCATCAGGTCAGGTCGCTGAGCTACACCCACAGGAACTGCTGCTCAGAGTAGGGACAGGAATAGGCTTTTCAGTCGCAGCATGTTCTACGCTTCAACCTCTACTTCCCTAGCTTTGAGAGACCCGCAGTCAGCTGAAGCATGCTAAGGAAGTCCTTTTCTTTTTTCCTATTTTTTGTGGTGCTGGGGATAAAACCCAGGGTCTTGAGCATGCTAGGCAAGTGCTCCACCACTAAGCCCCAGCCCAGCCCAGGAATTCTTGAGAGGTGAGGTCTAATTTCTAAGTACCAGTGAGGCAAAGGGGGAGACGCTAACTCAGCTGACTGTTCACCTTACCTTAGACGAGGTCCTGACAGAGGATGGGACATGTGAAGCAATCCATGTGAGGAAGCTGTCAGAAGTGACAGGAGAACCAAGGTTTGGATGAAAGGGACAATGCAATGTCAGTTTGTGGCAGTGACATCTGAATAGGTGGTATAAAATTAGTTATGGCTTGTTAAACTGATGCTTCTCTTTGCCACACAATCTGAATGCACTGTGTGGCTTGGGGTAAGGCAGAGTACTTGATGATGGGAGACAGAATGGGTAGTGCTCCTTCCCTGAACTCAGCCAAATGGGACACGATGTGGAAGGTGCATGCTTTATCTGACTGTATGGAGACTTCAGAATGGTGGTAAAATATAAAGAGGTTGAAAATAAAGATAAAAAATTAAATAACAACATTTGGACATGATAAAACAGACATGGGGCAATTCCTTGTTTCCTCCTATGAGAGGCTGTTAACACTAATTTTAGAATGTGGCAAAGTCCTTTCTCTACATACATGCTTGGAGATACCCCAAATTCAACAGATTTTGCAGTAGGTTGGAAAATCTTATTGCACGATGCTTAATAGGGAAACAGATGGTGTTCGCTTTTTTTTTTTATCCACTCTCTCAAGAAAATGTTTTACTAAAAATCCCACTTATAATTTTACCAATAGGTAGGAAGTTTAAAAGATGAAAAAGTTTTGACAAACTTTAAACAATGAAACTACTTTTGGATGTGTATGACCATGATCTCAACAGTCACTGACAACACAATGGGACACCAGAAACTAAACGGGCAAACAGGCACAAAATAAGGCAAGTGGGTTAAATTAATAGTTGAAAATTTGTTAGAAAACATGCAAAAATAATACTGAGTTTTCTTTTAAAAAGTTTTAAATTGTCATTAAATGTTTGTTTTTGTAAAAATCTGGAGTTCCATGTTTAAGTTTGAATTGGACTTTAAAAAGTCTAGAAAATAGAAAGGACAGCCCTCCATTGTTCAGTTGTTGTTCTCTTTGGTGGTGATGGTGACCAACTGCTTGGCGGCCTTGGCGATGTCGTAGGCACACTGGATGACCTGCTGTGTGACCAGCTGGACGTCTGTGGGTGAGCCTGAGTCCCCAGGGAGGGCCTTCTTGCACTCTGACTGGAGCCGGTAGGCACTGGATGTCAGCAAGCGAAGGGAAGTTCTCACCAGGTCAGATTTGGGTTTCTAAACAGAAAAACACAGCTGTTCACCACGGACAGCACGCTGTGCACCACCAGCAAGGAACAACATGCCTGAAAGCCTCAAGCTGCTCCACATGGTCAGAGGTGCTTTGGTGTCCACTTCTTCAACAGGCTTCTCTAAACGCTGCAAACCTTGTGGAACCGCTCTGACGCCAAGGCAGAAGTGCATGCGGGGTGATTTCAGTAGAGTGGGCTATTTTGAGGTAGTTTAAAAAATATTAACCCATGCAGTGACAGATTTCAGATAAAATTTTATTCTGTGAATGATTTGCCTTGACGTGACTTGTACATCCTAGTCTTATTAAAATCAGTATTGAGGTAGAATGAAAATCGTTCAAAACCCAATGAGACTGTTTGCATATTTAAAAATTCTACATGCTACAAAATGGTTAATATGATATAAAGTTCATGAAGAAATTTCTTGTAGTTCAATTAAAAGGATCTAAAGCAAGTGAGTAGAAAGGGACTTACTTTGGGGAATAATGCTGCCATTTCTGTAACAGCTACGTGTATCCTCTCTGAGCAGGGAATATAACTGCAAAATAGAAGAGGTGAATCAAAGACTGTCAAAATGATCTGGAGGCAGACGAGTATCAGGGACCTGAAATGTTTCCATCTACATTCCTTTAATGAAGCGGGGACAGTGGCCCACCTGCTGTGCATCCTCCACAACAGAAGGCAGAAGGTTATAAAGGTTATAAAGTGGGGTCCCTGTCCTCTGGTGAAAGTTCAGTCAATCTGTAAAAACAATCTCCAGTTGTGAAATGTGGCAACATATACTGCTGGCCAAGAGAAGGCAAAAAATAGGATAAAAGCCTCAAGTCCATCATTGCATTCTTAAATGTTTCCTTGAATAATTTCCATGCCTAAATCTACAAAGATTAAAAATAAAAGACTGAGAAAAACTCCTTAAAATTACAATTAGAGCTTATACTTTAATATCCATGTGCCACTTAACCAACGGACCCTTCTAACTTCCTTTCACTTAAATCCATCTGAATTGTTAAGGACATAAATCTTTACTTTGAGTAAAGAGAAAACACCGAGGTCTGCCTCATATACTCATTCAGACACCTACTTTGTCCTGAAGTCACCGTGTGCTCGTCTGTGATAAGATGCTATTAGCACTGTCGGCACTTTCTCGTATCTCGATGAGCGCTAAGAAAGCAGCACACGCTGAGTCCTATCCTCACCCTTTCTTCCATGCTGCCTGACCTCCTAGGGCTGGAGACTCATTTGACGTTCCCTGTGGCCTTCTAAGATTGGAATTTTATCACCCCAGAGAGGAAGACATGTCCTGGTCTCACAGATGTAAGAGGAGTACTGATTTCAAACCTGGTGGCCAGATTCTTACCGTTCTTTATGGCAAGCCTCTTTCCACTCATGAATAGTAATCTGACGTCTTGTGATGAGGAAGGAAAGAATTAAGCCTGCTTTTATCAGGATTCTTTTTAGTATTCTGACAAGCAACAGATGAGGCTAATTTCCTGCATCTCAAAAAATGTTCAGTTTGCACGGTGAGTGTGTGCAGTAGCCTACCACTGTAGTATGCAGAAGGCCAAAACCAACTGTGGGAAGCTCAGCAGCAGGGGCACGAGCTCAGCACAAACAAGGACCTAGGTTTAATCCCAGCACCAAAGAAAAAAGAAGCAAAATCAAATTGATGAGGTTAAGTGGCTGTTCTTAGGACAACACTGCCATCAAATCTGGGCTTTGTGTCTCCGAGGACTAACTCACAGTGCTGGATGGATGCTGGACATGAGCAAAGTACTTTGGGAGCAATTTTTAGTATGTGAAGAGACACTGCCACCCATGGGTATGTTTGGCCTAACAAGAACCCATGAAGTTGGGTTTTGAATAAAGATGATCATAAGCAATCCTACTTCTCCTCTGTAAGACATTTAGTATCAAAACTATTTTAATTAAGACTGCCCACACCGGGCACGATGGTGCATGCCTGTAATCTCAATGGTTTAAGAGGCTGAGGCAGGAGGATCCTGAATTCAAAGCAAACCTCAGCAACTTAGCAAGGCCCTAATCAACTCAGCAAGCCCTAGATCTAAATAAAGTATTTTAAAAAGGGCTATGGATGTGGCTCAGTGGTTAATGCCCCCAAGTTCAATCCTCATACCAAACAAACAAATAAAAACCCCCAAATACTATTTTAATTAAGCCAAGAGAAGAATGGTTTATATTATTTAAAAATGCCTTCAAATGGAAAATCCTTATTTTTTTTTTTCTTCTGGAACTGGTATTGAACTGTGGGGCACTTTACCCCTGAGCCACATCCCCAGCCCTTTTTAAAATTTTTTATTTCGAGACAGGGTCTCACTAAGTTGGTTAAGGCCTCACTCAGTTGCTGAGGCTGGTTTAAACTTGCAACCCTCTTGCCCAGCCTCCCGAGTCACTATAGGATTATAGGTGTGTGCCACCATACCCTTTTACTTTTACTTTGGTGAGCAATTAGAACCATGTATGATGTACTAACAAAAATGCCAATGAATATGGAGTTAACTAGCAAATGTGAAGGGACAACAGCCTACCTGGTCCTACAGAAAGAGCCATGTCCACAGCAATCATTTGTGTCATTTATGAATGTTCCCAATAATATCCCCAGAGCTAAGAACCATGCCTAAGAGTTTTATGCTCTACTGGTTAGGGCTTAATTTTGAGAAACACAATTCACCCTTGGACATCCCTGACGAGCCACACACATGAAAAGTGGGCAGAGACGCATGAGATGGTACTCCTCCTGTGTCTGAGGGAGTTTATGTTTGCAATGTCAGACTGGTTTCTTTCAAAAAGAAAATAAAAAAAAACACTCTGTGCATCATCAGTTGTAATCCCTGAGTATATGCACGCATGTGTGTGTGAAAGACGGAAGAGGAGCAGAAGGGGAGTGGGACTTGTAGGCCCAGGAGACAGGAACAGGCTGCAGGAAGGCAGGGTCTGAGGGGAGTTTGCTGGGCCCAGGGAACCAGGCCTCAAAGTGGTATAAGGCCTACAGGACTCCTTGAGATGAGGTGAGCAACAGATTGACAAAAGGAGAAAACCATCAAGAAAGGACTGAGTTTCATTAGTACAGCACCAGACTACAAATGAAAGCATCTTGGATATATAAGTAGCCAGAGACTCTAATAGAACACGGACCGTTTATAAAGCGTAAACTCTTTAGACCTATTCCAGTGTAAACCCAAAGCATAAGCTAATGATTAAAATCTCTGCATCATTCTCTCATGGTCCTAAAATAAAAGAGATCAGATCATGAAATGTGTTGAACGGATTTGTACATCTTAACAAAGAGAACCAAGCCCTGTATTGAAGTCTCTGAAGCCAGATATGGCCTCAGGGCAGATATTTATATTTTTGACAACTGCTAAAGAGAGCAATATGATGTAAGCACATTTTTAGTTAGAAACACCAGCACAGCAGTTCTGAACTGGAGGAAATGAAAAGTGGAGCACACTGATAAATGGGGGTTGAGGGGACTGGGGACAGAGTCATTCTTGTGTCATGATTACTTTAAACACTGTCAAGACTGTGCTGCGGAAAGCTGCAGGACACTTCACTCTATGGAATAAGAGCTACTCACTGTCAAGGCTGTGGCCCTAAGGGGCTGTGTGCTTGTAACACGGAAGTGTCAAGCACCTGGGGAAGCAGGAAGACAGATAGCTACACGGTTCTGCAAAAGGAGTTGAGGAACCGTGCAGGCTCCTCTTTTTCTCTGGGAGTTTCAAGCAGTCCATCCATAAAGAACAGCTTCCATCTTTCAATAAACACACACTACTCTTCTCTTCTCCAGTGGGAAATAGTGCTACTGGGAGAAGTATGAGCTGCACAGAAAGGGAAAAAGAGAAAGGGGAGGTGGCACAGCAGTGTCAGGGGCCCAGGGGAGAGTCACAGGCAGGCTGCATCTTTACGAGGAAGCAGAGGAAGGGGCGGTGCTGTTCCTTGCAGGGGTCAGGAGGACTTCTCTGCAGTGCTCGGCTTTGCTGACCATTAGACTGTGCTTGGGATTAAAGAAATTCTGCTGTTTTCTCAAACCTGATGGGTTGCTGTTAAACAATGTTTGATGAGTGTTCTAATCCAGCCTGCTGAGGGAAACTAGGACATTATGCACAACAGTTCCTAACTACCAGAATTCTCAGAGAACAAAAGGATCAGTTACTAAGTAGAAGCCAATCCCTTCCTCCTGGAAAGAAATGACTGCAGGCTGTGCTTCTGTTCCCAGGAAGCAAAGTCTTCCTTCACGGGCAGAAAATCTTAGAAGCTACTCACATGCATATGCACGGGAACACACAGGGAGACAGAGAGAGAGAGAAGATATCAGGTCCCTTCCAGGATATTGCCTGCCGGGGGTAACTTTTTCTGTTCCGTTTTCAACCACCTTGAAGTCAGCAGGTCAGAAACCGTCCCTGCTCAGGGCATCCCTTTGGGAGCATGCGCAGGACTCCGGCCCACTCACCTGTCGTGTTTATTTTCCTGGGCTGCTCGTAGGAGCTCCTGTATGTTTTTGGTGATCTGTTCAGTCTTCCGGATAACATCCTCGGTGCTGGGGAGCGTGGGGCTGGGGGCAGTGTGGGGCTCTGTTGGGTCTGGCACTGAGCACTCGCCTGGCCACACCATGCTCCTTTGCCTTCCCTTTCGGCTTGACCTGTGAACAGTAAGGAAGTGGCTAACTGGGACAGGTGCACATTGCTGCTTCAGTTTCTAGGAACCACTCTTCTGCATCAGCTGAACGCATACGCAGGCTGACTTTGTGGTTTCCTTATCCTGTTCCAAGCAGCAGGGAAGGCTCTGCTTCACCCACGGGTAGCGCTGGCCGAGAGGCCATTTCCTTCTGCCCTCTGGCTGGAAGTCAGGACCCAGTAGACAGGGTGAGGAGGGGGAAGGAGGGAATGGTGGCAGTGGGGAGGGGGTGGCATTAGAACCTCTGCCGAGGTACAGTGAAGAACCAGCCTAGTGTCCACCTAACACTGAAGTAAAGCACTGACTGTAAGCACAGACACCCAGACAATAATGTGGATTAAGACCTGTAGACTGTGAATCTGCGCCTGAATATTTGAAGACCTAGGTTTGAAAATAGGGACAAGGGACGCAGGTGGCCAAGGCCTGTCAGGTCACTGGTCCTTGAGAGCCCCCGCCCCCCGCACTCTTTCCACAGATGTACCCCGTGTCGTCCGGCTCCGTGTCATTGGGAGTGTTGTCATAGTCACTCTCAGGTGTGCTGTTCTGCTTCTCCAGCCTGGAAGCCTACAGGAAAGAGCAGAGACCCCCATTAGTGCAGAACACAGGGCACTTCAGAGTCTTCCCAGGGAAGTAATTACTGTGAGGCTAAATGGCCTTCACACCCAGACCTCATCCGGGACAGGAGCCAACCCTTTACTGAAATTTAGTAAAAATGAACAGTGGATTCAGAAATAGTTTCTTTCCTTCTTTGCACCATTTTCTTCTTAGTTCAGTGGCTACTCCACAAACAGCTCCACAAACTAAACTGACGCAGTCAGGCAAGACTGTCTCGTTTCGTTCTCAAGGTAGAAGAAACTCACAACAGAACAAGATGCAGTCAATAAGCAAACATGCCAGCACTTACGGATCACAGACCTTCAGTGCTGGAAGCTGTCTGCAGGTTATCTTATGGTTTAACACCAGAAGAGAAAATGAAGGGCCAAAATTAAGGCTGACCGACCCAAGGACAAGAGGCTCTAGAAAAACAGGACCCAGAGCCCAGGCCCCTGTATCCTGCTACAGGTATTTCCAACATTCCATGCCTGGGGCTCAGGTGACTGCTGCTGCTCAAAACCTCTGGCTCTCCAAGAGTTGCCTTCAAAGATGGTTTTTATGAGCCACCTGAGAAAACTGGCATTATTAGTTTATAGCCATATGTTGTTTGTGAACCAAAATGGATACCCCAGTTGACTTTCGGTTTTAAACCACTTTTGTTTCTAAAAGTATCTGCCCTTTAAAATATAGAGATTTGGTATACTGTAGAGATTAAAAAATGGAACGTAGATTTACAGGAGGAATTTTGAAAATGTTCTAAGAAAATAACAGAACCACTAAATACAGTGCATCCCAGGGTAACGAAATGTGAAGGGGACTGGATCACATGCCTTTGAAGGGACCATGTTAGTTATAGGATGTTGAATGAAAACTATTTTCCTTTGGAATACATTTATTCATAAAATTTAAGAATTTCTTTAACAGAAATTGATGCAAGCTGATTCAAACCTTAAACTGATTACCTTGCAAAATGCAAGTATGAGCTATTTCCAAATCTATCTCCTGAATTTCATCCAAGTTAATCAAAACATATGACTGAGAAATTTTATATTGATGCTGCAATAAAATGTGACTATAAGCTTTGGTTAAACACATGCAGGCTTGTACCTTCATCTAAAGAATAACTACTTTAGAGTAAGTCAAGCCAGGCACAGTAGTGCACGCTTACAATTCCAGCTAAGCAGGAGGCCCAGATAGCAGGATCACAAGTTTAAGGCCCTCCTGGGCAACGTAGTAAGACCCCATCTTGAAATTTAAAAAAAAAAGGCTGGAGATGTAGCTCAGTGGTAGAGTTCTTGCCTAACATGTATGCGGTCTTGGGTTCAATCCCCAGTATAGGAAGGAAAAAAAAAAAAAAAAAAAGAAAAGAAAAAGAAAGAGAGTAAATTGGTTCATAGAAGTCTAAATAAGGTCTAATAATTTGCTCATTACTAATAGTTCTGTTTGGCCCTCTGAAGGCCTTGTGGGTACTGGCCAGTCCCAGGGTGAGGGTCCCTCCTCAGTCACACCACATTTTGCTTCCTGTCCCCACGGTCTCCCTCTTTTTCTCTCCCAGACAAGTGTTCTATGCTGAGATCTTACAATTTCCGCAAGATGCTCTACTTGGTCCCTACCCACTCTAATAGAAGATACTTGCTTCGGGCTTCTGAAGTTTACCATAAACTCTTACTTTAGTCATAGCAAAAAATTAAAAGCATATAAGCCACATAAGGAGTCTATAAAGCTAAGTTTTATAAAATCTGATAGAAGTTTTAAGATCCCTTTGTTTATATCTCCTACTGGTAAGTAGTCCTGCTTCACCTGTAGTACATTTTGATCTGGTTTTAAGAAATGCATCAGAGGAGCCGGGTGTGGTGGTGCACGCCTGTAATCCCAGTGGCTCAGGAGGCTGAGGCAGGAGGATTGAAAGTTCAAAGCCAGACTCAGCAAAAGCGAGGACCTAAGCAACTCAGTGAGAACCCTGTCTCCAAATAAAATACAAAATAGGGCTTGGGATGTGGCTCAGTGGGGTCAAGTGCCCCTGAGTTCAATCCCTGGTACCTGCCCCCTGCCAAAAAACAAACAAAACCCCCCCAAAACCCAAAAACCAGAAATGAATCAGTGAATTACTGGTTACCAGAAGTTGGGATGGAAGACAAAAGGTGGGCACCATATCCAGTGCAGGGAAGAGTGAAACCAGGGTCTTCCAGACATGACCTCAGAAAACCAAAAGCTCTCCAAACTCTTCTTGCCTTTTGCAGGGAACGTCTGACTAATCTTTAAATTTATTTTCCTTTAGTGTGTGTATATTAGTGTGTGTATATACAAACACAAAACTGGTAAAAACTTCAAAAGTTACACTTAAGATAATTATACTGGAAAGCTCATCCAGAGCTGCTCTAGTGAAAAAAATTAAACTCAGAAAATTCCACTTTTTATAATGGATCATTTTGACTTCCCTGATGTAAATTTGATAGTTACAGATCTAATGCTTTACCCACAATGATCAAAAGTATAAGGTTTCTTTTAAACATTTTAGAGGAGTAACAATTCACAAACCCACCCAAAGTACTCAGGTAATGTTCCTCAAGTATAGAAACAATTACCTGGGAAGTCAGTTACTTACGCATTAAGTCCTTCATCGTTGTCAACAAAAGCAAACAGGTTTCAATGTAGCCAGCATTTAATTTTATGATAATTATTGTGAACATGCAGAGCCAAGAGCCATTGGTTAAAAGTGTTGCTCTCTCAAAGCTGTTAATAGAAAAGTTACCTTATAGCTGGTGCTGGTTCAGTTTATTTAATAGATTTGCAGTTTTCTCTGAACATAGACATGTCATAAATATCTAAACCCAGGATGAAGTCATCATGAACAACTAGGGTGATCAGTTTAAAAGACTTTACTGTTAATTTTGTATAAAACTATCTCTCAGTAAACAGTCTTTGCAATGATTTTTGAAGCTACCAAAAAAAAAAAAAAAACCCACAAAACTTTTTTTTAAACCCACAAAATTTCATAGTGGACAAAAGAGGTTTACTTGACTCATTGACACAATTTCAAATGAGATATTTCATTCCTATTTGGCTGTCCTTTAGTTTTACTAGAACAACAACATTACAAATCAATTTTAGGACTGCTTGGAAGACTGAGTGTGATGTATCAAGAATTCTTTTTAATAGATAACTTCAAAAGTGCGGTAATGAATTTCAAAAGGGCCTAAGCTAGTTACATGCCACTGAGAGTGGACAGAGGATTGTCCATGGTTCCTGGTTCTGGGGAATGGACGAAGGCTCAGTGTGAATTCCCCCTGGTCTGTAAAGGTAGTCCCTGGCTCACTGCCGCCTTCCTTCCTTTCACCTTTGCTATAATATCCTTTATTGAAAAAAAGACTGAGATAGAATCTGAATACTTCAAACTTGGTCTTCAAACTTGGGTTCTTTCCATGGCTTCCCCAGCATGGAGAGGACATGCTGCAGTCACGTCCTCAGTGCATGATAAAAAAAAAAAAAATTTTTTTTTTTTTTTTAAATGACAGTGCCTTTGGAAACAGGGACTATGTTGCTTATAAATGACTTACCAAAAGGCTGGGTATAAAGAGATGCTTAATACCCGTTGCCTGGCTATAGTAAAAGGAGCTTACCTGGATCATGTGTTGCTCTTGGGAATATAAATTACACACCAGCAGGCTGGGTCTGACTAACCAATACAGGTGAACGGCTAGCTCTCTGCTAACAGCTACCTGTATCCTCCATCAATGAATGCTAAGTGTTATAATTCTGATTTAGGATGCAGAGTCTGTAAAACCTTGGTTTGGAAAGTATGGTGCTGACATAAAATATGTTAGCAGTTTAAAGTTTTCATGCCAGTCCAAATGGAACAGTTTTAATCTGTTAAGAGCAGCTCTGAATAAATTGGACAGATGTGCCCTATTACAATATTTAACCAGCAGCCAGCTAATTTTGTAATTATTTTAAAAAGACAGTATGCTCAGAATAAATGCTATAGGGTGATTTGCGAACTGTTAAACACAATGTGAAAATGAGCAATGTGGAGTTAGATAAGGGGGAGGCCGCCTTTCCACAGCATACGTGCGTGTGCGTGTATGCATGAGTGCACGCGTGCCCGCTGCACTATGGGAAACCAGGAGGGAAGCCAGCACCACCTCATGCAGGACAGAGGGCAGTTAGCAGAGGACAGGGACAGGAGGGCCAGCGCCCAAGCACAAAGCGCCCAGGAGCACTGTCCCTCCTCCAGAGCAGACCATTCAGAGTGTACTTAACCCTTCGGGTGCTTTCGTCCCTCGACCAGGAAAGTGTGGAGGGGAAGGAAGGCAGAGATGAAGAGGAGGTCACAAGCGCACTCCTCCCGATCTGGAAGGGGAAAGAGAAACACACTCGGGAAAACACAAAACAAACACGAGCCCAGCCACCTACCCTGGCTTCAGGAAGAGAATCCAGAAGGCAGCATCCCATGTGGGGCGAGTCCTGAACTCTCAGTGACAGCCCACGACCCAGCCCCAGAGGCCTGGAATCCCCTGGAAAATCACTCTGAATTTAAAAGACTCCTTTTTTCCATATGGGAAAAGAAGACCTAGTAGATGGGTCACGTTTGCCAACAGTGATTTCCAACGGAGAATCTAAACTGAACGCGTTTTTTCAATCAGGACTAATATGAGAGACTGTGTGCAAGATTACACATGGTACACGCCACCACTCTAACCTGCAGCACTGCAATTACAGAACTTTTGCAATAATATGACTTCCCTACATTCTCAACTCTTCTAAAATACAAAGTACACTGTAAAAGCTAACAAAGGTTGCTCTTCCCGATTTTTTTTTAGTCATACAAAAATAAGTTTAACAGCATTCCTTTACACTAAATGTATCAAATCAATTGCCTTCGAGTTTTAACCCAAAAAACTTCAAGCTGAAATAACGGACTCAATTACATGTAACGACATTGCAGTTTTACCACTGTGCAATTTAACACAATTAAACTAGGGTTTAATATACTAGATTGTATCCTTTGCTTTGCATTTACTCTGAGAATTTGGAACTCATATACAATTTGACTGAAGAAATTATAACTCAATGTTCAAAATGGTTAACATTAGACTCTGAAGAAGCAATGTGTAACATTTGAAATGTCTGTAACTTTTTTTTAAATACAGATTTTTTTTGTGTGTGTGTGGCAATTCTGGGGATTAATCCAAGGTCCTCACACATGCCAGGCAAACACTCTACCACTGAGTCACATCCCCAGGCCCCAAACTTAGATTTTTTAAAAATAAATTTATCCAAAATACATATTTGAAAACCTCAGAACACAATACTTATCTCATTGCAAAATGAGATTGTTAGAACGCTGGTATAGAATAGTCTATATCAGTTTTAAGCACAACAGTTTTAAGGTGGATGTAGAGTTCTAACAATTCATTATGAAGAGAAGACAAGGCCACACTTCCTGCGGGAAGGGGAGGAGGAGGATGCAGAGGCTCACAGCATGGGTGCCGGGAGCCTGTGAGCCTGTGTCAGGCTGCAGAGCTGGGGGTCTTCTAGACTTGGCTGGTGTACTGGCCACAAGTGCCACCTGCTCAAGAGGGAGGAGCCAAAAAGATATCTTTTCTCCTAAGGGCTTCAGTGCCTAAAGAGGCACAACCCTGTCTACCTCAAAGAGGACATTTCTGCTGGTAACCTTTACCATTTGCTTTTGTTTTTGCAAATGGGGAAGGAAGGAAGCTTTACACAAAATGTTCCATCAGGAAATGGCTGGGAAATATATCAGGGAAATGAGGAGGAAAGGGGACTGGGAATTGAGCAAGAGCCAGAATCCCCAGCTTGACCAGAAAACATTCAGCCCACGGCCTGTGTGCTGTCAGAACACCACAAACACCCGTGAACACATTAACACAGCAAAAACAAGGCCGACTCTCAGAGCCCAGGTTGGCAAAGCAGAGGCACAGGGATCTTGGGTTCAGAAGGAGGAAGAGAGCAGTCGGGCTACGTAGTGAGCAGTGGAAGCGCCAGGAGTGTTACTTACGTGCGCAGGGAAGGGCTGGAGTCTCGTCCTGCTCTCCTCAGGGTGGTTTGCTTCTCCCATTGGGAGATATGGTTTCTGACCTGATCCCGTCTCGTACATGGACATGGGCCTACTGCCCCGGGCAGATGGACGTCGCTTTAAGGAAGAGTGGCTGGAAGTGTCTGGGTACTCAGAACCAGTTTGCACCTGGTATACATTGGTTGTGGCCTGTTTCCTGAGGTTCGAATTCTCACTCTGGAGTGTTTGAAGCTGAAAAAAACGTTTGGCAGTGGGACTGTGTTTTCCATAGCAAGTAGACAAAGCAAATACCAAGTAAACGAACACAACTACCAGCTTAACACAATAAGAAAAAAAGGCCCAGCTGAGTTCAAAGTCAAAGGCAACTACAAACAAGGACTTTTTCTTCCAGATTGAGTGAAATGCAATCAACTTACTTCATCATGCAGCCAACTAAATGGTTGAATTTCTGAATGTGGGGAAGTTGCTGTCTGGACTTTTTTAAAACTGAACATCTAACTACTTAAAATTTGTTACAGCAGGCTGAGAAATGTTCACAGGCAAGCTGTATTCTGGATTTTTTTAAGGCTGGTTCAGGCAAGAACTTGAGACATTAGTACATCACTGAGGTAACTTGCTGTTCAAGTGAGCCCTGAGCAATTTGCAAATGCCAAAAATGACAGCAGACACCATGGAAGCAGCACAAAGGTAACTAGAGTTGCTCTGCAAAGCGAGGAAGACAGCAAGGCTCAGTTGATGGAGAATCAGATCAGCTACTGCTTTCCAAGGAGCCAACAAGAAAGATTAGGATCAGTAAGTTGGTATTATATCAGACTCTTGATATTCCAAACAATTCAGCACTTTTTTAGAAAAGTAAGAGGGAACTGGATCATGGTTAAGTTTGCCACGTTAACACATCACAAAGAAAACCAGAAACCTAGGGGACCCTCAGTGTCTTCACATAAAGGACTGCTGCACGCGGCACACTCGCTGCCTCTTGGTGATCGTCATCATCTGGCTGGGGCTGGAGTACCTGGCCTCTCTCCTTTGACTTTGTTGCCCAACAAACATGAGCTTTGTGGGGCTGGCTTTGAACACACTAAGCTGCCTGGCACCAACCCATTCTAGTCAGACACTGTCACTGGAGACCTTGAATGCTCTCTTTGCTCCTCACACACAGGCTGCTTCATGGTTATGGGATCAGCAAGGAATCCTGAGGCTCTTTAGTATCTGGCAGTTTAAACACAAATAACTGTGGCCATCCTGCACAAGGTCCTTCCCCTCTGGCGCGCCTTCATCCTCTATGACACTTTATAAGCAGGGTAAGCAGGGTGTGGTATGAATTCAGCTGTCTACCCTTTGACAGAGACTGTAAAATCTGACCAAATTCCCTTCCAGTGCCAGGGTTAAAGTCCATAAGCAACTGTCTGCATCAGAAGATCCTTACTCTTCTGATAGCAACCCATGCAGAGCTAGGAGTTACTTTCAATTTCTACTTAGAAAGCATCCATCTGGGAAAAACACACCAATAGTGGCTGCTCCTCTTCATTTATTAGCATCCTTTCCAAGCAACTGTTAAATGTGGAAGAGCAAATAAAAATCACGCTACTCTGTCAACTCAATAAAGAAAAAATTTTCGCCCAGATTTAAAATCAAATAGATTCCACACCTTGGTATTAGTAGTGCCAAACCTCTGTGATAACGTGGCTTCCTGCCACAGGAGGGCCATTCCTTCTCAGTCTCCTTGAAGTGCAAGTCATGGAGTGACAGACTGCTTCTACACCACAAAGGCTTGAGGGTCTAACTTGTACTTGCAATCTGCTTTCCAACCAGAGACAGCTGCAAAGTGACAAGCAGCCATGTAGGGAAATCCCTACATTCCAGGATACACATAGGCATGAGGTGCCTGTCAAAACTATTTATTGAGGAACCTGTGACCTAAGTGAAATAGTCAAGGTTCCAAAGAATGAGGAACATAAGTGACCCATGTCCCAAACATGACTTCCAGTGTTTGCCTGTGTGAAAAGCCTCTGTTGAGAGTTTCCAGACAAGGCCTTGAAATCAGAAAATTTATCTAACACTGTTCAAGCCTGTGAAACATCCAGCCTAGATTTTGCTGGAATGTGTTTTGAGATGAACACAAGTTTCTGGTTTTAATTTTAAAAAATTTTAATGCTTTGTATTTACAGAGCTGTCCTTGGATAACTTTTAATGAAGTTTATCTTAGTAAGAACCAGGCTATGTTTTTGTTTGGAATAAGTATGGCAGGAAATAAAAGTTATAGATAATTAACTAGTTTCAGAAATTAAAAGCATTTCTAAGAATTGAAGAGATAATCAGTGAGCAATAGCAAGTAATTCCACTCTGCATTTCTTAAAGAAGCTCAAGACATTTGCTCTCACAGATAACAAAGTTATCTTTGGTGAGTTCAACATATACTAAAGGAACATTATAGAATAAAAAAAAAAAGGTGATGCTTGGAAGACTGAATTATAATGGTAATGTTAGGAATGTTTTAGAAAAAATAATCTCAAGAAAATTATTAGTCTGATTAATGGGACAAACTATAACCTATTAAACAAATCTTATTTCAGAAAAGGCAAGATGTGCAAGTCCTGCATGTTACGGCAAAGGGGCTCTTGGTCTGTCTCAGTCACAGCTGCTTAGCAGCTGGCACTGGGCTGGGAGCTGCAGAACAGGGTCTGTGTGTTTAAAGGAAACTGATCTGCAGAGGTTCTCGCTCCCTGCACCGTAGCTATCAGAGCCATTGATTTCAAAAGTTCTCAAAAAATGTCCCAAACCCAATACCAAAAGAATCCCTGATCAAACCCCAGAGAAGGTGCACAGCTTACTTCCCTAGCAAGGACTGAATCCTAGGCTTTCCATTAGGAAGCAGCACTGAAAAGCACAGGCCAAAATGAAATGCACCTTGTGACCAGGTCTTGAAGATGAATCTGAAACATTATTCCTTGATGACAGTAAAAAGACACAGATAATAGTCTGCTTTGTTTCTGTTTAGGGAAGCATAAAAATCTCATTTTTGAAGAGAAATGGATGACGTGAGCAATACCCAGGAAGTCTTGGGCAACATGGAACTTTCCCTTTCCTTCTCTTGGCCTTCTCATAAAGAATCACACAGGTGATCCCCCTTCACTGTATGCTTTAGAGATTAGCATATTCATGCAGTTTTGATTCTCTCAAAAGGCAATGAATGAGAAAATTCTGAACTGATGGCATCACGTCTTTCTAGTACACAGTTTTTCTCAGTACAATGGAGTGTGTGTTCTCTTATTTCATGAGAAGCTACTCTGAGATGGGCCCTCCTCTAGGCTCTGAGGACACCATGTGTAAGTGGTAAGTACTAGTGACAAATAAGGCAGGGACCTGGGGGAGGACTGCCAGGCTGGGGGTGGGTAAGGACTCAGGACTCAAGAACAGGGAGAGCATCCCACAAGGTGTGGGCTAGGACTAACATGCAGATAAACACACACCTCTGTCCAGGACTTTGGCCTGCTCCATCTCCACGGTGTGATTACTCTTGAGGACCAGCAACAGAAAGAACCACACCCATGCAGCGGCATCCAGATTCCCAAGAAGCACAGACTAGGTATTAGGTTTCTCCTACTTGGGGAATTTACTCTGGATATACTCCTAATTAGAGCTATTTCATTTCAAATATCCACACACATCCTGCTTCCAAAACGACAGCTTGGCCCCAAGATTTCTAGATCTGTTACAGTAACTGTTTTCCTTCCCTCTGATCACAAGCATGGTGCCTAGGATTCTTCCTTATACTATGGGATTAAAGAGTCAACCGTCCTGGCATTTATTGACATGTTACCTTTTTCTGCATAATTCTCAGCTCGTCACTCAAGTTGTTATTCACCTTCATTAGCTGTTGTATCTTGGCCTCAGAAACCACTAGAGCGTTTTTGACCTCCATAAATTCCTGTACAGTGATTGGTCCATCTGATAAATCTGAATCTAGGCTCTAAAAATAAATTGGGGAAAATGTTCACAATCTGAGATGATGATAACATTAAAGACTAACAGCTAAAGAATGTCCAATTCTGGGCATGCCAGCTGAATTGCAAAATTAAACCAAATCAAGGCTTTTGAGATAAATGTAAAATTGAAACATAAAAGTAGGGTCACTATAATTAATACTTAAAAAATTTTCAAGTCAGTACTTTCTAATGGAGCGGTCAAATCTGCTGACATTGTCTGAGGAGGTTTGTCCTGTCTTGCATGTTTTTCTTGCTCAGTCATTTCCTTTTTTATCCATTCTTTCGTTAATTCATTCATTCCAACATTTTTTATTGAACATTAAGCAATTCCTAGGTGCTTGGGATGTATCAGAAAAGAAAACAAGACAAAGATTCCTGCTTCCATGGTGTTTACATCCCAGCCACATGACAGAGGGAAAAAATAAAAATAAGCAAATATACAGTATGATTGAAGGTGATTAGTGCTGTGGAAACAGACAAATGGAGCAGGGCAGGGGCTGCAGGAGCTGAAGAAGGGGTTCAGGTGGGCTGCACATTAGGGAGCTGAGGTAGCCTTTGAATAGAGCCTGAGCAGTGAGGGAATCAGTCAGATGGTGTCTGGAGGAGGTGCTTCCAGCTGACAGCAGAGCTCAGCTAGAGGAAGCAGGTGTGGGAGGCGGAGGGGTAGGAACTAGCTGGTCAACAGAGAGCCCGTCCAGGAGGGTCCCATGATGGCCTTTGCTTTCACTGAGGGAACCAGCAGCTTTTGGACAGTGTGGGCAGAGGTGTCCCCTCCATCTGCCAATGGCACTACAATTCTCAGTCATGTAAGAAGGGAGAGTCCAGACACATCTTCTGTAAGTCTATCTTCCCACTTTGAACACCCAGACCCTTCTGTCTACTTTCCTGTTCATGCCTTCTCAGTGCCTGCAGACCATCTGAGGGCCAGTCCTAGGGATTCCCCATGGGTGGCCCACTCAGGATCCTGTGGCCCTCTCCTCTAGCTCACACCCTGGTGCCTCAGTATCTCCCACTGGGATCCTCCTAGCTGAGGCATCTCACATCAGCCCATCTGGACTTCTTCAGGAGCATCCTAGCTGGGTTCTCTCCCTCTGCCCTCTGCCCTTTGCCCTCCTCCATGCCTAAAGTCCCCCAGGCTCTGAACTGCCCTCCAGGTCTTGGCTCCCAGGCTGGTGTCACATTTCTCCTGCTGCAGCTCTGAGTCCCACTCCTTTGGACCGTCTCTTCTCATGCCCAGCTCTCCCCCAGACACCCTAGCTTCACTTTCTCTCTGCTCAGCCATGCTGTCCTGCCTCCCTCATGTGCATCCTGGAAGGCCTATCTTAAGAGCAGCCACGTACAAAGCCTTCTCAGTGCTCCTCAGTACCGGGATCTCGCCTCTTACTCCCTGGGCTTCTGCTCCTGCTTGGCCTAACACTGTTGCTCTCTCATTTTACTGCAGCGATTACTCCTCCCAGGCAGCACCATCCTCTTGGGAAAGGAACTAGGCCTTGTTTGGGAGAGTTATGATCCCAGGAAGGCACTTGGTAAACTGTCCCTTCTCACAAGCTTCACGAAGTCAGGACAGTGGCAAGGCCATGACTCAACACTTGGCTCAGGGAGGAAGGACTCCATTCTACAGCCATTTACCTTTGTCACCTTTGCTTGGCCTGAGCTAGGAGTGAACCTGACTTTGAAAAAGCTCTACAGTACCTCTGGCAGGGCTAGCCCTCGCCTGACGATGTAGGCGATTCTGCAGGAGGAAGATGTTGTTTAAAAGAAACCTAGCCGCCCTTCTGTGCCAGGTGTGTCCTCTCACCTTCTGCCGGTTTGCCTTGCTCGCCGTGGTTTCCAGATCTGTGTCTTCATCGGATGCTACACTGTCATAGTCTGGCTGGTCGTTGTCTTGACTCTCAATACTGTGCTGGTTATTGAGTGTTTTCAGTATGAGCTCCACATTGTCTGTCAAGAGAAGCAAACAGTTTACTTCAGGCTCAACACATCTTTTCCCTTCCAAAAAAAATTTACTGGAATGACTTTTTGGTTTAGTCATTTAAAGGTCTGAAAGAAAATAACAGAAATAGTAATGTTATGTTCACAGCAACAGTGGGATAGCAGAGAAAATGATCCACCTTACGGGCAGATGTATGGAGGGACTCAAGCATCCATCTGATCCAGCTGCCCAAAGTGGGCAATTAAGGAGATGGCTTAGGAAGGAGCTGCCTGGAATGTATACACACGGTGTTGCCCCAGATCATAAAGACGTAAGATAACATAATATGATTTGATTATAATTGTAACACGTTCACAAGGTGATGTCAAGTCAAAACTGAAAGTAAACTGTTAAACTGGAACCTAGAAACTAGGTGCTCAAGAATACTGGCAGTTAGTCACCTGAATCTGAGGAAGGAACAGGGAGGGAATGGATCCAGTGGACACGCATGTATGCATTATTAGGAGTGTCAATTCCATGGGGAGGGGCAGGGATGATTTAGAGGCTTTGACACATTTTGAATAAAAAATTTCATTTCACAGACTACCCAAGTCTTTCCCGTTTCCCTCAGGTGCCTCAGGCTCACCTGGGACTTCTAATGTTGTTTTCCAGATATCCTGATGGTGCTATATGCGTGATGAATTACAGTTTGTTAAGAGGACTAGGTTCTTAATTTTGTTTAAAAACTCATGAATATATGTGATTATAGAAGTAATAAAGATTAAACACAGGAGCCAGGGGTGGTGGTGCACCCTATAATCCCAGCAACTTGGGAGGCTGATACAGGAAGATCAGAAATTCAAGGCTAGTCACAGCAACTTAGGGAGGCCCTAAGCAACTTAGTGAGACTCCGTCTCAAAGTAAATAAATAAAGTTAGCTGGTAAAGGGGACTGCTGGGGATGTAGCTGTGTTAAAGCACCCCTGGGTTCAATCCCCCCCCACCAAAAAAAAAAAAGATTCAATATGGAGAATTGGAAACCAGTGAGCAAGGAAGACAGAAATTACCTATGGCCAATGTTATGTGCTGATTTCTTTCTTTCTTGTCTTTTCTCTACATGTATACACAGTCAATGATTGTTAGTTTCAGTAGTTATGTTCTAAAAAGCTGCTGGGACTACTGAGTGAGCCAATACCAAAACACGGTTCCCAGGGGAAATACAGGGTTAGGCTCCTGTGAGCCTCTGGGCACATTTTCACCAACTGATCAACACACAGTCTTGTTTTGTATGTTTTTCTCTTTAAAGACACCTTATTTAATACACATGGTTGAGTCATTAAGGTCAAATCTCTGACCATCAGCACTATAAGTCATTTGAGAACAATGCTTGTTGAACATACATTTTATCTGTAAGGCACATCTCAGCTTCTTCTTTTTTCAGTGCTGGAGATAGAAAGCAGGGTCTCATATGTGGCAGCAAGTGCTCCACCTCAGAGCTACATTTCCAGCCCCAAGCACCTAAGCCTCCTTGCTCTTAGAACACTAGATAGCACCCTTGGCATGCTTAGGGCTACTTTTTTTTGATACTAGGGATTGAAACCAGAGGGTGCTTAACCACTGAGCCACATCTCCAGTCATTTTTATTTTTTTGAGACAGGGTCTCAGTAAGTTGCTTAGAGCCTCACTAAGTTGCTGAGGCTGGCTTTGAACTCATGATCTTCCTGTCTCAGCTTCCATAGCTGCTGGGATTATAGGCACCCGGCACTTAGGGCTACTTTTAAAAGGCAAAATCATCAGCAAGAAGCACAACAGTGTGAAAACTATGGCAGGAAACAGGAGGCAAGGATGCCTTGCTCCACGTCAGTCAGGAGTGTACATTAGGTGCCTGCATGTTTTTGCCACTCAGCATACATTTGAGAATGACCTCGAAAGTACATCAAGTATTGAATTTGGGGGTTAAATAAAGATGAATTTGCAACTATGGCGTCTGCAGATGAAGATCAAGTGTGTGCACATATTAACATGTGGTACACACTTGTATATATGTATGTATATAAATGTTTTCCTTACAAAATTGGGATTATAGTAACCTTTAAAATTTATTTCTTTATTCCATATTCTCTAGAAAAAAAGATGTTTGTATACCACTTAAATATGTAACTAGTCACTCCTCTACTGATTATTGCTTAGTCTAGTTTTTGGTGTCATACATAACATGCCTGTAACATTTCTGATTATTTCCCTTCAATTAAGTGGAGGCACTTTTACAGACTTCAAATTTATGAAACCCTTGGCACTGCACCTTCGCCAAAATGAAAACACCTTCCAGAACTTCTTTATTCCTGGCTGACCTGATACAATCAAATGCCTGAATAAGAGGAAAGAACACACTGTTGTCAGGTAACGATTCCTATCTTGTAGCAAAAGTGATACTTAGTAGAAACTTAATTTTCATGGTACATTACTTCATGTTTAAATGCCTTAAATAAAAAAGTATAATTTCTATAATGACAACAATAACAGTCACACAGTAATGGGCTGGAGAGGAAGCAGTTCTTAAGCACAGAGGCAATCCCTGGGCTACTGAGCAAGACCCAACAGGGCACTTCTGATACAGATGCTCAGAGTCCTCTTCATAGTTTTGAATCACAGATTTCTCACTGCAGACATTTAAAACTGACAGGAACAAAGTTTAATTATTTAGAACTCAGTTTTGGAGATAAACAGTAGTAGATGAGATGCAATTTCAATTAGAAGAATTTCATTTCTTATGACCTTAGTAAGATTTAAGTGGAACTTTTGGGTTAATTTCAGGGTGCCTTTTTATTGGTAATGTAAATAACTCCAAAAGAAAAAAAATCATACCTAAGATAAATCTGAAATGGTTAATAATTTCAAA
The DNA here is from genome assembly GCF_902686445.1 of Sciurus carolinensis. Classification (NCBI taxonomy): domain Eukaryota; kingdom Metazoa; phylum Chordata; class Mammalia; order Rodentia; family Sciuridae; genus Sciurus; species Sciurus carolinensis. Next base: position 131,811,505 of record NC_062220.1, read on the forward strand.
TACTATTAATTCCCCAGGACTGAACTTCTCATCACAATGTATTACCAATAAAACTTATAAGATTGCAACCTATCATGTCAATGGCTACTTTTACAATGTAAAATTCAGCACTTGTGTCTTAGAAGGCCCCAAAAGCACACAGAGGTGAGACGCTTACCTTTTGAACCAGAGAGAGGACTGCCCTGCTGTCTCCTCTTGGCATCACTGAGAATGTCGATGACCAGTGTGGCAAACTCATGGGCATTAAACCGAGCTAATTTCTGTCTGCCCTAAGGGTGAGAAGATAATTGGAAATATTCTCACTGTAAAAATACAGACACCAACAGTTTGCCCTAACTAGTCAGAGTACTGAGAAGCTTCTGCAAAGATATTCCAGCCCAATCAAAGTACAATCAGTCACAGCTATAATCAAATCAAAACATTATTTTCCATGAGACGAGGTTAAGACCATTTATATCAAAAACTCTTAACATTTAAATTCTCCCAATCTGTATTTGTTTTTGTGAACAAGAATACAATGGATTTAGCTGGGGATCCAGCTCAGTAGTACAGCACTTGCTTAGCATGCCCGAGGCCCTGGGTTTAGTCCCCAGCACCACTTGCCTGCCTACCTATCTAAATTAAAAAAATGGTTCTACTTAATGCTTTTCTTCCATTAACGATTTACTTTTGAATTAGACACAGTAGTGGAAAATTAGTTTGGATGAAAATTTCTAAATTTCAAGATAAAGCTGTAGTCCAGATGTGGGGACTCCGTCTTCATTTATAGTCTAGCTAATCATAAAAACTGAAGCACTTTCCTTGTTTACTCACTGCTTCTCCTCTTGGAAGCTGAGATGATTTTTAATGTACTACTTTTACATATAGTGCTTTGATAAAAATCACTATATAAATATATTTTAATTTTATTAAAATATTTTCCCAAAGAAGAACTCCCCTATAAAAGGATATGCTTAATTTTGAGGCTTCTGAAAAACTGGTAAACAAACTGCTTATATCTAAAATCTACAGCAATCTGAAATTTCATCTGTAGCACAAACAAAGCCCATCACATTGCCAATTCAGAGTATCCTTCCTTATGTATTTGGCTAATTTGCCTTCAGCCTACTTGCTTCAATTACAGTGCTTCACAAGCCATTTCTACTTCTTCTGTGAATTGTTTTGTATTCTTTCCTCGTCGACTATTTACATCTATTGCTTTTCTTTCTTTTGTCCAGTGCTGTTCTGCCACTGAGCTATATTCCCAGCTCTTTTTGAGACAGTGTCTTGCTAAGTTGCTGAGGTTGGCTTTGAACTTGTGATCCTCCTGCCTCAGCCTCTGGAATTGCTGGGATTGCAGGAGTGCACCACAGCACCCAGCTCTTATCCCATTCCTTATCACTCTGAATTATTTTTATGCATATAAAGGACATTAAATTATAACCACTCAAAACACTTAAGATACTCATCCTGGAAATATCAAACACCATGACATCAGCCATTCCCCAAATAATACCACTAGTTATTTTTCAAACTGAGCTACTTGCCTGGTTTCGTGTTGATGAGTACTCGGGATTGACCGGAAGAAAGGGGACGACGGTTGTCTCGGTTACCAGGGTGCTGTGGTTTTGCGTGGCAAGCCAGACTAGCCAGAGGAAAGAGCCAGAGACAGAATCTGGTCACACCTGGGGTGCCACTGCTCTGCTGGGAGGCACGGCTCACGCATTACTAGGGAGACTTGGGGAAGCACACTCTGAAGCCAACACACGCAAAGGTACACGTCGACACACGAGTTACCAGGACGGTAGAAATTGGGCAAGTGAAACACAGGCTGGCAGCTGTCACCGCCCACTGACAACAGAAGCTTAGCAGATAAAGGCACATGTTAAGTCACCTGCATCAGTCTCTCGCCTGTCAACTTCATCGTACACATCCATGGCAAGTTCTTCAAACAAATGATTACTTAGCTGAAAGTAAAAAATATCAGGAACACAAGGGACAACGATTAACACCAGGAGGACGAGAGGGGACCGTGACTTATTCACCCTTTTATCTCCAATGCCCTATTCAAAGCCAGTACCCAGAACCCTGCACAGACAACACTGCACCACCGTGCAGATGCCCTAGAAGGTCTGCCTCCCACAGCGGCCTCACTCTCTGTGACACAAGGCAGAGCGCTGCTATGAGGAGGGCAGAGGCAGCTGAGCTGCACACTCAGAGGTGGATCCAGTCCCTCCTCTCCCTGGGACAGCATTTGTCAGCTCTCCAAAATGTAAGGGCTCCTAACCCCTGAGAGGTGAGAGGTGGAAACAGGCCCTTTGACAGGATCAACTGCTCCACGGCACAAAAGGTGACAGCAGACCTGGGGAGGCTTCTTCACTGTCTTGCTGGCAGCAGGCCTTGGACCCCAGCACAGAGGGTCCCTAACAAAGCATGACCCGACTCATCAGTAATCTGAGCTGCTGTCAGCTCACAACACAATCACCACAGGCTGAGGTGCCGAACTGGCAAAGTCAGGGACAGGGACGGGGGACAATCAAGGTCTTTCAACTGAGATGAGGTTAGACCCCTGGCAGGTGGCACTGGCTCTCTCCATACTTTCTACTTCATGAAACTCACTCTGGCACTGGTGACAGACTCTGCCTCCCTGCTCTGTGAGGGCAGATGCTCAGTCTGCTAAATTGCCAGCTGTGTTCCTCACATCCTAAAACAGACCTGGCACTCGGCAGGGGCTCAAGGATCAGCCACTCCCTACCCGATTAGAAGGTCTTTGTGCAGCAATTTAAAACGCCTCCCACAGAGACTTCTAGGGAGGAGTAAGTGAAATGTCTATAATACATTGTTGAGTGAAAAAAGCAGGATACAAAACTGTGACACACATGAAATAAGAACTGAAAGAAGCACAGCAAGACGCTGAGCCCGAGTCCACTTAGAGTACAGTGACCGAGGATGACTCCCCCTGCTCTATTCTCAATACCTCTAGTGTGCTCCATTACATCTGAGTTAAAAATAAACCCTGAAAGCTTGCTGCTGGATAAGACAATGAAGGGCCAGGAGCTTGGACTTGCTTGATTAATACCCAGTTTCTTCTGCTAGAGGACTACAGGCATGATCGTTGCTGTTACCACTAACATGACAGCACCGGTCAACGCTGACTGAGGGCACACATTCCAGGCACTGTGCTAACAGCATCTTACTTAATACTTAGACACCTCCATGTGGACAGGGTTTACTATTGTCCCATTACACAAACAAAGAAACTGAGGCATGGAAGTCAGTGGTTTCCTAAAGTCAAAAGCTATTCAGTGCTAGACCTGAGATTCAGGTTTAAGTCTCTCAAAATGTTAACATTTACTAAGTCAGGAAATATACTGGTCTTTGATTTTTACTAGGGAGGGAGGAATGAATAGGGGAAGGAAAGAAAGAAGAGAGGAAGACAGGTAGGAAAATGAAGGAAGGGAAGAAGGAAGGGGAAAGAAGGAAGAAATAAGGAGGGAGGGAGGAGAGGAGAGAGGAACAAATGGCGACCTGGCCCTGGCAAGAGCAGCCCCTGTGGAGGAGCCAGCAGGTGAGAGAAGCAGCTGACCTTCCTGAGCAGCTGGGATCTGCAGCTCTGCTGCAGCACCACCTCCCTCTTCTCGGGGCGCTGGGAGACTCAGGCACTCTGCCTTGCAGAGAAGTGAACCTGACCCATCCAACTCACAGCACAAGTTCATGAGACCCTGTGCTACGTTCCATTCAAGGTATTTATTTAAGGCCTGTGCAAGCAGGATATTAGACATAACTTTAGCTTTCATGCAGCTTCTAGCCTGGCAAATGCAAGAAAGTCAAAGGGAATCTGGGATTTATCTAGCTTTAAATTAGTTTGAATGAAAAATGTGCTTATATATTATGAATAATTAAAAGGAAAGCACAAAATATTTTGTGCTGACTTCCAAGCATACATCTTAATACATGGTCTCTAATTTAAGAAAGGCAATAAAACAAACAGACACACAAAATCGTACATAGAGAACACAGAGACGCCAAACATTGCATAAAACACATTTATTTCATAATACAGTTAAGTACTAGTAAAGATAAGTTCATTTTCTGTAATATTCAATACTTAATACTATATTAGGTTCTAGGAAAGGGTCTTGTCTGAAAAGGGGAATGAGGAGAAAGTCATCAATGAGGGAAGCTGTGGTTTCAGAGTTGGGCTTTGGGAAGGCTGCTGCCTGCACTGTGAGGTGGTCAGACTCCAGCTCCTTGACCGAGAAAGGCAGGGAAGTTGCGCACGGCAGACACGCAGGCACAGAGGGTTCTCAGAAGAGGATGTGCGTGCAGCAGTTCTCTGTCTCAGAATGTGAAAACACACACACACACACACACACACACACACACACACACACACACAGGACTAGATGGAAGCAGGTCAAGGTCCCAAAGCTAAGCTGGAAGATGACCTTCAAGGTTATGAAAAGAAGCTCAGAATCTGATTCAGAGAGCAAAGAGAAGAGGTCAAGAGTGTAACCTGGGGTTAAAATGGCTGGGGGGATTCACTTGAGGAGACTGGACCAGGGGAAATGGTTCCCAGAGAAGTCAGTTTCCAGGGTCCCTGACCATGGCTGGGTGGATCACACACACAAGGATCACAGTGAGGCTGTGACCTGGGGGGCTCCACGAGCTGCCAGTACACACGTGTCTGGACCACCAGCTTGTGAAAGCAGGAATCTGAAAAGCTCTGGTGGACGGCACAGGATGGGCGAGAGAGTCATAGCTGAACTCACCGCCATGCCAGCACCAGCTTTTATCATTACCTGGCATCCTGCACAGCTAGAAACAAGCTTCAGGAAGGGCACCCACTTCTCATTCACAGAGAACCAGGCAACTTTCACAAGGAGAAACAACTTCCTAATGTCACAGGCCCTGTGACATTTAACATGTTTACTTTTAACATGACAGCAAAATGGGAACATGTGCAGCAAAGCCTATGAACTAGATACACCAAATAGCGCTTTCAATCTTCATTGCTACATACTCAATGGTCTGCTTCTAATTTGTCACCTGAAAGTATGAAATAAAGTAATCTGATGCAACAGGTAACTTGGACCGAGAACAGGCATTGGCAGGACACACTGATTCCCAAACTGGGGTTCACAGTAAAGAGATACTCACAGACTGAAGTTTCTTCTTAGCAGCTTTTGCCAATTCAGACAAATCCAGGCTGCTAAGAAAATGTACAAAACTAATAAGCAAATAAATAGAACCATGTTTGTGAGCTCTATAGAAGCTTAAGATACCCACAGGATAAAAACTTTACACTTCATGGACGCACTGTCTGAGTCAACCATCCTATGGCCCAAGAGTCAGTGAGGAAACTGAAACAATATGGTCAGAGTGACTCATTTTAGAAGTACAGCAGTCATATAATATATGATAAAGAGAAAATCACCCACCAACTAAATGATGAAAGCCTCTGTCAGGTTAATCTCTAGGTCCTTATTATGTGAGGAGTCACGATTATTATTATTATTATTTTTGGTACTAGGGATTGAACCTGGGGGGCAACTTAACCACTGAGCCACATTCCCAGCCCTTTTTATTTTTATTTTGAGACAGGGTTGCACACAGTTGCTTAGGGCCTGGCTAAGTTGCTCAGGCTGGCCTCAAACTTTCTCCTGCCTCAATGTCCTGAGTCACTGGGGTTAGAGGCATGCAACACCATGCCCAGCTATAATATTTGAAGTATTTAAAAAAAAAAAAAAGAAAGAAAGAAAAGAAAAGGCAAGATAGAAAAAATATGAAAAGGGAAAATACAAAAAACCAGAATGGCAAGATTATATATGAAATAGCAGTTAATCATTTCATAAACTCTTGACAACATCTGTGCAAAAGTAACTGGCTAAATAGGGTTTAGCCAGGTTCATCCCTGTAAGCAACCTATTTATCCCATCTTACAAATCAGGGGTCGGCAGATTATGGCCTTCTTTTTGCTCAGCCCATGAGTTAAGACTGGGTTTTTATATTTTTAAATGATTGGGGGATTAAACAAAAAGGAAGAGTAACATTTCATAAGATATGAAAATTATATGAAATTCAAATTCCAGGGTCCAGAAAAGAATTTTTATTGGAACACACATGGCCATTCATTTAGTGTCCCCAGATGTTTTCAACTAAAATGGCAGAGTTGAGGGGTTGCCACAGAAGCTGCAAGGTCCATAAAGCCTAAATCATTATCTGGCCCTTGATAATCAAGTTTGCTGATCCTAGTTATAGGAAAAGAATATAATCTCTTATGGTACAGAAATGTTTTGGGAATATGATCTTTTGAACAATGTGTGATCACAACTGGCTAAAACGGTGACAAGATCACTGACTCCAATTTCCTCATCAGTAAATTTGTTACTTGTGCTCTTTCAAACTTAAGTTTGATATGGTGGTTTACTTACAGCCGTCTTATTTCCAAATTGTATAGCCATAAAAGAGAAAAATGTATGGGCTTTGTTAAACACAAAGAGTATAATATATTTAAACACTATACAACCAAGGAAATACTGGGGGCAGATAAAATTGATTGATATTTTGAGGGCCTTACCTGTCTGCCATTTGAGGTATTATAAAGTGCTGTCCGTTTTTGTGATCTGAAACAGAAACCAAAGTTGTGTTCATATAAATATGGATAGGATCTATAAAGGAACACTACCATTGTTTTCTCAATGTGAGTTTCACCATCAGCATTTTTTCATAATTATGAATCATGTGAGGAAAAGAAGTTGCTGGGTTGGCTACAAATTCCTGAGGACATGGGTGGGATCAAGGACCATATCTTCATTTTCCTCAGTAGGCAGGCAGGTCTGGACACCCAGCAGAAAACATGCTCACTGCAAACCTTAGGGCTAGTTCACACCTGGGGCGAGTGATGACCCTGAGCTGGGGAGGAATGCCGAGGGAGTGGAAGCAGCTCACGCAGGCTTCCATCAGCTCACTGGGTGAGACCTGGCACTTCACTGAGCTTTGGTGGCTTCTTCAAATTAATCAATTAACTGAAGATGGGGCTGGGGCAGGTGGTCTTTGCAAAGTCAGAAATTTTATCTCCCAGGATGTTGACAGACTTGGTCCTATTCCAGCTTTGGAGGACACTGGTCCACATTCCAACAAATACAGCTGTTATAAACATCTATACAGGCTTTTGTGTAAGCATGTTGTATTTCTCTTGGGTAGATACCTAGGAAGGGGCTGCTAGGTTATACGGTAAATGTATGTTTAACAGGGTGAGAAGCCACTGGACTTCTGCCCAGAGTTGCTCTTTTATTGTGTGTGTGGTGAGGGGGATTGAATCCAGGGCCACTCTACCGCTGAGCTACATCCCCAGCCCTTTTTAAAATTCGATTAATTTGGGCCAGGTACTCACTAAGATACCCAGGCTGGTCTTGAACTTGTGATCATTCTGCCTCAGTCTCCTGAGTTGCTGGGACTGCAGGCATGTGTCACCACACCTGGTTAGCTCTATCATTTTGTATTCCAAACAGCAACCTATGAGACTTACGGTTATGCTATTGTCAGTGTAAGGTTTATTTTATTTTTAAAATTTTAGTCATTCTAATAAGTATGCTTTGGGATCACACTGTGGTTTTAATTTGCATTTCCCTAATGGCTAATGATGCTGAGTTTGTCTTCATATGCTCATTTTTTGCCATCTATTCCATTATGATCAATGATCATACTTCATAGAATTTTAAATCTTTTAGATTTGCTAAGGTTTATTTTATGACCTAGGATATGGTTTCCCTTCTTAAATGTTCAATGTGTACTTGGGAAGTATGGATATTCTGATGTTGGGTACAGAATTCTAAGAATGTCAATTAGATTGAGTTGGTCTTTCATTTGGTTTAGTTCTATATCCTTACTGATTTTCTGCCCACTCATTCTTATTGCTAAGAGGAGTGTTAAGTCTCAAACAATATTGTGGATCTGCCCTTTTCTTTCAGTTCTGTTGAGGTCTGCTTCACGTAACTGGAAGCTCTGTTGCTGGTCATGTACACATTTAGACTTATGTCTTGGTGAAGTGACACTGCGCATCCTTTATGTTCCTCTATCTCTCTCTAATTTTCCTTGCTCTGAGGTCTACTTTTCTGCTATGAATACATTCTCTCTAGTTTTCTTTTACTTAGGGTTTGTATGGAATGTCTTTGTACACCTTTTGGCATTTAACTTACCTTCATCATTATATTTAGAGTGGGTTTCTTGTACACAGTATATAGTTCAATCTTTTTCTTTAATTGGAATTTTTAGAATATAAATGTTTAATGTAATTATTGATATATCTGGTTTTAGGCCTCTCATTTTATTATTTATTTTGCTTGATTCTCAGATTTCTGTTTTTCCCTTTTTTCTCTTTTCTTTTTTAAATTTTTTTGAGATGGTGGGTGGGTCTTGCTATGTGCGTTGTCCAAACTAGTCTTGAACTTCTAGGCTTAAGCAATCCTCCCAGCTCATCCTTCTAAGTAGTTGAGCTCTAATAGCCATATGCCACCATGCCTGGCTTGAGTATTATCATCAAAATATCTTTTGATTATCTGAATAATTTGTAACATTCCATCTTAATTTATCTCTACAGTTTTTGACAACTCTTCTAAGTGGCTGTGCTAGGGATTAGAATACATTTACTTAATGTATTATAATATATATTTTTCACAAGTTACTAAGAAATAATATTTTACCACTTTAAGTACAATATAGAAATATTACCATATTTCTTTATTCTGTCCCCTTCCTATTGCAGCTATCACATGCATGATACTGACATGCTATAAACCCACCTGTTGACCACTTCTGCTTTCAACTCTCATGTGTATCTTATAGAACCATAAGGGGAAAACACAATCTATTTTATCACCCCAGTACTTATTTCTGCTGTTCTTTTTCATTCCTGAAGTTCCAAGATGCTCTTTGGTATCATTTCCACCCAAAAATATTCTCTAGAATTTCTCTTAGAATAATGAATTCTTATTTTACTTCATCTTAGAATGTCTTTATTTTGGTTTCAAAAGGTTATATGCACTGGATATGGAGTTCTGGATTGACAGTGCTTTTCTTTTTCTTTTTGGTACTGAGGACTGAACCCAGGGGTGCTGAACCATTGAGCTGCATCCCCAGTCCTTTTTATTTTTGAGAAAGGGTCTCACTATGTTGCTAAAGCCGGCCTTAAACTTGTGATCCTTCTGCCTCAGCCTCCCAAGTTGCTGGGATTACAGGTGTGTACTATCACACGCTGCAATAGTTCCTTTCTTTCAGTGTTTTAATATTATTGGATTTCCTTCTCATCTTCATGGTTTCTGATGAGAATCAGGATGATGCTCAAAAAATTTGGTGTTATGGGACAATTTGAATTAGGGATACTTAATTGTGAAATATAAGCAAATATTCACAAATTGAAAAGCCTCCAAAATAAAAAAAACATTTCTGTCCTAGGCACAATGGATGAGGGATGCTCAACCTTTAGAATGTGTTGGATTTTTTTCCTGGCTGCTATCAAGATGCTTCCTTTAAATCTTAGCTTTCAACAGTTTGGTTCTCATGTTCCAAATGTGGATTTCTTTGAGTTCATCATCTTTGGGGTTTGCTGAAGTTCTTGAACCTGTAAGTTTGTCTTTGACAAATTTTTAGAGTTTTTGGCCAATATTCTGTCAAACATTTTTTTTGAACAACACTCTTTCTCCTCTCTTTCTAGGAGTCCGATGGTACCCACGTCAGATCTTCCAGTATTTTTTTATGTCTCTACTCAGGTTTTTTTCCTTCCCACTCCTTTTTCTGTTGCTCAAATTGGATAATTTCTAGTGACCTATTTTTCAGTTTGCTGACTTGTTTTTGATATCTCTCAGGTGCTATTTAGCCTACTCAGTGAGTTTTAAAATTCTAGAATTTTGTACTCTTCAGTTCTAACATTCTTACTTGGTTCTTCTCTGTACCTTCTATTTCCCTGAGACTTGAGACTGTTTCTGTTTCTTTCAAGAATGCTTACTTTTACTTTTTTAGAGCATGGTCTTATTAGTTGCTTTAAAATCTGATAATTTCAATATCTATGTCACCTTGGGGTTGATTTCTATTGAATGCTTTCCTGAGATCTGGTTCTTCATCTATTGAGTCACTACATATGGTGCCTGGACATTTTGAATATTATGTTGTGAGGCTCTGGGCCTTCTTTAAACTCTATGGAGAGTGTAAATATTTTGTTTTAGCAGGCAGAGCAGATTGGGTTCTGCCTGCTAGGCAGGGTGAGAGAATGGGGGGAAAAACAAGAGCAATCCACACTACCTCATGCCTCTGATCAGACAATTTAGGCAACTGTGTAGCCACAGACTTGCTCCTGGGATGGGAGCTAACAGAAAAAGAAAGAAGGAAAAAACCCCAGGGGAATCCCCTGCTCTCTGTCTTGCAGGAGCTCCATTCACTGCTCCTAGGACTCGAGAGGGCTTCTTTGCCCTCGTTATGCCACTCGACTCCTATCAGAAGCACAATAAACAGGACCCTCAATACCAGCTTGATGGTACTTCAAGTTCCCTAATTCACCACTTGGATTTACTCTTCAGAGTCCTCAGAGAGCTACCTTGAGCATTTGGCCCAGGGTTTTTAGTGCCATTCATCAGGAGACAGGATGGGTGTGCCTACTCATCTTACTCGGCAGTGAAACTGCACCAGGGGCTCTTAACTCTACTGCACAAACAGGGTGGAGAACCACCATGTACATGTATGTGGACATTATGATCAGGGGTTGGCAAACTTTGTCCAGTGCTGAACAGTGAATATTTTAGGCTTTGTGGTCATGTCTTACAACAATTTAATTGATTCAACTCTGCCACTGTTGTGTGAAAGCGGCCACACACACGACGTTAAGTGAGGTGGTCGGGTTAGTTTGCAATTAAACTTTAATAAAACAGGTGACAGGCTGGATTTGGTTCACAGACCATGGTTTGCTGATCCCTGCTCCCTATCACAAATAAGATGACTAGATAAAGGTGAAATCACTTTTGGATTTTTTTGTATCTTTAGCAGAATTCTTCAAATAAGTACAAAAGCTGTTCCTTTGCTCTTCCATTGCTAGTTCCATGACATTCAAGAACTACAGAGCACATTCAACACTGGCATGATTATGCTCTGATTCTTGAAACAGCTACTGCTCCAGATCTAAAACAAAAGTTTTAAAAACTAAAAGTTCAAGGAGATTTGATCAACTTTGTGTCTTCTACATAGAGCTGAGAATTTGACCAACATCTTTTCATATAAAAACCCTTATTCACAATTTTTTCAAGGATATGTTAAAACAGAGGAGGTCATAAAAATAGTGTCCTGTCTTGTTTTTCCAGAATCTTCCAGGGTGGAGGTATGTGGAAGCTGTTATCCTTTCACTCACCAGGTTTTCTGCCACAGAGATAGAAGGCCAGTCTGTCGGTCAGCTCGTACTGTATTTCCACAAGGCGTTCTGCCAGCTCGTGGTGCCCTCCTTGCCTACCAAGAGAAAACAAAGTACCATTGATATCGCTCATGATTCACTGGCTAGAGAGCAGGAAAGCACAAAGACGTCCCCTGAGACACCTGAGCAGCTTAGCAAACATGACTTTTTAGAATAATTGACCTTTTTCGTGTGAGGCAGATTGTTAAGATCTACTTTGAGTCCCACTTTTATAAATTGTTTTCACCATCTGAACCACTCATTTCCTTTATTAATGCACAAAACAGAATACTTAATGAGAAATTCAAAGACTTATGAGAGGTATAAAGAATAAATTCGTGTAATGAAGTGAGAAAATAAAATTAATACATGGTTAAGCGTAGAGGTTCCAAAAAATTGACTAGAGTGTTTCCAGAAACATACAATGTCCAGACCTTGCCCCTGGAAATTCTGAATCATAAGGCTGGGATGGGTCTAGGCATCAATATTTTGAAGAAGGCCCTTCCTTCAGATGATTCTGGGTAACCAGTCTGCCTCTGGATGAGTCTAGAAACCACTTACAGAGCTTTAATTTAGGGAGAGACACACTGACCAAATGCAGAGCTCATATCTGAGCTACTTTCTTATCTTCTTCAATTTCCATAATAGAAAATATGTTTGCCTTTCTTCATTCATGAAATAAATATTGAAGCTGATTGGAATCCTTTTGGTCACAATACTTATAAATAAATTATTAGATTGAAAGACTATTACATGCAAGGTTTGTATGCTGAAATTCCAAGTAAATGATAAAGTACTTACTGCAGGCTCGCTTACTCTTTAAAGGTCAAATCTAGTTTCAGTCAGTTTCTTTTTCTATTATTCAAGACACTACAAAATACCCTCTTACTTACCACACATCTTTCATTTTTAACATACACATTTTTGTTTTACTTTTTTTATTTGCTCTTTTTAGATATACATGATAGTAGAGTGTACTTTGACATATTATATATACATAGAATGTAACTTGTTCTAATTCAGATCCCATTCTTGTGGTTGTATGGGGGATGTGGAGTTTCACTGGTCATGTATTCATATATGAACACAAGAAAGTTATGCCCCATTCATTCTACTGTCTTTCCTATTCCTATCCTCACTCCCTTCCCTTCATTTCCCTTTGTCTAATTCAATGACCTTCTATTCCCCCACCCATTTTATTGTGTGTTAGCATCTGCATATCAGAGAGAACACTTGGCTTTGATTTTTTTGGGGGATTGACTGATTTCACTTAGCATGATGGTCTCCAGATCTATTCATTTGCCAGCAAGTGCCATAATTTCATTCTTCTTTATGACAGAGTAATATTCCATTGTATATACCACATTTTTTTTTATCCATTCATCTGTTGAAGGGCACCTAACATACATGTGTTTCTTTCTCTTTTTTTTTTTTTTTTTTTTTTTGTGGTGCTGGGGATTTGAACCCAGGGCCTTATGCTTGCAAGGCAAGCACTCTACCAACTGAGCTATATCCCCAGCTCTCTTTCTCATTTTTAAAAATCTATGGAATCACAAAATACTCTATAACTGATGGTATGTGATAATTTAACTGGCAGAACTTTTTTTCTTTTGTGGTGCCATAAGAAATAATGATGCACTGTATAGTCAATGTAGTCTCAGGTCTGATGAAATACTGTATTGCTGTATTGTCATTCCCAAATATTCATGGATCCCTTCAGTAGGGTCTCCTGCCATGCTGCATGTGCCTGTCTCCCCACATCCAAATCTTGATTCTGCCTTTCCCTTATCTGGAACACTGCAGCTCCTCATTTGCATGCCCCAATACAACCCAGTCTTCAAAACCAACTAAAGCAATTTCCTAGTCTTTTGGGATGCAATGAAGAAAACTTACATATGCTTTTTAAAATCTATTGTCCATTTTGCCAATGAATCATGTTTTATCTTGCCTCAATGAACTCTTTTAGACCCTTATAAATCATCTCTTCCAAGAGACAGTAAATTCCAGGAGGACAGAGGTTAGTTGATTCACCATTTTATCCTATATGCAGCAGAGCATGGTGCTTTGCAGTTAATAAAAGAAATTTGGAAAAAGAAGGAAAGATGATTGATCTTCTGTCATTTAAATGATATTCAGGCTAACCAATGGAATACTTATTTTCCAGCATTTAAAGTTTTTGAATAAAGAAAAATTACAAGGATTTTACAGTGAGCACTCAGATGTTCATGACCTAAAACGTATAACTAACATTTTACTACACTTTTTAAATTATTTATCTATCCATAGATTCGCTTTTAAGGTTAAGCAATGACTAAGAATATTAAAAAACTGAGACAGGTATGGTGGTACCTCAGCTACTTGGGAGGCTGAGGCAGAAGGATCCTAAGTTTGAGGTCAGTCTCAACTTAACAAGATCCTATATTAAAATGAAATAGAAAAAGGGTTGGGGGATATAGCTCAGTGACAGTGACCCTGGATTTAATCCCTAGTACTGCAAAATAAAACAAAAAGTAGGCCTATAATTCATGATACCTGATTTGCACTAACTATGTCTCAAACAGCAGGCATGATAAAGGATCAAGTTAAAGACTAGAAGCAAAGCATACAGGTTTTATGATTCTATGCTTCCCCGATTTTGCCAGACTACGCTTGTATGTGTTTGAAATATTTTCATCTGCAGAATAATAGAATGCAAATCTTGTTTTCGGTACTGGGGATTGAACTCAGGGGCACTTGACCACTAAGCCTCATCCCCAGTCCTATTTTGTATTTTATTTAGAGAAAGGGTCTCACTGAGTTCCTTAGTGCCTTGCTTTTGCTGAGGCTGGCTTTGAACTTGAGGTCTTCCTGCCTCAGCTTCCCCAGATGCTAGGATTACAGGTGTGCACCACTGCACCTGGCTAGAAGGTAAATCTTTAAAGGGGCTAAACATTAATCATCTACATCTTAGCTACCAAGCAATGAATAACACCCAACACAGAGAAGTGGCAAGAATCTCAGTTTCCTACCTTGCATAATCAACAGGAGTTTTCCCACTAGAATCTTGTGTGCCTGGGTCTGCTCCATATACTGCCAATAATTCAGCCTGTAAAATCTGCCCTGCTTTGGAGGCGACATGGAGTGGTGTATTTCCTTTTTCCTAAGAGTAATTAATAAAAAGTTGTTAGGAAAGCAAATTAGACAAACTGAAGGCTACTTGAATATAACTCAGTTTTAATTTAATATCTGAAGCAATTCGTGACTTCTTACAGGATGAAAGAAGTTGGCTTGGGCTCCTAAAGATAACAGTCTCAGACAGGTTTCAAGATTCCCAGTTCTCACACTTGAATGGAGTTGCTGAAAAACACACAGACAAAGAATTTTTTAAAAGCGCCAGGAATGATGTAGTAGAGCAGCTGGTATACTATTTTAACATATGATGCATTAATAACACATAATCTTTATTTGGCTTAGTATGGTGGACGGAACAGTCTTTCCTTTGCTGGTCACAACCACTTCTGGGTTGTAGGGTGGATCAGGCTGAACTGCCCAAATGCAGGCCTCTTTCAATCAAGTGGCAAAATCAGAACCTCAGTAAGAGACAATATGAGGAGGTTGGTTGCATGTGGCTCTGAAGTTTGAGGGACCTGAATTTCAAGTTCTAGCCCTTTCAACCTGTATGATTTTGAGAAAGTTCTTTAAGTAAGCTGACCCTCAGTTTCCTCATCTCTAACATGGTGATAGCAGTCAGGTGTGGTAGTGCATGCCTATAATTCCAGAGGCTTGGGAGGCTGAGGAAAGAGGACTGAGGGTTTGAAGTCAGCCTTAGCAGCTTAGTGAGGCTGTAAGAAACCAAGTGAGAACCTGCTTCTAAATAAAAAATAAAACGGGCTGGGGATGTGGCTTAGTGGTTAAGCACCCTTGGATTCAATCCCTGGTACTCTCCCTCCACACACACAAAAAAAAAGAAATAAAAAAGGTGATAATAATGCTACCTATTGACAAGGTAAGGGTTCAATGATAAAGGGTTTAGCACTGAACCCAGCATACAGAAAATGCTTAATAATAATAATAATGATTAATTGATGTCATTGTCATTGACCTAGCACATCGACTTCTACACCGTGCAAGCTACAGGACTCTGCCTTACACTGTGCCCTCTCCACACACTATTCCTGGCCATACATAGTGATTTCCTGAAGTGTCTCGGGGTGGGAAATAGGCCTGTGGCATGCCAAATTCTGTGCTATTGCAGAAAAGTTCTTAAACAGTAAGAAGATGAGCTGACTTCCTTAAAGTCTCCAAGATTCAATAACCCTCATCATAGATATGGAACAAGTATTCTTGCACTCCATTCAAATATGTATTTTTTTTAAATTTGGTTAAAAGAAAATAAAACTGAGTCTTATTAACTAGTGGAAGTAAAATTTACATTTCTATGCAAAATATAGTATTTTGAACTGTGACTGCCCATGCTCCGTGTTAGTGAGCATTTGTCAAAAAGTGTTTGAAAGTAAAGATGTGCATTTCTTATGACATTCCTCAAAGATGTGCTAAAGTCACATAAAGAAAATCATCCACTCATTTCACAAGTATAATAAAACATTCTGTGTACGACAGCTTTGAGTCACAACCTACTTTCTGAAGCTCCTTCTTACTGTGCAACCTGGAAACCTGAAGGAGTTAGCCTTTTCTTTACTATGTTTTTCTAGTACTTATTAGAAACAACAGTTCAAAGATTTTTCAGTCCTTCTACAAACAAATTTTGAGATGGCTCCTATTTCAAAAGTAAACAAAAATTTATCAAAATACAATCTAAAAACGATGCTGAAAAAACACAGCTTTCTATGTACTTATTTCTCCTCTGCCCTTGTACCCCCATTACAACAAATGGCTTCCATTTGAATTAAGATTATAGATGAAGCCAGGCATGCCTATAAACTCAGTAGCTCTAGAGGCTGAGGTGGGAGGATCACAAGTTCAAAGTCAGCCTCAGCAACTTAGCAAGGCCCTAAGTAACTTAGGGAGACCCTAATTGGTCTGGAGTTATGGCCCTGGACTCAATCCCCAGTACCAAAAAAAAAAAAAAAAAAAAAAAAAAATTAGAGATGAAACTGATTATAAAAAAAAAGTTGTTACTGATTATTTACTGTACAAAAATGAGTTTTTTTCTTTTTTACCTTTTGACACCTTTCCACCCCAAATAAAAAAATATGCTACCTTATCCAGATCTTTTAGGGACTTTAAAAAGATATGACCCACCTTACTAAGATCTTTGGCAGTCACACTGTCGTCATCCCGGCAGGGCAAGCGATGGACAAACGCTAACATCTGATACTTGGCTCTGATGAATTCCGCTTTATTGGGACTGGTTCAAAAACAAAAAAGAAAACAGTTCACTTGCAGTTCAGATACAACATTCCCCATTCTTTGTACTGTAAAAAGAAGAGGAAGTGGCCCACATCCCCCACTAAGTGAACAATGCTGAAGTAAGTTTCAGCAGCAAGACCTGAAGTCTGAAAACATACATTAGTCATTGTAATGACTGGGACTGCAGAATACCTGCTTTTTATAGCAGTTTTCTTCTCTGTGTAATTTTCTGGATTGACTACAACCCTGGGAGGAAGTGGCATTTAGTCTCATCTCATAGGTAGCTGGTGCCGAGAGCCTAGATTTCTGGTCTGATTGCCTCTTGCTTGAGTACCTAGGTTTAAATCTGATCATATCTACAACCTTCAAGCCATGGTCTCCAGCTGGAGAAATCATTGACTCCTGTCCAGTAACCATGCAAAAAAGATGGTCCCCACCTGCCTCATTCTGAGTTTCCACCAGCAGAGAGCCTACATGCAACTGGGGTAACCACCTCCTGCACTGCCCTGGTGGAGGCTGGTCAAAAATAGCTGTACTCCTTTTAGTGGGCCCCATTTGTTATGAAGAAGTAGAAGTATTTATAAACATTCCACTCACTGTACTTTATCCTGTGGATTAGCTTTACGTCTTCCACTCATAATAGAGGCAGGGTCCAGTAAAGAATGCTCCCATATAGAATTTGCACCATTGTTATATAAGGTTTCAACCATCTAAAATCAAGCAGTATAAAATCATATTTTAATTTTACACAAATATTAGAAAAGAATCAGTGACAAGTGGGAAACAAAGTCCCACTACATATACTAAGATTGTTTGGGTTATTACTCATGTCATTGTTTTCTGATTTTAGAATGAGAAACATGAGCCTGTATTCAGGATTCAGCTTTGACCAGTATGGCAGTTAAAACTTTAAATGGATTTGATTGTACTACAGTCATATATTGAAGAAGAGGAACATTTTAGGGCAGTGTTTCTCAAGCTTGAACAAATACTATTTCACCCAGGTATTAGAAGCTACACTAGTTGTTTTTAATTTTATACATTTTTCTTTAAATCCACTCATTTTCAAAACGTTTACTAACATTGTTATGATGTGCTCATTACAGTTTTCTTATATACGTTAACATAACACAACTATTAAAATAAATACGTGAGTATTATCTATACCTGTCTTGAGTACCACTGATGGCTATGTTTCATATTTTGGGAATTGCTGCTTTAAGATCAACCCCAGCATTTTAATTAAACTGCTCATTTCTGAACTTAATTCAAATTCTATAATAGAGTCTGGCTTTGTAAACACAGACCTGAGAGCAGCATACAACCCCTTTCACATGAGAATAGGCTACTTGAGACTTCTAAGCAAAAATTATTAATAATCTACATCTCTCAATTTCATTTCAAAGCAAACTCCTAAAATGTTCCCATCTGCTTTTTATATTCATGGAGATATCATAGATCCAAACCTGCTTATTTGCACCTCTTGGTTCATGCAGGCAAGTTTAAGGGACAAGCTATGCAGCTGCCACAGACTTAGTGATGTGTACTCAAGACAAATGGAGGCAAAATGCACACTTAAACCTGAGTTCCAGGAGAACCTTAAGAATGTGTACCCCAAATAAAAGTACAAGTAACATGATATCAGACCCCAAATAAAACAAAGAGCCCACTTAACACTTAATGGAAGCATGAAATGAAAGCACATTAATTTGGTCTGACTAGTAATGAGAGATTCAAAAAAAGGAAATCAGATACTTTAGAAATTTTTAATGAATCCCAGTCATTCTATCAAAGCAGAAAAAAAATGTTCCAAAAATATTAGCAGGTACTCAGGACTAGGTACAGTAATGAAAAGTTTTTCAGGCAGCAGCTTTTGGAAACATTAATTATGGGATGTTTAAAAGATGGGTTATTTAAAAACAATTTCAGGGGACAATCTAGAAAGTCAGCAGTGAAAAAATTACTAGGAAATTTTAATTTCTATGTATAGATGATTGAGATTTGGGAACAAGATTTATGTTAGGAGTAGAAAAAATCTTAAATGATAACTTCAATATGGGATAATACTTAAACTATAAATTGATGGGCATGAAAACTCTATTTGATTATGATCCACTTTATAAGATTTAAGAAGTATACTAGTAAAGGTCTGCATAGTGGCACAAGCCTGCAATCCCAGCTACTTGGGCTGGTGAGGTAGAAAGACCGAAAGTTCCAGGACAGCCTGGGTAACTTGGCAAAATCTCCAAGGTAAAAAAAAACAAGAAAAAGAAAAAAAAATATTAATGTATATAAATATATTTATAAATATGTATGTGTGTGTGTATATATACGTGTATATATATTTATAATATATATATTTATATACATATGTATGTATATATAATATATATATTTATATACATATATGTATATAAACGTATGTGTGTGTATATATATACGTGTGTGTGTGTGTATATATATATATATATATATATATTTTTTTTTTTTTTTAGTAGAGAAACTTTAGTTGCTAAAACATAAATTACAAACTGGGTTCTTCTTAACCCTTACCTGAAGCAGTGTTGGAGGCCATGGTGTGTGTTTCAGATGCCTTACTTGGGAAATATGACGCCCTAGACTTCGATGGACACTGCAACACTCATCACATATGAAAGTTCCCCTATTTACCGATGCCCAGGAAGGATCTGAAAAGACAATGAAATCTCAGTGGCAAGAATACCTGCTAGCTGCTATACGACAGAATGGCAGAAGATATCTGAAGTTTGGTTTTTCAGAAAAACAAAACTTTTTGTTGTTTTAGTATGCTTGTCAACATATCTAGCTGGTAATCACGTCAAATCACACTACCTACTCTGGCTGATGAAGCACAATGCCAACTGACACCAACAGCCCATAATAAGTAGTTGTCTTTTTTCTGGTTCAGGGCTACAATCTGTAACTCTAATGTGGATCTACCATCTCAGCTGGATGCTCTTTCATTCAACATAAGAGAAGCAAATTGAGAGAGTACAGATGAATCTCCACAAACAGCAAGATAATATAATTTTGACAGTGAATTATCCACACGGCAGTACCTGAAGTAAATGAAATGTCTGCTGCCCTAATGCATGCTACAAATCAACATGTCTACAGGCTAATGGAAAGCTGTGAATGACAGAACTATAGAATTACTGGGTTGCTAGGGTTCTGAGGACAGGTGAATCTGGTCTCCTCCTGTAGAAAATGTTCTATAGTATCCATTAGTTGTTTTAAACAAACAACTGAGTCCAACCTTGCAAGTGATCTGAAAGACAAGAAGCCGCTTCACAGAGGCAAAGATGTAAAATAAAAATAAGTAACATTTTTGATGTATTAATACTTTTTTCCTTTGAAATTCCAAGTTAGACATCCTTTCAAACAAGAAGCAATACACACTTAGTAAGCAGGATGGATCTGGGTAAGTAAATGGAACACTTAAAACCCCCAAATAAAGACAAATCTCTACATTTCAAAAGACTCACAAAAGACTGACAATAGATGCCACTCAAGTTGTGTGGTCTTAGGGTTATATTTTTAAAGCCTTCAATGTCCTTAAAAACTCTAAAATGCATATACATCATCCTTACCATTTTTAATAGTTTATTCAAATCCTTTCAGACCATATAATGAAAAATTATGGGATTCCAATCAAAGACAAATCCTGGGAACCAGAGTGTGGTAGAGGAGGGCTGGCTGTGGAGGCAAGCCATTCATGGCTTGAACTCCAGTTCTGTCACTTCTTGCACAATGATCTCAGGCAAGTTGCTCGAGTATCCTCACCATGGGTGAGGTGGGAATAATAACATCTCCAGGGTGTTGGCATAAAAAGTAAAGTAGCTCTCCTATGGTAAGTATTCAGAAATGCTAGCTGTTCTATCTTTTCTAAATTATTCTCTAGTTATCAAGAAATATTTTAAAGAACCCACTGAAATTCACAATCACTGGAAAAAGTTTTTGATTGGAAATACTTGTACCATTGAATGTTGCACATGAACACTGTACCAGTGAGTAGAAATTTCAGAGGTTTTTAGGTAACTTAAGACTATGATATATTTAAAATGGAACAGATTCATTTAAAAACAATATTTAAGAAGACACGATCGCCAGGAGCATTGGCACACATGCCTGGAATCCCACTGATCCAGGGGATTGAGGTGGGAGGATCACAAGTTCAAAGCTAGTCTCAATAACTTGGTGAGACCTGAGCAACTTAGCAAGACCGTATCTCAAAATAAAAAATGAAGAGGGTTAAGGATGTGGCTCAGTGGTTAAGTACCCCTGGGGTCAATCCCTGGTACGAAGAAAAAAAATGATCATAATTAAATGTTCACCATGAAAAAAAAAAAAAAGTAAAACACAGCAATTCAGAGAAATGCAGCTCTGTAAGTACTACTATGACATTCTAAAGAGCAAAAATGAGAAACATCAAGATGAAGGACCCCTAAAAAGACACATTACAACACTGCTACTAATGACACAACAGGTTGGGTACAGAGCTTCGGTTGTCACATATCTTTCAGAGGATTCACAGTATTCTTGGAGGAAATTAAACAGGAATAAGACAACACAGAAAAATTAAAACTGAATTTGCAGGAATGAGGTTGGGTAACACCCTTCCAGTTTATCTGGATGCCAGGGTTTAATTTAGGTTCCATGGACGGTACAAATGGACTTTGAAAATGTCTGTGTTCTCCCCCAGATCTTGTGTAAATTCTGTGTGAAGGAGTAAGTATAGGTACATTTTCGCAGAAAGAAGGCCTTAGTGCTCAGTAGAATATCAAAGGGGTCCCTAACCCTATAGATAACTCTCATCAGGGCATGCACAAAAGGGAGCATAAATTCCTAGCTGTTCAAGTTCACAGAACACTTCAAGGTAGCCTCATTACATTCAAAACAGGAAGGAAGTGACTCAAGTCTCTGTAGGTCTGGTATTCAAGACAACTAAAAGGATACAATGGAAGAGAAAATGTTTCAAAATGCACAAAACCTGCAAAAATACAAGATAGCATTTAGAGTGGCTACATATAATGAGTGCCCCATATAATCAATCCATCAGGATCGGAGCAAAACAATGTATCTCAAGAGGAAGTCTGAAGCCAGACACATGTGAATCAAACACATCACAGAAAGCTCAACTGTAAAAACAACAAGAAAAGAAGGAAGTGGAACAAATTAACATTTTGAGAGAAAATGACAGTCTGTATAAACTTGGTGTACAAAACACCTCTTCTTAAACTCTGCCATCCCCTTCCTATCTTCAAAGGAAATTGGTAACACCACCTGCACTACCCAGCTCATGAAATAACCATATAAGGTTGAGTTATCACAATACTATTTAAAATCAGTCTTTACTTCCAAGTGACAAGATCAAGACTGGAATAGTTGCAAAGCCACTGGTGTTTAGTGATTCATTTAAGATTGCTAATTAGACACTGTGGATTCAAAAGAAAAAAAAATCATCTGGCATTTAAATTATTTCAAACTCAAAGCTCCTAAGTCCAAGGACCAAAACCAACATATAATAATCAATTGAGTTCCAATTACTAAAACAGATCTGATTTTAAACTCTGAATAGTATGTGAGGGGAGAATGGTTTTGGCCTTTCAGTGTTCTTATATGCTTATATTACCAGTGACTGTGTGTGTGTGTGTTTGCTAGATTGCAAAAAATGTACCATTCAGAAATTCAACTCTTAGCTTTAGAGGAGTGCAAGGGTTCTGAACTGAATAACAGAAAGAAAGGAAAAACAAAACAAAACAAACCAACCAACCAAACAAACAAAAAACAGAACCCAGCAGCAGCAGCTTAGATAAAAGGATTCTTAGAATAACCATTGAATCTTCCTAAACACAGAGCATAGTACTCCGGTTATTCTCATCGGAAAAATGAGGAAAACAAGCCTTGGACAAGTGAAGTCACCAGTCCAAGGTCATTCAGAGGCAAAATCCAGCGCGAACCAAGGCCCCTGGGATCTCCAAACTTGAGACTTGCAGTGAGTCCGAAGTGCTAGAGTGTCTGCAAGACCCCGACCTGCAGATTCTTCCCGTGGAGTGGCTGCCGGGATGTCAGGGGCGGAGACGTCATCCACCCAGACCCTCTGGCAAGTCTCCAACAGCCGAGCGGGGAGTGTCGCCCACCCCGGGCAAGGCCCGCGTGCGGGGCGGGGGTCTGGAGAGGGCTGACACCTGCAGCCTCTGGGGGCCGCAGCCCGGAGGCCGCTCGCATTTACTTCTGTAACCGGGTCTTCCTGCGGATTGCCCAAACCCCTTCCTGTCGGGGGAGCGGCCGCGAACCCCGCCGCCTCCCTGGCGGGACGGGGACGAGGGGGCGAAGGGGAAGGAAGGACCGCAGGGACCGGAGGGCGGCGGCCCCCCGCCCGCCGGGCTGACAGGCCCCGGGCAGGTCTCGCCCCACGGCCACCCCGGGGCCCCGCTCGCTACGACCCCCGCCTCGGGGTGCGGCGTTCCACCTCGGGAACTCGCCCGCCTCGAGGGGGCGGCTCCGGGGCAGGGGTCCCGGCCAGGGAAGCAAAGGGGAGCGGGCCCGGCCGGTGCGACTCACCCGGCCCGCTGCAGTCAGCGCACAAGTCGCTGCTCCGGAGCCTCTTCGACATGGCTCCCACCTCCACCTGCCGGGAACCAGGGGCCCGGGAACCGCGAAGGCAGCGGCGGCGGCGCTTCCGCTCTAACGGGTCTCCTCAGGAGCGCAGGCGACGGCGCCTCTCCCCTCAGCGCCTCGCAGCCGCGGCGCAGCACGCAAGCGCGGGGAGGTGCTTGTCTGCAGGTCATGTGACCGGAAAGGGCAGGCTTCCTTGTCGCCATCTTGAGTAAGGGCAGGTAGCTGCCCCAGCATCCTCTGTCCTGTTTCTAAATTCTCTTGCATTTGGGCCATCCTTTCTGGAAAAGATTCTCTTCATCTCAGCACTGATTAATACCAGACGAACCAGCAAGATCTTCTGATCAGAACTGTGTATCCACGACCTCCCTGAGTTAAATCAGATTCAATCATTCATTCCTGTAGGCAAGAAATATGTATGTTCCAGGCACTGGAGAAAAGATGGTAAGCAAAGAAGAGAGCATTTTTGGTCCTGATGGAGCTTATGTTCTACTAAGGGTAGCTGTACCAAAACAAAACAAAACAAACAAACAAAAAAAGTAAAATAAGTAAAATTTTCCTTAGGCTACCATTTTAATCTTATTTTTAAAATGTAGATAATGTGTTGTCCACCTGTAGTCCACAATTTGTTTTTGTATGGCCTATCATCTAAGTTTTTTTTTTTTTTTTAATTTAAAAAACAGAAGAAAAAGAAGAAGAGAGCCAGGTGTGATGGTACTTGCCTGTAATCCTAGCAAATCAGGAGAGGCTGAGAGAGGAGGATCACAAGCTAGAGGCCAGCTTGGGCAACTTAGTAAGACCCTGCTTTGGGTGTAGCTAGGTGGTAGAGTGTCCTTGGATTCAAGTCCCAGTAGGAGAGAGAGAGAGGGGTGGGGACAGAGAGAGAGAAAGAATGAGAGTGAACAGCAAAGAAGAATATGCAGCAAAATGTGTATGTAACCAGCAAAACTAAATATTTACTAACTGGCTACAGAAATGGATTAAGTTGTGGGAAAATGTGATATGCCTGCTCCATAATGAGCCTTCAATAAAGAGTAGCTACTACTGTTTTTTTTTAAATTCGTGCTCTTGCAGCTTTTAATATTACTGTTATTTTCTAATTACTACTTTTCTTCATAAACTTGGAATTTAAAAATAAGAATAGCTAGGGTTTAGAGTAATTTACAGGATGGTGTGAGACAAACACAATGAAGTGAAGTTAATCAGAATAAAGGAAAAAAGAGGTGTGACCCTAACAATAATGAATGTTTATTGTTATGTGGTAGATGTAAACATAACTGTGATCTCCATGGAGCAAATGTTGGGTGCCTATTGTGGGCCAGGTATTATTTTGATTTTAGGTACTCTGGTAAGCAAAACAGATGTGGTTGCAGTCTTTGTGGAATTTTCAGAATGAGATAGGAGAAATGTTCAATAAACATGGGATGTTGACGAGAAAAAAGATCAATTTCACAAGACTTCTAAAAGAACAAGACCTGGAACAGGCCTGAGCAGCACTGGTGTTAAGTCCGTCTCTTCATTGTGATAGATGTGTAATGTGGAAATCAATACATAATTCCTACACATCCCAGTATAGCTTCTGGTGTCATCCTGACGCTCTTGCATCCTGCTTTGGTTCAACAACTCATGAATCTTCTGGGCTTCCCTCCATACGTGTGGAGAATGGATTAGGCCAGGATTCTTGAACAGCTGCTGCAGGCATCTGAAAAGCTGCATGCACATAAGCAGAGAAGGCAGAGGGAATGTTTTCAGAATGCATTGAATAACTTTGCCTAGTTACGTGATCTAGTTGTAGACAGGTGGGCAGACAGAGTGACGGGTTCTTCATTGAATTAAGGAGACACATATAGTGCCTGAAGTTGGAACCCAAAGCATGAGCATTCTGTTTATAGGTGGTGCTCAGATCCAGGTATTATATTAGTCCTTTCAATAATAACCCCAAATCTAAATGATTAGCTTAAAAATGACACTCAAAAGCCAGGTACAGTGGTGCATGCCTTTAATTCCAGGGAATGTAGCTCAGTGGTAGAGCATGTCTGGATCCAATCCATAGTGTGTGTGTGAAGGTGGAATAAACCACCACTGTAGGTAGCTTTAAGTCATAACCCAGTTTGGAAATTGGAGAGAACGGTGGTTCTCAACTGGAGGCGATTTTTCTTTCCCAGAGGACTTTTGGCAACATCTGGAGACATGCTTTGGGGAGTGCTATTGGCATTTAGTAGGTAGAAAAGCCAGGGATGCTGCTTCGTATCCTACAAAGGATCTTATAACTTCCACACAAAGATTTATCCAGTTCAAAATGTTCCAAGGTTAGGAAATCCTGTGATAGACTTACACCCTTATAATGCAAACATCTCAAACAACCTCTCTAGGGTTTATAATTCCTTCTCCTAAAATTATCTGGTGTTGCCCACTTGCAAAATGGCTTCTGACCAATCATAGAAGGATCTGCCCTGGTCCAAAAAGGCTGCAAGGGAGTCAGTAGCCACAATGGTTTGGTCCAGGCTCCTGTCGTCACCCCCTGACTGCAGAGCCAATGGAAGAGGCCTAGTTGTGGACTGAACCACCTCAGGTCGCCGGAGCAGGGGGAGAGAGGCTGCTGACGGCGAGATAGAGTTTCTCACGCTGAGATCTTGGGTCAAAGAAGAGAACCACAGCTCTACGCTGTGTGTGTCACTAGGTTTCGTGGTGTGAACTTGGAGGTGGGTGGTACTGGGCGGACCTCGGACCCGTTGCCTGGCCTCGGCCCCTCCCGCCGCCGCGCGCGGTGGTACGGCCTTCGCACTTCCCTGTTTGGGGCAGTTCGACCCGCAGAAGTCGGTTCGGGAGCTGTCAGCGCGGGCGCGAGCGCGGCGGGGCGCGGGGTGGGCGCGGCCGACCCGGTCCCCGACCCGGCCCGCGACCCCCAAACCTCACGCGCCCCACACCCGGCCCGCTAGGCCTCCCAGCCGCCCACCGCGCCCCTTGCCGGATCGCTCGCTCACTCCTTTCGTCCTCTCCGCTAGCCGGCCGCCGGGCGGGCGGCAGAGACCCCGCCGGGACCGAGGCTTCTGGCTGGCGGGCGGCCAGACCCCGGCCGCGGCCTCCTCGCCATGTCCTCGACCAGCGACGCCAGCAGTCACTTCCCCCTGCACCTCCTGGTCTGGAACAACGACTACCGGCAGCTGGAGAAGGAGCTGCGGGGCCAGGTGAGCTGTGGGGCGGAGGGATTTGGGGGGGGTCGTTTGGTCTTCCAGAGCCCATTTCCAACCCGCTGCCTCCAGGACCTCCCATACCCCTTCAGCTCTGCAGTCGTGGGACAGTAATAATAACAGTGATAAGTGTCCAGTGCTTACTGTAACGCCAGGCCAGGCCCCGGGATTTTTGGGTGTCATCCCTTTTAACCTTCCCCAAAACGCTAGGAGGTAGGCACTTTTATTATTTCATTCGATAGAGAAGGAAACTGAGGCTCTCAGAGGTTGCTTGCTTTGCGTGAGGCTACCCCCCCACCCCGCTTCAATTAATACCCATGTCGGGATTTTAACTCAGGTGGCCAGCTCCAGAATGCATCGCCTTTACCATTGCTAAACTCTGTTGCCTCCAAGACAGAACAACACACACACCCTTACCCCACCCACCCTTGTGAAGAAGGGCTTGGTTGGTTTTAGAGTCCAGGCTCTAACTTGCCCTGTGACCTTGGGCAAGGCATTTTCGTTCTGAGGCCCACAGTCATTTATACATAGAATGAGGATGTTGGTAGTGATGTAGGCAAACCCAGTACTTGACAGTATTGATAGTTCTTGGGAGGGGCTCTGGGAATTCGCATTTAACAAGCTCCCCAGAGAGGCTGATACATTTTAAACTTTGAGAATCCCTGGTGTTCGGTCTCCTTAAAATCCCTTCTTGTTCTAAAGTGCTTTCATTCTTTTTTATTTATTGCCATCTATTTACAATTGAGGTTCTCAATTGGAGGTGATTTTGCCCCTGGGGGGACATTTGGGAATGTAAAGAGGCATTTTTGGTTGTAGGTGAGGAGTGGGTGCTACTGGCATCTAGTGGGCAGAGGCTGCCCTACATCCTACAATGCACAAGGCAGCCACCCACAAGAGAGAATTATCTGACTCCAAATGTCAATTGTGTCTTAGTTGAGAAATCTTGCTTTAAAGGATCCCAACAATCCTAGGAGGTTCTGGTGTTTTCAAGTTACAAACCAGCAAATTTAGTAAATAGAATAAAGGATTTGTAATTACTCTTGCAATCTGGTGTTCTTCTTGGTTTCGTTCATTTTATTCAGCAAATTTAAAGACCTAATTTGTGAATGCCTCAAAATTGACCCTATAATTGTCAAGAAATTTTAGAAGAAAAGGAGCATTGGTTCTCTTTTGGCTGGCAGGAATTGAGGAGGATCAACCTTACCGTGTTTGAACAGTTACCGTTAAGTGTGTACTTGCAATCTTCTATATTTAAGTTGATTGAGCATCTACTGGATTTCAAAAGTTGCTCTTTTTTCTTTTAAAAAAACTCCGTCTGGGCGCAGCAGCACATGCCTATAATCTCACCTACTGGGAAGCCTGAAGCAGAAAGATTACAAGTTTGAGGCCATTCTGGATATTTTAGAGAGACTTTGCCTCAAAATAAGAAACAAAAAGGTCTAGGATATAGCTCAGTGGTAGAGCACCTCTGGCTCATTCCCCAGTACCAAAAAATAAAAAATAAAAATAAAAGATAAAGAACTCCAGACAGAACAAAGTTTTGTAACAGTCATTATTCTTAATTAAATGATACAGTAGCTATTTAAGAGTTAAGGAGATATGACACATGTTCCCAGACAAAGTGATTCACCAGTAGGTATCCCAGTATACCTGATGACTTAATACCCTATTACTAGCTGTGGCCCAAAGGTAGTCTGTACCATTTTACTTTTAGCTCTAAGTCTCGCGAGGATCGTTTTAAAAATGACCAGTTCTGATTTTTAAGGGTCTGCTTTTTGCATCTGCACTTTTCAGTATTGTGACTGCCCAACTTATGTAATGCTGAGAGAAAGTACAAAGAAAATCACAGAATTAAAATCCTGTCACAAATAAAAATTCTGTTTCATAAAAAGAGTCATCATTATTAACCACACACTTTCAATTCCAGTTTCTGAAAATAGCAGGCTCTCTACTCTTTGGAGGTGAAGTAAAGTGTAAATTTTTTTAAGACTAAACAAAGTCTTGGTTTATAATCTTTTTTTTTTTTTTTTTTTTTTTAAGTGGTACTGGGGATTGAACCCTGTGGGACTCTACCAATGAACTACACCTCCAACCCTCTTTATTATTATTTTATTGAGGTGGGCTTGCCAAGTTGCCAAGGCTGGGCTCGAATCTGCGATTCTCTTGCTCCAGCCTCCTGAGTAGCTTGGATTCCAGGCATGCGCCATGCTCCTAACTCTGGTTTATTATTTAAAGTGTATCGTAGTTATCTCTTTCCCCTGCAAACTATGATAAAAGTGTCCATTGAAAGTTCTCTGTCTTTTACCTTGAAAAAAAAATTGGACATTCATGATTAAAACTTGGGTATTAAAATCTTGCAGCAGACTTTCCCCAAGTAAACTTTGGGTCCTCAATGCCCTTGACTGTTAAGGAGGTCAGGAAGAATATTCATACTTGCTAATTCTTTGGTTTTGACTCTGTTCTCAGTAATCACTGTGCACTGTTTCATAGTATCCCAGCTTCTTTTGGGGAGTGGACAGTTGACATGTATTCATAAAGCGGTCTCGACTGGGAGAGTTGACTGTCAGTATAATCCAACTTCAGTCTTGAAACTTGGTCATTGAAAGGACAGTCACACAGCCCCTCTCCATGCTTGGTTCAGTGCTCTGCTCTCACCATCTTGAAATCCTTAACTATTTTGAATAAGGGGTGCCTTGCATTTTTGTTTTTGCTGGGCCCTGCAAATTATATAACTGGCTTAGGGTCAAGAAGTTGAATATCAATATCATTAAACTACATTAAAATACATGACAGCAAATATCTTGTTGCTCTCCTTTTTATCTAAAGTCTGTTGATTATGAAACTACCGCCTGCCTCTGTGACCTGGAGGCAATGGGGTTTAATGGCCAGCACGAATGCTGATTAAGTTGTGAGCTGGGCGTGTTACCTTTACTGACTCATTTCATCACCTGTGCAGATGGGGACCCTGAACGCCTACTGCTTTACTAGGTGTTGTGTTGAGGTGTTTTATGTGTAATCTTCTATTTAATTCTCACACCAGCTTTCTGGGTGGGTGCTACTATGATTCCCACCTTACAGACAGGTAACCGAGGTGAAGAGAACTTAGTCACATGCTTAACTGGTATCTGAATTAGGGTTTGAATCCAGAAAGGCAGACTGTCCAAATCCTATATATTTTTTGGTGGGGGAGGGATACTGGGGATTGAACTCAGGGGCACTTGACCACATCCCCAGCCTTGTTTTGTATTTTATTTAGAGACAGAGTCTCACTGAGTTGCTTAGTGCCTCACTTTTGCTGAGGCTGACTTTGAACTTGAGAACCTCCTGCCTCAGCCTCTTGAGCCACAGGGATTACAGGTGTGCGCCACTGTGCTGGGCCAAAATCCTGTATTCTTCACCCCTCTGCTCTTTCAGTAAATCTGGAGAATAAGGAGGATAACGGATTTGAAAGTGCAGGCACATAGTGAATGGGAACAGTACCATTTGGAGTAGCTACCCGTTTTTATTATAATCGTCATTTATAAACCTAGGAATTTAGCTTCTTTTATGTGTGTTCTAATTTTTTTTTTCTGCAAGGAACATGTATTGGTCACATAATTAATCACTTCAGCAATAAGACCTGCTGTTTTTCTTAATGTTTTGTTTGCCAGCAACTTTCTGCCATCTACTTCGTTCCCTCTGTCACACTAGGGAGATGTGAAGCAGGCACTCTGGTAACTGGAAGGGTTTTATTTTGTTTCAGGAACTTCTGCAGCACAGAAAGCGTCAGGTTTATCCAGATGAAGAGGATGAGCACGTTTCAGCCACAACGGCACAGTGTTGCTAGTAGCCGGGTGGATGTCACTTTGCCAACTATGCACTTGTTTCAGGCCTCCAGTGCTTGCCCAACAGAGGCACTTAGCAAAGTGCCTCTTAACCCATCAGCTCTTTAATGTTCAGTGGGGCCTCGGAATTGGTTGCTGAGGTTGAAATTGTTTGCGTTCTGGTTATGTCTTTTAGCTAGAGCATTCTGTTAAACTCCTGTGGCCTTCTTCCCCATGCTGGGGAATACAGGAACATCTATGGGGACAAACGCAGAAGTGAGTTCATGCATCAGACAGTGTAGGGAAAACTCTGGGACCACATAGGGTGGAGGGTGGCAGAGGAGGCCTGACTTTAGACTCCAAATACCCTCCTTGGACGCCAGCAGGCAAAAATATAACATCCAGGCAGGAGGAAGAGAATGTTCCAGGCAGCAGCAATACCTGGAACCCAACAGGGAACCACCTTGAGGCTCTCACTGCAGCCTGTGGCAGGTCAGATGAGGCCACTGGGCACATATTCAAGTCAGTGCCAGTGGTGAACCATCCCAGATGAAGTGCCTAGAGGCATACTCCGCAGAAACTGGCCTGTGGATCCCTTTCCCCGCTGACCTGAGGCGGGAGGTGGGGCTGGGGCTATCTGAGTGTAAAGAGGAGTGAGGGAGGTGACCCTGTTGAGGGAAAGGAAGGCTCCTGAGCTTCTGGCCAGAAGTCCCCAGAGGTGACAGTGAGGAGCCTCGAGATGGCTAGGTAGGGTATGGGCCTGAAGCTGGTGGGAAAGCTGGAAGTGAGGCCATATCTGGCTTTGAAACCTATTCTCAAAACTTTGTCATTTACTGCCAGTGGAGGACAGTGGTGTGGGAAAGAAGGCTTTTGAGCAAGAAAAGTAGATGGGTATCAGTTAGCAAGCAGGAAGGAGATGTGTAGACATCTCACTCCTTGACTTAAACTTTTCAGATGCTCATAGTTAAAAGGGGGTCGGCCGAAGGTACAAAATGAACAACCTAAGCGTTCAGCTTTGAAAGTTAATTCCACTTCAATTCTGAAAGCCTGTGCTCTCTGAACTAAGATCATTAGTTGATGATACTAAGCCCCTCTACGGTGGTGAAATTTGAACAAATCTCTCTTAAGAAGAGAGTGACAGTTAATATGAAACGCCATAGTGTGGGCGTATGCTAATAAGAGCTAACTCTACCTAGTGTGCACTGTAGCGTCAAGCAGGTGCCAGGTTAAGGCCTTTGCTCTCGTAAGAACCGACTCCCATTTTATAAGCTAGCAGACTGAAGCGCAAGAGAAATTAAGCAATTAGGCAAGCAGCAAAACAGTATCTAGATACTAGGTTAATTTTATGTGTTACATATAAACACACTTTTCTTCTAGCATCTTTGTTGAGATACTATTCACTTATCATTACAAGCTACCCTTTTGAAGTGTTCTATTTAGTGATTTTTAGTATGTTCACTGAGTTATGCAATCATAACCACTGTTAATTCTGGAACATTTCCTTCACCTCAAAAGAAGTCTCATTGCCCATTTCTTGCCAGCCTTTTAGCCCCAGGTAACTGCTAATCTTTCTGTCTTTGTAGAGTTGTCCATTTTAGGCATTTTGTATAAATAAAATCAGGTTATATAAGGCCTTTTGTGTCTGGTTTCTTTCCCTTAGCTGATGTGTTTGGGAGGTGGCCTGTATCAGTTCTTCATTCCTTTTTATGACTGAATAATAATCCATTGTATGGATTTTTTTTTTGTTACTTGGCCATTTGATTGTGTCCATTTTTAGTTATTATGAATAATTCTGTTGTGCACATTTCTTTATAAGTTTTTCAATGGTATATGTTTTCATTTCTCTTGTGTATATATGTTGGAAAGGAATTCCTGGATCATATGGTCACTAAGTAGCTGCACTATTTTACATTCCCATCAGCAGGGTTCAAGGGTTCCATTTTCTCTACATCCTTGTCAACACTTATTATTGTCTGTCTTTTAGGTTTTAACCATCCTAGTGGGTGTGAAATTGTTTCTCATTGTGGTTTTTATTTGTATTTCCCTAATGATTTGTGATGTTGAGGATCTTTTCATGTTCTTATTGTCTACTTGTATGTTATTTTCAGAGAAATGTCTATTCAAATTCATTGCTCATTTTTAAATTGAGTTATTTGACTTTTTATTGTTGAATTGTAAGAGCTCTTCATGTATTCTGAATGGTAGACCCTGATCAATATAGGATGTGCAAATATTTCTCCCATTCTGTGGGTTGCCTTTTTGCTTTCTTTGTGTTATCATTTGAAGCATAAAAGTTTTTAATTTGGTGAAGTCCAATTTATCTACATTTTCTTTTGGTACTGATCTGTGCTTTTGGTGTTACAGCTAAGACTTTGCCTAACCTGTGGTCATGAAGGTGTACTGTGTTTTCTTCTGAGAGATTTTAAAAAATCATTTTAACTTTCACATTTGGATTTTAAGATCCATTTTTGAGCCAATTTTCATGTATAACATAAGAAACTTCATTGTTTTGCATATAAATATCCAGTTGTTAAAGCACCATTTATTGAAAGGACTGCTTTTTTCCCCAGTGAATTATTTTGGCACCCTTGTTGAAAATTGATTGACCATAAATATGTGGGTTTATTTTAGGACTCTTAAATTGTACTCCATTGAGAAAATGTCTATCCTTATGCTAGTACCACACTGTCTTTATTGCTGTAACTTTGCATAATAAGTTTTGATCTTGGGAAATTTAAATCCTTGAAATTTGCTTTTCTTTTTATGATGAATATTCTGGGTTCCTTGCATTTCCATATAAATTTTAGGATCAACTTGTTGATTTCTGTAAAAAGCCAACTGGGATTTTGATAGGAATTGCATTGAACTACGCCTAGTTTGGAGAGTATTGCATCTTAATAATAAAGATTTCTGAACCATGAACATAGGGTGCTTTTACATTTGTTTCAGTTGTTCTCAATAATGCTTTATGATATTCAATTTCATTTTTTTCTTTAATTTATTTCTAAGTGTTTTTCTTTTTGATGATATCATAAAGGTATCATAATTATTTTCTTAATTTCGTTCTTGAGTTCATTACTAGTATATAGAAATACAATTGATTTTTGTATGTTGATCTTATATCCTGCAACCTTGCTGAATTCATTTTTTTTTTTTAGTGGATTCTTTTGGATTTTTTTTGTACAAAATTTTGTAATCTATGAATAGAAATACTTCTTTTAAATCTGGATGCTTTTTATTTCTTTTTCTTACCTAATTGCCCTGATTAGACCCTCTAATACAATATTAAATAGAAGTGGTGAATGAGGATATCCTTGTCTTGTTCCTTATTTTAGAGGGAAGCATCCAGTCTTTTATTCCTTCAAGCATGATGTTTTATGTGGGTTTTTATAGGTGCTCTTTGAGGAATCTGCCTTGAGTTGTGCTTTTTTTTTTTTTTATAGGACTGTTGAACTTTGTTAATACTTTTTCTGTCTGTATCTGTTGACAATCATGTTTTTGTTTTATTGACAGACAGGAATATGGTAATAATTATCAGATGTTAAACCAATCTTGCATTTATAAGATAAATGTCCCTTGGTTATAGTGTATGATGGTTAACCTTTTATATGCTTCCTAGAATGTTGTTGAAAAATTTTGCATCTGTGTTCATGAGAGATTGATAAATTTGTCATCAGGATAATACTGGGCTCATATAATAAAGTTGGAAAGTTTCCCTTCCTCTTCTGTATCTTCAAAGAGTTTGTGAATAATTGGTATTAATTTTTAAAATGTTTGATATAATTCAACAGTGAAGTCATGTAGGCCTATTTGTGGGGGGGTGTTGTTGATTTAATCTCATTATAAATATATTTGAATTTTCTATTTCTTGAGTCAGTTTTGCTAGTTCGTGTCTATATAGGATTTTGTTTTTTTTTATCTAAGTTATCAAACTTGTTGGCATACAGTTGTTCATAGTATTCCTTTGTAATCTTTTTTATTTATGTAGAGTTGATAATAATATTCCTTCTTTCATTCCTGTGTTTAGTAAAATGAATGTTCTTTTTTTTTTTTTTTTTTTTTGGTCAATCTAACTCAATATTTGTCAATTTTGTTGATATTTTCAAAGAACCAACTTTGTTGTTTTTTCCTATTGTTTTTCTGTTATTTCTCTAATCTTTATTAACCTGTTGTTTTATTTTAATTAAAAAATTTTTTTAGCAATAATGGAGAATGAACTCAGGCTAGTGCTGTACCAGGGAGCTACATTCTCAGCATCTTCTCTGCCTCCCACTCGTTTTTTTTTTTTTTAACCAGGGATTGAACCCAGGGGCACTTAACCACTTAGCCACATTCTTAGCACTTTTTTATTTTTTATTTTGAGGCAGAATCTCACTAAGTTGCTTAGGGCCACACTAAGTTGCTGAGGCTGGCCTTGAACTTGTTATCTTCCTGCCTCAGCCTTGTGAGTTGCTGGGATTATAGGCCTGCATCATTGTGCCCAGCTTTTTTTTTTTTTTCCTTAAATTCGAGACAGTGGAGACCAGCCTCAAACTTGCAATCTTCCTCCCTTAGCCTCCCAAATATCTGGGTTTACAGGTGCAGATCATGCTCAGCTTCATAACAGTTTTTAAATCACATTGTCACCATAATATATTATGAAATTTCTTCCCTGCCTCTCTCATTTCAAATGAGACAGGCACAGGAGGCTCTGAAGAATTAACCATACAAAGCTCTTTGGCATATTGCATACATTTCTCCCTGTTGACCAAACTAGAACAAAGTTCACAATTTAATTTGGATTTTATTTTGTATATCATATCTTAGAGTTATCCAGGAGTTTGAGTGTTAATTCTTAGTCTGAGTCGTTACTTTCCTTCTGGAATTTGAATTGCAGTACGTACAATTTCTTCTTTCATGTGATAAATATTGTTAAGTCGCTCCTATGTGGCAGGCAGTGCCAAACCTAGCACCTTTCATTTGGATTGAATTTGAATTCTGGTTTATGTAATAGACGTGTAGGAAGGTAATGACTTTGCTAATTATTTCTGTCTTGCTAAACTTCAATTGTGTTCATAGTTCATAAGTTCATAGTCTTATTACTTTTAAGAAAACAATTATTTAATGCAACTTAGAGTGTAGAGTGGCAGAAGCTAAGAAATATAATGCTTGGACTCTACCTTTAGAATTCTCAATCTCTTTGGTGTGATAGACAAGTCATCCCTTAGGAAAAGTTAGAGAATGATGAGACAATGGTATGGAACATGTTCCAGAAGGCATGATGGAACAGTTATTCCCTCTTTTTCCAGGGTTTCACTTTCCACTTACCCATGGTCTACCACACTCTGAAACTATTTAATGGAAAATTCCAGAAATAAACTATTCATATGTTTTATTTTTATTTTTTTCATGTTTTAAATTGCATGCCATTCTGAGTAGCAGAATGAAACCTTACACCATTCCAGTCTGTGATGGTGATGTGAATCATTGCGTTGTTCAGTGTATCCACAATGTATGTGCTACCTGCCCGTTAGTCATTTAATAACCACTTTTGTTACCAGGTCCACTATTGGAGGGGGGTTTATAGTACTTGTGTTCAAGTAACCCTTGCTTTACTTAATAATGGCCCCATAGCACAATGAGAGTATTAATGTTGGCAACTCAGATATACCAAAGAAAAGCTCTAAAGTGCTTCTTGTAAGTCTAGAGGTAAAAATTATTTTTTAAAATTTTGATTTAAATTATTATTTTTTGTGTTGCTGGGGATTGAACCCAGGGCCTTGTGCATGTGAGGCAAGCACTCCACCAACTGAGCTATATCCCCAGCCCTTAATTTTATTTTTAAAATTTGTTCTAATTGGTTATACATGGAAAATTCTTTTTTTTTTTTTTTGTTTTGTGGTGTCAGGGATGAAACCTAAGGCCTTGAACATGCCAGGCAAGTGCTCTACCACTGAACTACACCCCTGCCTGCAAGGGTGAAAATTCTTGATTTTATTGTATATAAATGTATGTATGTAGGAAAAAAAAACATGAGCTGAGTATTGTCCTCGGTTTCGAGTCCACTGGGGTCTTAGAAAATGTCCCCCATCTGCAAGGGGGGCTGTTGTATTTCAGCACCTGGCAGGACACTGAAGTCTGGGATTTGTCTAGCAGGTCCCGTGTTCAGCTAGCAGAATGTTTTCAGCTACTTCTGTTATTCCTCAACAATAGTTCTTTGCTGCACAATAGCCATGATATAATTTTAGCAAAATTGGGAGGTTCAAGAGTTGTTGGGTTGTGGTTATTTACCCATAGTTCCATTTCACCTCCCTTCCGAAGTGGCACGTGGTGTACATCTTTGGAGACTGCAATTAGTGCCTGTACAACAACTAGCATCTCAAATCAAGATAAAGCACATTTCCTAAGAAGTGTTATGGTGTTTCAAAAGGTTTTACATTCCGAAAGTCCCACGGCAGTTCATTGTGTCCTTGGAAGAACTTTTGGAGCCCTGTTTTGCAGGGGGTGCTCAGTCACTGAGACTCACAACAGAGAAGCTGCTGCTTGGCTCTGGAGAGCGGATGTGTTTCTGAAAGGAGGGCCAGTAGCTGAGCAGGAATGAAGAGATGAGGCCAGTCATGTGTGTCTGTCACAGGGAAGAAACCCTCCAGTTGATGGAGCACACATGTGTGTCCACGCACCTCCCTGGTGGATCACCCTCCTCGTCAGGTGCTGCTGGTGTGGTGTGCTACTACAGGGCACTTAGAACTCAGTATACAGTAATGAGAGAGGTGTTTTGGTGCAAATCCAGCAACACAATGTAATTTTATTCTGACCGGAATTATCTTCTGTGCTTTCAGTTTTGATTAAAGTCCTGCACTTCCTGTTCTAGACCTGAATGCTGATGTGCTTCAGAAATCCCCCATGTTCCATGTCATAGGTTGCTTGCATTTCATGAAAGTCCCTAGCCTTTTTTAGGCTTAATCTGAGTTCTGTTAAGAGCTTAGGGTTGGGTTTGATGATCTGAGGCCTATAGTCATTCTTATTTTTTTAAGCACTAAACTTTATAGAGAATGAAACTCATTGCTTAAAAAATTTTTTTTAATTAAAAAGGGAACTAGAACTGTTATCTTTATTTATAGTCCTCAAATTCATATTTCAACTGTGCTCACATGCAAACATACCTTTTTACATATTTCCATCATTATGTATAAATACTATTTTCTGCTTTTTATACTTAATATAGCTCTCATTTTCATATTCTTATATATCCAATTGTGTACTTCACAGAATGTGGAGGCTGTGGATCCCCGAGGTCGAACATTATTACACCTTGCGGTTTCTTTGGGCCATTTGGAATCTGCTCGAGTCTTGCTCCGGCATAAAGCAGATGTGACCAAAGAAAATGGCCAGGGATGGACAGGCAAGTATACTTGTAAAATAATTTAAAGTCACTTATTTCAGTTTCTCTTTCTGAAAAAACTAGTCTCAATCATGATTTTCCTTTGAGTCAGCTGTATCTCTTGGGAGAGATGGGGGAATGGGAGCAGATGAGAGTCAGAGCATGCTGGTTGGCTGGTCTGTAGCACAGAGTCACTCAGGATAGAGGGCGACTCCTCTTCCAGTGACAACCCTCATGCAAATCTTTCCCACTGTACATGAGTGTGGAGGCCAGTTTTACTCTTGCAGTATGGTGGGGAAAAAGCAAAAAGAAATTGCTAGAAATAGGCATTTTGGTAAAAATCCTGTCATTTCAGTGTTTGCAAGCTCTCTTACTATTAGTCAGAGTAGTTTTCTGTTAACTGAGCAAAAATACTTGTAAGTGCAAGTCCTCTTGCCAGCTCTACACGTAACCACAGTTAGAGCTAGCTTTCGGGAAACTGTCAGGACTTCAGAACCAGTGTCAAGAACTTGGGAAGCGAAAAGTAGGAGAGGTTTGACCAGCAGTCTAAGGGTGCTCCGTCTGCTTCTCTTTTCTTTAGTGATGAGCTAGCCATCAGAAGTCATGGTCATATCTCTGTTGGACTGCAGCCTCACTCCCTCTTTGAGGCAAATATTGGTCTTTGAGTCATATTGATACTCTGTCGGTGGGCTTTGGGATTTGTCAGAAAGTATGAGGATACTCAGTGATTAAATTTCACTCTCGTTTCCCAGTTTTACATGAGGCTGTGAGCACTGGTGACCCTGAGATGGTGTATACAGTTCTTCAACATCGAGACTACCACAACACGTCCATGGCCCTTGAGGGAGTTCCTGAGCTGCTACATAAAATTCTTGAGGTATCCATAAAACCAGCCATGCCAAACATGGTGCTCCATGCTGGTGCAATCGTGGGACACAGTTTGACATTCTTACGTGCCTTCCTGAAGAGTTTCATGAATAGTGAATATGATATTTTGACTGCCTGTCCACCTTGTTGAAGTGTGGGAGCTTCTAGGTCATGGGGATCACCTTTTTTAAGTGCTATTTTAAAATTATAGCCTAAGGAAAATGGACGTCAGACACAATTTGTTTAGGTGCTTGTTTTCTTAAAAGCAGCAGCACCCTGTGCAGAGGTGAGCGTCAGTTACCATGCAGGCGTTTTCAGGCTTGCTAAGGCCTGGAGGTCTGTGTGCCACTTCTCTTTGCCACCCTGGTCACTTCTAGACATTAGTATTTTGCAGCCTCTAATCTATTGCCTCAATTGATTTACAGTTAGTGACTTTTGAGACGTTTATCTGTCTTATGAATCAAAGTATTAAAGGTCTCTGACTCTCAGGTCTATCTTAAAAAATGTTCCTTCTGGGCTCCTGGGTTGTTCTGGATGACGGTTGCCATTCTTCAGATAATATTTGTTATTTGAAAGAACCATCTTATCAGTCAACCATGTGCTATATTCCCAGGGTAGTAGGAGGCAAGAAAGGAGCAGTGGGTTCAGTTGTCAACATTGTTTATTTTCAACTTAAGCACAGAGTCGAGTTCTCTCAAACATCTCCTAAGATGTCTGCTAGTTAAATCAGCACATTTCTTGAGAAAATTAATAGCTCCATTGAAAAAAGGAAAAACTTTGTTATAAGACAGTCATTGTTCACTATTTAAGCTCTCTCTAAACATTTTTTTCATTGATGTGTAAGCCAAGTCATGACCAAGATATTCATTCTCCATGTACTACAAAGAAACTTCCCATAAAGTATGTAATAGTTGTATGCATTGTTTTAAAAACAGATGGTTCTTGAGGAGTGTGCAGGGGTCATGTGGATTTATTTTTATCTAATGTACTGCAGGAGGAACTAAAAGCATCATTTGCTCATTTGACAAAGACAGAAAGTGACTTACTTAACTTGGGATCTTCCTTCATTTAAGAAATTCACTGTAAAGGATTTTCTGTTTTCACCTGTGTTGACTCGTGGCAGGGGACTGCACGTAGTTACAGTCTCTGCTTGAGGTTACAGAGCCCACAAATGCCTCGTGTACTTAGCGGCATCAGAGGCTGCAGTTGACCAGTCCTTTAACAGTGTCTCCTTAATAACACGTGCTATCCTTGCTTATCCGCTCTTGGAGATCATCTTTGCCCATCATTGGGGTCCTGGCTGGTTTTACCATTCCAGGGTAGATTCCTGGCCTTCCTGCCCTGTGTGTCTGTAAAAACTACAGCAAAACCTGGACTTGTGAGGCACAAATAAACAAAATACTTGGAATCCCTTGTATTTTTCTGCTTGAATGATAACTGTTGGATTTCCTAAGTAGCTCTTTAAGAACCTTCTGCAAAAATTGGTGGTAGATAAGAAAAGACCCCTAATGTGACTGCTTTGATGGTGTGAAACTTCAAAAAGCCGAATTCTAAAAGTTTAGGAGAAAATTGGGGCAAAATCTTCTGTTACCTGGAGGGAACATCTACTTCCCATGGAAGTGATGTCTAGCAGTTCTTAAGCCCATCTTTCCAGGCTCATCTTTCTATAATTCTTGGGAACCTGACTGAACCCCCCAAATCAGATTTGACTTTTAATCTCTTCCAACCCCATTGCTGTTAACATTCTTAACTGTATATATATATTTTATATCAAGGTAAAATATAATGGCTTGAATGTAAAATTTCAGTGGGTTTGTACTTCATTTCTTCTTAGTTTCTCCATTCCCTCTGAATTTTTAAAAAAGCCATATTAACCCTTGCGCTGTTTGTGTTTAGTGAATAGTGCCAAATGTCATCTATTTGAACCTTTGTCTGTCCTTCAGGCTCCAGATTTCTATGTGCAGATGAAATGGGAATTCACCAGCTGGGGTGAGTGGCTGTGGGCTTATTATTTATTTCAGTTTCCAAATTTCCAGTGCCTGTATATAGGTTTATTTTTCCTTTGTAAAAATTACGTACATTTTTTAAAAAAATCAGATCTAGGAAATGCATACAGAAAAATAAGGAACAGCGGTCACCTTTAGTCCCATTTTGTTTCCTTCCAGTCTTTATCCCCAAGCATTGGACTTTTGTCCCCAAACATGTACACAGGTGGTATATGGTCATTTGCTTCTCCTTTCATTTATCTATCTTGTTAGTTATTTTTCTTTTATTTTCTTTCTTTTTTGTTTAGTGAAGGGATAGGGCCTCACTATCCTGCCTAGGCTGGCCTTGAACTCCTGGGCTCAAGCAATCCTCCTACCTCACCCTAGTAGTTGGGATGACAGGCATGTGCTACTAAGCCAAGTTATTAATTTTTTTTTGGTACTGGGAATTGAACTCAGGGGCACTCCCAGCCCTGTTTTGCATTTTATTTAGAGACAGGGTCTCACTGAGTTGCTTAGTGTCTCCGCCATTGCTGAGGCTGGCTTTGAACTCACAATCCTCCTGCCTCAACCTCCCGAGCTACTGGGATT
The DNA here is from genome assembly GCF_902686445.1 of Sciurus carolinensis. NCBI lineage: Eukaryota > Metazoa > Chordata > Mammalia > Rodentia > Sciuridae > Sciurus > Sciurus carolinensis. The sequence goes on from NC_062220.1 coordinate 131,852,700, forward strand.
ATAGGTGTGTGCCACTGCGCCTGGCTCGTACAAGTTTTTATTTAAGTTTTTAACATTTATTTATTTTGTGGCATGTAGCACTTTTTTAGTAAGGGTAATCACCTTAGTCTAGGCAGAGAGGAGGCAGGGATGGACAGGACTAGCACCCATGTAAGGGGATTTTCCTGAAAATTGGTGGTTCTCCATGCAGGTTTAGAGGAGGCATGGTCATGGATGAGCACCCCACAGAAAGCAGCAGGCCTCTGCCAAGTCAATAGGAGGGACACCCTAGGCCTGGCTGGGCCCCTGAGACAGCACAGCTTCGATGTCAGACTGGATGTTGATGGTCCAGATTCTGCAGCTGTATGTGCACACTGGCGCAATGGCAGGACCCGCCCGAACTACTCAAAGTGCCAGGCAGTGTCACTGTGGTACACCAGAGACCAGATGATGACCGGGGTCAGTCCTGAGTGCAGAGGAGTCATTGCTTGGCACCTGCAGGGCCTTCCGCCGGAGTGTGGAGGTTGGGTGCACCTGGAGCCATTGGCCTCGCATTTCTCCAAGAGGGTGGTTGAGCCAGAACCCATCACTGGGTTGGATATACTTGAGGGAATTCAGAATCTTTTTGCATTTGATTCTCCTGGTGCCCAAACTGGTTGCAAACTTGGTCCTGGAAGCCAAGCAAGACTGTCCCCAGGGTCCAGTTACCCCTGCAGCTCACTCATCTCAGCGTGGTCCCAGACCCAGGTGCCTCAGAGGTGCCCTGGAAGCATGGCCAGCAAGCAGATTGAGAGAGTGTCTGTGGGAACTAGGCCGCTGCTGCCCCGAGCTGAGCAGCGCACATGGCACGGGCGTCAGGAATCAAGGGGAGAAGGTGATCAGGGCAGCCATCTTATTCGTTTGTAACATGTCACTGTGAAATGCTAAGATTCTAGTAAGTAGACTTACCATGATTTACTCATTTCCATATGTGTTCGGCTTGATTCTTTCAAACTTATTCTAGGAAAGAAGATGAGAAAAATATTGGAATAGTGTATGTTTTACCAAATGGATATGTTTCTCTGAAGTATTAGATAAGGCAATTGACTGTATGTTTTCATTGATGTTCTATTTTTTTCTTCTTGTCTGTCCATTAACAATAACTCCCAATTCCCAGGGTTTCATCTATTTTTGTTTCCAGATTTTTTTTTTTCAGGCAAGAAATTCTTTTCTAATGAAACATATAAGTGAAGTAAAAAGTATAGAAGAGGATGGGATCGTTCTGAGAAACTAGGGGTTCTTTTCTTGTTCACTCTGATTAAAGGTTTTGTTGAAGAGTGATTAGATATTTGATATTTCGAATGGTGGATATGTCATCATGGAAGGCCGCAGCCATGTGGCAAGAGTAGCTCATGTGTGAGAAAGGCCAGATGGACATACTTTATAGCCCTGGCGGGGGGTCCTTAAGTGGGGTTCATTTTGGAATTGAGAATACTCTTGGGAAATTCATTTAGAGTTTTCTCAGCAATGGAACAGAAGGTCCAATTTTATTTATTTTTAATTTAATTTTTTTTTCTGTTTTGGGTATTGGGATTGAACTCCGGGCCTTGTGCTTGCTAACCACATGCTCTTCTACTGAGCTGCACCCCCACACCTCCATATTTATTTACTTATTTATATGGCACTGGAGATTTAACCTAGAGGCACTTTACCATGGAGCTGCATCTCCAGCCCCAACACCCCCCCGCTTTTTTTTTTTTTTTTTTTTTTTAATTTTGAGACAGGGTCTCACTAAGGGCCTTAATAAATTGCCATAACTGACCTTGAACTTGCAATCCTCTTGTCTACCATAACGTCCCAAGTCACTGGGATTATAGATGTGCATTACTGTGCCTGGCCCATTTTAATTTATTTTTAATTTTTTATTTTTTTAATTAAACCCAGAAGAACTTAACCACTGAGTCATATCCCCAGTCTTTTTATATTTTGTTTTGAAATAGGGTCTTGCCAAGTTACTTAGGGCCTCACTAAGTTGCTGAGGCTGGCTTTGAACTTGTGATCCTCCTGCCTCAGCCTTCTGAGTTGCTGGGATTACAGGCATGTGCCATCATTCCAGCCTACTTTTATTTTTAAAGGTGACTTCCTATATGATAAGTGGGGTGCGGGGGCAAGAAATCTAGTTCTATTTAGCGATCACAATCTTGCCACTCCTCTCCTTTTATTAAAGTCATAATCCTGAATTCTTGGCCTGGGTGTTCTGCTTGGCCCTTAATTTTTCTCAGTAGTATGCTTCTCTCCTCCAGTGCCCTTGGTTTCCAGAATATGCCCGAACGATGTCTGTCGAATTTGGAAAAGTGGTGCCAAACTGCGTGTTGATATCACATTGCTGGGATTTGAAAACATGAGCTGGATAAGAGGGAGGCGTAGTTTTATATTTAAGGGAGAAGGTGAGTGATTCCATTGTAATAATCACTGCTCAAACTGAATTGCAGTGATTTCTCACCATCAAAATGTGTTCATGTCCTGTGCCTTATCCGTCTGATCCTAACTGGGACGTGTGTTATTCTTATTAAGTATTCAATTCTCCATCCCTCTTAGTTCTTGTCTGGCTAGTTCTCTTGCACATGTGATTTGCCATGTACCAGTTAACTCTTATGACCTGTGGGACAGCTCAAGGCTTTGACTGCAAGCCTTCTGTCTTGAGTCTCTTTATATTCCCTCCTTAATGAGGCCTGTTCCTTCTAATGGAGGGTCACCCAATATGATACAAAAATAGTTTGTGTTAATTCTGTAATAATGTATTTTTGTAAAGGTCACAGACAAAATGCGTTCCTAATAAAAAATGCAAAGTATTTAAAAATTTATGTCTTTGGGGAAGATGACCTGGAGACCCCTATGAGTTGTGGAAAGCAGGCCAGATAATCCCTGTGCTAGTAGGTGATTTAGGTTTTATCAGGTAACATCTGGGAGGAAAAAGTGAACAATGATACCTTGTACGTATGAGAGGCCCTTGTTTGTGCCTCTTCATTGCCTTCTCTTACTCATGTCCTTATTTCTATTAACAGACAATTGGGCAGAGTTGATGGAAGTCAACCATGATGACAAAGTGGTCACCTCTGAACATTTTGATCTTTCCCAAGAAATGGAGCGCCTCACTCTGGACTTGATGAAGCCAAAAAGCAGGGAAGTTGAGAGGCGGCTCACAAGCCCAGTCATTAACACCAGCCTCGATACTAAAAACATTGCTTTTGAAAGGTATGAATTTAGACTCCAGATTTTAATGTCTAATCCCTGTGCTGCCATCTTTAGTGACATGTATGTGTTAATTGGAAATTATGGACAGATTGGGATTGTTTTTCTAATATGACATAATAATACTAGTGGGTTTTAGGATCAATTGCTAACCAAATAGAAACAGGAGCTGATGTCCTACATTGCCTATCATTTTTATAGTTTAACATTGGTGAAGTCTTGGGAAAATGTCTTCCTGTTCTATTATGGGCCCTATCTAGTGGATGTCAGTTGGATCTTATTTTTTATTTTTTTGTGATTTTTGGATCCACAACACTCCTTAAAGTGTGTAACTCTGGGTTTCGGGAAGCTAGAATTGATCCAGTATTGAATTTTGTTGTACTGATTTTAGCCAGTCAGATTTACACATACTATGTAGTTAAGTATAGTTCTTTTTCCTATGTGTGAGGCCTAATAGTTTAGAGCAAGAGTCTGGGAGCGATTCAGTTCTGTTCCAGATTCTGTGGAAAAAAATTCTCCAGATAGGCCTGTGTCTTGATTAATCCAGATGAGAATACCTTTCCTGTCATCCACATCTGGGTCACACAGGGGGCATGGACGACCTTTAAATGTAGAGGAGGTAGAAGCTGTCACAGTGTCTTTACCATGAAACACACAGAACTGAGGGAGCCCACAAGAGCCCTTAGCGTTTGCCTAGGATGTCACATCCAGCTCTCTGCAAACCAAAGTCGCATAACCTGAACTTAAATGGACACTATTATCCTGGATTTAGGTGTTATTTCTCTTCATGAATATGTTTACTGTCCTCTTTTAAATTTTTTCTTTTCTTCATTTCCAAAAAAAAAAAAAAATGGGTAATAAAACCAAGAGATTTCTGTTTAGTCCAATAATTTCTAATTTAGATTGGGTTGTGGAATTAGGGTATCAGTAGCAGAAAGAAAAACCAGAATGTGCAACCTGTGTGGTGTCGAGCAACTCTTCTGCTTTAAATCCTCTCACCAGCCTCCTGGTACCAGCCTCACCAGTTGATAGCTGTTGTCCTCCTGGGACAGTAGGGTTTAGGGACTGGTGTGCCAGTGTGTGCCTCTGCAGATAAGAAGGGCACCTTCGGTTTAAGGTTGTTCGTGACCTCAGATTATCGAAGAGACTGTCCTCATCACCATAGCTCCTGAGAAGAGATGAGAGTGGGAAAGATTGAGTGCTTCTAGCAGAGTTACTAAATACCGGTGACTTTGGGCACGTAGTCTGATCTTTCTGCTTTTCTATTTCCTTAGCTGAAAGAAGAAATGAATGAGTCTCGAGATGAAGTCTGTAAAGTCTGTGACTCAGAGACATTTCTTCTAATGTAGTTCATCAGTGGAGTTGCTAGAGTCAACACGAAGTGTAATTTATGAAGGGAGTGTGGCAATTACTGGCTTTATCCCCCTGAGTGCAGATGAGAAATGATAGTGCATTCCATTTGTACTGAGGAGGAAGGCACATTGTGTATTAGCGTGGTCATAGGGTTGTCAAAACTTTCAAACTAATTCTCCCTTCACAACTGGCAGTGGGCTGCTGAGTGAGAATTTCCGGAAGATAACTGCTTTTTTATGGTGATCAGTGAACTTATTGTGCATCAAGCAAGGATTTGAGCCACTCTTGAGTGTGACGTTTGCTGATACAAAAGTCTCCTCCTAACTTGAGTTGTGAGTGTTCGTTGATTGAATGTGGAAGGCTTGGCTCTCTCCCATTTTGTGATAGTCACTTTCCTCCATTTCTTTCTTCTAGTCAGTTACTCAAAGCTTGATGCTTGAAGAATTTTTGGTCTGCATTGGTACTCTGGTTGTCCTTTAGATTTTTCTCTTCTCTGAAAGATTATGCTCCTCCCACCTCAAATAAACCATTCCCTGCCACCTTCAGAACTTTCCTCCAGATTGTGTAGGGATCACCATATACCGTGCCTGCCAAGTGGCCTTTGGTGTGGTGTTCTCAGGGTAGACACGAGAGGTGGAAAGGGCACAAGGGGGAGGCAGGGATTCTGTCCTCTTCAGATGCCTGAGCATGCAGTCAGCCAAGGGCCAAGGAGGTATTAGAATCTTGGTTTTAAGTCAGGGCATAACCACAGAGTTTACTAACTAAACTGCTCTCAGAGTGGGGAAGCAGAGGGAGTAGAAGCCAGGATGGCCCAGAGGAGATGTGGTGCCTGAGCTTGTGGGTCCTCCAGGGCACAGCAAGGCTCCATCAGCCTACGTGAAGGATGAGGTGGAGCAGAGGGTATCACCCTCTGTCCCTCTGATGACTTGTGCCAGGAAACAGTGGTTTCCCACCTCAGGCATCAAGTGACAATGAAAAGATGACAAACCGAGGGTTGGATTAGTTAACTGATTTTTAATTATTGATGGCTAGACAGTGACTGTGGTTTATTAATCAGGTATGGCCACTGTCCCTTGCCCCTGTGACAGGTCCTTTGTTTCTGAAGTATAAGTCAGAGATAGCTAGCACTTGGGATAATCCCGTAGGATTCCTGTCCATCCCTGCATGGGTCATTTTGCACTAATTGTAGACAGCAGGGGATATTAAAGCCCAGGCCCCTCCTTCTATGATGGGCTAAAATACACGTTTACATCTCATTACATTCCATCCGGACAAATTTCATTTACCAAATCTCATTAGAAGAAAAGCAAACTGAAAACACAAAATGTAAATACCTGCATATGTTCTTTGTGACTGTTCCCTGAGCTTCCTGCATGATGTCCCGCTTCACTCAAGGGTCAGAGAAGGCAAGCTTTTTCCCTGCACAGGGCCAAGTAGAGCTAGGATGTGATGTCCTAGACAAACGGCAGGGCTGCTCAGGGGTCCCCTCTGAATGGTAGCATTTCCCAGGCAAAGCTGCTCTGAAGAAGAATTAGAACCCCTTTGCTGTTCCTGGTTCCTAAACACTCTTTTTCCAGGAGTACAGAGTTGAATAACTGGGTTTCTGGGCGTATAACCAATGCAGCTGCCACTGGAATGCTGGGCTACTTTCAAAGAAATTCCATAGACTAGAACCAACAGCTGGGCCGCAAAGCCATTTTTAACATCCTTTCCCCCTGTTGTATGAGGCCAGAGAAAATGTGTGATACACAAGCTGGTTTTCAGGCTTTAATGGCTTCTCCAGGCAGCTCGCCACAGTGATAAGCTCCTGCCCATCATGTTCTTCCTAAGAGCAGCATGCTCCGCGTTTCACTGTGTTAAGAATTCCTCGATGGAGCCGTGGCTGCTTATGGACACAGAACCTCTGATGTTCATGCTCATGGTTAAGATGACCCAGATAAACACTCTGACCCAGATATCTCCTTGTGGCCAGCCCTTGGATGCTGGTCATCTCCGCTCACTTCTTTAGGACAGCTGTCCGATAAATGTCACCACCTTTGTCTTCTATGCTGGCAGTTTTTGTAAAGAAGCCAAGAACGGAGTCTGTCTATGCCTGGAGTGAGGCAAATTGATTAATAACTGTGGGAGGGGGATGGGGGTGTTTAAGCCATCTGTCATCCTTTTGTGGACAATAGGACCATGATTTCCAAGTGTCCTTCACTAACTTAAGCTGGGGGAAAAACTAAAGGCTGCAGGGATAAATCTGAATGGCATATTGTACATGTAGAAATTTGTGGTGTTCACTTTTTATCAGAACTAAATCCGGATTCTGGGGCTGGAGGACAGATAAAGCAGAAGTTGTTAATGGTTACGAAGCAAAGGTAAAAGGAAACTCTTAAAATAAGATTTAATATAGCTATTTAGCTTCTATGCAAATGAGGAGTCTGTTCAGATTTTTTTCATGCATCTGGGCCATGAAGGTCCTCTGGGGAATAAGTACTGTTTAATGTGTCTTTCACTTGGATGTTTGTTTTATTGACTTTCAGAAAAAGGGATAGCATGTTCTGAGGAGGTCTGTAGCTATGCCAAAGAGAAACAATGTTGTAGAAAAATGAGTATAGGTACCAGTTGTCCCAGTGGGAAGGACAAGCTTAAAATAAAAAAAAAAAAGAAAAAGGATTAGATTTCACATGCTTTTTCATTTTTTTTAATAACCTGAGTGTTTTTTAAAAAAAGTTTTATGATAGCTTTTGTGAATCTGTATTACTTGCTTTTTTTTTTAACTTATTTCTTTAGCTGATTCTAAGCCTCTATTTTTTTAAATATCAGCCTAATTGTAACAAAAGGCTCACAGCCCATTTGCATGACATCAGTGAATTTAAAACTCGGTAATGGCGGAGACGTTTGTCTGTTGAGTCATCTGGCATTTCGTCATTTGGAAGGCTGTTTGCTGGCCTTCCCTTAGTTTTGCAGTATAGAGGGACTGATGGCTTGTGGGGATGGTGCCAGGTGCTGCAGGGTCCTCTGGTGGCCTCTGAGTGAGCAAAGAAAGCTTATGTCATGCTCAGCAAGATGCACTTAGAAATAGTCGTTCTCGTGCTGAGTGTATTTTCTGTAGCTTTCAGTGTTGGGAATCCACACATGGCATCTACAGTTAATTGGCTGTTAACTGTTATATTTGATTTTCCAGACCACCATATTCCTAGTCACCGCTGTTCACAGCATTTCCCCTGGCAGTTATAAAAGAGATACGTGTATATATTTTGGTCAGCAGACAGAATGCCTTTTCAGTAGTGACTTGCTGGTTTTCCCTGACTCTCACAGGTCTAGAGAACCTGTGTTCTTTCCTTTTCCTTCTGCCCACCAGATGGCTAAGTCAGTACTGTCAGATCACCACGGATCAGTGGGAGTTCAGGAGTCAGGTTTGGGGGCCTTAGTACAGTAGGATCCCAGCTGGGAATCCTAGTTGCAGGACATTTGAGACTGTTGAGCAACAAGAAGGGCAGGTAGGAAGATGCAGCCTGTCACCATTAACTCCTCGGTGTTAAACTGTCAAATATGGGAAAGTATCTGCTGATGCATTTATAAGTTGATAGTTAGGTATTTTCTCTGAAGGTTCCTAATGATTGTTAACCATTTATCATTTTTATTTTGCTAGATTTTTTTTTTTTTTGCTTCAGCATTCTTGCTCTTGCTGTGCTTATTGTTTGAGATTTGATTCCCTGTGTCACTATTTTCTTTTGTACACATCTCTCAAGGTCTACACAGTAAACAATGTGAATGTGATAACCAAAATACGCACAGAACATCTGACTGAGGAGGAAAAGAAGAGGTACAAAGGTAATCGCCGCCACCTCCCTCCCACCTCTTTTGATTTTTGCTGCTTCTTTTTTTCCCTGTATTTTTCAACTTAGAGAGAGCCTTTGTTTGTTCTGTTAAGTTTGCAGTAATGTGATCTGGACATGCTAATCCTAAGCCTAACTTCTTTTTTATGAAAATTTCCTGAGACTGACTCATTCTTGGAGTGTTTCCCCATAGTTGGCTCAGCTGTAATTAAAGCCATTCATGAGGGTTTGTTTATGTGTTATGATGAACAATTGTTATATTCAGCCAAGAAAAGTAGATAAGGATGTTGGAGGATAGTATCATGGGAATAAGTGATTTAGTCTGAACTATTGCGATGAAAGATTTGAGTGGAACTTGGGCTCTGAGCCACATAGTTGCCAATATGTTGTTGCCACATCCTGACTCTGTCAGCTCTGTGGCTTTGTGAAGTCACACATCCTCCATGCCTCAGTTTCCTTGGTAGTGAAATGGAGGTGATACTCGTCCTTTTTCAGTTATTGAGACAATTAGATATGCAAACCTGTAGCACTTGCAGCATGTGCTAAGTATGTGGTCACTGTTAACTACCAGCACTGCCATGACTGTGCCCATTCTCCGGTTTGACAGGAATCTGAGGCCCAGACCATATGGAAGTGAGTGGCCGAGGTGGGATTAGAATCCAAATCTGGCTCACTCTTAAATCAAGACTCTTGCCACTATTCTGCTGAATTCTTATAGATGTTCCTCTAGTTTAGCGATACTAATAAAAAATGTACTGTAAAGGGTATGGATGATTTGATCAGCCTATCAATGGATTTCCTAATGTAGGTAGCTTGGATCTAAAACTTGAAAATATTATGAGGAATTTTTTCTATAGTCACAGTCAGATGTAATATTAGACATTAAACATTCCCTCCCTCTACAGCGGACAGGAACCCACTGGAATCTCTGCTGGGAACTGTGGAACACCAGTTTGGTGCTCAAGGGGTAAGTTGAAGCCACATGCTTTCAGCTCAGTTGACTGAAAAGAATCAATTTATGTATGCTTGTGATGGCATTTACTGGATCCCGATTAGGCCACTCTCTTTAGAAACATTAGAGAACTCCCAAGTTGGAATTTGAAATCTTTTGGATGAGAATTAGATGAGTGAATCTTTGAAAATAGATTTTGGAGGAGGGGTAAGAGATAGAAATCAGGTGTGTTTCTCTCTCTCTCTCTCTCTCTCTCTCTCTCATCCATTATAAACTAGGGTCCTTTCTATAAACAGAGCACTTAAAAAGGATTTGGGACTATATTGTAACAGAGCACCTTAACAAATATTTTCTGATTTTATCCTGCAGTTGGTACAAATTTTTTTTCTTTCCAGTGTTGAAGCTTGAGAATGATAGAACTAGCACTTAAATTCCAAGCGTTTCATGTCTCACACACTTTCAGATATTTCTGTCTCCTCTATTTCTTTCTACAACCAGGAGGTAAAAATGCAAAGGAGAGTAGAAAAAATTTTAAAGTGGGGAAACCCATTAGACTTGCCATGGTAAGACCTTTATCGACTTTCTTGTTCCATGCAGTAACTTAATTTCAAAAAGTTAATGACTGGAACCTCCTGATCTGTAGGTGGTTAACGTGTCCACCTATATCATTTGAGACCCGGTACACTAGGCTTCCACCTGTATCATTTGGCACTTCTGACTCTCCTGAGTTCTGACTCAGCAGGACCTTACCACAGAGTGTGCCACTGCAAACAACCCCACAGCCATCACGCCTGAAGAGTACTTCAGTGAAGACTTTGATCTGAAAGACAGGGACATCGGGAGGCCAAAGGAGCTGACAATTAGAACCCAAAAGTAAGAGTGATTTGGTTGCTACTTTTAACTTACAGATTGTCTCAGAGATGCTGTTTATGGCGTTAGGTCTCATTCCTGTGCTCCTCTTCTTTCAAGAGAATTTTTAAATTACCTTGTCTGGTGAAAACTAATACTAGATTGTCCCTTTTCCAAATGAGTATAGAGTAGATATAAGAATATTTTCTGCTGGGTGCAGTGGTGCACACTGTAAGCCTAGCTACTTGGGAGGCTGAGGCAGAAGGATCATAAGTTTGAAGTCAACCTAGGAAATGTAGAGAGATTCTGTGCCAAAGTCAAAAAAGGACTGGAGATGTAGCTCAGTGGTAAAGTGCTTCTGGGTTCCATCCCCAGTACAAAAAAAGAACGAGAGAAAAGAGAAAAAGAATTCTTTTTTCTTATTTCTTACTCTGAACAAATCTGGGTCAACCAAGTGAAATGATTTCCAGCAGCTATCAAATTCTTCATGCTTGCTATCAGTTACAACTGCTCCATGGGTAGGTTGTAATGTAGGCTGTTTTCCCCATTGCCAGATTCCAGGGTGACCCGAATCCCCCATGGGTCCAGTCCCTCAGTAGTGCTGAATGAGGAGGTATGGGGAGGAACGTGGAGCAGGAGGCTGGTATTGTCTAGCTTACTGCATAGCAGTAACATACTCTCCCCTGTGGTTTAAATCCTGCAGGTTTAAAGCGACGCTGTGGATGTGCGAAGAGTTTCCCCTCTCCCTGGTGGAGCAGGTCATTCCCATCATTGACCTCATGGCTCGAACTAGTGCTCATTTTGCAAGACTGAGAGATTTCATCAAGCTGGAATTCCCACCTGGATTTCCTGTCAAAATAGGTATCAGTAAATAAGACTCAGGAACGTGTGTAAGTTCTACCCATTTTTGTGGGTGACAGAATGTGCTTCACAGAATCAGAGCACATTTGGTACGGGGTAGCCCACAATAAATAATGCAGGGGTCTAGATTATTGTCTGGTTTGATTTGATTGAAAGAAGTGTCTTGATTCTGAGTTCATTTTACATATCAAAATTAGGAGCTCTCCAATCATCAGTTCAATTTATAGATGGTGCTGACAGATTAAAAAGGCATGAAAAATTGATATATTCATTGTTTTAATGTCAAAAATAAGTGAAACTTCAAATTAGATAATTACTTAAGACAATTGACACCAAGATCTTTTGATAACATAAATATAATTTAGGGCCTGAACTAGTAGTGCATAATGTTTTATATAATCCCTATTATTTGTGAGGAATTTTAATATTCCTGACACCTGAATTCTGGTCAGTCACTCAATCACTACTGTCTTTGAGGAGAAAATACTTATTTCTCTGAATCAGAGTCTCTTTTCCCTGTATGTTGTTAGGAGGATTCAGTGAAATCATAATGTTAAGAAGTGTTTGATATAGTACCAGTTAGTAAGCACACAGTAAAGGATTACTTTTAGTATTCTCAATAAGTTTATTTACAAAAATTTTTATTTTATTAGAAATTCCCTTGTTTCATGTCTTAAATGCACGGATTACTTTTGGAAATGTTAATGGCTGTAGCACTGCTGAAGAAACTCAAAATGAAGGGACGCAGGCTGATTCAGGTAAGAAAACAAAATTGAGTTTCTGATTAGAAGTAGTTTATATATTTAGTCATTGAACTATTCAGTTTGAAATGGGGGTATCTTATGAAGTAGATCTCTGTCAGATAAGAGAGAATTTTAGATTTAGTTTAGATTAAATAAAAAAAACAACTTGTAGAATATATACGATCCCTCTTGTATTAAAAAGACAGTATGTTCTTAAAAATTAGCTTTATTCAGAGTAATGTCCATACAGTCAAATGCTCCATTTAAAGCATGACAGCTCAGTGGATTTGGATGAATGTGCATCTGGGCACCACCACAGTCAACACAGAGAGCATTCTAGATTTATTTCCTCATGTTTCTGTGCCGTCAATACAATTCATATTTGGGGTGCTATTGTAAATGGATCTGTTTTCTTAATATTTTCAGTTATATAGAAATTGATTTTTAAATGTTGACCTGGTATTGTGTAACATTACTGATTTTATTTGATGTCTGGTAGCTTTTTTTGTAGATTCCTTAGAATTTCTCACATACCTGATCATTTTGTCTGTGAATACATACAGTTTTAATTCTTCCCTTCCATTCTTTAAGCCTTTTATTTTCTTCTTCTTGCTTTATCAGACTGGCTAGGACATCCAGTTCAATGTTGAATAAGAGTGGTAAGAATGGACGTCCTTGCCTTGTCCCTGACTTTAGTGGAGCAAGGGTCGTTTAATTATTAAGTATATTAGTTGTAGGTTTTTTTTAGATATCCTTGAGTAGGTTAAGGAAATTTTTCATTTGTATTCTTAGTTTGTTGACAATTGTTTTTTTTTTTGTTGTTGTTGTTGTTTGAGGTGTTGGGGATCAAGCCCATTGTTGAGGGTTTTTGCCATCATTACTGATTTTTATTAAATGCTTTTTCTCCAACTATTGAGATGGTCATAAGATTTTTCTCCTTTTAGTCTACCAGTATGATGAATTAAACTATAGCATTTTAGTGTACGTAAATTAAAATTTCAAATAAAAATTTTGAACAATAATATACAATTTTATACTCCGCACAGCAATAAAGTTGGGTAGTATTAGGTGTGTTCATGAGATTGTGAAGCAAAGGAACATTCATCTGTTCTTGGCAGGAATTGTAAATTGGAATAATTTATTGAAAAATAAAACACTTGGCATTAACTAGTTAATTCAGATGTGACACCCTGTGATCTAGCTATTTTAAGGTGTGTACCCCAGAGAAACATGGGCATCTGGAGACCCCAAGTAATGACTAACAGAATTGTTCACAATAGCAAAAATTCAAAAATTGCCCAGATATCACAAATAAAATATAGTAGTAAAAATAAAAATTTATAGCCAAGTGTAGCAAAACTGATATTTCTTAAAAATGAAATGAATATGAAATGAAATGAATGAATGAAAAATAAAACCAGTTTGAATAATTCTATATGATTCCATTTATGTCAAGGTGAAAATGGGCTACACAAACCTCTCAGATTATGCACATGAAGTCAGACACTTTAGAAGAGCGAGGTAGTGAAAACCGCAGCGGGGGAAGGGGACATTAGAGGGACTCATACCTGGGATATGCATGGGCAGTTTTCTGTGTCTTAGGCTACGTGAAGGAGACACAGGCATTTGTATTATTGTTATTATTTTTTATTTTAAGTGTTAAGATAGTTCATATACTCCCTTTTATGTGTTTACCATATTCATATTTAAAGAGGAAAAACACATTAGTGTGACTACATGTCTGTGTACACACAAACACCACCCACGTAGATAGACATACAGCACAGTCCTCAAAGGATACACAAGTAAACCCTCATTTCCTGTGGAGTTTGGAAATAGAATTAAGGAAAGAAATCTCTTTTAATTCTGTAGTCTTTTTTTATTTTTCCTTCTTATACTGAGGATTGAACCGAGAGGCGCTTACCCACTGAGCCATATCTCCAGCCCTTCTTTTTTATTTTGAGACAGGGTCTCACTAAGTTGCTGATGCTGGCCTCGAACTTGCAACCCTCCTGCCTCAGCCTCTTGAGTCCCTGGGATTACAGCCATGTACCACTGTGCTGGGTTAGTCTTCTGTATTTTTTTATGACTGCATTAATTTGTTTGCTAAAATCAGGGCACAAAGAAAAAGGTGCATTCTGATACTTTTTATTGTCATGATTATTTTTCCTTAAAATCTTTTACATAATAGCAAACCTTGAGTACTTGACTTTGATCTTTTCATTCTTTTTTAGTTCAGTCTGTTTTAGGCCGTCACAGTGGTGAGTGCCTGTAGTCCCAGATACTTTGGGAGGCTGAGGCAAGAGCACTGCTGGAGTCCAGGAGTTCGTGGCTGCCTGGGCAACATAGACCCTGTCTCCAAAACAAAACAAACGTTTTCCCCCCTAGAAGTTTGAAAAGTTGTTATAATGAACTTGGACCCTGGATGGTTGCCTTTTGTGTTTCAGCTTCCCAGGTCACGAACTTTGAGGTTGATCAGTCTGTGTTTGAAATTCCTGAATCTTATCACATTCAAGACAATGGCAGAAATGTGCATTTGCAGGATGAAGATTACGAGATAATGCAGTTTGCCATCCAGCAGAGCCTCCTGGAGTCCAGCAGGAGTCAGGTGTGTTTGTCAGGACGAATGACAGGGCATCAGAGGTGTTACCCTCTGGTTTTGACTATCACCGGAAACTTACTCCACTTTGGCACAGTCACGGTATACATGTAGATGGTTTTATGTTTTACACACCTGGTCTTCTGCACGACCTCGTTATGTAAGGGACCATCTAACGTAACCCCACCAGCATCATTCACACGGCGTCTTCAGACAGACTTTCCTTTTTCTGTTATGTTCACCTGTGTAGCTAATAATTATGTACTTTTCGGGGTGTGTGCTTTATAATTTTCTAGTATCAAAGTAGTAATTTCAGAATTATACTATTGTATTTTTCCTGGAATACTATTTGTCAGTAGTCTTAGGTGGAGGTAGTAGTGGGCTTTTAATCCCAACCTCCTCCCCAGGAAAGAACAAGCATGGTGTGGTGGTTCCTTAGTAATGTGTGATGAAAATGGTTGTTGATTCTGTGTACAAATTCTTTGACTCATATGTATTCCTTCATGAGAAGCATCATCCCCTTAAACTGTCTGCATGTCTAGCAAAAAGTAGAGCTAAGAACAGGACAGACCTGAGGAAGAATAGTGGCCTTTTGGTATCCGATGTGGTGGTCTCTTCAGACCTCACCTGCCTGTGACAATCTGAAGCCTCAGGTCCTCCTCCAGCATCAGCTCCTCTGTCTTTTCCCTTCTGTGGTTTCTCTGCTCTACTCTGGTGGGTCTGGTCTACTTTTCCACCCTCTGATGTGTCCTGGACTCCTGCTGTCCATTTGTTTGATCCTCACTGTCTTTTTCCTTCCATTGTTCTCTCAGCAGGTATTTGCAGGTATGCTGGGAGTTCTTTGGTGAAGCAGCCCCTGCCTTATCCTCCTGGGGTTGCTAAGCTTTGAGAATAGTACCCACATTCTAGCATCTCCACTCATTCAGACTTTTGGTTTTCTGGTTTAGCCTCAAGTCTTAGAGCTTGAGAAAGCCAAGTTCCCTCCTTCACTTCCTCCTGATACCACCATAGACCCATTCATGGACCCATTCAATTCTCTGAGGCTGCTGGATTGAAGGCCAGAGCAGGCGTGTTCCCCTTGGGAGGCTCTTGGTAGAAGGTCTAGGTCCAAACCATCAGTGTCAGCCCACTACACTCTTCCTTTCCCCATGTAAGTAGGCTTAGCTTTTCCAAACCCAGTATCTATAGAAACCTTATTGATATTAGTTTAGACAAGGGGAATAGCCAAGGTTAAGGATGACAAATAGTGAATTATGTCTTCCGCCCTGAAAACTTGCTTTGTTTAAATGTTGCCCAAGTTTAGCTGTATTCATTAGATTGATTTTTGTGTAAAGTATGGTGGTCGTCGTTAATCAGTGTAGTACTGTATGGTAGTACCATATGTGCCCTGACATTTGGGAGATATTTTTGAGGTAACCCAAGTCCTTCTTAGTATTTCACACCAAACTATCAATAATTGGTAGGTAAATATTTTACCTTTTATTTCTTGCTGCTTCGGCTTCCTTATCAGCACAGTAATTATTCCTTCTAAGAGGTATTCATGTCTGTTGTGTTTGATTTTGCTAGGAACTTTCTGGACCAGCTTCGAATGGAGGGATCAGCCCGACACAGAGCTATGAGGCCCAGTATGAGAGGTAATTGACATGATTCTTAGTGATGTGGCTTTTGTCAAACCAAGGTTGACAGGCACTTAATAAAACACAGGCAGATGCATGGCCCAGTACCTAGCAGGAGAGATTTAATGTGTTAACTTTTGTGCTTCCTCTTTGGCTGTTATTCATTAAACTATCTCTGAACTCGATAGTGCCTTTCCAGGAACGGGTGATAATTGCTGACTGGTTCACAGGTCTGTGCCCTTGGCAAAAAAGCATCAAGTAAATGTTTTCTCATTGGTTTGATGTTCTATGATGTCTGATCATAGGGTCTAGGTATGCAGGTGGGAAGTTTATACAATGTTAAAGATTATCACACTTGGAGGAATAGATACAGAGATGATTATAGAAGTACTTTTTAAGGGAAAAACTGCGATTCATTTTCTTGTACTTTAGAGATATGTGAGAAAGTGTTATGAAGAACCTGGGTTTTGCCTTCCAACACAGCCTCATCACTTAGCAGCCAGGTGATCTTGGGCAGTACTCTTTGAGTTTGGGGTTTCTCATCTGAGTTCAGCACCTGCACCCCCTAGGTTAATGGCAGTGTGTGTATAAAATGCCCAGTGGTGTGCACTTGGGAAGCAGTGACCAAAAGCAGCTGCCACCATGACGAGAGTAATGACGGTCTCTCTTCTTCCCCTTTTCCAACCCAGGGCCATCCAGGAGAGCCTCCTCACCAGCACAGAAGGCCCGTGTCCAGGTGCCCTGAGTGAGACAAGCCGATTTGACAGCGACTTACAGCTAGCCATGGAGCTCTCTGCCAAAGAGCTGGAGGAGCAGGAGCTTCGTCTGCAGGAGGAGGAGGCTGAGCTCCAGCAAGTCTTACAACTGTCACTCACTGAGAAATAGACCTCCCTGCCCACGGGCTGCACAAGCAGAGGCTCTGGGCTGCACATGAGTGCTGTGTCAACTGAGGCCTCCGGGCTGAGGACCTACACTTCGTGCAGATGACAGCTGCCCCTGCTTTACACAGAGGTGCAGGACCAGGACTACCAGGTCCTTCCAGGACATTCCCCGGAGTGGAGAGGAGCAGGGGATTGGCAGGCCCCATCTCCAGGCTGAGGGGAGAAGAACATCGTCACTTTCCATTAGCTGTATTGGCTTGCAGGTCACATTTTTACTACCAGCTTTAGACAAAAACCCCAATCCCTGCAGGTTTGTAGATACATTTTTATCAAGGAGTGATAACAAAACAAGTTATTGCAGAGTCAGGGTGCTTTTATACACGAGAGCAGCAGCAGCAGCCTTTGTAGAGTGGTTTATGAGAATCTGAGACCTTTACTGTTCACCAAAGAAATGGGTTGTGCAGATCTATTCTTTATTTTTACCTTTATATATAGGGTTTCTAGAACATTGTCATTATTCCTCCTCCATCTCCACCTTAATCCATTCCTTCCACCCCCAGCTAAAGTTAAAGAGGAGATATGTACAGGATCTATTTTAGATTATGGTTAACTATTTGCATCAAATTAAGATATACAGATGACCACGGATGTTGCCTTAGCCTTAAAAATCACTAATAGGTTTGAAACCACCTCACTCCATGCACTGAGGGATCTGATTTGAATTTGTAAAGGCAGTTCCTTTGAGAGCAGGATCCTCCAGGCTAAATCAAAGGCAGCTAATCCTGTCTCTGAAGGAGCCGCTAGGGGAACCCATGGCTTATTCTTGAACTGGGAGAGCTGGCCACAGAACAGCAGAAACTAAACCAAGGGTGAAATTCTGCACCTGTTCTGTTAAGAATTTCCAGGAAGAAGCTAAGGAAGAACCGGCCGCATGTCCTAGTCTCACGCAATGGATAGGGATGGATTTGAAATTAGAAAGGGAGTTAATATGGAGCTCAATGGCTCTTCACTCAAAAGGGAAAAATGAATTCCACGTTGCTTTTTAGAGTTCAAATCAACATCTTTCTGGATGAATATATTTTTTAACAGAATCTTTTTATTATTTTTAAAAGAGATAAAAAAATGACTACTCCCATCAGTAGCAATACAAGGTTATACATTTTAACCAGATTTTCTCAGGCCTTTTTTGGATACCTTTAGTAGTTAACTATTTTGTCTAACCCTCCTGTAAATACCCATCGCATCACAGACCGACCCCTGGGGAATATAGCTGAGGGCACCTCTCCCTCTGGCCCACATGTTCATTCCCACAGGCTGCACTGAAATAACCTGGTAAACAATATCCTCCTCTGTTTCACATCTACTTCCTGTTACGCTCCTTTCAGGATAGGAAGAGAAACGTACTACCGTTCCAGTTAATGTCTGTATCTTACATTAGTGTTGCCAGTAGGAGGTTCCTACACACAATGAATTGTGCTTTTAATTCCATATTGCCATCTGCCTTTTTGTCATGGTCTGACCAAAACGCCTCAGCACAGGAGGCCAGTATAGGCAACGTCACCTTTGTTTCATATGCAGCTTGGCGTTTTGTTTACTTGGCATTTACTGTGAGCGAAGACACTTTGGGAATGGCTGTAGGTAGGCCACGTCATTTACTCTCTAAGGGGAATCATAGGCAATTTCTGTGTTTGCATTCCATTGCTCTGCTTCCCAGTCTCTGACTTTCCCCCTAGGAAGTCACTTAAAAAGGAACTGAGCATCATGCCAACCTGTCAAAGCATTTTTCCTATGTGTTCTCTTAAAATGAAATAAAGACTGCTTCTGTAGAGGGTGCTTATACAGTATCCTATTCAGTCTGAATCTTGTCTCTTTTTGCATTGTTTTCTGGTCACGGGAACAAGCCACTCAGTTGTATAGTTACAAAGCAGCACACTTGGGTCAGCCTTCCTGCCAAGCCACACAGCCCACGTGTGCCACACAACTTGTTCCAATGGAAAGGAAAAGCCTCCTGCATTGGATGCTCAGACAGCTCTGCAGCAGCGTCCTGGTGCAGTGGCTCTGGTGGAGGCAAAGAGGGCGTGCTTAACATACTGTCTCCTTTGAAGCCAGAGTGCTTTGTGAGGCTATCTGTACACGTCCAGATGATACCTAAGGCTTCCAGACTCAACTTACACTTGATATGTTGGCATTAAAACAAAAAAGTCATGGCCAGTAAAAATTATTTGAGTCCTGGAAATGAGGCTTTGATATTTCTGGGAAGATGTGAAAAGGTGCTTTGCTTTTGGGGGAAAGTAACCACCAATTCACTGAGCCACGAGAACATTGTGAAGAAAACTTATTCTTCTTAGGTCAAGAGGTCCAATGTGTATGGATGATTTAACAACAATAGTTGTTTTTTTTTTAAACTCTAGGTTCATTCAAGCTTGAATGGCCCAATAGCAGCAGAAACTTTAACTGAGCAACTTCTGCTCTTAAGACACTGTAAGAACTAAGTTCTGTAAAGAAGCCTATCACACTGTATGTAATGTTAGGTGTCGTGGAAGTAGAAGTCTACTCTCAGTAATGACAGTAAGGTAAATTTCCCAGCCTCCTGCTGACCACAGATAGCAATCAAGAAAGATGGACTGAAATTTTCAAGTGATTATGGTGCAGTAAGTGATGGGAATTCAAAGTCCCACCTTGACCTATGTCTAGAAATAGGCATAGGTTAAGACTGGAGTCCAGTTGAGAAAAGTGTAATATGATAATAGTACTCAAGAGTCCTCAGATCTCAAGCAGCACTGGGAGGTTCTGAACCTCAACTTTAAGAGAAAGTTGTGTTTGCTAACATTTTCTTATTGATGCAGGTGAATCACATGCATTCATCTGGCTACACAGGTAGTATTCTGAGAATGGTTTAGTTAGGAGGTCTACGGTTTGGGACTTTGACAAGCATACCCCCAAAGATGAAGACTAGGGAAGTAATCTATTTGAAAGTACTAGCTGGCCAGTCTTGAGTGCAGTATAATTTTCTCCCCCAGAAATTGATGTTTTTATATCCCTCTGCAAAAAGCCTCTTTCTGCAAAGATTATTTTCTTGGACTGATACAGATGATAAAATTGGAACACGGATGGGTTTTGGATTTGTGTGTGGAATATCATTATTGCACAGTTGTTTCAGAAAACTGGAACAGATAACTGGTAATTCTAAGCAAAAAAGCAAGTCACAAGATTTAACTGCTTGGCAAATTTTTACTGCTTCATTTTAAAATTCTAAAAATGGCAAACAACATCATAAGCAGTATTTCAAAATGTTCTTCCAGATGAGGTGGTAATGGCTGTGTGCGTTCCTGGGACTGAACTCTTGTAAATGCCAGTCTCAGTATCCCATAGTCAGTGACCAAGGGACAGTCCAGCTGTGGTGATTCTTCCTATATTTGTATTATTTTCCACATCACTGGAGAATCACAACAATTAAAAGACTGTGTACACTACTGTTTTACAGATAAGAAAACTGAGGCTCAAAAGAAGTTAAGCCTGTTTATAATTAGAGATGGGACAAGAATCCAAGCCTTCTAACCTGGACCCAGTCTAAGAGTTGATTACGGTTTAGTTTTTTTTTCCTTAAAAATTATTACATTTACTGAAACATACAGTCTCAAAATACATAAAGTAGGCATTAATTGATTAATCAAAAGAAATTTTTAAAAAACTCCCATTTTATGATACTTTAAAACCACTCTTGGTGATAAAGTAGATGAAATGAATTAAAAAATCCACTAAGATAAAAGAAAGCAAAAGGATATAAATAAACTTGATCTAATAGATACATACAAAATATTAGAATATTAAGCTGACCACAGAGATCAGAAACCTAAATCAATTTTTTTCCAAAAATCAGTAAATATCCACATCACATTTTCCAACTGTCATAAAATTTGAATTATAAATCCCAAGTAAAACACATACATTTGAACATTAAAAATGCCTTCTAAATCCCTTTACAGTCAAAGTAGAAATCAAAATCAAAAAGGTGAGAATTGTTAAATCTTAACCCAAAAGTGTATGGCTCAGCTTTTTAAAATTAGCACCTTGTCTAGTGAATATAGGTTATTTCACATGAATTTAAAATTCAATTCACAGTGCTTCCTTAAGAAATCAGATTTACACACACACACACCCGCAAAGTAAAACAGCATATAGGGTTTTGCTTTCATTTTAATTGACAGTTTGCTCAAAAGTACAGAACAAAGAACATCTTAATGGCTCAATGTTATAAGGTTAAACAAAATCCTTAGGTCAAATTGTTACAGTATCCCTCAGTTATTTCACATTAAGTGCAGGTTGTTGAGAAAAGAAAAAATATCAGTGCTGTGCGAAATAGCACAAGATAAGCATTTCAACTTCATGACAAAATTAAATCTAGCACCTTACCTTTAAAATAAATAGTCATAACCACTCCATAAGTATGGAAGTATCATTTCAATAGGGGTAAAAATCCAGTTCACCAGCAGTGCAAACTAACGGCAGCATTTTTTAAAGCTGAGATCAAATCTGTGTAAACATACAGCAACCCACAGTGGAAATGCACTTCTTGAGTCCTCCTTACCCAAGACTGCACAGGGCGGGTTCCTGCTAAGTCTCAGGTTCCCAATCTGAAAAGCCACCCACCACAAGCTTTAGGCCATGGGTTAGAAAGACCTAAGTACTATACAAAGGAGATCAACGTCCCTGAACAGGAGGGAGTTCTTTTTCTGAGGGTCCAACTAGTCACATTTCCAGTCCAATCCCAGAGTCTTCCATGCCAAGGGTACACATGGTAAGAGGCCTACCTGATGTGACCCTGACTTCAGTGGGGACATCCATGTGCAGAGCTGAATGCAGGTAGTCACAGGCCCAAGTTCCCCACAGTGGACACTGCTTTGCAACCAGGGCATTTTCAGTCAACTCAGTAGAATGAAGAATGTGATTCTTAAACTGCTGTGACCAGATGGCTCTAATGCAGGGAATGTCTACAGGTTAAGCCTTCCCCTTATTACTATTTCAAGCATTAACAGTTAGTCCTTTCCAGTGTGGTTCTTACAGACACGGGGTTACCATGTTTTCTTTCTCCTGAGCACACCATCTTTGCACTGAACCTTGGAGCTTCTGGTCTTTTGACAAGTACAGTCAGAAATAAAAAGAAATATCCAGAAGCAGACTCAGCAGCCAATTATTTGCATTATGATGTTAGGGGGAAAAAAAAATCACTAATAGATATTTTTTCTAAATCATTTAGCTTTTACCAAATGACCAAAGGTCATTTCCAAGTAGAAAAGTTCTGATTCCAACTTCTCCATTGGCCCATGTGCAACACAACTTCTCCTGTTCCCAAAAACTTGTGGCAGAACTTGCTTGTTTGGCTGTTACCGACGCCGAATGGGCTTGTAGACACAAAATGCCATAAGGATGACGGTCACCAGCAGGATGCTGAAAATGGTCCCCATCAACACTGCAAAGAGAAAACAGGTTACCTCCTAAGGGCAGCTCCAGTTCTGCAATTCATGCATCTGTTGATTATGATTTGTCAAATGCCACTTACTGCCAGGTGTAGGGGTGAGAGCTGTGGATAAACCCTTACTCAGTGAAACATAAGTAAAAGCCTTTGACATACCTTGATATGCCATGAAGAACACAGTAATGTGATGATGATGGCGGTGGGGGGGGGGGGTCACAGCAGGCAGGGTGGTGGAAGAAGGACCGAAGGTGACAGAAAAGCTGAGCCCTTAATAACAGGAAGGAGCAGCTGTGTGCAGCTCTGCAGGGAGAGTACTGTCTTCCCAAGGATCAGAAAAAGGCCAGAAGAAAAGGGGGCAAGCATGGAAGGAGCAAAGAGAGAGAGGCAAGAGAGGAGGCCAGACAGGAAGGCTGGAGCCAGTTTGCAGGGACCTGGAGATCATGAAAAAAACGAGGACTTCCCCCCTAAATTTAAAGAGAAGACACTGGTGGACTGCAGGCAAAGGAGACATACTTTGATTTTGCTGGGGAAAAGATCCCTCTTGCTGCCATATGGAGAATAATCTGTCTACAAACAGATAAGAACAGATGCAAGGAGCCCAACTATGTCTGGGAAGCCACTAGGAAGACCTGGAAATTCAGTAAAGAAAAAAATATTTCAATCTCTTGTCTTGACCAGGATCTTCTCACCAAAGAAGCAATTAACCGACTGCACAAACCTATTATGTTTTTGGGAAAAAAGTTCCCAACTAAAATTTTCAAGGTGCTCAGGTGAGAAGTGGAATCTACAACTATCTACTCAAGTTGAGCCCTGCTAGTACAGGATGATAAGGACCTGGGCTTTAAACTACTCACCAGTCACCTGCCAGAAGGTTTACTCCAATAGCAGCAATGATGTGCAATCATGTTTTAATGACTATCTCAGAGATCTTAGGAAGCATTCAAAATGCTGTTACCATTAATAAGCAAACACATTTACATGTGCTTACTTGTAAGCAAGTGGGCCCAACCCAGGTTCCTGATGGGGTCTAATCATGGTTGTTTTCCAATCTAGTTACTGTTCCTCTGGAAAACCAACATTTGACTGGTTTTCTTAGGATTAGTAAATTCAGAGTATCTGTGACTTTTTCCTACTGTCCCATCATCATCCACACTTAACCCAGTTATTATATGGAAAGATCATGTCTTTTTGGTGAGTGACGGAGAAGAAGAGGAGAAAAGGGGACAAAGACAGTGTACCATATCTCCAAAAGGTTAGAAGTATCTTTAAGGTTTTTATAAAAAAAAAAAAACAAACTACATCTTATGTCACCTAATGTCATATCTCAAAATAGCCCTTGTGAAAAGTCTTGAATTCCAAGTTTCTAAAATTCTGACTGTAATTAGATTCAAAACTGTCTTATTTTGCTTAAACCATTTTCTTGCATTTAGAAGGACTCTAAAAAATTAAAACTCCCAAAGCAGAAATTCTGACAACAGAAATGGGGATGGCAACCTTCTTAAAATAAATTAAAAACAGCATAAAAGCTGTGTTATGAGGTATATAATATCTATTGGGATAGCTACCTATCTATCTGGGGCTTGATTGATTCTCCTGCTCATCTTTCTACCACCTCTCCCTGTACTTTGCATGTAGTATCAGTTGTCTGACTGGCAGGTTCAGACAGAACCTATTAAGACTATTTCACTCCATCCTTATGGTCAGTTCCCATAAGGGAATACTGTTTTCTGCATCCGTCATATGGGACAAATGACACCCACTTAAAAAGAATTATTTGAGGTAATAAATAAAAAAGTGCTCAACAAATTGCTGGACATACCATAAGTATATTATAAAAAAGCACTGTTACTATGGTCTAGTCCAGCAACATGGCACAGGGTTTGGGCTCAGACTATCTGGGTTTCCATGTACATTTACAAGCTACATAACCTCACACAAGTCACCCAACCTCTCAGTGTCTGTTTCCTTGTCTAAAAAAAAGAGAAATAAAAATACCCACTGCACAGAATTGTCTAGGGCCATGTTTCTGGAACTACCAGTGGTAAAGGAGTAATTTTTATCCTTTCTGGCCAGAATCAGCAGCTCCCTTTACCTACTAAGCATTCCTGGTCAGGGATACCTAAAATTGGTCTCCACTTGCTGGGATGTTACAACATCACACTGTTAAGTTGTTGTTTTTATTTTTTATTTTTTTGGGGGGTGGGTACCGGAAATTGAACTTGGGGGGAACTCAGCCAAGTCACATCCCCAGTCCTACTCTGTATTTTATTTATACAGGGTCTCAATGAGTTGCTTAGCGCCTTGCTTTTGCTGAGGTTGGCTTTGAATTCTCCATCCTCCTGCCTCAGCCTCCCGAGCCGCTGGGATTATAGGTGTGCCCCACCGCGCCCAGTACATTCAATTTCTGCAGTCATCTCTTTGAAGATAACACAGATTGCACACTAAGTAGTGCAATCATTGGTCTCAATCCCGGGGACATTCAGCCGGAGCTCACCGGCAACAAGTTGGAGACATTCTGATGATCGAAACTGGGGGTGGTGCTGAACAACCTACAGTGTTCAGGGCAGCCTCCCCTCCACCCGAGAATCTTTTGCTCCAACATGTCAGTAGTATCCAGGCTAAGAAATCCTGACAATGTGTGGAAGCTACTTGGCAGGGTGCTAAGGGGTTCAGGATGCGCCTCGTTGCCTGGCCTAAGCCCACGCAACCACACAGGGGCCACCCAGGTTGAGATGCAGGTTGTCCGATTCCAGTTCACTTAGGCACATTCAGCACATTCGGGTCTTGTGTTGAGCAGCAAAATTCAGGCCTTCGGAGAGAGGGTCTCGAGGCTCCCTGTGAGGCCCCACCTGCCGCCCAGCCCTCACACATCTCCCCCGTTTCGCCGTCCGCCCGGCGTGCAGGTTCCGGCAGACCGTAGCTGCGGAAGCGCAGGTACCACCGCCCGTCGCCCGTGGATGCTCACCTAGGTTCTGCCCGCGCAGCACCGCATACGGCCGGCTCCGCTCTGGCGGCTCCACCGGGCTTGGGGCCTCCGCCTGCCCCAGCAGGAGGCTGCACAGGCCCAGGCCCAGGCCCAGGCCCAGAAACACCGGACGCATCATATTCCGCGGCACCAGTAGCAAAGAGGCCACTTCCGCCACAAGCCCCGCCCTTGCCTCGACCCCAGCACCGCTTTCCGCAGCCTCCATCCGCCGGGTGCGCGTCGTTGCCAGGGTGACTGTACCTTCCGACTAAGGTTCCGAACCTGCAAAGGTTCCTCGCGGATTAACGTTCCGCCCAGGCCAATTTTCCGCGCAGATTTATCTGCCATCCCGGGCCGCGTTCCACCGCCGTTACGCATCCTCTGTGACCCACGTTGGCATCATTCGGTAGAAGTCTCTTAGGTCCATTCTGGACCTATGGACGTGTGCGTGTGTACCAATCCATGCCTTTTCTTACGAAATCTACACCACAGGCCTGAAAAATAGTGTTCCCATTTTACAGATGCCACCTCGGGGAGTCCTTACCTGAACATCCTTTTCTAAAACTGCAGCTCGCCCTCTCCCTCAGAATGCACACTCCCTCCCCTCGTTCTTTCACCCCCAGTGCCCTTAAACTCACTGCCATTTGCCCTTTACATTTGATGTACATTTTGTAATATTTCTGAGTCCCTGCGATTCACTCTAGAATGTAAAGTCCAGGAGGCGGTGATTTTCTTCTTGCTCACTGCTCCCTAAAGAGAGAAGAGTAGCCCAGTAGGCTCAATGGATGTTTCTGAACAAACGAGGAGACTGAGCTTAGTGTCTGGCCCCAGGCTACATGTGGTAAGTGGCAGCGCTAGAACTTGACCCCGATATTATACATTCTAAATGTGGAGGCTCTACCAACTCACATATGGATTCATGTCACTGTTCAGGCTTGATTTGTGGCAGGATCAGTAGTATCTACCTCAAAATGCACAAGCCCTGCAAAGGGGATATTGGAAAGTATTCTAGATAGTTATACCCAAATGCATGAGATCCCACAGGGGAGTGTCTTCATTTACATATTTATTTTTAAATTGGCCTGGGAATGTAGCTCAGTGTAGCATTTGCCTAGCATGCAACAGGGCCCTGGGTTTAATCCCCAGTACTGAAAAGAAAAATTAAGTGCCGACCACTCTCCTGTCCTCATGTAACTTTTAGTCTACTTAGGAAGGCAGATAATCAACAGTCCACAAAGAGAGAATTATATAACTTGAAATTGCAATGGATGCTATAGAGTAAAATAATCACGGGGTACTGAACTTAGACATCAGGGAGACAATCCCCATCAGGCTGGTGGATTACCTTTGCAGAGATCTGGCCCTGGGAACTGGTGGAATGTTGGGCCCTAAAAGAACCTCCATCAGAAAGGAGGATGGAGAATGCTTCTCTTTAGGCAAAATTAGGACCCTCTTTAACTTCTCTCGGGGATGTTTCCTGGCAGGTCAGTTAGTTCATGATGGGTTCTAGTGTGTTTAAAAGTAGAAATAGGTCGTGGAGTGGAGGCCTAAGCATTAGTAGTTAAATGAGCACAGTGCTCAGCTCTGATCCTCAGTGCCTGCATCTAGAGAATGAGGATGATAACAGAATTGACCTCCGAGTTGTTCGAGGGCTGAATTAAGAAAATTCTTGACGTCACACATTGTAAATGGCCTACATGTTAGCTATAATATTTTTGTTTGGGGAAATATGCCTTAGGAGAGTGGGTTTGGAATGGACCCTAGACATCATGTTTGTGTATTATTGAAATGCCTGCATTTCTATTCTTTTTTTGTGCTGCCCATCATTGAACTGGTTCCCAAATTTTCTTCAATAAACGGATGTGCAGTAATGTTGAGGAAGGAAAAGAGAAACATGTTTGTCAAAAAGGGTTGAAGGGGGAAGAAAAACAGTGAAAAGAGAGAAAACAGCCGGTTTTCTCCACTTAAGAACTTTGCATATATTTGCACATTTCCAACAGAGGGACCCATTCGGAATTACATATGATGATCTCTACCACAAAATTCTCACAGCTCTTGATCTTTTGATGCTTGTTTCATTAGACCTCGTATTTTGGTGATTTCTGAACAACTCTTATCTTGCTAACTGGACTATACGCTTCCAGGACACCCAGATCTGAATTCCAGATAAACAAGAAATAATATTTAGTAAAGGTGCATCCCAAAGATTGCATGGAATAACATATTCTGTATTTTTTTATTTGCTCAATCTGGCAACCCTACTTTCAGAGCACAATCTGAAACTTATTCATCTTTGTAACCTTCTTTTTTCCATGGTCTAGCATGATAAGTGCTTTACACATAGTAGGTGCTCAATAAATGCTTGTGTAATAAATAATTGCATGACTATAGACTGAGGGACTTATATATGCATATTCAGGTCACAACATTTCAGGAGACACACTCACATCTATAGTTTCTTTCTATAGAAACAAAAGAAAAAAATGGAGAATTTGGGGGGGAGCTGCCAATGAATGAATTAATATTAAATTAATATATAAAACATAACATTTTTCCTCAGCTGCAAGCATACAATTCAATGGCATTAAATACATGAAATACATTCACAATGCTGTGTAACTAAGACCACTATCTAGACCTAAAATCTTTCATTATTGCCAAGAAAAATTCTCTACCTATTAAACAACTCTTCCTCCTTAGCCCCAATTTCTAGAAACTTCTACTCTGTCTCTATGAATTTGATCATTCTCAAGTATAAGTGGAATCATACGTATTCATTTTTCTATGTCTGGCATGTTTCACTAAGCATGTTTTTGAGGTCCATTCATGTTGTGGCATTATGTAAAAGGTTCACTTCCTTTGTGGCTAAATACTATTCTGCTATGTGTACATACATATCTTGTTTATCCATTCAACTACTAATGGACCTTGGGGTCGTTTCCACCTTTCCATTGCTGTGAATAATGCTGCAGTGAGTGCTGGCATATGCATATCTGTTTGAGTCCCTGTTTTCAAATCTTTGAAATATATACCTATGATTGGAATTGCTGGTCATGTGGTAGTTCTATATTTAAACTTTTGAGAAACCACCAAACTGCTTTCCACAGTGACTGTACCACTTTACACTCCCTCCAGCAACACGTGTGTTCCAGTTTCTCCATGTCCTTGCCAAGACTTGTTTTTATTTATTTTTTCTGAAGTTGTAGCCATCCAATTGGGTATGAAGTGCTATTTCTTTGTGGTTTTGATTTGCTTTGGAAGTGCCAGTTATGATTAGGATAGAAATAGGGTTTTTAACTGTGGCTCAGGAAAATAGCAGCTTTTTCAGTTAAAAAGGCAATGCCCAGAACACAATCTGGGACAGAGTTGAAGACAGCTAAATTATTCCACATTTTTCTTATGTGTAATTCTGATTTTTACCTGATATCTGAGAGATAAGAGGTGGGGCCCCTGAGAGAGGATGATACCAGAGATGGAAGAAGGGGCTGGATTGGCAGGAAGCCAAGTCGGGCATCATGGTATCAGGAGGCTCACAGAGGACAGTCAGTGCTACCTGTTATTTGCGTTTCCGTGGCTTCCTGTGCTGTTACAATTCCAAACCTTCCTTCTCCCCAAAAGTTTGGTAAAAGGGGATTATGTACGACATCTTAAATTAAGAGTGCTTTAGGGAATAAAAGCAGGGGGGATTGTGTCTGGGGTGAGTCAGCTTGAGACTGAACTTCAGCCTTAGGAGTGCTGAAGACACCACCAGGGAGCCAGGAAAAGGTATGCAAGAAATACCGGGCCACAAGTGACCGTCAGGAGAAAGCTCCGGACATCCCATCGTGACGACAGAGCTGATGCCAGGCTGTTCCCTCTTCTTCCAGCTAGAGCTGGTGAGCAGTGGGAAAGCGCCCCTCCCTCCCAGCCTCCGGGGTCCTCCAGCCCTGGCTCAGGAGTGTGCACGTGATCTGCACCTGACCAATCAGCTTTTCCCATCCCTCTGACTGCAGGGTGGGTTCAGGACAGTGCGTGTGACCACGGGTGGGCCCATGAGAGCCCTTGCTCAGGAGTGTGCACGTGATCTGCACCTGGCCAATCAGCTTTTCCCATCCCTCTGACTGCAGGGTGGGTTCAGGACAGTGCGTGTGACCACAGTTGGGCCCATGAGAGCCCTTGCTCAGGAGTGTGCACGTGATCTGCACCTGGCCAATCAGCTTTTCCCATCCCTCTGACTGCAGGGTGGGTTCAGGACAGTGCGTGTGACCACGGGTGGGCCCATGAGAGCCCTTGCTCAGGAGTGTGCACGTGATCTGCACCTGGCCAATCAGCTTTTCCCATCCCTCTGACTGCAGGGTGGGTTCAGGACAGTGCGTGTGACCACAGTTGGGCCCATGAGAGCTATCTCCAGGCCTTTGCCCACGGCTCTTGAGGAGGATACTTCCTCTGTCTGAGCTGTTAAGGGCCACCTTTGCCACCTGTTGAGCAAACACAGAAGCAAGGAGGGATCAGAAGAGATCATGGCGCAGAGTCTGATGACACTGACCATCTAGCCTCACACTCTTGGGTCAGGCATTGCAGTCACACGAGCCGATCGATTTAGTGTTTGCTTTAGCTGATTAGTTGACTTGGGTGGCTGTGATTTTCACCCCCAAAAGACCCTGACACGATAGATCTGTAGAAACTTGAGTTGAACTATCTCAGCCAAGGAAATGGCTGCTTCAATTGTTGTCCTTTAGCTTCTGCTGAAGTAGAACAGGATCATCTTCGCTTTCAATTCCTCCTTCTCAGGTTCTTAATTTGCCGCTCCGTGTTTGAGTATCCTTCTACCACCATGCTGACACGAAGCAGGAATTCCATACAGCCCTGTGTCCTTTCAGGGGAAAAGGCTCTTGCCTGAGGAGATGGAGGGCAAGGGCAAAGGTATTTGAAGAAATTACCTTGATTTTTGGCATTGCAGGGTGTCCAGTATTTCCTTAGAGGATGCCTCAAGTACTTGTCTTTGTGATCACATTTAAAACTTGTCTTTGTGATCACCCAGAAACAAGGTGTCAGATGATGACAAGAGACTTGGCTTCTAAAGATGTTCTATATTTAAAATACAGCTGCAGAATGTGGATTTTCACCTACATTTACAGCAAAGAAGCAGCTATGCTTTTCTGAACCATTTGCCCCCTTTATTGGTAACCAAGATTGTTTTTTTCCAATTTTTTTTTTTTTCCCCTTCAAAAGAACCACATTTATGCTCTTCTGGTCTAAAACAGGGTTGAATTTAGTTACATCAACATTCTAATTTTAAAACCATCAGCTCAGCACTTTTGCCCTCAGTCAACTTGAGCACATCTCCTTGAAGTGCTTCAAAAATTACCCTGAATTTTGCTCCTGTTGGGTGTTCAGAATTTCCTGAGAGGATGCGTCAGGTACTGTCTTTGTCTCAAGGTCGTGATGGATGTAGTGACTCTCTCACTGACGTAGTGACTGAAGGATACATTAAATCCCAGACTTGAGGAGTTAAATGAGACCTCTGACAGGCAACAGGAATTGGCAAGCAATTGACCACCCGCTGGATTATGTGTCTTGAAGTCACAGTTTTTCTGTGCCTATTCCAGGGTTTGGAAAGCAACCAGGACACCATCAGTGTCACTACTCCATGCTTCTAATTTTCCTTTTGGCAAGTATTTTCCTCTTTCTCTACCCTACGCTGCCCTAAGAAAAATTAGAACAAAGTGGTTATAAACATGGAATCCAGGGCTGGGGTGGGGGCTCAGTGGTGGAGCACTTGCCTAGCATGTGGGAGGCACTGGGTTCCATCCTCAGCACCCCATAAAAATAAAAATAAACAAACTAAAGGTCCACTGACAACTAAAAAAGTGTTTTAAAAAGTAAACATGGAATCCAGAGCCGAGATGTTTGAAAGTGAACTTCAAGTTCTTACTTTGTTACTCTGACAATGTGACTTGACTTCTCTGGGACTTAGTAACCTTTTCTGTAAAATGGATGTGATGCCAGATTCTGCCTGGGAAGGACTTTGTGAGGGATAAATGAGATGATACTCATGCATGGTAAGTGTTCCACTGCTGGGTCAATTGTATGCATGTCCTCTATTGAGAATGAGGGGTTTGGAGTAAGGTGATGCATTTGTGACATCGTCTGTTAGTTTGTACATACTAAAAAAGACCAAGGGTGTCTTTTGTGTCAACAGTGCTGGGCTTCACACAACTCCTTTGAGTCTTGTGATGTGGTAAAGCCAGTTCAAAGAGAGATACAGCTTGTTGGAATGGCCTGGACATCTGGCAGGAGGGAAGTCAGGGTTACAGTGTGGTTGTGGGGTTCACCTCTCTCTGACTCACTTACTCACTTAATCCTTTGGCTCAAGCACCAGGTTCCTATTTCTCCTTCTAGGGACAGGAGTCAGTTAGACCCAATCAGAATTTGAACCCTGGTTTGTCTTCTATGACCTCAGACACAAATCAGGGTGCTAGGGGTTGAGTTCTAAGATTGGTAAGTCACTGTTGGAATTGACTCAAGCAACAGGCTCTCCAGTTACTATCTTTTCAAATTAAAAAAAAAGTTTTTAGTTGTTGATGGTCTTTATCTATTTATCTATTTTTAAAATATATTTTTAGTTGTTGATGGACCTTTATTTTTATTTATTGATATGCAGTGCTGAAAATTGAACCCAGTGCCTCACACGTGCTAGGCGAATGCTCTACCACCGACCCGCAACCCGAGCCCCTGGACCTTTATTTTATTCATTTATTTATATGTGGTGCTGAGGATCAAACCCAGTGCCTCACATATGCAAGGCAAGCGCTGTACCACTGAGCCCCAACCTCAGCCCTCAAACTTTTAATTCTTTCTCTATTCCAATATCGAGTCAATGTTCAGTTGCAAACTATTCCTCCTAATTGAAGTTTTGTCTTTTACCAACATCTTCCCCACCAGTAACTATCATTTTACTTTCAAGCTCTTATAAGTCCGATTTTTTTAGATTCCATTTATAAGTGAGATCATGTAGTGTTCATCCGTCTGTGCTCGCTCTGTTGCACTTAACATAATGTCTATGATACTATTTTGTTTATTTTCCCATACTTTTCATTGGTGCATTGGTGCATTACAACTCTACATAACGATGGGGTCTGTTGTTACGTAGTCATGCATGCACACAATATAACAATATAACCCGGCCAATATCATTCCCCAGTATTTCCCCTTTCTCTTCCCCCCTCCCCTGGTTCTTCCTCCCACTCTACTTGATTTCCCTTTAATTTTCATTGGATTGCTGCCCACCTTTCTTTTCCTTTTTCCTCCATGGTTTCCATATATGAAATAAAACATATAACCCTCGACTTTCTGAGTTTGATTTATTAAATACAATAATACTATCAAGTTCCACCCGTTTTTCTGCAAATGACATAATTTCATTCTTATTTGTGACTGAATAAAACTCCATTATGTGTATATGTATATAACATATGTGTGTGTGTGTGTGTGTGTGTTTGTGACATTTTCTTTT
The DNA here is from genome assembly GCF_902686445.1 of Sciurus carolinensis. NCBI lineage: Eukaryota > Metazoa > Chordata > Mammalia > Rodentia > Sciuridae > Sciurus > Sciurus carolinensis. Next base: position 131,885,524 of record NC_062220.1, read on the forward strand.
TCTTTTTTTTTGCGGTGCTGGGGATTTGAACCCAAGGCCTTGTGCTTGCAAGGCAAATGCTCTACCAACTGAGCTATATCCCCAGCCCCGACATTTTCTTAATCCATTCATTCGTTGTCGGACACCTAGGCTGGTTCCATAATTTGGTTATTGTGAATTGTGCTTGCTGCCATAAAAAAGAATATGCGTATATTACTGAAGTATGATGACTTTAATTCTGTAGGACTAATACTGAGGATTGCCATAGCTGGGTCCTATGGTGGTTTCATGCTTAGTCTTTTGAAGAGCCTCCATACCAATTTCCATAGTGGTTGTACTAATTCACAGTCCACCAACAGCATAAAAGTGTTCCTTTTTCTCCACATCTTCTTCATATGATCCTATTTATATTATACAAAATTTATTTTTTTCTATGTGCATCAAAATATCTGGAAGAATACACCTGCAATAATAGGGTTATCTCTAGATATCAGGCTGGTTTCTATTTCCTTTTTTATTTTTTTCACTTTTTTCAGCATTGTCCAAATTTCTGTATCATCATTGTACATTAATTTTGTACTAGAATACAAAAAGTAGTTATTTCCTATTAGGGAAAGAAAAAAGGAAAATATTCAAAAAATACTCTGAACATCTTAACAGTGTCTGCCTTTACACTGAGATTTCTTTTCTTATACTTTTTTTCATTCTTATACCTGTTTTCATTTCGAAATTTTTTTAATGAAAATACATTAGTCTCCCTTTATTCTTGGTTTTGCTTTACAAGATTTCAACTACCTGAGCTCAACCAGGGTTCAAAAATATTATGTAGAAAATTCCAGGGCTGGGGACATAGCTCAGTTGGTAGAGTGCTTGCCTTGCATGCACAAGGCCCTGGGTTCTAATCCCCAGCACTGCAAAAAAAAAAAAAAAAAAAAAAAAAAAAAAAGAAAAGAAAAGAAAATTCCAGAAATAAATGTTGTTTTGAGTATGTGATAAAATCTCATGCCACCCACTCGGCCCTGAGCAGGGCATAAATCATTCCTTTGTAAAAGGACATAGATCTATACTATTTACACCTACTAAGGAGCCGTCTCAGTTTTCAGATGCACTGTGGAGGTATCTTAGTGCTTGTTTTCAAGTAACCCTTATTTTACTTAATTATGACCCCAAAGCACAAGAATAATGATGCTCACAATTTGGATGTACCAAAAATAAGTCATAAAGCGCTTCTTTAGGTTAAAAGGTGGAAGTTCTCATCAAGGACAGAAAAAAATTCATATGCTGGGGTTTCCTAGATCTAGGGTAAGTTATTATGGTTTATTTCTTACTATGCCTGATTTACAAATTTAACCTTATGTAGGTATGTATATATAGGGAAAGTCATAGTATATATAGGGTTAAACACTGTCTGAGGTTTTTGGCATCCACTGGGGGACATATTCCTTATAGATAAGGGGGGATTACAGTACTGTTTTTATTTTTATTAATGGTTGTTCATCCTTAAATTCTTTTTTTAAATATGTTGATAGACCTTTATTTTATTCACTGATTTTTATGTTGTGCTGAGAATCGAACCCAGTGCCTCACACATGCCAGGTAAGTGCTCTACCACTGAGCCACAATACCAACATCCTTAGATTCTTTTTGACATTCATACAACTACACCCGCTACATTTTGGCTGATATCTGCTTGTCACACAGTTTTGCATCTCTTTATTCATTCTTTCTTTGCTTTTTGAGATGGGGGTTGCTGAGGATGGCCTCTAACTCCTGGGTTCAAGGGATCCTCTTGTCCTCAACTTCCAAGTAGCTGGGATGACAGGCATAGGCCACTATGCCCAGTTACAGCATCCCTTTATTTGTAACCTTTCTGAGCCTTGTTTAGGTATGACTCTCATGTAATCTTCAAATTATGTTGACCAGATAATCTTTCTTTTGTTATTGTGGTAAAATGTCCACAATGTAAATTTTACCATTTCAAGCACTTGTAAATGTACAATTCAATGGCATTAAGAATACTCACCATATCATGTGGTCACCACCACTATCCACTTCCAGAACATTTTCATCATCCCAAACGGAAACATCACAGTTGTTGGACAGTAAGTCCTCATGCCCCCTGTCCCCAGTCCCTGGTAACCTCTGTTCTACTTTTTTTTTTCCTACACTTTTTTAAAAAACTATTTTTATGGTTTGTAGCCATCTCAAAACTAGCAGAAATTACATGCACACTTGAATGCAATTACAAAACTATCGTTTTCTGTGATCACGTATCCCAACATCACTCATAAAATATGAAACACTGCTTGCAGTTTCTTGAGTTTTAATACTGCACAAACTTCTTCATGAAGAGAACATTCACCTGTTGAAAGGGAGCACTATTTGTCCGACTCGAACAAATAGTTCGTCCTTTTCAGATTCTCAGGTCAAATGATTACCAGACACGTGGAATCCTTGGGCTCCGGGAGTCCCTCAACCGCCCCAAGACCTGTCCTGGGATCCTCAGCGGCTGCGCTTGGAGGCCCTCGAGCTCAGTGCGGAAAAACCTCCGCCTTCTCCTCCAGGGAGGACTTGGACCCCGAAAAATTTTTTTCCTTTTTTTAAGTTGGGGAGGGGGTGCCGGAGATTGAACTCTGGGGCACTCGATCACTGAGCCACATCCCCAGTCAATTTTGTATTTTATTTAGAGACAGGGTCTGAGTTGCTTAGCACCTGGCTTTTGCTGAGGTTGGTTTTGAACTCGTGATCCTCCGGCCTCAGCCTCCCGAGCTGCTGGGATGACAGGCGTGCGCCATTGCGCCCGGGTGGCCCTGACACTTTCTATCCAGTGCGACAGGCATCATTCGACCAGAAACTTGAAGAAAGGGAGCCTTCATTCCTCGGCGCACGCGACGATGCGACCCGCCCACAACCCCAGCGATAGCCCCGCTCACCATGTTGAAGTGTGTCCGGCGACTCCACCGCGCAGAAGTCCCTGCCGAGGAGCCCCTCGCCGCCTCCTCAGAGAGCCTACGCGAGAGACAAGCGCGCAGGGCTAGGAAAGCAGCTCAGTGGTGAGGCACTGGCCCAGCAAGCGTGAGAGCCAGGGCTGCATCGCCACCACTGAAGCTAGAGGCAAGGGCGGAAACTGGCGGTACCGCAGGGCCTCGGGGCTCCGCCCCCAGGCACTGCCTAGGCCAATCAGGGCCAGTCGACTGGGAGGCCACGCCCCTTCAACAAGAAGTAGCGCCGGCTCTCTGCGCTGCTCTGCCTCCTGGCGCAGCCTCTGGCAGTGCTGAGTAGTGCAGGCGGTGAGGGGCGGGAACGCCCACGGATCATAACTGACAAGGCATCTCTTAGCTCAGCCGTAAAGCGCGCCAGAGTTCAAGATTGAACCCAGTGCCAATAACCATTTAGGGGAAGCAGCAGTAGCAGTTCTAAGATTCAGAAAACGGGAAATAAACAACCTCCCAACCTATCTGCACAGTTCGAGGAACTAGGAAAGCAAGAAAAAACTGGGCCCAAAGGTAGCAGAAGGAAAAAAGGTAGAAATGATTAGAGCAGGAAGACATGAAACTGAGGCCTGAAAAATTTTAGAAAAGATCAATGAAACAATAAGCAGGTTTTGGGAAACGGCGAATAAAACTGACAAAACTTTAGCTAGACTGAGAGGAAACGTAAATAAAAATGATAAATGAAAGAGAGGATATTGCAAGTGATACCAAGATCATAATAGAGTACTTCCGGAGTGGAGTCACCACCTCTGCACCCTCCTCCTTGCTCAGGAGCTCAGGTCTACGTCAGGGACCCAGCACGGCCCATTATTAATGAACTTCAGTCCTCTCCCCCTGCTCTCTCCTGTCACCCCTCCTTCAACTACTCAGTTTGACCTATTCATTGCAGAGAAGAGGTTTTGTTTGGTGATATCTCTCCCACTGAATCCACCTAAGTGAAATCCTGACAATATGTTTTTCTTTAATAGGGAGAGATAGTTAAATTGCCATTACTTTCTATTATATAAGGTCTACATACTAATTTCATGTGTTTATCTTAGAGATTTTCATGTCATTTGTGAGAAAGGATGGCTCCCCTGTATATGTGATACAGTTAAGGCTTTGTTTATAATCCTAAACTAGGTTTTTCCTTATGGTTGCATCTGCAATTTTATAAAATGGTATAAATTCTTATTATATATCAAAGTCAAAGGTCATACATGGGTGAATCCCACTGAGTAAATTTAGATAATTATTTACTTCTATTTGCTCATCTCTGATGCTGAAAATTATTAAGGATTCCTGAGAATAAACAAAAATGATCATTTGCTAGGTTTAAGGTACATTACAGGGTGCACTGAATGAGCTGAGCCAGAGGGTGGGAGCATTTTCTCATGTGAGCAGATGGTGTATTATGCTTCCTTCATTGTCAACCTGGAGTCTTTGCCTTTTAATCCTCTGCTGTGTACTGGGATCTTCACAGTTTTGCTTTTATATTTCAGATACTTTGAGTATGATCTTACTATTTTCCCCTCTTTGCAACTGATCACAAATTAAATGAATTTACTTTGTTTCATACTTTAAAAAAAAAAGACTTAATTTTGATCCTTTTTAACCACGTCTCCTCATGGGATGAGATGATTCAAAGACAGCTGGGTCTTTATCAAAAGGACTAATTTGTTAGCAGGGGTAGTGGAAGAGTCAAGGCTAATTCAAGTAATTGGATTAACTTGCATTGACTTTTATTTTTTTTTAAGCTGTGTTTACCAATTTCAAATATGTGGGATGTAAAATGTATCTTGAATTAAATGTATTTCCTTTTTTTTTTTTTTTTTTTTTGAGTTTCTGGGGACCAAACCAGGGCCTCCCTTGTGCTAGGCAAGCATTCTACAACTGAGCTTTAACCCCAGATGCATTTGCATATGTTTTTAAGCTCAATCTGTAAAACAGTTTAAAAGTTTCCATCTAGAAATGTTTGGAGATTCAGGAATAGTGGGAAATGGGTAGGGTTGGTAATTCAATTCAGGAATGAAATTGCTTTTTGCTCTCAATATGTTAGATTTGACTCCCTGTACCACGGGCTTTTGTGATCCATGAAAATATTTGTGGGGGGAGTTAATTTTTGCTCATTTGACTTGTTTTCATAAACAGAATCAAAAGGTGTAGGTCTGGAGTTCAGGTTTTTAAGCAAAACATGCACGCTTACGTGACATACCTGGCATTACAAAATATACTTGTCTAGACAGCAGAAGAGCAAGCATCCTCTAGTATGGCATGTGGTCACTCTAGAAATTCTATGAGAACCTGTTGCTCTGCTAATGTGGGGAGCACATCTTGCCTTCCATTCTGTCAGTCTGTGATCTGAGAGGTTCAAACTTGAGGGGAGTTTGAGAGTTGTCAGGTTCTTACCCAGAGTCCTCCAAGGTGGGAAACCTGAATTGCTGATGCAGAGGTATGTCACCATTGAGCTTCTGAAGGCTCTTTCTTCTAATGGGCCAGCTAACAACTCTTACTCAATTTATTGCTTTCATTCCCCCACTCTGATTTCTCTACTGATTTTGAATTATGTTTTATGATTTTGTATTATCATGCCCCATTTGGATTTTTTATTCTTCTATCCAGCTGGTTGCCTTAAAGAGCTTCTTAACTCAGAAAAATATACATTTTCTGATGTCAATTTCATACTGTTTAAGAGAAGAAATACCAGGAAGCATACCCAACTGTTTTATCAGATCAGGAGTATCTTTTTTTTTGGGGGGGGGGTACTGGGGATTGAACACTCAGGGGCACTCAACCACTGAGCCACATCCCCAGTCCTGCTTTGTATTTTATTTAGAGACAGGGTCTCACTGAGCTGCTTAGTGCTTTGCTTTTGCTGAGGCTGACTTTGAACTTGAGATCCTCCTGCCTCATCTTCCCGCGTTGCTGGGATGACAGGCGTGTGCCGCCACACCTGGCTGAGGGTCTTGATACTGTATATGACAATAGATGTCCTTCAAAAGGGGAATTAGAGGCCAAACTCTTACCAACATAGATGTCATAATCCCAAAGCCTGGGTGGTCGTCTGGGAGGGTAGTGGTGTAGGATTCACAGACTATAGCTATGGTTGGATTAGTCTAAGGTAGATAAAACTCTGTCCCCTGAACCTGCAGGATCTAGTGGGGGATGGGGAAGCACATGAGCAGAAATCTGCTCAATGAGAGCTGGTGGGAGGTGCATGTTCTCAGCCAGGCAGTTGTCCAGCGCTCAGACAGTGGCTTAGATCAATAGTCCCCAGACATGGGCACATGCCAACTTCCTACACTGAACCAGCCCAGGGGGCCACTTGACCCATTGATAAGCATTATCCACTCATTTGGGAGTGATTACAAGGAAGAAAGCCATTTCTCGAAACAGTCATCAAGTGGCAGTTGGTTTGGAATGTCCTGAATTCTGAGCCAGGCTGGGAGCCACGGGGTTGTCAACTGCTCATCAGGAAGGCTCACTGATTGGCAGTTAACAGTGCGAAGATGCTGGGGCAGGATGGGCACAAGTGTGGACATCTCCCTTGTCCTTCAGAGAGGCTTCATTTGGATGAAATAATCATATTTCAGGTCAGGCGTGAAATCTGAAGACAGTTAACAATTTCAACGCTTCTTTTAGCTCAGTCAGATCTTCTGGGACACCAGACTTCCCTAGGAAACCTTGGGGCAGGAGGATTTGAGAGTGAGAAGGACTCTTGGTTCATGGTTTTGAGGCACTAACTAGAGGACTCAGTCGTTCAGGTTTCTCTGTCCCTAGGGAAACAACTCCACTCCTATCCCAGATCTATCACCCATCAGTGTTGTGAATCTGGGAAAAATCTCCCACTTTTAATTCCCTACCTAAATGGTAAATTTGGGGTTATAGCCTCTGCCCTACTTTTCTCTTGGGTAAGATATGGGGGTCATAGGAAATAAAAGGTGTTCTCCATAGCTACAAAGATTATCCCCGAGTGAAGGCTGAAGAACAGACTCTGATTCTCCACTGCTCTGTAGTCATGTCTGTGTTCCAGCACAATCAAAAAATTGGCTATTCTTCCAGATTTAATGAATGAGTATTTTAGGACATTTATGAAGCACTTGTCTTCTCAAGGCTTCGCTATACCTAGTTATTGTTAGCCTTTTAACACAATATAGGCCAGATGGACATTTCCACATCTCCAAACAGGGAGCTGAGGCACAGATGGGTCTAACTTTCTCAGGTGTGCACAGCTTCACCAGATTTGAACCCAGCCCATGTAGCCCCAGCTCTGTGCTCTTGGCCATTGTTCCATCTTTCTATATGATCTCACCTCAGTAAAGGCATTTTCTCACACAACCATCAGTTTGGTGTTAAGTTCCTGCCAAACTGCATGGCCTTTTTGAAACCCAATTCTGACTCAGGTGCTTTGCTGTCCCAGTGGTGAAAAATGAGATCAAAGGTTTGAACTCTAAGAACATTCAAATTCCTTTATTCTCATCATATGGTCACTGACTGTACAAGAGAGCAGAAGATGGTACTTCATTGTAACATCAGTAACCACCCTCTGGTAGCTGCTGTTCTACTCTCAACTTCTACGAGATCGATTTTTTAAAATTCCATCTCTGAGTAAGATTGTACGGTATTTTTCTTTCTGTTCCTGACTTGTTTCACTTAATATAATGTCCTCCAGGTCCATGCACGCTGTTGTAAATGATGGGATTGTTCTCACCACACACACAAAAATGGAAATATTGAATGAGTTGGATGTGATATCATAATGTACACATGTAGGGAAACTTCATGTTGTTCCCCAAATATGTGAAATTATCACATGTTGATAAAAAAGTTCGGACATTGAATCAATTATTTCTAATTGCCCTAATGGTCTTCTGTCAACAGCTGTCTCTATCGTAATACATTTCCCAGGATCTTGCCTCAATGATCTGGTTACTCCATGGTCAAGATATCTTCTGACTGCTGCAAGCCACAGTCCAGAGGAATCCACTTCTGACCACCCAAAAGTGTACACCCTACAGAGGTATCAGATAAAGGTATGCTGGAGATTTAGTCTGAATTCATTCATCAATAATTTTAGTTTATTCAGAGTTACACAGTTTGGAGAAAACTAAATGTTCCTTGCCATATTCTCCTTTTATTCGATGTGTACAGATTTAAATTCATTAAGTCAATCAGCATTCCTGAAACTCCAGAAGTAAAGATCTATTTGCAACTTAAAGGTTTTACACTCTTTATAGTGAATTAAACCTCAAGTGAATGCTTACACAGTGGTTGAATGTGAGCTGAAGTAGGTCTCTTTCTGCAACAGTGGTTCCAAATTCAGATTTTTGAATTTTGTTCTCTTTATCTTCTATACTCCTTCTGAGTATTACTTTCATTGTATCCCACAAATTTCACAAGGCGAATTTTAATTCCCTTTTATTTGAAATGTGGAATAAACTGGGCACAGTTGCACATGCCTGTAATCCCAGCAGCTTGGGAGGCTGAGGCAGGAGGATTTCGAGTTCAAAGCTAGTCTCAGCAACTTAGCGAAGCCCTAAGCAACTCAGTGAGAGCCTGTCTCTAAGTAAGATACCAAAAAAGGGCTGGGGATGTGACTTAGTGGTTGAGTGCCCCTGGGTTTAATCCCCGGAAAAGGAAGGAAGGAAGGAAGGGAGGGAGGATGGAAGGAAGGAAGGAAGGAAGGAAGGAAGGAAGGGAGGAAGGAAGGAAGGGAGGGAGGGAGGGAGGGAGGGAGGAGACTTCTTCCTTGACCTGTTGTTTGAATGTGTTGTTTAAACTCCAGACATTTTTCCAGGTCTCTTTTGTTGTTGCTGAATTGTAGTTTAATTCCATATTGGTATGAAAGCTCATTTTGTATGATTTGTTTTCTTTCACACTTGGCCAGGTGTTTTGTAGCCCACAAAGTGGTCTATGTTGAGGAATGTCTCAAGTGACCTTGAGAAGAAGTGTATTCTCTCACTGTTGAGTGAAGTAGTGTACAAATGCCAATTAGGCCTCATTGCTTGGTAGTACTTTGTTAGTTTCCTAGGGCTGCCATGACCAAGGACCAGGCTGGTGGGCTTGACATACTAGAGGTGTACTGTCTCAGGGTTCTGAGGCTGGAGATTTAATGGAGGCTTAGGCAGGCCCATGCTCCCTCTGAAATCTTAGGGCGGGCTCCTTCCTTACCTGGTCCCAGCTCCTGCAGGTTCGTTGGCCATCTTTTACTTTCCTGGCTTGCAGCCACCCCCACTTCACACTCTGCCTCCATCAACCTTGGTGTTTGTCCCTCCTGGATCTTTCTCCTGTTCTTAGAGAACAGCAGTCACACGGAAAAGGAGTCCACCCTGTTCCAATATGACATTACCTTAACTGAGTTCTATTTCCAAATAAGGGCACGCTTTGAGGGACTGGTGTCAGGGCTTTGACATGTATTAGGTGGGACAAAGTTTGACACATAACAGAGCTGTCGAGATCAACTCTATCCTTACTTATTTCCTTCCTGATGATTCTGTCAAATTCTTAAAAATGGGTGTTGAGGGCTGGAAGCGTGGCTCAGTGGGGGAGCGCTTGCCTGGCACATGGGAGGCACTGGGTTCAATCCTCACCACCACATAAAAATAAATAAAGTAAAGGTATTGTGTCTCTCCACACAACTAAAAAATATTTTTTTAAAAAAAATGGGTGTTGAAATCTTCCACTGTAACAGTGGATTAACCAATTTCTCATTGTGGTCCCATCCATTTTTTTCTCTTGTTTTTCATTTCTCTCCTGGTCCACTCCTTTTCCTTCCATCGTCCACTAATATGTTCCTGAGTCATCCATCCACCTCCACCCACCCCAACCCCCGGGTTCACCCCAAGAAATCTCCCTGAGTAGTTCTTGGGCAACACCAATGCCCTGGCAGTTGTACTGTTTTCCGATAGATTCCCTCGAGGTTGGGATGGGGATGGTTCTGTTTGACTAGGGAGAGCACCAGGCCCAGTCTGTTGCTGAGGTAAGGTGGTCCTTCTTTGTCTAAGACATAAACGTCGTTTTTGTGGTTTCCTCATTTTCATTTAAATTCACACGTGAAAATCTGACCATGTACACTGTAAGATGACTTATACAATTTCCCTGGTGGAGGTTTACCAGCTGGAAGTCTATTACCGAAAGGGGCCCAATTCAAGATGGTTCCTGTGGGGACGGCATCAGTTTGGTAGTGAGCCCTTTCCTCAGTAGCACCCTTCCCTGGTTGAACGAGAATTCTGTGTGTGCCAACCAAAGTGGACTTGCCGAATCTCCCATGAGAAGCTCCTGTCTTTTTTGACAAGTGCCCTCCAGGCTTTATTTGGGGGCCACTGCCTGCACCACTGTGTCCCATCCAGTTTTCTAATGTCCCCAAAGTGAACAGCAGACGCATGCACACGGGACTCGGCGTGATATATGATGGTCACAGCGTCTTCCCGTCTGTGACTGCAGGTGGACTCCACAGCAAGTGAAAACTGTACGTGTTCTCAGCTCCGCCGCGGGTCGAGTGAACAGGTCAGTGCTGAGAAAGGCTGGGCTTTCTTGGCTGTATTTCTAGAAAGCCCTCCTGATTCCAGATGCCTGCTGGAAGGAGGGGATAGGGTTAAAGAAAAGCTGATAACCCACCGAATAATGCTGACCACCTACCACTCTTCCTGAGAGCTGTAATTTTGGACAACAGGAAGGAGATAGTGGCAAAGTCACTTAACTTCTGAATGGAAGAGACACAGGACTGTGTCCTTGAGGCACAGCACATACTTGAGTGTTTACCTTTTTTTTTTTTTTTTAGAATGACTGCTTCACACTGACAGGTCGCCCTTATCTGGAAAGTCAAAGGCCCTGCTTCCCATTTCTCTCCTGCTCCTGCTCCTCTTCTTCGCCTTACACTCCTGCCCCATGTCCACATCAAGTAATATTCCTGCATGATTCATGAGCAACGCGATCAGCATGCTACCAGTCACCCTGCGTCCTCCTAGTCCCCTCAGAGGACTTGGTAGAGTGGCTTCCTCATGATGAGATGGATACAGAGGACCCATCTTGTGCTCTGGTAAGTTTACTTCTTTTTCTGAGAAAGACAAGTATTATTTATTTAGATTTTTTTCCTATCCTATTGTATTAAGGTAGGACAATCTAAATATATATATATATTTAGATTATATATATATATATTGGGGCTGGCTTATACAATTTCCTTGGTTTGGGAATTTCAAGGGAGAGTCCGTTGCCAACTGAGACTTCACTGAAGGCAAAATCCAAAAATCACAGTCTCAGCTACACGCTGTATGGTGGCTTGCATTTTCCTGAGCTACAGTTTTCCCTCTTGGCGAAAGAAATTTGTCGTTGTCAGCCAAAGTAGACTTGAGACATCCATCCCCCATGCAGAGCTTGCTCTGTTCTTGCCTTTGCGTTCCCTTGACTTGACCACTGGCTTTCATCTGGTTTTCTAATGTCACCAAGTGAATAAAAGGTCCGTGCACACAGGACAGAGCATGGTCTGATCTTCATGTGACTCCTTTTTCTATAAATTCAGGTGGATCCAAAAAGAACCAAATATGGTATGTGTCCTGGACTCTCTTTCTTGCTGATCGATAATCTAGATGACGAGAAGGGTGGGACGGTCCTGCTGGTTTTAGTGGGCAGAGCCCTGGCCATTCCAGCTTCCTGCTGTGGGTGAGGATTGTGTGTGTGGTGGCAGAGAAAGGACTCAGGCCATTCTTCATAGTCCATGGAAGCAACTGTGTTCCCGTAAGGTGGTGTCTGTCTATGTGTGCATCCGTGTGAGACGATCTGAATATGCCTGTCTGTGAGCTTTTGGGTTTTCATTTTTTTTTCCTCTAGATACATATTCCCCCATCTCATCACATCAGTTTTTTCAACCAAAAATGCCATCACCATAAAAGTATGATTGTGAATGCATATAAATCAATCAAAGTGTAAATTTGTGTATGTGCAGCTCTTTGCCTGCCAATTAAACATCAGTTAACATGGGGGAAAATATCCCATCTAAACCCAGGAAAGTCTTCACAGGGCTTGAAGAAGGTCAGAGTTGTATCTCATTACTCCTGTTGATGGGCCAGTGATAATTAGTTTAATAATGAACTTCACCTGCCAGGAGGTCTCTGTATTTGCTCCTGGCTTTGGATTGTTCATGCTGCTTTACTCTTTTTTTTTTTTTTTTTTTTTATTGTAAACAAATGGGATACATGTTGTTTCTGTTTGTACATGGAGTAACAGCATACCATTTGCATATTCATACATTTACATAGAGTAATGATGTTTGATTCATTCCATTATTTTTTTCCTTCCCCCCACCCCTCCCTCCTCTCTTTTCCCTCTATACAGTCCCTCCTTCCTCCATTCTTGCCCCCCTCCGACCCCCCATTACATGTCATCATCCGCTTATCAGTGAGATCATTTGTCTTTTGGATTTTTGAGATTGGCTTATCTCACTTAACATGATATTCTCCAATTTCATCCATTTGCCTGCAAATGTCATAATTTTATTATTCTTTATAGCTGAGTAATATTCCATTGTATATATATATATACCACAGTTTCTTTATCCATTCATCAATTGAAGGACATCTAGGTTGGTTCCATAGTCTGGTTATTGTGAATTGAGCAGCTGCTGCTTTACTCTTGACACTTACTCCATCCTCTCATCTCTTTTTTTTGTGAAAGGTCTTAGAATTCATCTTCCCACAATCCATCTTAAGTACAGAGGGCTGGGCATGGGCCTTCTTTTTGCAATGAGCCCCAGGTCCACTTATATGCTACAGCCAGTTCTGGAAAGAATATGAGGCAGGATGTGAGCTGAAGGTTGTGTGACCCAGAGACATGTTTAAACTGGAGGGAGTCTTAAGGGGCCTAACCGGCACAGCTGTGTCATGTCTAGTGGGCTCCAGCGCAGGGAGAGTTCAGCACGGGGATGGGGGCTGATCCCACAGTCCAGGTGGTCCTGGCTGTTCCCTCGTGTGACCTGGAAGACATCACTTTGAGAGCGCCTCTGATATGTCTTCATATTGTCAGCCGCAAATGCTATGTAGGTCCTTCCACTCTTGGGTAGGCAGATCCTCATCCTGGCTCTTCACAGTCTGCCTTTTCTTAGTCCCCAGGAGCATTTGATGAATATCCCCTTGTGCAGAGATCATGCTCAGGTGTGGAAAGGATTCCTCAGCTTATCCAGCCCGTAGTGCCGCACATTGAGCCAGGTACCCACACAGGCTCTGACCCATGATGGGGGCATGTGAAGACAGTGGCTGTGTCCCCCACCTCCGCACCCCGTTTTCTCATCGCTTCTAGATAAGGTGTGTCAGGCCATGTTGGAAGCCACGTAGGCCTGAAGGTTAACATCATTGATGGAGTGTTTCTGGGACATAACAGAACTCCTGGCTCTTGGGCATGTGCCCAGGGACTTCTTATAAATGAGTGAGTGTATCAGGCCAGCCAACTCCTCTGCAAGGGGAAAACAAGGTATGGGAGGCCATATCTTCCACCTCTTTGGACTCTAGGTCTTTGCTCTCCAGTGGGACCATCACTCTATGGATGTGCTCTGTATGTTTAAGTTAATTTAAACAAATACCACTAAATCCTCAGAGTTTTATCCCACTAGCCATATTTCAAGTGCTAACATACGTGCATACATTGGATTCATAATGGACAGTGAACATTCCAATCCTCTCATGGGTACCTGCTCTGCGAAGGGCACGGGTCCTATTCACTGGATTCGTCACCACAAAATGTGTTTGCCACAGCCCTTTTATCTCTCAGCCATGGCCATGAATTCAGAAAACTGGTAAGGAGTGATGGAGGATGAAGAAAAGACAGACAGGCACACGTAGAGAGAAAAAGTTGGGGCCAGGTGGGTAGCCAACCCCTGATGGAGTTTGACTGACTCAGAGCCAGCCCAGCACATTTATTATATAGGTTTCATCCAAAGGTTATTTGTGGGAAAGCAGAAAGGTCATTTCTTCAAAGCAGGCAATCTGAAAGATGGAGGACCGGTGAGACATTAGGGTTATCTTGTTATGCTCATAATTCTCTGTTCCTAAGCTCAAGGTCCTGACTGATGCAGCTCCACATCTTTGCACATAGCCTCCTGTGGCCAGCGTCACCATAGCAACTAGGCCATCTTGACCTGTACCTTCACACAGGAAGTTCCCAGTGCAAATGCAGCCACAAGGCAATCAGGAAACCCTGGTTCAAGCCTCCGCTCTCCACATGTGTTCATCATCGTTGAAATTCCACATGTGCAGAAGAGAGCAATTTGGGCCAGTGGAAGCAAGAAGTTGAAATGTGATTCCTTCAACTCCTCTCTCTCACTCCAAGGCTCGCGACCGACTGCAATGCCTTGTTGAAGGCCTCTCTGACTTCCCCAAACCCAGGGAGAGTCTGAAAACACAGAGGGCAGATCATGGGGATCTTGTGCAATCTAGGGTATCTGATTGTTTTCTACTGCTTTTACAAAACACCTGAGGGCGGGGACATTATACGGCAGAGGTGTGCCTAACTCACAGGTGTGGCGATATGACAGCATGGCACTTGCATTTGCTTGGCATGATGAAAGCCCACTGGGCTGCATCTCAACGTTACAGGTGACATGAGGATGGGTGAGACCTGGAGCCAGGGGTGGGGATTCAGGGGCCTGGTCTGCTTGTTTTGTAACACACGTCCCTTGAGGGAACTAACCAGGGTGTGAGGAGACGAGCTGCATCTCTCTGAGGGTGGTGCCCTTTATGACCTTCCACCAGGCCCCACTGCTTCCAGGGCTCATGCCTCCCAACAAGGCCAAAGTGAGGACCAAGCCCCCAAGCACACGAACCTTTGTGGGCAAAACACATCCAACCATACCACCCACCTTGAACTTAAGGGGTACGGAAGAAAGGGGTGAGACTCCCTTAACATTGTTAACTGATGTTTGTGTCTCTAAAGGTTGGATCATCAGCGGAAGACAGGATTTGAGCAGTGAGGATGAAGACTGCAGGTAGATTCCTGGGAGGAGTGGAGTCTGCCTGCTTATTTGGGGGCTGAGGTATGGGAGAAAAAAGGGAAAGAAACAGGAAATACGTGTTGTTTTCCTATTCTGAGGTCACAGGAAGAAGAGCTAGTCGTCTACCAGGCTTTGAGCATACTATTTATAGCTTTTTCTTTCTTTTTTTCTTTCTTTCTTTTTTTTTTTTTTTTTTTTTGCTTTGCTGATCTCAGCCTTCCTCATCATATCTGCTTTCTCCTACCTCTGCCTCTTCCAAACACCTAAGTACTTGACTCCAGTTGGTCAGCATCTCTTGGAAACTAGGCACTGGGGATTGAACCACACTGAACCACAGTGGAAGGCTTCTGGTGGGACACCCTCCCTCAGAGGTACTGCTTGAAACGAGAGACAAAGTTCTTAATTGTGCCAGGTCAGGATTTGACCCTTCTCTCTGCACATTTAGGGCTTATCCCACCGCTTTCTCTTCCTTCCTCTTGTCCAGTCCCGGTTTCAAAGGCTGTTCCAGGTCTTGGGGAGTTCAAGAATGTTTCCTCTGGGCTTCCCACACATGCTTCTTGATGCCTCCAAAGACGAGAGTCGAGAAATAAATCCTTGACCACATTTCTCACCTTCACTTCTCCCTGGGATTACGGGAAAAACCTGAATTGGCTTTCATTTGAGAGTCCTGTGTCCATCTGTCTTTCAAGCCCCTCCAGGCCCTCACAGCCCTGTTGGCCACCTGTTCTGGAACTGGACGGGCTCAGGAAGAAGTCTCTGGGCGTCAGGACCAGGATGTCACTGCTCCTGTCTCTCCAGCGCTCCTTCCCGACAGCAGTGCCCTGTTCCTGCACTTCAGCTGGGTCTCAGCCTGTTCCCTGTTCTCAGGTTTACCAGGGGTCTCCCGTCTCAGTCCTCCACAGCTTAGTGCAAATCCTGGCAGATCCCGTTTCTTTTATATTTCCATAAACACACCTGCTGCCACTTGTGTACTTGCCACTTGCATACTAGGGGATTTGGATAAGTTACTCTAGCTTAAATCCATCATCAGTTATGGGATTTTGCGGGGAAGGATAAATGCCTCCCCCAGCCCCAGGCCCAGAAAACTCACTTGACGTGCACGTTGGTTGCCATTCTCCCCCATAGCAGCAACACAATCTCAGTCCTGAGACAGGCGTCCCTGGGCTTGGGTGGAGGGGAGCCTTCATCTTTATATTGGAGAAACGCATGAGAGTGGAGTCTGACAAAGGGAAATGAAACTGGAAAGAACAAGGAAAGAGAAGAGAGACAGGTGGTATGAAGGGGAGTCCGTTGCATGCCCAGAAAATCCTGGAAGACAATGGCAGCCTCTGGGAGGAACAGGGGGACACAGGCATCCCTTCCTTAAACACAGTGGTGAACTTTGGACCAGAAAAGAGTGCTAGAGATTCTAGACCTCACTGCAGAGGGGCGGTGACTGAGACCTGGAGACAGGAGTCCAGAAACGAGGAAGAGGGAGCTCTGACTTTGGGTTCTGGGCTCCTTAACTCTGTCCTTCCTCTCCTCACGGCCACACGGGTGCCCTTGTGCATGGTGAAGTCTGTTTCACAGATCCTGAGAATGAGATAATGGCACCAGCAATCTGCATGTAATTTATTTCCTCTTCGTGTCAATTTCTTATCTGTACACTTCTCATGCAGCCCTTCCTAGTTCCCTCTTGGCCACTTTTTATGTCTTTTCCTGAAGGTGCTGGTCTCAGCAGATCCTTGAGGTCCTTGTGTCTTCCCTGTCTGCTAAGTCTCTCTGGAGACCTCCTCACCCGCTTTCTTAGCTGTGCCCTGGTTTCTTCACCACTCTGAATCATGATGAGCAGCCCTGCACCGCCAGGCGGGGTGCTGGGGTTGTAGTCAGAGGAGCTAGGTCCCCGCTTGCTGGAGGGGGCCTTGGAGATCTGTGGCTCTGCCCTGGGCACCCCACACCTGGGTTCTTCTGCCCTGGGTGCCTCTGGACGTGCAAGATTTCTCTCTTCCTTCCATCGGTCAAGGTTAGGCAGTTAAAAAAAATATTTCTTTCCTGCAGGTGTGTAGTTCCAGGAGTCCTATCCTGAATTGAAAAGAAAGGATCAAGGAACTCAAAGGGGATGAAGAAGACGAAGGGTGAGTGCAGAGAGAGTGGGAGGGGGCGCAGAAGCGAACGAGTGCGCATGTTCTCCACGGCTTCCTAAGTTCCCTTTCCCTCCTCTTTTCGTTTTGCCATGTTGAATCAATGCTTATTTCCAAACATACCATGAAACAAAAGGGTCTCTCCTCGCTCTTATCAGTGATACTGTGTTATGCTAGCGCTTACAGCTCCTCACCGTTTCCCCGGGTAAGTTACAGGTATGTGCACCGCTTCTCACCTGAAAGCGTGGCTCTGTTCCCATCCACCATCCAAGCGCTCTCTGAATACCGCAATGAGCGAGAAGGGCGGAGGAGGAGGGTAGAGCCGAGGGAGGTTTCCCCGCTGAGGGTTTTTGTAGCAATAAGATCAGGAAGTAGGAAGTTGTTTTTGCTGTCTTTTCATCTCTATACTGTGTGAAGTAACGCTTAACCACCACACAGAACCAGCAGGCCCTTTTCTGGGCCATAACTCAGCAATTTTCTAATTTTCTCCCTGCAAGCAATGTATTTAAAAATGTACTTATTAATGTACACAGCCATCTCACAGCAACTAGTAAAAAATTAAAAGTGTGCACCCCTCAGGCATTTATTTACAGTGTTTAAAGGGGAATACATTTTGCCCTGGGGACGAAGCTCTGAAAAGATTTAACCAAACATCCAAAAAAAAAAAAAAAAAAAAAAAAAAAATTGAGAGTGTAAAAGGAGAACAGAGAAACAAATACCATCAAAGAAAAAAAGATTAATAGTAACTTACATATAAAACTAAATCAGTAGCTTATTAACCAGATTGTATAGAGCTAATAAAAAGCAAAAATCAGACTGAAATATTACAAATTTTTTAAAAACACTAAAAAAATCAGGCATTAATTTGCATAGCTTCAGTTTTAGTTCCTTTCTCTCCTTTTTTTTTTTTTTTTCCCCTCTTCAATGTTCTTATCTTCCTGCGGGAGCATATAAGAAATTATTTTCATCTTCTATTTGACCTCAAATGTCTATAGAGTGTAGAGTATTAGCGATTCTGTGAGGTTCTTGTGTTGGAAAGCTTTAAATATTGTTATTTCTACTAGTTATAGTTTTGACTATGTTGTCAAAGTCAAATTCTTCCGTCGGTTCTCCTTAAGGAAACTTGACTTTTACAACCCCTTGCCTGCATATGGCTTCCTTTTGGTACTCGGGCAGAAACTTCTAATTTGATGCCATCCCACTTACTGAGCTTTAGGGGTCTTATTGGTGAAGTTGGTGTCTGTGCCAATGTGTCAGAGTGTGTACCCTGTTTCCTTCTAGCAGTCACAGTGTTTTTGATCTAATTCCTAGGTCTTCAATCCACTTTGAATTGATTTGCGTTTAAGCTGAGACAGGAATCTCATTTAATTCTTCTACATATTGTTTTTCAGCACCGTTTGTTAAAATGGCTATCTTTTCTTCAGCATGAGTTTTTGGCACCTTTGTCAAGGATCAGGTGGCTGTGCCTGTGGATTTGTCTCTGTGTCTTCTCTTCTGCTCCACTGGTCTTTATTTTATTTTATTTTTTATTCTGGTACCATGACATTTTGGTTACTGTGGCTCTGCAGTATAATTTGAGATTAGGTATTGTGAGGCCTCTAGCATTGCTCTTACTGAGGAGGATTGCTTTGGCTATTATGGGTCATTTATTCTTCCTTATGTATTTTAGGACTTTTTTCTAGTTCCATGAAATACGTCATCGGTATTTTGATGAGGATGGCAGTAAGTCTATGGATTGTTCTTCACAATGTGGCCATTTTGACTGTTAATTACGTTTATCCAAGAACATGGGAGGTCTTTTCATCTTTTAAATCCTTCAATTTCTTTATCTTTGCCACTCATACTTCAGATAGAGCACTAATTTCCATAATATATAAAGAACTCAAAAAACTCTACACGAAGAATACAAATAACCCAATCAACAAATGGGCTAAAGATGTGAACAGACACTTCACAGAAGAAGATCTACAAGCAATCAACAAACATATGAAAAAACGTTCACCATCTTTAGTAATAAGAGAAATGCAAATGAAAACTACACTAAGATTCCATCTCACCCCAATTAGAATGGCAATTATCAAGAATACAAGCAATAATAGGTCTTGGAGAGGATGTGGGGGAAAAGGTACACTCATACATTGCTGGTGGGCATGCAAATTAGTGCAGCCACTCTGGAAAGCAGTGTGGAGATTCCTTAGAAAACTTGGAATGGACCTACCATTTGACCCAGCTATCCCACTCCTCAGCCTATACCCAAAGGACTTAAAATCAGCATATTACAGAGAGACAGCCACATGAATGTTCATAGCTGCTCAATTCACAATAGCCAGACTGTGGAACCAACCTAGATGCCCTTCAATTGATGAATGGATAAAGAAACTGTGGTATATATATACAATGGAATATTACTCAGCTATAAAGAATAATAAAATTATGGCATTTGCAAGCAAATGGATGAAATTGGAGAATATCATGTTAAGTGAGATAAGCCAATCTCAAAAATCCAAAAGACGAATGATCTCACTGATAAGCGGATGATGACATAATGCGGGGTGGGAGGGAGGCAAGAATGGAGGAAGGAGGGACTGTATAGAGGGAAAAGGGGGGGAGAGGAAAAAATAACAAAATGACTCAAACATCATTACTCTATGTAAATGTATGAATATGCAAATGGTATGCTGTTACTCCATGTACAAATAGAAACAACATGTATCCCATTTGTTTACAATAAAAATAAATTTTAAAAAAATCCTTCAATTTCTTGCTTCAGTGTTCTAGTTTTTAGTGCAGAGGTTTTTCACCTCCTTTGGTAGGTTTGTCCACAGGTATCTTATTACTTATTTTTTGAGGATTGTGAATGGAATTATTTTCCTGATTTCCTTTTCAGCAGATTCATTGTTGGAGTATTAGAGATCTGTTGATTTTTTTTTTTTTTTTTTGGTATATGGATTTTGTATCTTGCTACCTTCCTGAGTTTTTAAAAAATCAGCTCTAAGATTCCATCTCACCCCAATTAGAATGGCAATTATCAAGAATACAAGCAATAATAGGTCTTGGAGAGGATGTGGGGGAAAAGGTACACTCATACATTGTTGGTGGGCATGCAAATTAGTGCAGCCACTCTGGAAAGCAGTGTGGAGATTCCTTAGAAAACTTGGAATGGACCCACCATTTGACCCAGCTATCCCACTCCTCAGCCTATACCCAAAGGACTAAAAACCAGCATACTACAGAGAGACAGCCACATGAATGCTCATAGCTGCTCAATTCACAATAGCCAGACTGTGGAACCAACCTAGATGTCCTTTAATTGATGAATGGATAAAGAAACTGTGGTGTATATATAAAATGGAATATTACTCAGCTATAAAGAATAATAAAATTATGGCATTTGCAGGCAAATGGATGAAATTGGAGAATATCATGCTAAGTGAGATAAGCCAATCTCAAAAAACTAAAGGAAGAATGATCTCGCTGATAAGCGGATGATGACACATAATGGGTGGTGGGAGGGGGGCAAGAATGGAGGAAGGAGGGACTGTATAGAGGGAAAGAGGGGTGGGAGGGGTGGGGGGGGAGGAAGAAATAACAGAATGAATCAAACATCATTACCCTATGTAAATGTGTGATTATGCAAATGGTATGCTGTTACTCCATGTACAAACAGAAACAACATATATCCCATTTGTTTACAATAAAAATAAATTAAAATTTTAAAAAATCAGCTCTGTAAGTCTTCTGGTGAAATTTCTTGTTATTCTAAGTATAGAACCATGTCATCTGCAAACAGAGATAATTCGACTTCTTTTTCCTACTTTAATCCTTTTAATTTTCTTCTCTTGCCTAATTTTTCTTGCTATGGTTTCAAGAACTATACTGAATATGCACGATATAAACAGACTTCCTTATCTCATTCCTGATTGTAGAGAAAATGCTTTGAGTTTTTCTCCTTTTCACTATGATGCTGGTTTGGGGTTTGCTATTTATAGACTTTATAATGGTGAGGTAAGTTCCTTATATCCCCGGGTTCTTCAGTGTTTTTAACATGCATGGGTATTGGATTTTGGTAGTCTTTTTCTGCATATATTGAGATGATCATGTGATTTTTCCCTCTTAATTCTATTTATGTCATGAATTACATTTATTAGTTTGTATCTATTAGTTTGTTGGGATGAAACCAACTAGATCATGGTGTACAATCTTCTTTATGTCTTTTCAAATAGAGATTGTTAATATTTTAGTAAGGATTTTTGCCTGTAGGTTTATTAGGGATATTGGTCTATAGATTTTTTTTTTCCTTGATGTGTCTTCTTCATCTGGTTTTGGTATCAGGGAAATACTGGCTCCATAGAATTAATTTGGGAGTGTTCCCTCCTTTTTTTTATGGAATAATTTGAAGAGCACTGGCATTGGTTCTTCTTTAAAGGTCTGGTAGAACTCAACTGAGAATCATTTAGTTCTGGGCTTTTCTTGGTTTGAAGGTTTTTTTTTTTAATTACTGCTTTAATCTTATTGTTTATTGTTTGTCTGTTCAGATTTTCTATATCCTCCTGGTTTAATTTAGATAGGTCATATGTGTCTAGAAATCCTCTGGATTTCAGAAATGACTGTGTTGATATCTCCTTTTTCATCTCCAATTTTGTTGATTTGAGTCATCTCTCCATTTTGATTAGTTTGGCTAAGAGTTTATCAATTTTAACTTTTCAAAGAACCAACTTTTCATTGCATCAATCCTCTGTATTTATTTTTATTTTTTATTTCATTAATTTCAGCTCTGAATTCATTGCCTGTTGCTTGCTGATATTAAGATTTGTTGACATTAGTTGTCCCTGCTCCTCTAGGGCCTTGGGATGTGACATGAGATGGTTTATTTGGGATCTTTCAGATTTTTCATTTAGTCATGTAATGCTATAAACTTTACTATTAGAACTGCCTTCACAATGTCCCAGAGATTTTGGTATGTGCGTCACTACTCTTTTGATTCTAGGAATTTTTGTATTTCTCCTTTTATTGATTCTATGATCCATTTCACATTTCAAAGGGTATTGTCAAATCTCCATGTGTTTATGTGACTTCTATAGTATTTCTTGCTGTTGATTTCTAATTTTATTTCATTATGATCTGATGAGATACAAGGATTAATATTGTTTTTCTTAATTTGCAAAGACGTGCTTTGTGTTTGGAAAATTGGTCACTTTTGGAGAAGGTACCATGAACTGCTGAGAAGAAATTGAGTTTAACTTTCACTGAATGAAATATTCTAGAGATGCCTTTTAGGTCTATTTGATTGATAGTATAATTTATGTCTGAAGTGCCTTTATTGATTATATGTCTAGATGATGTGTCTATTAGCAAGAATGGTGTCAAAATGATCTAAAATTATTGTATTCATTTGTATCTGGGACTTAATATTGAACAGTGTTTTATGTAATTAGGCACATCAACATTTGGGGCATAAATATTTACCATTGTCATATCTTCTTGTTGGATCATTTCATTTACCAGTGTATAGTGAAATTCCTTGTCTCTACTTGAAATCTGTTTTGTCTTACATGAACATAGCTACTCCTGTTTGTTTTTGAATTCCATTTGCATGGCATATCTTTTTCCATCCTTTCACTTTCAACCTGCCTTTGCCTATAAGATGAATTTCTTGCAAGCAGCATATAGTGGGGCCTTGTTTTTTAATTTACTCTGAAAGACTGTCTTTTATTTGGAGGGTTGAGATGATTTATGATTTGAGTTATTATGGAAATATGTTTATTATTCATTGTCATTTTGATTTGGTTCATATTTTTAAAAAATTTTAAGTTGTTGATGGATCTTTATTTTATTCATTTATTTATATGGACCTTTATTTTATTCATATATTTATATAGTGTCAAACTGAGAGTTGTATATTGGCAGAGAATTGAACCCAGTGCCTCACACATGCTAGGCAGCACTCTACCACTGAGCCATCACCCCAGCACTTGGTTTATATTTTTAATTCCATCAAAATTTTCATTCGCTTGACAGCTCTTCTGGTGAGTTTAATCAATTTGGAAGCTCTGGTGTTTGTTTTTACAGTCTTCTATTTGTAGTATTACTTTCAGTATTTTCTATAGTGCTGGCTTAGTGTTCATGAACTCTTTTAATTCATCCCTTATCTTGGAAAGTTTTTATTTCTACTTCAATGGGGAATGGTTTTGCTGCATAAAGAAAACTTGGTTGGCAATTGTTTTCTTTCATAGATTAGATTATCTCATTTCAGACCATCCTGGACTTTAGAGTCTGATTTAAGAAGTCAGTAGTAAGGCTTATTGGTTTTCTTTTAAATGTGATCTTTTTTTCTTGCAACTTTTAATTTTCTATTCTTATTCTCTTGATTATGATATGCCTTGTGAGAGTTTCTTATCTTGTCTATTTGCTCTTCTATATGCATCCTATATGTGGATGTCTATCTCATCCCACCATATTTGGGAAATCGTGTGCTATTTTTTCATTCAAAATGGTCTTGATGCCATTTTGACTGTATCTTCATCACTTCTTCAATTCCAATGACTCTTAAATTGGTCTCTTAATATTGACTCAGACTTCTTGTATATTCTGATCATGGTCTTTTTTTCCCCCTTTACTGAGTGTTCAAGTTTTATACTCTGTCTTCAAGACCCGAGTTTTTTTTTCCTACATAATCTAATATGTTGGTGATACTTTTGAATGAATTTTGTATTTGATTGATTGTATCTTTCATTTCCTAAAGTTTTCATTGGTATGTTTTCAGAATCTCCAGCTCTTTATTAAAATGGTCTTTAACCACTTGTATTTGCTCCCTTGATCCATTTTTTGGATTTTCTTTTAGCCCATTAATCATTTCAATAATCATTTCTTTTGTAGTCTTTCTCTGGAATTTCATCCCCTTAGATATCTTTGGACTCCTTTTTGGAGGATTTGTAAATTTTGGGGGGGGACTTGTTTGCCTGTTTCCTCATGTTTTAGAACTCTTAGACTTGTACATCTGTTGAGATATATTAATCTTTCTCTTTTTTGTGGGGTTTCTTTTTTCTGTGCTGTCAGTTTATCTCAGCTTCACCACATAGGCTTGCTGTAGTCCAAGTATTAATTCAACCTCTAATGCCTCTTAGTTTGTTGCTGCAGAACTGATAAAAATGAACTTGGGAGCCAGGGTAGCACTATTGATTCTCCTGAACTGCAATATTCTTCCACCTGTATGATCTATATTAGTGAATGTTTCACTGATATTGTGAAAGAAGTGTATTCTCCCATTGTCACATGATATACAAATGTCAATTAACTCTAGTTGATTAATAGCAATTTTATTAGCTTCCTAGGATTGCCATGACCAAGGACCAGATTGGTTGGCTTGTAATACTAAAATTTTATTGTTTCAGCATTCCGAAGGCTGGAAATCCCAAATAAAGGTTTAGACAGGACCATACTCCCTCTGAAATGTGCAAGGAAAAATCTTTCCTTGTCATTTCCTAGATTCTGCTGATTTGGTTGCCGTTCTTGATTTTCTTGGCTTGTAACTACAGTAATTAATTTTCTGCCTTCCCCATCACATGGCAATTTTTCCTTGTGGATCTTTCTCCTATTCTTATGATAACAGTAGTCATATTGAATAAGAAGTTCACCCTATTCCAATACATCATCATACTGACAATTTGACACATAACAGATATGTGGCTCATCTCTATACTCACTTATTTTCTTCCTGATGGATGTGTCAAGTACTTACAAAGGGGTGTTCACCTCTTCCATTGTAATAGTGGATGAATCTATTTCTTCTTGTAGTTCTCTAAGCATTTTTGTTTGTATTTCATTTTTTTCCTTGTCTAGTCTTTCTCATTCTAAGAGCTTATTTTCCAGCAGCAACTGAATGTAAATCAAGAATCCTCTTCCATTCTAGCCCTTGTCCACACTAGAAATTCCCCTGAGCACTCCTTCAGTAATACCAAGGTACTGAGATTTACATAGTTCTTTTGCTAGATTCTCATGAGGTCCTGTCGGAGGCAATTCTATGTGACAAGGGAAAGGATGAGGCCCATCGATTCACAAGGTAAGACTGACTGCCCTTCCTTGTCCAAGACATAAATGTTTCATTGGTTACTTCCTTTTCATTCAAATTCAGACTTGAAAATTTGGTCATGCACATTATAGATGACTTATAAACTTAATTCAACAGCAAGCCTATTAATAACCGATGCCTGATTTGAGATGGTTATCACTCTGACAGACAGCATCTGTTGCCTATTGAATAGTAGTAAGCAATTTCCTCAGTAGCATTTTTCCTGGTTGAAAAAGCATTTTGTATGTGTCAATCAAAGTGTACTTGCAAAATCTCCCATGAGAAGCTCGTGTCTTTTCTATGCTTTACTTTGGAGACTCTGACTATATCACTGCTTCTCATCCCATTTTCTAATATCTCTAGTGAAAAATAAACCTGTGGCCATGGGAATTGACATGATCTGATCCTCATAGTCTCTCCTTTTCTGTTATTGCAACTGGACTCTGCAGCAAATGAAAATCATACATCTTCCTAACTCTCACACATGTTGAGGGAAAAAAAATCTTAAGTACTGGGAGGTTGGGGTTTCTTTTCTTTATGTCTATCTAGAAAACCCTCCTGATTCCAGAATAGTGTTGGAAAAAGGAGTGGGGTGTGGTGGTGAAATAAACTGATAATCCATTAAAGAGTTTTGCCCATCTACCATGGTCCTTAAATCAGCTATATCATTTCGGTGGTGTGGATATGTATGCATAAGGATTGGGAGGTATCTCAGAGCAAGTCCATGTGTAGTGATTGTGAATGTGCTTGTGAAAATGTGTGTAAAATATTTTCTTATATGTACAGCTCAAGTGTCAATTTTCTAAAAAAAAAAATCCAACACTAGTACACACTTTAGATAAATCAATTCTTTCAAATCTCACTAAAGCTGACTATGAAAGTTAGTTTACTGTTCCCACTGCCTAGATGGAGATGTAAGAGTCAAATGATCCAGTCTCTTGACTCTTGTAAGTGCAAGAAGCAAGTTTGAGTGCAGGAATGGATCACAATGTTGATGCCCTGAGGACAGAACTGACCTCAACTGGAGTAGAAAAATGGATGAGTTACATTCTCAAAAAATGTCGTTGCTCATGTTTGTGTCTCTACAGATTGGATCATCAACAGATGATATGATTTGAGCAGTGAAGTCGAAGGCTGCAGGTAGGGCCCAATAGGAAAAGTTCCCTGGGAGAAAGGGGGTCTGCCTACTTATTTGGAGACTGAGACATGGATGTATGTAAAAGAAGTAGGGAATTTATGTTCTCTGTCATATTTTAATGACATAGGAGTAGGAGTAGGAGCTTGTAATTCTACTGGATTTAAGCATTCTCTTGGTAACCTCTTTTTTTACTCTACTAGCTAAACACAATCTTCCTCATAAGACCTGCTCTGTCCCATTTCTTCCTCTCCCAGACATCAAAGCACTTGGTTAGCATCTCTTGGGATTTGTAAACAAGAGATTTTGATCTGGGTTCTGGGTGTTGAATCACAATGGAAGAAATCTAGTGGGATGCACTCCCTCGGATGTACTAAGTTCTTCTTGCATGTGCCGGATATTGGGTAGGAAATCGACTCTCCCCTCTGCACTATCAGGTCTTATGGCAACACTTGTTCTGTCCTCTTGTGTCCACTCCTTGTTCAAAAGACACTGCTGGGTATGGGGAAATTAAAGACTATTTCCTCTGGACTTTCTTCACATTCCTCTGGGTCCATCTGATTGTTGAGAAATACATCCTTGGCCACTTTCTTCACCTCCACTCCTTATCTAATTCCAAACTCCTGGTTCGTTAAATCTCCCTTAAGGCCTCCTCACCCTCTTTCTTAACCTTGCCCTGGTTTCTGCACCATGCTGAGGAACCCTGAATGGCCAGGCAATGAGCTGGTGTAGAAGTACGACTGAGCTCTGGGTACCCCACATCTGGGTTCTCTTGCCCTGGCCGGCTCCAAACATGTATGATTGATTTTTTTTTTTTTCTTCTGTCAAAATCAATTAAAAAATTAAATACTTTTGCCAGGAATCTGGTTCCGTGAATCCTGTCCTGTATTGAAGAAAGGGATCAAGGAAGTTAAACAAGATGAAGAAGAACAGAAAGAGGAAATGTGAGTGTGGAGAGAGCGGGTGGGGTAGCAGAAGTCAAATAAATGCACATATTCTCCATTGCTTCCTTAAGATTCTCTGTTGCACTTAGGAAAGCAAGCAGAGCCAAGGAGAGCACTGCAGTGGCCAGCGCTGCATGTCACCACACAAGGGCAGATAAGTTTACGGTTAAAATCAGTGCAGGCAAAGGAAGGATGCCCTGAGAACACATCTCAGGGAATGGATGGATATTCATTCCTTGGAAGTCCTTAAGATTTTTTAGGCCAAGTCCTCCACTGCCTGTCTTAACGAGGAGAGGTTGTAGGTATCCATAGGGCCACCATGTGCTCACTCTGTTGTGTTCTTTGTGGAAGGTACCCTTGGAGTGGGTCATCATCCTATCCCTACGGGTCCCACGCCCAAGGAGTATGGGGAGCACCCAGCTCATGGATGGATGTCGTGGGATATTGTGGAATTGATGCTCCCATTTCAGGTCTCTGGGGATGGGGTGAAGAGGAGAGAGGTAGGGTAGACCTCCTCATGCAAGCAGGGGAGTTCAGCTGGCCCAGCTGTGCATCCCTGTGGACTCTGAAGAGATCCTGGCGTCAGCTAGGGGACACTGCACTCTGCAAACCTGGCTGGGAGTAAATAGCTCAAATTCTCAGGGTCCCTCAGTCTCTGAGGAGTTGCATGGGGGTTTGCCCTTTATTGCACCATTTCTGAAACTGAGGTTATATAGAGGGTGTTCGGTATGTATGTCAAATGTGAAAAACACACAAACTCAGAAAGAATTACAGTAATTAATCTATTCTGATGGCAAGTTATTTATGTTTCGTAAATTAAAAAATACAGATATAGCTGGCTTCATGGTGTTTCAAAAAGCAAAATTTTCTGTAACCTTATCCAGTCAGAATTGCTAGACAAGAATTGCGAAAACCACAAAATTTATAGTTTTTAGATCAAGCATAGCGATTTTCTTTTTCTTTTTCTCTTTTTGGTGTGGAGATTGGACTCAAGTCTCCTGCATGGGCATCTGATCCAAGAAGCAGTCTGAGGATGGGGTCTACAGAGGGCAGCGCTGGAGGGGCAAGATCTTGGCACCACCCTATTTCATCAGACCTGCTGACGCTCAGGGAACCCAGCTGTGTTCACTCCAGCATCCTAGAGAGTCCCTTTCCTCTGCTTCAGGTTCACTGTCCAGGGGAGTAGCCCCTGAAGGGCTGCTAAGACAAATGTCCAGGGAAACTCAGTCCTGGAGGACATTCATGTATACTAGATAATTGGGTGGGCTTGACTCCCTTTTCAGGTCTCTGGGGAAAGGGTGAAGAGGAGGCAATCAGGGTAGGGCTTCTCCTGTGCATCCTGTGGGCTCTGCAAAAGCCCTGGCATTAGCTAGGGGACACTGCACCCTGCAAGCCTATCTGTGATTAAGTAGCATACGGACAGCACACTCGGCAGAGGGCACCAGGCAGGTACCAGGGTTACCTTGCAGGGCCTAAGGAGCCTTCTGGTTTTCCACACCCTCCCCAGTGAGCACTTCCTCCCTTGCCTAGGTGTCTTCCCCAGGGTCCTAGGGTTCAGAAGAGGGGATTGTGCAGTGTCTGGACACCAGGCCACAGAGGAGGAGCATATGATTGTACACATTTAGGTTCACTTTGTACATATATTGATCCTCTATTTAATGTTGGATGTTTTGTATTAAATATTTGCTTGGTATCCGTTGCTTTTAAAACCTTTTCTGTAAAAGAAACACATTACAGGGAAAACAGAGAGGTGGATATTGATGAATCACAAAGCAGTCCCCCGAGGGGCCCCCCACCACGATCACTCCCTGCCTCCCCCCCCTCATATTTTTCTTACATAGTAACTTCTGATTTAGCACTTCCCAGCTGTCCTTGTTTCAGCGTCCCTCTAGGGATTTTGTTCCCTGAATTCTGTTTGTCCCTCTGGAAGGGAACTTGGGAAAATTATCACCCCAGGTCTTCCATGACACCTGGGATGTCAGGGCCTTTATTCCTAAAAAATCAGTGCATCTGTTATCAAATCCACGGCGACCCATGTCTTTTCTTAAAGATCTTCAGTGTGTTGCTCTGTTTCCTTCAGGTAAAGCTGGGTTCTCTCTGAAAGAGTAAAGATATTCTGCTTTTCATTTTCTTCTATGTCATTTGCACTTTCATTCTAGATACCCTGAGGGATTTCTCTTTTTCTTTAAAGCTAAGAATTTTACTAGAATATCACTTGGCCTTCATCATTTCAAGTCAGTGCTCAGAATTCTCTTGAAGAAACAATTCCAAAGCACTGTTTTGTTTCCAGAAAAATCTGAATTACATTTTTTAAGATTGGGCTTTGTATCTTTGCTTTGTGTTCTTTCTGAGACCTCAATCATTTTTTTCTCCCCAATTTTTTACCATCTCTTTCTTAATTTCTTTTGAAATGTTTCCCTCTCTTGAACCTTCCTTTTCTTATAAGACACAACCCTTCACCTTTACATCACCTTTGCTTCTTCTTTACATCTCATTGTGGAACCTACATTCCAGTGTTTACTTATTCTCTCCTGACTTTGGTCCATTCAATTATGGTGTTTCTATGCAATCCTCACAAATATGCCACCTCATTTCCTACATTTGCTGCTACTCTATTATCAAAACCAGTTGTCATTCCCTTTAAGTGGTTACCTATGTTCTGAATCCTTCAGAGTATTTAGTTATTGTCCATTATAAATGTAACCAAGTTATTGTCCATTATAAATGTAACCATTTACCTCCTTTTGTGTGTGTGTGTGTGTGGTGCTGGGGATTGAACCCAGGGCCTTGCATTTACCTCCTTTCTAAATCATTTCTTTTCCTTAATATTGGTCAGAATTTCATTCTTACAATTATTGTTTTTCAGTTCCTTAAGGTTTAAACAGTCATGGAATTTTCTCATTTACCTTTGAGTCATTTGATTAGAGTCGTGAATTTTCCCGTTCTTTCTAGATGTATCTATTTTTAGAGCAATTTGGTTTGAGCCCTGGGAATTTATTTGTAGTTGGCGTGTGACTTTTATTTTGAACCCTTTAGATTTCTTGATATGCGTGTGCTGGATCATGGTCAGCTGGTCCCACACCTCTCTTGGCAAATGGTTTTTGCTCTTAGCAGGCACAGGCAGCAGGCCCACCTTGATGCCTTCTCTGTGTCACAGCATTCCCAAGGATTGTCCTTTACAGCTGTTCCCAGCTCTGTAGAGAGGATTTTAATTTTCTTGACTGATTTTTTAAAAATTCTGTGCACCTACAAAAATATGTCAGCCATATTATGCTGAGAATATCATTCCACCTTAAAAAGGAAATCTTGTCATTTACAACAATACTGATGAAACTAGAAGACATAAGCAGACACAGAGAATGATGATCTCCCTTAGATGTGGAATCAGAGTAGAATGGTGGTGGCCAGGGACTTGGTGTTTGGGAGGACGGGGAGCTGTTGGTCAAGGTGGCAACATTTCAGGGATGCAGGATGAGCAAGCTCTGGAGAGCTCATTTGCCGTGTTTCCAACAGTAACACTGTATTGTGTCCTGAGTATTTATTGAGAGTGTAGATCTTAAATGTTCTCATCACACACACACACACACACACACACACACACACTCACACGGGTAAAAGTGGATGACTTCATGGCTGTGTTGATGAGTTTAACTGTGGCAATCATTTCATAGTGTATATGTACATCAAAGCACCACATTGTACTCTTTAAAATAGGCAACTTGTCAATTTTACCTAAAGATGGAAAAATGTTTAAGCTAAACTTTCGTGAAATTATTGGAGAATTCAATAATTTTAGAAAATATACTCTGTAAGTATAATCAGCTATATGTATAATAAAAGTTATATTTTGAAATACTTGATCAGAAATCCACTCAGCATTACTACAGTCTAAGAAATGCCCTCAACAGCTCCGCTCATGGTTGAAACAAAAGAAAGATCCTCTTCAAAATGATAAATTATTGAGATTATTTGTGATCATACAGTTGTTGGGAGTGACTGATGCCACTTTTGAGTATATGAATTAAATATAAAATTGCTAAAGGTATATATTTTCATGACATTAAGAAATTTATAAAAAATTAAGCCAAAAAATCTTATAATTTATCAAGGTAAAGTATTAAGGAAGTGTATATTTGTATTATATAAAGCTTGGCACCATAAATATTTTGTAATGTGTAAATTTTATGTTGCTCTTTATTGTGTCTTCATCACTTTTGTATGTTGTCTAAATAATAAAATAATTTAAGGAAAAAAGGTGTTTATACAATTGAGTACCAACCTGCTTCTTGCATAAGGATTTCTGAATTTTCTTTTTTCCTTGGGTCTTCGTCTTAGTCTGTTTTGTGCTACTGTAACACAATGCCAGAAACTGGGTAATGTTAAAAAGAAAAAAAATTTATTTCTTGAGAACGAGAATCTCAATATCAAGGTGCTGGTATCTGACAAGGCCCTCCTCTGCTGCTTCACCTAGTGGCACAAAGTGAAAGGGCAAGGGGGGTGTGAAAGGGTTTTTCATCTGGCAATGAGAAGTCCACTCCCATGGTAATAGCACTAATCCTTTTATGATTATAGAACCTTTATGAGTGAATGGCCTCTGAAACATTCCACTTCTCTATCCTGTGACATTGGGGATTATGTTGCCAACACATGAACTCTAAGGACCCTTTCAAACCATGGCAGCCCAGATGAGTGGAACCAGCAGGGTGGGCTTTTATCCAACTTTACTGAGTGACGGCGCAGGTTCAAAGTATCACCTGAAATGCCCGTCTTATCCAAAGGATCCATTCAAGGGTACTCCCAGCCACAGGAGCTGAACCCATCACCAGCGATCATGCCTGAGCAGACCCATCCAGCAGTGGGGAGGACCCATGGTCTAACCAATCACCTCCCTGAAGGCGGTTAACTGCAGAAGGTGACTTTAAAACTGAGAGGACGGAGAAATCCCAGGGCTTGACTGGAGGATTTTCCTGTCTAAGTGAAAATGGGAACAATAGAACTTGTTGGAAAATGAGAGAAGATATCGCTTGGTTTGGAAACACATCCCTGACTTAGGGATGACTCTCTTGTGTCAGGTGGCACCCTGGGGTCAGGGGAATCCTGGGGTTGGGGAGGGCATTTTATCCTCAAAGAATGTTTTGTTTGTAGTCTAGAAGGGTATAACAAAATGTAAAGCTTCCTTTTCCCCACCTAGACTCTGCTAAGAGTGAGTGGCATTTACTTGTTCCCAGAACAACCACTTAACAGCAAACTCATTAGGTCCTCTAGTAGACAAAACTAAAGCAGCTACAACATTCACAAACAGGTTTCTGTGAGGAGATAGGATTTCACTTCTCTTGGTTAAATGCCTGAGCCTGGAATTGCAGGGGCGGAGGTAGGTTTTCCCTCCCAGCCTGCCTTGCTCATTCCTGGCCTGCCACCCTAACCGGCCCCAGGTAGTGCATGCCCTTCTCTTCTCAGTGGCTGCCCCGGCAGGTCACACAAGCGTGGGTCCCACAGCTGCCGCCTCCCACAGGAGCTACTTAGCCAGGCGCTTTACTTGCCAGGAGTTGCCCCTCTGTCGGGCAGGGTTCTGGTCCTGAATCACGTCCCGACAGCTCTGGAGCCAGCCTTGCTCTCTAGGTTCAACGGCCTGAAGCTAATTGCCCTCCACTCTCAGCAGGAGCTCAGATGCTTAGGCGGGTCCAGGGGCTGGTCCGAAGCCTGGACCCAAGTCAGCCCTTCACGCCCCTTACTCTGGCGTCTTCTGCGGGGCGCACCAGCCTTGCACACGTGAGGGTTCCTCAGAAGTTTTTCTGCACTCGGCGGATAGTGTGTTCTATGCCCATGTACCCACTCTTTGCTTGTGCATTCCAAAGATGCATTCCAGCAATAGGCCAAACCAGACCTGAGGCCCAGCTCACAGCTAAAGGAGAACAGTCAGAGCTCAGTCCTCCAAACCAAGTATCCGATTTTACCCAGCTGCTTCTATGGGCAGTTACTGGCTAAACTTTGACCCTCTTCCCTGCCCACGGCCCTAGGGGGTAAGGATCTGCCAGAAGGATTCAGCTGCCTGGAGCCTGCTCACTGTGCCCACTACTCGGTTCCTTGGTTTGTGGGGGTAGCGCAGGTGCCCCTGACCCAGCATCCACTTGAAGGCCATGCTGCAAGTATCCAGTGACTCTGTGGTTTGCCAAAGCATCTCTAAGGCACTCCCCTCCACCACCCCGCAGACTCTATGGTTCTTTCAGGGGGTCCAGCCTCCAGAAGAGGTTGATGCTGTCTGCTGACAATTCCAAGATGTCCCGCAGATCAGCCAGTGTACTGAGTAAATTTACTCTTATTTTTGGTGCAGGAGCAGCGAGTCACCTCTTGCCGCCCGCAATACCAGGCGTGCCCAAGACCCCCGCACAGAGACCTGGGAGAGAGTAGGAAAGATTTGGCCGGCCAGGGGGAAGACCCCACGGTTACAGAGAAGCAGGACCATCAGAGAAAGGGCCCCCATGGCACCAGGGGCACACAGTTCAGGCCCCTGGAGGTCCATGGAGGCCTCTCTTCCTTAGCGCTAAGGCCTGGGTCTCTGCAGAGAAACCTCCATGCCAAGAGCTCTGAAGCCAGAACCAACAAGGAACTCTACACCTCATGTGTGATCTCCTGCCCCAGCGAAATGCCATCACAAGCTCATACAACCTCACCCGAGGTCCCCCACTGCCGCAGAGGAGGGGTCCAACATCATCAGGTTGCTCCTCAAGTCTTCAAGAAAGTACTAGTAATCAGGACCCTTGGTCTCCCTCTGGCTCCTGAGGTTTCCCAGAGGAAGACCTCGTGTGCAAAGGTACACCAG
Organism: Sciurus carolinensis; assembly: GCF_902686445.1. Lineage (NCBI taxonomy): Eukaryota > Metazoa > Chordata > Mammalia > Rodentia > Sciuridae > Sciurus > Sciurus carolinensis. Next base: position 131,919,542 of record NC_062220.1, read on the forward strand.
GGAAGAAGAGAGTAACCTTGAGGATTTAAGCACCCACATCCAAAAGTTCTAGGCTCCTAAAAAGCAAATTCTTCTGTTGCCACATAGGTGGGGGTATCCATACCTTTGGGGTTCAAGAAGCAAATGCTGAACTGAGAGAACATCCACTTCTTCCCACGCTGGGCCCTGTGGGAGCTCCATTTAGGTGTGAACCCAGAGTCTGGCCCAGACCCCTAGGTCCTGGGAAAAACCGGAGGCTCAGAGACACAGCATTCCATTCCCACCCCCTTCTTGCCGCTCTTCCCTCAAAGGTCAATTCTTCGAGGATGTTTTGGTCTCATGCCAGTGAGTGGGTCCTCATGTCAGAACATGGAGACCCTTGGCCCATTTCCCTCCAATCCTAGAGCAGGTAGGACATCCCCAAAGACAAAGACAAAATCTTGAAAGAGTCCAGAGGAGAAGTCATTTCTCTGCAGAGGAACTAACCTGCAAATGAAATTGGGCTTCTCTTCAGAAACCATGCAAGAAGGGAGCGGAATTTGTGAATGTGTGGCTAGCAGATCTGCCTTGCAAGAAATTCAACATTTCTTCAGAGAGAAGCCAAATGACTGAAGGTCATGAAGAATGGAAGATTGTGAGAGAAGAAACACATCAAGGCAAAGGAAAAGGGCTTTTACTTTTTTACTTTTCTTGTTAACAAATCCGATTTTGTTCAAGATAATCTTAACAAAAATACATTTGGTGATAGGGTTAATGGATAAGCAAAATGTGTGACAGAGATTTTTTAAGGGATGGGAGTCGGGAATTGAACTTACTCTTACAAGGCTCCTGTAATTACATGGAGCACTTGAAAGTGAACTTAGTTGTCTTGTGCATTTATGGTGTGAGTTTTAGAGAAAAAAAAATTTTTTTTTTCTTGGTACTGAGAATTGAACTCAGAGGCGCACGACCACTGAGCCACATCCCCAGCCCTATTTTGTATTTTATTTAGGGAAGGGTCTCACTGAGTTGCTTAGGGCCTCGTTTTGCTGAGGCTGGCTTTGAACTCGAGAGCCTCTTGCCTCAGCAGCCTCCTGAGCTGCTGGGATGACAGGCGTGCGCCACTGAGCCCGGCCTCAAAAATGTTTTTAAAGTATAATTTATGTGCTAAAAGAAGAGGGAAAATGGAATCAAATAAAATATTCAATTAAACCAGGAAAGCCAAAAAAAAAAAAAAAAAAAAAAGCATGTGTGAAATAGAAAAGAACAAGGTTAATAAGTATTAAGTGTTTTAAATATGGTAGCTATTAATTCAATTCTACCAACAACCACTTCCTTTCTAATAATGTAGAATTGTTCATATGGACTCATGACAGAAAAATAAGTATTTGCAATTTGTAAGTCTTTATTGTAACTTGTGTGTCACTGTTGCCTTTTTGCATGTCTGAGGTCATCAAGGCCACCTGTCCCCTGATGCAAAGTGGGGGCTGGGAAGATCTCTAAGATCCTTTCCAGTTCTTTGGATGCTGTGGAACACCCTTCAGTTAAAGTCTGTGATGGCTTCCAAAACTCGGCTTGCAAACCAACTTCCTCAAGTGGCCTCTCTAGCTTTACATCAGTCTGAGCCTGTCATCTCCTGTCAACACTACAGACACATACATTATGGCTGATGATACAGCTGTTCATGCTGATGCACGGATCATATAGGACTGAGGAGTGTCCCCCGCGTCACTTTAATCATGACTATTTAAAATATACCAAGTTAAAAGAAACTATCAGAATCGATTAAAAACAAGAAGACGACACGACAATATGCTTTGTACAACCCTCCCCCCACCACCTTACATGTGAAAACAAATATAAAATTAAGGGGATGGAGAAAGATATACTTGTCATGTTAACCCAAACAAGAAAGCTGGAGCAGCTACGTTAATTTCGGGCATTGCAGACTTCAGAATAAGGAAAATTGTCAGGGATAGGATGAGCAACGCGTAACGTTAAAGGAGTCAGTTCTCTAAGAGGTTACAACAGTCTTCAACACACATGCACCCAACAGTAGGGTATCCAGATAGGCAGGGCAAAACCTGGTGGAACTGCAAAAAGAAGTAGCAATACTAGTGTCTGAGACCTCAACGCTACCCTCTTGTGACAGACAGATGCAGCAGGCAGGAAAGCAGCAATACAGTTGACGTGAACAGTATCACCCATCGCCCAGGTCAAGTACTGCATTCAGTGAAGGGAAAATACAGTTCTTCTTGAGTCCACATGGAACATCCACCAAGACAGATCACGTTCTGGGTAAGAAAGGTAAGAAGGAGAAAAACCCAACTGCATCTCAACAAGTTTAAGACAGAAATACACAAAATACGTTCTCAGGTCAAAACAGAGTTTAAAGAAGAGAAAGACCTGAAAAACCCCCCCATATTTTGAGATTAAATGACACATTAAAAATGCATCAAAAAGAAACCATAAGAGAAATTAAGACTATTTTCCACTAAATGAAAATGAGTACAGAGCATATCAGAGAGTCTGCAGTCTCTCCACGACTCTTCAGCGCCCTCGGTGCCAATCAAGTCCAACCTCCTGGCAGTGGCCTATACCGGGCTCTGCATGGTCTGTGTCATGCTTCCTGCCAGGCCAGGCTCTCCACTTGTTCCCCTCCCTGCTTAGAGTCGGTGGAAGCAGAGCGCTCGCCCCACCTCAGGACCTTTGCACCAGCCCCTCCCGCCACCTGGAACATTCCTTCCCTGACTCCCCATACAACCCTCCCACTATTGCACCTCACTCTTTGACCCCCAAATTGGGGTCCCTGCTGAATTTCTGTGAAGGAGCCCTCCTCCCTTGGGTTTGAGAGGTTTGGGTTGTGGTGTTAAGCTGGCCACCAGGGAAGTTCCCCAGGGGATCCCCAAGGGTGATGCAGGAAGCGGGCCTCAGGGGGCTGAGAGGTGATGACCGGCGAGATGGGAGAGGATCCCACAAAGGCAGGGGAAGGGTAGGGGGCAATTCTGCTTTCTTCCAGTCAGACCTTGGGACTGGTTGATCTTCCTTGGGGAAATCAGAGGCCGATACACCTCCCTGTGTCCCCTGGAGTGGGACAGGAGAGGAGGTCGCTGGAGGCCTCAGTCACACAAGTAGAGCAGAAGAGCCTCCTGCCGGAGGGGAATGGTCAGGGTATGCAGATGCCTTTTCTTGGCACTTCCCCATCCTGGGTTTGATCTGCACAGTAGCCCTCAGCTGTGACTCTGGTTCCTTGATCTTGGCACTCAGCTTCACCGGCTCCTGGTGGGGCCTAATGTCCTTCTTCTGAGAGACCACAGGGCATAAGTAGAACCACAGAGCCTCCCTGTGGGAGTGAATTGATGCACTGGAGGGAGAAGACGCAGCCTATGGTTCAGCTTTTCAAAACATTAGCTTTTCAAAACAGGCTGAGCAGACGGGACCTTCTCTTACTTCCAGTAAGGGTTCTGCCATGCCAGCTGTCTGGGGGAAGAGGCACACTGGAGTGAATTTCCGCGAGTTGAATGACGGCTGTGACAAGCGACAACCTTTGCAAGCTTAGGGCCACTGTTGTTAGTCGCAACATTTGCCATCACTAGAACAAGACCGGAAGAGTACACAGGCTAGTGCACAGGCTGTCTGTTTTCAGAGAGTCGAAGTTCTTGGAAAGAAGATCACAGACGGTCACTGTACTTTGTGCTGAGCAGGAGGGAGTGTCCACCCTTCCAGGGGCCCTCTAGCTGTCCTGTCCCATGGAGGCACCCAGGCACGTTGCCCAACAATGCCTAGGTGAGAAGTGTGGAGGTGGTGCCATTTCACCATCTCCTAGGGTGACCCTGGTGCTGATCTGATCTGAGAGACAGACACATCCATTCTGCAGCCCTGGCACTGGATCCCAAGGTGATGCCTGGTGCGTCAAGTTGGAGGATCCAGTATGGTCAGCAGGCAGGCTGGACTCGTTCAGTTCATGAATCACCAAATGCTTTTCCCACCTTTTTTTGTCATAATTGCCAGTTCTAAATATCCGAGAATGGGCAACAGAAGACCCGAGAGGGGGGCGTTCACCTACTGCTAGAATCTCTCATCTCCCAGATGTTTCCACAGCAACTCAGGGACACACCAGGGCCTTTCATTGGTGAGATTCCCTCTTCCCTCCCTAATCCAACCCTGCCATACACCTTAAATTTACTTACAGCAGAGAAGAGGTTTTGGCTGGTGATATTTATCCCAATGACAGTAAACTCAGTCAAAGCCTTAATCTTGACAGTCCATCTAAAAATATTATTAGTCGTAGATGGACATAACTATTTTTATGTGGTGCTGAGGATCAAACCCAGTGCCTCACACATGCTAGGCAAGCAGTCTACCACTGAGCTATAACCCCAGTTCCCGTTTTTCTTTATAGGGAGATAAAATCATGCTTGCTTTATATTAGATTAGACTTAACTTACTAATTTCACAACTTGGAAACTTCTCATTTGTAAGTAGGGATAGATCCTTTGATATACAAGATAGAGTTAAGCCTTTGTTTATAATAGTAAACTAGATTCTTCAATATGATTGATTGCATCTGCAGTTTTATAAAATGTAATAAATTGATATATATATATATATATATCAGAAGCAAAAGTTTAGGTGTGTGCACGCCATTGATGGCCTTTTAGATTGTTTTTTTTTCCTTACTTCCATTTGCTTATCTCCGATGTGTGAAATTTTTTGAGAGTTCATGAAAATAAAGAAAAATGACTGGTAGCTTCCTAATGAATTTCAAGCACTTTGCAGAGTGTTGAGAATCCGTTGAGCTAGAAGACGGGGAGCATTTTCTCAGGGTGCCCCTGGGATCAGACACAAATTGTTCACAATCGGGTAAATTGTGATTTTTTCATTGAAATCAGCCCAGAGTCTCTTCCTTTTAATTCTCTTCTGTGTACAAAACTGTGTCTTCACAGTTTTGTTTTTTGATTTCGAGTACTTTGCATAAAATCTTACTGTTATCCCTTCTCAGCTGATCACATATCACATGTTAAATAAATTTCCTCTTTTGGATATCTTTTTTTTTTTTTTTTTTTTTTTAATGAAGACTTAATTTTGGTCCTCTTCAACCATGATTCTTCATGGGATGACTCAGACAGAATTCGGTCTTGAGCGAAAGGATTGATTTGTCAGCAGGGGTTATGGAAGAGGCAAGGTTAATTCAAGTGACTGGATTAACTTGTATTGAATGTAAGAAAATGTTGTGTTTACCAATTTCAAATACATGGGATGTAATCTTATACTGTTCCCCCCACCTGAAAATGCATCCCATATTCAAAGTGTTTTTAAGCCTAATCTGGGACACAGTTTAACGTTTTCCATCTAGAAACGTCTAGAGATTCAGGAATAGTGAAAGGGTCGGGTTGGTATTTCAAATCAGGAATGGAATCACTTTTTGCTCTCCATGTTTACATTTGACTCCCTTGTATCTTGGGTTTTTATGATCCATGAAAATATTTGTGAGGGGAGGTAATTTTTGCTCATTTAACTTGTTTTCATAAACAGAGAATCAAAATGTACGGGTCTGGGATTCAGTTTTTCAAACAAAATGTGCATCCTTACATGACACACCTGGTATTGTGAAATAAACACGTCTAGATAGCAAAAGAGCCCCAGCCCTTGAGTGGCAGGTGCTCACTCAAAATTCCATGAAGACCCCTCGCCGCGATGATGTGAGGATGCACATCTTGCCTTCCATTCTGTCGGTTTTGTGAGCTGAGTGGTTCAAATTTGAGAGCAGTTGGGATGTTCTCAGGTTCTTACCTAGAATCCTCCGAGATGGGAAACCTGAATTGCTGCTACAGAAGTATGTCACCATTGAGCTTCTGAAGGCTGTGTCTCCAAATGGACCAGTTATAACTCTTACCCAACATACCTGCCACCCCATTTTCTCTGTCAATTTTCAAATGTGTTTTATGGTTTTGTTTTAGCAAGCAATTTGTATTTTTGATTCTTCCATCCAGCTGGTTACCTTAAATATCTCCCTGTTTTTTTTTTTTTTAAAGTACATTTCCTAAGGTCAATTGCACACTCTTCGGAAGATTAGATTCAAGGGAGCACACCCACACTAATTCCAGAAGATCAGGTGAATCTTGATACTACCTATGGCAAGAGACATCTCATGGAAGATAATTAGAGACCACATTTTTGAATGTGGATGTCAAAATCCAAAACCAATGTTAGAAATGTCCAAATCCAGACATTTTTAGAAAAGAAAAAAACAACCCCTCGGATTTCCAGGTGCAACGTTCATGTGGTTGATGAACACGGGGGTCCCTGCTAAGGGGGCACTGCTGGAAGACAGTGCCAGGAGGAAAGTGGAGGAGGGAATGAGGGCCGGGTGGTCCTCAGGGAGGGTCCTAGAGTGGGGATCACAGGCCGTGGCTATGGTTGGGTCCCTCGAAGGCAGACAAGACTCTGCCCACGGCCCTGCAGGATCTAGGAAGGAATGAGAAAGACGTGGGCAGGAACATGCATGTTCTCAGCCAGGCAGCTGCTCAGACAGTGGCTCAGATCAGCACTCTGCAGGGTTGGGGTCATGCCAACTTCATATGATGAAAGCCTCAGCCCAGCAGGCCACTTGGCCCCCATTAACTGACATCCATGCTTATTCAGGGGTGGTCACGGGAAAGAGATTAAAATCTAGAGGCGGGAGACAGGGCTGCAATTTCAGCCCCTCTCCTGGCTCATTCAAATCTTCCTGGACATCAGTCTTCCTGGGGAAAACTTTCCGGCGGATTTGAGAAAGAGTGAGAAGACCTCATGGTTCAGCTTCTCTGACCTCACCTAGAGGACTCGGGTGTTCAGGGATCTCCGTCCCCAGGGAAACAACTCCACTCCTCTCCCAGTTCCATCACCCATCAGTGTTGTGACTCTGAGCGAGTCACCTAAAATCTCCCAATTTCAATTCTCTTACTGGTGAATTTGGGGTCATAGTCCCTGCTAGTTCATCTCTCTCCATGAGCTGCAAAGATTACCCCTATGTGAAGGATGAAGAACAGACTTTGATCCTCCACTGCTCTGCAGCCATGTCTGTGTTCCACCATGATCAAAGAACCGGCGTATTCTTCCAGACATTTAATGAGTGAGCACTTCAGGGCGCTATGAGAGAACCTGTCTGCTGAAGGCTCTTCCTGTCAATCATCACTTCCAGTCTTATCAGACGGGACAGATGGACATTTCCATCTCCAAACAGGGAGCTAAGGCACAGATGAGTCTGTTTAACCTTCTCAGGTGTGCACGGCTTCTACACCTGATATGCACCCAGCCCATGTAGCCCCAGCCCTGTGCTCTTGGCCATTGTTCCAACTTTCTATATGATCTCACCTCAGTAAAGGCATTTTCTCACACAATTGTCAAAGTTCACACCAAACTGCAGAGTCTCTTTGAAGCCCAACTCTGACTCAGGTGTTTTGTGTCCCAGTGGTGAAAACTGAGATCAAAAGTTTGAACTCAAATCACTCCGATTCTTCTAACTATATTGAAACACAGAGCGCATTATCGTTAACTATCGTCACTGGCAGGGCAAGAAAATTCTTGAATATTTTCCTAACAAGTGACTGTAACATCATCTGTCACCTCAGGTAACTGCTATGATACTCTCAACTTCTAGGAGGATCAATTTTTTAGATTCCACCTGTGAGAGATTGTATAGAATTTGTCTTTCTGTTATTTCACTTAATATCCTCCAGGTCCATCCATGCTGTCGCACATGACAGAATTATTCTCACCACAGAGAAATAGAAATACTCAAGGTGCTGGGCATACTGTCACTGCATAAAATGTACATGTAGGGGACCATCACACTGGGCCCCCAAATATGTAAAATTATCATGCATTGATTTAAAAAAGTTTGAGCTGTGAATCAATTGTTACTAATTACCCTGTGGTCATCTGCCAGCAAGATGTCAGCAGCTGCCTCTATTGCTTTACATTTCCCAGGATCTTCCCTCCCTGACATTGTTCTCCATGGTCAAGGTATCCCACTGACTGCCACAAGTTGTGGTCCAGGGGAATCCGTCTCTGACCAGTCAATAGTGTGCATCCTGAAGAAGAGTCAGACAAAGATATAGTGGAAATTCACTCCTTAAGTTCTGTCATCAACAGGTCTGGTTCATTCAGAGTTCCACAGTTTAGAGAATGCTCTAAATGTGCCACACCATACTCTTTTTCTACTTGACATGTACAAATTTAAATTCATTAAGTCAACCAACATTGCTACAACTCCAGAAGTGCAGTTTTGTGCAGCATTAGTAGTAAACAACATCTTAACCAAATGTTAACAATGCAGATTGTTGAACATGAACTGAAAGGTCCCCCTTCTGCAGTAGCGATGCCAGATTTCATAATAAGACATAGAAAATATTTAGAACAATTTTAGATTAGAATAGTAATTGAACAGATAGGACAGAGTGCTCTCAAATCCAACCCTCTACCCTATATTCCTTTTTAAAATATCATTTTTGCAACTAGACACCATCATGGTAAGTGACGGAAGTCAGAAAGTCAAGGGTCGTATGTTTTCTCTCATATGCGGAAGCTAGAGAGGAAGAAGGAAAAGAAAAGGTGGGGGATCTCTTAAAAGGGAGATCAGTAGAAGAAAGGGACCAAGGGGTGAGAAGAGGGGAGGACGGAAGTGCAGGGAGTGATATTGGCCAAATTATATGGTTATAGTGTGTGCATGTATGCTTATGTAATGACAAATCTCATCTCTATGTACAACTATAATGCACCCAGAAAAAAATGGAAAAAGACCACAACATTTTCCATAAGATAAAGTAAAACGAAATGAAATAAAGAAAAATACCATTTTCTTTTAAGGCAAAGGCCTAACCAACACTGACAGGTTATCATTAGCACAGTTCAGAGTTTGCCCTGAGGGTCACTCGCGTTGCACAGTTCTGTGGGTTTTGACAAAGGCCTAATGTCATCTATCACCATTACGAGTAGGGCCACCGTCCTTCATATTCCCTCCGCTTTATCCATTACTCCGCCTTCCCTTTTTCCAAGACCTCTGGAAACAACTGACATTTTCACTACCTCTATAGTATTTTCTGTTCCAGAATTCCATAAGGTTAGTATCACAGAGCATGCAGCTTTTTCTTGGACTGATGATATTATTGGTGCAAGGGCAGGGGTCCCCAGGGGGTCTCGGGTCCAGGTTCTTGGCCTCCCAAGCAAAGAGTCAAGAAAGACCTGAGAGGTTGGCAGGCAAGGCAGAGGGTTATCAAAAGCCAGAGAAAAAGACTCCGGGGGTGAGGGGGTGGGGGGTTGGGGGGTACAGCGCCGCCGAGCTGCAGTCTGCATAGGGGAGCTTGACTTTGATTGGACTGAGCTATTCCTCCCCCACGGGGGCGGGGCGTGGATTTGGGATCGATTGACAGCTGAACTTCAAATGATTTTTTTTTTTTTTTCTACTACCTATGCCGAATTTTCTTTTCCCCCTGGAAAATGTACAGATAGAGAGAAAACCACAATACTAATGATATGTTAAGTAGCAACAAGTTGGGCTACTGCCCATGCCTAAAATTGGGGACTTTCTCTTTAGGGGACTGGACTCCCTTGTAAGTTGTCTCGCTTCCTCCGCTTAACCTCAAGATGGCCCCAGTTTCCCCTCACCGGTAGTTTTAGGCAGATTTTTCAGGTAGAGGTTTCAGGTTCCTAACCCTTCCCCAGGCCTGGTCTCCTACCTAACGACTTGACTTAGCTGTATAAATGTAAGGTTTCTATTATAGTTTTCAGTTGCTTGATAGTTCAGTGATTTTTATCGCTAAAAAATATCCCACTGGATACACGTACTAAAGTTTGTTGGTATAGTCCCCTATGGTAGGAGATCTTGGATGCTTCCAGTTTGGGCAGCCATAAATAAAGTTGCCATAAACATTCCTTTCAGGTTTTGTGGAGACCTATCTTTTAGTTTTACTGGATACATGCCTAGGGTTGGGGTTGCCTGGGATTACTTTGCATGGTTAGTTTATGTTTCCCTTTCTAAGAATTTGGTAGGAATCACAGGTAGAAGCATTTTGACCTGGTGGTTTCTTTTTTGAAGTTAACTCATTATTGATTCCATTTCTTTAAATATGGGCCTATTCAACTTGTCTTTCTTCCTGGGTAAGTTTTGGTCTTTCTGCCTTTGAAGAAATGGGTCTGTTTTCTCCATGCTGTTCAATTGCTAGCAGAGAGTTGTCAAAAGTACTTATTATCCTCTAATGTCCATGGAATCAGGAATGAGAATTCCTCTTTCATTTATATTATTGGTTCATTGTGTCTTCTCCTTTTCTTTGGGCTTAGTCTGGCTAGAGAGTAACCAAATTTGTTGATCATTTTAGAAAACTGAACTTTGGATTTGTTAATTTCCCATTTTTCATTACATTGCTTTTTGCCAATAATGGCCCTTTTCCTTTTCTTCTGCCTTACAGTCCACTGGTCTTTTTTCTCTAGTTTCCTAAGGTGGAAGCTTAGATCCTTGAATTCAGGTCTTTTTATTTCCTATAATGTTGCACGCAATGCTACAAATTTCCCACCGAGTACTACTCTGGCTATATCCCACAAATTTCAGAAGGTGTATTTTCGTTACATTTTGTTCATATGTAATAATTCCCTGGAGGCTTCTTCTCTGACCCATATGTTTTATAGTCTGTGTTGTTAATCTCCACATATTTGATGGCATTCCAGGTCTATGTTATTGAATTCTAATGCAATTTCATTTGGTGTGAGAGTACATTTTGTATAATTTTGTTTTTATTCTTTCACACTTGTCCAGGTGTTTTGTAGCCCACAAAGTGGTCTATGTTGAGGAATGTCTCAAGTGACCTTGAGAAGAAGTGTATTCTCTCACTGTTGAGTGAAGTAGTGTACAAATGCCAATTAGGCCTCATTGCTTGGTAGTACTTTGTTAGTTTCCTAGGGCTGCCATGACCAAGGACCAGACTGGTGGGCTTGACATACTAGAGGTGTACTGTCTCAGGGTTCTGAGGCTGGAGATTTAATGGAGGCTTAGGCAGGCCCATGCTCCCTATGAAATCTTAGGGCAGGCTCCTTCCTTACCTGGTCCCAGCTCCTGCAGGTTCGCTGGCCATCTTTTACTTTCCTGGCTTGCAGCCACCTCCACTTCACACTCTGCCTCCATCAACCTTGGTGTTTGTCCCTCCTGGATCCTTCTCCTGTTCTTATGAGAACAGCAGTCACACGGAAAAGGAGTCCTCCCTGTTCCAATACGACATTACCTTAACTGAGTTCTATTTCCAAATAAGGGCACACTTTGAGGGACTGGTGTCAGGGCTTTGACATGTATTAGGTGGGACAAAGTTTGACACATAACAGAGCTGTCGAGATCAACTCTATCCTTACTTATTTCCTTCCTGGTGGATCTGTAAGTACTTAGAAAGGGATGTTGAAATCTTCAACTGTGCCAGTGGATTAACCTATTTTTTTATTGTTGTCCCATTAATTTTGTCTACATTTTGTCCTGGTTCATTCCTTCTCCCTCTCTCATCTGCTAAGGAGCCTGTTGCAGCAGCAATTGAGTCTATGCATGTTAATTGACAACCTACCCCCACCCTAGCCACGTGTCCACATCAAGAAAGTTCCCTGAGTAATTCTACAGCAGCACCAATGTACTGACAGCTACACTATCTTCTCCTACATTCCTCTGAAGTCCTCATGAAAGTGATCTCATGTGACAAGGCAGAGGACGAGACCCAATCTATTGCCCAGGTAAGAGGACCCTTCTTCAAGATATCAATGTTGATTTTTTTTTGTTTCTTTCTTTTTCATTCAAATTCAGACTTAAAAATATGGCCATGTACACTATAGATGAATTATACAATTTCCTTTTGAGGAATGTCAGCTGCAAACCTATTATCAACTGATGCCGGATTCAAGACGGCATTCAGTTATGACAGCATCGGTCGCCAACTATACGATAATGCACATTTTCTTCAGTACACACTTTCATAGTTAAAAAAGAATTCTGTGTGTGCCAACCAAAATAGACTTGCCGAATCTCTCATGAGTAGCTCCTGTCTTTTTGGCAAGTGCCCTCTAGGCTTTATTTGGGGGTCATTGCCTGCCTCACTGTGTCCCATCCAGTTTTCTAATGTCCCCAAAGTGAACAGTAGACCTGTGCACACGGGACTTGGCATGATATATGATGGTCACAGAGTCTTCCTGTCTGTGACTGCAGGTGGACTTCAGAGCAAGTGAAAACTGTACGTGTTCTCAGCTCCGCCGCGGGTCTCAGCAGTGCTGAGAAAAGCTGGACTTTCTTGACCATTTTTGTCTAGAAAGCCCTCCTGATTCCAGATGCCGGATGGAAGAGGGGACTGGGATGTGGTGAAGGAAACTGATAATCCAGTGAAGAATTCTGACCATCTACCATGTTCCCTGGGGCAGCTGTGTGATGTCGGTGGTGTGGATACGTGTGATGAAGGAGGTTTGGAGTATCTCGGAGCCCATGTGTAGAGACTGTGCGTGTGCTTGTGAGCGTGCGCGTTTCCTCAGAAAATAGGTTCTCGTATGCACAGTACAAGTGTTATTTTTCTGAAGGAAAAAAAAAAACAACACCCACTCTTGCAGACTTTGTACAAGTCAGTTCTTTCAACCTTCGCTACAGCCAAATCTGAAGGTCAGCTTACTGTCCCCACTGCCTAGATGGAGAGAGTTCAGAGCTGAACGATCCAGCCTCTTGACACTAGGTGGAAGAGGCGAGAATTCAGGAATGGGCCCCGATCTTGGTGCTCCGGGCTGTGGGACTGCCCTTGTCTCTCAGCCATGTGTCACACGCCAGGTGGTTCCACATACTTGTGTACACTTGCAGGGCAGGATTTTGGCTTGCAGATATTCCAAACGCTCTCCACAGGTGGCCTTAGTGGTCACTGCTGTTGGCTACAGTCCCCCTTGGAGTACAGAATGTGAAGTACACAAAGGCTCCTATGGTTCTGGTCAGGTGACGTAGTCTGAGGGTTTTCAGGCTCCACGTGGGACCACAAAGAGCAATAATCTGCTGTTGCCGGGGTCTTTGCTGAACCCCTCACTGGTAGCAGATAAGAGTCAGGGAGTCATTTTATTCTATTTAATCCCACCATCACCGCATGCCTTAGAGATGCTCAAATTCATTAGCACACAGACCCAAGGTACAAATGAAAATAAGAACTCAAAGTACAACTCAGTTGTGCTGGCGATATAGCCCATCACGTAGAGTGCCTTCCTCTGAACCTGCAGACCCGGGTTCGAGTCCCCAGCACTGGTAGATTGCGGAAATTCCAAACAAACAAAAGTACAACTCAGTTGTTGACCTGAGGTCCACCCCCACCCCCACCTTGTTGCAAGTCTCTTGTGCAGCTGGGTCAGAGCGTCAGCACGCAGGCAAGCTGAACTCCACCATCAACTCTCTTACTGTCATGGGTAGCAGGAGCCTGGACAGCCACTGCTTCAGTAGATACCACACGTTGCACAGAAAGGAAGACAGGAAGGGAAAATGTCATGTGATTTCCAGTGGTTATTTTTCATTGGTAGGATTCCAGTACGTTCAAACCTTCTGTACAAACTATTGTCTAAAAAAAAAGGTCAGCCAATACATATAGAACATTTCCTAAAATTGAATCCAGTCTTCCAATGAACGTTACTTAAATTAAGTACAAACTCTTACAAAAGAGATAATTTGTGCGAAGCCCACACGTGGATGCCGGGGAAGATACGGTCTTGGAAGAGAGCAAGAAGATAGTGGCAGATGAGTTCAGCTACTGAATGGGCAGGAGGAGACCTGGGACTGTGTCACTGAGGCACAGCATGTACTTGAGGGCTTACCCCCCTTTTAAAGAATGACTATTTCACAAGTACACTTTGCCTTTAGCTGGAAAGCCAAAGGCTCTGCTTCTCATTTCTCTCCTGCTCCTCTCCTTTGCCTTACATTCTCGCCCCTTGTCCACATCAAGTAATGTTCCCGAATAATTCACCAGCAACAGCATCCGTGTACTGACAGCCAGTCTGTGTCCCCCCAGTGCCTTGGTGGAGTCACTTCCTCATGACAAGATGGAGCAGGATATGCCCTGGTCAGTCAACTCGAGTTTGTCCCAAATTGAAGTGTCTCTTTGGTTTCCTTCTCATTCCATTGCACGAAGAGGTGATAATCTGAATGTGTATATGAGAGATGCCATGTACCATTTCCTTGGTGGGGGCAATTTCCAGGGAGAGTCCGCTGCCAACTGAGACCTCACTGGAGGCGGCATTGACAAATGTCAGCATCAGCTGCACACTGTGTGGTAGCAAGCTTTGTCCTCAGCAGCAGCTTTCCCTTCTGACAAAAGAATTTTGTAATTACCAACCAGAATAGACTGGAGTGTCTTTTGGCAGGGGCAGGTTTCCAATTGACCACTGTGTGCCATTTGGTTTTCTGATGCCTCCAGGTCAACAAAAAGCCTGTGCACCCAGGACACAGATGGCCTGATCCTCATAGTGACTCCTTTTCTTTAGTTACAGGTGGATCCAAGAGAAACTGAAAATGGTATGTGTCCTGGACACTGTCACTTGCCGATCGATAATCTAGATGACGAGAAGGGTGGGACGGTCCTGCTGGCTTTAGTGTGCAGAGCCCTAGCGATTCGAGCTTCCTGCTGTGGGTGAGACCACCCTGATTTTCTAGGTAAACAACAATGACCATTCTCTAGTTCTGGGAAGCAACTCTGCTTCCTTTGGGCGATGGAGGGTTGGGTCCATGGGGGCTGGTGTTGTCTCTGTGTGCATCCATGTGGTGTGATTCTGAGCGTGACTGTGTGGGAGCTTTGGTGCATTTCTTTGTTTCTCTGGATAGAGATCCCTCTAGTCACCAGTGTCAATGTTTTCAACCCAAAATGCCATCACCGTGATTGCATGATTATGGATGTGTATGAATCCATAATCAAACTGTGCCGTTTGTTGCATGCGAAGTATGCCTCAAGTAATATGGGAGAAACGCCCCATGAAACCCAGGACGATTGTCAAAGGGATGGAGCAGCGCCGTGTTCACAGGACGCTTGACAAGGACAGAGCTGTGTTTCATGATCCCTATTAATGGACCAGTGACAACTTCATTTCGTAATGAACTTCACTGGTCAGCAGGTCTCAGTATTCGCTCCTGGCATCGGGTTATTCATGATACTTCACTCTTGACTCTTTTCTCACTCACATGCCTTTTCTCTGAAAAAGATCTCCGAATTCATCTTCCACAACCGAACAAGGCAGGAACTGCGGGACAGGGCCCTTTTCTTTGCAGTGATTCCCCAGGTCCACCGGCGTGCCGCACCCAGTTCTGTCAGGAGTCTGAGACAGGAGAACAGACCTGAGGGTTGGTCCTGAGGCAGAGCTGCCCAGGTCTGAACTCCGCAGAGCTGGGGCAGGGGCTAGCGGGTGTGCTTCACTGGCTTCTGGAAGCTGCCTGACAACCGGTCTTTGTGTAGACACAGCGGGCCAAGGGTTATCTGCCCCAGAAGCACATTTAAATCAGAGGGACTCTTCACATGGCATGTGGGGCACGGCTGCAGGGTAGGTGCCAAGCAGGGAGCGTGGGCTCCAGGGTAAGCACAGTGCGTCTCTGTGGGCTGATCCCACAGGCCAGGAGGTCCCCGCTATTCCCTCGGATGGTCCAGAAGACATCACTTCAACAGTGTCCCTGGAATGTCTTCACCTGTCGGTTGCAAGTGCTGCCTGTGTATGTCCTCGGGCTCGTGGAGGAATTACGGCCCCGGCTGGTCACTGTGAAGGCAGGGTCTGAATCATCCCCCTTCCACGCCCCTGAGCCCAGTCCTGGGAAGACTGTGTTAGGACCTGTGAGCCTTTGATGAACACCCCATTGGTCTGGAATTAGGCTCAGGTGCCCAGAGGCTCCCTCCTCAGCTTGTCCACCCTGTTGTGTCCCACCCTGAGCCAAGTACCCACGTGGGTCAGGGGAATGAGGGTGGGCTCATGAAGACAGCATGGTGTCCCCCCTCCCTGTCACCTCTCCTGTTCTCACCACTTCTATGCTGGGCACAGACAGGACATGCTGGGCCCTTTGGGGAGCCAACTGGACCTGAACGTTGACCTCATTCATTTCGTGTCTCTGGTGCCCCCACAGGGCGCCTGGCTCTTATGCATGTGCTCAGGGACTACTTATGAGTGATTGGGTCAGGGTAGCAAACTACACTGCAAGGGAAGATCAAGGGAAGAGAGGTCATGTCTTCCTCATCTTTAGAATCGAGGGCTTTGCCATCCAACGTGACAGACGCTACGTGGACGTGCGGTCCACGTTTAAATTAAATTGAAAAAATAAAAAAAGGAAAACGACATCTTCTGAGCCTCGTCCCACTAGTCTCATTTGGGTATCCAGCAGACGCCACAGAAGTCGTGTGCCTGAGGCAGAGAGAACACTTCTGCGCTCTCGTGGGGACCCGCTCTGACTCTAGCGTGGGGTCATCAAATTGTGGGCATCCGAGTTGCCTTCCCAGGTTGATGTGTTTGAAGGAGGGGGTGATAAGGGCCAGTGGAAGTGAGAATTGGAAAGGTGAGTCCTTCATCTCCTCTCTCCCTTGAAGGCTTGTAACTGATGGGAGTGATCTGTTGAGGAGGTTTTCTGACTCTGCAAAACCCAGGGAGGGATCTGAGAACACAGAGGACAGATCAGGCTGATCCTGCGTGATCCTCTGTATTAGTCTGTTTTCTATTGCTGTAACAAAACACCTGAAGCTGGGGAATGTGTAGAAGTGTGCTCAGCTCACAGTTGTGGAGATTCCAGAGCCCGGCACTGGCATTTGCTTGGCTTTGGTGAAGGAGGCCTTCTTGGCTGCATCAAAACACGACAGGTGACATCATGATGGGCGCACATGCAAGAGGCAGAAATCACATGGTGAGACAGGGAGCCAAGGGGGCTTCAGAGGTCTGGGGCGTCTTTTTTATAACACGTCACTCTGGAGGGATCTAACCAGGGTGTGAGGAGACCACTCAGATGCCGCTGAGCGTCGTGCCCTCAGTGACCTCACCACCTTCCCCCAGACCCCTCCTCAACATGGTCACAGGGAGAACCAAGCCTCAGGCGCATGAACCTTTGGAGGACAAACCACACCCAAACCATGGCATCCACCATGACCTCAACTGGTGTAGAACAAAGGCGGGGAGCGGGGCGGGGGGGACTCGAGTGTCATCGTTGCTGACATTTGTGTCTCTAAAGATTGGATTATCAGCAGAAGATTCGAGCAGTGAAGATGAAGACTGCAGGTGGGGGGTCTTCCCCTTGGGGTACGCCCTCATGGGAGAGGGTCCTGGCAGGGGTTGGGTCCACCTGCTTATTTGGCGTTAGCGGCGTGGCGTAGGAATGAAAAGGAATGGGATATACGTGTTCTTTTCTTATTTTAATGACAGGAATCAGAGCTCATAAGCTGATTGGCTTTGAGCATCCCGTTTGTAAGCTCCTTTTGCTTCCGCTCGTTAAACAGTCTTCTTCATAAGACCTTCTCTGTCCTGCTTCTGTGTCTCCCAAACGTGAAAGCACGTGGCTGGGACTGGTCAGGGGCATCTCTTGAAAAGGGGACATGGGAGGTTTCTGCCTGGGCCGTGGTGTGGAAAGGCGAGGGAAGTGATCGAATGGCCCACCCTCCCTCAGTGGTACCAGGCGAACCCAGCTTCAGGGCTCAAGTGGGCGCCAGGTGCTGGGGGAGGAGTCCACCCTCCACTCTGCACCGTCAGGCCGTAGAGCAGCACCTTCTGTTCTGTCCTCATTGTCCACTCCTGGTTTAAGAGACACTCCCAGGTTTGGGGGAGGGAAGAGCATTTCCTCTGGGCTTTCTGCACACACTAAGGGGTCCTTCTGGGAAAGAACATTGAGAGGAGGCGTAGCCCCCTCTGTGGGTCTCACTCCACTCCTCTTCTAATTCCCCAGTCCTGAGACCAGGAGGAAAACCTGCTTTTGTTCCCATTTGAGAGACCTGCGCCCAGCCGCCCGTCAAGCCCCTCCAAGGCTGGACAGGAATGCCAGAGGACATGTGGAAAGAGGCTGCACCAGCCTGCTGTCCAGGTGCCCTGGCGCTTCTGGGCAGCAGCACCAGGATGCTGCTGCTCCTCTCTGTCCACTTGTCCAGCCAGACAGTAATGCCTTGATCCTCCTCTTCGGTCAGGCCCCAGCCTGCTCCCTGTCCCGAGGCTTCCCGGGAATTTCCCCTCCCACTCTTCCCAGGTTGGTGCCATCATTGTTGTTTCCTTTTTTGGAAGGCAGAGCTGTAAATCCACCTGCTGTCACTTGTACATGACTGGAATTGGGACAAGTTACTTTACCTCTAAATGTGTGCTGATCCTCCCTAATTCGTTATGGAATTGTTGTGAAGATCAAATGCGTCCCAAGGCCCCCGAGAGCTTCCTGGGAACTTACTTGATGTATGTGGGTTGTCATTCCCTCCCCCAGGAACCAAGATGGGTGCCCCGGGTTTGGATGGAGTGGCGGATTCAGTGATTAACCGGGGAGGATTAACTGAGTCTTTCCACCAGTGTCCCCACATGGGACGAAAATATGAAGAGTGGAGCTTGAACGAGGCAAGAGGAAACTGGAAAGAACAAGGAGAGAGAAAAGAGGTGGTATGAGGAAGATGGGGAAGTCAATGTCACGCCCAGAAGGTCCCGGAGACGGTGGACCTCTTGGAGGAAGAGGAGGACACAGGCCTCCCTTCCTTAATCGCGGGTTGACGTTTGGACTGGAAAAGAAGCCTGGAGATTCTAGACCCATTCCTCAGTGCAGAGGGGATGGGACCGAGGCCCGGAGACAGGAGTCCAGAGACGAGGAAGAACTGGATTCTGACTTTGGACTCTACGCCAGGAGCCGCAGGGGCCCGATTTCTCACCTTGACTTTAACCTGTCCTTCCTCTCCCCAAGGCCACACCATCACCATCACTGTCCTTGTGCATGCAGAAGCCAATTTCACAGGTCCTAAGGATGAGGATAATGGAACCAGCAATATGCAGCGTTTTATTTCCTCTTCATGTCTCCTTTTTATTCTGTTTTATCTACAAACTCTTTTATTTGCGGCTCTTCCCCATTCCCTCTTCCCATTTTTTTCTTTCTTTTTTCTTTTCTTTTCTTTTTTTTTTTTTTTTTTTTCCTTTGCCTGATAGTGCTGATCTCATCCAGATACCTGAGGTCCTTGGATCTTCAGTGTCTGTCAACTCCCTCTGTAGCCCTCCTCACCCTCTTTCTTAGCCTTGCCCTGGTTTTTGAGTCCAGGCTGCACCACTGAATCATGCGGAGCAACCCTGCGTGGCCAAGCAGGGAGCTGCGGCAGGGATCAGAGGAGCTGGGCCCCACCTTGCTGAGTGGGACCAGAGAAGTGAGGCCGTGCTCTGTGCACCCCACCCCCCGGGTTCTCCTGCCCTGGGTGACTCTGAACATGCACGATTACGGTCTTCCTCCCATCTGTCAGGATGAGGCAACCTTCAAATAATTCTCTCGACAGGAATCTGCCTCCAGAAATCCTGCCCTGATTTGAAAAGAAGGAATCAAGGAAGTAAAAGGAGATGAAGGAGAATAGAAGAGGAAACGTGAGCGTGGGAGGGAGAATAGAAGTCAAATAAGTGCACATATTCTCCATGGCTTCCTTAACTTTCTTCGTTGCACTTTAGGAAACCCAGCAGTCACCTAGGACGGCACTGAAGTGGCCACTACTGCATATGACCGTGACCACGCAAGGGGAGGTTAAGTTCATGGTTAAAATCAGTGCAGGCAAGCCAAGGATGCCCTGGCGACATATCTCAGGGAATCGCTGGCCATGCTTGCTGGACCAGCTCCTCCCCTGAATCAGGAGAGTTTGGAGGGCCACCACGTGCTTTCTCCGCCGGATGTAGCGCACACCGTGTTCTTTGTGCAAAGTGTCCTTGGAGTGGGTCAACATTCCAGCCCTGCAGGACCCAATCCTGCCCTCCGAGGCTTCCCAAGGGGAATGGGGAGTACTCAGCTCATGGATGGATGTGGATGTGGATAGAGACCTGACTTCCCTGTTTCAGGTCTCCTGGGAACGGGTGAAGGGGAGACAGGCGTGGCGGGTCTCCTCTTTATGAGAGCCACATGGAGCTCAGGTGGCCCAGCTGTGCATCCTGTGGGCTCCACAGATCCCCAGCATCAGCTAGGGGATACTTCGCCCTGCAAACTCAGCTGGGAGTAAGTAGTTCAACTTCTGGGAGCCCCCTGGCTTCTGTGGAGCCCCGAAGCGGGGTACATCTCATAGCACCGTTTCTGAAGCTGAGCTTCTATGGGTTGTTTTGCTATGGATGTCAAATGTGAACAAAACACAAAATCTGAAGGAGAGAGTGTCATAACTCACTCTGTTCAGAGGGCAGAACTGCAAGTTATTTGCATTTCTTTCCATTGCCAATTTTATGAATTAATAAACATGGAGGCAATGTTTTCGTTACATTGTAAAAAGCAAGAGCATCTGTAACCTCCTCCCAGCAGAATTACTAAAGTCTGAAAATGTAGTTTTCTGATCACAGCATAGTGATCTTCTTGTTATTTGTCTTTATTTGGTGTGGAGATGGGACACAAGCCTCCAGAATGGACAACTACTAGAAAGTTAACTTTGAGGATGGATCCAACAAAAGGGTAGGACGGGAGGCACAGGGTCCTGGGGCCACCCAGTGTCATCAGACCTGCTGATCCTCAGGGGACACAGCCTTTCTGCTCAGGGGTCCTAGAGACCCCTTTTTTCCCTCCTCAGGTTCACTGTCCCGGGTCCGCCCGTGAAGGCTGTCCAGGTGAATGCCCAGGGAAATTCTCTCCTGGAAGACATTCACAGACACTCTCTGCCCACAGACGACACACTCAGCAGAGGGCAGCAGACAGGCCCCAGTGCCGCCGGAACAGAACCCTAGGGAGATCAGGACCCAAGGTCACCTTGCAGGGCCTGAGGGGCCTGCTGGTCCTGTCCACCCTCCCCAGGAGGAGCCTCCTCTGTGTCTCCTCTCTGTCTCCCCACAAGGGATGCCCCACCTGGGTCTGTATTGTCCTTTCCTATACTGACACCTGGGAAGACAGGTGGCTCTGTGGCTTAGAGGAGGGAGCTTGCAGAGTCCAGAACTGGAACCAGACTCCAAGACATAGGGCAACAGTTGCCTAGCTGTTTCTCCTCTCCCATGGGTAAAAACAGTGCCTAGGACTGTTCTATATTTAATGTTAGGTGTTTTTGTATGAAAACAGTTACTTGCTACCAGTTGCTTTTAAGGCCTTTTCTGTAAAAGAACATAGATGCCAGCAAAACCCTACAGAGTGGCAGACCTTAGTGAATTACAAAGCAGTGCCCCCAGCAACCCCCGCCACGATATTCCCTCCCCCTCTCCCTCCCTCCTATCCCCCTCAGTGTGTCTTCACTGAACACGGTACTTCTGACCGGGCACTTCCCAGCTGCCCTGCGTCAATGTCCCTCTAGGGATTTTATTCTTTGTGTTCCTCTGGAAGGGAACATGGGAACAATATCATCTCAGGGTTTCCGTGATGCATCGGATAAAAGTCAGTTTGATTGCTATCCAATCCACGGCTACCCACGTCTTTCCTGGAAGATCTTCAACGTGTCGCTTCATTTCCTTCAGGTACAGTTGGGTTCTCTCTGAAAGAGTAAAGATGCTCTGCTTTTCCTTTTCTTCTATGTCTTTTGCACTCTCATTCTGGATGCCCCAGAGGGTTTCCCTTTTTCTTGGAAGTCTCACTAGACCATCACCTGGTCTTGGCGGTTCCAAGTCGGTGCTCAGATGCTCTTGAAGAAACAACCCCAAAGCATTATTGTTTCATTTCCAGAGAAAAATGGAGCTGCAGCTTTTCATCTTGGCTTGGTACCTTTGGTGCCTCTCTTTCGGGCCCCTCAATCATTTCTGTATTCAGATGTCCTGTATTCAGATCTTTGACTTTGGGCATTTATTCAAACCTCCTAGCACCTCGTGCTTGGTTTCACACATTTCCCTCTTGGACTTTGTTTCTTGTAGACACAGCCCTCTGCACTGCGTTTCTTCCACTTTGTCACCTCGATGAGCCGGTTTTCCAGGGTTTCTTACTACCCCCCCCCCGACTTTGTCCCCTCCGTCTGAGTTTCTCTCATTCACATCGCTCACGCCTGCTCATGCTTTACCTCGTTTTTCTTGATGAATTTGCCTCAGTTTTGGAAAAGGGCATTGTCCAGTAACCGAGACTCATCAAGACTGAGACCCTTTGTGTTTCACAGTGACGTTACTCAGTACTTAATCCTTTATTCTCCCTCCAGTACCTTTACATGGAACTGGCGTCAATATTTTTCTGCTGGTCCTTGTGATATGAATTTGTTTTTGTGAATTTTATGAGCATCACCATTCGGCAAAGCTTCTCCAACCTAACAGAGCTTTTCTCTGATGTTTCTGTGCCTTGCCCAGGAATATGCCGCTTCATTTCCTCCATTTGCTTCTCTCATTCTTTAATGAATCCTCTCTCGAACCACCTCCCTTGGACCTGTGATCCTGCACCTGACTGTTGTTCCTGCACGTAATGACAGTCTTGGAAGAGGACAACTGCTACCCTCTTAAAACCTGTGGTCATTCCCGTTAGCTGGGTATCCATTTTTTGTTTGCTTCAGAAAACTCAGTGCCCATTATATATCGAAAAATCATTTCCTTCCCTACTTATTTTTTACTTCTCTTTATTGGTCACTCTTTCTAGCTTACCCTTATTGACTTGCATTAACTTCTGGTTTACTTCAGTCACAGAAATCCTTTGTCTTATATATTTGCTTTTGAGTCACTTGACTCTATTTCTAGAGGTGTCTTCGTTCAGAGAGATTTGGTTTGAGCTCTGGGGGTGTATTTTTAATTACTGTGTGATCGTTATTTATTTTGAACACTTTATATTCCCATTCATGCCCACACTGGCTCATGTCCACCCTGGCCCACACCTCTCTGGGCAAATGGCTTTTTCCATTTTCAGGCATAGGCAACAGGCCCACCTTGATGCCTTTTATCTCTGTCGCAGCACCCCCAAGGATAAAGACACTGTTAAAATAACCTCTGTTGAAAAAAGGATCTCTAATTTTCTTGACTGATTTATATCCACATGCAAAAGCGTGGCCGCCATATTATGCTGAGAATGTTATTCCTTCAAAAAGGAGGCGGCCTTGGGAGTCACAACCATGTATGTGAAATGAGGAAACATTATGTTGAGTCAAATAAGCAGACACAGAATGAAACGGTCTCCCTTGGACGTGGAAGGTAAACCTGCGAGCACATAGCAGAACGGAGTCGCCCAGGGCCTGGAGTTTGGGAACATGGCGAGCTGCTGGTCACAGGTTGCCATGGGTCCTGGCTGCAGGATGCAGGATCTCTGGAGAGCTCCCCAGCAGCCAGCTTCCTGCAGTGACACTATCTTGTGTCCTGGGCACTTGAGACAGTAGATCCTAGTTTGCCCAGGACACACATGGAAGGTAAGTGTGAGTTAGTGGGTGTGTCAATGAGCTCAGTTCTGACAACCATATCACAGTGTGTAATGTGCATCAAAACATCATGTTGCATTCCTGTTAAGTAAGCAATTTTTCTTTGTGAATTTTACCTTCATGGGAAAAAAAGTTGCAATTAAAGCTAGACTTTCATGAAATCATTTGGAGAATCTATTTTCTTTCTTCCACGTCGTAAATGACTGAGCAGGTCTGTGATCTCACACTTGCTACGAGGGACCAATGCTGCTTACAGTTACATTGATTAGACAGAGTTGCTCCAAGTGTACATTTTCTCAGTGCAATTTACAAGTGTACATAAATGTAAGCAAAAGTCTAATGATTTATCAAGAGGTGGTACTGAGGAGCTCCTATTTTTGTATTATATTATGGAAAGTATGCCACCAAAAGTGTCCCTTGTGATGTGTAAATTTACATTGTGCCTCCTGTACCCTTATCCCTTGGATCATGTAGTATAAATAATATTTTAAGAATAAAGGTTCTTAACTGAGTACCCGTCACCACACACTGTTCCTCTTTTTAAGGTGAGGACTTGAGTTTTCTCTTTCCTAACCTCTTTTGTGCTACTGTAACAGAATACTAGAGACTGGGTAATTTATAAAGGACCTACATTTATTTCTCAGTTCTAGAGGCTGAGAGTTCCAATGTCAAGATGCTGGCATCTGACGAAGCCCTCCCCGTTGCCTCCTCTGGTGGCTGAGGGCCGGATTCGCCCTTATAACAACCTCATGCTGAGAACGAAGAAGCCGCTCCAGCACTCATCCATTCCCGACTGCAGAGTCCTCATGAGCAAATCACCTCTGAAACATCCCCTTTCTCAACCCTGTCACTTGGGGGCTTAATTTCCCAACACATGAACTCTGGAGACCCTTTCAAACCATAGCAGCGTGTGGCATGCTACGTGGCCAGTCCTGCAGAGGGGTGGGGGTGGAAATTGCCAGCCTTCCTGCACGACAGCCCTAGCGAGTGGAGCCAACAGAGGTGCCTTCAATGCAACCTCACAGTGACAACAGGCCGACCCTGTCACCTAAGAAGTCCGCTGCCTTGCAGCGCCCTCTCCCAGTCAAGGGGTTCATGCAAAGGTCCCACCTGCCAAGGGCAGCAGGGATCTATCTATCACCAGCGGTCATTCTGGGGCAGACCCCATGCCACAGTGGGAGGACCCATGGTCCCACCGAACCCCTTCCATTGTAGCCCTGGAGCTTAGGATGGAGGCTGGGGTGAGAGGTGATTAACTGCAGAATGTGACTTTAAAATCCCAGGGATTGATTAGATTGTCCTGTCTAAGCATAAATGAAAACATGACACGGAATTTACTGGAAGACAAGAGAAGGCGTTACTTGGTTTTGTGGCACAGATCGTGCCCATCGAATGCAGGCCATGTGCCCAAAACATGGCACCCTGGGGTCTGGTGGGATTTAGGGGAGGCCTGCAGGGGTCGGGGGGAGACGTTTTTATCTTAAAACAACATTTTGGTTTATTGTTTATTGTTCGGAAGGATGTGAATGCAAATATAAAGCTCCCCTTTTCCCACCCAGAAGAAGAACCTTGCTAAAAGCAGCATTTACTTATTCCAGAACAGAAGCTGGAAACCTAGAGCAAACTCACTAGAGAAAAGGTCGATGACCTCCGCAGTCCCAATATCTGTACAACTAAAGCAGCAAAAACATTCACATTCAGATTCTTGTGAGATTTTTAGGAAAGTTATTTCTCTTGGTCAAATGCTTTGGCGTGGAATTGCAGGGTCATAGGGCAGGGTGTCCCTCCCAGCCTGCCCTGCTCCACACTTTGCCTGCCACCCCAGAGGGCTCCAGGAGGTGCCCACACTTCTGTTCTCGGGCAGCTGCCCCCTTCCCTGTTCCCAGGGTAAGGGCCAAACACACAATTACTGAACACAAAACAGCTGCCTTGCACAGGAAAGGCGGAGCCAGAAAACCTACTCCCCTCTTCAGAGGTGCCCCTTTGCTGCCAGGTCCTGGTCCTGAATCCTTCCTGACAGTGTATGGGGCAGACCTGCTCTCTCTAGCTCAAAGCTCTGAAGCTGAAAGCCCTCAACTCTTAGCAGGAGATCAGATGCCTGGGAAGGTCCCCGGGGGTGGATCTGTAGCCTTGGCCCATGACGCAATCCCTTGTTTCTCTCCCTCCCGCTTTTTATCTATGGCACATCTGTCTTGGGAGTATGATGAAGGCACATGTCTGTTATGCACGTGAAGATTAGTGCTTTCTGTGCACATGTGCCTGTTCTTTGCGCACACGTTCCAAAGATGTGTCCCAGCTATGGACCAAACAGTATCCACTTCCCTTATGCAGAGTTGGCAGCTAAAGAAGAATGCTCAGAGAGCTCAGCTCTCCAAACCAAGGAACCAACTTTACCCATCTGCTTCCCTCTTTACCCTTGCTCATGACCTTGGGAGGCAAGGACCTTCCAGAAGGACTCAGCTACCTGGAGCCTGCTCACTGTGCCAACCCAGTTCCCTTGGCTGGTAAGGTCATGCAGGTGCCCCTGACCCAGCATCAACTTGAAGGTCATGCTGCAAGTATCCAGTAACTTTGCATTGGCAGTCTGTCAAAGCATCTCAAAGATGCTACTCTGTGATTCTGCAGACACGGTGTTCCTTTCAGGGGGTCCAGCCTCCAGAAGAGGCTGATGCTGTCTGCTGACAATTCCAAGATGTCCCGCAGATCAGCCAGTGTACTAGGTAAATTAACTCTATTTTTGGTGCAGGAGCAGCGAGTCACCCCTTGCCGCCCGCAATACCAGGCGTGCCCAAGACCCCCGCACAGAGACCTGGGAGAGAGTAGGAAAGATTTGGCCGGCCAGGGGGAAGACCCCACGGTTACAGAGAAGCAGGACCATCAGAGAAAGGGCCCCCATGGCACCAGGGGCACACAGTTCAGGCCCCTGGAGGTCCATGGAGGCCTCTCTTCCTTAGCGCTAAGGCCTGGGTCTCTGCAGAGAAACCTCCATGCCAAGAGCTCTGAAGCCAGAACCAACGAGGAACTCTACACCTCATGTGTGATCTCCTGCCCCAGCGAAATGCCATCACAAGCTCATACAGCCTCACCCGAGGTCCCCCACTGCCGCAGAGGAGGGGTCCAGCCTCAGTGGGGTGGACGGTGACACCTCAAGGATTTGTGCACCCAAACCTGACAGCTCTAGGCTCTGAGAAGGAAAGATTCCTCTGCTGCCACGTAGGCAAGGGAACCCTCTGATGGTGCTGCCACCTCCCCCAGAGCTGGGATCTTGTCCCGGAGAAGGAGGCCGCACTCCAGAGCGTCCACACTGAGGGGCGAGGCCCGGGCTGTCTGAGACCGCAGCGCCCGCAGCCCTCCGGCTCTCCTCCTGCTGCCCAGGCACCCCTCTCCTCCACCTGCTGGTCCTTCCGGCAGCCAGAGGGAATGCACAACAGGGGAGGCCCAGGAGAGAGCAGCGGCCCCCGGAATCCGCTACCCTGGCAGCTTCTGGGCATCCTGTGTCTGGCAGGAGGTGGGGCTCCCGTCGCCCTCTCCTCTTCACACTCCCTGTCGTCAGCCCCCTCACACACACCTTGCCAATGCTTGCTCCCTCCCCTGCCCCGGGCAAGGGTGGCGTCAAAAGGCCAAGTCTGCCTTCCCTTGCCTCCTTTAGGTCAAAACCCCATGTGGGGGTCTCCCCCTCTGCACGGGGAGGAGCCCGGCCCTCCGTGTCCCAGGGCTTCAGCCAGAGTGACAGCAGGTGCCGGTTGTGTCTCCCCCACCATCCCCAGCACCCTCGACGGAGCCCCCAACACTGTGTGGACCCTTCTGTCTCTTAGTGCCCTCCTTTTTCCTGGTCTGCCAACTGCTGCCTCTTCCATGGGTTCCAGCGCCCCCGTCAGCGCATGGGCAGGCTGGGCTCTAAAGACAGCGGCTGACGTGGGGCCACTCCCATGAACGGCACCCGCCTCCCCTTTTCAGCTCTTCTTCTGATATCTCCTGCTGGGTCCAGTCAAGCTTCCTCCCCTCTCCTGGGTCCTCCCGACGCCCCCAGGATCAGCACAGCTTCAGCCACAGATGCCTCCAACCTGCCGGCTGGGAGGTCCTGCTACCCCACCCGAACTTCAAATCTCCCCTTTAACCGCCCACGGGTATGTGGAGCCCTCACCATTAGTTAGGGCTCCCTCAAGTTTTGAGGCCTGGTGGCTCCAGCTCCATTCCTGCAGCATGGACACCCCGGGGCAGCCCCTAGCGGCCGGCCCTTGGTGAGTCCTTACCCACAAGGACCCTCCGAGCCAGCACCCAGCCTGCCTTTGCTGTCACCTGAGCTGCATGCCCAACCCCGCTCTCGGTTACATCTGCTGCCTCTGGGTCTGTAGTTGGCCGCCCACGTGCCCGGTACTTCAGCCCATGTCGGGCCCCACAGCGGGCAACACTGCCCACTGTTGGCAGACCAAAGTCCAGCCCCCTCGGGGGCAGTTTCAGCAGCACCAACGGGCTTTGGAAGGGAAACGTCGGCAGCAGATCCGATATCTGCTTTGGGGGCATTAGGCATCTCTTCAGAATGCGAAGGTGCCCTGAGCACCACGTAGCTCTGTGGGGCAGCTGGGGCCGGAGTGCCGGGAGTCCCACCCCACAGCCAGAGAGCCCCCACGACCACCTGGGAACCAACACTAAACACAGCAGTGTACCCGGAGCACGGTTGTCTCCAATTACAGGCCCTTGTCTGGTCGCCCGCCCAAGTGGAGCCCCCTAAATTTTATTCAGGAGACGATAAGCCTGTCTCTAGGTTTTGAGGTCCACGTCAGCCTCGAAACCTGGAAATCCTGCTTTTCTTGTGTGGGTGAAGCCAGGACAGTCATCCTGGCCTTGAGGGCCCCTTCCTCAGTTGTCCAGGGCTCTGTTGGGACACAGAATCACTGGACCCTTGACCATATCTTCCTCCTCTGGGCCGGGACCCATTCCTTTGGGACCTAAGAGGCAAATGCCAACCTGAGAGAACACCTACTTCCTCCCATGCTGGACCTTGTGTGAGCCATGCTTAGACGTGGACCCCCAGGGCTAGACCAGACCTCTGTGATCCTGAGGCAAACTGGAGGCTCAGAGGCACAGAATTTCCTTCCTACTCACTTCTGTGCAGCTTTGTTCACAAAGGTGGGTCATTTGAAGCTATTGTTTCTTCTAATTCCAGTGACTGGGTCTTCATGAAAGAAAATGGAGAACCGTGGCCATTTCCCACCAGTCGTAGAGGAAGCAGGACAACCCTTGCTACCAACAGTTGACTTCCCTCCCTCCCAGGATGCCTGTGTACCTTCTGCGGCTCTTAGAATAAAGCTTTGTTCTTACTCTTTTGTTCTCAAGTGTCTGTGCTCCCCACATCCAGAGTGAGAAAGCGCTGCTTTCCGCGTGTGGTGACGCTGAGGGGTTCCACGGCCCAGCCAATGGGCTGTGGTCGGTAGCACCTCTCAATGGCTACAAGGACCGACACCTGCATAGCAAAAGTGTATTTTGAGTTTGGGGGATGGTGGCCCTGGATCCAGTGTGCCCAAGGGAGTGGCAGACATGGACACTCCTCTTTGCTGTTGAGCAGACGCCCACCTGTCTGACCTAGAGTGGACAGCTTCATCCCTCACATCCACCCCAGGGGGCCACACTCACTACATTTAGTCTTTCTTAATGACGTGATTTCTGTTTTGACTTTTCTGCTTTTAATGAGCCTCGAGCCTATCACCGACATGAACATCTCACCCAGAAAGCGTGGGCCTGGCATCAGAGCTTCTGGGCCAGGAAGAACAAGGAAAGAAAACTCACTTCTGCTCTGTAACCAAGGAAAACATTCATCCTACAGCGTCACATTGGTGGGTGATCTGTGTGATCTTGCTTTAAGGGAAGCTAAAGCACGCTCCTAGGACATCTCCTCTCTTTTCGAAAGATGGGAATGGGAGAAGATCCAGGGCTCCAAGACTCCCAGCTTGTAGTCCACTCCATCTGGAGCTTGGGGGCCGTCACTTCCATCCTCCCAACAAGAAGGGAGCTGACCAGTCTGAAAATCAATGACTCTTCCTAGCTCCATCAGAGAATCAAGATCGCAGGGCAAACCCCGGCCCTAAGCGTTGGAGAGGGGCTGAGAGAGGCAATACGCTCCACCGAGCGGAGCCCTCTGCTGGAGGAAAGTCCAAAGGTGACTCACGGACAAGGGTGGGGTGTGGCGAGCTCCGAGACTCCACAGTCTTAACGAGTTTTACCTCTGACAACCCCACCACTTTCTCAGGGTGAGGATCAGAGAACAATTCCCTCAGGCTTTCCTAGGAAGGAGGGGGAAAGTGACCATTTTTTTTTTTTTTTTTTTTTTCCTGAAGTATACCCAGAGCATTCTGTTCTCCTTCACAAAAGCCCACCCTCGAGGGAAACTAGTTTACCAGAGCATGTCCACCTTCGGGTCTAGTAGCAATTTACCCGCCTGGAGAAAGGAAAATATCCAGATTTAGGCAGCTCAAGACTTCCACATGGGAGAAGGGAAATACCCATCCCAACTGCTCTAGAAATCTCTCATCCCAGTGGTGGGAAAAATATATATACAGCTTAGAAAGCTTAGAAGCACTTGGGAAGGTCAAAACCCTGGGATGCAGGGCCACGAGAGGTCTTCACCTCTAACAGCTGCTGCTAACAGCAAATAATAACATCCTAGCCAGGTAGTCTTACATCTCACATTCGAGGACTGTTCGGCCCAGGTGTTTTTGCCTGTGACATTATGGAGAGCTTTTGACAACATTTTTTTTTTTTTTTTAAACAAGGAATAGTGAAAGGCAAAAACACAATTTGAAGGGATAGGCAAGCATCAAACCAGACTCAGATACGACAGAGATTTTGAAATTAGTAGACAGGAGGGGACTAAATGAACTATGATTAAGATGCTAAGGGCTCTAACAAAAGAAACGGGAAACATACAATATTCACGGGGAGAAAGCACAGTGTCAAGAGACGCAGTGAGCCTAAGAACCAGGCTGACGTGGCAGATACTGGAATCATAAGACCAGGAATTTAAAACCACTATGATCAACACTGTCGTGGATCAAATGGGAAATGTAGACAGCATGCAAGAACTGAGAAGAAATGTAAACAGGGAGATAGAAATGCCAGAATATAAATAAAAAGCACTAATATAAATGGAGAATGCCTAACGTGGGCTCCCCAGCACACTGGCCAGGGTGGAGGTAAGAAGCTGTGAGTTTCAGGATATGTTAATGGAATCTTCTCGAACTACAATGCGAGAGAAAACCAGACTGAAGAAAACAAAAAATATCATAAAAGAAGAGGGAGGCAATGACAAAAGAGGTGCTACCTTCGTGAGTCAGTACCAGGAGGTGGAAGGAGCAGAGGAAGTGTTTGAAGTGATAATGAATGATAGCCTTTTATTGAGGTACATCAAACTGCAGATTCAGGAACCTCGGAGAACACCAAGCTTGCTATGTCCTATTCAAATTTCAGAGAATCAAAGACAAAAACCTTGAAGAGGAGCCATCGTCTTATTTGTAGAGGAGCTAAAATACAAATAAAACGGGGCTTTTCTTTGGAAACCAGGCAAGCAAGAAAAGAGTGGAAGGAAGCAGGTAAATGTTGTAAAGAGAAAGAAGAGTTCGATGGTCATTTGAACTCATCCTTCCAGAGTAAAGGGCTCATAAAAACTTCCCATGATGAAAATAGAATTTGTGGCCACTCAGACCTACCTTGCAAGAAATGTTAAAAGAAGTTCTTCAGAGAGAAGGCAAATGATAAAGTTCAGAAACCTGGGTCGACATTAGGAGTAGAGGAGAGTTAGAGAAGTTCCACGTGGAGGCAAAGGAAAGAGGGTGTTTAATGTTGAATTTTCTCATTAAAATAATCATAACGAAAAGGTGTGATGGAGATTTTATGAGGACTAGGAGGGAGAAATTGAGCTCACTCTTATTAGGCACCTGAACTGACTGTGGACCCATCTTTAGTTTCCTGGAACATTTATGTGGACACCAGGGAAGCCATTTTAAGATGTATTTTTTATACTAAAAGGAGAGAGAGAGAGAGAGAGCGCGTGGAAATCACATAAAATGCTCAATTAAAACCTGAGAACATAAAGAAAAAAAGAGTAAAGTGTGTGTGTGTGTGTGAAAGGAACAAAGACAATGAATAGAAAACAGTTTTAAATACAGTAAATATTAATCCAACTATGTCCATAATCAATAACTAATCAACTAATGGTTTACATAAAATCACGACAGCAAAACGTGCATCTGCAATTTGTAAATTGTCATTCATGTGTCACTAGTGCCCTTTTACATATAGGAGTCATAAAGGCCACCCGTCCCTTGGTGTAAAGTGGGGAGAGCTCTAAGATCCTTTCCAGTACATAGACTGTGTGGTTCACCCACCAATAAACGTTTGTGACAGCTTTCAAAACTCAGTTGAAACACCAGCTTCCTCAAGTGGCTCTCCGCTTAGCTTTCCGTCAGTCTGAGCCTGTCATCAACATTCCTTGTGGCCTGTGCCACACCCTCTGCTGGGCCAGGCTCTCCACGTGATACCCTGCCTGCTTAGAGTCTGTGAAGGCAGTGCTCACCCCACCCCAGGGCCTTTGCACCCGCTCTTCCCTTCACCTGGAACATGCCTTCTCTGACTTCCCATGCAACCCCCACTTCTTCGCCTCACTCTTTGACTCCCAAACCAGGGTCCCCGCTGAATTTCTGTGATGGGATCTTTCTCCCTTGGGCTTAAAAGCCCGGGGCCATGGCCTTAAGCTGCCCACTAGTGATGTTCCCCAAGGAGTCCTAAGACTAATGGAGGAAGGGAAGGTTCTCTGACGGGCCCGCGGAAGGGGGAAATCCCATTTCTGAAGTTTCTCCTCCATTTACCATCTCATTTTTTATTATCGGTAAAATGGCCATAACAAAAACAGCTGCATCTCCCTCTGCAGGGTGTCTGTATCAAGTGGATACTGCAAAATCACAGGGTCAGGGTTTGTATGGCCAGAGGTTGTCATTATAATCCCACAGGTGGATCCCTCCTCTCTCAGAAATGAAGCTCGTCTTTAGCTTTAGGGGTGGAAAGTCGAAGTTCACTCAGAGCAGAGGTGAGGAAAGCAAGGGCCAAAGATGGCCCCCAAATCGCCAGAAGGCACAGGGCCAGTGGGCAGCAGTACCCACAAGGAAGGTCCTCTGGTGCCCAGTGGATCCAAGGGAAGGGAGGGAGTCCCCCAAAGGCAATCATCTTTTCGGTGGGGGATTCTGCTTTCTTCCAGTCAAAACTTCCAGGGGGACTGGTTGGTCTCCCCTGGGGAAATCAGAGGCTGAGACACCTCCCCACGTCCCCTGGGGTTGTGGAAAGTTTGTACCTAGAGACGTCAGGCACATAGGTCTTACAGAAGGGACCCTCTTCTTGGAGGGGGGAGAGGGCCAGGAGGTCCAGGCAGCGAGTTCTTCTCCATACTGGGATGACACACTGTGGGACCCACTGAGGCCCCAGGTCAAGGCCAGGCACCTGGAGCCTTGCAGGTGTCCGGGGGTCGGATCTCTCCCTGGTGCCCACCTGCTGCCTCTGGGGCTGAGCCTGTGCAGGGCGGGCTTCAGCCAAGCTGAGCTGAGGCCGAGCAGGAGTGGGGGAGCCCTCGCCTCTGCAGCGTTGGGAAAGCAGACTGAGCCCCCCAAACAGAGTGCGCTGTGCTTCCCTGGGCTGACCACTGTCTCCTCCTTCATTCGAGGAACAGATCTGGGCCGGGAGACCCTTTCTCCCACCATCATGGGCTTTCAGGAGCAAGTGGCTTCACTTCTCTGACCCTCAGTTTCCTCATGTGTAAGACGGAGACTTCGAAGCTACTGACTTCCGAGATTTTCAGGATTTCGTGAGAAACCCACCAAAGCACTTGGCCCTCAGCAAAGGGGCTGTCGCGAAGCCTCCCGCCTGTCTCCCGCTCCCACCCTCGGTCCACCCGTCTCTCCTGCCTGGTCTGCCCAGGGCCCAGCCCTGCTGGCCGTTTGGGACTCAGGCAGGGAGACGGCTAAAGCCCCAACTGGAACCAGCAAGATACAGGCTCTGCGACCCCGGACTAGTCACTGCCCCTCTCTGGGCCTCAGTATCCCCATGTGTAGAAGACAGAGGCTACCCTGCAACCTCTCCGAGGGGCAGAAGTGACTGGTACATTTATGGAGCACTTACTGTATGCCTCAGGCATCACTTGCAATCCACAACCCCTCGGGTCCCGGTTACCAACAGCCCCACTGTACAGGAAGTTGCTCAGAGAGCTGAAGTGACACACCCACAGTCACACAGCTGGAGGCAGAGCCGGAGGCCTCGGTCCTGCTCTCCTGAGCAGCTCGGTCCCCTTGGGGCACAGGACCCGTTTGTAGAGGCTTCTGGTCTCCCTTCAGCCCTCCCCTCGTCCTTCCTTCCTCCCCAGCCTCCAGGGCTCTCCTGGAGGAGCAGCTGCCACCAGCCTCCACCAAACTCAGCACAAAAGGCCACAGCCGGACTGCTGCTCTGTCTCCACCTAGTCAGGAAGTGAGATGGAAAAACACGTGAGGGAGGCCAGCCTGGGAGGCCAGCCAGGGAGGCCGTCTTGGGAGCTGGCACTGGTTCTCTGCGTCCACAGTCAACTGCAGAAATGGAGATTCAGTTCCTTCAGTCGCCTGTGCCCCTACTGTGTGCCTGGCACTGAGTGAAGTCCTAGGGGTGGGGTGAAGAAGGGGCACACATCCCTGCCCTCTGAGAGCTCAGCCTAAATCACAGAAGGCCACTCTGAGACAGTCTTCCTTAATCCACCCCCACCCCAGCAGCCAGCGCCCTTACCAACCCTTATCGGGGCATCTGGAAAACAAGGTCCAGAGAGGGGAAGGGATTTTTATTGAGTTCACACAACTAGTTGGTGCTGGAGCTGAGAATCCAAATTCTTTTCTTTGAACCATTGGTTATTTGGCCTGAAGGCAGAACAGTTTGTCATGTCTCAAGCACATCCGTTCTGCTGGCTTTTTTTTTTTTTTTCCTTCTTCATTTTTTTTAATGTGGTGCTGAGGATGGAACCCAGCACCTCACACGCGCTAGGCAAGCGCTCTACCACTGAGCCACAGCCCCGGTCCCACGGTCTGCTGTTTTCTAGTAAACTCTATCATCCTTCTGTTTCACTGGTGTTTGTCCATCCTATATCCTCCTGGCATTTGACTGGAAACACGAGTGTGTACTGATATTTAGGAAGGTCTTCTATAGTTTGTCCAGTCTTAATTCTTTAGCTCTCATTTTGGATTCACTGGAATGTAGCATGAGCACCACTACCTTTGCAGTTATTTCTGCTAAATTTTTAGCTGTGTGTCCTAACAGCCCCGGGTCTCCTTCCTGAATTTTCTCTTTTCCTTCGGATTGACTATCAATATTACTTTGAACATTTTAACCACTGCATTATGGAATTCATACCCTATGCCAATTTTCCTACTCATACCATTTTGATACCCCAAATGAGCTTCAAGGGAAAATGATGTGCCTATCTCCCTTCAAACTAAAAGAAGACACCAAATCTTGTCATCAGCCCTTTCACCTTATGTTGTTTCTTTTGTCTTATAATTTGCTTCATTCACGCCCCCCCCCCCTTTGAAAACTGCATTACTTGATGAGTATTTCATTTCTGTTTATTTACCCATGTCAGTTTTCATTCTGAGATGATTCTTCCTCAGCTCTCTCATCTCCCTCAGGCTTTCTCTGAAGAGTCCTCTCTGTTTCCACTCTTTGCTATGGTTTGAATCTGGCCTGTGCGTTATAGTCTTGTTTGCAGTCTGTGGCGCAACACCGGGAGGTGGTGGGAGCTTTGGGAGGTGGGGCCTAATGGGAGCAAGGTAGGTCGCTAGGAAAGGCTCCACCCCTTCCTCTCTCTCTCTTTGCTTCCTCAGCACCACACAGGGATCAGCTTTGCTCCACCACGCATTTCCTGCCAGGATAAGCTGCGCAAGGCAATGGGCCAACTCACCCAAACTGAACCAAGTAAGTCTTCCCACCTTTGATCTTCCAGGGTGTTTAATCACAGCAACAGAAAGCTGGCTAACATGCCATTATTTTGAATAATAGTGTAAGTGTACAATTGGACACTGGTCTTTTTATCTTGGCATAAGCAAGTTGTCACTTTAGTTTCTTTGAGTTCTACTTTTCCTTCTGCTTCTAGGGTAGGTGACAGGAATTTCATCTCTCTCTTTTCTGTTTTCTTGGGTGGCACCTCCACGCATCTGTAAATGGGTTTTTAAATTCATTGATATTCCATGGTTATCATATCTCACCTCCAAAAGCCAAAGGTTCATATATTTGCTCAAATCTAAGAAATTCTCAGCCATGGCTACAGCAAAGGTTTTCTTCCCTCCACTCTCTCCATTTCCTTCTTAGAATGAAATAGGTTCATCTGAGCTTTCGATTCTGTGTTTCATGTTCTTTAACCTATTTGAAAATCCCATTTCTTTGGGTGTCTGAATTCAGTAAACATGTCAGGTCCAACTTCAATTTCTGTATTTCTTTTATCACCCATCTCTGATCTTCTGATCTAACCCATTGCCTTGTGCAGCTTATCCTGGAACAAGTTATTAATTTTAATTTCCATATTTTTCATATCTAGGTGTGCATATGCATGTGTGTGTATTGCTGGGGTTCCAGCCCAGGTCCTTGTGGATGCTAAGCACACACTCTACCACCGAGCAGTACCCCTAGAACTTCTAGTTTTTCTAACAGTTTTATTTTTCTATATGCTTTGATATGTTTGATATTCTGATTCTTTGAACATGTTTGATTCTACATTTGGTAGAATCTGTGATAATGTTATTAAAATATTTAAAATATTATGTGATTCTGACAATTGTGGTATATCAAGCCCTTGGATAGCTAACTTAGTACCTGGATATAGAAGAATTTTTAATTGATTTGAAAATCCTCAGGTTCTATCCTCCCTAGTTACCTCAGTCCTATACATAATTGGCTCCAGTACTTGCTTCCTTTTATTCCCATTATGAAATAAGATGAAATTGCAAATACACATTTTGTAAAAGCATATGTCACTCAAATTTGAATATGAGAGTGCAGAAGACAAAAAATTATTTGCTTTTGACATCATAAGCAGACTAAACTAACCACAGTTCTTAATAAATGTAGACATATGTCAGGCTTTATTTTAGATGAGCACATATTGATGTCTTAAAATAAAATTAGGGTCTTCTTATTACAGAAGAGGGTGGGGGAGAGAAAGAAAGGGTAAGCATCCATCTGCACCCTACTATGGAGTCCTCATTTTGTGATCACAGCATGCATGCATATGCAATCTACTCTTTAAATGTGGATATAATCACTGAAAACTAAACTCTAACAGGTGGGTAAGAAGGGTTCATAGTATAGAGAAATAAGATCCAAAGTAAGTTTTTGGAAGTGTCCCCTAGATTTATACCATGTGTTTACAAGGAGACTCTCTCTCCTCAGGATCCGGTGCACCTCAGAGTACTTGGCAGTGCTACCTTGGGAGGGGCACTGCCTTGGGAGGGGTCCTGCCCCCTGGTTAGATGTGTGTACAGGTTAGGTGGCTCCTGCAGCAGTCTGGGGTTTTTTGGTGCTGTGAATGTGGTCATTGTAAAAGTCCTGATGTGACCACAGCCCTTGGGTTTAGTTGAATGATTTGGGGTTTGTGATAGATCACTCAGCTACCCTGTCTGCATCTATAAATCCCCACCCAGATTTTCACTTGTTTGAAACAGTTACTTTTCCCACTTTTAGCTGAAATATTATTTATATATAACATTCTCATATCATAACTGTAAAGTTCTATGAACTTTCACAGGCTGTGTAGTCATCACATAGGTTGAAACAAAACCAAAACATATTCCTGGAATTTGCACCCAAGACGTTCTCTCAGGCCTCCTTCCAGTCCCAGGTCCCACCCCAAGGGTCTACCACCGCCCCTTGCAAATAAAGGCAACCAGGGTTCCTTTTGTGTCTGGTTTTGCTTCCTCTACATTTAGTGAAATTCACCTACATTGTTTTATATACTTAAGGATCACGCTTCCCGTGAAGATATAGCTCACAGTTGTTGAAATATGCTGGAATTCGTTCACACATTCTACCGCCAACGAGTATTTGGTAGTGGACAGCTTTGGGAGGTGATGGATAATGCTGCTGTGGACGTGCCTGCCAGGGACCACTGGGGACACACAGGTTGGATTTCTGTAGGATATTTCTCCAAGACAGGATATGCCCACTCCAGCTCTAGAAGAGAGATCTGTGACTTCCCAACCTCACCAACACTTGGCATTTTCTGCCTTTTTCACTCTAGCCATGCTGGTGGGTTCCTCCAAAGCAAGAGAAAAGTGCATGTGTTTCCGGGCAGCTCATAGATCCTGACAGTTTGGAGGCTACAAGAGGGGCAACTTGCTCCACTCTGTCGGTGCTGGGGTGATTTCAGCACCTGACCCAAAATAAATAAGAACAGAGGAGGTATTTTAATGGTATTGGCTAGAAATGCTCAAATCCTGGGAGCCAGACATCCTAGGAAAAGGGTCACATATAAACCCAAAGCACCAGGTTATTACGAGAGCCTGGTGTCCAGCACACATTTTGCAACTCCCTTGAGTAGCTGGGTTAGGGCAGTGTAGAGCACTCCCACTAGGGTGCGGGCCATTCCCCGGGGTCCCTGCTACCCCACCAGCAGGCCTGTGGGACAAGCTTCCCAGCAACAGGGCAAACGAAGGGCCTACTGAATGCCCAGCTGATGGGAGTGGTCTCTCTGAGAGAGAAGTCTGTAGCTTTGCCTTCATCAATTTAGTGAAGACATGGAACCTCAATTACGTGCACATCGTCTCTCGCTCTGCGCCTCCTTTGAACCATATTGAACTTCCTTTATTTCATACTCCACTTACTCATGCCTTTACCCTCCCTTTGTCCCATGTCCCATTTTTGCAAAAGGAATGGGTTATTTTTACCCCGAGGCAACGTCCCTGAATTCACCATTACTCACTTAAACGTTTCAATTTTTGCCTGAATTTTTCATCTTAATCACATGGCCCTTTTGCATTTCTGTATTTTCTCAATTTGTCAACCCTGTTAGGACCTCACAATAACTTTTGGTACTACAGCTTGTGGGATTTCCCTTGTCAAGGAGTCCAGACTATTTGACCCATTCATGTGTTTAAGGTTTTGGGTCTCCCGGGGGAGAAACCCAAGATTCACTGGCTCTTTTTCAGTCCTTATCTTGATAAATCTGCTTGACTATTGCCGCCCCCTCACCCCCCCAGTTGATTCCACTTTAAGTTTCTCATTGTAGCATTTCCCTTCTGGCTTTAAAAATTCCTCCAAACTTGGTAAATAGAGCAGACAGACTTGCTAGGAGCCCTTGAAACGTGGAGGACCACCAGGAGATCCACTGGCCCACCCAGCCTTTCATAGGGCTTCATTAGGATTCTTTGTCTCAGTGCATTGGTGTCAGGGTTAGTGATCCCAATCCTTAAAGATCAGGTAAGGACTTCCAACCCGCTGCGGTGAGTCCCTTGATTCTCCCCCCTCTGTCTTTCTCCATGTTTTCTTCTGCTGGTTGTTAATTAACCAATTTTTTAAAAATCATCTTCTATCAGACCCATAATGGCTTGTAGCAGTAAGGTTACGTTGTAACCATACACGAGCATGCAACCCTTTAATCACAGCCTTTTCCAAGCCCTGGATTAATATCGTTGATCATAAAGCCAGGCCAGCATGGCTTGTGTCCAAAGCACATCAATGGCTTGGCATTTATAGGGGAACTGGGCAGTCCTTCTCCTCAGGATAAACTTTGCAGTGGTTTTTATCCAGCCCACCATCCTACCAGTCCCCTCCAGAATGATCTGATTTGCATCTGGTCCAGGTATAGGTATCTGCGATTGTTCCATAGAGAAATGTGGGTCCTGTATCAACCCAAACATGTTCTCCCACCCTGCAACTTCCAAACCCCACTGGTCAGCTTCACAATCCATTTCAATGATGGTTCTTCAGGAAGCTGATGATACCCATCTACAGAAGGAGACACTTTCTTCACACACATTTTTTTGGTTTTGCCCTCCCCCCCCCCACTCCTGGATTCCCCATCTTGGTGACCTAAGGGCTTAGAGGGACTATTTCTGTTGTCCTGGTCTAAGTTTTCCTTTTGGGGACAGCTTGAGGCTAGTGGTCAGAGCTCAGAGGGACTGAAATTTGAGCTTGATCTGGCATCAAGATCTGACCTAGCACTCGCTTTTTTGTATTTTGTTTTAGCTACTAAAGATAACAGTGGTCAAGGCGTTACATATTTCATTTTCTGTTATTTTATATTTTCTAATGCATTTAGTGAACCAGCTCCCAGAGAGTACCATACATCATCTCTGAATCCCATCGGTAAGTTTTGAACTTTAGTAATTTGAACTTTAGTAATTTCCACACAGCTGCTGTTCCAAACCACGGGTGACTTCAAGGCTACCCAGGAATCAAAGGATACTTAAACCTTTTCAACTCAACCTTCCTCTTCTCTGAGTCAGGGTTGTTATAGACAATCCCACGTCTATGACACCAAGTGATTCATTTTCCCCTGACTGGGGGTTACTGCTGTGCAATCCTGATACAAGATGCCACAAGTTGAGGATAAAGGCCCTCGTGAGGCTGTGCTTACCTCAGACACCATTTCTTAGCCCCTGAAATGGCAGGTGGACCGGCTAGGGATTTGAGAGTTCCCACAGACCCTCAGGTTTAATAGTTCATTAGAAATGATTCAACAGAACTGAGAAAGCACCGTCTTTGCAATCACAGCTCTGTCAAGGTCTACACACGGGGTGGGGGGGATCTGAGTCTGGAACTCAGAGCTTGGTGCCCTCAGCTTGTAGGGTCATAGGATGTCCCTGTCCCATCCCACCAGCTAGGAATCTCCACTGAGCTTTGGTGTGCAGAGTTTTTGTTGGGATTTCATCATGTAGGTATGATGGGTTGAAGCGCTGGCCACATGACTGAACTCAGTCTTCAGCCTTCTCCCCTCCCTGAAGGTCACTTTGGCCCAAATTTACTACCATTATAATCATGAGGTTGATCTTTCACTCTCACAGGCTGTCTCTAGACCTGCAATGAGCCACCTTATTAGCATAACAAAGGCAGTCCTATTAAGCGCAAAATTCCCAGGGTTTTTGAAGCTCCAGATATATTCTTTGTTATGCTATGACACCTATCAAACTGTAAACTTGAAATATATGCAGTTTCTTTTATGCTAAGTAGACATTGACAAATACCACCACCACCCACCAAAGTGTCCATGAGTTTCTAAATGAACAAATGATATCTCAGGATCCTTATTAACAACTTCATTTAATAATATCTCACTTCTGAATAGACCTTTACATCTCCCACATGGAATGTTGACCGATCATATAAAGAACCCATGACTGTTGGACTTAGGAGAGAAAAGTTGCTTCAGACTGTGGATAAATCATGCAGAGTTGCACATCCAGAGCATGGGAAACCAGGCCCTACGGATGAACTCTGATCCAAGTCCTTTCTTCCTGCCGCTACTTCCTGCAGGACAGACTCTAAACTTCTACTATGAGGTTGGCATCAATTAGAATCTTAATTCTTTTTACTGATTCTCCCTGTATTGGGTGCCTGTTGGGACAGAGTCTGCAGTAATACCAGAGTTCCTGCTCCCTCTAGTACTTTTCTCATTTCGAGGGATATTTTCTCCAATGGTGCTTCATTCTAGGCCCTCTCCATGTTTCCAAAGTCTTTTTTGTTACAAGAGGCTTCAACACCAATCCTCAGCCTATCTTAAAAGCAAGGAGTGCTGGGGCTGGGCTTCTTCTATAGTGAGTCCCCGGCTCCCCGCCCCTGGGTGCCTCATGCCACACCTAGCTCTGGCAGGAATCTAAAAGGAGCGGTCTGCAGGCAGAATTGGGGGCAATTTCACTCCGATTTTCTCCTTGGAAGTCTAACATTTATCTTCAGCTAATGTTGCCAAGAATAGGAAATTCCATCCCTCCTATGGAAAAATCTGTCTCCCATCTCTTAACGCCAGCCATTTTTTCTGTACCCTACTACTAAGTCAAATGAAGAGAGAAGCGGGAGGTCTTCACAGACTGAGGACCAGAGTGGGCACATGGCTCCCTTCCTAGGAGGAGGAAGGGTGGGTCATGGATTTCAAGGTGCGGGGAGAGAAACTCAGCCCTGGGACGGGAGAAACCCCGCTCATGTCTCTGTCAAACCTACAGCTGAGAAACGTTCTAGGTTGCTTCTGAAGGCCTTGGTGAGAAATCACAAGGCATTTCTTTATGTGAACGTAAATATAAAATGAGGCAAGCGTCGGCTTGAGGATCCTTTTGGATTATGAAGACTGTGTGAATGATGTTGTATTTTAATAGAATTGGATTTCTCTGGCGTTGTCCATATTTTACCCCACAAAACCAAAACACAAGTCTGCTCAGTTGAAAAGTGCCACTTTACCTCTCAGAAACAAGCGTCTCAGGAGGTTGACCTAGAAATCCCTAATCTCTAGAGCGCAGTTTCCAGCGGTGTGCGATGGGACATCCGTGATGGTTAAAGTGAGCAATACCAAGAGGCGGGGCTCTAGGAATCCAGAGTCGGCTGCCCCATGGGCCCCGTGGGGGAAAGCAGGCCTCAAGACCATGGGGGGCTGGACCTTACGAGGGCGAAGAGAGGGAGGGGCAGAGGGAGTTATAGGCCACCTGGGGGTCATGGCCCGAGTCCAGCCATGGCCGTCGACACAAGGAGTTTTACACTCCAAGTGGGAACCGGCAGGAGGTAGGTGCTGTGGCTGGAGTGAGCACATACTGTATGAACGAACATCTTCTGAGATGTCCCAGGAGATGGGATTCTTTCCTGTTCTATTGCTTCTCCAACTACTGTGACAGCTCAGGTAGTTCCCTTTGTGGAAGATGGTGAGAGGCAGAGAGTAGGAGTCAGGCCTCTAGTCCCCAGACCCAGACTAGAAGAACATGGGTCATCAGAGACCGGCCAAGGGTCAGGCCAGACAGAGAGGTTCCCAAACCTGGCAGTCACCTGTCAATAAGCCCTCATATAGACGCCATTAACCAAGGATTGTTTGACCCAGAAACACATGTAAACTGAAAACAGTCCGACACCGTTCAATGGGGCAAGTTGTATTCTAATTGCAGAGAAGATAGCAAAGCCCCGGCTTGCTGCTCCCCCGTATGGCCTGGAAGGCATCACTTTGTCTCTGACAGGTCTTAGAATCATCTTTCTCAATCCTTTCAGGAGAAAGGGTTCTCGTCCCTGGCTGGTCACTGCCAAGGCAAAGGGCTGTGTCCTCATCCCTGGGCAATCCATCTTATTCCCAATGAGCATTTGATGAATTTCCCCCACAAACACACACACACACACACACCGTGCTGAGATCTTGCTCAGATGTGGAAAGGTTCCTTCCTCCCTTGTCCAGCCTGTTGGGCCCCCACACTGAGCTGGTTCCTTCGCAGGCTCTGATGTAGGGTCAGGGACAAGAGGTTGGGACCCTGAAGATGGCACTGTGTCCTGCCGCTTCCCAATGCTCCGATTTTTGTCCAGACACGGTTTTCAGGGCCTTGTTCAATGCCTCTGTTTACACCTGGCCCTGTTGGGAATACCTGCAGGCCTGGACCTTGACCT
Organism: Sciurus carolinensis; assembly: GCF_902686445.1. NCBI lineage: Eukaryota > Metazoa > Chordata > Mammalia > Rodentia > Sciuridae > Sciurus > Sciurus carolinensis. Next base: position 131,962,576 of record NC_062220.1, read on the forward strand.
CAGTGTCCCCAGGGCCTCACAGAGTGCCTGACCCTGGTGTGGGTGCCCAGGGAGCACTATAAATGAGTGATCCGATTCAGCTGCAGCCTCCTCTGCAAGGGAGCCCCCAGAGGAGGGGGCGTCACGTTTTCCTCGTCTTTGGACTCTCCGTCGACGCTAGCCTGTGTGGCAGTCTCACTACCCAGAGGCGCTGTTGGCAGCTAATTTATTTCATTGTGACCCATTATTAAAATGAGGCATCCAGTCCCTCGGTCACCCTAGCCACATTTCCAGTCGCCCCATGAAGTTATAGGCCACTGGACACCATCTCTGACAATGTAGAGAACGTTCACAGAACACCCTCTTGGGCCTCTGCCCTTCTGATCCTGGCACAGCGTCTGTCCATTGAACTCTTCGAACACAGAGCACATGGATCATAGTCGAGATTTCGGGTTGAGAGGATCAGAGTTGAGAGCTACAGTGGTCCGATGGATAAGGGGAGGTGAGAACTGAAAGGTGATTTCTTCGACTCCTCTCTCATTTGAAGATTTCAGCTGTTGGAGGCCTCTGACCCCACACCCCCAGGGAGGGTGTGAGAAGCCAGAGAAAGGGCCAGGGTGACGTGTGAGCCGGCACCCGCTCACCTGGTGTAGGGGGGCTGGGAACTCTCACTCTTGATAACTTACACTTTACGTTTCTATTTCTAAGCGTGAGCTCCCGTAGAGCATCTAAGACTCCAACAACGGGGGAAGGAGACTCTCCAGGTAGGTTACAGCACTCCACGTAGAGCCCGCGGGGGGCAGGTGCCTGGGGCAGCCAGGCCGCCCGCCGCTCTGGAGGCCTGAGGAAGGGGTTGTGGAATCAGAAGTGGGTGCGGGCGTCTGACTTGTTCTTCTACGTCAGTGGCCTGAGAGGAAGAGGCATCGTGCCTCGGGGCTCCTGAGCCTGCGGGGTGTGTGACCCTCTTTTCTGGCCTTGACACATAAAAGAGGGCCTTTCCCAGGAGGGCAGGTCTCTCCCACCTCGGCCACAGCCTTGGGTCGTGTTTGGTAGCAGCTCCTAGGAATCGTCCCCCAGAGGTGTGGGCTTGGGGTTTGGGTTTGGGGCTTTGGCCAACAAGGGAAGGCGCAGGACCCCAGGCCCCAGCCTGCGCTGGAGAGGCAGCTCCTCCAGCTCGTGCCACGTGGGGGGAGAGGTGGGCCCTCCCCCTCCCCACGTCCTGGCCCCCCGGCGAGGACTCGGGTCCCAGGGCGCTGCCCCGGATGGGTGGGTGAAGGAGCACGTCTTCGTGGATTGCTTGTGTGCACCAGCATCCTAGAAGGGAAGGAGAAGATTAAGCCGGGCTCATGTCAGCCTCCACGCTTCACCCAAGGCCAAGGCTTCAATTTGTGACTACTCGTGAGGTCTGTGTCCCGCTGCCCCATGAGCCCCTCCATGACCTGGCAGGAAGGGGGCTGCTGGACTTGCTACCAACCGGCCCTCACAGCCCTACTGGCTTCATCTCCTAGGACTGAGCAGGCCCGGGATGGAGCCTCTGGGCAGCCGGGCCAGAAAGTCACTGCTCCTTTCAGACACTGCTCCAGCTGGACGGTGCTGCAAATGCTCCCGAACCCCAGCCGTGCCCTGCCTGTTCCCTGTTCCTTCCTTCCCAGTCCATCTGTGGCTCGGTGCAAACCCTGACAGTCCCCATTTATTTCCATGGCTCCAACGTCTGGCCTCACTTGCAGACAAAGGGGGTTTGGACAAGTCATGTTACCTCTCCACTTAGGTCCATTGCTTCCAGTAGTTCCAAAAAACGCCCTGGGGTTGCTGTGAGGAGTCCTATTTCCCAAGTCCATGAGGTCATCCCAGGCATCAAACAGCCCCTCGATACACGAAATTGGTTGTCATTACCCCCACGGGACCCGACGCAGCCCCAGGCCCATGGTGAGTCCTCCCGCCATAGAAAGGGCCATGCCCTCCTTGGAGAGGAGGAAGCCTATCTTTAATATTTCCTGGGGTTCGTGACCGGGAGGGGTCGGCAGGAGGGCAGGAAACGGGCATCATTCCGGGGAAAGAAAACAGGTAGTGAAGGACGCAGGGAGGGAGGGAAGTCGGTGTCATGCGCAGAATGTCACGGAGAGGGCCACCGCCTCCTGGAGGATCAGGATGTCAGAGGCGTCCCTTCCTGTCACCGTGAGGGAATTGGAGGGCTGTAGATCAGAAACCCCCTCCCCCTCATTGCAGAGCCGAAGCAACGAGGAGCGTAGAGATGAGGGCACAAGAGGGTCTTGAGGTCAGGACCCTCACCTCCACTCTGCTCCCGGCCACCCTGCATCACCACAACTGTCCCTAGGCACTCAGAAGACTACTTGGCCAATGACCAAGACTGAGAGCAACAACCTGCAATTTATTCCCCTCTTCGTCTCCTGTTTGTCTTTTATTTATGAGCTCCTCCTGCTTTGAGCTCTTCCCACTTCGTTTTATGATCTTCGTCCCGAAGGACCTAGGCTCATCCAGGCAGCTGAGATCCTTGGCTCTTTTACTGTCTATAAAAATCTCTCTCTGGCCCTCCTCTTTCTTAGCATGGCTCTGGTTTCTGACCTCAAACTGCACCACTGCACAGTGGGAGCTGGGCTAGTGGTCAGAAGAGCTGGTTCCTGGCCCTGCTGCTGGGGGCCCCAGATAATTCTTTTTCTCTCTGTGTACCCCACGCAGGTCTGCACTGGGTGGCTTTGGAAACGCATGATTGTTTTCTTCCAGCATCAAGAAAATAATTTTGAGTCCACAGAGAGTAGCCAGGATTTCAACAGATATGAGAAGGAGGGAGAACCAGGGTAAGGCCCAGAAGTACACGTGTTCTCCATTGCTGGCCTAACTTTCTTTCTGGCACATCAGGAAAACCAGCAAAACCAAGGAGAGCAATGAAATGACCACCAGTATGTGTGAGCACCCAAGTGGAGATAAGAGGAATAGTGAAAATCCATTCAGGCAAGTGAAGGGTGCTCTGAGAGTATTCGCCAGGGAATGGAGACCAATTTCTCGCAACTTATATTGTTGCCTTCCAATGGCTCCTTAATTTGGAGGACAGGGCTTATGGGTACCTGCAGGACCACTACGTGCATGACCTCAGGGGGCGAAGAGTGTTCCCCAATTTACTCAGTGACTTGCTCTGCAGGACCCAACCTTAAATTCAAGAGGAGACTGAGGGCTAGTGTCCTTTGCCACTGTGTGTGTGTGATGAACAATGTTGGTTGGCCTTGACCACCTTCTCTTCAGCCCTCCTAGAAAAAGAGTGGGGAGTTCAAGGGCAGCACAGTCTCCTTCTCCTGCAGGCACAGATTGGCAGGTCCTGGCATCCAGTAGGAGATACTACAGGATCCAAGAATGGGTGGGATCTGCCCAAGCCCTGGGAGCCCTTACCCTCTGCGGAGCCCTATAGGGACCTGTGGTGACACCACGGCACTGTATCTCAAGTTGAGGTTCTATGGGACTTATCCTTATGCTTCTCACATGCAAAAGCTCAAAGCACACACACACACACAAATTAAATTCAGTGCAATGCCAACTTGGGCTCTGTTAAGGGGTTAGGATTACAAGTTGCTTGTCCCTTTTATTTTCCTTAGTGATAAAAGAAAAACAATTGAAAGTATTACATCCTAAACCTTACACGGGACTGCTCATACAGGACTACATTAAGCCCTAAAATTTATTTTTTAAATTGCTGTGGCTAACAGTCTTTTCGTTGAAAGGCATATGCAGGGTTTGGTAGTGACAGAAGAATGATCATTTCCAGAAAAAAAAAAAAAAAAAAAAAGCACCAGGAAGCTGTGCGTATTTCAAGTGAGGGTCTCGGGGTGATGCTTCCGAGGGTGGGGCTGCAGGGCGGGGTCCCGGCTCCACCCTGTGTCCTCAGGCCTCCTGCTTCTCAGGGGCCCAGCTGTGTGGGACTTATCCTTTGCACCCAGGAGTCCTGGAACCCCCTTGTCCCCTGCCTCAGGTCACCGTCCAGGGAAGCAGCCCCTACAGGCTGCCCAGGGGGATGCCCAGGGGAATTGGCTCCAGGAGGACATTCACGGATGCTCTCCGCCCACAGACGACACACTCAGCAGAGGGCGGCTCGCGGCCTCGCTGCTCTGACCCAGGCCTTGAGGAGGTTGGGGCCCAGGTCACCTGCAGGGCCCGAGGAGCCCTCTGGTCCTGCACAGGCTCCCCAGACAGCACCTCTGGCTCCCTGCTGTCTCTCCCTGGCACCCCTGCACCAGGGTCTGTGCACGGGGACGCCTGGGAGGACAGTGGCCGCGGGCCCCAGAGGAGCCGCAGCTTGCTGAGTGTCAGGAAGCTGGAATTAGACAGGACATCCAAGGACAGAAGCTGCCTCCTGCTGTCCTCTCCCACATCTGAAGGGGCCACTGCTTTTGAAATGGACAGATGGTTCTGAAATGCGTGTTGGTTCCCGGGTGATGGGAAGCTCCAGTCAGACAGGAGGTCAGAGGCCAGGAACTGCCCTGGGCTTGTCCTGAGTGACGGGAGGCAGTTCAGTTTGAATTCTGTCCGTCTAGGATCAGTTTCAAAGGCGCGTTCTACACTCAGAGCTGGAGGGGTTCATCTTAAACCTACCGCTAGTTTCATTTTTTTTTTTTTTTTTAGATATTTTTGCATAAAGCACGCGTAGGGAAAAGCAGCCTAAACAAGGTGGACCTGTGGGCCTTTATGGGTGCTGTGTGTGTCGCTGTCCCAAGCCCCACGCTCCACGCCCGAGAAGCTTCCCTCTGCCTCGGGCCCTGCCCCAGACTCCCCAGCAGAGAGCCCGTGACTCTGCCCGGTCCCCTGTCTGCTCCTCCACCTGGGAGGGCACGGCCACGCTGCTGGTGCTGGCTGTGTGTAATCGCTGTGCTCAGAAGGGACTCGAGTGACCGATTCCACTCTAACCTTAGTACTAGTCAGGCATGGCCTGACCGTCGCAGCAGGCGACTGGCGCTTGAGTGAGCAGGGGACGCTGGCCTGGGGCCGGCCACATCTCCTCATGGGCTCGCTAAGCCGTATAGAAACGAAGCATCATCTTCAAAACAGGAATATAGACAAGTTTGTTTGTTTGTTTTTTCTGAAAAGCAAATTTCGAGCCCAGGAAGCTTCCTCTGAATTCTGTCAGATAATTAAGCAGCATCAGGCCCACCTCCTGCCCGCTCCTCCGGAGCACAGATGTGGAGGCCACGCGGCCACACCGTTCCCCACCAGTAGGAGAATCCCCGCCGCCCAGCCAGACCCCCCAGGAAAGGGGAATTACAGACCAAGCGCCCCCGAAGGCGTCTGTGCGGGTCTGAAGCCATCACTGCCTAAAAGAAGAGCGTCAGAGAGAAAAGGAGCTAGGATCCCAGGGCAGGAGGCCCATGCGCTTGGTGAGGATGCAACCCTGCTGTTCGGGTGCTGCTGGTGGAGGGGGGAGGAGGGACAGTGCCATTGGGTCCGTGGGCTGGACGTTGGGTGACAGGGTAGCAGAGACTGGACGCTCCTCAGGGATGGCCGTGGGGTGTGGACACAGGCAGTGGACGTGGAGGGCTCCCTCCAGAGGAGGGGGGTTCTGCCTGGCCCTGCAGGGTCTGGGCAGGGTGGGCAGGTGGGCGAGCAGACCCTTCCCCTTCTCAGCAGGTCCTTAATCCTCCTGCTCAGTCAGTTGCTCAGATCAGGAGTCTGCAGACACGGGCCCAGGCTGGATTCGTCCCTAGACCGCTGGAGCCCAGCCTGCGGGCCACTGTGGCCCTGCTGACTGCTCATCCAGGACTGGCCTGCTGAAGACCAGGCTGGCTCGCGGAGGTGGCACCGCGAACGGGAAGGCAGGCTGGGTCCTGAGCCACCAGGGGCAGTGGGTGTGTGAGGAGGGGACGAGGGGCTTCCTCTCAGGAAAATGACACGGCTCGTGGTCAGGGATGGATGGAGACCTGGAGCCGGGCACCCGCCTTCTCTTGGCTCGGTGCCTCCCACCGGCACCCCCGCAGCCACCTCGGGGTGAGGAAGATCGGGACACGGGCTGAGGGAAGCCCCCGGCCCAGGAGTCCAGAGCGTGAGCTAGACCACGACCCACCCGGGTTCAGGGATTTCTGTCCCCATTTCCCCTCACGGGTCCATCACCCCTCAGTGTGTGACTCTGGGCAAGGCACTTCGCTGACTGGGAGCTGCAGGGCAGAGCCCCTGCTCTGCCACCCACAGCTGGTGGGGGGTCACAGCGGAAGGTGGCACGGCAGCCCCTCGGCAGCCTGGGGGTGAAGGCTGGAGAGGAGCCTCCCCTCTCCCGTGACTTGCAGCCACCCAGGCGTCTCCCTGGAGGCGGCCAGCGCGCCCCGGCCGAGCCTGCAGCTCACGGAGTCCCCGCGCTTGCGAAGCACCAGTCATTTTTCTTCGGGTTTGTCTGAACTGTCCTCTACTCGGCTTTGATGCTAGTAGGCAGGCCGGGTGGAAGTCGCCACAGAACAGAGCAGGGACCTCCGAGGACAGGGGGTGAGGGGGAAGCCCCTTCCCGGGTTCTCTAGCTTCCGAGTTCAACCACTGGCACCAGTGGGGGCTCTGGCCATCGCATTGCCACCTCTTGATAGAGCTGTGCCCGCCTCAGCCCAGGGGGCACAGGAAGGCTGCACCGCACCCCAGGGTCCCTCGTCCCTTGCCTTTGATTCAGCTGCCCCCACCCCAAACAGCTGGGAGCCAGAGAGCAGAAGTGGAACCTGGGAAAAATGGACACTTTCCCATGGCCTTCTGCCACCAGCGCGTCCACAGCGGCCGTTCTGAATGTACTTTCCAGGACTGTGGTTCAAGGGAACGAGAAGATCATAAAACGGGTACAAGCACAGAGTCCGCCACACGAGGGACCTGCAGGCAGGGAGACCCACTGCCGGTGACCCGCAGAGGCTCTGCAGCAGTGAAATGGGCATCTGGCCAGACCCGGGAGCAGCAGACCCTGTCCCTCGACTGCTGCAGGGGACCCAGCAGCGGCTGCTGTCTGCGCAGCGGGGACTGAGCTCTGGCGAGGAAGGTCGCCGGCAGGAATGTGCACACAGGCCGCAGCCAGGGGACAGGTCCTGTCAGTAAGACCCGGGGACCTGGAGACCTTGACAGAACCCACGAGGCGCCAGCCCAGCAGGCCGCCTCCCCAGCAGCTCCCAGTCTGGACTGCTCGCCCCTGGGTTTGGTCAGTTAGGGCCAAGAGGACTCTGCAACTGTCACGTGGGCAGTTGGCTCGGGAGGTTCCGAGTTCCGAGTCAGTTGGGAGTTAAGCCGACCACTGTCATTCAGGGTGGTCACATGACCAAAGAGGAGCCAATCCTGGGGGCAGGGGGGAAATATGGACCCCCCCTGAGCATTCAGAGGGCTTCATCTGAGGGGAAGGTCTTTGGGTCACAGATTGAAATGTAGGGCCAAGAGCTGAGTCAGAATTTGGGCCATTCTCTGGGGCCAAGCACCTCCTCTAGGACACCAAATATCTTCTTGTAGCCACCTTGGGGTAGGAGGATTTGGGGAAGAGAGTGAGGTGAATCCTTGGTTCAGTGCCTAGGGCATGAGCTAGTGGTCTCAGGTGTTCAAGGATCTCTATCCCCAGGGAACCAACTATATTCCCTGCCTTAGATTCATTGCTCCTCAGAGCTATGACTCTGGGCAAGTTAATGTCTCAAAACTAGTGCCTCTGGGTATGGTGGTACATGTCTACAAGCCCAGTGGCTCTCGAGGCTGAGGCAGGAGGATCATGAGTTCAAAGCCAGCCTCAGCAACTGCGAGGTACTAAGCAACTGAGACTCTGTCTCTAAATAAAATACAAAATAGGGCTGGGGATGTGGCTCAGTGATTGAGTGCCCCTGAGTTCAATCCCTGGTACCAAAACCAAAACCAAAACCAAAACCAAAAAAAAAAAAAAAAAAAAAACAACAAAAAACAAAAACAAAATCTTTAGTGCCTTACACCATAAAATAAACAGCTCCTAAGTAGTTACCCACCCTCCCTCATTTGAGATAAGAGATTGTTCTGTGAGCCATAAGCATCATACCCATGTCAGCGCGGGGAAAGTAAGGCTCTGTTCTCCCCTGACTTGCCACTTTGCAGATACCCTCTCTGGAGCCCAGCAGGATTATAGATCCTGTTTGTTCTTTCAGTCATGTAATAATTGAACACTCGGGTGGGTAAGCTTGTGAAACACCAGTGATTTTTCTTCAGGATTTGTCTGTATTATTTTAGCCTCATAAAAACTATTAAGTACATCCTATTAACATTTCTGACGTCACAGAACAGGAAACTGAAACAGGGGCTAAGGAGCACTCCCAGGTCCACGTGGCTTTGATTTCAGGCCATCGGGGACCAGTGCCGATGCTCTCGGTCACGGTTTTGTGCTTGCTTTTCTGTGTTGCCTCATCTGAATAAATGAACTATGCCTGCACAGCCTTTGGTTGTTTTTAATGCACACCCAAATGCAAGATCCATCTTCCTAAGTCTGACTTTGATTTGGGGGTCAGTTTAGTAATAAGGAGATCCAAAGTTTGACCTGGGATTATTAATAACACTTTTACCAGGAAGAGGTCAACAGCTCTCCTGGTATGAATGCATTTCCCAGAACATTGCTGCAGGAATATGCAAAAGAGGAAAAATAGATAATAACACATTGAAATAAAAGTTGCATACAGAGAACGATCTTGGATTGTCTCCAGGAGCTGTTCAGCAACTGGCAAATAACAGGGTTGAAACTCAAGTATCAATCTCACATTAAAGTCACTGTGGGGATTCAGCGAATAAGCTCAGTTAATAATGAGTAGTAGTTGTTTATTCGGTGTGCCTTATTTAGAGAGACAAACTATAAAAATGTTAAGCCATGTTTTGTTATTGAGAAATACAGTTCACATTCTGTAAAATTCACTTTTTAAAAGTATCCAATTCAGTGACTTTTTAAAAAAGAATATATACAGGTTTTGAAATTATCATCACTATATAGTTCCAGTAACTTTCATCACCCTGAAAAGAAAACCCTACACTTAGTACCAGTCAGTCTTTTCTCTTCACCCACTGCTCAGTCCTAGAAACCTGTGGTCTGCTTTGTTTCTGTGGATTTCTCTCTCCTAGACATTTTATATAAATAGAATTACATAATGTGCTGCCTTTTGTGTCTGGCCTGTTTCAATAGTCAAATGTTTTCAAGATTCACCCATGTTGGTAATGTATCCCTACTTTCCCTTTTCATGGCTGAATAATATCCATTGTATGGATCTAACACATTTTCCCCATTTATTGGTTGATGGATGTTGGGCTGATTGCATTTTTTTTTTTTTACTGGTATTTTGGCTATTTGGCTGCTGTGAACATTCATGTACAAGAACAACTGTTTTCAATGTAATCTCTTTTTCTTTTTTGGTCTATGCCATAAAGCTTATATCTAAGAAGTCATTGCCAAATCCAAGCTCACTAAGATTTACCCTTCTTTTTCTACCTCTAAGCATTTGATAGTTTGGAGGTTACATTTAAGTCTCTGATCTCTTTCTAACTAACTTCTGTGTTTGGTGTGAGGTAGAGGTCCACCTTCATTCTTTGCAATAGAGATATCCAGTTATCAACGTTTGTTGAAAAGACTGTTCTTTCCCCACTGAATGGTGACTCATGTCCCTTTCTGGAAATGCATTGACCATAAATGTGAGGGTTTATTGCTGGACTCTGGATTCTATTCCATTGATCTCTATGCTTATTCTTACACCAGTACCATGCAAACTTGAACATTATGACTTTATAGTAAGGTTTTCAATTGGGAACTGTGATACAGCATCTGCTATTTTTCTATATTTGGTCCTATGCATTTCCATATGAATTTTGTGATTGTGTTACTTTTTACAAAAAATTAAGGGGGCTTGAATTTTTATAGGAATCTGGTGAATCTGTAAAATGATTAGCATAGCATAGTACCTACACAGAAGTATTCAAATTTGTGAACATGTATTCCTTTACATTTATTTACAATTTTAAACCTTACTCTGAGGTATAATTAATATATAGAAAATTGCACACATCTAATGTCTACATATTGATGACTTCGTACATATGTGTATGCTTGCAATGTATCCCCATAACGGAGATATCAAACATATCCATCAAGCCCAAAAATGTCCTTGTGCTTTAGTTTTCTAAAACAAAAATTTTTTCCAAAACTTTGAAAAAAAAACCTTTTTAAGTGTGCAGTGCAGTACTGTTCATTATACAATGTTCTGCAGTTGATCTCTAGAGCTCAGTTCATCTTATTTAACAAACTTTATGTCAACTGAAGAAAACTTCCCCATTTCCTCCTTCCTTCTCCTAGCCCCTGGCAATTACTATTCTACTAATTGATTCTAAGCCTTTGATGGTTTTAGTTAGCTAGTTAGCTAGCAAGTTGTGCTGGGGATCAAACCCAGGGCCTCGTGCACACTCTGCCACTAAGCTACATCCCCAGCCCTTTATTTTGAGACAGGGTCTTGCTAAGTTGCTGAGGGTCTTGCAAAGTTGTCCTGGCTGACCTTGAACTTGTGATCTTCCTGCCTGAAGCCCTCCCAAGTAGCTGGGATTACAGGTGTGCACCACCACGCACTTTTCGTCCCTCTGTGGTTGGCTTATTTTACTCAGCATAATGTCCTCAAGTTTCATCCCTGTTCTTGCAAGTGGCAGGATCTCATTATTAAGGCTGAATAATATTCCAGTGAATATACATACATATAATACATATACAATGTGATCTATCAATCACATTTTCTTTATTCCACTCATCTGTGTTGGCATGTAGGTTGTTTCCATATCTTGGCATATATACCAAGTAGTGGGAGTGCTGGATCATAAAAACATAAGTGTGATTTTTAATTTTTTGAGGAACCTCTGTACTGTTTTCCGTAATGGCTCTACTAAATTTATACTCCAGCCAACTGCATACAAGAGTTCACTTTTCTCCACATCCTTGCCAGCGCTTATTCTTCATCTTCGAGAAGAGTCATTTGAACAAGTATGAGCTACCTCCTGGTGTGCTGATCTTCATTCCCCTGATAACTAGTGAGGTCGAGCACCTCCTCATAGATATGATAGCCATTTGCAGATTGTTTTTGGAGAAATGTCTGTCTGTTCAAGCCCTTTGCTCGTTTTTAAACGTGAGTTTTCTCTATTGAGTTGCAGTAAATGCTTCTGTGTTTCATGACTACAGATTCTGCTGTATCACTCACTAGACCTCAGGCATTGCTCACTTTATGAATGTAATTATTTCTTCTGGTGACCAAATCCATGGCTGTGGTCACATTGTCAATAATGGAATGGAAGATTATTCACCTACACATGTATTTCTAGTCAAGCTGTTTAGCTTCAGAACTCTGTAATGTGTTTTGAAAGTACTTCATATAATCCATCTTAATGAGTCATAGGAAACAGTTCAATTTCTCTGATAGACTGAAACCCAAAGGTTGCCCATAACCTTGATTTTTGTTTCATTATGGGACTAAACCTCTGGACAGTGATGGCATTTAGTAGTTGTTCAAAAAGTATATTTGAAAGAAAAAGTGAATAAAAAAACTATGAACATTTCATCAACCCCAACCTATGGGCAAACATGGCTGAAAACATTATTTCAGGGTTTTTATTCTTACATCAGAACTTTGATCATTTATCCACATTCCCAGTCATAAGTCTGGACCTCTTAGAAATAGCCACATAAAATGTTCAAGCAATCTCCATGTCTGGTATATTTCTCTTTAACCTTTATTCTTCTCCCCATAGTAGCTATTTGGTGGCCAGTAACAACAAGCCAAGATAGAGTGGTAAAGGTCCAGTTGACAAAGTTTTTGCATATTATATAATATGATTTGCAAACATTTTCTACCATTTTGTATATTGTTTTACTCTTAAATATTTTTTTAATTGTAAATGGACACAATATCTTTTTATGTATTTGTTTTTATGTGGTGCTGAGGATCAAACCCAGCCCATGTTTTATTGTTCTTGATAGTGGTTATTGATGCATCCAAGTTTTTAATTTTTCTAAGTCAGATGTATATGTTTTCTCTTTCATTGCTTATGCTTTTGATGTCATATCTTGCAATCCACTGCCAAATCCAAGGTTGTAAAAATTTACTCCTACATTTTAAGAATTTTTTCCAGCTATTACATTTAACTTTTTAATGCTTTCAGAGTTAAATTGTTTAATATAGTGCGAGGTGCATGTCCAAATTAATTCTGTTGCACATGAATATCCAATGGTACTAGCAACATTTGCTGAAAAGACTATTCTTTCCCCCATGCATAGTTTTAGCACTCTTTTGAAAGTAAATTGACCATAGATAGATAATTTATTGCTAGACTCTCAATAATATTCCACTCATCTATGTATCTGTCCTTACGTAGCATCACAGAGTTTTGATTACTGTACCTTTGCAGTTAAGTATTGAAATTGGAAAATGTGGGTCCTTTGTGTTAGTCAGATTTCTGTTACAAAATATCCAAGATAATAGGCATAAAAAGAAAAAAAGGTTTTAGGTCTTTTGGATATATACCAAGGAGTGGGATAGCTGGGAAATATGGTGATTCCATTTCTAGTTTTAATCTAAAATTTTCATTATACAGGAATGTAGCCATGACATTCCCAAACCATGGAACCAAATTCAGTGTCCTTCAGTAGATGAATGGATAAAGAAAATGTGGTATGCATACACAATGGAGTATTACTCAGCCATAAAGGGGAATGAAATTATGGCATTTGCTGGTAAATGGATGGAACTGGAGACTATCATGCTAAGTGAAATAAGCCAGATCCAGAAAGCCAAAGGTTGAATATTTTATCTGATATGAAGAAACTAGTCCAAAATAAGAGGGAGAAAAAAGAAAAGGGGTGATTCCATCCAAATAGAAGAACGATCAGTGGAGTAGAGGAAGAGGATATAGGGGAAGGGAGGAGGGATAGGATAAAAGAAGAGTGGGACAAATTTGACCTAGTTTTCCTACGCACACATATGAATACACCACAGTGAATGTCACCACTCTGTATATCCACAAGGCACTAAAAACCCAGTGAACACAGAAAGGTCAGAGAGTAGAGGGGAGGGAATGGAGCAGGGGAAAAGGGGGAAGAGGAACCACTGGGGACCAAATTAGAGCACATTATATTCCATTCTTTTATAATTATGTCAGAATGAATCCTAATGTTACATATAACTAAAAAGAATCAACAAAAAAGAAAAGCTTGCTTCTGGCTCCCAATGTTGGAGGTTTCAGTTCATGGTTGGCTGACCTGTTGTTTTTAGGTCATCCTGGTGGGAAAGTGTGGCAAAGGAAGCCCCTTTGCCTCACCGTCGAGGATAAAAAGTAAAGGAGAGGAAGAGACTGTTGTCCTGAAATCCCATGCAAGAATATGCTCCCAGTGACCTCCAACCTCCAACAGGCCCCTCCCCAAAAAGGTTTCCACCGCCTCCCAATAGCTCCACGCTGAGGTCAACCCTCTGACACCCGAGTCTTTGGTGGGCATTTCAGATCCAACTTTATTCTTCCTTTTCAAGATTGTTTTGGCTATTTGGGATTTCTCATAATTCCATATGATTTTCAGGATTAGCTTTTTTTAATTGCAAAAAGAGCGTTGAGATTTTTCACGTAAGTGCTGGGGATTAAAACCCATGGCCTCACGCATGCTAGGCAAGCACTCTACCACTGAGCTACACTCCTGGCTCAACACTGGGTTTTTGAGAGGAATTTCAATGAATCTGTAGCTCACTTGGGGAAGTCTTCCAATCCATGCACATACATCATCTTTCCACTTACTTAGGTCTTCTTTAATTCCAGCAAAATTTGATAGTTTACAGTGTGTCCGATTTGTACCTCCTTGGTTAAATTCATCCTGAAGTGTTTTAAGTCTTTTGGATGCCATTGTAAAGGGTGTTGTTCTTCTTCACTTTATTTTGAATTATCCATTGCTAGTATATGGAAAAATCCGCATACAGTCACATTATTCAAAAATGGGAACATGTTTTGAAAAACAGGGTTAGGCCATGCCATTGCTGTGCAAACATCACAGAGACATTTACACAAACTAAGATAGTCACAATATCACTAGGTAATACAGTTTTTATGGGACCACTGTTATATATGCAGTCTGTTGTTGACTGAAATGTTATGTGGCATATAACTCTAATTTGTTCTTATTTTCTAACTTAATCAGAAGTAACTATGGAATCATACAAATTGTTTCCAACATGAATTAAGAAAGTATATGTTTTCTTTCATGGCTGAAGATTATAGCTAAAAGAAAATAATTCACCTTGATGAGAAGTAGGGTCACCAGGATGAGGAAAAAGTGTCACGTCTGAGGACCGTCAGAGGAACGGATCCCGGAATCTGCTGACTGCAGTTGACCACGCTAGGGAATCTGCAGAAGGTCTTTTACAGTGTAACTACTCAGAGGACCCGAGACGAATCTCTCTCAAGGGCCTCTGAGGATGAGATGTAGCCTCTCCAAGGCGCCTTTGATTACTCACTTAACAGTCGTCTTGATGATGCTTTGGCAGCATTTTGAGATCATGGATTCTGCACAAATAAATACCCTTCAAACTTCATACAATGGAAATGTCCCAAGAATCAAAAACAACCCCACTCCCTCTGCACACCTTCTCCCACATAGATATTCATCGTGCAAGAACTGAGTCACTTACATCTTCACTTACTGTGGAGGTGGACTCCTGAGGAGAGGACGTTTCAGGAATGAGAGAGCAGGGGGCACACATGGAGTATGGAACCTGTGGAAGAGAAGAGGGGCAGGGAAGGCAGCCAGAAGGACAGGACCCTCCTCAGATCCGCCTGAGGCAGGCCTGTGCATGGTGAAAAGATGGAGAGGGATCCGCAGCATTTTCATGGACCACAAGTGCATCTGAGGCTGGCAGTGAGAGAGACTTGGTTCTTGTGAAGATTGTTCACGGCTGAACGTGATTCCTCCTGATACTGAAGGCATACAAACCAGACAAGGCTTTCCACTGAAGCAGCAGTGCTCCTGAAATCCTGGATGTATATTAATATGTATTCCAGGAAATCCTTGTAACTAGTTAAAAAAAAAAAAAAGAACATTTCGATTCTTGTGACCTGTTTAAAGTAGGAAAGCCTCAAGGCTTTTAGGTTTGGGACAGATGGATGGTTAGTTACCCATCTAATAGTGTAAGATACTATCAGGTTCTCCCTAGAGAAGCCTCACACACAGGGCAAGCCCATAATGGGTTCCAAGAGTGATGATTGAGTCCTAAGCATGAAAGATAGTGGGGGAAGCCACTAAGAGAGACTTTGACTATTGTGAAATATGGCATCCTGTTTGGCCTAGAATATAGGAAGCACAATGATCACATTGATCAAAAAGCAACAAGAAACCACTGGACTTTGTATGAGATTCCATTCTAGGTAAATATAGACAATGTAAAATGAATGAAAAAAATGGTATGGCTTGTGCAAAAGCTGGTGGAAAGATGTGTTTGTCAGCTTTCTATTACTGTAACGAATACCTGAGATGATTAGCTTATAAAGACAGGAGGTTTATTTTGGCTCACAGTTTTGGAGACTCCAGACGATGATGAATTGGCCATGTTGCTTTGGGCTTCTGATAAGGCAGCATATCTTGATGGAAGCATGTAGCAGAACAAAACCACCCACCCCATAGTCAGGAAGCCAAAGAGAGAGGAAAAGGAAGGGGTCATGGTCTCCCCATTTCCTTCATGGGCATGCCCACAAATGACTTTAAGACCTCCCATTAGGCCCTACTTCTTAAAAGTTCCTTCTCTTCCAACTAGCACCATGGGCTGGGGATCAAGCCTCCAACACAGAGGTCTTAGAAGGAATCTTTATGATGTAAACTATAGGCAATACAATGTCGATTTCAGAAAAATATAACACATGAGGATTGACATTTCATTCTGATATTGACTCATCAATATGACCTAATCCTAAATGTATGTGCACCAAACAACACAGCTTTAAGAGTCATGACAGGATTTTTTTTTTTTTTTTTTTTTTTTTTTTGGATCAGGGATTGAACCCAGGGGCACTTGATCACTGAGCAACATCCCCAGCCCGATTTTGTATTTTGTTTAGAGACAGGGTCTCACTGAGTTCCTTAGGGCCTTGCTTTTGCTGAGGCTGGCTTTGAACTCTCCATTCTCCTGCCTCGGCCTCCCAAGTCACTGGGATTACAGGCCTGTGCCACTGTGCTCAGCTGGTGACAGAACTTTTTGATAGCAAAAGCTGAAAAGGAAGGTAGCCAAGTCAGTGATTATAATGGAACACTCCCATATTTCTCCTTCGGTAGTCAGGGAAGAAAAGTAGGTAGAAAATCAGAGAGAGGCTGATGCCAACAAACTAGACCAACTTGACCTCACTCACATTTACAGCACCCCACACTTGAAACAAAGATCACACTTCCTTTTCCAGGGCACCAGAATACCAAATATAGAACCATATTCTGTGTCATTTACACGAGGACATTTAACATAAATGAAATTAAACAAGGTACATTCTCTCTGACCATCCTGATTTAAAGATAGAAATATATTAGGAAAAGACACCTTGAAAATTCCCAAATATTTGAAAAAGATAAAAGAAACCTACACACTTTGAAATGATCCATTGTGTGAGACAATGCAAGGAGGTTTGGAGGAGAAATGATTGGGCCATAGCCTTAACCAGATCAGTGAATGGATCCCTGATGGGATTAACTGAGTGGCAACTGGAGGCAGGTGGGTGTGATTGGAGAGAGTGGCTGTATTTTGTACATACTTTGTATCTGGAGAGTGGAGCCTCTCTCTGCTTCCTGATCACCATGTGAGCTGCTTCCCTCCACCACACTCTTCTGCCATGATGTCCTGCCTCCCCCTGAGCCCTGAGGAACGGAGCCAGATGTCTGTGGACTGAGACCTCTGAAACCGTGAGCCCTCTATGAAACTCTTTCTCCCCTAAAATTGTTCTGGTCCCATCTTTTTAGTCACAGTGGCAAAATAGCTGACTAAAACACCCGTGAATCCAAGAGTCACAGGAGACCCTAGAAAATATTGCAGATTGAATAAATATTAAAACATATCAAAATTTGTAGATGGAAACTAAAGCAGTGTATGTATGGGGAAGTTTAATATTAAATTCTTTTTTTTTTTTTTTTTTTTTTTTTTTTGTGGTGCTGGGGATCGAACCCAGGGCCTTGTGCTTGCAAGGCAAGCACTCTACCGACTGAGCTATCTCCCCAGCCCCAATATTAAATTCTTAAATTAGAAAAATGAAGACCGGTATTGAACTGACTAGGTTTCAACCTTAAGAAAGGGCTAAGGAGAGAAAGAATATATTAGAACCAGGAAAACCAGATAGAGAAATGAAAGAGAAGAGCATCCATCAAAGGAACTGAAAATAGGAAACCCACCTGGTTGCATCACCGTAGAGTGCTGGCTAGTAACTAGACGGACCTGGAGGCTGTCACGTCGCGCTAAGTGAAAAGAGCCAATCCCAAAAGAGCAGAGGTGGAGTCTTTCTGCTGATAGGTGGAAGCTAAGCTGCTACAATAAGTAGGCGGGGCAAGAAGGGAAGTTCAGTACTTCAGACAAAAGGCAATGAAGGGAAGGGAGGTAAGGGGGCTAGGAATAGAAAAGACACTGGAATGAGCCTGACATCATTTTCCAACGCACATATATAAAAATGCCTCAGCCAATCCCATCATTGTGTCCGTCTACAAGAATGGGGTTCTCATTAGAATAAGATAGAAATATGCATGTGTCATTTTATTAAAGTGGATTCTACTGTCATGTATGACTAAAAAAAGAATTTAAAAAAGAAAATAGGAAAATGGAAAAATCAATGAAACCAATTGCTGAGACTTTCAGAAAAATCACAAGAACTGAGAGACCTCTGACTGTGCTGATTGAGAAGAGAGAGAATGTTACTAGAGACTTTTAAAAGATAGGAGGGCTGGGGAAGAGGCCCAGTGATAGAGCACTCGCTAGCATGTGTGGAACCTGGGTTCCATCCCAGCAATAACAACAACAACAACAATAATAATAATGAATGCAAGGAACAACTATGTCCACAAATTTGAAAACTTAGATGATCAAGTTCCTTGTAACACAAAACCATCAAAAGCTCAATTCATGTAAGAATTTTGATGTACCTCATCATAAACAATAAAAGTCAGTGATGGGTATGGTAACTGCCCTGTGTTGATCATTGCCCAATGTATGCATGAGTCAAAACGTCAAGTTGCACCTCTTAAATATGTCCAAACACCATGTCAATCAAAACATTCAGACAGAATATAGTCTATCCTCATTAATTTTCTGCTTGTCATTTCTGTGTATAGTTCTCTACAAATAACAAATAGGTCCAGGTGGTTGATGTTGTTAAGCCTTCTATATCATTACTCCTTCCGGCAAAGTGAGGGGGCTTAACAGCTCCAAATATGATTGTGGATTTGTCTTTCTAGTCTTATTTTTACTTCTTGTATTTTGAAATTTTGTTATTAGGTACATACACATTTAGAATTGTTATACTTTCTTGAAAAAGTTACCCTCCTGTGGTTATGAAATGTTCCCTTTTATCTCTGAAAATACTTGTTCGTGAAATTTATATTAGCTCTACTTCAGATCACTCATGCTTATTTTCCCCTTCTTTTGCTGTCAACCTATTAGTGTATTGATATTTAAAGTGTGCACATGTATAGAGCACATAGTTATTGTTTGCTTTTTACACATGTTTAACACTCATACCTTTAAATTACGATAACTAGATCATTTATATTTAAATTAATTATTGATATTATTGAAAAAAAAGAACACCTGACTCTGAAGGCCAATGTAAAATTGTGTAAATGAGAGGTTTGATGATGTAATATTTTGGAAAACCGGTTGAGTAGTCCTGCTGTCAGGCTCAGAGAGAAGATTGCTGGAATGCTTTTATTGGAATTGTTCATTCTCTCATTTGTCATATGTAAGACAGCAACAGATTTATTGTTAACCCTTTTTATTTTGCAAATAAAAAACTAATATATACATATATATGCATGCATATGTGCGTGTTTATCTCTATTGTACCATAAGCAGTCTCTTAGGTAGCCCTTTATGGTTTTTATTGAAATTATTTAACAGCAAATAAAGCTAGAGATTTTTTCATATGTTTACTTGCCATTTGACTATCCTCTTCAGTGAAATACCTGTTCATGTGTTTTGTTAATTAATTGCATTATTTGCTGATTGCTGTTTTCCGGTCTTTGTATGTTTTGTAAACAAGTATTTATATGGCAAAAAATAAATAACAACAACAAAAACATTCAAAATATGCATAAAATGTAAATAATCCTATCTATTAAAAACTCAGATTTGGAGTTAAAATCGTGCCCCAAAAGACCTAGCTGTTTCTGGTTTCTCCATCTTACGTCTCCCCTCTCTCTGGTTGTTCTTTGGCAGTAGTGGAAATTGAACCCAGGGCCTTGCACATGCTAGGCAAGAGCTCTGCCTCTGAGTTATATATCCCAGATCTCCTCCTCTCCTTCTGCATTAGGTACTCCCTCCTCTTCCCTCTGCCAAGAAGAGCCCACCACTGGCTGTCAGAACTGAGCTATACCAAACAGCCACGAGTGAGATGTCACTTACATGTGATGTCATCGCAGTGCTGGACTCAGGGAGGCTAAGCCTTTATCCAGGAGTCCGTAGGGGACTGAATTCTTTGGAAGATCATCTGACAATCACGTTACTCAGAGAGACCCTGGAAACAGTGGAAGAATCAGAAGAAAGAAAAAACAAAAACTGCTGGAGAAACAAATTTATACCTAAGATTCCAAGTAAGGAAGAAACTGCGAGGGAGGGAGGAGATGCTGGTTTGCATCTGGAGATGGCATAAGTGGACGTCCAATCATGGTCATGCCTGGAGAAGGGCTAGGTCCAATTCCAGGCTGAAGTAGGTGGCTGCCTGGCATTGTAGGGGATCCTCCACCTCATTTGCTGATGAGCCACTAAATACCCAGGATGTAATTGAATTATGCAGCAGCTGCCCTCTGACAAGTCCACAAAAGAAGACAAGGACAAAAAACAAAAGATGTTCCCAAAGAAGACGCCATCCAGAGACTCTGGTCAAGAATATGTGGGTTCCACTGGAATAGACCTACAGGTATTTATTGAAAATACACTGAAAAAGAACCCAAGGGACAGCATCCTGTTGCTAAAACTAGAACAGGAGGTTCTGGAATAAATGACACCAACGAGTCGTGCAAGAAGTCCCTGAGGTGACCTCACATCACAGAGTGCTAATAAACTCTCTATCTGGGGATGGACCGTGATGTCGATCAAATTGGGAAAGCAGTCCTCATCCACCAAGTCAGTAACCTACAAATCCCTGACAGAGGTTCTCAGAACACATAATGGACGAGAAGAACGCTGAGACTTGAAAAGAGATTCAAGAAAGACGAGGCCAAGAGAGGTGGAGATGATAATGGAGGTAGCCAGGAACGGGTATCTAAGTGACATTGGGGGAGCCAATAAGGGCTGAGCTGCATCTCAAGCAGCCACCAGAGCAGAGCATACACAGGGAACTCGGGACCCTGGAGCCACCACCTTGGAGCAGCATAGGCTCTGATGGCTCTGTCATTGTCTCTCTCCTCACTCAAGGTGACAGCATTGGCAGCAGTCGAGGTGGCTGTGCAGGAAGGGCCTCTGGGCCAGGATGGCACTAGATGCCCCAGAAGCATGCAGCCTGGTCGCCTCTGCCCAGTCTATCCGGGGCCTTCTCCCTTGTATATTTCTTCCTGCTTTTCCACCATGTCTCTCAGTAACAGTCATCTTTGAATCATCTCATGATCTCACGGGCAGGTGGCTTCAGCAACCCCTCAGATAAATGAGCCTTAGCCACCAAGGTGCTTCGGAAGCAGCCTGCCGGCCCCTCTGCTCTGTCCCAGCCCCTACAGATCTCCCAGCATCCTCAGCAGACAAACTTCATCATGGTTCCCACAAGAAAGCTCCTCCCACGTCTGCCTTTTCTGCCTCTAACCATGCACCCCCTGTTCAAGCTCTGCTACCCCAGGCTACAAGCAGTCCCCTCCCTCAACAGATCTGGGTTTAGTACCTAACCCCATCCAGCAATCTCAACCTCTCGCCCACATTCTCTCGGTAGTCTACGGACCCAGAGTGAGAAAGAGTTGCACCAGCCAGCCCGGTAGCCTGCTTAATGGCCCTGCTGCCTAGACAGTGGCTTTACCAAGGCATGCCTGGGGTCCAGCAGCCCAGCGCAAGGCTTGCTCAGCAACCGAGGGGCAGCGTGGGCGCGGGCAGGCGAGGCCTATGGCTTGGTATACATCAGTGCCTTCTTCCTAAGGTCCATCCTAGTGGCTGATGACACAAAATGTGGTCCAGCTGCCTTTCTAGCAACCCGGGCTGGTCTCTGAGAGCCAGTCCAGGGCAAGAAGACCTCCTGGAAGTGGCCTGGTCAGTGTGGCCCAGCGGATCCCCCCAGCTCAGCAGAATGGTGTGAGCCGTTCTGTGGGGTTTCGGCAACCTCTCTGCTCTGAGCAGCCCCAGGATGCCGCAGTCTCCTCCTCTCCCTGTGGCCCCTCAGAGATGCCACAACTCAGATACTCAAGAGTACCACCCCTGGACCAGGTGTGCTGGTCATGGAGCTAAACATCTAAACATGGACCCCAGACTCCTCTAGAACGGTGTTCCACTGGGATCACTGTAAATATTACAGCATGGGCTGGTGGGGTCAGACACCTGGGGGGCTGTACCACCCGACAGCCCAAATGAGTAGCACCCCCTGTCTTGTCTCCTACCCAGTCTCCAGCACCCTCTCCTGTTATCAGCCTCAGCAGCATCAGGACAGGACTCACTTCCTTCCTGTTCTCCTACAATCACCCCAACCTGGGTCCAGCACAGGGTGATGGGCACCTCTCTCTTTTGGGCCAGCCATTACAGTACAGTCTGTCCATCTGCTCTCCCTTGCTCTGAGGTCAGTGGATGTACACAGTGCACCACGAACAGAGTGAACTGACACATGGAAACCAGAGCATACAAATTTGCCTCCGACGACCTGGGGATGGTAGGTGCTGGAGGTGACTGACCTTGCTGGGGCACCTCCCTTACTGAAGTGGACAAACTTCCATCAGTCCATCAGGTCTGGTTCCAAGACCCAGTGACTCAAGGATGCTGGGGTGGGGGTGGGGGTGCTGAGAAACAGCTGTCGCTCAGATGTCCCTGCTTTGTACACTCTCGTGGCCATGTCTCCCCACTCAGCCCCCACTGCTCCACATGTTTCCCTTCACCTTAACAACTCCACGTATGACTTCGAAATTCAAGTGGCCCCCAAAGAACAATGACCTGAGGATCCTAGAGTGGGCCACCTCCCTTGAAGAGGAGGAGGCAGAGGTTTGGACAGGGTAGAGGAGGCCTGAGGGTCCTGGCTGACCAAGACAAGGTGAAGTCGTAAGTGGAGCTGGAGCCCAAGGCATGAGGGACGAAGAGGAAGACAGACCCCCGCTCTCCTGCCTAGGTCCCCATTTCTCCCTGGCTGGTCCCCATGGCTTCCCAGCCTCTTCTAGCATCTTTAATCTCTTCTCCCACCATGAAATTAACTTCTCAGTTTGGCCTGGTAGAATTGGGAGGGTCCCACACTCTTCCAGGCTCCTATTTTCTCACCAGCCCAAGTTTTTTCCTTTGTTTTGGTCTTTATGAATATATTTATGTGGATAGAAGTAAGAAAAACAAAATTGGTTTCCCTGATTTCTCTCCCTTCCTTCATCCTGTCCCCCCAAACCTCACAGAGCTAAAACCCCTCCTCTGCAGCTCTCCTACATTGTTTTCTGTTTATTTGGGATGCTCTTGGGGGGAAAGGTTGATTTTTATTTTAAATATTTTTTAAAAATCTGTCACCGGGAGGAAGAAGAAAGTCCAGCTGGTTTTGCACATCACACCAAACATTCAAGGAATAATTCATACTAATTCTACCAAACTCTCCCATAAAATAGAAGGCTTCCCAAATCATGTGCAAAGTCAGAAAAAAACATTAACAGAAAAAAGATTGCACAGACACAGCCTTTATGAAGACAGGCATAAAAATTCTGAATAAATAAAACCAAATGTCACGACACTTAAAAGTGCAATCAGGATTTATCCCAGAAATGCAAGATTCATTCACATTCAAAAAGAAGACATCGGGAGGCTGAGTCAGGAGGATCGTGAGTTCAAAGCTGACCTCAGCAACTCAGCGAGACTCTTTTTCTAAATAAAATATTTAGGGCTGGGCCTGTAGCTCAGTAGCCAGGTGCTTGCCTAGCATGTATGAGGCACTGGGTTCAATCCTCAGCACCACACAAAAAATTTTTTTAAATAAAATATCTTAAAAGGGCTGGGGTGTGGCTCAGTGGGTAAGCACCCCTGTGCAATCCCCAGTAACAGAAAAAAAAAGAATCCGAGGGCTCCCTTGGCTGAGGCTGCTCCTCTAATTGGGCTTCGAAGTGGGTCATTTCCAGGCCTGGGGGGCTCCAAGAAGGCATCCACATTGCTGGCAGCCACTGCGGCAGGACCAGGCAGGTCCTCAGTGTCCAGCTGTGTTGCCCCTGCAGCCTGAAGCACACGGGGCTGGCCGTCAGAGCTCGGGCCTCCCAGCCGTGGCTCTGCACTTGCTCCACGGAGAAGGAAGGTGAGCACTTGGAGCTCCAAGAGCCCCGAGGAGCCAGGCGGGGCAGGCCGGGCAAGCAGCCTCCGAGGGAGCCCAGCCCAGTGCCAGCGCCTCCGAGACCTCCGGTCCGACCAAGGGGAAGCACCAAGGCCCGGAAAACCACCACAGCTCGGGAGGAAACCAAGGGGCAGACCCAGAGGGCACCTGGCAGGCTCCTCCCAGAAGGAGCAGGGACCCCGCAGTGCCTGCTCTCTCCAGGAGCCGCTTCCTGCTGGGAGTGGACTGCTTAGCTCCATTGGTACTGCCCGCCCCTTACCCCAGACACACGGTCAGGGCCTCTGGAGTGCTCCCTGCGCCCTGGCCACACGGACACAGCACAGCACCTGCTACAGGGCCCCTGGGGCTCCAGTGGGGAGTTTTCCTCTAGCCTCTGCTCCCAGGGACCTCTTACACAAGCATGTCCTGTGCCTGCTGCCACCCCATTCCCTTGGTTGGGGACACTGCTGTCTGGGCTCTCAGTTTGTGGGCCCCTTCTCTGTTCCTCTCTATTCCCTTTGGCTTCCCATACAGAGACCTACAAGGGTTCCTCTGGCAGTAAAAAGGGCACACACCCCGCCTCACTTTGCCAAATGCCCCACTCTGCTGGACAGGAAGCAGGTGGTGTGGCCAGTGGAGGAGGGCCCTCAGCCCCCAGGGTGCCTCCAACCAAACCGACTCTTCCCTCCAGTGGGCCTCGCACCTGCTCCTCTTGCTTTCCCGTGTCACCTTATCCTGTGCTAGGTTGAACAGACCCCTTTGGGGTACAGGAAGGCAGGCTGGAGTTGGAGCCCGTGCCCTGGTCATAGGCCCCACACACCTGCCCCCAACCAGGGAGCTGAGCGTCTCCTTCAGTGGTGGGGATGAAGTCACCCACTCCCCAGGCAAGGCCCCGTTCCGGGTGCCACCCTGGAACCTCTCACCCACGCTGCCTGCTTCCATAGCTGGGCTGTCCCTTCCTCAGATGGGCACTGACAAGGACCAGGCCTGCCCACCCCCGGCTTTCCTGCTCCTCCAACTGGCAAGGGTCTGGCTTCACCCTTTCCTGGGCCCACAGACCACCTCTGAACAGCGGTGTGTTGCTCAGGGTTTCCCAGCCCGCCCTCACTCTTCCTGGGGAAGGGAGGGCGGGGGTACTGTCCATCAATGGGGTAGGGGCCACCTTTTCCCCCTGTTCTGTCAGGGAGAGACCTGACCACTATTTGTTCCCCTTGAGGACCTCCCTCCTCTGGCTTCCTATTTATAGTTATGTGAATAAAAAATTTATCCTTTTCTGAAAAAAAAAAAAAAAAGAATCCAACTTTATGATTGTGGTAGCAAACGACTCACTCACCCTAAAGATGTCCAAGTCCTAATCCTTGGAATCTGCTAGAATGTTGCCTTACGTTGGGAAGGGGTGTGAAGGTTGCAGATAGAACTGGGTTGCTAGACACCTGCCCCTCAAAACAGGGATGCTGTCCTGGATTTATCCAAGTGGCACTAATGTGATGCGCAGGAGGGGAAGCGGAAGGCAGAGGGGAAGTCACTGTCAGGGTGACAGAATGAGAGACTGGTCAGCGGGTCCTTGCTGGCTTTGGAGATGAACCAGGGCCTGAGAAGCTGGAAAAGAGCAAGCACGGCGATTTTCTTGTAGCACCTCCAGGAACGCAGCCTCACCGACACCTTGGCTGCAGCAACGCAGGTCCATGTCAGACCTCCAGCCTGTGGACTTGTAAGATATGGCATGGACATCACTCGAAGGTGACAAGCTTACAGGAATTGTTACACCAGGTAGGGACTCTGATGCAGCAATTCATCACATAAACAGAGGTAAGAAGCGAAATCATGGGCATTTCAATGGCGGCAGAGAAAGCATTTGCCAAAATAGGACATCTGCTCGTGATGAAAAACTTTAACCTTCATTTTTATGTGGTGCTGGGGATTGAACCCAGTGCCCGGCATGTGCTAGGCGAGCACTCTACCCCTGAGTCACAACCGCGGCCCCCAGGTAAAAAAAGACAGAATGAAGAAAGACCTTGTCAACCTGGTGAATGGCACAAAGAATATAGTTAACCAAGCATCTAATAATGAAAAACATTTCCTCTTAATTCATCAACAGTGTGCAGGACTTGGTAACTGTCATCATGTTAAGACAGAATAATCAGTGGGAGATACACCAGTGAGTGTAAGGAGGAACAGAACACTCAGAATATCTTCCCACAGGATACTTACTAGAAAGGGAAATAGGAACTTGAAACTTGAATTGATCAACGTTATTATGACTAATGGGATAAAGCAACACCATGTGTCCCCTGATGTGAAAATATGGTATCACTTCAATTTCTACCAAAAAAAAAGGCATGGATTTAATTATGAACATAAGCTGTTTTTTAAAATATGATTTTCAGTCTCTCCTGTATTTTTTGACATTTATATAACCTTTATTAAAATAAATTTATTATTGTTAATCTCTTACTATGTCTATTCCCCCCCATTTTTATTGGTGCATTAGTTATACATACTGATATTTGTTACATGTTCATACCTGCATACAATAACAATATAACTTGGCCAGTACTCTTCCCAGCACTTTTGTCCCATATATTCTTATTGTGGGAATAAGGAAATTTCTAGAAATAAGAGATTCCCTCATCTCTCTATAGTCTATATTTCCCATCATTTTCATTTCACTGCTTTTTCTTCAGATCTACCTTCCATTTTATCAATTCTCTTAAGCTGTGTCACATGTGCCACTACAACCATCCCTGAGGTTATTTATTCCTACTGGTTTTCAGCTTTAGAACTTCCAAGTTCTTTTCTACAATTTTCTCTTGCAATTCTTTTTAATCTTACCTCTTGTAATACTCTGGGTTGATAACTTGGGTGATTATAGTCCCTATAGCTCCATTTGTATTGTTTGATTTCCTCAGTTTTGTCTTTCCCTCTTATATCTTATTTTCATTGAGTACTATAAGATAATATAGAATGAGAATATAAGACATTGATGTTAAAGATGTTATCCTGCAGAGAGACTTTGTTTGTCCCTGGTGGATGACTGGGGGGATTAGCGATCTGGCTTCCAATTCTGTCTGTGTGGTCTTATCTACTTCAAGTTCCCATAGGGTATATGCCACAGAACTTTAAACCAAAGATCATATAAGTCACCAATAACCAACTTTCCGTGGAACATACACCCAAAAACCTATTGAAATAAATCCAATTTTTCAATTGCCTACTATGAACTTTGGGCACAAAAAGTCCCAAACACCAGGGTTATTTTTCCAGATTTTCTTCTAAGTATTGGTATAGTTTGCTTTGCTTTGCCATCTCTTTGAACATTCTAATAATTTGTTCAGATTTTTCATCAATACTCAGGGAAATAACTGATATTGTTATCCCTCAATATCTGTGGGAGATTGGTTCCAAGATCTCCCAGGACACAAATATTTGCAGATGCTCAACCTCTTATATAAACTGTTAATTTGCATACAACCTTTCTTTGTATATTTTATCTCCAGATTACACAATACAATACTACATAAACAGTTATATTGGATTGCTCTGGGACCACTAACAAGTCTATACCGAGGATACATATTTCTCCACTTATTTTCAACCTGAGGTTGTTTGAACCACAGATGCAGAACCCACAGATCTGGGGTGCCAATTGCATGTTATTCATTGTTGCCAGAATTAGGAAGGACATTTTCCCCAAGTTGTTATAGTATTGCTACACCAGCCAAAAAGCATTTCTGACAGAACTTTAATGAGCACTCTCCAGCCCCTCTCCACAATGTGAAATAGACACTGATGTGTGTGACACATTTACAGAAAATTTTCTAAGTCTTTGGGACAGTAAGACTTCCTTCTGAAACATTAATACCCAATTTCCTTCATCTAATTCCCTTCCCCCAGTGCTAGGGATTTGAAGCCAGAGGGACTCCACTATTGAGCTACATCCCCAGATCTTTTATATTTTTATGACAAGGTCTCATTAAATTTCCTAGGCTGTCCTCAAATTTGCAATCCTCCTGCCTTGGTCTCCAGTATCTGGGATTATAGGCATACACCACCATAGCCAACTTGCTTTCACCCAATTTATAAAAGACTAATAAGCCAGTGGAATGAGGTATGCCCCAGTTTCAGTAATTATTTCCATTTATCTTAGAAAAACAATTTAATCAGTAGAACATATTTTTAAGATATTCAATGACTTTAATGTGAATACCTTTATTGATATCATTTTAAGTTTAATAGCATTAGGAATAATATTTGTACATATTTCATTTATTGGCAAAGGTTTTCTTAACAATGTTCCATTCTTTCCTTCCAAATTAATGTTTTAGATTTCTAGAAACTTAAACCAAATTCTAACTTCAAAAAAGGATTTGCCTTAGCTCTTATTTAATTATGGGACTATCTCCTCAATTATTTTGGCTTGTGTCTCAGTAGGATTTTACCTGGATCACAAATATTTTCTTAGATGATTTGTTATTTTTAATAGGACAGGCACAAATTGCAAACCTCAATCAGTTAACATATAAACAAATTATTTTTTAGCATACCCTGTTATATTTGAAACTAATCTTTGTCCCCTGCCCAAATACCACTCTGTTTAGAAGAGTACAAGAAAACAAAGTTCTCATACATTGTTTCCTGAGTCTATTCAAAGAATCATTGTAAGTGGGAAGAGTAACCTGTGTGGTTCCAGAAAAAGCATGTGACTTCATATAAACAAGGGATCCAAAACTCTGCTGATTATGGTGCAGTTCACATGCTATCACACTTGGAACATCAAAAAACAAAGGCTAAGAGAGATGTTAATGTCCTTTGCAGAAACGGCAAAAGGTTTCCATGTTCTCAAACTGCCAATTTAAATCACAGGTTCTCTTTATTACCTCTCAAACATACATCTATTCAAAGATATAATCTCTAGATGAGTAACAGCTAACCTTTTCAATTATCAGAGTCAAACTACTTGGAATGCGAGTGTTTGGGTACATTTAGTTACATAAGCTTTGCAACTTTTGCAAGGTAAATTCCAAGACAATACTTTGCAGTTCTTTGCAGGCTGGAATAGCAATCTTGGGTAAAGTTGGTAGGATTTCAGATAGAAAGTATCACGATTTGGACTCCATTTTCACAACATAGACCCATCAATCTGTCAACACAAATCCACCTTCTCAATTGCCTCCTGTGGAATTTGTGATATAAAAAGCACTCCCAGATACCAGAGTCATATTTCTGAATTTCCTCCTAGATATTGGTGTGGGTTTCTTCTTTGCCATCTCTGATGCCATTCAACATTCTCCCATGTACAATAAAAATGATTACAATTTATCTATGAATCTATTTCAGATACCCAGCTTCAAAAGTTAAAAAAAATAAAAGTACAAATTGTGGTTTTCAATATCACATCAGGTCTTTCTTCCTCTGCAGCTCAAAGGTAATAGAGAGAGTCGGAGAGTGATTTATCTGGTTCTTGGTGAATATTCTGGCCCACAAGGTAAGCCAGTTTATGGGCATAGTGGCAAGGAGCAGGAACTCGGATGATACCCTTTAGTAGAGAGAAAAAAAATTTTTTTTTACTTTACATCTTAAACTTACATTCAACTTTGGATATCAATTCAGAGGTTGAACGTTGCTCAGTCTTGAATAACACATTTTACAGTTCTGAAGGGAAATGTAACGATACTCACAGGCAAATTGTAGTACATGTGGCACAGTTTGTAAGTTAAACGCTGTACCGTATCCGGGTCCAAGCAGGTAGTGTCATAGATAACATTATAATGAGTGGGAGTAACGGTACCAGTTTTTGAAGACTGACTCACAATGTAGAAGTCATACCTGGAATCATAGAACACGGGGGCGTCAGCTTATTTTAGAAAAGAAATATGGTATCCCTAGTATCAGCTGAAAATATTTCATTTACTAATTTACAGAAATCTCTCTACAGTTTCCTTTAAATTTAGAGGCCTGACTAACAATGATTTGATAAAACAAATCCATAAAGGACAACTAAGAACTAGGCAGATAATGACTCTCCTGAGGTGGAGACTTGAAATGTAGGTACTGATGCTGAGGGAAGGAAAGAAAATGGGCACTACAATTTGCCTGTGAGTATCGTGACAACAGGTGATTAGATGCAGACATTCAAGGATGAGGCTTCTTGTTTCTCCCTAAGAACTGTTGGAATGCACTCAAACTCTGTAAATGACATCACTGGTAAGGTTCATCTACTTCCATTTGTGGTAAATACTGAATTTTATCTTTATGGGTACAGTTAGTACATTATACTTTTGCTTTTTAAATTAGTCCTTTCCTGCATTTGACTATATGGATCATGTTTCTGCCCTTCCTCAATGTTACTTCATTGATTTCCTTCTATTGCTATAAATATATTTCCTATCATGGTTTCACATGACTCAATTAAGAAAATAAAACACTTAAGTTAACCAGAAGCTCTTTTATCCAGTAACTGAAGAACCTTAAAATGTTTTAACCCTATAGCCCTTTCCTGAGTAAATATGGTATTATAGATCTATCTTCAGTTTTTTAAAACACAAACACATCCATAAGAATGGGACTCTACCTTATTTTAATATACCCTAGCAGTTAGTCATTACTTACAAAGTCAAGTCTTTCAGCGAGAGCTGGGTAGATCAGTTTGTGTGTACCCAGTATATGTTTACCTAAGCATGTTTGTACTTCAGGCACCCTTAATGATAGCTTAGCTGGGTATCAAATTTTAGTTTGATACTTTGGGGTGGTTTGAAGATACAGTATCACTGTGTTCTGGTTTCTACTACTGGTATTGAATAATATTTATTATTTATAAATATATTATTCTGCCTGCCTGCTTTTAAAATTTCTTGTTCCTACTCTTAAATTTCACCTGTGCCTAAGTGCAGACTTATTTTTTTAGATTGTGCTCAAATTTTGATTTTCAAACATGAGGATTCAGAATCTGAGTCTTTGATTATTACGCCCAAACACATTTTTTCCTACAGAAACACTTTGATATACGCCAAGTCTTCTTTTGCCTTATAATTTCCTCAATATTTCTTTCACTTCTGTATCTTCATGACTCTCCACTGCACCATGGAAATTTTAATGTGTTTTTTAGTTAACCATTTTCTGTGTAAAATGCTCTTTGGTACTTCCTCAATTTTTCTTAATTTTTGTAAAGTTTATCATTGTTAAATATCTAAATCTAAATTGAACTTTTAATTCAACATTTCTTTGTTACTTGTTTTATTCCATTTATGTATCTTCCCCTTTAAGCATACTTTAACACGGAATGTTTCCAACCACTTCATTTTCTACAAGTTTGGGATGTCTGAACCTGCTGTTGTTTTCTCTGCCGATTCTCATTCATGGTGGGTTGCTTTCTCGCATGAAGAAAGCAATTCATAAATGACTGATCTGAATTATTGCAGATGTTCATGGGTAATAGCAATGACAATATAGAACTAAACTATTTTTTGACTTGTACAATATTAATATTACTTTGTAATTCATCATTTGTCCAGGTTCTTAGAAGGTAAGTGTCATAAGAGAAGCTGGCGTTTTATGTTGCCCCTTTTAAAAGCAGCAAAACTTTTAAAAAAATATTTAGTTGTAGATGGACACAACATATTTTTATGTGGTGCTGAGGATCAAACCCAGTGCCTCACATGTGCGAGGCAAGTGCTCTACCACTGACCTATAGCCCCAGCAAAACATTTTTCAAACCAGAAAACCACTTCAGGTTATTACATAAGTATTCTTATATATATTTCATATTTGATTTAGGATGACTCCAAGCTGTCACATATATAACTTGCTACTTTCATATCCATACTTGAAGTTGATTTAGAGCCACACTAAAATTAACATTTGTCACAGACTCAAAAACTTGATTAAGAAAGTTAACCATAAGATCAATTACAATTTCTAAAATCCAAATGAAGAGTCCCTGGCCAAGTGTGAAAATATAGAGATCAAACTCATTGTCAAGGATCAGAAAATGCTTCCCAGGTGAAGTTACTAGGATTAAGTGATTTGGCCAAGGTGAACTGAGAACGTTGTAGATGCAGACGTAAAAATAAAACTGTCTTACCATTGCTCCCTGGTTAACACCATGTCAATAACAGTTCCTGGATATGGATTTTCAAATCCACTGGTTTTATCAACAAAAAACCTGGTGTTTATTCGTTTCTTCACCACGATGAACGTTAGCTTGATACTTTAAAAATTAGGATAAGACGTTTACTCCATCTCAGAAGCATTCGGGGTGTTAGAACATCGCACACTTGGGACCTGTTTAAAAGTCTGCAGGCAATGGCCCCCTGCACACAGCCCAGTGTCCGGTCTTGGTCCCATGCACCCAATTGGGCAGTAAAGGAGGAATCTCTTCAGAGCCACCAATATCCTAGGTGAAGGGACCCTTCCTCTCAACCTCGGGGCCACTCCTGCTGTCTGTTGGACAGCAGACCCGACAAACAGATGAGGCCAGAGGAGACAGCTGGGAGGGATCCCCAGCCCAGAGACTTAACTCTGGGATCAAAGGAGTGATACCTGCAAACCACAGTGTGTTCATGGCTGACGAGCGCTCCCTCACAGCACACTCCTCGAAAGGAAATCGGGGAAAAGATGCCACCAGGACACTCCACTCTGCACCCTGACTCAGGGTGAGCCACAGGGTCAAGGGGGTGGGGCTGCTTTCCGCCCACCCAGCCACTGAAGCCCACCGAGGGGATCAAGCCCCTTGTCTCTCATCCCATGTCACTGGTTATCCTCCTCTGTGAGAACAGATTTTTCTCAGTACACGTTGCATCGTCTGAACTGGACAATATGTACTTACCTATGTGTGCCCTGATCTAAGTAGCTCACAAGCTGGGGTACTTCATGGTCAAGCAAGGCCTGAAGCTGACCATCTCCCACTCCATCCCGATAGACCACAATAGATTGTGGTGCATGTGGTACGTTTCTAAACCAGGAACTCAAGGCACCTGAAAGGAACCCGGAGACACGCAAGTAAACTTCAACTTGGGTTATTTGACAATGTCTGGGTTCACCTTTCAACACTGTGGCTTTCAGGACAGTTTCACTCATGGCCTCCAACTTCAGACTAGTCCAGGGTCTCTCTCATGCATTTACTGTAGTTCAGGGGTTCTCGACAACAGTACTGTTAGAAATCGAGAGACGGCTCCTGGTGGGGTGGGGTGTGCAGCATTTCTGGCCTCTACCTGCTGAGCTACATGCCAGCGCACCACCACCCCAGGGTGGCAACAAAGAAAATGTTTTAGTCACGAACGAATGGTCTCTGGGGGCACTCTCTCCACTTGTGGAGAACTACTGATGTAGTTGGTACACAGCCCCAAGGCTGACCTTTCAAACAGTTCTTCAGTCCATCCACAAGCTCCTCTCCCGGTTCCTGGAAGATACAGTGAGAGTACCACCTGTTTGCAGAAAAAAAATAAGTCAGTTGGGATCTTAAAATTTCACCATTTGGATTCTGAATCTATGACAAAAATATATACATGTGTGTGTGTGTGTGTATGTGCATATGTACATACATATACACCAGTAGCCAAAGAATCCAATTAAGGATAAATCCTTTTACACATGTACAGTGATCAAGTATCAGTCTCTTCTGATATCTTAGTTATAAGGGTTTTTTGAATACAAATAAGATGAACTATTATCATTACTACAAATTACTCATGTTGTCAACATGCATGACTACTGTAGTTTTATCTACTGGGGAATGTGACCAAGTGAAAACTCTGTTCCTGGAGGTTCCTGCTTTGGGGGTCAACGTCTTAGGCAAGGGCTCATCCATGATAATCATCCGAGGAAGTGACTTGCTTTGCAAGAATGACATGACAACTGCAACACGTCCAGTAAAATCATAAAATGCCTCCAGCCTCTATCCCCTTACTGTTGACTTCAGAGTGAGCTCACCTGATATTATGTACTATACTTTTTTTTTTGTCTGCCTCTTTATGAGATACCATCAGCATTTGGTTCTGTTTTCACTGCTGCACTGCTAGTATTTGGGCCTAAAAAATGCTTCAGAATGTCCACTCAGTGCATAGTGACACTGTCTTCCCAGTATTGCGACATTATTTTCTGATTTCAAAGAAAAAAGCAGCACAAAATAATGCTACTGTGTCGAAATAGAGAGTGACGGGAAAATGATGTCTTCTGTGGAAATGAAGATGGGTTTTCCCTAAAGAACACTCTGGAATTATCCTCTGGTGGGCCACAGACATCAATCATAGCGGGAATCTGTAAGGGCCACATCCCATAAAATACACAGGGACTAAAAACTCATTTTAAGGTGTGGCGTAGTTTCTCCTCTAAGGATGGTAAAAAGGACTCCAAGTGCCCTGGCTTGTTGGAAGATGGGAGGGAGGAGTGTTTGGTAAGGAAGGTGGATGACTTCTAAGAACTGTGACCTGCAGCTGACAGCCAGCAAGGCACTGGCACCTCTGTGCTACCGCCATAAGGAAATGGCTTCCGCCACACCCAGAAGAGCCTGGAAGAGGACCACAAGCCTCCAGATGAGAATGTGACTCAACCGACATCTGAATTTCTATCTCGAGATTTCAGAGTCTCATTCAAAGAACTGCACAAAAGCAGGTGCTGTCAGCTAGTACTTTTGTGCTGTCAGGCAAAAAACATAAAACCAAACAAAAAAAAAAAAAAAAAAAACATGAACCCAACCATTCATGCAAAATATTTTGGGAGCATAATTTTGCAAGAAAATTGGGACAGCTCATGGCTAGGAACTACTTGTCTGAACTCCAGAGTCAGGTCCACCTCTTCTGTTGGGTGCACAGTTACCAATTAAATGTCTGCCAAAGCTTACTCACTTGGTTAATTCCTCATCTGTGCTTGCCACAAATCCTGCAATTGATTTTCGCCGATTTACAATATCGTGGAAACAATCAATACCGACGAACATCGTCTTTTCCAACTTTCAAAAAAAAAAAAAGTAGTAAATTTAGAACAGAATATGAACAAAACTTAATCATTAAATTAAAAATCAGACTCTTACATTTACTATGCACAAATAAAAGAGAAGGTAATGAAATCCTACATACACCTGTCTCCACCTTCCAGAGGGCTCCTCCCATCTTGCAATTCATCTGCTGGGCAATCTTTGCGGTCACAGTTAGTAATGTCCAGGGTTTGTCTAGGGTATGTGCCACCACACACTGGCTTGGAGTTGGGCATTGAACACATAAGTACTTTTTTATTTCATCATACCTGTATTTCCCATCATCAGGCAATAAGCAAACCACCTTGAAAGCAAGCAGACATGAAACTCTTTAAGACAGAGTAACAATAAGAGAAATGAGAACCATCTCAAGGTGGAACACCGACAAACTAGTGTCTATTAAGCGACGACTAGAGGCTAAGAAAGCAGAGGGTGTAGAATCACACTCCACCCCACAACTGTGAGGGGTGGAAGAAAAAGACTGCAGGACTGGCAATCTGTGCCTCCAGTGCTTACGCCTGCAAAGTCCTTTGTCCCAGTGACTCCATTTCCAGGAATTTAGCGTGAAGTTAACAAGGATGGGTTGGGAGTGTTGACCGAAGGATACCAGGATCAGGACAGTCACCATTTGCAGGATGATCATTATATATAGGGTACTTGCTAAATACTTTACTTGACCCAATTCTTTCTTTCAGGGACCCACTAACAAGTACTATTATCCCCATTTTACCACTGAGTAAACAAGCTTGGGAGTTCCTGGAAACCACCCGACTTACGAGGTGCCCAACTTTGCATATGACCTCTGGCAGGACAACTAAGTAATTAGGAAGAGTGGCTCCCACTCGGTCTGTTCCTGACTTCAATGGGGAATTTTTTTTTTTAAACCATGTGATACCTATAGGAAGTTTGGGGAAGATATCCTTTTATCAGATTAAAATTATCATTCTATATTAAGTGAATTTTTCTTCAAGAGAAAGGGTATAAAATTTCAGGTACATTATATACAATGATCCAGATAAATATTTTTATTATTCATCATATTAGTTAATCATTATTCTTTTTCTAAAAGTGACCTTGTTCAGATTTTAGATTACTGGCATATAGTAATGATGTTTTTTTGTTTGTTTGTTTGTTTGTTTGTTTTTTGGGTGCTGGGGATTGAACCCAGGGCCTTGTGCTTACAAGGCAAGCACTCTACCGACTGAGTTATCTCCCCAGCCCTCATGATGTTCTTTTAACAGTTCTTTAAAATTCCAGTGAAATCTATAATAATGACCTCCACTTGCCTCTAATATTTTCAAAAACTAGTTTTCAATTTGTTGTTTTCCTTTTATTTGCTGTACTGAGGATCAGACCCAGGAGGCTGGACCACTGAGCCTCGACCTCAGCCCTCTATTCTGAGCCAGGGTC
This sequence comes from Sciurus carolinensis, assembly GCF_902686445.1. Classification (NCBI taxonomy): domain Eukaryota; kingdom Metazoa; phylum Chordata; class Mammalia; order Rodentia; family Sciuridae; genus Sciurus; species Sciurus carolinensis. Next base: position 131,998,577 of record NC_062220.1, read on the forward strand.
TGACTGAATTGCCCAGCCTGGCCTACAGAGTTGTGATACACAGCACTTCCATGGTCTTTCGGTTCTAATCTTGTCCCCATTGTTACTACTCTAACATAGTTGTTACTTGGAAATCACCCAAGATTGCAGTTTTTTTGAGAAGCCTGGCCCTCCTGAGAGGTTAGAGTCGAGCTGGATCAAAGTACAGGAGTGTGGCTGTGTAAGGCTCAGCCAGATTAACCAACCAATCAAGAATCAAGGGCTAAGATAAGAGAATGGGGACTCAGAGAGATGAGCCCAGCCAGCGAGGCTGTGATTTCCCAAGGTATCTGCCAATCCCAGTACTTGTGGCTGGAAGAATTTAAAGAAACTGACAAGCCCCATAGAGGAAGAAGCACAGAAATTGAAGACCAAGACCTATCAAGGAAAGGTTGCTCAAGTTAAATTGTGAACATTCACTACCCAGAACTAACCAGGTTAATGACTCAGTGCTGAAGATGACATTTGGAAGAGGAATTCATATGCGGATGGAAACACTGGTATGACTGTTTTGGAACACTGATTAGTAGTATCAAATGACCTTGAACTTTCTACTCCCAGGTGCATCCCAACAAAATACATCCTTGTGTGCAGAACAGACATGTGCACAAGAGTATCTATAATGGTGGTATGAGTAATAGCAAGACTAGAATAAAAGTCATAAAAAAAATCCATAAAAGTCAAAGGCAGACTGAAGAAAAAATTTCCAGATGAAAGGAGACAAAGTGGAGCCAAGTGTCAAAACAGACATCTCTAGGATGATTCCCCTTTCGCAGAAACATTAATCTGAACAACTATCCACACGTGAAATCACCTTCAGGAATGGAAGTTCAGTGGATTAGACAAAGGGGATCCAAGTGAAGGGAGGGGGAATAGGAATGGAAAAACAGTGGAATGAACCTGACCTAACCTTCCTATGCTTGCATATGAACATGCAACCAGTGCCTCTCACCATCGTAAACATCCACAAGACTGAGATCCTAATTAGAGTAAAATATATTTCAAGTTTCTATAAACATATCAAAATAGATTCTACTATCATATGTAACTAAAATGAATAAAAAACAACTAAAAAAAGTCACTTGGAATCAATCATTTTTACAAACTGACAAATTTTAATGTTTTTCTATCTTAAAACTAAAATTCTAAAATGCAAGCTGTAAGATGTTTTTATTTATGCATGTTACACAGTTGTACATGGTGTATGTTATGTCTACCTTCCTTTTAAGGAATTCAAGTTACCTTACAGATAAATGAGTGGTAACAAATTAGAACTGTTGAGATTAATTAACCCAAATACCTTCTAAGTTTACATGACTTAAATAAATCTTTGATAAATCAGCTAGGAAAACAAAAACAAAAACAAAGCAAACCACCTCCAGAAGAGCTAAGGAAACCAGCCGAGAGGTCACAGCACCTGATTAGAGCATCATAGGATGCACCTGAGAGGTGGAAGGACAACTGCACATCACCCTTGTCACTTGTCCCCAATCCCAGACAGCATAGCAAAGATGCTGTCTGATTGGGAGAAAGAGGGAAGCAAGCACTGGACTTTTCCCTGGGCCAGGCCTGCTGAAAAGCTACTGCAGGGCAACCAAAGAGAACCTGGAGAGCAGGGGAAATATTTGTAAATTATCTAATAAAGGGTTAATAACCTGAATATATAAGGAACTCAAAAAACTAAACAAGAAACCTGATGAGAGAATGGGCAAAAGACCTGAATAGTACGTCCCAAAAGATGTACAAATGGCCCACACGCATGTGGAAAAAATACTCAACATTACTAATCATCAGGAAAATGCAGATCAAAGCTGCATGAGGTATCACCTCACCCCAGTAAGAATGGCCGGGATCAAAGGTATGGAGTAGGCAGCCCTCCCACACTGCTGGTGGGAATGTCAACTAGAACAGCCTATCATGGGAGACAGAGGGGAAGTTCCTGAACACTAAAAGCAGGAATACCCTATGATCCCATGATCCCACTCTGGACATAGACGTAAAAGAAACAATCTGTTCACAAAAGTAGGATCTGTGCTCCTACGTTTACTGCAGCACTGTTCACAATAGCCAAGACAAGACATCAACTCAGCCTACACATCCAAGAGATGAGTGGACAAAGAAAGTGGTATGCACACCCACAAGGGCTGCTACTCAGCTATAAATGGAAGGAAATCTGGTCATTTGTGATAACATGGATGAACCTGGAAGACACTACATGAAGTGAAGTAAGACAGGAACAGAAAGAAAAGCATCATATAAACCCCACTCATGTGTGCAATCTAAAAAAGTTTATATCAGAATTGGAAAGTAGGACAATGTTTACCATGGGTGGGGTGGTGAGTGGGGATGGGCAGCCTGTAGGGGTGTTGGTCAAATGACAATTATAGTGAGATAGGAGGAGTAAGTTCCAGAAATCTAGTGTGCAGCACGGTGACTACAGTTAATGGCACATATTATATTCTTGGAAACAATGTCACGAGAGTGGATGTTAAGTGTTCTCACCATGAACATGACTATTGAGATAATGTTAATTTGCTAGATTTAACCATTCCACAATGGATATACACTTTAAAACATGTTGCAGCCCATAAGTATATATATATATATATATATATATTTCTATATATTGATTTGCCTTTTTTTCTAAAGCTCTGAGACATTTCATTTGAAAATGAATATGGCTAAGAAAAGGTGTTTCCCAGTGTATCCTCCCACGATTCCCTACAACAATTGAAAGAAGAAAGTCTAGGCTTCAGGTAAAAGGAAGAAAAACACACGGGCTTCACCATTGAGAAAGCCTCCCTGACCAAAGACCATCCTGGGGGCAGGAGGAGGGTGCAAGCTGAATTAAGGGATGGAACTCAAGGAAGTGGGAAAGATGGGATCTTTCTGTAGTAATTCAGACACCACGTAATGACAACTTGGTCCAAGACAAGGATGGAAGGAAAGGTCAGAATTCCCTTGAGCAAGGGGAAGAACTTGAGCTAGAAGGAATAGAACATGTACTTAGATTATGACTGGGGATGAAAATGGTTTCTATAACCAGTGACACATTAAATTTGTATGTCATTTCACCTTTTAAAATAATCCCATGTTTAAACCTGAGAACATTAGCACAAAAGGGCGATATTAAGGAATAGCTAAACCCCAACAGTGCGTATTCTGCTACACTACAGAGGCAGACTGGCATTTGTTGGCTAGCATTCCAAATTTTAAAGTACATAAAAATGCAGAGTTTGAACTAAAGACAGAACACACACCGAGGAGGCACTTACCATCTGTGTGTATCGTGTGACACACCTCTGTAACATGGTTATGTAGGAGCTAGGGTTATCATTTACTTCATACCTAGAAAATAAGCATATCGTCTATTCTCAAGAGGCAATAAACAGCGAAACAAAACAAAACAAAAAAAAAAACATGTCATGCAATGAATAAAATGTAAAATGAGCCATGGTAGAAAAGCATTAGTTATTTTTAAAACTAATTTTGTAGGTCAGGTTCCCCTTGTAATGAGCTTGGACTCACCATTTGACTATAGGAAGTAAAAAACTAAATAGACTGACTGAAAAAAAAAAAAAAGTTAATAATCCTTCTAGAATCCCTAAGAGGTGAGGACACAGGGCAAATGGCTGCCTCCAAGGAGAAAAAGATAGGCGAGCACAGGAGTCAGGGCTTACCTGAGCAACCTCAGAGCAAACAAGCCCAGGACAAAGAAAGGAGACACCTGAGCTGTAATTGGCAATTTATTGATATTGCTGGAGGCTCAGTGTGGACAACTGTGGGAAATTAAAAACTCCAGTTTGTACCCAGGCACAGGGAGGACCTGGTAATTTTGGAAGATTGAGTTCTAGGAGATTGACCAGGATCTCAGAAATACCAGAGAAAAATTCCCCCGTGCCTCCAGAAGGGGAGGGGAAGAATTGTCCTGAAACATTCTAGAGCACTCCTCTTCCCAGCAAAGCCTGCCTGCAGGAGAAATCAGTTACCAGAGCCTGACCTTGTAGGAAATTATCAGCTAACTGGCATGAGGTGAGGGAAATAGCAACTATAGTACACTCTAGCCATCTGGTTCCACCTAACCCAAGACAACTTATAAACCTTTGAAGTTCACAGTCCACAGGCATAAATAACCCCACCAGAGAATGCGACCTAATGACGGGAATGTAGCTTCTCTTCACCTTACTACCACATGACCATTTACAGTACACGCTGGAACACCCAACACATCATATGGAGCCATCAAGGAAAAATTACGAGACACACCAAAAGGCAAAAACACAATCAAAAGAGACAGAGCAAACATCAAAACAATGGAGGGTGGCAGAACTCTCAGATTGGAAATTTATCTTGGCTTTCATTTATAATGAAAAGGATTGATTAAAAAAAACTTTGAATTTTTAAAAATCAAAGGTATCCCTGCTCATCAACTCCTTAACATCTTACTCAAGATTCCTTACCAATGTAATTACACAAGAAAGTCAAAGCAATGAACCTGTCTTTGCAATCGACATGTCTGATGAGAATCTGAATCAACAAAATCCTGGAATGAATAAGAGATTACGGTAAGGTTTCAGGATACAAGGGTTAACATATAAGAACTAAATGCCTTTTTAAAAAAATACCAGCAACTAGCAAAAGTAGAATTTGAAATTAAAAACAAAATATTAGGACCCTAAAATGAAATACTTAGGTCTTGTACACATATTGTCAGATTTTACCTATCTGAGGGAAACAGATTCCAAGGAATCAAAAAATCAAATGGAGCACTATTTCATGCTCATGGTTAGAAAGACACAATATTGTCAAGATGTCAGTTCTTTCCCACTTATCAAGTCAATGCAAAGCAAAGCAAAAATCAGTGAAATATTTTGTGAATAGCAGCAAAATAATTTTTCAAAGTTAGAAGGAGAAGCAAAGGATCCACTATAACCAACACAATATATTTTTTCTCTTTCCACATTTTTAATTGGTGCATTACAGCTAGCAAATACAATATTGAAGAACAAAGGTGGAGGAATGAACTAACCAAGATCAAGACTTATTAGAGAACTAGTAATCAAGACAGTTGTTTTGGGGAAAGCATAGACAAATTGGTCAATGGAGAAGAATATATAACCAGAAATAGACTTCAGTCAGTAATCAGAAGAACAAAGGCAATACAATAAAGATAATCTTTTCAACAAATGATCCTGGAACAACCAGACATCTGCATGCCAGAAAGAAAGTAAATCTTGACATAAAACCCCTCGCAAAGATAATGCAAAGATGGATTGCAGACCTAAATGTACGACACAAAAGTTAAGAACTCCTAGAGCTTTATAGGAGAAAATTTCCATGCCTTTGGTTATGACGATGACTTGATATCATTAAGGGCAAAAATCCATGAAAAAAAGAAATAGATTAGGACTTCATTAAAATTAAAAAACTTCGGCTCCTTGAAGGAAACTGCCAAGAGATGAGAAGACAAGACACAGACTAAGACAAAATAATTGCAAAAGACATCTAACAAAGGGCTGTTATCCCAAATAGACCAAGAACTCTTACAATTCAACAATGAGAACACAAGTCAATTTTAAAAATGAGCCAAACACCTCACCAAGGAAGTTAAATATGGAAAGATATAACATGCATGTGAAAAGATGCTTTGTATCATATGCTATTGGGGATATACAAATTAGAATACATCATCATATATCTATTAGAATGACCTGAACCCAGAACACCAGATGCTGGTGAGGATGCAGAGCAGCAAGAACTCTGGTTACTGCCAGTGGGAACGCAAAAGGTGCAGCCACTTTGGAAAACAGGTTGGTGGTTTGTTAAAAACTATCATTTTTATGATATGATCCAGCAATCGTGTTCCTTGGTATCTACCCAAAGATGTTAAACACTTGTGCCCGTCTACACAAAAACTGGCACATGGATATCTAGAGCAGCTTTATGCATAATTGTCAAAACTTGGGAGCAACCAAGATGTACTTTGGTAGGGGAATGGATATAAAAACTGCGGTACATCTAGACAATATGACAGCATTCAGCACTAAAAAGACATGAGCTATGGAGCCAGAAAGAGAGCTTTAAAGGTATATTACTAACTCAAAAAAGCCAATCTGAAAAGTCTACATAATATATGCTTCAACTATATGACATTCTGGAAAAGGAAAACTTATGGAGATAGTAAAAATTAGTTGACACTACTCTGCTTGATATTATAATGGTGGATATGTCACAGACATTTGTCCAAATCCATAGAATGTACAACATCAAGAATGAGCCCCAATGTAAACTACAGATTTTGAGTGACTACAATGTATTAATGTAAGTTCATCAATTATAATAAATGTGCTTTTTGTGGTGGGAGGTATTGGTAATGGGGGAAGCAGGGAGTACATAGGAAGTCTCTGAACCTTCTCCATTCTTCTGTGAACCCAAAATTGCTTTAAAAGATTAAATCTCTTAAAAATAAGTTCAATTTTTGGAAATGTGATTGGGATGATTGGGACCTCATTGTTGGGTTTTTTTTTGTTTTTTTTTTTTTTTTTGTACTGGGGATTGAACCCAGCAGCACTCAACCCCTGAGCCACATATCCAGCCCTTTTTATATTTTATTTAGAGACAGGGTCTTGCTAAGTTGCTCAGAGTCTTGCTAAATTCTGAGGCTGGCTTTGAACTTGTGATCCTCTTGCCTCAGCTTCCTGAGCCACATTCTTGTGCCACTGCACCCAGCAGGACCTAGCTCTTAATATTCCCCATCCAGAACTGGAGAATATCATGCTAAGTGAAATAAACCAATCCCCCCCCCCAAAACAAAGGCTGCATGTTCTCTGATTTGTGGATGCTAACCCCAAAAAAGGGAGGTTGGGGAAGGGAATAATAGAAATCCATTGGATTAGACAGAGGGAAACATAGGGAAGGGAGGGAGGAGGGGAATAGGAAAGACAGAAAAGTTAATCAGTCATAACTTTGCTAGCCTTGTATTTGTATACACGACCAGGGTAACTCCACATCATGTACAATCCCAAGAGTGGGATCCTAAATGGAATAAATTATGCTCTAAGTACGTATAGTCTGCCAAAATACATCCTATGGTCATGTATAACTAAACAAATGGAAGTATTCCCCATCCATTCACACTGTTACTAATTCCCATGCCTTCCTCGATGAGTATCCTAACAGTCACAAACCATGTCACAAAAGTCTGTTCTAGTGTTTGCCGACTGGAAGAAATTAACATTTATTTACAAGGTTTCAGAGTTTTGATAAAGAAAATGATTCCTACAAGTCGATACTTCAGGGACTCTCTTTCAGATCATTAACAACTGATTTTTAGATTGGAAATAATTTCCACTCTACTTACATCTTTGCTCTTCTCAGAGTCATGCCCATGGCAGGGGTGACTTTCCTTAGATTCTGAAGTAAGGAATGTGCTACTTCAATATAGCTCCTAGTATAAAGTATCACCCAATCATTTATTGACATCGCTCTAAGTAAAGATGTATTTTTTGATCCTTTTAACCAATCTGCTAGTGGATCAGCCTCGAACTGGAAAAGAATTACAAGACACAAATTACTCCCCCCACCACCAAGATCGACATTATCCAAGAACATTTCCATCGTATATCTGTGCTACTTCCTATTGAAATCTCGGAATTCTAATTTTAATAATGACTAGATTATATATAAGATATATGTTAGTGAAACTTGGATTCTATCTTGGGTGCTGTGAAGTTTCAGTTGAGAGTTCATTAGACCGAGATGATTCCAGGGTTTCAGCTTCCTCCACAGGTACATGGAGACCTAATGGAAAAAGTCAAATAAAACTGGAAACCTTACCAATCAACCTCTGCGTAGGGTCTTTCTACTCCAGTCTAATAGACTGTTTTCATTTATACTTGCACATCAGCCTATGGAAGCTCACGGCCCACACTGCAGCCATGAAACTCTGAACCTCTTCTAGTTCTCCCAAGTGCTGCCCATTAATCCCTCTTTGCTCAACTACTGTTCAAACTTCAGTCTTTTATTTTAACCCCGGATGCTTGGCATTATTTTGATTCTAGGTAACTGGTCCCTAAGAATAGACTTGGAAGATCAGTCTTCCAACTGTAATGAGCAAATTTTCACAACATGAGATACAAAGATGACAGAGCCAAGTGCTTTACATAATTCTTAATTAGTGTTTGCCTGTTGTCTCAGAAAGGACAGGTATACTAAAAAGAGCAACACTCATCATTATAAACATGACTAAATTGGTTCCTGTGTGCATTACTCTTTGACTCCACCATGACTTGAAAATCTTGAAAATCTGTCTTACCGATTCATCACGTTGGAAGATTCTTACTTCTTTCAAAGTTCTTCCCGAGACAGACAAGAAGTCTGCGTTAAGCCTGAAATGCCAGCGTTTAAGTTCTCTCTGTGCATTCTTGTTTCTGAAAATTAAAATATTCCCATTGTGATCAAACCAAGGAAAATAAGCAATGACAATTAGATATTTGCAAATCAGGACAATTTTCCTGGAACCATTACTGCTTTCCCCAGTGTTGAAATACTGAAATTCAGCAGTGGAGATGTTTCTGTTCATTTTGGGAGTCGCTAGCTGAGGAAGGATGCTCAGTGTTCACTGCTGGGAGTTTATAGTATGTAACTAATTGAGGAAGGATGTTCTCCCTCATCATAGGGAGTTCAGCTAACAGCTCAGCAAGAGGGTCGAGGGAGAGTTACCTTCCCTTCCCCAGCCCTATCATTGTATAATATGCAGTTAATCCATTATAGGAAAAAACATGATCTTTATTGTTAAGATTTTAAAAACTGGAAATCATCATGACTTGGATATCCGTTATCCAGTTTTCCCTCTGCAGGATGCCCACCTGTCTGGGAACACCCATCAATCACTAACATAAGCCTCCTTAGATCTGTTTCCTAAGAGGAAGGACTTTGGACACAGAATTCCCCCTTTGTTCTCACTGAGCCACTTTAAAAATATATATATGTGTGTGTGTGTGTGTGTGTGTGTGTGTGTATACATACATACAATATATATATATATATATATATATATATATATATATATATATATATATGTTATAGAGGGAAACAATACCTTTGTTTTATTTTTATATGTTGCTGAGGCTTGAACTCAGTACCCCACACATGCTAGGCAGGTACTCTACCACTGAGCCACAACCCCAGCCTGAATTGAGCCACTTTTTGAATAAAGTCACTGTCCTTGCCTCAACTCATTAGCTGTCAACGTGATTGGCCACTCATGGGGCAAGCAACTGGATCTTAACTCTGCAAACAATATTGCAGATAGAACTCTGAAATAATTTTGCCCCTGACTCACATTTGTACAGGCAATTTAGAGCCTCTCTTTCAGTATTCCTGTATCTTAGTCCTCTAACATCGCTGAGTCAGAAAAACTGAAATTGCTCCCTCTTTCCCCCCAAAGAATACCATTTTCTCTACAATTGTCATTTTTAAATAGAAGAATCTGAGATGCCAAGAGATATACACAGAGCTCAACCTCAGTGCACACAACACACAGGCACAAGCACAGCCTGAACACTAGCACTTACATGCGTATAGACTTGATGAAATTCTTCAATACTGTCGTCCTTTTCATGGGATTTGGTCTCATACTATCAGACAAGTTTCTCATCATTGAAAAGTTTTTACGCATTGCATCTGATAAACCTTTATAAAAAAAAAAAGTTAAAGATACAGCTACACAAGCAAGAATAAATTTATATTAGAGAAGACTGTGGTATTGGGGTGCAGAGAACTCCAACTGACCCAAATTAGGGGTTGCAACTCTGAGTCAGACTTCTGCAAAAAGACTATTTCTACATCATAATTAAATCAGTGACTTTTGCTTTTTGATATTAAAAATTCAGAGACTGAACCCAGGGGCTCAATTGGGCAAGTGCTCTGCCACTGTGCTACATCCCCACCCTTTTTATTTTTAGCAGGGTTTCATTAAGTTGTCTTGACTGACCTCAGGTTTACCATCCTCAAGCCAGATCTGACTTTTAAAGACAGGGTTGTCTTCTGCAAAGACCATATCAGTCAGCATTACCTGTCAGGTAGCACAGCTCAGGAACCAGCCGAATAGGCGAGCGTGGCATAAGCCTCTGGCCCTTTTTCCATCTGCCTTGGCTGACCAAGAGTGGCTGAGATAAGTCAGTGACGTGTTTATTGTATTTCTGCTCAAGAGAAGCAGGGGAGACTGGCATGATTATCAGAAAAACCATAGTAACATGACATGAAGATGTACAAAAGTACGTATTTTGGGTCATGTGGATGTCTTGAGGCTTGCTGGTGATAGTTTTTTCCATTAGGTGTAAGTACTCTTTAGATTCTCTTAATGTTGATGTCCCTGTGGTTCCTATAAGCATACACGACCAAAGAGTAGGACTCCCACAAAGCATTACATTGAATCACTGTTCTCTTTTCTACCCTTGTATACAGAGATGGCTGAGAGACCCTTAAGAAAATACAGTCTGCACTGATCTAGCCTCGAAAAGTCCTAAAGTGCACTGAGAACTTTTAGGAAGACTCACCCCGGGCTGGGGATATAGCTCAGTTGGTAGAGTGCTTGTCTTGCAAAGCACACGGCCCTGGGTTCAATCCCCAGCACCGCAAAGACTCATCCTCATGGAGAAGGGCAAACATTGACCTTTTTAAAATCTCAATTACAGATCTACACCCAACATTTGTTCTCAGTCATTTCCCCTAAGCCTATAGTTCCTGTTTCCTGTAGGAAAAGACATTTTCAGAACCTGACATCACAACAACTTCCTACACCAATGTTGCAACTCTCCAGTGGCAAAGTTCCTTTCCTCCCAATTAAAAGAGTAATTCTGCTAGAGCCTTCCACATCACTTATCAACAAGGTCCTTACCCATGATAGTCTGTCATGCGGATTCTGGCATCAGTTGTTTCTCAAGCACCTGGGAATTTCAAGAGAGTTCTCACACCCCAAAAAAGACAACTGCAAATCCAGCATTTGTGACTATTCTTAAGATAGGCTCCTAGTTTCAATTCTTAAGATACTGATGCAGGGGATGCAGATTTCTTTTCCTTAAAGTGGCCTGTAGATATTTTAGAAGCAGGTGGGATTCACCAGTGTCCCGGTCCTAAACTTTCTCATGGTGTGCTTACTGATTTTGCAGTTTGAAACTCCATCAGTGCCTCTCGGATCTCCAGTCCACCTCTGCCAGCTTCTTCCAGGTGCCCGCATCACAGAGGGTAATGCCATTGTCCACCCATTTCCCTCCTTTTTCTGGCACCCAAGATCCACAACAAGACCTGCCTGTTTCTACCCATCTCTCCAAGTCATTTACCAAGTCCCTTTAATAACCTCCTCTCTGGGTTCCTTGCCTCCATTTTTACCTAGACACTGCCCGTGCTCTGTCCATCTACACAAAATGGTATTTAAAAATAGACCACTTGGGCTGGGGATGTGGCTCTGTGGTAAGAGTGCTTGCTTAGTATGCTCAAGGCCCTGGGTTCAATCACCAGCACCATTAACAAAACAAAAGAAAACCGACAAAACCCAGATCACTTGATCGGGCTACATAATACCACTTGATGACAGTAAAGTCCAGTTTGCCCCAGAGCACAAAATTCTATAAAGGGACCCCCTACCTCCCCCTCTAATAATGGTGCAGCTCCTGCCCGGTTCACATAGCTCCTCCCTGTACCCACCTTACTTCTCTAGAAAACACACCAGCTCTGTCTGAGACAGGGACACGCCAGGCCCATCCCAACAAAGGTGACTTCCTCGTTCCCTTCTCCCTCATCTGCACACAGCTCACTCCTGACATGCACATTTCAGCTTCTCAGGGGCTTCCTAGGACCACTCAGTCTAAACAGCCATGAGAGAGCCCCCGCAACATGAGATACTATCAGAATAGTTTCTTCCCGTCTGCCTGCTGCGAGAACCCAAGTTCCTCAAGATGAGCAGACTCAGCTGCCCTAGCAATAGCGGCACTAACTGCCTTTTGGCAGGAAGACAAACACTGAGGGTAGCACACACACCAGGGTAACCTTGTCACTGGGCCACTCCCTTGGACACCCATCAGGGTGCAGTGCATTTGCAATGGCTCCACATAGCTATATTTTGGGTTCTTACATAAAAAATAAGCTCTTTCCTTTATCACCCATTTGCAACTTGTTTCTAGTTGCTACAAGTACCTGGCATTCTTTAAATGATCATTCTTTCCTCTGCCAAAACTAGAAAGTCAATCGCATCAACTGGAGCTTCTTAGTTTGCTAAGTTTACTTATTATTTCTTTATGAATACTCAAATTTGAGATTGAGGAATCCATGACTTATAAGCCTCAGCATGTACCTGATATCACATCAGATGCAACTGGTCATTTTTGGTCCTTTTGGACCAAGTTCTACACAGCTAAGACATCTAGACAAGTAAATTTTTCTATCTGATGACTGATTTTATTGTTATCTAGTATTCCATCTACACGTTTAAAACCACTGTAGCCACTTCTGAGACTGACAGAGAGCCAGTCTAATGATGCCACACAGTCCCATGCAGAGGCCCTTGAACACATGGATAACAGAGGAGGCAACCCTATCCCCAAAGGAGACTATGTTAATATTGCATATTGAAGGTTCCTAAGTAAGACTTAAGTTGATTCAACTAAGCTTGAAAAAATTTTAAGATTCAAATGTATTTTTAAAATAAAATTTCCTACCTGCCAGTAGTAGTCCACATAGGTGATTTGGCTGCCGTCTGTTTTTGTAAATGTATCTCTGGGAGTCTCATCCCAGCTGACAGCGTCCACCCTGTAGGTTTTATTGTTGTATCTGTGGTGTAATCACAACACAGGAGGTTATTCCTGAACTAGTGACTGCATGCAGAAGTATCTGGAATCCTTCAAGTTACTGTAGGATTTATCAATTCTAACAAGATGTGATTCACGAACTATACAACTCACCCATTTACGCGGACAAGCCAATGGCTTTCAGTGTATCTGCAGAGTTGTACAATCAACAATCTTAGGACATTTCTACCTCCCCAGAAAGGACACATAACCATAAGCAACCACTCATTTCCACCCCAGGGTCATCTGGTACGCTAGCTCTAGTCTGACATTTCCTCAAATGTTATTTCCCAAAGAAACTATATTATTTTATATTCCTACCACGATGTAGAAAGGTTGGTTCTACGTTTCCCAAATCCTTACCAAGTTCTTAATATCTGCTTTCACTTTAGCCGTCCTCATGGATGTGAAGTGGAACCTTATTTTGAATCTCACCTGCTGATGTTGAGCATTTTTTCATGTGCTCATTGGCCATTAGAATATCCTTTGGAGAAAGAGCTCTGGAGAAAGGTTTACTCAGATGCTTTGTCCATTTTTTAAAAATTGGTTGTCTTAACTATTGGGTTGCATTCTTTGTATATTCTAGAACCACGTTTCTTATAAGATGTGTGATTGCAAGTATTTTCTCTTTGTCAGCTCTCCTTTCACTTTTTTGCCAATATACTTAGAACAAAAGTTGTTAACTCGAAGTTCAATTGACCTATATTATTCTTTATCTTTATGCTATGGAGGTCCTATCCAAGAAGGTTTTGCTTAAAAGTCAAATTTTACTCTTAAACATTGTAATAAAATTATACTTTTAGCTCTTACAAAGTTCACCCAAATTTAATTCAAGAACTCAAAATAGACCTATGTGTACTGTGTGTGGGGACAGGTGGATATCCAATCACCTGAGCATATTACTGAGAAGACTTTTCCCCCTCGTTGAACTATCTTGACATCCCTGTCAAACTAAGTGACTGCAAGGGCGAGGACCAACTTCTGGACTTGGATCTATTACAGTGTCTGCAGGTCTATCTTTATGCCAGTATCACCCTGTCTCGATTACCGTCACTTTGTAATAAGGTCTGCAGTTGGGAAACGTGAGTTCTCCAACTTTGTTCTTTTCAGACTGCTTTGGTGAAGTAACTGGTTATTAAAATCCACTCTTATCAACTGAATACTTCTGGTGTAGAAGGGAAATGAAGGATAAAACCTTCCTTCAAATAAAAAGTAGCCAATGGATTATATTTAAGTGCTAATTTTTAAAATAGCCTGACATTCACCCAAAAAATAAAAAGAGGAAAAGGAATGCAGAAAAAACATGCTGCTCTGAACCAGCAGACCATATGAATGGGCATCAGGGACCGCAGGACAACTGAGCCCAGAGATCCTCCCCTGGATCAGATGAGCAGAACAGCCAATGACTCTTATGATTCTCATGCTATTTCTCATCCTAAATGTCAACGCTCAGTGATTCAAGAAATATAGGAACAACTTTTCTTTGGAGGTGCTGGGCGGGGGGAGTGATCAAATTGATGATTGCATCGGTTCTTAAAAAAGTAGACTTACCTTGTAAAAACAATTAGCCCAACTAATTCTTTCTCCACTTTCTCTTTGAAATTTCTTACATTGCTTTCAAATATCTTCATTATTAAATCATAAGCAGTTTCCATTCGGAGTAGTTTATGGCTCAGATCTGCACACAAAGTAAGACTGTTTTCATACGGAAGAATGGAGGTAACGTAACCAGGCAAGACTTCCAACCTGCAGGCAGAAGAAACCACATCAGAGTATGAAGATCAAGGTCTGCACAGGGGGCAGAGCATTTCAGGGCCTGAGCTCTGGGTCTAAAATAGATGCAAGTCAACTGGTTTCAATTCCTTAATTTTAGCAGTAATTGATCTTTCCAAGGACCTTCAAATAAAGATTATTTATAAGTAGTATGTCTCTTTGGTAACTTATTACCACACACAGGCTTAATGCATCATCTCTAACTTTTAAAATATATGTATATACACCCTGTCAAGTAATATAGATACATGTAATAGATATAATTACTATTACATTTTTTTCAGAGAAATTTATAACTCAATTTTTGACTTAGGTTTCCTACATTGTTTATACAATAATTAAACACTTTTAGGTTTATGTTTTTCATGCTAGGGTGTTTTCTTAAACAAAAAAACCCAAAAGTTTAATTGCTTTGCTAGCAAAGGAGAAACAAAGGACTCCTATCCCAGAGGCTGCCCATCAGGGGAGACAGAGGGGTTTTTAAAGAGGTGATTCCAGGTGTGCCTGGTCCCACTTCATTTGTTAATTTGGGAGATAATCATTTCTTAGATCTGCTGGTGCTATTGCCAGCACTCCGTGGTGGGGGTGTGCTCAAGGACAGATAACTGGATGGGGAAGAAGAGTAATGCTGTTCCCACACCCCAGGCTAGGGAGGGGGAGAGGAAGAAGAGAAAAAAAATGTTCATGTTATAATAAGCCTCAGTGGCAGAGCATCATGCTGGAGTCTTTAAGGTTAATCTTTTCCCTTTAATTTATGCTAAACTGAACTTTAGTTGTTCGTGGTGGGTAGGTGGTACTGTTTAAAAGGGCATCACTTTTAAATCATAGCAGTTCAAATAGAACAACTTTCTAAAACAAAAATATATATAAGTCTGTAGAACATATTTTTCACTTTATACAAACTTAAAGCTGGCGAACTCATTGTTACTCCTGTCATCGTAATAGTTGCGGCCGATTTGTTTCAAATTCATCTGCCTCAGAGTTCTAGAAATTGAAAAAATAGAATATGTTGAAAACAGTGAATAGTACTAAGCATTTAGTCTCACCTAAGATACATTAGAAAACAGCCTGTCAATGGTTTTGGTTCTATTATCAATTAATAGTACAAAATAAATTACATGGCTATGTGTATATATGTGCATGTTGTATATATGGGCATATATATACCAAATTATATATATACACCAAATTTTATTTATTTACTTATTTATTGGTACCAGGGATTGAACACAGGATGCTTAACCACTGAACCACATCCCAAGCCCTTTCTACTTTCTAATATTTTATTTAGGGACAGGGCCTTGCTAAATTGCTGAGAGACTGACTTTGAACTCACAATTCTCCTGCCTCAGCCTCCAGAGCTGCTGGGATTACTGGTGTGGGTGACTGCACCCAGTGAAGATATAAAGGCTCATTTAAACCTCAATTTTTCTGGTTCTTTTTCATAAGATAAATTATAGAAATCTCAGCAGAATGTCCTTCATTCCCACAACAGAGCTTAAACATCTCTTACAAACTATGTGTCTCAAATCTTGCACCTCTGCTCATCATAGTGAAGGCAGAGCAGAGAGCAAGCAGTTGCTCCAGAGAGAAACACATATTGTGTCCATTGCTCTTGCAGACTGTACCAAATGTGGGAAGTGGGGGTGGGCAGGGAGAATGAGTGTTGGGGATGAGCCCAGGAGTTTGCCTGCTGTGAGGCCCCAGTGTCACTTCCTCCCCAGCACTTGTCCCTGTCTCAACGCATGGAGTGCAGGGGCACACAGCTGTTCACCAGCATGATACCTAAGCAAACCACAAATGCAGCTCAAGGGAACTCATTCTTGCTAACGCACCTTCTAAAGAGAATATTGTAATAGCGCACACAGTCCGGGTGGGTGGGCTGCAGTTCCTTGGAAAAGTTAAGTGTAATCTTCACAATGCTACGGTTTAGGGTCCGGCTGACCAGTTCCACCTGCTAAGATGTAGAAACAAAAACGATCCAGGTGTTCTTTCAAGAAGCTAAGGTTCGCTGAAACAAGCCAACATGTCACTTGGTCATCCAACACACATGGTGGTGTACCATTCTCACAGAGGGGCATGCGTGTAGAAACCATGATTCACAAAAGCCAAGCATCGGAATTTTTAAAAGAATTTTTAACTTAAGCTCCTATAAATTTGATTAACTAATATCAAAATTTATTGAAGATAAAGTTCAAAGAAGATAATAAAAATATAGAGGAAAATATGTCCCTATTTAAACATTTTTTTGGCTAAAGTTTGAGGAAATGATAATTTTAATTTTTTATCAGCATTTTTCAGCCACATTGGGCTTCAATTCCATTTATATTACACTTGAGCCCTAAAATCTGAAGCATTGCTTATCATCCATGATGATCAAATGTGACATGTAGGTTAGTTACAAGTCCTATGGGCAAGAGATTCTCAGAACTTCTCCACACACTCTTGTACAGAAAGTTTTGTTATAGCAAAGTATAAATGCAAGAGAAAGAAAAGCAAAGAAAACATCAGATATTACTTAACCCGACTGTGTAGCCTTCTAGATAACAATAAAGAGTTTCCGTCAAATATATGGCAGTTGCCAAGAACTGGTTCATGTTGAAAAAGTAGCTGTGAACGCAGATTTGTATCATCTATGTCTGGTTTGTAGTCAACGTTGTACTTATATGCAATCCACTGGGGACATGTCACTTGGAAATGGTTCGTTTTTAGATCTACCACTGTACCTTCTGAACCTGAAAAAAAAAAAATGAGACAAAGTAACTGATTAGACCTCAAATAATCTGGACACTATGATATTGATAAACAAAGTTAGGTCTAACAGGGAGATAAATGGTAAATAACCATTTGTGCGTGCAAGATCTCCAGAATGCCTGTCCATTTGGTGAGAATTGATGTAAGTATAAATTTAGAGAATTATGATAAGATTAGAATATTTAATAAGACTAAGTCAAAACCCAAACCAAATCTCTATAGCTTCCAAAAGAAAAATAGGCCACGATGGGTAACAATGTTTAATTTTTCTTTAAGCTCAGTACAACCAAAGAACTGGGTCATTCTGTTTTAGGGGCTGTAAAAGGAAAAGAAAATAGTCCACCCAAACTACAATGAATTGTCATTTCTGCAAAAGCCAATGTCATTACAAAGGCCAGTGACAGCCAGAATGAATATCTCTACTTAGAGTGACCTTGTGAAGCAGTACAGAATTTCTTTTTTTTTTCAGAATCTCTTAAACACACGTTATTGGTAATCAACAGATTAAAATGAACAGCTCCATAAAGCATAATGGTGATAGGCCAGCATACCTGACTTTTTGGTTTTTCTTTTAATGCAAAAAAAAAAAAAAAAAAAAATCAGCATTTATGTACACATAATCACTGCAACAACAGCAACTTACTCTTGAACATTGGATACTAAAACTTGTTCTGATCATCACTAATTTATCTCATACTCACAGGGTACTTATTTCAAACTGGGACATTGGAATCACTGGTCATCTAAGAGAAATATTAATATCTACCATATTTAACATTAAAACTAATAGTTTCTTCTTTTAGTGAAAAAATTAGGAACTTTTTTAAAAAATGTAATGTCAATATTTTTATAAATGATTTAAATTACCATCTGTAGACAATGTGCTTTGAAACTTTGGGTAAACCATCTCTTTGGTGGTCAGTTTTATTCCTTAGTTTACATTCAAAGTTGAAGTATTTAATAGAGACTGGCTAAACTAAATAGTATCACCACACTCTATTGGATCTGACCTTCTCAAATATTTCTGATCCTCAATTTTAAAAAATTATAAAAAGGAAGCGATTGCACAATTCTTTGACCTAATTGTACAGATGTTGATATTTTTAAACAGAATTCTACATCTTTCAAGTAAATTCAGCTGTTGACCATGACAAGAGGAAAAGCTTCAAAGCCAACATGGCCTGGGGAGATAGCTCACTCGGTAGAGTGCTTGCCTTGCAAGCATAAGGCCCTGGGTTCGATCCCCAGCACCCCCCCAAAAAAAAAAAAAACATTTTCAAAGCCAGTGGGGAAAAGATGAAGTGTGACTAACAGTAAAGTTGCCATCATCACAGCACCAATTACACTTCTAAATGAATCCACTGTCCTCTTCAAATTCCCTGTGCACAAAAGATACATCAGCCAACACTGCAACTGCTCATCATGAATTTTTGGTTTGTTCATATGAAAATGTAGCAAAAGAAAATAATTTCTCATAATTTGTTATAAGAATCGTGCTTGTAATACTTTATAAAGGTGTTATTCGTATGATTGCAAATCCAATATTTTCATGCTTTCAATCAATTCTTTTAATAAAGAGTAACAAAAAAATTCCGTTTAGATGCTAAAATGGACAGAAAAAACAGTAAATCTAGCTTTTAAAGGAAAATTCAGTAAAATAGCTATTTTACATGGAAAAAGTCAGTGGTACAATTTATGAATGTCACAAACATGCACAAAATGGCATTATACATGACAAAAGTAGTCAGAAAATATTGAATTAGATCTAAAAAGATATGAAGGATTTACACATATAAAAATATCATGCAAATATTTGTCTCATTTTAACAAAGAATTAAAAGTAAATGTTACTAGCTAGTTAGCACTAAGAGGCTAAAATCAGATTGGCATTTAAAAATCTATTAAAGTAGCTGGAATTTATTTTTCTCATATAATTTTCTGGATTTTGGTAAAACAAAGTGTTCATTCTACTTGCTGACAATCAAACTTTAGATAAGAAGCACTGTTTCCATCTTACATCAAGGTTCCAGCAATGCACAGATAAACTGAATATGTTACTGCATCAGCTAATGAGAATGGACACCTTCATTTAAGCGCTCTGGTATTAGCATTCAGTCGCCTTTGTGTAAATTATTTGTACAGACCAGCCACTGTAAACCAAGTGAAAATTAAAATTATATCATTGGAAGATTATGGCCAGTATCTTACTAAATAAAAGTGTATTGATTTTTAACAAAAGAAAGAAGGTTCAAAGTTTAGCACAATACAGCAATAAGCAGCTGAAAACTTGGATAAAAATGTCAGAAAGCAACAGAGTCCTGGCTACCCATTATTTACTGTGTGCTTACAGGAACCCTGGACTTCAGATGTATAAATTAGAGACCGATTTCAAGTTATTAATTTAACCATTTTTGTCCACTGTGCTAAACTAAAGTTTATGGTAAATGTGCTACTGCGGTAACACTTCAAAGCAATCTGAATTAAAATGCCAAATCCATCATTTCTTCAAGATCTTTGTCAACATAGTCATGGGCCAACATCTCAGTGGTGGGGTCCAAATCAAGATCCTTAGAAGACAAAGACCCATCTGGGCTTCCAAAAGAAGCCTCCTGGGCTGCGGGCCGGAGTCCAGCTCTTCTCCCGCGAAGCCGGGAGGCCATGCAACTCGTTCCTTTCCGCACCCGGAGCCGGTGGAGCTGCTGCTCCTTAGCTCTGCAGCCCGGGTCTGCGGGTTGGGGTCCTCGGCACACTCCGGGCTTTGTAACCCGGCCGCAGCCGCAGCTGGGGAGCGGTCGGCCAGTTTCCACCCACCCCCGGGCTGATGCCCAGGTCCTGTTCCATCACCTGGCCGGCTGAGGCGGGGGTCACCATAACCTGGTCTATGAGTGAGACCACTCCAGAGCCTGCTCCCTATGCCTGGCAGGCCCGGGCGTGACCAGTCGCTGCCCCACCACCCCCACGTAGCAGCACCAGCCCCCTAGCGAGTCCTAGACCCTCCAGGCTGCTTTGGGGGTTGAGGGGTGCCCATCCTAGCCCTGGCTGCTCCTGCCCGGTTTCCTTGCTCCAGCTTACCAGTTTTTGAGTGTCTAACATGCTCCAAGTTCTGCCTGGTATTCACCACGAGGTCTTGAAAAACTCCAGGACGTCTCCTCGGCCTCACCGATAACGCCTGCAGCCCAGCTTCCAGTGGGACTTCTACATATGCACACATGCAAAGAACACGCATTTACACAGCAAAAAGGGGGGAAGTACAATGTAACCCCAACTATCAAGCACAATAATCGAGGTTTGAGATAGAAAAGATGCCACTGAGAAGGATCATTTCAGTGACAGGTTGCAAGAAGTTTACCAAGAAAGTTTCCCAATAATCTCGCTTATTGGTCCTTTGATTTATTCCCGTTTCAGGATTTGTTCACCCTCACAAGATTCTGAAAATACCTTGCTTTCTGTTGGCAGAGCTTCACATCTCAGCTCCTGCCACTGCGTGCTGCCCTCTAGTGGCCATCATGAAGTGCCACATGAATGAACCAACTAACAAATCCAGGCAATTAATTGGCTTTTGGTACCGAGGGGCTGATCTTTCTATGCAGAAAAACTGGAAAAGGATCCCAACCTCTCATTACATTCTAGGATTTAAATATTCTGCAAAGATAAGATTTGACTGAAAGAGCAAATAGTGCATCGTGAAAGATATCTTAAATCCTGTATCCCTGAATAGCCAAGAGTACATGGTTTGGATTACAAAAGTGGTTGTAGTTAAAATGTTACTTCTGGAAGCTATTATTCTTAGTTTCTGGTGCCCTTACACGTTATTAAGAGTCTGTATTTCTACAGGAGAAAGACTATTTCACTATATTTTATGTGTAAAATTTAGAACTAGCTCCTGACACACCCAGCAAGCAAACTCGTTAAAATTTCAGTGGAAGAAAACAGCAGTCATCAATTACTGGCATTTACACATGATATTTATTCACACCTGCAGAATTGCCATCAGGGATACAAGTTATATATTCGAACTTCAATTTCTGGGTTCTGGATTTTCTATTAGTATATTAAAATACTTCTCTACATTTCTTATTTTAATGTTCACCACTTTGGCCCATCACAAGTTATTTTGATTTAAGAAGCAAAGAAGAGAATGGGATCTGAAGTTCTACTGCATTAGCCATGTCCTTGGCAAATGACAACAGCTGAGCCTGAGGGCTCACCTGTATAATGAGGAATACTGTCACCCGTTAGGATGCCGCAAGGTAGTAGGGAACACCCAGATGGTCAAGGGGCTGCTCAACCTTTGCAACGCAGCAATTTAAACAGCCAAGGGAATCAGTGTTCCCAGAACTCCTGGCTAACTTAGGGTTATCTGTACAAATGCATTATCTGACTTTAAGAAGAATATTGAATTGGCTGAACTCCATTTCTTTTTCCTTAGCTTTTAAAATGTGAGGCAAATAAAACACCGATAGCCAAACACTCACTGCAGGGAGAAAGTTGCAAGCTGCACATGCTTCCCCTCCTGCCAGAATCATGGGAATATTGAGGAGGCTTTTTATTGCTGTGTGGACCTTCCCCTGATAATCCTCCCCTGCCCCCCTTCCTCATCTCACCTGGAGCCTGGGCCCCTCCTTCCGCACCCCTTGGCTGCTCAGGTGCAGCTGCTTGAGCTTCCTCTTGTGGTTGGGGGCGAGGCTGCAGCCCAGCAGCCTGTGGGGCCTGCAGGATTTTGGAAATAGAAATAAAAAGCAGTGTTGCCCTGTGTGTTCATTCATCATCCAGATGATACGCTCAGGACCTAAAGAAAACCACGCCCTTGGAACAGCTCACATTCCATTAAGAAATGAATGTTGAACAGTAACTCCTATTGCACCTTGCAGTTGCTATGGAAATGAAAAAGTAGAGCAAAACAGAGAATGCTAAGCTGGTTGGAAGGGGGAAGGCTGCAATAATGGGGTGCAATGGAGAACCTCAGGGGACGCTGACAGAGTCAGACTTGAAGGAGGCGAGTGAATGAGCAAAGCCCTATGAGCCACAGGTGGAGTCCAGAGGGCAGAGTTCCCAGCAAGCACAGGAGGGAATGTCCAAGGAGGAATGAGGAACAAGTGTGGCTGGAAAGGTGAACAAGGGGAGACACAGGAGAAGATAGTGGGGTAGAAGAAAGGAGCTGTCTGAAGGAACTTGCCTTTCACCTTGAAAATGGGAGCCCTTCCAGGGTGTTGGGCAAAGGAGCTGCAGGAGCTGGTTTGCTGGTTCCTTGTCAGGAACAGATGGAGTGGGAGATAAGGGCAGAGGCAGGAAGACCAGTCAGGCCACTGCAGCATCCAGGGAGGGATGTCAGTAGCTTGGACCAGAGGGAGGGCTAGAGGTGCTGAGAAGTCGGGGCTGAGAAGTATCTACTGGATAGCTTTCCACTCCCAGCTTTGGGTGTGGGGTGAGAGACAGTATTTCCTGGTCGTTTATGGGACAGATTTGCCATAGAGTCCAGGATGAATCCAAAGATGTCGGCCTGAGCATATGGATGAATGGAACTCTGAATGAAATAGGAACAACATGTTTGGGAGAAGAAATTGGGAGTGTGAAGTGTCCCTGGACATCTGAGAGATTGTCCCAAAGTGCAGGAGAGGTTCTGACTGGAGATCTAGACATGAGGACCTGTCCACATACCAGCTATTTCAAGCCATGACACAGGCCAACATCACCAAAGGGTCTAAAGAGAGGAGGCCCCACAGTGTGTCATGAGCGCAAGGAGAAGCCAGCAAAGAACAGGTTGGCAGGGGTGGCCATGATGGAGGAAGCAAGGGTGTGTGCGGTGGCCAGAGGGAGTTCATCAAAGAGGGCAAGTGCGGGGAGGACAGAGAACCAAGCCTAGGATTCAGCAAGGTGGAGGGTACCATGGAGCCTAAGAGGAGTCTCAGTAGAGCCCTGGAGAGTGCCCAGGAGAGAAGAGAGAAGTGGGGGTCAGAGTAGAGATGGTTCTGCAGTGGGAGGTGGGCGCTGATGGCAGTACTGTTGGGGGAGATGACCGAATAGGAGAACCCTCATTTGTATGCAAATGACTTAGATGAGCAAATTCCTCTGCCCTGGGTGCTGAGTGGGGAGCTGCAGGGTGATGCCTGGGGTTCAGGGCTGCCAAGGGTCCCTGATGGAAGCAGAGCTAGTGCCTGGGGCCTCAGGTAAGGGGCCGAGATCAGGGATTTTGATGCTCCTGGCTGAAGAGACAAGGTGAGGAAGCCATTGACATTGGGGTCAATGCTGTATCGGTGACCTTTAGGAGTCAATGTCAACGGCTTGAAATTAGGACTAGAGGGGAGTCTTGAGGTCAGCAGAGGAGGAGAGGAGTAACAGCAGACTGGGCAGGCCAAGCAGTACCCGGACGCCAAGGTGGGCTCCATCAAAAGTCTAGGGTTCTGCTTCCCCAGTGCAAAGCCCAGATGCATTAAAAAAAAAAAAAAAAAAAAAAAAAGAGGGAGCATACCCACGTAGCAGGGATATCAAGTATTAAACAAGACTGGAAATTCTATCTGCTTCAGGTTGTTGCAGACTTTAAAGAAGTTGCTTATTTCCAAGTTCCTTCCTAAGAGGAGTCCTTGGCTTGAAGTCAAGAAATTTAGAAACCTTTGGGATCACTCTGGGGTGAAAGAGAAAACCCATTTGCCTGTGGTGAAAACCAGGCAGGGAAGCAGCAGCGTGTCCAGCTGCCTACGGGCTCCCCATCCCCTCCCTGAAACCTGACTTTTCTTAGAAATCTCAGTGCTCAGCAGGAGAGACGCTGTACTGGACTGTAGGGCGCAAGCACAGGCTTTCTTTTGTCCCCTCGAGCGCGGATCTTTTGCATCAAGGAAACGATCATTACAGGACTCGCTGCAGCAGCTCCAGGTGCCTCCGGTTGGGGGAAGCGCTGATGCCTCGCTCTGCCTCGGGCTCGGGTCCTGGCCCTGCCGGTCATTGTGGTCCGCAAGGTGATGACCCTGAAGGACAGAAACCCTTAAAGAACATGATTGTATCCAATAACTTGGTGAAGTCTCCTGGTAAATTAAAAAAAAAAAACTCTTAGGTAAAACGAGGCCTGGGGTTAGTTACTAACTACACACGTTTTCCAATCACTCCAATAAGACGGATTGCTCCTGAGTTGGCAGAGAAGTGACAGAGCACCTGGTAAAATACTGCTAGAAATTTAAGAATCACACCAGGCACAGTGGGCCACGTCTGTGATCCCAGCGGCTCGGGAGTCTGAGGCAGGATCACAAGTTCAAAGCTAACCTCAGCACTTAGGAGATCCTAAGTAATTTAATAAGACCCCGTCTCAAATTAAAAAAATAAAATAAAATAAATAAGCAGGACTGGGGATGTGGTTCACTAGTTAAGTGCCTCTGGGTTCAATCCCTGGTGAGAAAAAAAAATTTTTTTAGAAAATCGACAGGATTCTTGATCTCATTTAGACTCCCAAGACAGTACTGGTTACTAGGCTTGTTCATACTAGTGAGAACCAGGTTCTTCCCACCTACCGCACATTCCCGTAGCACAACATGCCCTGGACCCCTAATGCACCCCCCACACACACACCCGAGCTGCTGCACCCCAAGTAGTCCCTCTGCCTAGGCATCCTCTCTCCTGGCCCTCTGGGCCTCACCCCGCATCTCACCTGCATTCTGCGCGCTATGCGAACCCACCCAGGTCCCCTTCCCTGAACCCGCAGCGCCTGAGCGGCGTGATTCTCAGTCGAACGCGAGGTGCAACACTCCTTTCCAAGAGGGGCGCAAACTTGGCTCCCCGCCTGTGCAGGGACAGCCTGTTCCTGTCAGCGGTCAGCAAAAAGGCCGGGAAGGGGGCGGGAAATAAGAAGACCTACCCGGCCTCCCTGCGAGGTGTGCCACTCAGCAGAGCAGCCGCCGGCCCTGGCCCTCGCTCTCTGGCCCCATTTCAATTTCAACCCCGCTGGGCCGACCTCTTCCAGGGCGCCTCCAGATGAAGCCGGCAGCGGGGCTGCACCTGGTGGGCTCTGAGACGCTAAGTCTAGTGGGATGGAAGAAGGGTCGGCTTTACCTGCTTCCCTGCCCCACCTTGTCTCGCCTAGTAAGCATCCCCAGATTTACCTGCCAGCTGATGTTACAAAACGATATGCACTTGGGCCCCAGAAACTTAGCCCTTAGCACCGAAGAGCTTTTAACCAGATCCCTGCAGAGACCAGCACAACTAAACGCAGCTGCTGTCACCGTGGAGTCAAATGAAGACATCCCAGATCCCCTCCTTGGCACTGAGCCTTGTGAGTGGATTCCCTGTGATTTGTAAGTTTTTGAGTATTTTGTGTCACTTAAAAATATATCTGCGGTGTCAGTCTCCATTGTTTCCAGGTTTCTGTCCTTCTTTGGCATTGCTACGTTTTTTAAAAACCACCAACTCTTTCTTTTAATATTATTATAGTTGCATTGTTGTGCATTTAAATCCTTGACACACACACACACACCAGAGACCCATTATTAAAGCAAGCACTTAATTTATCTCTTATGGAGACACAGTAGTTGTGTATCTCTATGTGGTACATTGTGGTAGCTCAGTACCTATGCAGAATGTGTGATAATCAGGGTAACAACCACCTCCATCTGTAGGGAAAATGGATTCAGTCAGGCTCCCTCACCCAGATATCCAGGAAGCGATGACTAAGGTATCTTATTAAGTCAGGAACAACGAGCATCTGTTTTCATATATAACCCATGATGTCATGCTTGGCATGCTGCTGGCTTTGTTTTAATCCTATATATAATAAGCTAAATAGGAGTTCTCACTGCATGGATTGACCACCCACCCTTCAAATAAAGGCATGTCAGATCTCCCTACCGCAGTGTACCTTCTTGAGGCTGTCTGAATCTGGAGTCAACCTGCCTGGGATTGGGTAGTTGTCCTCCACCATCTCTTCAACCATTAATTTTTTCTGTGTTGGGAATTGAGTGGTCTTCCTCTCATTTTGAAATACATCAGCTTGTTTTAACGTACAGTTACCCTACTGTGCTAAAGAAGAACCAGAACTAGTCCTTCCTCTCTGTGTTTTGTACCCCCTACTTCAACCTCTCTGCATCCCCCCATCTCCTGCTCTTCCCAGTCTCTGCTACCATGTTTCCATTTTGTTCTTCTATGACACTGACTCATTAGTTTCCACCAATGACTGAGAATGTGTGGCATTTCTCTTTCAGTGTCTGGCTAATTACACTTAACACAATCATCTCCAGTTCCATTCATGTTAATGAAAATGACAGGATTTCATTCTTTTTATGACTGAATAATAGTCCATTGTGTATATATATCACATATTCTTAATCCAGTCAGTCACTGCAGGGATGCCCTGTTTACCTATTACCAGTAGTCCTGCAACAAACGTGTGTGCAAGTATTTTTTGGTATTATAAGTCCCTCTCCTTTAGATATATACTTTTAGTAGTTGGGTTGTTGGATCATATGGTGTTTCTATTTTTAGTTTTCTGAAGAATAAACATATTGTTTTCCATAAAGGCTATGCTAATTTACATTCCCACCTACAGTATGAATGCCCCATGTCCTCTCCAGCATTTGGTACTTTTTAAAAATAATCTTTATATTACTCAGTGCTTTGAGATTCCATGAATGTCCCATAGAAAACTTCTTGCACTGTCAGGTCTGATTCTAATGTCATCTGTGCACTGTCCCTGGTCCACCCATAACACATTGTTCTATTTATCTTATCTTGAAAACATTCCAAAAACTAGGCAAGCCTAACTCCTGTTCTTCAAATCGACTTCAGAATTGTTGCATTGAGTTGCAAAGTGTAATCAATTATGGTGTCCTCTTAATTTGGGGCTCTATTAAATTTAGACATTGGATTTCTTCCTCCAGGTTTTGGAGTCCTCTCTCTGATTTTTCCAGAAAAATCCTTGTGTTCATAAGTGATCACAAGGAAGATGCCTATGGTGTCAAGTTGCTGCTGAGAGTTAGTCACGGGAACCAGTCTTGGGAGTCTGCTGGATAGTGACATTGCTTTTTGAATGTTCTAATTTAGGATTCTGCTTCATCTGGTGGAGAGTAAGCCAGAAGGGAGGAAATGGGAAGAGGAAGAGGAGAAGAGGAGAAAATGCTAGTGCATTAGATTGGGTGAGCCACTCCCGGACATCATGATGTCCAGTGTAGCATTCATCCCAGTGTCCAGCCCAGGGCTCAGATGGAGCCAGTCCCTCAGTATGTGTTGCCAGAACCTGCATTAATCACAACTGGTCTGCATCCTTCAGCACGTACCTATGCCAGATGATCCCTGGAACACTCTCCAGTGGGTCTTCTTTAATGCCTTTGAGAAAAGTGGTATGGTTTTACTGCCCACTGGTATTTCAGGTCATGGGATAGAGTCATCCCTGGGAACCACCTCATTTCCATATCTGTTTATCATCAGTCTTTCACCATTAGGTTGTGAGGGTCACCTGGGAGGGGACCTGGTCTGTCCTCTCACAGTACTTAGATACAATGGTTCTTGGCAAGCAGTAGGTACTCCATTAATATGTTTAGAGAGAATAAATGAATGGATGGATGGATGATTAAACTCAATATGGAATCCAATAGGAAATCGGTCTACATCATCTCTCTCAACAAGCCCATATGTCACACAATTCTGATTATCACTATTCTGAAGAAATAAAATGCAAACAACCTACCCAAAACTGGTCTCCTCTGTGGGCTCAAAAAAAAGGAAAAGAAAAGGAGGGGAAGGATAGTGGGAGCAAAAGTGTCATTTGAGCTGGAAAAAGTAGGAATACACAGAAGCAAATGGCAGATGACTAAATACAATTCATATATTCACATATCAAATATGTATCAACACTATATCAACTATACACACAAAAAATTTTTATTTATACCTGTAATGAAAAAACATGTTTACGCACCAAATAAACTTAATGAAAACCCCCCCAATGGGAAAAAAAAATGAAATCGAAGGTGAAAATTCATGGAAGCAATAAATAAAATGAAGCAGTGTTTCTTTAAGAAACCAATGTAATCGCTAAACCACCAGGCAGCCTAATTAAGACAAAAAGGAGATCTCCCAAAGCTGAAAAGAGAATGAAGAAATGACCACAGAGGAAAGCTATCAGAGAATAATTAGCACAACTCTGCCAATTAGTGGAGAAACCTGGGAAAACCGAAGGGCATGCTGACCTTCTGAGAAAGGTCGCTCTCTCCCCTCCATGCTTCCTGCTGCACCTCCTCACCAGGGGAAGTATGGGAAGTCATTAGTGAGAGGTGACTGTCCTGATCCATGGGAAGGGAGATTCCGCATGCCGCATCACCAGAACTCACCTTAGCGGTGGACACCTGGGGGACACGCAGGGGTGCCGGTGACGGAAAGAAGGATCGGGGAAAGAGCGCCGTGTAGAGAGTGGTGGTCTAGATGTCGCTCAGTGAAGCCTTCCTGGTCAGGGCTAGCTCTCGTCTCTGGAGTTTGTGTTGAAGGAGCGGAGACTGGAGACCCGACATGGAGCAACAACTTGTTGAAGTTCACAAGGGAGAAGCAAAGGCTAGAACCCCAGTACTGGAAATAAGGACGAGGACTTCAGAACTAGTGGTCACCAATGCTTTTCCACCCTGGCTCTACCTTGGCATCACCTGGTAGCTTATAAAACATACAAGTTCCTGGAGCTAAGGGTGTAGCTTAGCAGCAAAACACTTACCTAGCATGTGTTAGGCCTTAGGTTTGCTCCCCACCACACACACACACACACACATTCACAACTCTCAGTACCCAGTCTGCAGAGCTCTTGCTTTAACTGGCCTCAGGTGAACCCCAGACACCTGTATTTGTGGAATCCCTCAGATGATTCTGGTGCCTGGCAGGGTCAGCGCACTAGGGCATTGACAGTGACCCAAGTGGGAGAAATTGAATTAAGTGTATAAAATGAGATGAATCCATTTTTATGGATAGGTCAGAGACACCTGCCCTGGACTTGACTCTGGACCTCAGAGTTTGACAGCCAACCCTCAAATATCAGACAATGCACTGTTGTTCTGATCACAGAAAAGCTGTGAGGATAATGTGACTAACTTATTTCAACAGATCTCCAACTTGAATACATAACATTGTAATAACAACAATTACCCAGAAGACTTGCTTAAGTACAGATGCGAGGTCCTGCTCCTCCTAGTCGCTGATCCAGAGATGGAGATCTTTCAGCCGAGTGCCGAGAAGCAACTAAGATGGAAACACTGTGTCTGCTACCTGATCTAGGAAGTGCTGCACAATAACCCTGCCGTGCTGTACTGGCCACACATGTCAATCCCAGTTCAGCGTGCACAAGGTGTGACCACCAAGAGGTAAGGACCCTTTGGAAGACAATTAGGAAACTGCCCCCATGTCCATGTGTCTCTGTGTTAGTCACAGTAGTCCAGAGAGAACAAACCAATAAGATAATAAATACATAGTCCTCCCTGGGTATCCATGGAGTATTGGCTCCAGGACCCCTTGCAGGGATCACAAATGCTCAAGTGTTATGTAAAATGACATATTACCTATCCACAGCTCCCATCTACTTTAAAAATGGTTTTTTAAAAACTGATACATAAAACCACAAAATTGGTTTGATTTTATGTATCAGTTTTAATGTCTATAGCAACTCAACTCACAATAGCTAAACTATGGAGCCAACCTAGGTGACTTTCAACAGATGAATGGATAAGGAAATTGTATATATACATATGATGGAATGTTACTCGGCCTTAAAGAAGAATGAAATTATGGCAATTGGAGAATATCATGCTAAGTGAAATAAGCCAATCCCCCAAAACCAAAGACTGAATGTTCCAGATCTCATTTTTTAAATAAAATTATGATTTTTAAGCCATTTTGCAGGACAGTGAATCATAATCTTCAGGAAACTGTTTCTCTGCATGTCAGCACCATGGCCAGAGCATCTGGGGCATGTTGGGTGCGTCCGCTGTGATTTAACCTCTCACACATCTTCCCTTCTGCTCAGGTAATGCTGAGGATCTGTCAGAGCACTGTTGGAGGCTTGCTGGCTGCTCAAGATGTAGCCTGGTGGTCAGTGTGTCACAGTATCCTAGAAATAAATTTCCTCTGTGTAAGTAAAATAAAGGAAACCCTGGAAAGAAGGATATGTTCTTGTTTCCTCCTTACCTCCATTTTATCAGAAGAGTTGCCTTCTCTGAATCATTTGGTGGCAGCTCTGGTTTGCATACACAGTGGTACTAAACAAGAGCTTCCTTAACAGATGTGCTGATGCACTAAGGGCGATTGGGTAAGAATCTGGTCAGTGTGATTTCATGGACAACCATGATCAGCACATTGGACTTGAATTTCCACTGAGGGGTTCATTTGGTTACTGCTTTCTTAGGACGAACTTTTTGGAGCAGGCAAGTCTCACCCCATCCTGTAGCCACTTATGAGCTCAAAGTTACCCTTTGATCCCAAATACCTGAAATAAATTGTGACTTTATCAGTGCCTGTGGTTTTGTCAAAACTGGTGCTCTTCTGTGCCTCCTCAAGAGATCCCCCTTGTTCTCTTAAACTTAAGATCAATAGGCAATGTGAGAGAAAGATGGATATGGACCAGAAGAATGGAGAGAATTCTTTACTCTTTAGAATTGGGTTCCTTGAGGTTTACTAAAGGGGAGAAGGATAGTGAGACAATTGACCATTTTTTATTACTATAACAAAATTTCTGAGATTATCAATGTAAAAAGAGGAAAGTTTTATTTTGGTTTAGAGTTTTGCGGGTTTCAGTACCCAGGCTCACTATGTCCTGCCTGTACAGCCTTGCTGGTGGCAGCCCACATGGCCACTATCTTGGGCAGGTGTTGCATGATACCTGTGCTTTCCCTCGGCAGCCATACCTGTCGCCAGCATCTCTGCCTTCCTGGGGTCTCACTGCAGCTTCAGCTTCACTCCCACGCATCACCCTGGCAGGGGCCATCTTGCAGGGACTCTGACCTTGCCACACACTGCCTGGCCTCCAGGGCCATTCTCTGTATTCTGTTGGTGGGAAAATGAGTTGGTGCAGCCACTGCAGAAAATAATATGCAGGTTCCTCAAAAAATTAAATGATCCAGTGATTCCACCTCTGGGTTGTTTGGTTACAGAAAATAATTCACTATATAATCTCAATACATTCTTCCTTATACCAATGTACTTATAAAATAAAATCTTAATATTTTTGTGGAGGAAGAGTCCTATAATAAAAAACGTGCCTAAGGTCCTTGGATGTCATTATGCAGTCCCCTAATGTCAGTCTCCAGATTTAGATGGTGTAACAAACCTTTATTTGCTTAGACTGTTTTCCAGAGCATTCCTGCCTGCTGCATGTGAGAAGGGCTTTCTCCCTCCCCAGCTGTGCATCATACTTTGCTATGGGTCCAGGAGCAGCTCTGCTTGAGACTGGGTGTCATTAATTGTCATACTGACAAACTAGTCATTAAGAGACCATCAACTTCTGTCCATGCCCGTCATGTCCCCTAGGACTCAATCCCCATCCAAAGCGTCTGCCAAGGAACAGCACCCAATCAGCTCCTCTCCTTTGCCCATCCCTCTTTTCAGGCCCTCACCACCTGCACCTCTCCATTCTCCTCCAGACATGCCCATGGTATGATAGATTGCAATGTGTAGTTTTGAGATGGGGGGGTCTACATAAATACTAGCACGTGTGACTCCTACCCAAGTTAATGCATTGCTTATCATCACCACCACTTATTCTAATACCATTTTAAACCAGACACTAATGGGATTACATATTAAGGAAATGAAGGATGTTAAGAAGCAAAATTAGCCTTAAGAGCACAATTGCAATCTACCCAAATATTCAATAGGAGATTATATAAGTTACAGAGTATTCATACTCAGAAAATCCTTTCATAAATATGAAAATTCATGATCTAGATCTGTTTGTTGGCATGAGAAATGTTTGTTTTTTATGTGAAAAGGAAGATCAGCTACTTTTCAATTTATGTGCCTGGGGATTTACACATGGGGAGAAAGTATGGCTCAGCACTGTCTTACTCGGGTTCAGACTCCCACAAAGTACAATAAACTGGGCAGCTTGTAAACAACAGGAATTTATTTCTCACAGTTTTGCAACCTGGGGGTCCACCATCAAGATGCCGGGATGTGAATTCTGGTGAGGGCCCTCTTCAGGGTCGCAGACACCCAGTTTCTCTTTGCATCCTCCTGTGGTGGAAAGAGGGCCAGAGAGCTATCTGTGGTTACTTTTCCAAGGGCACTAATCCTGCTCATGAAGGCCCCACCCTTGTGACCTAATCACTTCCCAAGGGCCCCACGTCCTAGACTCACCAGCAGGGAATTAGGGCTTCCAAATATGAGTTTTTGGGGGAGGACATAGATATTCAGTCTGAAACAAGCATCATGTATTCCACTGCAGTTTTTAAAAAAAATCTGAGACTTGCTTACAAAATAATTATAGGAGTGTTCAAGGAGGCCATGCTGGCTAACTCCACTGAACTTCATTTCCCCCAAATATTTCCAAGCGCAGGCAGAACAAGGTACAACCAGGAACACTGAGGAAATGTTTGGGAAGAACATATCCAAAGGGGTGTCACACCTGCCAAGAGCCTTGTGTTTCTGTCTTCCTTCTTAATTGTGCCTGGGTAAATTCCGTTTGCCCTTCTGTACCCTCTGGTCACACCTCTGCATCCTACCTGGGGCTCTAAAGGTGAGTGCTGACCTCTCCTGACTCGGTCAGTGCCTTACTCACTCTTGACTTCTAATTGGGATCATCTGGGGAGTCGGTCACCTGCAAGGGAGAAAAGGGAAGTGGGGGGATAAGGCTGAACTTCCTGTGCTGATGTCACCTCTCCTGTCAGACAGTCCAGTCCAGGAACACACCTCTCCTTATCGCTTCTAACCCAGAGGGATGTATTGTCAGTTTCATGGGGTAGGCAACACCCTCAACATTTCAGTGACTACTAGAACACACATTTGTGACTTTGCAAGTGGGCTTTGACTTTCTCTTGGTCTTGGTTAAACTTGGTCCAGGCTGCCAGTTGGGTTCAGATTTCCCCCATGAGTCTCCTTTTTCTGGATCCATCAGAGCACGTTCTTCTCATGGCAAATGACAGAAGCACAAAAGGAAGAGCGTGGCAGACACGGCCAGGTCTGGCACTTGCTCATTTCCCACTTCCACTGTATTCTATTGATCTGAGCAAGTCCATGTCATGTCCTAAACCAGTAAGGCGGAGATGGACTCTCTCTTCTTCTGGAGACACCTCAATGTCACATGCTGCAGAAAGAAACACTAGAAAAACAGTTCTCTCCATCCCAAATGACTGACATCTCTGCTGCTGCTGTCTCTGGAATACAACACTATTGCATGTTGTTGACCCTAGAACCTGCCTGGGCCTAGGCTTCTCCAATTCGTGGGGCTACATTGAAATAAACTCATCAGAAAACACTAAAAGTAAAAAGTGCACTTAAGGCAGGGAACCTACCACACAATCCTTCCTCTGCAGCACAGCCCAGTGTAGAGGGTCACTGTGGGGTTTTCCGGGAACCCCAGCCTCGGGCATGGTCAAGATGGCGCCTGACGCTGAGCCAGAGGCGGCCAGCTATACAGTAAACAACCAGCGAATTCCAATAATTGGCTAGTTAATGATGTGACTAGAGCATGCCCCCCCTCGTGCACCCGTCCTGTGCCTGCAGCTGTCCGCGTTTATCTTGTGTACTCTCCCCTGATTGACTGAAGTGTATATAAGCCTGGTGGGTGGGAGAGTAGGAGGAAGCTGAGGAAGGGACGGAAGAAGCGGAAGAACCGGCGGCGACGACGGCGGCCGCGGCAGCAGCGGGAGCGGAGCTGGAAGGAGGAAGTACGCGGGAGTGGAAGGAGCTGGGAAAAGGAAAGCTGAAAGTGCGAAGAAGTTAGGGGTAAGAGAAGCGTAGGAAAGAACCTGTGCACAATAAACTTCCAAAGCTTCAGACGTTTGCCGTGTCTCTCTCTGCGGGCAGAGGGGACGCGACAGGTCACAGTCCATGTAGAGGGCCACAGCCCAGTGTGGAGTGTCACAGAACACTGTAGAGGGCCACAGCCCAGTGCACAGGGTCACAGCCCAGTGTAGAGGGTCACAGCCCACTGTAGAGGGCCACAGACCACTGTAAAGAGTCACAGGCAATTGAAGAGAGTCACAACCCACTGTAGAGGGCCACAGTCCAGTGTAGAGGGCCACAGCCCACTGTAGAGGGCCAGAGCCCAGTGTAGAGGGTCACAGCCCAATGCAGAGGGCCACAGCCCAGTGTAGAGGGCCACAGCCCAGTGTAGAGGGCCACAGCCCAGTGTAGAGGGCCACAGCCCACTGTAGAGGGCCACAGCCCACTGTAGAGGGCCACAGCCCAATGTAGAGGGCCACAGCCCAGTGTAGAGGGCCACAGCCCAATGTAGAGGGCCATAGCCCAGTGTAGAGGGTCACAGCCCAATGTAGAGGGTCACAGCCCAGTGTAGAGGGTCACAGCCCAATGTAGAGGGCCATAGCCCAGTGTAGAGGGTCACAGCCCAATGTAGAGGGCCACAGCCCAGTGTAGAGGGTCACAACCCACTGTAGAGGGCCACAGCCCAGTGTAGAGGGTCACAACCCACTGTAGAGGGCCACAGCCCAGTGTAGAGGGTCACAACCCACTGTAGAGGGCCACAGCCCAGTGTAGAGGGTCACAGCACAGTGTAGAGTGTCACAGCCCACTGTAGTGGGCCACAGCCCAGTGTAGAGGGTCACAGCCCAGTGTAGAGGGTCACAGCCTACTGTAGAGGGCCACAGCCCACTGTAGAGTGTCACAGCCCAGTGTAGAGGGTCACAGCCCAGTCGAGAGG
This sequence comes from Sciurus carolinensis, assembly GCF_902686445.1. Taxonomy (NCBI): domain Eukaryota; kingdom Metazoa; phylum Chordata; class Mammalia; order Rodentia; family Sciuridae; genus Sciurus; species Sciurus carolinensis. The sequence continues at coordinate 132,033,791 of NC_062220.1, forward strand.
GCCACAGCCCACTGTAGAGGGTCAGTTGCTTCCCCTCCTGATCCCAAGGCTAATTCAGAGCATAGCTCGAAGCCCAGTCCAGCATCATGAGAGCACATCATACTACCACCAGCCCAGGAAAGGATCCAAGTTCAAAATACAGTTTTTACTGATTTGTATCACTTCTGATCATTGTAAATCAAAAAATCCTAATTTGATCAACAAGCAGCACCTCCTGGGTGCCATTTGCAGTGGCTCCCTGATGGTGCCGTGGTGTGGTCAGGTGGCTCTGGCAGAGCCTGCGGTGGCCACTACCCCTCTGGGCCTCAGTCACAGAGCTATTGGCACACCTGCCATGGGGTGTCCTGCTGCACAGCATCCCAGATGCCTACATGGAGGCAGTGCTGAAGTGGACCCCTCAGAGGAACCAACACCTGCCTCCTGCCAGGACTAGGAGGCTGGTGTGGAGTAGGAGGAGGTCAAGGAGGAGAAGGAGGAAGAGGGGAGAGGGGAAAGGGGAAGAGGTGGACCCCCAATACAAGGAGAACTGGAGAAGTTAAATCAATCCATGGATGCTATCAACAGACAGGAAACTGAACTTGAGGATGCTCCTGACAAGTTCCACTCTGTTCTAGTTGAGGCAACGGTGAAACTGGACTGGTGAGGAAAATTGGCAAAGGCTTGGAGGACTGGAAGCCCTACTGGGATGTACAGAGCTGGGTGTGGGCCCGGCAGGCTCAGAAAGCCACTCAGGATTTCCAGAGGGCCACGGAGGTGCTCTGTGCTACCTAAGTGACCTCCAGCTGCTGGAGGATGACAGGCTGCAGTTGACCTGGCAGGAGATGGAGAGTCTGGAGGCGGAGCAGACCAAGAGGAGGGGTAAGCTGGCACTTAAGGAGACTGCAGCCAGGTACCAGGTAGGATGCCACCATAGGCTGCATGCAGCAGCTGGAGAAGAAACTCAAGAGGGCTGTCAACAAGTCCAGAGCTTATTTTGAACTCAAGGGAAAGTACTACCTGCAGCTTGAGCAGCTGAAGAAGACTGGGATGATCTGCAAGCCACACTGACCCTGGCAAAGGGTGAGTACTAGGCAGCCCTGAAGAATATGGGGAGGTTCTCAGGTGAGATCCTTTGGGAGCATCAGCGGTGCTTCAGTTCCACGGGGTCTGGGGGCTGTGGTGGTCACCAAGGGCAGTAGCAGGTCTTTGGAGGATCTGATGGGGAGCCAGCCTCAGCTGGATGCTCTTTCTGTAGCAGCTTTGTATCTGAAGATGACTCAGAAACCCAGTCTGAATCCAGCTTTAGTTCAGGACCACCGAGTCCATCTGAACTACCTGAACAGTTCCCTGCAGTCACAGGGTCTGACAGCCTGGATCTTCCCAGCCCAGTGTCCCTGTCAGAGTTTGGGATGATGTCCCCAGTGCTGGGTCCTCAAAGTGAATGCAGTGGGACCTCCTGCTCTGAATGTGAGGGAGAATTAGGAGACAGGGCAGAAGGGGGAGAGAACAACCAGTGCAAAGCCAACAACAATCAAGGTCTCAGTAACTGCAGTGGCAGTAGTAGCAGGGCCAAGAGCCCAGGTAACATCTCCCCTGAGGGCCAGGCCTTGGAGACCAGGTGAAGCAGCTCTCCCTCCAGGGCTCCAAGGTAAGAGATGGGATTGTTGCTGACCTAAAAATGGTGGCATCCAGTCCCCTGACCCATATGCAAATCAATATTTATACATGAAACTGGAGAGTTTTGTGCTAATAATCATTTAATATATGCCAGATCTTAAACATCTACTCTAAACTACACTAATGAAGTTTCAGTGACCTTAAGGGCTGAAGGATTTCTGTCTGGTAAGAGCTCTTGGGCTGGATTTACAGAGCAGGGTTGTTGCAGGTGGACTGTGTCCAGGGTCACAGCCTTTGCAGAGCTGAGGAAGCAATAATTGGCTCATGTGAAAAAACTGAATCAGGAAGAGGGCTGGAAGCTTGGCCAAAGTGAGGATGCCAGCTTGCATCTCTTTCCCTTCTGACCCCCAGTTTGCTTGGGGACAGTGAGATGTTCTCTCCCATTATATCCCAGAGGATCTAAATATTTTTTAAAAACATTGAAATACTCAGAGCACAAATTTTGACCTAATGAAGGCTTAAAATGAAATGCCAGAACACCAATACAGAACCAATACAGAAATGTGCCAGAAAAGGTGAACCAAGGGATTCCACTAAGTGTCCAAAATCATACAGGAATTCTGCAGCTGAAAATTGCAGTGAATGAACCCCCAAACAGAGCCTCAAAGCAGAATTGATCACCCAGAGGGGAGAATCACTCAAACATTGTTCCCTTAAAACACCAAAGAGAGAAGAAACAAATGAAAGAAAAACAGAATGGGAGATTTGGGAAAGTAACAAGCAATGTCATCTCAAGTTAAATAGGTTCCCTCATCGGCAAACACTAAAACAACACTGTAACTACCGAGTATAAAAACAATCATGAATGAACTGGCCAAATTTTAATGTGGAAAACAAAGTATAGAATCTTGATGAGATTTGGAACCCCAAGCTTGTTACATTAGCAAAATCGCTGACACAAACCTTTAGGCTCAAGAATTTCTACAACACAGTGCTCTTACTCTTCCATGAGCAGCTTGTGGCCCTCAGAAAGATGCTGCATCTTTAATGTCAGATTGTGTCTGTCCCTTCAAAGGCTGTAAGTGAACAGAAGGACAAAATACCTGAAAACATAAGCCTGATCTCAAAGTCCATAAAGACCCTGAAGAGAAGTAAGAAGAGCCTCCTAGATCACCTGTGGAAACCATGACGGGAAAGCATCCTGCCAAAATCAGAGACAGACTACAGCAAATTTTATAAGGTTGGTGACATGTACAATGGTATGCAAAAGCTGGCTTTCTAAATACCTGTCCTTGTTCCTCAGTCATCAAAATACACTAAGATGTTTATTCTGCACCTATTTTATAGTCCATGAGGAAAAAACAAAACCTTTATAATTACTATCAAAGGAGAGGAGTTCATGCAGTGATGAGAAGTAGCTTTCTATTGGGTCCTCACTGCAAGGTCTGTCACCTCTCAGTTAGCTTGATTTCCATCTCCTCCCATTTCTACTGAGAACCTTAATTTACAGAGGGCCACATAGCCTGCCACAGAATGCTGCCACTTGTTAAAGACTAGTGCTGGTGTTCCTTTAAGTGCCACCTTGGACTTCATCACACAAAACTTCCTGGCTATGATTTCATCTTAAAGGGTGGGCTGATTGACACCCCCCAGAACAGGAGTTAAATGTGAATTCTGACACCTATCAGTTTTAACAGCTGTCCCAGTCCCAGGGTTGTGGTTAGGATCAAAGTGAGATTTCCTGAAAATCCTTATCTTTTTTCCCATATTTTTACTGGTGCATTATAGGTGTACATGTTGTTGGGATTTGTTGTTACATATTCATATATACATGCAAAACCACAATATGATTTGGCCAATATCACTCCACAGCACCCCAGTCTCGCCCACTCCTGGGTCCCTTTTCTCTACTGATTTTCTTGATTTCTATGAGGTCCACCCCACCTTTCTTTTCCTTTTTCTTCTCCATCTTCGCATATTAGACAAAACACACATCCTGTATTTATGCATGTAAGTCTTCAGTGATGTCGTTACGTAGGTTTTTCCTTGATGTGTCTTTATCTGACTTGGTATGTGTGCAATACTGGCTTCATAAATTTGGAAGTGTTCCATCCCTGTTTATTTCATGGAGTAATTTGAAGAGTCTTGGCATTAATTCTTCTGTAAATGTTTTTGGTAGAACTCAGCTGGGAGTCCATCCAGGCCTGGTTGTTTGTTTCGGTTGGAAGGCTTTTTATTACTGCCTCTATCTCATTACAAGTTATTGGTCTGTTTTAAGGTTTTTTTCCTCTTGATTCAGTTAGGAATGATCATATTTATCTAGAAATGTAACCATTTCTTCTAAGTTTCCCAATGTATTGAAGTACAAGTTTTCAAAATAGTCCCTAGTGATCTGCTGGATTTCTGTGATATCTATGGTGATTTCTCCTTTTTCATCTCTATTTTGATAAACATGGCTTTTCTCTCTTTTTCTCTTGCTTATGTTTTAATAGGGGCTTATCCATCTTGTTTATCTTTTCCAAGAAACAACTCTGTTTCATTGATTCTTTGTATTATTACTTTTTATTCTCAAGTTTATTAATTTGGGGTCTGATCTTAATTATTCCCGTCCTTCAATGTTTACTCCTCTATGATAGCCTGGATTTTAAACCTTTCCCCATGTACACTGTGCATGATGTGGGCTTCCTCAGTAGAGGGCGCTGGAGGGACATTGCAGGAAGCAGAGGCCTCATGACTAAGCTCTGCACCATAGCTCCCTGATGCTGGTATGAGTCTGTACCAGGACAGCATGGATCGGGTGATGGGATTCTCGAATCCTGAGGAAGGCTTTGTTCTTCAGGAAAAATTTCCCAACCCTTTCCAAGGTGATCTTAGGACATGGTGCCCTTGTGGTGAAAAGTCCAACTGTTGTGGGAGGCACCTGGCTCTGAACTCAGGACGTGGCAGTCCCTGGTCCCACTCATGCCCACATTCCTGTGGCTGCAGAGCTGAAACCCATCAAGTGTTTCATCTCAGAGGAACATTTCCAGGATATCAAGGAGGGACCAGCACAAGTTAGCTTCCCAGACTCCATGCTTGGCACAAAAGGGAAAAGCGTGGATTTTGAAAAGTGTCTCTAGAGGAAGGCTCAGGCACCCTTCTTTTCCTAAGTACCCCAGTAGAGTTAGGGGTGCAGATAAGCAAGATCCATCACTGGGGCCTGGGGTCAGAATTGGAGCTGCTGCTTGCTTGCTGTATGCACTGGAAAATCCTTTCTTGCTTTTCTTCATCGATGACATTAGGACCATGGGGGAGGGTGAGTTCAGTGGAGTCATGCAGCCAAAGCCCAAAGGACTCAGCACGGTGCCCTGAACATAGCAGGTCCTCAGTCTATGGTAATATTATTAAACTACTAATGAGGTCGGAGTCCTCATGATGTGATCTCTGCCTAAAAACTCACCTCTGAACCTTCCTGTGTTGGGGACCATGCATGGAACACTTGTACTCTGGAGGACACTGCACATCAAAACAATGACCTGATTTATTTTTTGCTGTCAAGCAAGCATCTCCCATTCTCCAGTCTCCTGTGGACTCAGCACATCATCTCTGGATACAGGCATGTGTCCAGGTCAGGGAATGCGGATCTTCCACTGACCGTGCTCTGTTTACCTAGGTGGTGGCATACCAGTCACACTGTCCTCTCCAGGTGAATGTTCCCAAGGGTCCCCCCTTTCCATCCAGAGGTTGCTGCCCAAGTCATGGCTATGGACCCCATGCGTAAGGCAGTGACAGCCAGACTGGGGGGAGGACAGCACTGTCTGCTTTGATTGAATGCTCACCTGTGCCCTTGGGCTTGTCCCCCAGGGCAGAGGCCCAGCAGAAGCTACTTCACACTGTGAAGGCAGTGGTAAGTGCCAGGTGTCCATCAGAGAGGGTGTGGCCACATTTGGTGGGGAACAGTGGCACCTGGAGAGGTCTTTTCTGCTGGTGGGGCCACTGCCTTAAAGGAGGGCTCACCTGGGGTGGGCATCTTACATCAGGGTTCTGGTGGTGTGTCCAGTGAGCTCGGGGTTGTGGGCCGGATGTGTGGGTGTGTCTCTGGTGTCTTTATGCTGTGTGCAGGGGTGATGTAGCGTGAGGATCCTCCAGGTGGGGAGCATACCTTGAGGTGTCTGGGTGGGACCCTGTCTTGTGAAGAAACAGGTGTGTGGGTGTCAGTGAAGGGTCTTAAGGAGAGACAAGCTCCTGGGGACAGGCAGGCCTGTTGGGGGCTTGATGTTGAATGGGGCTGCAAAGGTGGCTCAGCCTTCAGCGAAGGGGAGAGGTTCAGTTTGGGGACATAAAGATTTCCTCTTGCACCCCCACCTTCTCAGTCCTCGGAGCCACCTCCAGGAGCCAGGAGACTCCTCCCTGAGGGTCCCAGGTTAGGGTCTGTGGCCTGCTCCTTTGGCAGGCAGGGTCCCTCATTCCTACCTTCCCCACAGGGTGACAGGCTTCAGCTGCCCCTCTGCCCTTTCACTGTCCCTTGGGCCAGCCCAGAGGTTAGTGCAGTCTCTGGATTCATAGCCAGCCACCTCCCAGGTCCCTGTAGATGAGGGAGCATTTATAGAGGTGGGGACTAAGGATGGCTTTCTCATACCTGGAGTGTGAGTGTGTGTGCACACATGGCTGTGTGTGTGTGTGCGTTAGGACTTGTGGCTGGAGCATGCGTGCATGAGAGTGTATGTGCATCTGTTTGGCCATGTCCAAGTGTATCTCTAGGCACTGTATGTGAATCTGTGTGAACTGTTCTAGTGAGTCTATATTTGTATGATGCATGAGTGTATGTGAATAAATAAGGCTCTGATGTGTGTGTATGTGTGTGTGTGTGTGTGTGTGTGTGTGTGTGTGTGTGTCTGTGGCTCTCCCCCTTTCACCACCTGCTCCCCACCAATCAGCCTGGCACCCCATTGCAGCCATGTTGGCATCCTCTTGAGTTGTCAGCCAAAGATCTAGCATGACTGTGGACCTTGTGAGCCAGCCTGGTCCTTGTGTGTGCATGGGTGTGTGTTTGCCTGTGTGTTTGTGTTGATGAGAACAGGGTGGTATCTGTGCTGCTAACTGTCTCAATCACCCAGATGCAGGCAATACAGGACAAACAGGACTGCTGGGCCCCTGTGCTTACCAAGGTTGTTAAGAGATATTTGTCTGAGGAATGTGCAGCTGCCTGGAGACCTTATCTGTCAAGGACTGGGGGGGGGGGGGGGGGGGGCGGGCTTAGCCCCGACTCATCTCCTGCATAGTTCACCCCTTCCCTCCTCCCTTCTTCCACTAGGACTGTTCAGTTCTGGCAGGACCCAATGAGAATCAAATAGATTGGCAGGACCCAACCAGAGGAGGACTAATGTTTAGCTGTTCAAATGTTAACCAATTAAAAGAACACTGTAAAACTGCTTACCTTTCATTATAAAAACCCTGCTAACAAGGGCTCGGGGCCTCTTAGCGTCACCGGTTTTCGAGGATGCAGAGGACCAGGTTCGAGCTTGCTAATAAATGACTCTTTGTTGCTTGCATTGATCGTGGTCTCTGGTGGTCTTTGCAGGGTCTTGAGCCTTTGGGCACAACAGTGTGTGTGTGTGTGTTTGTGAGTCAGCATGTGATGGCAGCGCTCAGCACCACTGAGGGGCCCCTCCCTGTGAGGGGGCAGACAGCCCTCTAGGGCATCCTGGAGGCTGGGTCCTGTTGCTCCTCCTCTGTGTTTGTGTGTGTGTGTGTGTGTGTGTGTGTGTGTGTGTGTGTGTGTTTATGAGTCAGCTCCAGGGTTGGTGGCACATTCTAGTGTTTTCCAATAAGGAAACTTGCAAGTTGTCTGGGATCCTTCAGAAAGGCCGAGAGGTTTGGTGCTCAGTCCTGGTTTATAAGGAAATGACAGGTTGGACAATTGAGGGCAGCCACAGACAGGAGAGCATTAGCAAGGCCTCTGGTTGAGGTTCTGGTCCCAGCTCTGCCACAGGCTCCCTCAGAACCCTGCCCAAGTTCCTTCCCTTCTCTAGGGCTGTATGTCTGACATTTAGGAACTTTTAGATATTTCTATAGATACAGCAGTGAACCAGAGAGACTCAACCCCTGTCCTCCTGGAGCTGACATTCTACTGGAAAGAGAGACCCTGATAGAGTGTCAAGAGTATGAGGATAACTATAGGAGGCACTTGGCACCAAAATTGAGGATGGAGTGTTGCTTAGTGGTAGCACTTTTGCCTGGGGACTTTCAGGCAGTTCCATGGGAACACAGCTTGGGGCCAGGTACATGCAGAGGAAGGAGATGAGGTCGGAGAGTCCATTGGTCCCAGTCTGTGCAGGACTGTGGAAGCCAGGCTGCAGCATTTGTACTCACCTCAACAGGTAGTAGGGAGCTATAGAAGATGTAAGAGCAAGGGAGGGTTTGCTTAGACCTGTCCTTCAGGATTTCTCAGCTGATAGCAAGAATGAGGGTGGACATTGTCTACTGGGTCATAAAAAAAGCCCTCCTTTTCCCTTCTCCCTCCTTTTTCTTATTTCCATAAATACTTATTGATCATCTACAATATTCCAGGCCCTGCTTCACAAAATTCAGATCGAGCACTTACACACAAACTTTCATTGAGTGTACAATCCAGTATGGGGAGATGGAAATAAATAACATATCTCAAAAGTGCCAAATGCCATGGGGGAAATAAAGGATAGAGAGAGATGGAAGGGGCTCACCAGAGGTGGTGGCAGGGTTGGCTTCTCTGAGGGGATGACATTTGAGCAGAGAACTGAAGGAAGGGAGGATGTAGACATGTGCAGGAAGGGTGTTCCTGGCAGAAGGATCAGCATAAGCAAAGTCCTCGAGGTGGGAACAGAGATTAGCAAGGAGGCCAATGGAAGCAGAGCAGAGCGAAGGAGAACCACAACAAGGTCAGAAAAAACAGGGTCCATCATGCAGAACCTCGTGGCTGCTGAAGTCTTTGGCTCTCACTCTGGGTAAGATGGGGCCCTGGGAATGTTTTGAGCAGGGGAGGGACGTGCATATGATGGGAATGAGTGGGAAGGAAGCAAGGACGCTAGGTCATCAGGCAAGAGAGGAAACTTCTGCCTGTTCTTCCCAGAGCTTTGATTCTGGGATGGGAACCCCAGGCCCCAGCCTCCACCCCCTGCCAGCAGGGGAGTGCTGCAGAATGCTCCTCCATCGAATGAGCGCAGAACTTCCAAGGGGGACATTTCAGGGCCCCCTGCGTCCTGTAGGATTGACTCAGTTCAGCTGTGTGCATCGTGTTTGTGGACTCATGGGGACAGAAATTCTCCTCATGAATAATTCAGTACCATCCTGATGCATTTGAGGCTTCTCCAGGGCTCTGGCAGCACAGCTCCTAGGAGCTTGAGAGAGTGACAGCCGTCTCTGGCAGACTTGAGCACCCTGGTTCTCAGTGGCGAGGACAGCAGGAGGGCCTGGCTTTCTTGCTTCCTGTGTCTCCTGTGCCATCCAGCAGCTTCACAGGGTGATATAGGAGCTGGTGGGAGCATTTTGTCATGGGTTAGCAGGTATTTAAGGGCACTTTTTTTCACCCCATGGGCCTGCAAATGCTAAGTGTGCAGAACCCTGATGGGATATGACAAGACCTGAGTCCTCAATCCCAGCTTTCTGTCCCTGACAACCCAGGTGAGGCCTAGCAGGCCCCGGTTCCTGCTCTCTTAGCAGAGGTTGCAGAGCTGCAGGAGTCTGAGTGCCTCAGTGCACGTGACTGGCTGGTGCCAACCTCTGTGATCAGTCCCTCCCTGTTTCCTCTACCTGGAATTTTCCAAGTCGGTGTTTAAGACTTAATAAAACTAGGTAGCTGGAAGGCTTTGGGAGTCCTGCTCCTCCGCAGGAAAACCAGGGCTCAGTTAAAAACACCCAAAGGGAATAAAGGCCTTTTAAAAAAATTAGAAACCAAGCCTGTTCTCTGGACCCTCTCATTTCACTTTCCCCTTGCCTTGTGCAGTGAATAAAATACCTTCTCTTGCGGATTAGGAAACTGGGGCCCAGAGATGGCAGGTAACTTGCCTAAGGTCCCAGAGACAGTGAGTGGTTCACCCAGGGGTCTGGAGGAAGCCCTGTTTTTCATGCTCTGCAGCTGAAAGCAACAGCCCCCAAGTGGTTGAGACCTATGCTGGGACTGTGGAGTTGGGCAAAGGGCCAGACTTTGGAATCACATGGTCCTGGGTTTGACTTGTGGTCCTGCCCATTTAGTAGCAGCTGAACCTCTGGAATGACAGTCTCTTTGCCCCCATGCAGCAGTGCTCCTGAGCTGTCACAGCTGGGCCATCTGTATGCAGGAAGATGTGCTTGGCTCACCCTATTGGGAGCAAGACGAACTCGGTCCCAGGAGGACACTTTGCTGCCCTCTGATCACAGATGACATTGCAGATGCTCTAAGAGCAGAAGCAGGCTCCCTGTGGGTAAGCCCTGGACTCGGGGTGCTGCAGCCTCCAGAGCTGTGCTAGAGAATGAATGGAAGGGGTGTTTCTGGATGTCCAATGGGAGAGAACCTTTCAGTGGGAGCTTCCTGTCTTGCAATGGAGTTGCCCTGAACCCCTGAGTGAGGGTTTTCAGAGTCCTAAATGCAAATGGGGCCACTGTGTTTTTCTTTTAGACATACTAGAAGATGACAGATCAATGTTTCAATGCTTTTTCTTTGCCTGAAATGCAAGAGCTCAGATCCTGGGTGTTCATTAAGGATACAACAGTGGCTCCCACACTGAGTCCCCACTGAAAAATCAGATAGCTGGGGCCCTAGGAGTCAGAAGCTCAGTGATTCTTGGGTCTTTGAAAGCATTTCCCTGTAATGATTCTCTGGTAAATTATGCTTAATTAGTAAATTGGAATTATAGTAACATCCCTTTATCAAACTTCAATCCTAAGTGCTTTACTTTATCTCATTTAATCCACAACCCAACCTTCCTATAGTGGAGGTAGAGGTAGCAACTCCTATTTCCTAACAAGGAAGTTGAAGCTCAGAGGTGTAGGGAAGTGAACCAAGGACGCACACCGTAAAGCAGCAGAGCAGGTCTGTCTTCCATAGTTTCAAGGTGGATAAACCCTAATAAAATTAGCTAGAACAATGAAAAAAAAAAAAAAAAAAAGGAAAGGAGAAAGAGAGGCTGAAAAGTGGATTTCTCGGTTCAGGTGTCTGGAAAGGTTGGGGTAATACATCTCTATACAGGGGCTGCAGTGACGTCCTCAGGACACGGCCTCTCTCCATCTCTGCACTGCCTTCCACTGCTCATACCCGTTCAGGGGAGGTGACCTGTTGCCTAGCAATTTTAGGGGCACAATCTGCTGGGTTGGCATTGCAGGAAAAGAGTTTCCCCTACCTAATAATGACAGTGAAAGTCATGGGAGTGGCTCTGGCTGGGCCAGCCTGGGTCACTACTCCTTTGTGCCCAACACAGGGGGATGGATTGCTCTGAGGGTCAAGTCTGGAGGGTCAGAGTCACCCTGTGAGAGAAAGGAAGGGTCACCAAAGAGAGCCCAGGTGAAATGGTGAGAAGCATCTACCATTGGCAGGCACTTGGCCTACCATTTAGGAAGCAGGGCAGACAAACCTCCCAGCCCTCCTGAGCTCCCATGATTGTCAGGAAGTTAGTGAAGCAATCCAGGCTTCTAGCAGATGAGAGACACAGAATGTTAGGGGTGACAGCCTCATGTCCTTCTGTAGGCATGGACACCTCCAGCCAGATGTTGAGGAGGAGAACCTTCAAGGAAAGAAGTGACTGGCCTTTGGACCAAGAGCAAGGGCTCGTTTCTTCAGAGCAGTCACTTGGGGGCTGTTGTAGAGGATGACTCAGCAAACCCCAGGTTCCACTGTGTGTGATTCCCAGCAGAGGACTGAGGTAACCTGGGGCTTACCCTGTAGAAGGGACACAGCAAGCTGTGGTGGGATTCTGGGAACATGAGGAACAGGAGTGGCTGAGGCCTCAGAGCCAGGCCCTGTGAGGATCCCTCCCCAGCACAGCCAGTCCCAGTCAGAATGCCCACGCTTTTCTGAATAGAGACTGGGCAGCAAGTATGGGGAGCCCTTTACCCACTAATGTGCCTCACGGTTTTTCCCCTTTGCTCTGCTGCATGTGACCTGCTTGGCCACTCTTTGGGAAGCCCACCATGCAGAGGTCCTGGGTAGTTTCCAGTTAAAGAAGATGCCCAGCCCCTCATGGCTCTCTGTCCACTCCAAGTGCCACAGCACTCTCTGATCCATCATTGAAGTGTGACTACACCTCTATCCAGAATTTTTTGAGGTCCTGGGACCTGTACAACCTGAAGATTCTCAGGACCTTCCTGTCGCTCACCATGCCTGAATCAGAGGTGACCCTCCATGTCGTGACTCCTTACACAGCTGGAGAACTGAGATCCCAGTGAGTCTGAGCCCTCTGATGAGGGGGCCTGGGGTGGTGACTGAGGTGTGTGCAGAGGAATCTCCTGGTGCCAGTGGGATCTGGCATTTGGTCCCCAGCCAGACAAGCCTGACGTCCTGCAGCTGGTGGACCCTCGTCTGGGAAGATGTCCTGTTGTGGGGAGAGGGGCCGGGCTGTTCTCAGAAGCAGGGTTCTAGTGTGAATTGGGAAAGGCCCAGGGAAAGGCAGTCCTGTTGGGGTGCTTCTCCTGCAGCTCTAGCATCACCTCAAGTGATAGAACGGCCTCCAGCAGCAGTGGCCCAGGTCACCTGCTTACACTTCAGACAGCATATCACCAAAGTCCCTGTGATGGAGGAAGGACAGCCCTCAAACCTGGAGGATGGCCCAACTCCAGCACCACCCACACAGGGAGAGACTGAGCCACCAGTGGCCACTGTGACCCTTCAGGAAGAGAAGGCAGCTCAGCTGATGCTAAGAACCCAGAGGACACTGGACATTGTCTTCCAGTTGGTATAGATGCCATCCAAGCTGCCATCCACCCTCTCAAACAGAACCACCTCTCTTGGCAGCAACATAAATTTCAGGCATACCATTTGTGTAATCATACATTTACGTAGGGTAATGATGTTTGATTTACAGACTGCATTTTGATTTATTATACACAAATGGGGTACATCACTTCATTTCTATGGTGTACATGATGTAGATTCATGACATTCGTGAAATCATAAAAGTACATAGGGTAATGATGTGTCTCATTCCACCATTTTTCATACCCCCTCCCTCTCATTTCCTTCTACATAATCTAAAGTTCCTCCATTCTTTCACTCCCCACACCCCACACCCCAAATATATATCATTCTCCATTTATCAGGGAAACCATTTGGTCTTTGGTTTTTTGGGATTGGCTTATTTCACTTAGTATGATATTCTCCAATTCCATCCATTAAGTGTGACTTGCAAGTGTCTTTTTCTGTCAGTTGAACTTTCACTGTTTTGACAATGTACTTAGACAAAATTGTTAACTTGAAGTCCAATTGATATATATTATTCTTTATCTTTGTGCTATTGATGTACTATCCTAGAAGGGTTTGCCTAATCCAAAGTCAAATTTTACTCCTCCATCTTCAAAGAAAATTACACTTTTAGCTCCAACACACACATAGGTCTATTTTGAGTTAGTTCTTGACTTCCTGCATTGTTTATACAACAACTGAATACTTTTAGGTTTATGTTTTAAAAAAAAAAATTTTTTAACTGCTTTGGTAGAAAAGGAGAAACACAGGGAACTCCTGTTTCAGAGGCTGTGATTCTGCCCATCAAGGGAAACAAAAGTCTTTTAAAGAGGTGATTCCAGGTGTGCCTGGTCCTACTTCATTTGTTAATTTGGGAGATAATCATTTCTTAGATCTGCTGCTGGTGCTATTGACAAGTTTGAATTTCTTCACTATGGTGGTGGGTGTGTGCTCAAGGACAGATAACTGGATGGGGAAGAAGAGTAATCTAATCCTGTCCCCCTACTCCAGTATAGGGAGGGGGTGAGGGAGAAGAGAAAAATATGTCCATTTTAAAATAAGCCTCAGGGCTGGGGTTGTGGCTCAGTGGTAGAGCACTTGTCTAGCATGTTAGGTACTGGGTTCAATTCTCAGCACTGCATATAAATAAGTGAACAAAATAAATGTTCATCAACAAATAAAACAAATTTAAAAAAAAAAAAAAAACAGCCTCAGTGGCAGAGCATCATTCTGGAGTTTTCAATCTTTTCACTTTAATTTATACTAAACTGAACTTTAGTTGTTCATGGTGGGTAGGTGTTACTATTTAAAAGGGCATCACTTTTAAATCATAGCAGTTCAAATAGAGCAACTTTCTAAAAAATTATATTGTCTGTAGAACATTATATTTTCTACTTTATACAAACTGATAGCCACAGAAATCACTTTTATTCCTGCCATCATAATAGTTGTGGCCAATTTGTTTCAAATTCATCTGCTTCAGAGTTTTAGAATTAAAAACAGCAGAATTTGTTGAAAATAGTGAATATTACTAAGCATTTGGTCACACCTAAGATATATTATTAGGAAATAGTCTGCCAATGGTTTTGATTCTACTATCAATTAATACAAAATACCAGATAACAAATTCCATAAAGATATATAAATGTGTGTATAAATGTGTGTATTTTTTTTGGGGGGGGGGGGTGCTACTTGAGATTGAACCCAGGGATGCTTAACCACTGAACAACAATCCCTAGCCCTTTTTAATATATTATTTAGGGACAAGGTCTCAAGTTCTGATGCTTGTTTTGAACTCAAAATCCTACTGACTCAGCCTCCTGAGCTGATATGATTATAGGCCTGAACAACCATGTCTGGGGAAGATATAGATATTAAGGATCATTTAACCTCAATTTTCAGGCTCTTTTTCATAAGATAAATTATATAAATATATGTCAGCAGACTGTCCTTTATTTCCACAACAGAGCTTAAACATCTCTTACAAACTATGCATCCCAAATTTTAATTTTCACCTCTGCTGCAACTCGAACAGCCAAGGGAATCATGTTCCTAGAAATCCTGGCTAACTTAGGGTTATCTGTACAAGTGCATTATCTGACTTTGAGAAGAATATTGAATTGGCTCATGAGTATGGCTCTCCAATTCTTTTTCATTGCTTTTAAAATGTGAGGCAAATTACACTGACAGTCAAATAACTCAGTGCAGGAAGGGAGAAATTTGCAAGCTGCACACACTTCCCATTCTACCAAGTATCATGGGAATCCTGAGGCTTTTTGTTGTTGTGTGTACCTTCCCCTGACAACCCTCTTTCCCCCCTTCCCTCCTCTCACCTGGTGCCTCCTGTACCCCTTACCTGCTCATGTAGTAGCTGGGGGCCAGGCTGCAACTCGGCCTTCAGCAGGCTGCAGGATCTTCTGTTACCAGCTTGGGGGATTAGGGGCTCCTCACCTGATGTCCTAGCTCCTTCCAGCCCCACATGTGTGGAAGTGGTGGATGTGCTGTTCCTGTGCACCCTCCATGGTATTAGTCTGTCCCAAGAAGTTGATCCCTTCTGCCTCCCAGGTTCTGAACCAATACAAATCCTTGTTGATTTCAGAAAAAACCTGATTTACAAAATTAAACCAGTTTGTTTAGTGTATTTGGTGTGGTTAGGAGGCAGAGCACTTGTCTAGAATGGGCAAGGCCCTGGGTTCAATACCCAGGGTAGGAAAAAGAAGGCAAAAAAAACTTGCAACTTTTAAAAAATAGTTGCTTGTGAAGAAAAAGGTTGAATGTTGTGCTTATTATCATAATAAACTAATGGATAAGCTACTGAATAAAACATTATGAGCACTCAGTATTATTTTCTTGTAATAAGAATATCAAAGACTTCGGCTGAGGTTGTAGCTCAGGGGTAGAGCATTTGCCTAGCATGTGCGAGGCACTGGGTTTGATCTTCAGCACCACATAAAAAAATAAAATGAAGGTATCCATCTACAATTTTAAAAATTTACACACAAAAAAGAATATCAAACATTCAATGACTATGGGTACACACAAAATATATCCACCGCAAATGCCTTTCTCCAGAGATAGAACCAATATCAATGCACACTGATTATCAAAGTCTTTTAAAATGTGTCAGTTCTTCCCATGTCTTTTTTCTGAGCTGATCAATTAACTGTGTCCTGCTCTGAAGTTTGGCTCATTTCCCTTGATTCACAAAGTGTAACTGAATTCCTTGGTCTGGCATTTACTGGCTTCCCGTTCTGAAACCAGCTAACTTGCCAGCACTCTCTCCCCATTACCTGCATCCCAACCTCCTAGGTTATTCTTTACCCAGCACACTTTCTACCTCCTCTTTTGCTCCTGTGTCTTCTCCCACAACTTGCTCATTTCTATGCATTCAGAGACCCCTCTTGCTAGTCCTGGTGGATTCAATCAAAAGGAGGAAGCAGGCCCAGTCCTTACCCTGAAGAGCCCTTAGTGTCCTTATCCTGAGAGCCCTTGAAAGAGGAAGCAAATCTTTCCTGGCAAATTGAGGAGGACTGTGAAGGAAAGGAATGGGGAGGGGCTCTGAGAGCCACAGTAGGGGTTTGGTCCAGTGTGGGCAGTGGAAGGTCTCCTTGAGGAATGTAATTTCTGTAAAAAAGAAACGTGGCAACTAGATTGGGGCAAAGGATGCCTCAGGCCAGCAAGGGCAGGAACTCTGTGTGTGTGTGTGTGTGTGTGTGTGAAGACCATTTGGAGGGACCTATGAAAACCAGGGAGACCTGATCTCAGGTGAGATAAGCAAGCCATGCCACTAGAATTCCTCTTCATCCAGGCAGGATACAAAAGCCAGTCATCGAATCTAAAACAATCAGACTAACTCTCCTCTGCCTTCCCAGGAATGGGACATATGGAAATTCTCTCTTCTGACTAAAAGGTTTGACTAAAAGGTCATAAAAAAAAGAAAGAAATGCTATGACTATGAGGCTGAGAAGAAAATGGAGAGAGAGGCCTTGTTGGGCTTCTCCCCTAGTCTATTTCTCTTAGCTCATAGCCTTTTGTCCAAATTAGTTTTACTTGAAAGAAAGAAAGGAAGAAAGAAAGAAAAGGACATTTTCAGCCCGGCTCGCATTCCAGGGTACTATATACATATAAAAATTCAGACTCTGCAAAGACACTCTTTACTTAATTCGCTTTTGTAACATTAATGCATATGCCACTCAAAATCCTAAATACAATCTCAAATGAATGTAAATCCTAAACAGCGAGTTCTTAATGGATTGGGAGAGCAAAACCTTTGAACTGCGATGAGGGGCAAAGAAAGCTGACCTTGTGCAGTGGCCGGACTTATCACAGCTGGCAATTCAACTCTAAGTGAAGTTTCAAAGTCAGGCTTTGATTGACGGCGGTGAGCCACGGGGACTGCAGAAGAATCGCGCCTGAGGACCCAGCAGTGCGCACACACTCCTCGCCCTAAATGCTGGCGCAGGAAATCACAGCATTTCTAGGCGAAGGGGCTGCGCTCAGCGACAGCGCAAGGGGTCTCCTCGGAGATTTCCTTTTCATAATAACGTTCATGTTGAAAGAACACGTGGAGGGTCACTCGGGAAGAGGTGGAGGACGCCGCGGAGACTGAGCGCTCTGCCTTGGATCCCTGACCCGTCCTTCTGTCCCACCCCAGGCCCCTCCAGGGTCCAGCGGGCCCCGGCGCCCCGCCCTGCGCTGGCCTGGGGTCTCGGGGACCCCAGCGCAGCGGCCCGTCCTGTGAGCCCCAAGGTCCCCGGGGACCTCACCCGCCCAGCCCGGGGCCCCACCTGGAGGGCGGGCGCCGCCTCAGGAAGCCCCAGGAGGCTGTCGCCGTCCCACAGATTGCCCAGGCGGGGCGGCGGGGCGCAAGCTTCCCGAGGCCCCGTGAACTTGGTGAGGGTACCTGGTCGCCCGCCCCCCGGCTCCCGAGGCAGCACGAGCTCGGTGCGGGTCCCTCAAGCCCTGGAGCGCGGCGCGAGCCCTGGGAAGGGCGGGAGAGAGGCGGCCCGGCTGCACGACTGCTCCGCCTGGAAGCCAGAGCTGCTGTGAAGAGCCGGTCTTTCAGGGGACCGTTAACTGCCACTCGTCTCTCTTTGCATATTCATGAGCTCGAGCTCCGCCCCCGCCCTGGAAAGCGGCGAAAATACATTAGTCATGAGGAGGCTGATTTGATTATTCATGAGGAGGTGTAGGCCCCGCCCAGGAACCCCTGGCTGTTTATTCATGAGGAGGCGAAGGCCCCGCCCAGGAAGGCCTGGCTGTTTATTCATGAGAAGGCACAGGCCCCGCCCAGGAAGGCTGATCTGATTATTCATGAGCCCGCGGGCGGCGGTTTGGGCTGCAAGAGGCCGCGGAGTCGGTTGAAATGGAGGTTTCACCACTGAGGTGAGGGCTGTGTAGGGTCCAGGCCTCCGGAGAAAGGGCGCTTGGGCCTCGGTGGTCCCGAGCTCTTCATGTTGAATTCTTTTATCTTGAGACTTTTAGTTTAATTTTGAAGTTTTTCGCGGGGGTTCAACATTTTCTGAGGAGAAACAAGAAACCCCAGGCTGAGGAGACGGCAAGGGGGGAGGCTGTAGGTGACCCCCGACTTTCCAGAGCAAAAATTCCACACATTCCCAGAAGGAGCAGGAAATAGAAATGCGGTGGGACCCCCGCATCCCGCCGCCCAGCAGCTTTAAGACTCACTTTCCAGGTGCAGCAGGCGGGCCTGGGTGGGGACAGGCAGCTGTCATTAGCCGCCAGGCAGCCGCTGTGCACTGGGAGGAGGCGCCTGCGGAGCTTTGGGGTGTCCTTGACCTGGCCAGGCTCTCTGGCCATTGGTGTGTCCCCCATAACCAATGCCTGGTGCAGACCAAGGGATGGGCCAGGTGGACGCCAGTCCCCTGGGGTGGCCTGCGCTCCTCTCTCACCTTATGGAGCACGTGCCCTTTAATCTCCGTGGACCTCAGTCCTCCACTCAGGAGGGACAGCGGTGTCCTGCAACTCAAGATGGTCAATCACCAAAGTGTGTCAGGTGTGCAGAGCACGGACTGGCCCTGCTCACCTGGTGAGAAGGAAGGAAAGCTCCCTGTTGCCCTAAAGGGGTTTGAATCTCGTCGGGATGAGCCCGCACTCCCTCCCCCAGGGACTCTGAGGCCCTTGACCTGGGAACCATGTCCTGAGGCTTCTGATCCCCCAGGAAGCCTGGCTCAGGGCAGTTGCCCAGTGAAAGCTGACTGAGTAATAAAGTACGTGAACAGGGCATTTCAAGACCAAAAGAGCTTGAGCAAGGAGCAGCAGAGTTATTAGGGCCAAAGGGAACTTGTTAAACTGGAGAATAATAGTTTATCAAAGCAAGCTCTGTGTCAGGTCTAAGTCACTAGGTGACCTTTGGCAAACTAGATTCCCTCACTGAGTTTCACTTTCCTTTTTTTTTTTTTTTATGGCTTTATATTTTACATTTAAATCCATGTTCCATTTTGAAATAATGTACTTGTACATGGTGTGAGTTTTGGGGTGAGGTTTCCTTCCTCCCTCCTTTCCTTCCTTCCTTTCTCCCACCCCCTTGCTGCCTGGGACATCCTCTTGTTCTAACACTCTTTGTTGAAAAGACTGTCCTTTCTTCACTAAATTCATTTTCCTCTTCTTTAAAATGAAGGGGGCTGGGGAGATAGCTCAGTTGGTAGAGTGCTTGCCTCGCAAGTACAAGACCCTGGGTTCAATCCCCAGCACAGCAAAAAAAAAAAAAAAAAATGTCATTTAAAATGAAGGGATTGATTAATAGTCGAGGAAAATCTCTGCTCCCTTCCAGCTTTATGAATCTCTTCAGCCCATTTCTCCTGACACGCACTCCCTTTGAGCAAGGCTATCCTTCATATCATAAACATGTAAAGAAGGTCATCTAGCTGAAACTCAGAATTCATCTATTGGATATTGTTCAACTGGTAGGAGATTCTCCTGTAAAATCTATGGTTTTGGAAGTTTGGTGAAAATGTCTAGCAATTCTTAGTATAAAAAAAGAAGAAATTAGGGTATCAAATATGACTTTTTAGGAGAAAACTAATAAACTGGGTTTCACTTCACTTGAAATATGGGGGGAATGTAGTTTGGGTCTCAATTTAAAAAGCAACTGTTTAATCTTCATTTTGGCTTCACACACAGAATGGGTAAAATAGTACTTGTGCCACCATTTAAAACAGTATTTGAGATGCAGGTCAAGAGGTAAGCCCGGAGTCAATTTTTTTTTCCCCAAAGCAACACAGAAATCTTGACTCTCAAGAAGATCATTAATCCTTGTCCCAGAGACAGCATATCAAACAAGAGTCAGTGACACAGATGCCCTGTGAAGTTTCAGATGTTTATGGACCCAGTATGTAAACAAATACATAAGCAAAAGACATCTTAGAGTTCTGCTCCTAAAGTTCATAGTTGTGAAACCTCTTTTTGATTTTTAGATAATGAATCAGAACAAGGTGATACAACCCACATCAGAGCTATGCTCTGAGAGTGTGTGAACTCTAGAGTCATACTTCCTGGGGCTGTCAGCTTGTAAGTTTTCAAAATTAAGCAGGGCTTGTACTTTAGTAGATGACCTCCACAAAACACCTGCTGAAATGGGGAAACAACATTTGCAAAAAAATATTAGAGGTTGAAAGGGGCCTGGTTATTTTGAGAAATTGATTTGGGTCTTTTTCTTGAAGTAAGCTCATCCTACATTGTGTAAATTCAGTGCAATTAGCATATTGTGGTCCACAAGGCATGATGGTGCACACCTGCAATCTCAGCAACTCAGGAAACAGATATGGGAGAATCAAAAGTTTGAGGCCAGTCTCAGCTGAGCAACTTAGTGAGACTCTCAGCAAAATAGCAAGACCTCATCTCTGGGGACAAAGAGGAAGGGGCAGGAGATGAGGCCACAGGGCCAGATAAGAGCAAGATTCCAACACTTCTAATGTGTACACTAGAATACTTGAATTGTATTCTGTACGGACACTGAGAGTGATTTAAAACTTATATCTTTGAAAGTTAATTCTAATGGCAATATGGAAGACAGAGTGAATGGAAAGAATTGTTAGGAAGATCAGGGGCCCCTGAAGTCCTAAAGGGGAGAAGTGAGTATATCCTAAATGAAAAAAGTAGCAGTGAGAAGAACAAGGAGAAGACAGATGTGAGGGATCTTTTAGAGAGAATTATTAACATGTAATGTTTGGCAATGGAGTACAAAGGAGGGATGGGGGCCAAAGATGAAGCTGCTTCTAGGCTGGCTGATTGGAACGAATGCTGATTCTCTTGTCTAAGAATAAAACTTGGGATCTGGTCTTAGCCAGTTATGGTAGAGATCAACTGAGCTTGAAGGATTTACAAAGTGAACTAGAAAGCATCTCTCCAGAAACTAGAAATGCAGACATGGGATGCACAATAGAAATAGGAATTAAACCTCTCTGTAGAGTTTGTAGCTGAAGCTATGGGAATAGATGAGATTATCCAAAAAGAGAGCTAAGAAAAGTGCAAAGGACAGTAGGTGTAATCCTAGAGACGACCAATATTTACCTGGCAGAATAAATAGAAGAAATAAGAGATTGAGTTAGGTATGCAGGGATAGGCAAAACCCAAATTACTGTTTTGAGACTGGGATTGCAACTCAGTGGTAGCAGGCTTGCCTCCCATGCACAAGGCCCTCAGTGTGATACCCAGTACTGCTAAAACAATGACAATAAAACAAAATAGTGTTGTGGCACATAGAAGGAGAAGAAAGGAGAGTGTGAGATCCATCACTTCAATGCTGAAAAGAAGCGACACATTCTTGTGGAATGAGAAGAAGCAATTATAGGATGCACTTGGTGACTATGGAGAGAACAGTGTATAATGGAGGCAGGGGGTGGGAGGAAGAACAAGATTGCAGTAAGATCTGAGAAATGGATGAGAAGGAAGGAGAGAATACACTTATAGTTAAACTCCAGTTTTGCCTCAAATGTATGGGTCATTGTAAAACAAATCATTGTATTCTCGAATTACCTGGGTAACGGTTTTTCCTTCTCTGCCTTGCAGATGAATATTAAAAAAAAAAAATAGTACAGGGAACCGAACCTAGTGCCTTGTATATGCTAAGCAAGTACTCTGACACTGAGCTGTATCACCAGCCCATGTGAAAATCCAATTGATTGCAGTATTCAGAGTTCTGTTTCCTTTTATTAATTATGAAGGTATCAAATTTCAAGCTGTGAAAAACTTTACATCCTAAGTGTGATAATGGCATAGTAGACTGACTATATTTAAGAATGCTAATATTTCTCTCCTTTGTTTATTTCCAGGGAAGAGTTTTTCCATCTCAAATCACTAATGAGCATGAAAATAATGGTGAGGAAATGTTCTGTTACTTCTGGCTCATGTATAACATATCTATTTTTTTTAAAGTAGTGACTTTCTGAAGCTTTAGTAATAAATATTAATGGAGTGAACCCACCCAGATGTCATAATCTTTAAAATTATAGTTACACTGACTTAAAGTCATTATACTAGAAAGTAACATTTCCGCATACACCCTTAATGAATATCTGCTGGAAACACAAGCAAAATCTCTAACAGAATAGAAAATACATGCAGTACCTCCAAAATGCATAGTCTAAGATCACCATGAGAATACATCATCTAAACAGCAGAAGAATCTAAATATAATTAGTGCATAAAAGAGTCTATTTTCTTTTATATTTTATAAATATATTTTTTAGTTGTAGGTGGACAGAATACCTTTATTTTATTTTTATGTGGTGCTGAGGATCAAACCCAGGGCCGCTCATGTGCTAGATGAGCATGCTACCACTGATCCACAACCCAGCCAGAGCCTATTTTTTAACAATTATTAAACTGTTATCAAAATTTAACTACAAAAATAACTTTACAAATGACTTATATATATATCTGTTATGAACCTCATAAATATGATAGCAGTTATTTATCAATATAGTACTGAATATCTAAGGACATAAAATTATAATGAACACAATAAAACTTTCAGTATTATATTTTAGTTTTAGATTCCAACACCCCTTGAATGTTATTTAACTACTTTGAAGAGGATTTTAGGTAGCTTTAAATCTTTTAAAAATATTTATTATTTATTATTTGTAAGAAAAAAAAGTTGTAAGTTTTGGAGTTCCACACAGTTGACCTTATGAAGCAAACAAAAATTCCTGGACCAAGAGGGCAAAGCTGTCCTGCACACATATATGCTAGTCGATTAGGAGATATATAACTAATCTACAACTGTATTCCCAAAGGATGGTCTGAAGACTTCAGTGGGTCAGTATGTATTTATCAATCTCAAAAGGACATTATCATTTAGGTTAAAAGTTAATTTTTAAAGAAAGAAATAGCAATTTAGATGTAATTTAATAATATTTCCCTAGAGAAATTAGTAAATGTTTTGTCCTCAAGATTTATCTATTTTACATATTCCCAAACTTTTAAAGATATTTAGAGAAGTACACTCAAAAAAGTATTAAGTTATTGAAACTTGTTTTTTTTAATTGAAACTTATTTGATGAAGGTATTTTTGCATAGTTTATGACACTAACATAAAACGATACTATAGCACTTGACTAAGGAGTACTGAGCACCTCATAACACTTAAAATTAAGTTCAGAAGCAGTATAATTAGAAATGAAAGAAAGTGGGGATGGAAATATAGCTCAGTGGTAGGGTGCCTGCCTAGCATGCATGAGGCCCTGGGTTCAGTCCTCAGGAAGTGAACACACACACACACACACACACACACACACACACGCACACAATTGAAGAAAGTAGTAAATGATTCGAGGTAACCTATAATGCCACTGAATGAGATAAACACAAAAATAGTTTAGTCCACAAGAGTTTAAAAGTTCAAATTTTAAAAACTATGTGGATGAAATTGTATGTCTGGAAATTGCTTTAAGAATGATACAGTGGTAGAAAATAGATGGGGGCAGAAATGAAATGAGACTGGCCTTATTTTCTTGATGGTTAAAGCTGGGTGACAGGTTCATGGGAGTTCACTATGAAATGTCTCATATGGTTAATTTTTTTAAATAAAAAGTTATAATGAAAATTAAAAGTGAAAAATCCTGCTTCTATCTCTGAAGCTATATAATAACATTTTTAAAATAAAGCTTACAAAGAGTTAAGAACAAAAATAACCACATTAATCATATTACCAAAAATTTCAGTCCAAATGAAAATAAAGCTCTTCTTTTGGTATATTACTTAATAAATTAATGAGATTTAGGAATAAAATTTCAATTTTAAGAAGAGAACAAGCATCTACTACTGCAGTCATCAGTCAGCCTGACAGATTGGATCACTGTTCCATGCGTTCCCACGTTCTTGTTTTTTTAATATATGCTTTCCAGTTATTTTGCTCCATATTCTACAGCAAAGTGGTAACAACCAGAAAAATATTGGCAAAACCCTTTTATTAAAATATTTTGTAGTTGTAGATGGACACAATGCATTTATTTTATTTATTTTTTTCATAGTGCTGAGTATTGAACCCAGTGCCTCATTTGTGCTAGGCAAGCACTCTACCACTGAGCCACAACCCTAGACCAGCAAAACCCTTTTTATTATTATTTTTTTTTAAATAAAGTACTGAGGAAGGAATGAAAAATAGTGTAAGCCTCAAAAACACAAGATATTCATTGTCTTTTTTTGCCATGGGGTGGGGGACTCTCCAATTTAAACACTTGGGAGTTTCAGATTTGAATACAATTTTTTTCTAATATTCTTTGTCTCTAATTTATGAAACACATTTCTTTGCTGGGTATTTTGACAAATATACTCTTCACTAACTGACAACACTTATTAGGGTCAAATGAGTTGAGCTGACAACTCTTTTAAGGTTTTAGTAATGAACCATGTTACTTAGGACACTCACCTACATGCTGGGATTAATCATCTCACAAGCCAAAGCCACATACTTTCAAATTTGGACACTTTACACTGTAATCCAGCACACAGATGTATATATGCATATTACCGAAATAGTTTTTTTAAGTCTTTTTTTTTTTTCTTTTTGTGGTGCTGGGGATTGAACCCAGGGCCTCCTGCATGATAAGCAACTGCTCTACCGCCAAGCTACATCCTCAGGCTTTTTTTTTTTTTTTTTTTTTGAAATAGGGTCTTGCTGAGGTTGGTCTGAAACTTGCCATCCTCCTGTCTCAGCCTCCCCAGTAACTGGAATTATAGGCATGAGTCATGGATCCCTGACTCAATTTTTAGTCTTAATGTTAGTTTTACCCTCATATTTTCTACTTGGTTTCATTTTCAGAATCCCTAAGTTGATTTCAAACTACCCAGTTTGGAAAATCCTGGATTATACCATCTTTGAGCTCTCTTCTTTCTATTTCTGACAGTCTTCTAAAATTCTGTAATCAAGTATTTTTATAAGAAAAAATTTCAAGATTATAATACTTTAACATAATTAAAAGTTTAAATTGACCTGCTAAACTTTGTATTCAGAGGTCTGTTAAATATCTCCATGGCTAATCTGTAATTTCACTAGCTAAAGAAGCTGTATCTTTAAATCAAAGTGACTCCCATCGGACTCCCAAGAACAGAGTCAGTTATATAAAGACCAATTCCACATAAGTAATGTCAAATGCTAAGTACTAACAAAATAGAAATTTAGAAACTTTAGGTACAAAAGTTAGAAAGTTTGAGGTGACGTGTTAACTCTATTGTGTTAATCATTTCTCAGTGTACATACACATCAAATCATCATATTGTACACCTTAAATGTACAATTTTTATCAATTACACTTTTTTAATTTTATTTTAAAAAATTATTTTATTATAAACAAATGGGGTACATCTTGTTTCTCTGTTTGTACATGAAATAGAGGCATACCATTTGTGTAACATACATTTACATAGGGTAATGGAGTTTGATTCATTCTGTTGCTTTTCCCTTCCCCCACCCCTCCCACCCCTCTTTTCCCTCTATACAGTCCCTCCTTCCTCCATTCTTGCCTCCCTCCCATCCCCCATTGTGTATTATCATCCGCTTATCAGTGAGATCATTCCTCCTTTGGATTTTTGAGATTGGCTGGTCTCACTTAACATGATATTCTCCAATTTCATCCATTTGCCTGCAAATGCCATCATTTTATTATTATTTATGGCTGAGTAATATTCCATTATAACTTTTACGAATGTAAGATAGGTCGTTCCCCCATTTTGCCCAGTGAAAACTTGTTCTAAGGTTTCTGTTCTTATGCTGTAGAATAACTTCCGAAGGCAAATTCTCTGTCTGCTATTTCAAAGTTGTTTTCCACCCATAAGATCCTTTTTCATTTTTGAATGATGCCAATAATCCTAATAGTTCTCTTAGGTCAAATGATTTCTCTCGTCAGTACCAACACGTATTGTGGCATTTGCTTACTAAGAGTTAAAATGGTGCGTGGAGGACATAGGGGTCAACTCCATTCCACAACATGAGTGTACTTTTGGGACAATACAGAAACCTTCTTCACCCAGTCCTATAAAAAATGAGCTCGCTGGTCATTTGCCCTCCACGACACTCAGGGGGAGTCTGGTAACTGGGCCTTTTCCTTTCTAAGGTTGTGGGTTCAAACTTCCCCACCACACCAGGTCCCTGGGATGAAGTGTGCAACCCAGCGCGACGCGCACTTTAATAAAAATCCTAAAAGCAGCAATGCCACTGCTTCCCTGCACTCACGTTAGAACCAACGACACAGAACAATCTCCTGGAAGTGCAAACCCAGCAGCTCGCCACGCGCATGGACTCCACACTGGAATCTCTTTTAAATTCTCCCCTCCTAAGACTGAGCAGAAGGGCGGTGGGGAGGGGGAAGAGAAGGTTGTGCTGCATGGATTCATTCTCCCAGGGAGGAAAAACGGAGCCATTTCCCAGGAACTGGGGTCGCGGGGAGGGGGCGGATCCCCCCTCCCTCAGTTCCTTCCCGCCCGGCGCCTCCAAGCACAGTGGACCCCGGCTGGTGCCTGGCTCTTCATTCCAGGCTGACCCCTCTTCTCTTCTCTCTGCGCACAGTGGGTCTGAAGCTCCTGTTGGTGGCGAATGAATGAAGCAGAGAGTCACGCTCCAGGCTTCCCCCGGCCCCCGGCCCCCGGCTCTGGGGCAGCCCAGAGGCAGCGGTGGAGGGGGCTGAAGAGGCGACGGGCACCCGCCCGAGCTGAGGTGAGACGCTAACAGGGTGCTGAAGACAGGGAGCGGGGCTGGAAGCTGTGGGGGAGCCGCCGCTCCAGCGCCCCCATCTCTGCTCTCATGCTCAGCGCCGCCTTCGCCACGCGCAGCCTCACATTCCCGGTGCCCGCTGCTGCCTCCTGACACCTGCATCACCACCTGCCTCCACCGGGTCCTGCTCCCGCTGGGCAGAGCAATGCCAGCCTTGGAGGCCTGAAGCCACCGCCCCCTCTGCCTCCACCCGCCTGCGTGCAGAGCGGAGGGCGCTCTTCTCCAATCAGCAGCACAGGCGCCAGGTGAGCAGGCAGCACAGCAGGCTGCAGGGTCCAGGTATGGCTTATCTCAGGGGCCTTTTCCAGAGAGCTCTTATGGAGGATGCCATTTGGCTAGCAAAATTTAATTCAATGGCAACAGCCATCGTAGCCCTTTTCTCTACTGAGCAGGAATAAACCTGTCATTCTCAGAGCCTACGAAATACAATTCATGAGGCTGTTCTTCAAAACCAATTTGGTAATCCATGTTCCACTTTAATTTTGCTATGGTTAGTGATTTTACTGATAGGAATGAGTAGATTCTAGAGAAAGGCCAAATGAAAAAATAACTTGGGTAAGTCTGGTAATTATTATTACTATTTGTCATCATCATCCTTGTTATACTTTAGTACTGGGGATTGAACCCAGATGCACTTAAACACTGGGCCACATCACCAGTCCGTCCTTGTTTTACTTTGAGACAGAGTCTCACTAAGGTGCTTAGGGCCTTGCTAAATTGCTAAGACTGACTTTGAACTTGGGAGCCTCCTGCTTCAGCCTCCCAAGCCACTGAGATTACAAGCATGTGCTGCCATACCAAGCCTAAATCTAGTAATTCTAAGATATTTCTTTAAAAGTAATAGTTAGAACAAAAATATTAAGAAAATTAAAAAGCAATAGAACAAAATCTCTTTGCTGAAGATTCACTCTAGTTTGTGTCTCAAATGAATTTGTTCATTGAGAAAGTTTAAGGAACAAAGTAGTAAAATTTTCTCCCTATTAACATGTGTAAGTATACTGGGGGAGGCAAGCCCACTTGTTGATTAGCATGAATATTTAGACAACTATTATTCTAATACATTCTGTCTTTTTCTCATTTTCCAGGTCCTCTACTCACTCATTTTGTTTCTTGTGCCCTGAAAAAGGTATCATTTTATTCCTTTATATTGTAAGCTCTTCCTTGATCCTCTCTTTCTCTTGTATTAAAAAAATATACCTGCATCTCCATCAGTTTTTCAAAATATTAATGTCTTTTTCCAGTTTAATTTGTTTTTAATACTGGGGATTGAACTCGGGGGTGCTTAACCACTGAGCCATACCCCCAGCCCTATTTTATTTTATTTAGAGACAGGGTTTCAGCGAGTTGCTAAATTGCTGAGGCTGCCTTTGAGCTCATGATCCTCCTGTCTCAGTCTCTTGAGCTGCAGGGATTACAGGCATGCATCACCATGCCTGACTAATGTCTAATTAAAAAAAAAAAACTGGACAGTGAATCTTGTTGATCCATCAATAAAATGAGAACTGTCTTTAAGAAACAAATATAGAGAGCCCCAAGTTTCATTGTTTAGATGCTGCTTTTCAAAATGTGATTTAAAATTTTTCAATCTGTCTTTAATGACATACCTTAGCCTTATTTCAATTTTCTTGAGCAGTACTTGAGATGAAATGCACTGTGCTATAAACACATAAGCATGAGAATGTGTTTATATATAGCATATAGTTGCAGTTTCCCCTTTTGTTTTGAACACAGAATTGTGAAAGTCACCTTTCGAGTAATTTAGTACTTACTGTATGCCAGTCAGTATCCTGGCATGGGGGTAAACCCACTCCTCCGGCTTTATTTTTTGATAGTTCTAATGGCAGTTTCATCTCCTTCTTAATGTTTGTACTTAGAGTAACTCACCTTATAAAGGTGCTCAATGCTGCTCTGCCATTTTCCTTCTGATAATCTCTAAATGTTATGCCAACATGGAGTAATTTTCACATCCCTTAAGAGAGGAAGAGGTGATATCTATTTTAGGGTAGGAAGACAATAGAAAAGATGAGTGACTCATACTAAGTCATAACATAAGTCAGCAGTTGATTTTGGACTGATCTAAATCAAACTCTTTGCAAGACTTTTTGGTACATTATAATTATGGGGAGTATTGGATTCATTATACTATATTCATACATGCACATGACATAATTGGATTACTCTAATTACCCAGTACCTTCCATTTTCATCCCCTCTTCTCTCCCAATCTGTTTGCTTTAGCCTACTGCTCTCTCTTCTATTATTGTTTTTATTTTAGTTAGTGCATTATAGTTAAACACACACACACACACAGAGCTCAGTGTAATATGTTCATACATGGACATAGCATAATTTGGTAGATTTTGTACCCAATACTTCCTTACGTCCTCCTCTCCTCCCTCCATCTGGATCCTTATCATCTCTTCTATTGGTCTTTTTCTATTTGCCTGAGACTCCTTTGTTCTTATTCCCCAACTTGAGAGCTTCCACATTCAACCATTTATTTTCTGAGTCTGGCTTATTTCACTTAGCAGGAAAATCAATACTCTTTCAATATGATTTTTTTTCATCTTTTATATACTTGGATTTATTATCAAATATTAATTTCCTTCTGAAATCCATGGATGTAGGGGACAAAAGAAACTTGAGAATAATTCATAAATTTTATCTTTTTTCTTTTTGTTCAGGGACAGGGAGAAATAAGAGAGAAAAGAAATTGAGATATATGTTTTAAATTGGTCAATGGAGATTGTCTCAATACTGCTTCTTAATTATTTTGAAGGAAAGAAGTAAGGCTAATCGATTTTGCAATGAATTCAGTTGTGCTACATTTTATACTGCTAAACTGTCATCAAAATTTGGACTAAAAATTATCAACATAGAATTTTTAAAATAGATATTTAGAAATTAAAAACATTTAATAGGCCATACAACTAAATGAATTATATAAATGAAACAAAAAAATGCTCTCTTCAGCTTGGACATTTTCAGTACTAGTCACTAGACAAATATAGACTGTGTTTCTGTTTTTATTTGTACTGCATATTATCTCATGGTAAATAATCAAAATACCACAAATAAGAACAGTTTTTGTAATCTCTGAATTACCCATAAGATTTTATTCATTTCCTTGAAAGCATTTATTTCTTAAAATAATTTCATAGAACTTTGTAGCAATTATTCAATATTATTTTAAGAAATAATATTTGTTTTTGAAAAGAAAATAGACTTGTGCCAGAACAGAGCTTGTGCCAGCTGAAAATAATGCCTTAGGCCTGAGAATGGGCTGTCTGTCCCTTCCTCTGCTCTGAGTCAGCCCCAGCAAGCAAGGCTCCTCGGGAGCTTCCTAATGCACTGACAGGAGCCATCCTATTAAGGATGACCTCTACTCCAAACATGGCTTTCTAGACTTCAGATGCCTCTTTCAGCTGGAAGGCATCGACTGGATTGGATATATGTATGTAACTGTGGTCATTCATGCCTGAAGAACCCTTGACCATAATATTATGTGTAATGAGAAGTATAAACCTGAAAAAATAAAGATTTTATTTTATGAAAACAAATCTCAAGGGTCTGAGGATGTAGCTCAGTGGTAAAGTGCTTGCCTGGCATGCACCAGGCCCTGGGTTCAATCCCCAACACCACAGAAACAAAATCTTAAGGTGACAAGCCTTTCATTGGATTTTACAGTGCATTATATGTTTCTTCTCTTCATTGAACAGTTACTATTAACATTTATTCAACACTGACCTGGGAGAATGAGGGAAACAGATGAGGGCAAGAGGATTTCTGATTGAGAATTTATATTTCAGAAAAATTTCAGATGATGCTCTGACAGCTGGTTTAGGGCCAGGCTTCAGAAAGCACTAATGTGAAATGTTTAGAAAAATGCCTGGCACATAAATGTTGAGCATTCATGCCTTCATTCTTTATCAGTTGGCTTTTTAATCTGTACCAGACACTGTGCCTAGGCACTGGGTGAGATAAAAATGAGTTGTATTCCTCCTTGAGAGGAAGATCACAGTTTACCAGAAAGAATTCCTTCTTGAAAGAAAACACATACAGCAGTATTCCATGTCCTAAAATAGTGCAATATACAAAGAGTATCTTAACTGACTTGATGAATTAATTTTACTACCTGTCTGACGGAGTCAAATTGACTATTTTAGGAGGATCAAATGCTAAAAGCTTAGATCACTTAGACTTTTTTATAGGGGGTACTAGGGATTGAACCCAGGGCCCACAGAGCCACATCCCCAGCCCTTTTTTGTATTTTATTTGGACAGGATCTCACTGAGTTGCTTAGTGCCTCCCTTTGCTGAGGCTGGCCTCAAACTTGAGATCCTTCCGCCTCAGCCTCCAGAGCTGCTAGGATTATAGGTGTGTGGCTTAGATTCTTAAATAATATTTACATTGTTTTCAGTGGTTGAAAAAACTTTTCTCAGGTGATTTTTTTCCATAGTAGGAAATAAAATTTTAAAAGTAGTTTAAGTAAAGTCATTTTGAGATCTTAGAAAAAAGATGCCTTATTGAAAAAAATGACTTATTGCCTTATTGAAAAAAATGACTATTTCCAGTTATGAAATTTGGGATGATGTTTACATTGCTTTCTTTGTACTTTATGTTATGCTTGAGTTCTTTAAAATTAGCATATACATGTACTTTTATATTATTATCTAAGGGAGACTAAATTATGTAGAGCTACCTAACCTAGCTCCTTATCCCATTCAGAAACTTCCACCATTCCAATTCCTTTTCCCCACTACATGCTTTCAGAAATTGAGTCTGATCATATCATTCTTTTGCCTAAAAAAATTTTAAGGACTTTTAAAATAAAGGTGTGAGTCCTTTACATGAGCTGCAAAGCTGATATGATTCTTATCCGCCTTCCTTCCAAAGCATGACTCTCATTCCCATGTTCAAGCAATAAGAAGATTCTATAAGGTGCTGTTTTATCTTTGTACATCTTCCTTCTTTTGCCTGGAACATCCTGTTCTCAACCCATACACTTTGCCTATGTAAACTCCAATTTATCCCACACGTCTCTGCTTCCATATTTACTTCTCTGGAAGGTTTCTGACATCCCCTTTTCCCCAGCCTAGATTGTCCTTCTGTTTAGTGTTCTTAAGGCACTCCATTCTTTACAGTCATTAGCAAAATTGTAAAGATGTAGCTCTCTTTACTATTTTTACTTTAAGGTTGGTGTCCCATGCTAGTCTGCATGTATTTTGAGATCAGGGTTCATGTGTATTTTTTCATATATAAATTGAACGAAGTACAAAAATAACACAAGAGTTTTTTGAGTTTTCACTGTAAGGCTGTAAAAATCAATTTTATGCAATAATCACCACAGTCACAAGGTGGCACTAAAGTCTTAGTCTGTTACAATAAAATTAGTGCTAAAATTTTCTGATATGTATTCTAGATTTTTTAAATCATATAAGTTTCATAATTATTTCTATGTCTATGTATTAATTACTCTCGAAATCACAAGGTATCACTTTAAAGTAGTTTACATGTACAGAGGCAAGGGTTTTACAGATACCAGATTTTTACCCTAGTAGAATAGTTTTATAGTGACACTTTTAGACATATTTGTGGTATATTCAATTTTTTTTAGCAATAATGAATTCTTTTGTATATTTTCTTGCCTCCAGACTTGAATATTACCTCCTGAGAGTAGGGATAGTTTTCTTCTTTTTGTATCTCCTCACCCCCCAACCCCAATAGACTCCTGTGTATGTTATAGGTACTACTTGAATAAATAATTAGTATTAGTATTTCTTTTCTAAACATCTGCATAATACATTTTTCCTATCCAAAATCTTTGGAAACTCTCTGAAATAATATTTTGGTCAGCCCCAGTTAAAATGAACAATGATAGCTGGATACAGTGACCCATGCTTGCAATCTCCATGACTCTGATGGCTGAGGCAGGAGGATTGCAAGTTCAAAGTCAGCCTCAGCAACTTAGGCCCTAAACCACTTAATGAGCCTCTGTCTCAAAATAAAAAATGGGCTGCAGACTTGGCTCAGTGGCCAAGAACACCTGGGTTCAATCCTCAGTACCAAAACAAAAACAAAAACAAAACAACAGAAAACAAACAAAAATAACAAAACAAAATCAAAAACCAAAACAAAACAAGAAAAAATTGATATGGATGTAAATACATACTGACAATGTTTCTTTTTTCTCGAAGATTCACACTCACGTGGAAGTACTTGTAGAGATAATACATTTAAAAGTCTAAACATTTGTCTGTATTGACCTTTGGCAAATGAAATATTTAAACAGCATTCTCCCTTTTTCTCCCTTTCTTTATCCATCTTATGACATTCTGGAATTAAAAAATATAATCTATCAGAAGCTTCAATAAAATGTTAGAAATGATATAGTTCTTTGGTATATTATAGACATGGAAAAACATACAGGATATATTATCTGCTTCATCTATTTCTTCTTGGGACACCTGTATTTCTTTTTCTCAAATTACTTTTTGCGAAGTTACTCAATGTTGTTTGTTTTGAAGTTTTGTTGACTTTTTTGAAGTTTCCTATACTCTGCTTGTAAACGTTTGGCACTTCTGTTATATTCACAGGATCAATTTTTTTGTTTTGTCTTTTCTATTATTAAATTTAATTTGTCTGCACTCTGATATTCATTAATTAAATTAATTAATTCATTCATTTTTTTACATCTGCTAAGGTTGGGGTTAATTTATTCCATTTCTTTTTTCTGGTTGAGAAGGTATGAAGTAAGGCTACTGATTTTAGATGATGATCCTTTTTCACTATGGGGGTTCACAGCTATAAATTTCCCTCTAAGCATTATTTCCACTGTGTTCTCTTAGTTTTGATAAGTTGTGTTTCCCCTTTTATTATTCTCAAATTATCTTGTCTTTCTAGTCATCCTTTTGACCTAATGGTTGTTTAAGGATATAGTTTCTTTTCCACATGTATTTTATATATTTTAATATCATTGAATTAAGTTCAGTTCTTTAAAGAGAACAAAGGTTTTCTTTGGTTCATCTTACATTATTTCTGTTTTGTAAATCATATATGTATTTCCACACTTTAAAAATGTTTTTATTAGCGTGTACTTATTATACATAATAGTGGGCTTCATTTTGACATACATGCATGAAATACAATTTGCTCCATCTCAGTCCCTAGTACTTCCTCTTTTCCTCCCCTTATCCTTCCTCTTCCCCTTCCCTTTTCCTACTCTACTCATCTTCATTTTACTTATTTTTTTTTAATTGGTACTTGCTAAACATACATAAAGGTGAAACTCACTGTGATCTATTCAAATATGTACATAGCATAATTTGGTCAATTTCATGTCTCAGTTCCTCTATCTTTCACCTTGCACAAAAGTCAATTCAAAGAGGATGAAAAAATAGAAATTAGACCAGAAACTTTACAACTCCTACAAATAAAAAAAAGTTTCAACACTCCAACATATTTATTTATAAAGTAGGTATTTAGTGAGTCAAAATGTTGTTATAAGCCATAAAGCTAAATAAGTTGTGGAAACAAAATTGTCCAAGAAATACCATGTTTAACAGTTTTGGTATGCAGTCACTTAGATGAAAATAGATTGTATTTCTATTTTTGTAGATCTCAGTATAAAACTTTTTCAAGAAGAAAAAATGTCCTGAGTTACTGCTTATTATCAAGTGGTAAGTAATTAAAATTCCATTAAAGTTAAGCAACATTTGTTATGATGGTTATAATTATCCATAAGATTTTATTTGGCAGGATTATTTCCTTGAAACCATTTTTCCTTTTTAAAACAAAATTTCCTAGAAAATTGTAGCAATAATTTTAAGACAATAATTTAGTTTTGTTTTTGAAAAAAAATGGACTCCTGTAAAGAAAAAATCAAGATTTGATTTTCACAAAAATCATGTCAGTAGATTAAACAAAATAGAAGAGAAAAAGAAGATGTATTTCCATGTCTAATAATTGCTTCCCTATTATTTGAAAAGTTGTAGAAGCATAAAATGTTGAAAGATTTAAAAGGTCATTAAATGGTAAATGTAAAATGTCAATTAATTTAATACACTTCAAAGCAAAACTTATAAATGAATTCCGTATTTGGAAATACTTTTGACACATGTGGTCCAAATTGAAATCAAACATTCATTTCTTAATGGCACTCAAGGTTCTTTTGATGCTTTGGAAAAGAGATATATAAGAATATTTTTAATTAACTTATTATAATTATCAACACATAATTATGTAAATTAAAGAGCTTCAGTGTGTCATTTCCATACTTACATGTGTCATGCTTTTTAAGTCGATACATTACAATTACACATATTACTGGAATTCATTTTGCTATATTTGTTCATGCATATTGACCAGTCATGTTCCCCTGTATATTACCTTTCCCTCCCTTCTTTCTTCCTCATGATCCAATTGTTCTACTCTAATGATCTCCCTTCTATTGTTATTGTTAGTGTTTCAAAGGACCATGGTAATTATATGTAAAAATGTGATCCATTGTGGTATAATCATGCATACGCATAGCATAATTTGGTAGATTTCAAAACCCAGTATTTCTCCATGAACCCCTCCCTGATTTCAATCCCATCATCTACTGGCCTATTCTCTATTCTCTCAAGATTCACTGCTACTTTAAAATAATCTCATATAGATAGATAGATAGATAGATAGATAGATAGATAGATAGATAATCTTCACATATTATAATAATTGACTTTTGACTTTCTGAGATTGACTTATTTCACTTAGCATTCATTTAGCAGTCTCATTCATTTATCAACAAATGACATAATTTCATTCTCCTTTGTGCCTGAGTACAACTCCATTTTGTATATATGCTGATTTTTTTATTCCTTCATCTATTGAGAGGCAACTAGGCTGGTTCTATTACTTGGCTATTGTGTGTATCACTATAGTGGTGTGTCTGTATCGCTATAGTGAGCTGACTTTTGTTCTCTGTGATAAATATCGAGATGTGGGATATCTCTCACACAGTGGTGCCATTGCTACACTTTTGAAGAATTTACATATTGCTTTCCAAATTGAGTGTACTAGTTTGCAGCCCTACCAACAATGTATAAGTGTACCTTTCCCCTGTATCCTTGCCAGCAATTTTTGTTATCTGTATTCCCGATGACTGTCATTCTAACTAGAATAGGATGAATTTTCAGTGTACTTTTGATTTGTATTTTTCTGATTATGATTTTGAACATTTTTCTTCACATATTTGTTGGCCATTTGTATTTCCTCTTTTGAGAAACATCTGTTTAGGACCTTTGCCCATTTATTGACTGAATTTTTTTCTAGTTTTTATTTTTAAGGTTGGTATTCTTTCTTTCTTTTTTTGAGGTAATTTTTGAGTACTTTATAATTTAAGGATATTAATCTTTGTTGTCAGAGTACCTGGCAAAGATTTTCTTCTATACTGTTAGCTTTCTCTTCATGCATTTGTTTTCTTTGTTTTTTAACGTGATGCTTTCCCACTTACTGACTCTTAGTTTTATTTCTGGAACTTAATGTAGGGGTCTTCTTAAGAAAGTCAGTCCCTATGTGAATATATCATAGTGTGGACCCTATGTTTTCTTCTTGCAGTTGCAAATCTTCTGGTCTAATTTCTTGACCTTTGATCTACATTGAGATTACTTTTGTGCAGGGTGAAATATAGGGATGTGGTTTCATTCTCCTACATATGGATATCCAGAACCATTTGTTAAAAAGTCAGTCTTCTTCAACATATGCTTTTGGCATATTTGTCAAGTAGCAGATGACTGTGTCTATGTGGGTTTGTCTCTGTCTTCTATTCTAGTGCATTGCTCTTCATGTCTGCTTTGATACTGTGAGAAACATGCTTACCTGTTCAAACCCAAGGAATGGACTAAGAGACACAAGAAAGAGCAAAAAGCAAGGATTTACTTTAATGACGATCTTGCAAGATCCAGTGCCTGGTACCCAGTTAGGGTACAATCAACGTTTTATCCCGTAAAGTGCAAAGTCCTTCCCAAATTCCTAATTGGCTGAGTACTATGGGGTGCATAATCTTCCCCTATGTCACCTAGGTTTTATTGTTTTCTATTGGGTTATTTAAGGAAATATACCTTTAGTTGTCCCCACATCCCTTTGTTTTCTTGTGGTGGGAAAGTCCTCTGGTGGGTCCAGTGCCATTAGGCACATACAGTTTATCTCTGTTGGTCAAATCAACCCCTTCCTTCTCACCTCCTATTTGTAAAGGGACTATGAATTTTTATTCTCCTGCCACCATCAAAGGATGAGGACGCTACTATCTGGATGCCTTACCTGCAGCTGCCACCTCCAGATTTCTCAGTAGTCTCTGCCAGAAATGCCACATCTAGACTCCAGACTGTCTCCTCCACAATGGCTAACACCAAGGCTGGACTGCCCATCATCGCTACCTGCCATCATAGCTTGAGGCCAAGTATCCATGCTGCCCCAGATACAATTGAACTCCCCAAACTACCTTAGTACACCAAGGCTTGCTGGGCAACACCTTCCCCACAGGTGGATGTCCCTGCTGCAGGTCCTGACACTGCCCCTCATTGCTGGGCACCTCCAATGTGGAGCACTGCTGTGGAACCCTGCTGTGGAGCTGAGGATGGCTGCTATACCCTTTCACTTCTGCAACCAGACTTCTTTCACAGCTACCGGCTGCCTCTGCAGGTGCCACTTACACCTCCAGGCTGGGGTGGGTGGAGGTTGTCCCCTTCCATGTGTGCTGCCTGTTTATTCCTGCCAGGGGATTAATTCATTGATTGGTTTAAGGCTTTCTTAACCAAATCATTTCACCTCTAAACCTTCTTGCATTGTCTCTCTCACCCAAGAGCTTCTGGGGGACACCTAGTAACTAAAACATAGCACATCTTCATCAAATAGCTTGGCAAGATCTTATTGATAACTTGTTAAAGCTTCTATATCAACACTTGCTGCTTCACCTTGCACTTTTATTTTATGGAGATGGCCTCTTGCCTTAAACATTATGAACCAATCTCTGGTACCTTCAGATTTCTTCTGGAGCTTTCTCACTTCTCTTGGTATCTGAGCAATCTAAAGTTATGACCTTATCTGGATTTGGCTTTGGATTAAGGAAGTGTGGCTTGTTTCATCTTTTCTACAGATCTATGAAAACTTTTTTCACATCAGCAATATGGTGGTGTTGCTTTCTTATAATTCACATACCTTAGAGAAGCACTTTAATTTCCTTTATGAACATTTATTTTGCATTCTCAGTGTGACAAACGAGTGCAAGAGACACAGCTTTTTATTTAGAGTACAAACATGAGACTCTTCCTTTTATTTAAAAAGTACAGGCTATTACCGAGCTATTGATTGGTCTAACTTCAGCATTATGTCTTAGGCAATAAGAGAATGGTGGGATATGATCTGTGGAGCAATAAAAACCTGCATATTAGGTTTGCTCTCTGATGTGGACAGGGTGTGTTCTGCCACATGACAGTTAACATAGTTAACATCACAGGTCTCAATAAGAGATATGAAGGCCTGAAATCCTCACTACCCTTTAGGTAGTCACTGTGCTCCATACACAGGGGCCTCTAGCTCACCTCCTCCAGGATGGCCTGTGTGTGTTCTCCCCCACAGGAACCATGTGCTCTACAGGGATCCATCTTCACCTACACAGTGCTGTTGGTGGCACAGCCTGGTAAAGGGATTGAGCACTTTTATATCAATATAAAAGTTTGTTACTAAAAATAATTACAATGCCATCCTAAACAATGGAAAAATTTACCATCAAGAAAAATAAACTCGACCAGATCAGAGGGGAGGTGAAGGATAGCTGTGGATGGGGATCTGGCACATTTGGGTAATGCTCAGGAGCTCACAGGTGGGAGGCGCCATAGAGAACCACAGGACTAGGGCAGTGGGAAAACCTTCCAGGGGAATCAGAGGGCTGCTGGCCTGATAGTTTCTTGACCTCCTGCCTCTGGTGTTTTGGTGCCTGAAATTTATGTTGCTGCCAGGAGAGGTGGTTCTGTTTGATAGGGTGGGATGGCAGCTTGGATCACCATCTATACCAACTGGAAGACAATGTCCAGTGTCCTCTGGGTTGCTTAGTGGCAGCTGAGCTGCCTTCTCTTCCTGAAGGGTCACAGTGGCCACTGGTGGCTCAGTCTCTCCCTGTGTGGGTGGTACTGGAGTTGGGCCATCCTCCAGGTTTGAGGGCTGTCCTTCCTCCATCACAGGGACTTTGGTGATATGCTGTCTGAAGTGTAAGCAGGTGACCTGGGCCACTGCTGCTGGAGGCCGTTCTATCACTTGAGGTGGTGCTAGAGCTGCAGGAGAAGCACCCCAACAGGACTGCCTTTCCCTGGGCCTTTCCCAATTCACACTAGAACCCTGCCTCTGAGAACAGCCCGGCCCCTCTCCCCACAACAGGACATCTTCCCAGACTAGTGTCCACCAGCTGCAGGACGTCAGGCTTGTCTGGCTGGGGACCAAATGCCAGATCCCACTGGTACCAGCACAGGTTCCTCTGCACACACCTCAGTCATCACCCCAGGCCCCGTCATCAGAGGGCTCAGACTCACTGGGATCTCAGTTCTCCAGCTGTGTAAGGAGTCTCGACATGGAGGGTCACCTCTGATTCAGGCATGGTGAGTGACAGGAAGGTCCTGAGAATCTTCAGGTTGTACAGGTCCTAGGATCTCAAAAAAATCTGTGGATAGAGATATTGCCACATTTCAACGATGGAACAGGGAGTGCTATGGCATTTGGAGGGTATGGGGAGCCATGAGGGGCTGGGCATCTTCTTTAACTGGAAGCTCCCATGGCCCCTTGCTTAGTGAACTTCCCAAGTGTGGCCAAGCAGTTCACATGCAGCAGAACAAATTGAACAAACCCGAGAGGCACATGTGTGTATAGGGGGCTCCCCACACTTGTTGTGTGTATACAGAAAAGTGTGGGCAATCCTGACTGGGATTGGCTGTGTTGGGCCTAGCTCTGAGGCCCCAGCCACACCTCTGTTCCTTAGGTACCAGAATTCCACCTCAGCTTGCTGTGTCCCTTTTACAGGGTAAGCCCCAGATTACCTCAGACCTCTGCTGGAAATCACACAGGGTGGAACCTGGGGTTCACCCAGTCATCCTCTCCAATACCCCCAAGTGTCTGCTCTGGAGAAAGGAGCCCTCCCTCTTGGCCCACGGATCACTCACTTCTTTCCTTGAAGGTACTCCCCTCAACATCTGGCTGGAGGTGTCCATACCTAGAGAAGGCCAGGAGGCTGTCACCTCTAACATCCTGTGCCTCTCATCTGCTAGAGGCCTGGTGTTTTTAACTAACTTTCTGACAATAATGGAAGCTCAAGAGGGCTGGGAGGTTTATCATCACTGCTTCCTAAATGATAGGCCAAATGCCTGCCAATGGTAGGTGCTTCATATTCATTTGAGCCATGAATCAACCTAAGCACCTATGGCCTAGCTACCTCAGGATCAGAACCCCCTCAGTTCAGCCCAGGGTTCCCTGTTCTTGCTACATGCATGTCAGGAACCCTCCCAGATGGAATCCACAGAGTCCTTCCCAAGTGTGGAAACTTCTTTTCCTGAGGCCTCAGATTAGTGAGACCTGAGGCAGAAAACTTCCTCACAGACTGGGGACAGGACCACATGAAAGGACAGAGCCTTTGGCAGCCTGCTCCACAGAACCAGGCCTGAGGCCAATAGTCCTAGGGCTCATCCTACTTGGTTTCCTAAACACCCCTGCAGGGCTGTCCTCAGAAAACCCACTTTCCACAGAGCTGCCTGAAGTTCACAGTGATACCTGGCATTCCCATGAGCAGGCCAGGAGATGGCCAAGAGCCAGGGCCTGGGGGAGATACACACCTTTTACACAGCAGCAGCAGCACCTTCTGGGTACTGGCTAAATGTCAGTAGGAATATAAAAACTCGTGGACAGAGGAGGTGTTCCCATCCTGCAGGGCAGGCCCCAGGCCGTTCTTGAGCTCCTGCAGGATAAGTGCTCTGAAGCTTTCCACTAGACAGGACAGCATGGGAACAGAAGCCATCTGCACAATGACTCACTAGCATACACTGAAGTGAAAACTAAAGATTTTCCCTCCATAGCCTCAGGGAATGTGGCACGCGCGCACACACACACACACACACACACACACACACACACACACACACCTGGTGAGGATCTGAGGCTATCAAAAGGGGAATCTGAGTGGTGAGCTAGACTGTGTTCACCTGCAGTGACCTGGTTAAAGCATAAAGCAAAGTTGGAAAAACTTTAGCCAAATTAACAAGAGACTTGGGAAAAGAGGTCTTACAACAGATCCCAAGGAAACTCAAAGGGACATTATGGAGTAGTTTGAATGACTATATGCCAGTACTTTGCAAAATGAAGGAGAAACACATTTAGAAACCCAAATTGAATCAAGAAGATACAAATATTATATGAGTAACAAATAAGGAGATTGCAGCAGTACCAAATTCTTTTTTTTTTTTTTTTCTCCCATCCTGCGGTGCTGGGGATTTGAACCCTGGTCCTTCTGCATGCTAGGCAAGCATCCTCTGAGATGGGTTTTATCATCAGCACAGTACCAAATTCTTATGTTAAAGAAAAGATCAGGTCCAAACTGAGTCAATGCTGAATTTGACCAGATTCTAGAAGAAGCTATGACACCAGTGATCCCCAATCTATTCCATAACCCAGAAGTGGAAGGAACTTGTCTAAATTCAGTCTCCAGGTCCAGTGGGACCCCTATTGAAAATCTAACCAGGATAGAACCACAACAACAATGAGTAGAACTATGTGGAGTGGTGGTCCCTGCCCAGGAGTGGAACCAGCCGTTATGGGGGATGGAGACAGTGGTGAGTGCAGTACAGGCCTTCTGAATAGCATTCAGGGGCTGCAGGAGAGCCTGCTCCTGGACCTTCCAGCTGCTCCTGTGACACGCACAGTCTGATTAGACTTGTGTCTTGAGGGAAGCTCCTTCTGGACTGGGGAGTGTTTGGGTTGTTAGCCAGAATAAGAGACTCCACTGGGCTTATTAAAGAGGACATGACTCTGGTGAGCACTTTGGGAGATATAAGTGAGATAACAGGAGGGAAAGATGCTCAGAAAGGGTTCCACCATTTCTCAGGGTTGTCATGGTTAAGAAATTTAAGATTCTTTGTGTTTAGCAGACCATAAGAAAAGAGGTTGAGAGAGAACCTGTGGCTGACATTGGTATTGTTCCCATGAGCTGGTGACTTAAGGGACATGGCCCTGCCCCATTGAGGTGGGTGGTCTGCCAAATTGAGTGCCCTGACAAGTCTTCAAGGGGCAGAGCATGACAGACTCTCCTTCCTATGATGAAGGCTACAGGATGCCCAGGTGGCCCTGTGGAGTGGAGGAAGGGCCAGCTGAGGCCCAGCTGAGGGAGTGGAGGACTGTTGGGATCTGGGGAGCATCAGGGTTTAAAAAAATTAGCATCATTCTCTCTTCCCCTTGAACATTGCTTTTGTAGTCCAGCAGGGACCTCTCTTTTGACACATGATGCCTTTGTACCATAAGTGTCTTGATTGTGTAAAAGTGGGAAAGGTTGAAACATGACATTCCATCCCACTTTCCTGAAGTTTGACCCAAAATTCAAGCTGTAAAATGGTCCTTCATTGACCCATGCCTATCAGTCTAGTACACACCTACTCCATGTTGTGACCAGCAGGTGGTCATCTTAATCTTGCTCACAGCTTCAGTGCTAAAAGCAGAGAAGTTAGCAAAAATTCTCCCCAGGGAGCTTCTGATAGAGTGGGCTCAGCATTGACCAGTTAGTAAGGACAACAGAGACCTCACCAAAATCCTGCTTCCTCTGTGTACCTTCCATCCCATCTCATTCTCTACCAACTTTCACTTTCCCTGATCAAGTAAATGGCCAAAGCTCAAAGAGAAACCAGAGAGAGC
This sequence comes from Sciurus carolinensis, assembly GCF_902686445.1. Lineage (NCBI taxonomy): Eukaryota > Metazoa > Chordata > Mammalia > Rodentia > Sciuridae > Sciurus > Sciurus carolinensis. Next base: position 132,076,423 of record NC_062220.1, read on the forward strand.
CAGGCTGAGGGCCTGTGTCTGTTGTGGTGAGGACAACAACCAGTGAGCCCAAATAAGACCTCAGCCTCCTCCTAATCTGCTTTGAGGGCAAAGTTGTCCAGGAAGTGGGTGGTAATGGGATGCTGTGCCTCTGAGCTTCCTGTTCACCCAAGGATCACACAAGTCAGGAAAAGACCTGTGGTACGCATCTAAACAGGGCTCACACCAGGTCCTGTCAGAAGGTGGTTGTTGACTTAGGGCAGCATTTTCTTCTGCTCCCCACAGGCGTGGATCCTGGCCTAGAGGAAGAGAATCTGGTGGTTGCTTGGGGTCCCTCCTCTTTGGGAGGAGATACACATAGCACCAAAGGCTGATATGAGATCCAGGGCACTGTTGGTGTTCTGTCCCAAGCTTGCCCCATGGTGCTCTCTGGTTTGGGGGGTCCCTCTAATTTTTGAGCAGATGTTCATTACTGTACCAGGACGAAAGCCCTGACCAGATAAGGATGGGGCCCTAAAGGCCAGGTTCCTCTTCACTGTGCGCCCATGAGAAGCACAGCTGCCAGGGTGAGAGGCCAGGACACAGGTGTAAGTATATGCAGCCTTGCTCATGGTGGCATTGGTACCACAAGGTGGACTTGGGGGCTTCTAAGAGGGGGAGCCATTTGGCACTTAAAGGAGTGGCCCCTGTGTCTCCAAGATCAGAGTTGTTCTTTGTCCCATGTAAGGTGGTCACTACAGGGGTGGTCTTGTTAGTGGGGTGGCAGGGGCAGGAGTCTTGTAAGTGGGTCTTGTAAGTGAAGCCCTGGTTGGCCTGTTAATGCTGTCTTGAGTTTCTTTTTCCTCCACTTTTAGAAGAGATGAACATGGCCCCAAAGGAAGATGTGAGATTCAGGAGCAAGTCTTGACTCCCACAATCCATTGGTGGTATAGGAACAAACCTGCAAGTAGAGGAGTTCTTTCTTGGGGTGGTCCTTGTTCCCCCGGGAGAGTTTTAGGAGTTCTGCTTGGGCAGGCTTTGGGGGATGGCAGTAAGTGTAGGAACACCAGTGTTTGCTTGCCCTGATTTGCACTTTCCCTTCTGCCCCTTGGTCCCCATGGTGGTGCTCTGCCTATGGACATTGGAGGTGCTCTGTCCCAAGCTTGCCCCAGGTTGCTGTCTGTTGTTTGGGGTCCCTCTTCTTTGGGAGGAGATGCACATGTTCCCAAAGACTGATATGAGATCTGGGAGCAAGTCTGGGCTCCCAGATCCCATTGATGTCACAGGGACAGATGAGCTACTAGAAGTAGTCTTTCTAAGGGTGATGTTGGTCCCCTGAGATGAGCTTAGTTGTTCCTGGGTGAGTAGGTGTTGGGGGTTCATGGGTGAGCAGGTGTTGGGGGGTGGCACTCAGGGTAGTAACTCCAGTGTTTCCTTGTCTTTGTTTTCTCTTGGTCTTTTGTTTTTTGGGTACAGTGGTAGTGCTCTGGCCAGGGGCACTGTTGGTGTTTGTTCCCAAACTTGCCTGATTTTGCTCTCCAGTTTTGGGAGTTCCTCTACTTTTTGAGAAGGTGTTTATTACTGTACTGGGAGATGCCAGACCTGGGACCAAGTCTGGGCTCCCAGATCCCATAGGTGTCAGGGGAACAGACTTATGGTAGAGGAGTTCTTTCTTGGGGTGATCCTTGTTCCCCCAGGAGAGTTTTAGGAGTTCTGCTTGGGCAGGCTTTGGGGGATGGCAGTAACTGTAGGAACACCAGTGGTCACTTGCCCTGATTTGCACTTTCCCTTCTGCCCCTTGATCCCCATGGTGGTGCTCTGCCTATGGACATTGGAGGTGCTCTGTCCCAAGCTTGCCCCAGGTTGCTGTCTGTGGCTTGGGGTTCCTCTTTAGGAGGAGATGCACAAGGCCCCATACACTGATATGAGATCTGGGAGCAAGTCTGGGCTCCCAGATCCCATTGATGTCACAGGGACAGATGAGTTACTAGAAGTAGCCTTTCTAGGGGTGATATTGGTCCCCTGAGATGAGCTTAGGTGTTCCTGGGTGAGCAGGTGTTGGTGGGTGGCATCCAGGGTAGGAACTCCAGTGTTTCCTTGCCCCCATTTGCTCTTGGTTTTATGTTTCCTGGGTGAAGTGGTAATGCTCTGGCCAGGGTCACTGTTGGTGTTCTGTCCCAAGCTTGCCTGATTTTTCTCTCCGGTTTTGGGGGTGCCTCTACTTTGGAGCACATGCTCACTACTGTGCTAGGAGTAGTCAGACCTGGAGATAAGTCTGTCCTTCCAGTTGCCTTAGAGGTCACTACCTCTGTCAACCTTAAAGGGGAGGCAACTTGGTTGTCCCTTGTTGTCTGGGGCTGCCTGCTCTCAGGACAAACACTGGCCACAGGCCCTGGCCTCTAGGGGGCAGCTGCAGAGGCAGAGGCCAATGCACTTGATGCCCCAGCAGGCCTTGCAGCCTGGCTGCCAGCAGAACGTGTCTGGGTCTGGCATGGGAACCAGGGTGGGGTTTTGATGTTTGTCAGCCCCAAGGACTGAGTGGTTGGGCTGCCCAAGGCTGGGGGGCCTGCAGTCAAGGGTGGGATTGGGGCTGCCCCTGGACCTGGAGCTCCCAGGTGTCCAGACTGAGGGCTGGCAAAGGAGAGGGCCGTGGGCGTCTTCCCATGAGGAACCCCAGGGATTGGTGGAATGGTGGCTCCAGGGATGACAGGCTGCTTCCCATGTGGAGCCTGTTGCCACACTCTGGGAACTTGCCTGTTGGTGCTGCCTACAGGTGAGGCCCTGAGTCCTGTTGGGCATTGGGCCCTGGTGAGAGGGGAGAGAGCTCCTACCCAAGCTGGATGGAGGTCCCAGATGGAGGGGCTGGAAGGCATAATGGTGTTCATGAGGGTGGCCCCAAAGGGAGCCACTGGCTGTGGAGCCAAGCCTGCCAATGTGCTGGGAGAGGGCCTGGGAGGAGGGGCCAAAGCAGCAATTGGCAGGTTGGGGGAGAAGGGGGTGCTAAGGTGGAGGTGGGAGGGTGTCTCTGGGAGGAGAGGCAGAACCCACCCCCATTGGGGTGGAGGCTGCCACAGTGGTGGTACTGGGATGGTGGGGTGAGTTCTGACTAAGGCCCAGTGATTCCAGAGGCCTGGTCCCTCTCCATGCAGTGGAGGCCCATGCATGGGCTGGGTTCATGGTGCAAGCTGTCACAGATGTCCTGGGTCTCACCCATCAGAAGGTGGTTGATGTGCTGCAGAGTTTTCTCCTTCTCCCTGTCTAGGTCCTCAGTGGTGACTGGACAGGTAATTTACAGAAGTGTGGGCAGGCTCAGAGGATCCCCTTGGAGGTGGGGCAGCAGAGGAACCTTTGGTTTCCATGGCCTACCGGTGTCCCCCATGGATGAGATGTTCTTCCTCGGTAATGGCTGTCCCACCCTTCCATCTGCCATCTTCTCACACTGGGCCTTCTTCTGGGAATCCCTGGGGATGAAGAGCATCCCAGAGGCAACTCACAGTCAGATGTGACTGGAGCCCTCCTCTTCAGGGCTGGGAGACCTCAAGTGGAGGTGTAGGAGCTGCTGATGGCATTTCTCTTGCAGCAGGAGCTCATACAGGTGGCCTGTGAGGTCTCAGCTCTGTGTTGGGATCTCTGGATGCAGAGGTTTCCCTGCAGAGCCCCAGGCCTGGGCACAAAGGAAGGCAGGCAACTGTGGGACACCAGGGGCCTGAAGGCAGATCGTACTCCTCCAGTGACATGGGAGCTCCCCCTCTGATATTTTCTAACTTTAGGGTCTTCTGCTTGCTAGGCCACCCCATGGCTACTGTCTCCAGGGGCTCTGAGCAGAGTCTTCCCTGGTCAGGGTTCTAGGCCATGGTGCTACAAGAAGGCAAGGAGTTACTTCCTACTCCAGTGCCATACATGACATCTGTTTGGTAAACCGGTGGTCTGAGCTGTAGGAATTAGTCAAAAATGCAGCTGACAGCAGTGTCTCCTTCAGGAGACCTGGCATGCGGAGGATGGAGGGAATGTCCCGGTTCCATGAAAGGATCAAAGGTTCCACATAATCCCAGACAATCTCCTGGGAGGCATTTTTCTCAACCACTCAGGCACAGTTGCAGGATGGTCGCAAGTAGACCTATGAGTGGTCCCACAGGCTCAGGTAGCCCAGAGTGACCAACCAGTATAGGGAAGTCAGTGAACATTGTGACCAGGCTACATGTGGGACACTGCTGGCAGGTTCCTGCCTCCCAGGGCCTGGGGCAGGTGCAATGGATAAAGCTTGCCCTGGGAAGTACCCATGGCAGTGGTTAGGAAACTTGGGATTCTGGATTTCTGGAGGCCAGCACAAAAGGTCCTTCTGCCAATGCTGTTTCAGACAAAATGCCAATGTCAGACCTGTTGCTAAGGCACAGCTTTGGAAGGTATTAGTAGAGTACCTGTGGGTATGTGCAAAAAACTGTTGACACAAGACATGAGGCAGGGTACCACCAGGAAGAGATGTGGGTCACTGCACCCAATGCAGGAGGGATAGACACAGGAAATGGGTCCTGGGAACGCTTGCACTGGGGCTGTGCATCCAGATCTTGCTGGTCCACCAGTTAACCCAGTGAGGTTTCCAGATCACCTGGAAGGGTTATAGATGTTGGGTTTGGGGGTCTGCAGCTGTGACAATGGCAGGGATCCCTCCCCTTGGGCTGCTACAGCAACACTTCCCTTCCCAGAGGCAGCCAGGATGCTGCACAGTAGGGCTGGGGTCTGGTGGAGATGGTAGGCCATGGGGGTGCTGAGAAACTTCTGACTGGCAGGTAGAGGGAATCTCTTGGGTCATGGAGATAGTGGGGACTAGGGTGACAAATGTGAGTGTTTGGCTGGTGGTACCTACTCCTCTGGTACAGGGTTATGCTGCTGGTCCCCCCTTAGGGGTGCTCTTTTCTGACAAGATGGGCCATGTTTCAAGCCCCCACATGAATGGCCAACATGTCACCAAGATTGGAGCAGGGCTGTGGTCTGGAGCAGTGTGTATGCTGAGAGCCATCCCAAGGCCTCTGAAGGGGGAAGAAAGGACAGGTGATAGGTGATAGACAATGTGCCACAGCAGGTCCTGCAGGTGTGCAGCCAGTGAGTAAGTGGGGCTGGCACCAGGGTCTTGCTCTCTGCACCTGGGACAAGACATTCTGTCCTCCCCTGTCCCAGCAATGGTGTGAGCTAGCATTTATGTCTAGCCTTGCTCTGGTGAGGGCAGATGTTGCGTTTGACAGCTAGGAGCTCTTGCAATGGCAGGATCCCTCTGCCCATGCCCACCCCAGAGCTGTTGGAGAGCTGCCTGCTGTCCCACAGGGGCCTGGCCAGACAGAAGGGGAACTGCTGGGAAGCAGGGTTCCTGGCTGAGTGGCATCTGAAGGCAGTGGCAGCTTTGGGATCAGGGACTGTGTCTTCCTGCACTTTCTCTGGGAACACTGGAGGGGACAGCTGCTGAGAGCACAGTGTGGTCGCCATGCAGCGTCTGACTGAGGGTTTCAGCAGGGCAGGCTGGGAGGGACTGGTACACTGACTACACAGTCCTTTCCCTTGGTATGTAGGCCAGAATAACTCAGATCGTGTGCTCACAAAATCTGGTTTTATTTATGTTTGAACTGCTTTCTTTCAATTTTGGTATCAAGATTCTCCACTTTTTAAAATGTGTCTTCATTGCTCAGCTGTTCTGGGGACAATTGTAGGCCTCCTGCTGGTTCCACAGTGTAAGACCTGTTCACCTTTGACCTTCAATCCAACATTTCCACTTGCTTTCTTGTTTTAGAAAGAAAATAATCCCCATCCCTCCACTTGAATAGAAGTGTCTTCTAACCAGAGCCGATGAGTGGACTGTCCCCTGGGTACTCACAATGAGAGGTCCTGTCTCGCTGAGTCTGTGAGCTCCTGGCATGAGGTCACCACCCAGGAACTTGTGGCAAATTTTTTTTTATTGTTATACAACCTTGAGAAATTTTTACTCACAAAAGAGATGAAAACAAAGAGAGAGGTTTTCAAGGAGATAGTTTTTGACAATTTAGCTATTTCGGAAGCTATTTTCCAGGAGCTATTCAGGACTAAGGTTTTTGGAGTAGCTGTGTTTTCTGGGCAGCATAGATTGTTGTTCAGCTCTGCACTGTATTTTTTTTTTATTGTAAACAAATGGGGTACAACTTGTTTCTCTGGTTGTACAGGAAGTAGAGTCATACCATTTGTGTAATCATTCATTTACATAGGGTAATGGTGTTTAATTTGTTCTGTTATTTTTTCCTTCCCCCACCCTTCCCACTCCTCTTTTCCCTCTATACAGTCCCTCCTTCCTCCATTCTTGCCTCCCTCTCACCCCCCATTATGTATCATCATCCACTTATCAGTGAGATAATTCATCCTTTGGTTTTTTGAGATTAGCTTATCTCACTTAGCATGATATTCTCCAATTTCATCCATCTGCCTTCAAATGCCATAATTTTATTCTTCTTTATGGCTGAGTAATATTCCATTGTATATATATACCACAGTTTCTTTATCCGTTCATCAATTGAAGGGCATCTAGGTTGGTTCCACAATCTGGCTATTGTTAATTGAACCACACTGAACATTGATGTGGCTGCATCAGTCTTGTGGCAATTTTTAATGTGACTTGTCCTTGCTAGATAATTTTTAAAGTAGATTTGTGCTGCATTAAAAAAATCCATTATGTGACATTATGAACTTATTGTTAATCCAGATAATATTGATCAATTTCAGACTTACAAAATTTGCATTATAATTATGCCATGTAATTGAAATTATTTATATGTACTATGGCCAGACATCTATAAAGCTACAAAACTGGGACTGGGGATATAGCTCAGCTGGTAGAGTGCTTGCCTCGCATGCACAAGGCCGTGGGTTCAATCCCCAGCACCCCCCCCCAAAAAAAAGCTATAAAACTGAAGTTATTTATATAAGATTTTTTAAAAATATTTTGAATGTCTGATTTATGCCATTTTTTACTATTGTTTTTCTCTTTCTATTCCATAAAACCCTTGTTGGTGATTTTCCTTTTCTTGATAGAAAAAGCTCAGAACAAATGTATCATTGGCAAGAGTATTTTAAATAGCACATCTTATGTGGTGTGTCCCTAAACAGAAGTGTTTGTTCCTTATGGAAAAGCTGCCATTAGAAAGAATAAAGAAAACAGTTAATAACAACCTGAATTGCATGTTTTCAGATAGTCATGGTTACTATCATCTATCTCACTGTTGTCCCTGTGTGTGTGTGTGTGTGTGTGTGTGTGAGAGAGAGAGACAGAGACAGAGAGAGAGAGAAATGTTCACCAATTAAGACTTCATTATATTTGCAGTTTTACATCCTGCATTTTTCCACTCAACTTCATATCATGTGTGTTTAGTACAGTCGAATGTTTTTAAAAATATGAAATTTTTGTTATAATTGCAAAATACCCCATCCTGTCAATGGGTCACAATTAACTTTATTCCAGGTCATTTCCAGTTGCTTGCTGGTGTAACTAAAGCTGTCACTGATGTCCATAGGCTCTGAATCAATTCTCTGATTGGGTCCTTAATTTACAGTTTTTGAAAAGTTTGAAGACTTTGATATATGTGTTTGGCCAATTCCTGCTCCACTTTTTTAACCAAAGTAACCTACTACTCTGTAGTCCATTAAATTATTGTCCCAAACTCTATCTTTTCCCCTTTGATCTGTGTTCCTTGTCATCTAACTTTGCAGTTGGGTGCACACGCGAGGGGCAGTTGCTCACTCATGAACTCTGGGTTCAGCATGTCACTGATTTCAGTCAAGGGGATGATAACAGATCTGACCCAAGCAAGGCTTTGAAATGTGAATGCACACCTTGATCTTCACCATCTCCAGGGGAAGGACAAGTCCTAGTTAGATCACTGGTCCCAAAAAAGAAACATAGGGAACAAAACTACCCAGATGGATTGAGGACTTGATACTTGCGGCAAAAGTCACTCAGCTGAGCCCAGCCTACATCTGCCCGCCCTATCCCTCCTGCAGTCACACAGGAGCCAGTCCACTTAAAACCAGCAGAGACGTCCAGAGGAATTCACAGAGGAGTGCCATCAAGGCTTGTGACATGCCACTGAGATTGGGTGATTGCTGTGTAGCAGAAGATAACGGATAAACCTTGTGTTCAATAAAGAAATAGTCCTCCATTTAATAAATAAAAAAACTGTGGCAACATACTGATTTAACAAAAGAGGCTTAGGAGTAATCCAGACAGGTTTGAGTGACCTTCGGTGAGTGGTTGTATCTCTGTGGACTTCTGTTTTACAGTCTGTTACATGGGAAGTGTATCAGTACAAACTCAGAGTTGTTACTAAGAGCAAACTAGTTAATACCAGTGAAATGTTTGATAGAATGCCTGAGTGTGAAATAAGGGTCAATAAAGGTCTAATGTTTTTCACTAAAGAATGTGAACTTGTTAAGCTAAAGGACTCTAACTGAACGGTTTATAGAATCTTAAGCTAAAAGTGTCTGCTACACAGTAGATATTTGATCAATACTGTTGATCCTGGCTATTGTTCCTCTATGAAACCCACTGGCTATACCCTGTGACATCCCCATTCTCCACCTTCATGCTTACTCACCCAACATCCCCTGCACTCTACCACCACCACCAGTCAAAGAAACAGCATGATGGACTTTTTATCCTCCCTTCTGCTTTAAGCTGTTCCCAGACCTGCTTGAGTCCTGGGCACAGCTGCCCTGGCCACCATTCATTCCATCAGCAATGGCTTTCTAGATATTCCCATGAGCTAGGCATCTTGCCAGGATCCAGACCTGCAGAAACAAACAAGGTACACCATGCTCAAGGGTGACCCACTGACCAAGGAGACCTCAGAGGGAGAAACTGGAACAGTATGCAAGCAGAAGGTCTATCCGAAGGCTGAAGAGTGGGACCTACGAGCTTCTTCATCTTACAGGAAACATGAAGCTGATTTTTTTCACCCACATGAAAAGAAGAGCATGCCTTTTCAACAGCCACCCTATGCACACACTAACCTTTTAAAAATTATTTTATTTCTTCTAATTAGTTGTACGTGACAGTAGAATGCTTTTATACATTTTGATAGATCATGCATAATTAGGATGTAATCCCTCATTTTTCTTATTATACCTATTGTAGTGTCATATCAGTCATGCAGTCATACATGTACATGAGGTAATAATATCTGTTTCACGCTACTATCACTCCTTCCCCTAACCTTTGAATGTATAGTCTATAAGATGCTTTAAAATATGATGCTTTGTGATTAAGCCAAAAGCTGCAGAAAGCTCTGGTGCCAGGTGTAAGCACATTTTTAAAAAGAAGGGGGCACTTTCTAAACCAGCACCTGGGAGCAGCCAATTAAATTTCCCCCATGCACAGTGCCTGGGCAAATCGGGAAGTGGGTCCTCTGCTGTGATTCTAGCTGAACTCTGATGGGCAATTTTGCTGAGTTGACCAATGGTACCTGCCACCCATTGTGAGGACCTCCCCTAACGGAACCAAAGGTCCAGCTCCCCTCACCCCCTCTGAATGCTCCTGGGTCAGCTTTGATTCTTAAAGCCTCAGACTTTGTCAGCTTAGATTCCCCACCATTTGGTGGATGGAGGGGTGTGTGTGCAGAGCAGTCCACAAGATTCACCATCAAAGTTGCAGTTCTCCTTAGACACTGCTGCAGAAATGCAAGAGACTTGACAAAACCTCACACTGTCTGTAAACTCTGGTCCCTTCTGTTGTTTCCTATTCTTTCATAGAAGATCAAACTTGTCCCTGAGTTGAACACAAGGACACAAGGACAACTGACTGACTTCTTAGACCCCTAGATTCTCAGGTGTAAAACATAGTAACTCTGCAGGCTGCCTCCATATCTCTTCCTGCACTCCAACATTCTCCATGCAACGTGTGCTCCAGGTTCATGTGCTTTGGGCTTCAGGATCCCATGACAATGTTTTCCAAAGTGTTCAAAGTACATCTTGGGTATAAATTAAAGATTGACTTTTTCAACTTTCCTACATGGAGCCAGGATTCCTGTAGCTCTGGCCTGGGGAATCTGCATTTTCCTGTGTTTACCAAGTGATCCCTGGCCAAATTTGCATTTATGATCTAATAAGGAACTATTAGGAGGCAGGAAGAGATGGTGACATGGTACCATGGGCAGTCTCACCAGGCTTACATGGTTGGAGAAAGGGAGGCACAGAAATCCTGAAGTTGGGGCCAGTGGAAGGGATACATGACTTGAGACCATGGTAGGAATGGATGAGCCCAGAGAATGTTGTTCTGTGATTTGGAAAGCACTCTAAGATTTATTGTATCTTAAAACAGAAGAAAAAATTCTCTTCCTCTCCTTTAGACTTATTAGCAGGTACAAAGCTAAGGTTCTGCATTGTGGGACAGAGCATCAGTTCTTGAATGCCCATGGTACCTAGGCTCCCTTCGACACTGTGGAGAACATGATTGTTTGGCTAGCAAGGTCCATTCTTAAAATAATTTCCTTTCCATGACTGCAATGCCAGAGCACACCAAGGCCAAACAATCCCTCTTGCAGCCTCTTGGGCAGCTCAGAGCATTAAGTCTGGATGCTTTCCTTTATCTTGGTAGAGTTCATTTTATACAGGGTGGCCTTTCTTTTGTGGGTACACTTGGCTGGGGTCTGGCTGGGGAATGGTTGATCTAGAATGTCCTTGACTGGGTTATTTGGACTCTCCAGTACCTCCCTTGCTTTTCTTGGGGAACCCATATTAGTTCATAAGTTAATGACAGGACCCCACAGTGAGCAAAGCAACCAGACATCTCAGTGCTTCTTAAGTCTCAGCTTGTGTGACCTCTGCTATGACCAAGCCTCCATCATGGTCAGAATCAAAAAGCCTTCACTTTAACTGGAAAGAGAAGAGTTGGGGACATCAAATTTAAAAAAAAAAAAAACCTGCTCATATCAATCCCCACATTGGAAAAATAAGAAGCCTGAAAAACTGCTGGTCCTACTTGGAGATGGTGAGACTATAGAAAGGTGGGGAGCTGTTCCCCAAGTAGCCTCACAGGGTAGAAGGGAAGGCTGTGGCATGGAGACCTGAATTTTGAGTTCTGATTCTGTCACATATTTTATGTGACCTTAAGGAGACACACCCCTTCCCTTTGGTGATTCTCAATTTTTCTTCCTGGAACATGGTGGAGACCCTATTGGGTGCTGACAGCCAGAGGCCCACAGGCTAGTTCTGGTCTGCATGTTTGTTTTCCTTCTCACTCTCCCACAATCCTATTTTCACTTGAGCCAACATTTGAAATTTGCAATATTTCTGATAAAAATCTAGATTCCTGACTTTATTCAGAAAACCTGGAAGAACCAGCAAGCCTTGGTCGACATTCCAATATGGTGATGATGCACACAGCTGCATTGTGGCGCCCACTGGGGATGCACAAGGCTCTTGCTGTCTGGTTTACCATGATCTCATTCCATGTTGTCTACCAAACGCTGACTTTTCTTATACTTGTCAGATTCACCTATTTATGTTCACCTCTAATTACTGTGGACAGTGGACTTTAGGCACCTGGACCACATACTGCAATAGGCAGACTCAGTGACTTCATGGCATAGCTCAATTTCCCAAGTTTACAGCATCTCCCCTCAATCCCCCTTAAATTTAGAGCAGAGAGTCTCACACCTATGGGGACTCTGACACATTTGAAATTTTGATGACAACTATGAACACCTTGGCCAGAAGAAATGCCCATCTCAGCACTCGTATAAGTCTGTGTGTCTGCACCTGGTCAAGGGCAAGGAGAGCCACTGAGTAGAACTCCTTTTCAGAGACTGTCCTCTCCATATGCGGATGTGAAGGTGGACACGTAGGCTGGGGTTTCGCCACAATCTGGTCACGTACAGTAATCGGTCCCATTTCACAGAAGAGGAAATGGAGGAGGCTCGGGAGGGAGGCAGGCAAGATCACAGTGGGAAATCTCGGATGTGACCCCAGACAGTTCACTCCTTTCCTGATTTTTCTCAACGTTGGATGGGCCTTAGAAGAGTGGGAAGGAAGCAGAGCAAGGGATCCCCTAGTGTCTTGTGGGGCTCCTGGACTATTTCTGTTCTGAGCTCTCCAGGTCCATTTGAAAGCCCTTGAAAAATTGAAGGGGACCCCGGGGGAGGAGAGACGGGGCGGGGAGAACAGAGGAGGATGTCAAGGAGGACGGTTCTGAAGAAAGCATGATATACGAATGCACGGAAATGTCGCAGGAAAACCCCTTAATCTGTACAACCATAAAAGATTGTAATTATAATAAATAATAACAATTTGCAAATATAATTGTAGATAATAATGAAGAGTCTTAGTTTTCCAACTATTTCTTCTTGTGCTTCAAATATTTCCTAAATCTCCTGGAAATAGTCCTGAGCACGGAGGACCTCTTTTCACAGTTGATGTGCAGTAAGGAGGCAGGGTGAATGCCTCCTTCAGTCACAGTGCAATTTGGTATTTCATGGATATTTAATAATACGGGCAACCACAGACACATGGCTTCTTGGGCCGCACTTTCCTTGGAGTTGGGAGGGAGCAACATCAGTGTCCCCTGGGATTGGGCCCTGCCGAAGTCCTCAGCCAGAGACTGGGTGGTACCCATGCTGTGTTCTCAGCAGCTGTCCCCTCCAGTGTTCCCAGAGGAAGTGCAGGAAGACACAGTCCCTGATCCCAAAGCTGCCACCACCAGGAAACTTGCCCCCCAGCAGTTCCCCTTCGCTTAGGCCAGGCCCTTGCAGGACAGCAGGCAGCTCTCTGACAGCTCTGGGGCGGGCATGGGCAGAGGGACTCCAGCCATTGCAAGAGCGCCTAGCTGCCAAACTCAATACCGCCGCCCTCTCCAGAGCAAGGCCAGACACTAAAGCAAGATCACACCTTCACTGCGACAGCGAAGGACAGTGTCCTGTCTCAGGCGCGAGTGAGATCCTGGCAATGCCATCCCCGCTTGCTCACTGGTGCACACCTGCAGGACCAGTCCTGTGTTGGCACACTGCCTATCTCCTGTCCTTGCTTCCCCCTTCAGAGGCCCATGGCATCTCTCACTGGCAGCCCTGCTCCAGTCCACCACCCTTATCCATCCTTGGTGGCATGTGGGGTGTTCATATTAGGGCCTGTGCCATGGCCCACCTTTGCAGAAAGAGCGACCTCAAGGAGGCACGGGCCTCTCCCTGTACTGGAAGCACAAATACCACCAGCGAAAATCCCCATGTGTTACCCTAGTCCCCACCTGCTCATGCGCCAATAACCGCCCTCTACCTGCCGGCCAGAGTCTGCTCAGCCCTCCTGCCACCCGCCACCTCCAACAGACTCCAGCCCACCTGTGCAGCCATCCTGGCAGCCTCTGGGGTGGGGCAGGAGCGCTGCGCCACCGCGAGGGGAGGGATCCCTGCCATTGCCACAACTGCTGACCCTCAACCAACATCTACAACCCTTCCCGGAGGATCAGGAAACCTCGCTGGGTCAGCTGGTGGACCAGCAGGCTCTGGATCCACAACCCCAGTGCCAGCGCTCCACAGTGCCCCCAGGACCCTTGCACGCACCAGGCACGCAGTTCCCACGCCTATCCCTCTTGCATCCGGTATACGCACAGACCTGTGCGTCCCTTCCTGGCACGACCCTGCCTCGTACCCTGTGTGGACGGTTTTCTGCATGTGCCCAGGGTTCGCTACTCATTACCTTCCCTAGCTGTGTCCTGGCAACAGGTCTCACTGTCCTTTCTCCTGAAGCCGAGTTGGCAGCAGAAGAAGGATCCTTTGCACTCAACACTGGCATTTCGGAATCGAGCCTTCTCTAATCGCTGCCATGGGTCTGTCCCAGGGCAAGCTTTGTCCCTCGCCCTTGTCCCCCAGGGACCAGACAGCGGTATCCCCCATGAAGCCCTATCACAGCTCCAGCAGACTTCCCTACTCTGGTTGGTCACTCTGGGCTGCCTGGTCCCATGGGGACACTCGCAGGTCATCCTGCCGCCGTCCCACAAGGGCACATTGGCGGTTGAGTCGAGTGCCTCCCAGGTGCTTGTCCAGGGTCCTGAGGACCGTTCTACACTTCCTGGGAGACGTGGACATGTCCTCCATCCTCCGCATGCCAGGTCTGGAGAGGAAGATGCTGCTCTCTGCTGCACCGTCCACCGATTCCTGCAGCACAGACCATCGAATCATCAGGCACACGCCTCCTATGGCACAGGAGCAGGAAGGGCTGCTTGCCAGCTGGCAGCACCAGGGCCTGTCCAAGACCACTGTCCAGGGAAGACTGTGCACAGAGCCCCTGGAGACAGTGGCCAAGGGCAGCCTGAGAAGGCACAAGACCCTGGAGAAAGAAAATGTCAGAGGGCGAGCCCCATGTCACTGGAGGAGCACAATCTGCCTTCAGGCCCCTGGTGGCCCATGGCCGCCTGCCTTCCTTTGTGCCCAGGCCTGGGGCTCTGCAGGGAAACCTCTGCACCCAGAGCTCCCAAGACAGAACTGGCATCTTCCAGACCACCTGTATGAGCTCCTGCTGCAAGAGAAATGCCATCAGCAGCTCACACAGCTCCACTAGAGGTCTCCAAGGCCTGAAGAAGAGGGCTCCAGACCCTTCCAACCATGAGCTGCCCCTGGGATGCTCTTCATCCCCAGGGATTCCACCGAAGAAGGCCCAGACTGAGAAGGTGGCAGAAGGCAGGGTGGGACAGCCATTGACCAGGAAGAAGGGTTCAGGTATTGGGGACACCGGCAGGTCACGGAAACGGAAGTTTCCTTTGCTGCCTCGCTGCCGAGGGAAAACTCTGAGGCTGCCACCACCTCTGGAACTGGCCTGTCCGGTCACTGCTGAGGACCTGGACCGGGAGGAGGAGGAAGCTCTGCAGCACATCAACCACCTTCTGATGGGTGAGACCCAGGACATGTGTGACGGCTGTACCATGGCCCCCCAAGCCCATGCATGGGTCCCCGCTGCATTGGGAGGGTCTGGGTCTCTGGAATCACTGGGCCTTAGCCAGAACTCACCCCACCATCCCAGTACCACCACTGTGGCAGCCTCCACCCCAATGGGGGTGGGTTCTGCCTCTCCTCCCAGAGAGGCCCTCCCACCTCCACCTTAGCACCCCCTTCTCCCCCAACCTGCCAATTGCTGCTTTGGCCCCTCCTCCCAGGCCCTCTCCCAGCACATTGGCAGGCTTGGCTCCACAGCCAGTGGCTCCCTTTGGAGCCACCCTCATGAACACCATTATGCCTTCCAGCCCCTCCATCTGGGACCTCCATCCAGCTTGGGTAGGAGCTCTCTCCCCTCTCACCAGGGCCCAATGCCCAACAGGACTCAGGGCCTCACCTGTAGGCAGCACCAACAGGCAAGTTCCCAGAGTGTGGCAACAGGCTCCACATGGGAAGCAGCCTGTCATCCCTGGAGCCACCATTCCACCAATCCCTGGGGTTCCTCATGGGAAGACGCCCACGGCCCTCTCCTTTGCCAGCCCTCAGTCTGGACACCTGGGAGCTCCAGGTCCAGGGGCAGCCCCAATCCCACCCTTGACTGCAGGCCCCCCAGCCTTGGGCAGCCCAAACCACTCAGTCCTTGGGGCTGACAAACATCAAAACCCCACCCTGGTTCCCATGCCAGACCCAGACACGTTCTGCTGGCAGCCAGGCTGCAAGGCCTGCTGGGGCATCAAGTGCATTGGCCTCTGCCTCTGCAGCTGCCCCCCAGAGGCCAGGGCCTGTGGCCAGTGTTTGTCCTGAGAGCAGGCAGCCCCAGACAACAAGGGACAACCAAGGTGCCTCCCCTCCAAGGCTGACAGAGGTAGTGACCTCTATGGCAACTGGAAGGACAGACTTATCTCCAGGTCTGACTACTCCAGTACAGTAGTGAGCATGTGCTCAAAAAGTAGAGGCACCCCCAAAACAGGAGAGAAAAATCAGGCAAACTTGGGACAGAACACCAATAATGGCCCTGGCCAGAGCATTACCACTTCACCCAGGAAACATAAAACTAAGAGCAAACGGGGGCAAGGAAACACTGGAGTTCCTACCCTGGATGCCACCCACCAACACCTGCCCACCCAGGAACACTTAAGCTCACTTCAGGAACCAACATCACCCCTAGAAAGCCTACTTCTAGTAACTCATCTGTCCCTGTGACATCAATGGGATCTGGGAGCCCTGACTAGGCTCAGATTTCATATCTGCCTTTGGGGCCATGTTCCTCTCTTCCCAAATTGGAGGAACAAGAAGCCCGAGACAGGGCTAATGGGGCAACTTGGGCTTCAAGACCTTCAGTCCCACTAACCAGACCATCCACATAGTGACCACCTTAAATGGGAGGAAGAACAACTGTTCCTGGGGCCGTGGGGGGCCACTCTTAAGTCCACCCCATGCAGAAGCCCCCAAGTCCACCTTGGGGCATCAACACCACCATGATCAAGGTGTATGTTCTTACACCCACACCCTGGTCTCTCACCCTGGCAGCTCTGCTCCTCTTGGGTGTATGGTAAAGAGGACCAACCATGTAGTGCACCAGATTTACCAAGAGTTCTCTTGTAACTCCTCCAAATATGTTTTCTCTGTCCACAGCTGGTAGCTCTTCTCCCCGTGATATGCCAGGTGTTCAGATGTTTGGTCATTTAATGGTATCCGTGAGGTCTCTTCTGTTCCATGTTTTGTTCCTATTTCTTATCCTCATTGCTGTCTGAAGGTACTAGTTTGGCAAAGTTGTCCTCAAGTGCTGCCTTTTCTCCCTTCATTCTTTCAGCTGTTCTTTGCATTCTCTTGGATTACATTGATCTCTTCCAAACGTCCTTTTTCTGAGTGGTTTTTCTGGCATTTCATTCACTTTAAAAACTTTGGTATCACTGCCCAGAAAATTATGGAATGTAGGAGGTGTCAAATGGCCTTGTTTTGTGAAATGTCTTTTGTTTGTGTTGAAATTTGCACTGCTGATGACATGATGTCTCTTCTGCTTTCTTTAAATTTTAACCAGGGATGGAACACAGAGGAGCTTAAGCACTGAGCCATGTATCCAGCACTTTCTCTTGTTTTCAGTTTCAATCAAACTATCACTAAATTACTTAGGGCATGACTGAGTCACTGAGGCTGGCTTTGAACTTGTGATCCTCCTCCCTCAGCCTCCTAATCTGCGTGAATTACAGGCATGCACCATCATGCCCAGCTCTCTCCCACTTTCATTTGATCCACTCTTATTAACAGCCTTGTCTTGTTGCTGTAGGTGGTGGTGCTTTGGTGTGTTGTGCTGGGTTTTGCTAGAGATACAGCCCATAGCCTCTTTTCCCTGCTGCATCTCCAGCTGTGACTAGTGAGGACTGATTCTGGGCATTGAGTTCCATAGTGTGAAGGACCTGAGTTCTCTTTTGTCAAGAGAGAGGGGACCCTGTGGTAGTCCAGGGGCATTATGTAGACAGTAGGTTCATCTTGCTCACATGCCACATGGACCAGGGAATGAGTACCCATCAGAGGGATGGGCTGGCTGTGAAATAAAAAGTATGAAAGTAATAGATCAGAAAATAAGACAAAAAGGCAAGAATATTTGTAAAGCAGGGGCATGATTGGTTGAGCTGTCCAGAAGGATCTGTCTCTAACAAAGAAGCAGCCTTACAGAGATTTATTTATAGTGGTACAGATCAAAGGGGATCAGTAAGTGTAAAGTTTCAGTGTGGGGGAGTCTTATTTCAGTGCTTGCTTCTTTATGTGGCAGCGTCTTGTTGTAAACAGGTTATTTGGCCCAGGACTGTATTTGAACTTGAGCTGTGAGCTAGAACAGGGTGGCAGGTAGAGATGGGCATTCTTGCACCTGGGAGTTTCCACCTGGGAGTTCCCAGAACAGGGCTTCCCTGCATACTGACTAAAATATTGCTCATTTCACACAGGGCTCATAGATGGCTTCCCACATATCCCACTCCTTTATTTTCTAAATGCAAGTGGTGGACAGTTACTTGGAGTTCCCAGATCCTTGTTCTCAGGGTACCACAGTCTCTTATAATGACACCAAAAAGAATTAGTAGCAAATATATCATTCCCGTAACATTCCATGCCGAATGTTTCCACATATTTTCAGGATTAAAGCCATTTAATTCATGACGTATTTGTTCAGCTAGAAATGCAGAGTCCATGCTGTTTTTCATGCTTTTCTGGATATCCTGGATGTTATGATGTAACTCCATGAGCTTCAAGCTATTATTATTATTGTGCCAAATGCCCATTAGATGACTTTTAACCTTTCCCCCATCACATTGGGGAGTATTTTATTTGGCTTCAGCAACATAGATATAGTCAGCATGGCTTTTAAGCCTTTGTTCAAATTTGAGGGCAGAAAGCTCATTATTGATATTTATGACATTAGCTTTGAAAGCATTTAATTTAATCTGAATCTTTTCCTCAATATTTACCTAATTTTACAGGGTTTTGCAAGTATTTTGAGACAAATTAATAAGAAAATGAGCTTAGATTATATTTCTTACAAGTTACATGATATTTATCTCTTTTTTATTCCTTGCTCTTACATTTCTAGTAAATGAAGCATGAGGAGATTGCATATAGGCTGACAGGCCATAGCAGGAACTCTACTTGCAGTTCCTGTTCATAAAGTTAGTTATGGGGCAATGAGTAAGATGGAGAATATCTGAGGCAACACTTAAATTCCAGAGAATTTTTTGAATATTGCCCTCCCTGAAGATTAGAATATTGATAACAAAACCTCCAGGGGTCGTAGCATCCTGACTGACTGGACTATGCGAATGTGGGAACAGATAGAAGCCTGAAAGAATACATTAAAATACTAGAAACCAAGTTATCATCAAATGAGAAATAACTCTTAGAATCCAAATGTGAATTACTCATCTTTCTAGTGTAACTTCAGTCAGTTTTCTGGGTTGAATTTGGTCTTTATTACATGATTACTAGTAGTACAAAGTAATACCCAAACAATAGGGAATAGTCTCAATCACAGGGAGTTTCAAAAAATCAGAATGATTGTATATCTACTTTTATTTTTGTATTGTGGAAACAGTCCTAGATAACTCAATTATTTTCCTGGCATCTTAGATCTTCTACTATATTAAGTAATTTAAATCAAACATGGTTGCCTGTTCACTCTTTTTAAGGAGAAGCAAAAGCAAAACACATGTAGTGGCAGAGCTGCCCCTCTAAGCCTTCCTGGCTTTGGACCTTCTGGAGGAAGTGACATTCTGATATAACTATCTTCCATCAGTCTTTGAAGATCAATCCAAAACATATTCATATCTTCTGGAGATTTTATGTTGCACTAGAAAGGCATTTGTATATTCCTTCCATTTAAGAAAGGTGAAAAATTCTATTGTAGTCAATCAGGGTAGTAAATGAGTGACTTCTTATGAGAAGGTCCCATTTTAATAACTGTCTGAACATATAATTTAAGTTTCAAGGGCTGGTATGATTGGCTGGTCTAGGTCCTCCCTATGCTGTCTTTTCCTAAAAGTTGCCTGTTAATAGCCAGCATACTTATCATCTAACATATAGTTAGGTTCCCACTGTAGCCAGCATAACTAAATCCAGTTGTATGAATAAGTATAATATGTTAGTCTGTAAATTCTCCCATCATGTAGTATCATTAGTAAAGGCTGGGATGGATTCCCCTGTTCACATCACTGGGTTCATTAAATGTGGACCTGGGAAATGGGTCCAGAGAATCTCTCCATGGACTCTGCTTACCTGACAGTTCAACAAAGCCAGCATGGCTATCAACACTGTGGTTGGAGTCTTGCTACCTCCTTCTTGTTGACCTGTTTGTTCAGCCTGATGTGTCAGATCCTTCAGCTTCTCCAAGATGACAGGTTGGTTTTTCTGGAAATATAAAACATAGCTTCTATGCTATATAATTATTGAATCTGGTTTATTCTATTTTTCCATGTATTGTTCAGTAGTGGTGAGACTTTTAATACCAGAATTAAAATATATTTAAACAACAATTTTGTGAGATTTAGTGGGGTTATTTAGGGTTGTGTTTCCCTTTTTTTGTTCTTTAAAATTAACTGGATATAAATTGGAGCATCATTAGCCTTCACTTGTAGACAATGACCTGGCACTGTACAAGTATTTAAACAGTAAGAAGTGAATTAAATGTTTTTATTTATGTCACAGATGACATTGCAGATGCTCTCAGAGCAGAAGCAGGCTCCCCGTGGGTAAGCCCTGGGCTTGGGGTGCTGCAGCCTCCAGAGCTGTGCTAGAGAATGAATGGAAGGGGTGTTTCTTGATGTCCAAAGTGAGGAAGTCCTTTGGTAGGATCTTCCTGTTGTAATGGAGGTTCCCTGAACCCCTGGGTGAGGGGGTTTAGAGTTCTAAATGTAAATGAGGCCACTGTGTTTTACTTTAAGCCAAATTAGAAGAGGGTAGATCAGTTTCGATGCTTTTTCTGTGCCTGAAGTTGCCGGAGCCAGACCCTGGGTTTTCATTAAGGATACAACACAACAGTTGCTTCTACACTGAGGCCCCACTGAAAAATCAGATAGCTGAGGCCCTAGGAGTCAGAAACTCAGTGATACTTGAGTCTTTGAAAGCATTTCCCTGAAATGATTCTCCAGTAAATTATGCTTAATTAGTAAATTGGAATTATAGTCATGTCCATTTTTCAAACATTGATCCTAAGTGCTTTGCTTTATCTCATTTAATCCACAACCCAGCCTTCCTACAGTGGAGGTAGAAGTAGCAACTCCTCTTTCCTAACAAGGATTTGAAACTCAAAGGTTTAGGGAAGTAAACCAAGGCCGCACACTGTGAAGCAGCAGAGCAGGTTCATCTTCCATAGTTTCAAGGTGGATAAACATTAATAAAATTAGCTAGAACAAAAAAAAAAAAATGAAAGGAGAAAGAGGGGCTGAAAAGTGAATTCTTAGTTTAGATGTTTGGGGAGGTTGGGGTGATACAAACTCAGGTACATCTCTATCCAGGGGTTGCAGTGACGTCATCAGGACACGGCCTCTCTCCATCTCACACTGCCCTCTGCTGCTCATTCTCTCTCTGTGGGGAGGTGGCCTGTTGCTAGCCTGATATGCTGACTTGGCATTGCAGGAGAAGAGGTTTCCCCTGCTTGATGATTGAGTCTGGCTGGACCAGCCTGGGTCACTGCCCTTTTGTGCCCCTCACAGTGGGATGGATTGCTCTGGAGGGTCAAACCTGGAGGGTCAGAGTCACCCAGTGAGAGAAAGGAAGGGTCACCAAAGAGAGTCCAGGTGAAATGGTGAGATAGGGAGATGGAAGCCAAGCAGGCAAGCCACAGATGTCCCCACTGAAGGGGTGAGGGCAGCTGCATTTGGAGTGCAGCCTCTTGCAGTAGAGGTGGCTGCCCTCTCCCCTGTGCCTGTCTCTGGTCCTGATTGCTGCCTGCAGGTTACTGTGTGCCCAGTGTCCACAGGATCAGGGTGTGCAGACCCTGAAATTGTGCAGACATTCTACTTGCTCTGTGTAGAGAGCATCCTCCATTTTCCTGGGTACCTCTAATGGTCCACAGGCAGTTCCCAAATCTGGTTCAGATTCCCTGTGTCAGAATCAGTAGAAGAAGTTGTAACAAAGGCCCATCAACTGGGTGGCCTTTACACTACAGAAACTTGTTCTCACAGATCTAGAGGCTGGAAGGCCAAGATCAGAGAGTCGGGATGGCGGAGTCTGGTAAGGGCCCTCCCCAGGTGGAAGACTGCCTGCTTCTCATTGTATCCTCAGGTATTTTTCCACAGCCACCCAGCCCTCCTCCCCAGTCCTGGGGAAGCTGGAGAGACCACAGTGAGCACCATGAAGGCTCCTACCCTCCTGGAGCCCATGGTGTAGAAGGAGGGATTGAGAGAGGACAAGGAAACAGATGAAGAAGTAGGACAAATGCACATATGATTGAGGAAAGAGCAAAGGGGAGAGAGAGGGCCAGGCTGGGCTTTGGGGGGCAGTCAAGGTGGGCTTCACAGAGGAGGTGTCATGGGAACTGATGGCTTATTGAAGGAAAGTAGCTTAAGGGTCAAGAACTGGGAAAGGCAGAGCAACAGCGCTCAGGCAGGAAGCAGCTGGCAAGCTTTGGGGAAAGCAAGGGGGCAGGGAATAAGGTCTAGAGAGGTAGGGACAGGTTGCGGACAGACAGGGAGAGGTGGGCTCTCCTGACCCTGAGTCTTCCCCGAAGGCTTCCTGGAGATGTGGCAGGGAGGGCTTCTGAGCTGTCACCATCAGACCCCTTCTCTGCAGGGACCTCAAAGCCCCTTTTGCAGTCCAGACTATGCTGAGTGTGTGGAGAGACTGGTTTGGAAGGAGGCACTGGGTCTGTTCACCCAGAGCTCTGGCTACCTGCCCGTGACCCTCAACCACACCCAGTGCTGAGTGAAAGTGCACACTTACTCCTCTTTCTCTTTTTTAATTGATGATTTTTAGAGCAGTTTATGGTTCACTGCAAAGTTGAGGGGAAGGTACAGAGATTTCCCGAATGTGCCCATCCGTGCACGTGCACAGTCTCCTCCATCATCAATGCCCGCCAGACAGGCACCTTCGTTACAATTCAGGAACACATGTCATTGTCACCTGGAGTTTGTGGTTTATCTTAATCTTCACTTGTAGAATGTGCACCCACATTTGTCCTCCCCCACAGCATTTCCTCTACCTCTCATGTCCCCGATGTGCCACCTGTTTATCCTGTCCCCTGCTGGCCCCTAGTGACCACTGATCTTTCCCCTGTCTCTTTAGTTTTCTTCCTTCCTGAATGACATCTCATTGGGTCATATAGTCTGCAGCCTTTGCAGACCAGCCTCTTCACTAAGTAATAAGCATTGAAAGGTGATTTGTTCTTGTTAGGACAGTTCCCCTTGGAGAACTTGCTTGAGGCTGGAGAGAGGTGGGAAGTGCTAGGTGTGATGGGAGAGCTTGACTGTGAAATTGGGGACCCAGGGCAGAAGTGGATCTGGCAGGTGCTGCTGCCCCTGGCTCTGGAAGCATGGAATTGGTCATGACCATGATGTTCAGCTGCAGTGAACTGAGGAAGCAGGTGCATTGGTCACCTGAACAAAGCAACCTGAAGCCACCTGGGACTCACTAATGCAAAGTGCAGTCTCCTCACAGGCCCAATGAGCTTTGCCTCCCCAGGTCAGCAGCCTCATTGGGAATAGTAACAGTGACACCTCGATTGCATAGTTGTGCATCTTTGGGCTTGCCCTGGAAGCACCCACTTCTAGGAGGCACCCATAGGGGTCTGTAGAGTGAGTGAATGATTGTGCATATTGTGTTCCAGGCTTGATGTGGGACAGATAAGTCTGGGTTTGAATTCCCACCCTGCCACTCCAAGCTGAGTAGTCTGGAGCAAATCATTTAACCTGACCATGACTCATCAAACAAAAGGAGGGTGAACCCATCCCCATCTGATTTACCAGGAAGTGTTGAAGAAATCATGTCCTTGAGCATGGGGCCAGAAACACACAGAACACTTTGTAGGTACATTCTGTGTGCTGCTACTGAAACAAATGTACAGACATTTACTATGCAGCAGCTATTGTATTCAATGCTGGAAAGGGACTGTGACCTCTCCTATCATGAGAGGTAAGTTCCAGGGCCCCCTGCACTGCCAAAATCCTTGAACGCACAAGTCCCTTACACAAAAGGGCAGAGCATTTACATATAAAGTAGGCCTGTCCCAAGTCATCCCTAGATAACTTACAGTAGCTTATAATACCTAACACAATGCAAGTTCTATATGACCAATTGTCATGTTATATTTTACGGAACAAGTATGGGAAATTTTTTGAAAAATATTTTCAGTTGTGGTTGATTGAATCTGCAGATATAGAACCCTTGGATACAGAGGATCAACTGATCACTTTATGCCTGAGATTCAAAAATGAATATCCCCAATTTCACTGGTGGCATAGGTAAGGCCCAGGGAAAGGACATGAATTGTGAGTTACCCAAGGTCATGCCTGCAAGAGCTGGGACTGGAATTCTGGGCATCTGGTTCCAGAGCCCAATGCACATAACCATGCAGTGCAGGCTGGATGCTAGGAGCTTGGAAGAGGGGGGACACCATCTACTTGGGTTGGGGGGCTCAGAGAAGAATGAGGAGATGAGCCTGGCTGGGGAATTCATCCAGAGCTGGAGACAGATAGGAGTGGGAGGGGATCAAGTGAAGGGGACTGCATGAAGTGAGTCAGGCAGCTGGAATCCTGTGGGTGAGGCAGAAGGAATGACACCTGTGAGCAGGGTACAGGGAGGAAGAGGGATGCAATTAGGCAGGAAAGGAAGATTGGGTCACACCATGGGAACAGCCAGGTCTGGCAGGGTGGCATCATCCCTTTCCCGTCCATCCTGCAGATCTGCTTGTGTCAGTGCCTTGAACTTCCCAAATACTCCCTCCCCACCGCCACCTCTGGCCCTATTCCAGGCCCTCCCAGAGTTCACCTCCTCCCTGCCTTGCCCAGAACAAGTTAATCTCAAAGCTGCCAACTATTGCCATATAGTGCTTTTCCCTGCACCTTGTCCTTCATCTGTTCCTAACTTGAATTCCAAGTTAGCTCTATACATGAAGCACAGGCTCACTCTGCTTTAGATTTGGAGAAACTGAGGTCCAGAGAAGTAATTTGTACCTCCTTTTCAGATCTTCAGCCATTACCACCTCCAGGAAGCCCTCCCTGCTACCCTGTCAGGTCTGGTTTCTTGGTTATTTGTTACCAGAGAACCAAGTTTTTTGCTGTAGAGAACTGGCCTCAGGCTGTCACTGCTTATGCATCCTCATGGTTCAGTTTAGGACTTTCTATCTCACTGTGCATTCAGGAGACCCAGAGAAATACTGAGTGATGGACAGTTTGGGTTCTTGCTACAAGTGTCAATAAGTGGTGTTAGTGGAACATAGAGGGGGCACCACATGGTATCCATTTGGGGAATGAAGAACATAGGAAGCTTCTGGAAGGAGGTAATGACTTGGCTGGAGCTTGAAACCTGAGTTTCAGGTAGCAGCTGTAACACACAGGATGGGACCTGTTTGGAGGCCCTGCATGAGCAAAGGCATGGATGTGAGCCCCCAACCCCTGCCACCTTCAGGAACCTGGGTTCAAGGACCGAAAATTTGATGAACTTTTATCTATTTATTTTGGTTCCAGATATTGATCCCAGGGATGCTTAACCACTGAGTCACATCCCCAGCCTTTTTTCATATTTCTTTAGAGGCAAGGCCTAGCTAAGTTGATTAAGGCCTCACTAATTTTCTCAAGCTAGTTTTAAACTCCAGATGATCCTGCCTCAGTCTTTCCAGTGCTGGGATTACAGGGGTTTGCCACCACACCCTGCTGGGCCTTTCATTTTGGCCAGATATCAGCTGGTTAGTATTTTTGTTAGGGAATGGTCATGAGGAGGGAGAATGGGTCATAAAAGGATTGTTATTGTAAAGGACTGGGGGTTAGAGTTTGAATTAATCTAAAATCTTCATAAATAATACTGACCTGAGCATTTCATTTACCCACATTGTCCCTACCTCTCCCCCAAAACTATGTCACTGTGGATCACTGAAGGTTTTCTATCATCTGAGTTCAGTCACAACCCTTTTGTTGCTTAGTAAGACTGGGATAAGTCTTTCCATAATGACACAACACAGGACTTCAGGGTTTGACTGGTAACTAAGGCTTTTGTCAGTAGTGCTTTCAAATATGAAACTACAAATTTATAATAACTGATTTGTTTTGTCTAGGATTCATTTACTTCCAAATCATTCCAAAGAGGTCAGACTGGAAGAGGACATAGTCACATGCCCTCCTGAACCTCTTCAGATATTCCAGCTCCTCAGTACTTTTTAGCATTTCCTCCTTTGTAGAATCATGCAATAGAATGTGTTTGGGAAGGTAGCAGGGTTAAAATTGAAGCACAAGTACCACTAATGTTTTCAGCAGGAAGCTGGGGTAGGAGTCCTCAGTGCTTCCCCAGTGACCTTGCCTTTTTATAGTAGATAACCCCCTGGGAATATAACATCTCTCAATAACTGATAGGTATCAGTGTTCACAAGATGCAGGTGATGTGGTGTGCTCATCAGCCTGTTCTTTAAGCAGAAAGGATGTTCACAAGGTGTTAGTGTCATGAAAGCCAAAGAGCACCTGCACGCCTCTATGGGAAGTAGTAGCCTTCTGTGGCAGGCTCCCTGGTTGTATGTAAATGAGCCTGGTACACATGGGCAGGATGGAGATCAACCTCAAAGTGAGCTGGAAAACCCAGAGGTGATGACAAGAGAAAGCTGCTCCTTAACATTGCATTCCCTCCATCTACTGTGTTTAGCATTAGAAAGATTTGATTTTTCCTTGTGCAAACGAGTTAATAGGTGGTGAATAAATATCTCAGGTACTTGTGATGTGGCTGAGGAGCAATTGTGAGTGTTTAAAAATCTGGTTTCTGTGTATCATTGGATAACCTGTCACAACTCATGAAACCTTTTCATAGTCTTTTTCTAGTTTTGTAGGAATGTTTTTCAGCCACGTTGTGTAGAGTTGGGTGGAGGAGGACATTTTCCTTCTTATAAATGGTTTTGTGAAAATTTGTGATTGGGCTTCTTCTTAAGACATTTCATTCATGTTTAAATAAATTTCCATGTGAAGGGGCAAAATGAACCATTCATTAAGGACAAGAAATCTTTCTGACGGATATAAACAATTCAAGGAACAATAAGGATGGTATCTTTTAGAAATGCTTTAGGATATGTTTTGGGTCAATAAATATGCTTAGAGTTTAAGAAATATTTTGTTAGTTCAGGTTAGTTTCTACATTTTTGTATTCTAGTAGAATTTTTTCTCATTTTAGTATTTGTTCATGAGATGAGTTATTTATCTTGAGACATCATTTAGTCCTACATTTCAAAACTTGCACCTATGTAAATCCAGATGCTTGGGTGAAGCTGCTGTGGTATAAGAAAAACCTTTCCTGTTAGGTCCTGTGCCAGGAAGGCAAAATCAGCACATATGAAATCTACTGTACATTGGAAGCAACAGGAAAGAGCCCAGAAGCTGCAACTGCACTTAGGTCATTTGGAAGTTGAATTCTTGTCATTTCTTAACTTTGCTTAACTAATCTTCTACCCTTTAGTTCTTTCTTATGGTATGAAGCTGATGAATCTACTAGTACTTTCAAGAGATCATAAACAAATAAAATTTGGGGTTTTTCTCATTATTAGTTAGAAGAACTGCATCATCTGCCTCTCACCTTTGGTAGGAAGGTAATGTGAAGCCACGAAGCCCTGTGGCTCTACACAAAGAAGATGGTTCTTAGTCTCCTGAAATAGTTAGCTAATTCTTGAAGTTCCTTAGGAGAAGGGAAAGACATCAGCTCCTTGTGTTCCATTCAGCAGTGAGAATAGGGCTTCGAGTGAACATGCTTTAGGTTAGTGACTATCCCTGGCAGGGAGTGGTCTCCTACTCCCTTTACAGTCCTCAAAACTGAATTACCTGTCCTTCTCTCTGCTGCAGTAGCCTTAGCTATTGAATCAGTATTGCCTCCTGAGATGCTTCTTTGTTCATCCTACTGGGGCCTTGATTCCAAATTTCAGTTGGAAGAATAGGAGGAAACTGTCTTAAACTGTGCAGCAAGCCAAAGGAAGAGTCTTGCTGTCACCCTGAAAGAAGCAAAGTAGGCTTTCCTGAAAGACATGGAGAAAAAGAAGTCCACTCACATGGTTATGACCATGCTTTTGGACCAACTCCTGGCTACTTGACACCATCATTGCTTATTATATATTTTGCTCATTGGTGAATTTCATAACCCAAATATTTTCTTGATGTGTGGCAATGAAAAATGAAAGCACCAAAATGCCAGTCGCTTGCCATTTCATGGGATCCCTGGGTCTCTGCCTGCTGCCACACCAACTTTTCCAACAAAGCTCTGGAATCCCAGTAGCCCTCTGCTGTGTGACTATGAAGTCAGACAGAAATGAGACTTCCCAGGCCTCAAACTTGGAAGTGATATCCCATGACCCTTGTTGATATGTTTCATAGAAACCAGATGCTGGTATGGATCCACATAGAGGGGAGGGAGCTACAGGCCTTGAGCACCAGGATGCTGTGGTGTTGGAATGCTTGTAGTGTACCCATATTATACAATGGGAAGAGAATCTCACAAGAACCATTGGCAGTCTATGGCAAAGGGAAGGCTCTCTCTCTCCCTGAAAATCAGTCATATAGTCTTCCAGTGTTGCAGAGAAGGAACCACGGCCAGAAGTGGAGTTGACTTTCTCTCTCTGACTTGGCGACTCAGGTCATGGTAGAGCTGTATATCATCCTTTATCCATCACCTTCCATCGTTAGTGTATTACAGACACATGACTCTAGCATTAGGGTTTCTCAGGGAGTCCATGTATGTATGAACACATACACCTAATGACAACCTCAAAAGCAGATGCTAAAATGATTCCTAGGGAACATGTTGGGAAGCTATGGAGGCTCTGCAAGGCACAATTACGTCTTCATGGTCTCATAACCAGCAGGAGGGGATGGGTCTGAAACTAGGTTTGTCTCCCCAAACCAGGGGTGCTGGCTATCCCAGGGCCTGTCTGGGTACCTGATTCAGGGTGTGTTGGTATAACTGCATTCATTTGTGCCTACGTCATTAGAAGAAGGGAACATCCTGCATCCCAGTGGGCCTTTGGAACCATCTTGTATTAGATAAGGAGTCCACAAGGAAGTGACCTCACTTCGTTGGCAATGGAACACACAGAACTTGGAACCCTAGTAGCTAGGCACCCCCAGTCAACATAAAGTCTCAGTCTGCTCTCTGATGTTGATTTGGGTTCTTTTTTTTTTTTTTTTTTTTTTTTCACGGTGCTGGGGATCGAACTCAGGGCCTTGTGCTTGTGAGGCAAGCACTCTACCAGCTGAGCTATCTCCCCAGCCCTGCTCTCTGATGTTGAGACAGCAAGCCCACAGCCCTGACTTCTAGTGGTCTACCAATCTGTGGATACTCAGGACTCAGGAAACACATGAGTAGGAGACTTTCTGGAATGTGGAGGTTCTGACTCAGTGCTGGGTTCCAACAAATCTGGCAACTGTTTCCAAGGACACAAGAGGTGATACAGGACATACCACTACAGGTGATGATAGCTTTAACACACCACTCAGATTCCCCTTTTGATAGGCCCAGACCCTTAACAAGTGTTTTGTTTTGTTTTTTTTGGTTTGGTTTGGTTTGTTTTGGTTTGGTTTGGTTTGGTTTGGTTTGGTTGTGTGTGTGTGTGTGTGTGTGTGTGTGTGTGAGAGAGAGAGATATCCCCTGAGAATATGGCCTGAAAATCTTTTGTTTTCACTTGACTCTATGGCAGTGAGTCATTTTCCAGATGACTACTTTTTTCAAGTTGAAATGTCCCTCTTTGATCCCCCAATCTAGGGAGAAGATGACTAATTTCATCAGTCTAGTGTCCTGACTAGGGGAAACCTTCCCAACACTCATTCTACAGAGACCTGTAGAAGGTGAACGTCCATGAAATTTTGTATTCCTACCAAAATTTGGCCAGTACCCAGAGGTATTGGAGCTGCAGTGTAAAAGGTGTGCATCACCTCTAATCCCCAGCACATGGTCATCTCCTTGCTTGTTGTTGGGAATGCTGGACATCACTCTGAAGTTCCATCAGTTCTGTGGAAAGTAGGGTTTTCAGAGGAGAGCCCTTCCTGGGTGTTTAGAAAACCAAGTAGGATGAGCCCTAGGTCTGTTTGCCTCAGCTGGGTCCTGTGGAGCAGGTTGCCAAGGGCTCTGGCCTTCCCCTGTGGGCCTGTCCCTCCCTGTGAAGAAGTTCTCTGCCTCAGGTCTCACTAATCTTATGTCTCAGGAAAATCAGTTGCCACATTTGAGAAGGAGACTCTGGATTGCTTCTGGGAGGGTTCCTGACCTGCATGTAGTCAGAACGGAGAACCCTGTATGGATGGAGGGGACTCTGGCCCTGAGGTAGCTAGGCAGTGGGTAATTGAGTTCATTCATGGCTCAAATGTATGTGAAGCACCTACCATCGGCAGGTACTTGGCCTATCATTTAGGAAGCAGGGCAGTAAACCTCCCAGCCCTCTTGAGGAAGTTAATTAAGTCCACCAGGCCTCTAGCAGATGAGGGTCACAGGATGTTAGAGGTGACAGCCTCCTGACCTTCTCTACATATGGAAATCTCTAGCCAGATGTTGAGAAGGAATACCTTCAAGGAAAGAAGTGAGTGATCTTTAGGCCAAGAGGGAGGGCCCCTGTCTCAAGAGAGGTCATTTGGGGGCTGCTGAAGAGGAAGGCTGGGTGAACCCCAGGTTCCACCCTTGTGTGATTCCCAGTAAAGCACCAAGGTCTGCGGCTTACCCTGTAGAAGTAACACAGCAACAGTGGTGGGATTCTGGATACTCAAGGACCAGAGGAGTAGTGGGGACCTCACAGGCAGACCCCATGAGGATCCCTCCCCAACACAGCAAATTCCAGCTAGTATTGTCCACACTTCTCTGTATAGATACTGAGCAGCAAGTGTGGAGAATCCTCTAACCACAAATGTACCTCAGAGTTTTGCCCCTTTTGCTCTGCTACATGTGACCTGCTTGGTGACTGATTGGAAAGTCCACCATTCAGGGGACCTTGGGAGATTCCAGTTAAAGAAGGAGCCCAGCGCCACCTGGTTCACTGTCTCACTCCAGACTCCACAGCACCCTCTGCTCCATCATTGAAATGTGACTACACCTCAATCCAGAAGATTTTTTGAGATCCTGGGACCCAAACAACCTGAAGCTTCTCAGGACCTTCCTGTCGCTCACCATGCCTGAATTAGAGGTGACCCTCCATGTCGAGACTCCTTACACAGCTGGAGAACTGAGATCCCAGTGAGTCTGAGCCCTCTGATGACGGGGCCTGGGGTGGTGACTGAGGTGTGTGCAGAGGAATCTCCTGGTGCCAGTGGGATCTGGCATTTGGTCCCCAGCCAGACAGCTGGTGGACCCTCGTCTGGGACGCTGTCCTGTTGTGGGGAGAGGGGCCGGGCTGTTCTCAGAAGCAGGGTTCTAGTGTGAATTGGGAAAGGCCCAGGGAAAGGCAGTCCTGTTGGGATGCTTCTCCTGCAGCTCTAGCACCACCTCAAGTGATAGAACGGCCTCCAGCAGCAGTGGCCCAGGTCACCTGCTTACACTTCAGACAGCATATCACCAAAGTCCCTGTGATGGAGGAAGGACAGCCCTCAAACCTGGAGGATGGCCCAACTCCAGTACCACCCACACAGGGAGAGACTGAGCCACCAGTGGCCACTGTGACCCTTCAGGAAGAGAAGGCAGCTCAGCTGCCACTAAGCAACCCAGAGGACACTGCACATTGTCTTCCAGTTGGTATAGATGGTGTTCCAAGCTACCATCCCACCCTTTCATACAGAACCACCTTTCCAGCAGCAACATAAATTTCAGACACCAAAACACCAGAGGCAGAAAGTCAAGAAACTATCAGGTTAGTAGCCCTCCACTTCTGGAAGGTATTCCCACCGCCCTAGTCCTAAAGTCCCCTATGACACCTCCCACTTGTGAGCTCCTGAGCACTGCCCAGTGCCAGATCCCCCACCACAGCCATCCTTCCTCTCCCCTCTGAAATTCTTTTTTAATTTTTGTGATGGTAATTATTTTATTTGTTCAGAATGACAGTGTGGAATTTTAGTAACTTTTCTATTGACATAAAAGTGCTCAGTCCATTCACCAGGCTGTGCCACCACCAGCACCATGTAGCGGAAAATGGACCCCTGAAGAGTACAGGGTTCCTGTGGGGGAAGATGCACACAGGCCCTCCTGGAGGAGGTGAGCTCGAGGCCCCTGGGTATGGGCACAGGTGACTGCCTAAGGGGTGGTGAGGATCTCAGGCCTTCATATCTCTTATTGAGACCTGTGATGTTAACTATGTCAACTGTCACGTGCCACTACACACCCTGTCCACATCAGACAGCAAACTTAGTATGTGTGTTCTTATTGCTCCACAGACCATGTCTTGCCATCCTCTTATTCCCTAAGACACGACATTGAAGTTGGACCAGTTGATAACTCAGTAATGGCCTGTACTGTTTGAATCAAGGGAAGAGTCTCATGTTTTGCATGGTACATGACAAGCTGTGCCTCTTGCACTAGTTAATCCACTGAGGATGCAAAGGGAATGTTCCTGAAGGAAATTCAAGTGCTGCTCCAGGGCATGTGAGTGATAAGAAAGCCAAAGAGCCTTATGGCTGATATGGAAACAGTTTTCATCGTCTGGAGAAAAGATGAAACAAGGCACATTCCCTTAATCGAAGGCCAAATCCAGATGAGACCCTAACTCAGATTGTTCTAATGCCTAGAGAAGTGAGGAAGCTCCAGAAGGAATTTGAAGGTGCCAGAGTTTGGTTCATGATGTTTAAGGCAAGAGGCCATCTCCATAAAATAAAGTGCAAGGTGAAGTAGCAGGTGCTGAGGAGAAGCTACGCTCTTGCTCAGCTGTTTGATTAAGACGTGCTGTGGTTCAGGTACTAGGAGTCCCCCAAAAGCTCATGGGTGAGACAGTGCAAGAAGGGGTAGAGGTGAAACGATTTGGTTATGAGAGGCTGAACCCAATCAGTGCATTACTCCCCTGGCAGGGATGAGCAGGCGGCACACATGGAAGGGGACACCCTCGACCCTCTTCAAACCTGGAGGTGTAGGCGGCACCTGTGGAGGCGTCCAGTGGCTGTGAAAGAAGTCCGGTTGCAGGGGCAGAAGTGCATAGTGGCCATCCTCAGCTCCACAGTGGTTCCACATTGGAGGTGCCCAGCAACCAGGGGCAGTGTCAGGATCTGGTAGCAGGTATTGATCAGCGAGCCTCCACGTCCAAAGGCAGTTTGGGGAGTCCAGCTGTATCTGTGGTGACAAGGAGACTTGGCCTCAGGCTGGGAGGATGGCCACAGGAAGCTGCAAAGGGCAGTGCAGCCTTGGCGCTGGGCATCCATGGAGGCATCAGTGTCTGGAGTTCGGTTATGGCAGCAGTGGCCAAGGCAACTGAGGAGTCTGGAGGCTGCAGAGGCAGGCAAGGTGTCCAGCTGCAAGGGTCCTCATCCTTTGGCGGTGGCAGGAGTCTGGTTACAGTGCAGCAGCAGTGGCCTGTGAGGACTCCAGTGGCTGCAGCCTGGACCTTTGGCGGTGGCAGCAGCATCAGTGTGGGGCAGAGGGCCTCAGAGTCAGAGGTTGACTGGAGGCTGGGGTGGCCTCTGCTTTGCTGCTCCAGGCCACTGGTCTTGCCCCTGGAAGAGCCCATGTGCTCAGAAGGCAGGACGCGGGAGGCAGTGGTACCCAGACAGCCTCTGAGGACCTTATACTGCCCATGCTGGTTGTGCCTCGCACTGACCTTGAGCCCACTGGGCAGCCGCTCACCCCGCCCCCGGGTTCACCCTGCCCTTCCCTGGGTTGTGGCCTCTGCAGGGGGAGTAGGTCGGCTGCCAGCTGGGGCAGCCTTTTTTTTTTTTTTTAATGTTTGAGCAATCTCATTTTTGTAATTTTTACAGATTGTGTTTTGATTCACTGTACACAAATGGGGTACAACTTTTCATTTCTCTGGTTGTACACGATGTGGAGACACACCATTCATGTAATCATACATGTACACAGGGCAATGATGTTTGTCTCATTCCACCATCTTTTTACCCCCACCTCTCCCCTCCCCTCATTTCCCTCTACGCAATCCATTGTTCCTCCTTTCTTCCCTTACCTCCTCTGTGCACCTCCTTTTGTATCAGCACCCATTTATCAGAGAAAACATTTGGCCTTTGGTTTTTTGGGATTGCCTTATTTCACTTAGCATAATATTCTCCAACTCCATTCATTTACCTTCAAATGCCATTGTTTTATTATTCTTTATGGCTGAGTGATATTCTATTGTGTGTATGTACCACAGTCTCTTTATCCATTCATCTACTCAAGGGCATCTGGGTTGGTTCCACAATCTCTAGCTATTGTGAATTGAGCTACTGTAAACATTGATGGGGCTATGTCACTGTAATATGCTGATTTTAAGTTCTTTGGGTATAAACTGAAGAGTGGTATAGTTGGGTCACATGGTGGGTCCGTTCCAAGTTTCTGAGGAATCTCCACACAGTTTTTCAGAGTGCTTGCACCAATGTGCAGTCCCACCAGCAATGTATGAGTGTACCTTTCTCCCTACATTCTCACCAACACTTATTTTTGCTTGTATTCTTGATAATAGCCATTCTGACTGGAGTGAGACAAAATCTTAGGGTAGTTTTGATTTGCATTTCTCTAATTACTAGAGATATTGAACATTTTTTTCATATATTTGTTGATTGCTTGTGTATCTTCTGTGAAGCGTCTATGTAGTTCTTTAACCCATTTATTGACTGGGTTCTTTGTATTTTTTAGTTTTTTCATAAAACAGAGAGAAAATATTGATATTTACATACTAATTATAAAAAGTTAAATTTACCTGTGAATTTATATTTTTGTATTATAAAGAACTTAAAAAACTTTACACCAAAAATACAAGGACCCAATCAATACATGGGCTAAGGAACTGGGGCAGCCTTTGGGGGGACACCCACCTCCCCAACCCCATTTCCCCTTGGATGTGGTGGAGAGCAGTAGTGGGGGGGGGAGGTGCCTAGCAAACCCTCACCCTCAAAGCGCATCCCTGTGGCGGGAGGAGGGAGGAGGGCAGAGGTGGCAGAGGGAGACTGAGGCTCGGAGTCCTTGGTCTTGGTCTTCTGCCACCCTCAGCCACGGAAATGCACTTTGAGGATGAAGATGCCCTAGGTCCCCGAGGCTCTGCCCCACAGCCCACGTGGGATGTGGCTGGGGAGGGAGGGGTCCTCTCCCAAGGTGCCACACCTGGCAGATGGCCTAGCTCCCCTGCAGAGGCTGTAGCGGGGGTGCAGCGAGTAGCCACCCAGTGGGCTCAAGGCCCGTGCGAGGCGCAGAGTTGTGGGCAGCACAAGGTCCTGGGCAGCTGCCTGGGTACCTCCGCCTCCTGTCCTGCTTCCTGAGCAGGCAGGCTCCGCCAGGAGCAAGGCCAAGGCCCTAGAGCAGCCACCTTGAAGGCCGCCCCAGTCACTGGTGGCCGTCTGACTCTGACGCCCACTGCCCCTCGCCCTCCCCGCCGCCGCCAGCCTGGAGCTCCTTGCCGCAGCCACCTGACTCCCCACAAGGCCGCCGGATGCCGCCTTCACCGCCACGCAGCCGGACTCCCGTCGCCACAGCAGGATGAAGATGCTTAGGGCTGGATGCCTCTGTGGCCGCTGCCCCTGCTTCCAGACTCTTCTGGGGCCCCCACCCAGCCCAGCACCAGACTCCCAAACCCCGGCTGGATGCCGATGTTGCCCACCAAAGCCCAACGTCAATGCACGTCACCCCACGCCCACACCTGGCACCCTGCAACTGACCAGACCCTGATGCAGCTGCGTGTGAATGCCACTCTGGAGCTCCAGGCTGCTGCCACCGGACTCCAACAGGGACACCAGACAGCGGCACTTAGCACTGGATACTGATGTCATCACAGCTGCAGCCAGATGCCTGTCAGCACTGCAGGACAAAAACACTCCTGTCTGGACACCTCTGTTGCCCCCACCATAACTTCCATACTCCTCTGCTGCCATTGCCACGTAACCACACGGCCACCACACTCCCATACAGCAGCTGGATGCACCTCCACAGACGCCCTGAGCCAACACTCAACTCCTGACCCAATGCTGGAAGCAGTTGGTGTTGCTGCAACTACCACTAGGCCTCCATTCCAGGATGCTGTTGCTGTAGCCAGCAGGAGCTGGAAGCTGGGCATTCTCCATCACAGTTGCCTCAGCAGCATCCACTGCATGTCACCTGCCTTTCATCTCCCAGGACCAGCCACCCATCCTTCTGGCTCCTTGAGGAGTTGGGACACTAACTCAGGGACCTCACCCAAGAAAAACAAGTGAGTACTTTAAAAAGAGGCTGCAGTCCTCACAGCAGGCAGTAGGTGGGGCTAGGTGGGTCCAGCCCAGTGGTGAGGGGCAGGGACGGGGCCTGGGGGCTGCTGGCCAGGTCTGGGCCTTGACCCATGGGGCAGGCTGGAGAGGGATCTCTGGCTGCTTTGGGAGCCCAGCCCTGGGAGCACCTTCTGGTTCTGGTCTTTTCTCCTGAGCTTCCATCCCATCCCCTTCCTCCACCACCCCCACTCTTCCCTAAGCTGGACTCGGTTCTGGAGACAGGGCCATCTGGGCACTGGGCATCTGGGCAGCAATGCGAGGCCCAAGTACATTGCATAAGACTGGGGACACCAGACTTGCCACACTCCACATACCTGGACTTGAGGAAAAGCTGCCTCTTGGGAAAATACCTTCCTAGATCTACCAAATTTAGCCTGAGATGACTTCTTCCAAGAGATTATCAAGAAAGAAAAAATAAGTTAGCAAGTTTTGACTTGCTAAATGGTAGTATGAGAACAAGCAAAGACTTCAAGGTTGATAGAGCTGGATTCAAACCCCTCTTAACTGGGTGACTTTGACCAGTGTACAGAACTAGGTACAACCTTGGTTTTGCATCTTGTCAAATAAAGATGGTGAGGATGATAAGCCAGGGGTAAATTAAGCTGCCATGCCCTACCTGAACTTGGATGCCAGGTAGGCATTCAGCATTATTTCCATGCAGAAATATGCTGAGATTAAACCCCTCCCCACACTGTAGACCAGTCAGACTTCCTTAAACTTGATGAAGTTCCTCGTGGATCTTCAACAGCCTCATGGGAATATTGGAAAAAATCCTCACAGATGAGAAATGAAAGCAGAGCACAGCAGTCAAGTTTGCCCCAAAGAAGCAGGTAAGGGGGCTGGAATGCAGGTCCCGCCACCCTGGGTGAGGGTGTCTATCTACTGGGTGGCAATGAGCCAGACACACATGGGCACTTGCCTGGGTAGGCACCAAGGCAAAGAGACCCTCCTCTAACCTTTGCCTCCCAAACAAAACACAGTCATTGTGGGTTCTCTCAGCAGGTGGGAGATGAGAGGTAGCAGTGAGTGAGCAATGAAATGCAAACCAAAAAACAGGCAAGGTCACAGGTTTTCTTTAAGTTACTTTTAAGGTTTTCTTTAAATTACTTTTAAGGCAAGTAGATAGTCAGATAATGCAGAAAACAACAGGCATACAAATAGAACAAAGAGATATATCAAGAAAGACTAATGGGGCTATTACTAACTCTTGACAGGGTCAGTTGGGGTCATTGTGAAGCTAAAATTTCTCGCCATAAGTGTCTCAATATATTTCAGAAGAGAAATTTTCTTAATTCAGGAGTATAAAGGCGAATCTCTCTGGTGTGACCCCAATATCCACATCAACATAGGAGTGACTTGTAAATGAAGCACCCCCAAAATAGGATGGGCACCATGACAGTTCTGGAGAGGACCAACTAGGGATAAAAATCTTCCACCTGATTGAAGGAGTTGACACCTGATTGGCAAAGAATGTGGACCCCCGTTCTCAAGGCAACCACAAAACCATAAATTGGGAGACAGCAAATTTGTCATTCTCTGCCAGGAGATGACCCACTCTCAAAGGGTGTTCCTTGTTTGAGCCTCACTTTACTTTTACTTATAATAAAGTTCTGCATGGCTTGCAGTGTCTGCGTTTAAATTTTCTCCCTTTGGAACACAAGAACTGAGGTTTGGAGCTCCAACTCCCCAATGTCCTGTGACATCTAACCCAGTGCTTCCGCTCAGATTGACAGCCATCTGCAGGACAGGTATTTGAACTTCACCTTGTTTCCTCTCCCAGCTTTGGTTGAGATGATGTCTATCTCAGCCTCTGATATCTTGCCTTTTGCTTTGGGCGTCTGTGTTCTTTCCTCTGCCAAAAGGACTTCTATATGTCACAGCTGTGCGCTGTCTGATGTCATCTGTGTTGTCTTTGTTCATCTTTTCTTCCAGTCAATAAAGGCAGTGACACCTTTATTATTTTTTTCCCTACTGACATGCAGACATATACCCTCTCTTGCTTTTTGTGGCATCTTTTTGAGCAAGGCCACCAGAGAGGCAATGAGACTCCACTGTTTTGGCTGTTGCCTTACTGTGTCCCCCTGACTGTCTTCAATAATGAGCATCATGCCACCTTCTTTAGAGGCTGTGTCCAGATCTGGAGGGCGGTGAGTTCTCCATCCTCACCTACTTACAAATCACCTCACTGGGCACTTGTTAGTTTAAGATTTCTCATAACTTGTATCTTTTCTTCACCAAAATGGTAGTTCTTATCCCTACTGTGTAGCGACTCTGCATGGACACTCTGCCCCCACAATTCTTATTCCAAGGGAAAGTCAAGAAAAACAATGGTCCTTGCTCTTTTGTCACTTGTCCTGTTGTTATTTTTGGGAATTGCTATGTTTCCAGCAGAGTGGCACAAAAGCCTCTTTTCAACATCAGGCCCATCCTACTCTTCAAATTCTCTGCAAAAGGATTAATGGTCACTTCCCCAAGTGATGTCAATTGGGTGGCACATGTTTTCGATAAGACTACAGGCTTGAGTGACAGAGTTCACCAATAAGGCAAAAGTTGGCAAATTTGGACAGACAAGCTACACTGAGTTCTAGGGAATCACAGAGGGATGACTCCTGGTTCTGGGTTTGAAATGGAATTTATGGGAGGGATGCCTTCCTATATTCATCTCTCTTGCATGTCAGTACTGCTAATGGATTCCAGGGGTATTGACAGGCTCTGTCATCCATCCATCCATCCATCCATTCATTGTGTGTGTGTGTGTGTGTGTGTGTGTGTGTGTGTGTGTGTGTTGTACCAGGGTTTGAATCCAGTGGTGCTTAACCACTGGGCCACATCCCTGGCCCTTTTAAGTTTTTTTTTTTTTTTTTTTGAGGCAGGTCTTGCTAAGTTTTTTCAGGCCCTGCTATGTTACTGAAGCTGGCCTTGAACTTACAATTCTCCTGCCTCACCCTCCCTTGACCCTGTGATTACAGGAGTGTGCCACCACACCTGGCTGACTTTATTTTACACACAGGAAATCAACCATTGATATAAGCTACCACCTCCTTGGGGTACATCCTATAAAACTGGGACCAATTTTGCCTGGAGACCTTAAAGAAGAGATTAATTTTCTTTTGTAATATTGATTGGCCTCAATATAAATTAGGGGATAAAAAGAAATGACCCACTAAGGAAGTCTAAACTATATTATTCTTTCCCCATGAGATTATGTTGCTGAAAGGAAGGAAAATGGCCAGAAGGTCCCTACACACAGGCTTTATTTTTAGTAAGGGATCAAAAAGATTTATGGGGGTTGGGGATTTAGCTCAGTGGGAGAGCACTTGCCTAGCACACACAAGGCCCTGAGTTCAGTCCTCCGCCCTGAAAAAAAAAAAAAAAGATTTAAGTGCTAAGTGTAGCATTGATGATGTCCTTCTAGCAATGATGAGTCACAACATTACTGGCCTAGGGGATCCCTCAGAGCTAAACCTTCCTTCCTCTCAACAATGTACTTCACATTCAGATCTCATTCTCCCACTCTCCTCTGTACACACCATACCTCATTCTCCCACTTTCCTCTGTACACACCATACCTACTTCTCCCACACCCCACTTCCTGGTTTCCCTCATTATAAGCCTATCCAGCTGAGCCCATTGCTAGGTCACACCCATTACAAGAGCCACATGGAGAATCAGAATGCAGGTGCCTTTTTCTATGTAAGATCTAAAACAAATCCAGCAGGATTTGGGAAGATTTTCTGATGACCCTAATAAACATACAGAGGGATTCCAACATTTAACCCAGGCTTTGAGGTAATCTGGAGAGACATAACAGTAATTTTGTTAGTAGCAGGCCTGGGACTTCTCTTGAAAGTAGCCAACCAGGTCTTTTATGATCACACTAGGAGGAAATTTTAAGGGACCAACAAAAGGAGAAAAGAGGGACAAGAGACCAGTGCACTTACTGACTGCAGCTCTTAATGGCCACACCATTCCTCCTCCACAGGAACCCTGAGTCTCTGAAGATGTTTGCCATCATTCCAGAAAGCAAGGACACTAGAAGAAAGATCACCTAATTAAAGGCAGGCTTCCAAAGATTCCTTGCCCTATATGTGGCAGGAGAGGCCACCAGAAAATTTGTGGCCCTGAGAGTTGAAGCAGCTTCAGATCAGACACTCTCAAAATGATGACCCAAGCGTGAGAAAGCCTTCAGAATCAGCCAACAACCCAGACAGTCAGCATCACCAGAGCTGAACTGAGGCTAACTCTGGACGTAGGAAATAGGGTCATTCAATTCCTTTAGGACACTGGCACCACCTATAGTGTTTCAACTCTGTTCCCTGGATACTTTACCACTGATTCCTGCTTGGTAGTGGGAGTTGATGGAATACCTAACATAAGACATTTTAGTTCTTTTCCATGTTGCAGTTGGAAAGAGAGAATATGCTTATTCTTTTTTGTTAATGGCTAAATATCCACCTCCATTAGTGGGTCATCATATCTTAACAAAATTAGGAGTTTCTCTAAGTTTTCCACTCAAGGCACCAAGTTCTTTTCTTTTGATGTCTGCAGTCAAACAATCAGAACAACTGGTTGACCCAAGCTTGTTGGGCATCTCCCTGCAAGGGAATGACTAGGTAAAATTATGGTCTCTAATGCTAGAACAAGAGGGACACATGGAGTCACTAAGAACCACTTCTGCAATGTTAAATCATGCCCTATAAATGAAACTGTCACACCCAGGTCATGGAAAATCTTCACTTTAGAGTAATCCAATTTCCAAGTTTTTTCAGTCATTAAGCCACATCTGAGTCCATCTTTACCTTATCTTCCACTATTAATGCCAGAATAGCATAGATATAAGGATGGTTACTATCTAATTTGGGATGAATGCATATGGCTTACACCTACCACAGGTCATCTAAGTCAGAAGACCCCAATCTGTTGCAAGCAACATAACCACACTTAGGATAAGTGACCTGGCTCCATTTGGGAGTCAGGATAGACCCCAAAATCTCAATGTCAAAATATTGTGATTTTTACATGCTGATGATTGATTTGGACTAGTTGGTTCTTCAGACCTGGAATTAAATGACTAGCACCTGATGGGACCCAATGAACATGTCAGACTAACATATGGGTCTGGCTTCCTCTAGGCTGCAAGAGAAGATGTACTGTGGAGTACCCAAGGATGCAAGGGAAGTGAACAAAAAAGCAGGTCAACCTGCACACCTCTCCCATCTCAAGTATCAATGGGGATGGTCATTGGTAGGATCATTTAGCTTCACTGTTTATCCCAACAACTGGCCTAGAGGATGTCAATCTTGGATGTGGAAACCCTGGTCAGTTACATTCAGAAAGCTCTCAATGACACTGAGAAAGGTTTTTCTCTTCTTGTCGCAGAGATGGCACTCATAAAGAAGCTGTTTTACAACACTGAATGGCCTTGGATGTTCTCACAGTCGCTCAGGGTAACATAAGCGCCATCAATCAGACTGAGTGCTCTGTTTACATTCTTGACAACTCTGACAACAGGAATCAAGTCCTCAATGGCACATGTCTCTAATCGCAGCAGAGAAGCTGAGGCAGGAGGACTGCAAGTTCAACGCCAGCCTCAGCATCTTAGTGAGGCCCTAAGCACCTCATCAAGACCCTGTCTCTAAATAAAATATAAAAATGGGTGGGGTTGTTGCTCAGTGGTTAAGTGCCCCTGGGTTCAATCCCCAGTACCAAAAAAAAAAAAAAAAAATTGCATTCCCCACTAAATGCTATGTCCTTACCAGCCTTGCCATGGGGACAACTTTTTAGCTGGTGGTTTTCTGGCACTTCTTGGTGGAGGAAATTGCTGGTGTCTAAATACAACTCATTGTATCCAATTTTGCTGTGTCCTTTGTCATATCAATCTTATTCTGATATTAATGTCTTCTCATTTTTTTATAGAGCATTTGCCTCTAAGATGGGTTTACAATCTGTTTCTTTATATCAGATATCATGACCCCCTGGATAGGCCTTAACTCATAATCAAGAGCACTTCACTGACAGCAAGTATTGGAGATACCTACCCTCAACAGCAGGAAGTAGGTAATAATTTGACTTCATCAGCCTTTGTTCCCCATATGATTGAGGGTTTCCAACCTTGGTGGAGGTGTGTGTTAGTAATGAGCATTGAAATGCAAACCAAAAATATGGCAGGGTCCTGGGTTTTAAGCTACTTTTAAGGCAAGTGGGTAATCAAATAACATAGAAAAACAACACATGTACAAACCTTGTGAATAGATAGCAACAAAGAGAGCCAATTAAGAAACATATGTAGAAAGAAAGATTAATAATGGGGCTATTACTAACCCTTGACAGGGTCAACTGGGGTCACTGTAAAGCTAGAATATATGGCCTTATGTGGCTCAATATATTTCAGAAGAGAAATTTTCTTAGTACTGCAGGTGCACTAAGGTAAACTCTGTCTGGTCAGTAACCCCAATACTATGTTAACATAGGATTGACTTGTAATTGAAGACCCCTGAATGGATGGCCACCATGACAATTCTGGAGAGGACCAACGAGGGTCAAAAACTTCATCACTTTATGTAACAGAGGAGGTGAATACCTGATTGGCAAAGGGTGGTAAAGGTAGACTCAGTTCTCAAGGCAACCATAAAACACCAATAAATTTGCAGAGAGTACTGTTTCCTTTGTCATTCTCTACTGGGAGACAACCCACTCTCATGAGGGTACTCTTTGTTTGAGCCTTACTTTACTTTTACTTCCAATAAAATCTCTTGCATGGTTTTTTGGTTTATGTGTTTCTTTTGGAACAAAGAACAAAGATTTGGAATTTTAGCTCCCCATTCCTGTGACAAGAGAGACTCCTGGCCATCTTCAGCAAGGACAGTTCCCAGCATGAAA
Organism: Sciurus carolinensis; assembly: GCF_902686445.1. Taxonomy (NCBI): domain Eukaryota; kingdom Metazoa; phylum Chordata; class Mammalia; order Rodentia; family Sciuridae; genus Sciurus; species Sciurus carolinensis. Next base: position 132,119,186 of record NC_062220.1, read on the forward strand.
TATGGGATTTGGGGTACTGCCAGAGACAGGTTTTCTGGAAAAGGTGGGGAGCTCCACCCTGAGCTATCAGAAGTCTCCAAGAGTTGAGCTCCACAGAGCAGCCTGGCTCCCAGCACAGCTCAGGTGTGGGGAGTGGCCAGCTGTGTAAGCATCTGCCCTCCAGGGCCCCAGCTACCTTACCTCCAAGCAGGCCAGCATCTGGATGGTGACAGGTAATCCCTGGACTTCCCAGACAGAGACCTCTTGAGATATGCCCATCCTGGGAAAGGAGACACAGTGGCTGGCCAGTTGGTGGTGTTCCCTCTCTCTCCCGTGGGCAGTGTCTTGCAGTACACTGTCTTGCCTGGCTCCTCTATGCACACAGAACTTGTTTATACCCAGAGGGATGCAGGGGTCAGGCAGCCTAGTCCAGAGGGTGGCCAGGTTGTACCTGTAACAGCCAAAATTCCTGTGGGGGAAGTGCACCCCTCCAGTCTCAGATAGGATCAAACATCAAAGGAGTTCTCCAGTGCCCTTTCCTCATGGTGCCGGTAGGCTCGCTCTCACTTCTGTGGCCAGGCCCCTCACCCTGCCCTGTCCCCCATTCCCAGAGCTGCTTCCACCTCTCTTCCCTTCCCTTCCCTCCAAACTCCCTGACTCTGCACACCATCCAGATTAGCTTCACACCAAGACATGGGGAGTACATAAACCAGAAACAGCACAACTGTTCATCAACAGAGCCAGGGTGCATAGCTCATGAGACACTCAGACACATGATTTAATGCAGTAACAGTGAATAAACAGGCTACGTACAACCAGATGATGATTCACACAATATTTAGTGGAAAGAATAAAATGTGCTGTATGTTCCCATCCTTAAGTCCTTCAAAACCAAGAGAGACAAAAACTGCTCTTTGGGGAGTGAGGACATGGCAATGACAAAAGCCAGGGCCAAAGTCAACTTAGGGGTGGAGGAAGCGGGTCAGGGAGAATATCTGTGATTCCATGGTGCTCAGGATGCTGCAGGTCCTGATTGGGGAGGTGGGTGTCAGCCACACTCATGGTACAATTCATCAACCTCCATAGATATACTTCATGTACTTTCCATATGTATTTTATTTCAGAGAGTTCACAAAAAGAGAAATCCACCACCCACCCTCATGCCTGCCTTGGTCTTCTCAGGGCACTAGCCCACTCATGTCTTGCCCAGATGGTCTTAGTGGGGAAGACTGGATGCAGAGCTACTCATTTTACATGTCACTAAAACTTCATTTTTAGCAGATAACATTACCAATTAGAGCCAAACAGAACATTTCTAAAATGCTTGACATCATTTTTCAGTCTGGGCATTCAAAGCAGGCAGCAGCAGCCAATCACTTACAGCCCCTGTCATTTCCTATTTCTGTTTATTAAACCTTAGTCTTTCCCATAAGCACACAACCCACATGGATATCCTTCTGCCACTCAAGAAAGACCAATTTGAAGGAGGCAGAAATTGACAGCAACTCTGACTTGCAGGAAGGTCACAATAAATTGCTCACTACACATGGAATTATATTTTGTAGACTGACACCGTGTGGCAGAAGCAGCAGGAGCCTTATGTTTCAATCTTTTATTTGAGAACTGTACTATACTGACCGGCTTCTCTTTGGTTGCCAAAGGATGAACAAAGTTCAGAAACTCAGCAAGTTGACAACCCTTTATCTTTTAGCAATCCCAAATAAATCAGTTTATACACACAGGCTTCATTCAAACTTCCATTCTCTGCATAGCTTTGCTTCTATTTTCTTTTCAGTGATGGTTAAGTTTTGAGGACTCCAGAATCACATTCATACAAACACTTGTAAACACCCCAGCCTGCCCTTCCCACTACAAACCACACGCTACTTCTGTTAGTCAGTTTTCCAATGCTGTGACTCATATACCTGAGAAACAACTTATGAAGAGGGAAGATCTGCTTTAGCTCATGATTTCAGAGGGGCTCATGGTCGATGTATCCACTGCTTTGGTGCCTGTGGCAAGGCAGAACATCATGGTGGGTAGTGTGTCCTGGGAGCCTCAAAAGCAGTTACCTTTCTGCAAAGCACAGGGCCAAAGCAGGACTAAGCTGAAAGGGATTTGGCCAAGTCTGGGGACAGTTTTGATTGGCAGGACTGGGAGGAGGAAGGTGCTCTTGCTGAGGCTGTGAAAACCTGCAGGAAAGGAGCATTTCATTGCAAATAGCAGTTTTTTTCACTGTGCTAACCCCTGCTCTCAGCTGCTGGGATCTTGTTTTTCTTTCCCTCATGAACACAATAAGAACAGGTGAGAAGCAACCCACTCTTTCCTCCGCTGTCTCAGGAAACCCCATGGCAGAGGTTCCAGAAAGTTGAGGGACGGAATCGCCACCAGGTGCAAAATATGTACCTGGGCGCACAGGAAATGCTGCCAGGAGACCCTGACCCTGCGGCGCCCGGGGGGCGAGGGGGGGACCTCTGCGGAAGGGGCTGAGCTCAGGGACAGGGCAAGGGGATTCCTCAGAGATTTTATTTTCATAATTAACGGTAATGTAGCCAGGAACAAGTAGAGGGTCACTCAGGGAAGAGGTAGAGAACGCCCTGGAAGAATGAGAGCTCTACCCTTTGGTTCCCTGACCCGTCCTTCTGTCCCATCCCAGGTCCCTCCAGGGCCCGCCGCCCTGCACTGGCCTGTGTGTCTCTGGAACCCCAGGGCAGCGCCCCATCCTGTGATCCCCAAGCTCCCCGGGCACCTCTCCCGCCCAGCCCGGGTCCCCACCTGAAGGGTGGGCGCGGCCTCAGGAAGCCCTAGGAGCCTGTCGCCGTCCTACAGGTTGCCCAGGCGGGGCGGCGGGGGCGTTGGTGCAGGTCCCTAGTCTCGCCCCGGCTCCACAAGCAGCACCAGTTCGGTGCAGGTCCCTCAAAACCGGGAGCAGGGCGCAGCGCTCGGAATGGTGGAAGAGACGCGGCGCAGTCTGCGGGAAGGATGCGAACTGGGAGCCAGAGTCAGTGCCAGAACTGCTGCGAGGGCCCAGACTTGCAGGGGAACGTTATCTGCCACTAGCCTCTGCTTTGCATATTCATGACAGTGAGCTCCGCCCCCTCCCCGAAAGCTGCGGTGAGCAAATACATTATTCATGACGAAGCGTCCACCCCGCCCAGGAAGGCCGGGCTGGTTATTCATGAGGACACGTCGCCCCGCCCAGGAAGGCCGGGCTGGTTATTCATGAGACGCGTCGCCCCGCCCAGGAAGGCCAGGCTGGTTATTAAAGAGGACGCGTCGCCCCGCCCAGGAAGGCCGGGCTGGTTATTCATGAGGACACGTCGCCCCGCCCAGGAAGGTCGGGCTGGTTATTCACGACCCTAAGGGCGGTGCTTTGGGCTGCAAAGGCAACCGAGTCCTGGTGAGAGCAAGGCTTGACCTCTGAGGTGAGCCCTGTGCGGAATCCAGGTCTCCAGAGAAAGGGCGCCTGGACCTTGTTGGTCCCGAGCTCTTCATGTTGAATTTTTTTCCTGTTACTTGAGACTTTAAAGTTTTTCGCGGGTGTCCAACATTTTCCGAGGAGAAGCAGAAACCCCGGGCTGAGGAGGCGGCAGAGGGGAGGCTGTAGGTGACCCCCGACTTTCCAGAGCAAAAATTCCTCACATTCCGACAAGGAGCAGGAAATAGACTTGCGGTGGGACCCCCGCATCCCACCCTCCAGCAGTTTTAAGACTCATTTTCCAGGAGCTACAGGGTGGGCCTGGGTGGGGACAGGCGGCTGTCATTAGCCGCCAGGCAACTGGGCTGTGCACTGGGAGGAGGCGCCTGCGGAGCTTTGGGGTGTCCTTGACCTGGTCAGGCTCCCTCGCCATTGGTGTGTCCCCCATAACCAATGCCTGGTGCAGACCAAGGGATGGGCCAGGTGGACGCCAGTCCCCTGGGGTGGCCTTCGATCCTCTCACCTTATGAAGCACGTGCCCTTTAATCTCCGTGGACCTCAGTCCTCCACTCAGGAGGGACAGCGGTGTCCTGCAACTCAAGATGGCCAATCACCAAAGTGTGTCAGTACTCCGTGCCACAGTGTGTTGGCGCCTTGCTCCATCAGGCCCCAACTCACCTGCGTCTTTTTCCACGTTCCAGAACCAGTCTAGGACTCCACCAATCACATGGAGAGTCGGTGATTGACAGCTGATGGGAACCCAGCCCTCAGCACTCTGGGCTGTGCAACCAAGTATAAAAGGCATTAGGGTAAAAAAAATACATAAACTCGGACAGGGTGCTGGTCAATTCTTACCAGCTAATGAGCTGAGGGATCCTTGCATTTGGAATAGCTGCTCCCTCTCAAACACACCACCTAACACCTCCCACCCTGGCAGGAGGTCTGCACTACAGAAGCGTCCAAGCCTCCCTCTTGCCTCCTGCCATCCCAGAGCGACGCCAGAGACAAACGCCAGCTCACCTGCGCTGACACAGAAAAGGACCCAGTGTTTGAGGCCTGGCTGAAGCGATCTGGGCGAGGGTTCCCCACTTCCTCACTGGCCAGACACCCGGAGGACCAATCGGTATCTGCACAGCCTATCGGTGATTCCCCACGTGGCACGTGGCATGCGTCGCCCCGCCCAGGAAGAGCCGGATGGTTATTCATGAGGCCGCGTCGTCCCGCCCAGGAAGGCCGGGCTAGTTATTCATAAAGACGCGAGGTGCTTAGGCCCCGCCCACAAGTCTCTGCACTCAGCACCTTGGGCACCGCCAGCACCCCCCCCCCGCCCCCGCATCCTTGGGTGGCACCCAGGTCAGACCCCAACCAACGCCCCCTGGAGCAGCCATGGTGTCCTCAAGCAGTGATGTTCTATCTTCTCCCTGACCCAGACTGTCTTTGAGTCAACTGAGGTTTTATGCAACATATTGAGCTGTTCCCCACCAAGATTTTTACTTAGTTCTTTCTCAAAATATCTATCTCCAGATTCAAGTGCTCATTCACACCCCGCATAGACTTCCTTAATTTATTCAGCTGTTATTTGAAATCGCTTGTATTTCACTGAACTTTCACAAAAAAAGCATTCTTTTGAATTCTTTGGGTTTCATCCACTTTGAAAACTCTGGTATCAGGGCCAAGAGAGTTATGAACTTCAGGAGGTGTCATGCTGCCTTGGTTTCTGACAATTCTTGTGTTTACATTGAAATTTGCACGACTGTTGGGATGGATGTCTCTTGCCCTTTGACTTAAGGCCCTTTTAATAAGCAGGCTTCTCTTGAGGCTAAAGGCTGGGGAATGGGTTGTTGTGCAGTGTTGAGTTTTATTCAAATGCACTTCTCTGTCTCTGGCTGTTCTTAGTGAGATTCGGCCCTAGTTTCATTGTCCGCAAACCCAGTTTCTCTCCATGTTTCAGGAGAGTGGCAACCCTCTGCTAGTTGAGGTGGTGCCAGGTAGACTGCAGAGTATTTGCCACGTGCCTTCTGTGCTTACTCCTATGATGGAAGGGAAGCGCCCATCAGGTGTTAGGAGTTTCCCCCAGCTCCAATGCTATTGGCTGTGTTCCTTGAACTCACTTCCGCTACTGGCTCTCCTAGTTTTGGTGATGACCTGGGGCTTTAATCCTCATTTAGACTCTGGCGCATTTCCTATCATGACAAAAGAAGAGGCATAATCACCATTGCCCCTTGGTGGCACTTGCCTCCTGTCCCATGGACCATATGTGACCACCCCCCACCACCACCACCAAGGTGTGGGTGCAACTGAAGCTGAAGCCCCCTGTCGGTGGAGTACCCACAGCAGTTGTGTTATTTCTTACCACTGTTGCTGTGTGGCGAGTGTTTTGCAGTGAGACTTCAGACCCCGTCTAGCTGTGTGCACTTGGAGGTGGGCTGTCAAATGGGGGCCATCCCTGGTCTGCCACGTGTTCAGACTACAGTGCAGTAGAGTGCTGAATCCCGTGCCTGCAGTGCTCACAGAGACTCTCCCTCTTTTACCTGCACCCCACCCCCATTCTTTAAGTGAAAGTTACACCAGGGATCGAGTAGGACTGTGTCATGGCTGCACCCATGTGTAATTCCTCTCTGCTGAGCCAAGAGTAGAGCCCAGTGTCAGAGTACACCCCCAAGAGGAGCAAAGTGCTGTACTTGATCCCCAGCACTACAGGAAGAAGAGAAAGTAATTTGCAAAATCAGATAAAAACCAACAGCCAAACAACAACAAAAAGGATCACTAACAACACCAATAGTAACAGAAAAAGATGGGGAAATAAGATGGAGTAAAATCAAAGTTAAAAAATAATAATAGCCTGGAATGGTGGCACACTCCTGTAATCCAAGCAGCTAGGGAGGCTGAAGGCAGGAGTTCAAGGCCAGCCTCGGCAATTTAACAAAGCCCTGAACAACCTAGTGAGACCTTGTCTCAAAATTAAAAAGGGCTGGGGATGCAGCTTAATGTTGAAGCACCTCTGGGTTCAATTTCCAGTACCAAAAAAACTAAAATAATAATAAAATATAAAGAAGAGGACAAGGGAGAGGAGCAAATCAGCATAAAACAATAAGAAATAAGTAACAAATCCCTCTTTGACCCTCGATGAGTGGGCAAAATTGTATTTACAACCTGGGCCAGTCAAAGCTTCTCTCCATGTCTTTTTAGGGTGCACATTCCTCAGACAGAATAATGTCTGGGGGATCATTACCCCGTTTTCTTTCCTGGAGGGTGCTCATCAGGTGCCTAAAGGGAGTGAATGGTAACTGGAGTCAAGGATACCTGTCAGCTGCTTTGCATGCCAGCAGGAGCTCGGGCAGGGTGCAGAAGTGACCAGATAAAGATGCTCTCTGGAGTTATCTGGGCCAGGCTCTCCAGGAGCAGGGAACACACCGTTGCTGGAGTGTGTCATTGAGCTAGGACAGAAGGCACATCTCCACAGAGTCTCTCTGCTGCCTTTTCTGCTGTGCACTCAGAGGGTGGCCAGCTGTGTGGCATCACCCCAGATGCCTGGGTTGATGGAGAAGGCCAGGGAGTCTCAAAGATCTGTGCTTGAGGACTGCGGGGGGCAGCAGATTCCACACCCTGGGCCACCCTCCAACTGCCATCGCATACAACTGCATAACTCTGCAGGGATGAACAGTCTCAGCATGCCATCCACTGAGCACTGCAGCAATATTTCCTTGGGGTCTCACAGACAGAAAAATGCAGGGGCTTTCTGACTTCCAGAGAAGTAAGTTCAGAAAACAGGGCCCCCCCCCCCCATTTTTTAAGGAATTTATATAAATCTCATTCTGTGATTCAATTTACTTTTTTGGTAGGGCTGGAAGCATAGCTCAGTGGTGGAGCACTTGCCCAGTATGTACAAGGCCCTGGGTTCAATCCCTAGTCTCATGAAAAAAAATTTTTTTTCTATAATAAACATATACTCATTTTATAATCAGGAAAGAAAAAATCAATGTTTCTTTAAAGTTGAAAATTTCTGTTAATATTTCTAACATTTTATAAAACATCTTCTGTTGACTTTCTACTAATGATGCCATCCAATAATGTCCTAGTCTTTTCTTCTTGTGAAGATATTTTATATATCTTTTTGACTTCAGAAATATTTATTCCAGGAAGATTTTTTCAGAGAAATCTGGAGACCTTCTACTTGAGATATTAGGCATTTTTTATTTACTTCTTTTTTTTCTCTCTCTTCAATATAAACAATTAAAGTTTTACTGAGATACCAAATTTTTCCAAAGCCTCTGAAATATTGTTTTTGGGGAAAGGTTGGAGATAATTTCAGTAGATAGAGTTCTTGTCTTCATTTTTCCCAGTTTGTGGATGAACTGCTTTGCTTGCTGCCACAAGTATCTAAACAGGATAAACAATCACTGTGGGATTTTTCGGTACACCATCAATGGTGCCTTCCATGGCCCTTTTTCTCAAATCTCCAGCATTTTTACATCTTTAAATAATAGAAGGGTTGCCCTGCATTCAGGAAATAGGTCCAGCTGATGTGTTAACTGCATTTCATAAACAGGATTGCACTGCACAAAACCTGAGAAATGGATTATTCCACTCATGTGTTTACCAAATTAGTGGTTTATCTCAAGGTGAGTAGGCTACAAAAACCAGTTCGGTTAGGTCGCCTTATGTACTTCTTCTCTTGTCATGTGACACTCTTATCAGCAAGGCCATCACTAAATGCAGCCCCTGGACTGACTGGTCCTGGTATGTCCAGAAAGGTAACAGGGCCCCTCTTAAGATAGCTCCCAGTAATGGCACTAAGAAAATATGCAGGGAAGGGCAGAGGAGTCCTCCAGAGCCAGTGGGCCATGCACATCCAGCCCTACCATCTGTTTAGACTATGCTGCTACATAGCACTGAGTCCTGTGCCGGGGGCGCTCCGGGGACCCTCCCTCTTTTACCTCCACCCTTGAGGAGACAGCACAGCTCCAGCCCCGCTCTGCTCCCTGCGATTGGTGCTATATGCTCTCTTTCACAATCCGGCACACTACTCAGGGTCCCTCAGGTCTGTGCCTGTCCTTTTTGAACTCCAGCATTCTCCCATGGTCACAAACCTGTTTGGATCCCATCTCTGGACAAACAGACAAGTGCTGGGTGCCTCTAATCCACCATCTTGCCCCCTCTTCTGAATTCATGGAAATACATTTCCCCCTGCATATTTGGGAGCAGATGCTAAGAGAGCTCAAGACCAGGAATTGAGAACTTCCTGCCACTGGAAGGTGAATCCTCACAGTGGTTTTATTACTGGGAACCTTGGGTTTGTCACAGTTGATTCTCTTCACTAGAGTTCTCATTAGGAGCCAGATATGTTTACAGAATTTAGCAGACCACTCCTCAGAGGACTAGGATTGTCCCTGACAATAAAAGAAGTGACCCAAAGATGTCAACTCTGTGCTGAAAATGAAATAGCTGCCAAAAAGTGGTGGGGACCAATTTGCAGGCCATATCCTTTTGAAGATTGGCAATGAACTTCACCTAAATGCCCAAGACTGGTGGGAACTTTAAATATTAGGAGCCTTCAGTGGACACTTTGTATGATTAGATCCAGGCATCTCCCACGAGAACAGAAGAGGCCTCAGAAGTACCTTGAGGCTAACTGACTGTAGACAGTGTCCCCAGGCAGAGTATACCTGACTTCACAGGAAGTGATTATGTTCCTGCCTTTGTCTGCAAAGTAATTCAGCAGCTGAGTAAATCGTGAGGAGTTCTTTGGAGACTGCGTGCTGCCTGGAGATCTCAATCACCAGGGAGGACAGAAAAAATGAGCCGCGCATTAAAATAACTCTAGCTCAAATATGTCAGGAAACTAGTCTAACATGGGCAAAGGTGTTGCCCACTGTCTTTCTCATAGGGTGGACCCCAGAGGTGGGCTGCAATTGAGCTTTATGAGATTGAGCTCTTATGAGGGTCTTACGGGAGACCCTTTTGGACCTCACTAAGGAGAAGATTTTCTCTACATTTAGAATATAAAGAGAGGATCAAACGTTGTGTACAACATCTGAGACAAATTCTAACCTCGGTACAGGAGTTTGCTTCCTCTAGCACATTACCCTCCCCTCAGGACCCCCCCCCCCCGCATCCTTTGTAGCAGGAGACTGAGTCCTGCTAAAGACATGGAAAAACCAGAGATCAGAGGAACTCATGGAACTCATGGAAAAGTGTACATGCCCTCGTGATGTACTCCTAACTGTTCAGACATCTCTAAATCTCACAGGTGATAAGCCACAGTTCACAACGTCTGAGGAGGAAAGGCACCACCAGGAGAAGACTCCCCTGCTCGTCCTGGGGACCCAGTGTCATCTGACTGGCTGGCTGGCAATCCCTCAAGAGAACCTCACATATCGCTTCAGGGACAAGCCCCAGATGAACCAGTCAGGTGTTCAATCATTGTTCCTCTTGGCCTTCCCTATGCCTTCCTAAACCCACATCAGGTTCACTTCAACCTGGTTTCAGAGTGGGCTCTCAGTTTCTGAGCTCCAGCATCAAGTTGATGACTGGAACCAAGTAACTTGGAAAATTCATGCAGCCAATCTAAGTGCACGGCAGCAGTTTTCTAATTGGTTTAAACTCACAGGGAATGCATTCTGCCATGCCCAACGCAAAATGCCTCCTTCCCCTTTCTAACCGGGAGAGTCCTGAGATGTTCAAAATCAAGGCTAAGAAGAGAAAACATGTCTGTTACAGGACCAGAAGAGGTTCACGTCACTCTGGGAAAAGGCAGTAGAATAGGTGATGGAGCCAGGTGGTTATCTGCAGGAGAAGCTGAAGGGATGAGAGTCGCCTAATGCACTGATGCATTAGTAACTATGTTACTTCTGTGGGACGCCCCCCCCAGGGAGTAATTGGGCTCTCCAACAGATGTGGAATGCGACCGTCACTCCAAAGGAGACCATGCGACTTGGCCTATAGATCCATTCTTGAAAAATGAAGCATCCTCTGTGCTGACCTATTCAAAATGTTTCTTGAACTGAAGGGATGGTGGCCCAGGTTCCAGTTTACACTTTAGAAGAGTAAAGGGAAGACTCATGCTTGCTGTCATTGCTGCCACTTGTCACCCACTTCCCTGACCAGGAAGGCACTGCATCATCTGTCACATCCACCGGGGGCCCCACTGCACACGTCTAACCTTTTCAAAGGTGGCCACTTCTTTTTTTATCCTATTTGTTAGTGAGTCTTAGGCCAATCACCCACATGAACATCTCATCAAAACACCTAGAACAAGAAGAACAAGGATAGAAAATTCACCTTTGCTTTTTGAACCTAGGAAAACATTCATTCAAGGATGTAACATATTCTTGCAGGGTGGGCAGCATCCTGCTTTGACAAAGGAGGAGTGCCCCTGAGTACATCCCTCTCTCATCCTTCAGGAATACGGAGGGTAGGAGACTACTTTCTGGGGAAACAAGCAAAGATTGTCAGATTTTAGTGCTAAAGTTTTACTCAAATGCTTCCAATCTGTAGACCAATATATGTGAAACTTTGCAATCAGTATGCTCACTGTCACAGCCCGACAGCTCCCAGCCCAATCAGAAGGTTGGGCTGCTCCCAAAATTGGAGTGGCTAGAAATTCACACCATCAGCTTCACTGAGCAGGGAGCTCTGCTGGAGACTGTATCCAGGTAGGAAGGCCGACCCTGTCGGCAAATGGCCGGAGGTGCCGTGTGGTCAAGCCGGACAACTCAAAGGCCCCAGGGGAAGAATCCATCTCCTGGAGCTCCTCACACATTCATGAATTTGCCTCCAGTTACCACACCAGCTTTTCAGAACTAAAATCAGAGAAAGCTTCCCTCATGCTTCTAGACGGGAGAGAAGAATCCAAAGCATTAGGATTTATGTCTACCTGGTGCCATTGTCCTTTTCATGAAAAGAACTTCAGCCCTCAGGAGAAACCATCTGGGCAGAGTCTAATCAACTCAGATTCCAACAGAGTCTATCTGACCTGGGTGTTAGAAATACCCAGGTGTTGAAAAGAATCAAACACATGCTTGGAAGTAGTTCGCCAAGTCAAGCATGACCTCTCCAGAAGGATGTGGTACTAAACAGTCCAGCAAGCAAGCTTTGCACACTGGGCAGGAGGTCTGCCCAGGTTTCTATGCCTACTGCAGCACTGCCCCTTGCTTGGATAGGAGGAGTTCAGGGTTATAACCTAAGCAACTGACTCATTTAAAATTGAGGAGGGCAAGGGCAAGGGCTATGGTTCTGACTGGATCACCAGCACTACAGGCCTTAGGATTGTGGCCTCAAAATGGCTACATTCAACCACATGTTTTTGTAACTTAAAAATAGCTCCACTTAACTACACCCTATAAAATTTAGGTTTTACATTACAGCAAGTACATTTTTGTTACATAGTAGGAAACTCAGACTATGAATTTAACTTTGACAGAAAGGAGACCATTAATCTTACAAAGAGAAAGACCCAAATCTCGCCCCCACCAGCCTTTCACCAGGGAGAAGGGGCTTATCTACCTCCAGTTCCTCTGCACTTCCAGTCACACCTGAGGAGGAGGAATGAGAAGGATTTGAGGAAGTCACAGCCCAGGGTCTCAGGCTCACTCACTGACTGGTCTCAGGATGACAGAAGGTTTCCCTCCCTCCACACCTCACCCTGCATCTCTAGGACCTCCATATACTAACTGCAGGTTTCAGCAGTAGGAACTGCAAGTCTCAGACTTATGAAGAAGGAATCCCTATGAAAACCTGTAAGGAGCAAATTAAATGTGTGACATTCTGTGTGATGTGTATTCTGTAAAACATAACTTGTGAAAAAAGAACTTGAGTGCTGTGTGCTGTGGTGATGTAATGATGTAATGTGCCCCAAGTAAGATAACCATATGTAACTGAATTTACCCCAAGTAAGATAACTGTGACTTGCTCCTGTGTGATATGCAACTCTCGCTGGCTCACGCCCTGCCAAGACTGACTGGCAGAGTTCAATAAGAAAGGATTTATAAGGACTGACAACTGAGCCTTGCTCAGTCTGCAACTGACATCGATAATGCCAATTCTGCACCAAGCCTGGAGGAGACTCACTGACTTGACCTGCTGGAACATCCTTCGTTCCGACTGTGACCTCACTGTCCTCCTTCGCCTTCCAACTGTCCTCGCCGATCAGGACTCCCGCCAAGGGGAGTTTCCCAGCGAGATCTCCTGAGCTGTCTCCGGGAGTCGCTGCCCTTCGACTTAAGACACGTGGCATAGGAGTGGACCTTAGGAATGGGTCTTAGTAAGGAGTGAGTCTTGCTTATTTGGGGCTTATAGTATTCTAATTTAGTAATTAAGTGATGTGTGATATTGGTGTGATTAGAGCTAAGATAATTATAAGACTTGTGTGATTAGCATCAAATAAAAGTCAATTGATTTGGACCAAATTTATTCTCATTGACTCCTCCTTGCCGCTCGTGACAAAACCAAAGTCACAAGTATAACAAAAACAAATACACCACAGGAAATATAAAATGGGGAGGGGAGCTGCCCCACTGTGTTGAAGATGAGCGAGCCATCACGTCACATTCTGCTTTTAGAACCAATCAACCAAGAAGTGTGAAAACTTTCTGGACTAACCTCCTATCCTAGAGTTTGACTACTTTACCTGCCTCTCTAATCTATAACCAAGGTAGGTTCAGTGTAAATCATTTATGTTTTCTCTCTCAAAAATCTTATAGAAATCCCGTGACTCCTAAGACCTGGTGGATGTTGCTGGTAGCTTGGGGAAGTTACCCCAGGACCTCTCCTTTTACTTTGGGCTAGTATTTTTAACAAGCTCCATGGAACCCTTTATTTCACAGATCTCCTGTCTCAGGCATTTAACACTCCTCTGGTGATGGTTTCTTAAAGTCTCTTGCTTCCCATAGGTTATGCAGGAGGGTTCACTAGATAAAAAGAAAAAAAAAAAAAAAAAAAGCAAGGAAGGGTGTGTATGTTTTTGCCCTAAGAAAATAAAAAGCTCAGTCAGCCCTAGACCCCAATACCCCTCAGGCTCAGGCAAGCCCCATCCTCGGCCCAGGCAGTCAGCACCCCTGACCCCAGAGGCAGACAGGATGCAGTTCCTATAGGGCATGGGGGGGGGGGGGGTCTCCTCCCACACAGCAGGAAATGGATTTCTGAGAAGACCAGCTGCAGCACCCTCAGGGGTAGTTCCCAGGCTGAGCCTGCAGGGAGGCTGGTGGCGCACTTGGCCCATTTACCCCAGCCTTGGAGAAATTTCCTTCTCACACTTTCAGTTTCAATTCCTTAGAAAGCTAAGTTTCGGTTTCCAGTCTGGCAGGCTGGCCGGCTGTGGAGCTTCGGGGAGGAGCTATGGGCTGCCAGGAGAAATCTTGCAGCTCTCACTGCAAACCGAGGGTAAATCCCTGCCCTCAAGCTTGCTGTGCAGCTCTTCAGACCTTCCAGGGCTGCCAGAAGCACACAGAATTTATTCCGACACCTTTGTCCTGCAGAGATGGATCCCTCCCTGGACCTGTATGAAACCCCGGGGGACCAGCTGGACGCCTTCCTAAAGCAAAACCTTCAGCCCCAGGAGGACTGGAAGGAAGAAGTGCAGGATGCCTGGAAGAGAATGGAGCGGTTCTTTCGGGATCAGTGCTTCCAGGATGAGTTGGTTCTGGGCCAGGAAGTCACGGTGCTGAAGGTGGTGAAGGTGAGCTCTGGGGTCTTGGGGTTCAAATCCCAGCTCTGCCCTGGGGGACTCCGGGATCTTTGGGGGATGTGCTGTAACAGTGGTCCTCTTTATGCTCTGAATATAGCTGCTCTGCTACGGATATATATATACACGTTTTGTTGTTGTTGTTGTTGCTTTTTTTTTTTTTTTGGTGCTGGAGATTGAACCCAGAGCCTTGTGCATGCAAGGCAAGCCCTCTACCAACTGAGCTATATCCCCAGCTCGCAACTTATTTTTTATGACTTTTTTTTAATTGTAGATGGACACAATGCCTTTAATTTATTTCTTTTTATGTGGCATTGTGCCTCACACATGCCACTCTGCCACTGAGCTACAGCCCCAGCCCACAACTTATTTTTTAAATGGACATGTTTCTCACTCCTCCTCTCGCCCCGCCTCCCTAATCTCAGGGGAAACATCCTAGGCAGATTTATCTGTCCTTGCACACACACCCACCACAGGAAGGAAGTGGTCCAGACTTTGGGGATGGTACCAGAAGATCTCAGAAATGACTCCCACATAAACAAGTGAATTAAAACTCCCAACAGAGAACACGTGGAATGTAGCTCTTTAACAGCTCCCTGTTCCTTCCAATGGGTAGAATCATAGCCTTTGGGAAAGGAGTCCCCCGTGTTTCTTCTTTGCTAGCAAAGCAATAAAACTTTTTCCTTTTTCTCAAAAACGTGGCCTCGTTATTGGATTGGCATCAGGGACAAGGACTGAACTTTTGGCAATGGTGCCCCGTCATCTCTCTGAGACTCTGCTCTCTAACCTAGGTTTCTTATGAGCAATAAATGGGACAGAGCGTGGAAAGATGCTCTTACACAGTAAATTACTCTATAAAGCTGAAAGGTGATGATGATGATTATTTGGTTTTCAGTTCACTGAATGCCAAGGAGTCAGAGGGAACATAGATACCAAGTCTCTATAAAATTTATGCATTTTGCTTCTTGCTTAAGAAACCCCACTTTACTTCCAAAATCACAAAGAAAATCTGTGTTTTTCTTCTAAATGGTACTGATTGGTCATGTGAGAAACTCCCTCGCAATCATGTAATATCAGAGGTACTTAATAAATTCAGTGGGTTTTCAAGGACTGAATCTTCAATCCAGTGTCTATTTATAAGGGTAGTTTATCCTAAAAAAGTACTAAATTATAATTCAACTTTTAAAATTGCAAGTGTTTGGACCATAGTCTAGATTTTATTCATTTTGCTAAAATGAAAGACATCTCACATTAATTGAAGTAAATCAGTTTCACCTGGGAAAGGATAACACTGGAGAGAAAGGATATGCAGCTTTCAAGAATCTTTAAAGAAAGAGCTGAAACCCAAGATTCAGGAGAGTTATCAGCAACCATGCACTTCAAAACAGAACTTCAAGATCCTATGGTTGCTTAAAAAGCTACAATTTTGGATTTCTGGACTCTGACTCCTCTATACTCTGAACTTGCTGTAAGGGTCCTCAGCCCCAGAGCTGAATCCATATCTTTGCTTCCAGGATCCGCAAAACAAAACAAAACAAAAACGAAAGGAGGAAATCCCAACCAGAAACAGAAATAAGATGCTCAGTCTCTTAAGGATGGGTCTTAAGGTGTTCAAGCATTTTAACATATGTTCTAAATAAAACTCTTCTACAAGTTCAAATATGCTGTTTCAATGGGAAATATACATTTATGTTATTCCAAATACCCATAGCTTGAAGTTACTGTTCCCACTTCTACAGGTATATGCATCAAGTGAAGATTATTCACCTGTATAATAAAAAAAATCTTTCCTCTTTCTTTCTCAATAATCTCTTTCCAAACATTGAAACACTCATAAAATAATTAGCATCACCTATTTTGAGCAGCATAGAAGATGCCATATGACTGAAACTGTAGCCCTTATTTGAATAAACATTGATAAGCAATGGCAATAAGAACATTTTTCCACATTTCTATTCTATGTGAAGAGGAATGGAGCATTTGCACATAATTCAACATTTGTTTTCTCTCTGCCTTTGTTGACCTTTGTAAGCAGTAAATTTTCTTAGTCGCATCTGTTTTTGTTGGTTACATCCATTCATGTTGGAGTGAGAGTGGTATATTTCTAGAGACAAATGTGCTGATTCCATTTGATTCCCTACCATTAGTGGTCTGGAGAGCCTTCTGAGACCATGAGTAAGTCTTGAAAGGACATCTTGCGTATTTAATCACCACCTCTGTCTGATCCCCATATTCTTCTTTTTTTACTATTACACATCCTCAGATCAAGAAATATCTAAATTGCCAGACACAGTGGCACACACCTATAATCCCAGCAGCTCTGGAGGCTGAGGCAGGAGGATTGCCAGCCTCAACCAGCTTCAGCAACTTAGTGAGGTCCTGAGCAACTCAGAGAGACCCTGTCTCTAAATGAAATATTAAAAAGGGCTGGGAGTGTTGCTCAGTGGTTAAGCGCCTCTGGGTTCAATCCCCAATACCAAAAAAAGAAAAGAAATATATAAATTAAGGACAATAGGCATCTGAAGTCAAAATTGCTCCATGATTTTTATTTATTTTTTTTAGTTGTAGATGGACACAGTACCTTTATTTTGTTCATTTATTTACATGTGATGCTGAGGATCAAACCCAGTGCCTCACACATGCTAGGCAAGCACTCTACCACTGAGCTCCAACCCCAGCCCGCTCCATGATTTGTTAATTACGTAAGTAAAACAGTAACAAAAAAATAGGAAAATACAAAATCTTACAGAATAACTTTAAAAGTCATATACAAGGACTATTCTCATCTTAGTATACTACAAGCACATTTCAAATGTTTATAAATAACTAGAAATGTTTCATATGTATTGTTGAAAGAAAAACATTAGACAAGTTAAATTCAACAGAATTCACTTGTGCAAAGGAGTCATAAGTCAGGCAACATTCAGAACCAGAAAATGTTCAGAGAATTTGCCCTGCATCATAGAATGAACTAATAGCTTATAAAAGAAGGTCAAAGGGGTGTGATTGTGGCTCAGTGGTAGGGTGCTTGCCTGACACATGTAGGCCAAACACAGAAGCGAAGTAGTGAAATTATCTAATTGGCCACAGATAGGCATCTCCCTTATATGGACATAGTATGACGAGATGTTTGCCTTATATGGCCATGATCTGATCAGATGGTTGACAGTGATTGGATGCAGCTTGGTTATTTCTGATTGGATGAAACCTGGTTATATGTACAAAAAAAAAAAAAGGCTCTGGTTTGTTTACACACTAAGTTCAGTTGCAGTTTGTTATGTGGAGCTCAAAGAATAGAGACAGCCTCAGACTAATGGCTTCCTGTTTATTTAACAATACTCATGAATATATTTATTTCCTAAGAGATTATAAACTTCTGGTACAGCCAAGATGGAGTAAACACCTTCAAACTATCTCTCTTGCAAATAACTAAAACCCCAGATAGACATCAAAAAGCCAGTACTTGAGGCTCTGAAAAGTAATCAACAGCAGGAAGATTGGGGACCTAGGTCAAAATTTGAATAAGCTGAAACAAGGGTGGTTATGGTGAAACCAAGAGTTAAGGCCCTCAGCAACATGGTGGATACCAAAGGCATTGTGCTAAATGGGGATAAAACCTAATTTCAAAAGGTCAAATGCCTTTTGGCATGATTCCATTTATAGTTGGCCCTCTGTAATGGAAGGGATTGGACAGCAGTGACCCCCATGGATACCAGAATCTGCAGATGTTCAAGTTCCTTATATGAAATGATGTAGGATTTGCATATAACTTAGGCATGTCCTTTTACACGGTGGTACCTGAAACACAGTAAATGCTATGTAAATAGTTGTTCGATGGTATTGTTTAGGGAATAATGACAAGGAAAAGTCTGTACATGTTCAGTACAGACACAATTTTTTTCCAATGTTTTTGACTTGAGGTTGGTTGAATTTGCATATGTGGAACTTCCGGATGCAAAGGGCTAAATGTATTGGGGAAAAAAATTAAGGAATAACAATATAATAATAAATACAATTCAATAAAACAATACAACAACAAAATAATAAAAGATATAGTATAATAACTATTTACTTAGCACTTAAACATTATATTATGGATTATAAGTAAACTAGAGCTGATTTCAAGTATACAGGAGAATCTCATAGGTTATATGCAAATACTATACCATTTTATTAAGAGACTTGAACATCCTTGGATTTGGGTATCTGAGGGGGTACTGAAACCAATCCCCAAGGGACAACTGTATATAACATTCTTCTTTTTTTTTTTTTTCTCAATACTTGGATTGAACCCAGGGGTACTCTACTACTGAGCTACATCCCCAGCCCATTTTTGTTTTTTTGGTTTTTTTTTTTGTTGTTGTTGTTGTTGTTGTTGTTTTTGAGACAGGGGCTCACTAAGTCGCTGAGGCTGGCCTGGAACTTCCCATCCTCTGCCTCAGCCTCCAGAGTCACTGAGATTGCAGATGTGGACCACTGTGCCAGCACAACTGTATAAAACATTCTTGAAATAATAAGATTTTGTAAATGGAAAACATATTAGTGTTTTCCAGGGTTGAGGGATGATGGAGGGAAGGGAAGCATATTTAATTATAAAGGAGTTGCCAGAGGAAGATCTTTATTTTAAAGGAATAATTCTGTATCTTCTTCCAGCAGTAGTCACAGGAATCTACACACACAATAAAATGTCACAGACTAAATGCACATCATATTAATGTCAATTTCCTGGTTTTGCTGTTCTATTCTATTTAGATAAGATACAACCATTGGGAAGACTTCCAATCCCTCTCTCCTGTCTTTATGATTTCCTATAAATCTGTAATTTCAAAATGAAAGTCTTCCAAGTATTGTAGATATACTCAGGCCTCTATAATACAAAATATACATATATACAAATTATATACACAAAAATATGTTTAGGGGCTGGGGTTGTGGCTTGGTGGCAGAGTGCTTGCCTAGCATGTATGAGGCACTAGGTTTGATTCTCAGCACCACATATAAATAAATAAAGTAAAGGTCCATTGCCAACTAAAAAAATATATATTAAAGATATATATGGAGTTGGGGTTGTAGCTCAGTGGTAGAACACTCACCTTGCACGAGTGAGGTGCAGGGTTTGATCCTCAGCACCACGTAAAAATAAAATAAAATAAAATAAAGGTATTGTGTTCATCTACAACTTAAAAAAAATATTTTAAAATATATATATATATATGTTTATCAGGCCAAAGCTGGCCAATAGAACTCTCTATAATGAGAATGCAGTTTATATGTGTTATCAAATCTAATAGCCACTATTCTTGGGCAGCTATTGAGTGCTTGAAATAAGGCTAATGTAACTAAAGAAGTGAATTTTAATTTCATTTTAATTAATTTGAATGTAAACGGACACACATATGGCTTTGGCTACCATGTTGGACAGTGCGGGTCTTTTTTTTTTTTTTCCCCCCTGATGCTGGGGATGGAGCCCAATGCCTCATGCCTCATGAACACCAGACAAGTGCTCTACCACTGAGCTACATCCCCAGCCCTTGGACAGTGCAGGTCTTGAAGTAGAACATTTATGGAACATCATAAAAAATTTTGGTAACTGTGATTACCTCTGGAGAAGGGGTTAAAGGTCATTTGTGAACTGGAGTTTTACATTTCATTTATATCTTTAAATTGTTCTGAGGTATTTAATTTTTCTAAATTGGTGAAAAGATGTAGTATAGGTTGAATATTCTCTAATTACTGAAAATTCTTGGGAACAGAAGTATTTTGGGTTTTTAATTTTTTTTCCATAATTTAGAATATTTGCAGATACATAAGGAGATATCTTGGGAATGGGACCTAAGTATAAATAGGAAATTCATTTATGTTTCATGTATATTTTACACACATAGTCTGAAAGTAATTTTTTTTTTTTAAACTGGGGATTGAACCTGGAGGCTGGCACATGCTAGGCAAGCACTCTATCACTGAGCTATACCCCATCCCTTTTTTAAATTTTATTTTGAGACAAGGGCTCACTAAGTTGCCATGAGGCTGAACCTCAAATTTCAGATCTTCCCACCTCAGCCTCCTGAGAAGCTGGGATTACAGGCTTATGCCACCGTACCTAGCTAATTTCAGTGTATGTGCTGCCTAAAGGTAATTTTACACATTTTTTTGGTGCCAAGTCAATACTCTAAAACTTTTGGATTTCAGAGCATTTCAGATTTCTGAGTTTTGGACTGAGATGCTCAAACTGCAACACCTGTAGCAGAGACCTGGTACAGGAAGGAGGCCAAGGACTCCCTCTGGAGGTCTGTGTAGACATCCTACCATGAGTATCTCTGACTTCACCCTCAGCCTAAGTGTCAAGTCTCAGCAGAAGTAAAGCTCAGCATTTGTCATCCTCCACAGGGTGGCTCCTCTGGAAAAGGGACAACTCTGAACCACAGCTCTGACCTGGACATGATTCTGTTCCTAAACTGCTTCTATGACTTCCTGACCCAGTCACTGTTCCGAAAATACGTTATTGACTTCATTGAGGAGAAATTGGATCGCTGTAGCAGAAGCCTGGCCTACAATGTCACAGTGATCCAACGCAGAGAGGGAAACAGAAACCCTCGCTCCCTGACATTACAGATCCAGCCCAGGAAGAGCAGTGAAGTCATTCGGATGGATGTGCTTCCAGCTTTTGATGCTCTGGGTAAGGACAGCAATGGGTCAGGTTCCGAGAAACTGGTCAGGGCCCCTTCCCCTGGTCTTGGGAGAGGTTTGGGAAAGTGGAAACCAATGGAATTGTTCTTTCTCAGAGACTAGAGCTATATATATATATATTGAAGATTTCAGTCCTTCTATAAATGCATGTATTGTCATGTCCCAACACTGCCTGGGGCAAGAGAATTTCTCCTAAATAATAAATTCCTACCCAACCTGAGAAGAAGATTCCTCTCCAACTCTCTGGGAAGCACCAGGTCAAGCAAGTAACTCAAGACATTTAGAGTTGGACAGAACTAAATTGGAATCATCTTTAAATCAATGCACTTGATACATTCAAAGTTTGACTCCAAAACTTATTAATTGTGTGACCTTGGGCAAATCATTTAACAGCTCCAGGACTGAACACAGCAACCTATTAAATGAGATAATATCAAACTTAAGTAGAACCATAGGAAACTGACAATATTTGACCATGTTTGACCCATAAAAAATGGTCATTTCCTATGATTCCACTTAAATTGATCTATGTCATTGAGCTGTTCTGAGGATTCTATGAGCTTGACCCAGTGCCTGAGACATGGTCAGCCTTTGGCTAATATGAATCATTTAAAATCTATGTCACTTGGGGGTGAGCTCCCACACCATCGAAGCCTCCACTTACTTAGTCATAAAAGGGGAACAGTTAACACCATAGTTGAGCATTGCGTGACATAATTTATGTCTTTGCTGTGCTCACTAGTTCTCTCCCCATCTTCCTTAACTCAAAGGTAGATTTTCCTGACTTGGTATTTTTCTCCTCAGGATCCTTTTGCCCGGACACTAAACCAAAGCCAGAAATCTATGAATATTTATTAAGTACCTTTAGCTCCCCTGGGGAGTTCTCACCAAGCTTCACTCAGTTGCAGAGACACTTTGTGAAAAGTCGCCCTTTTAAACTGAAGAATCTCCTAAGGCTGGTGAAGTTCTGGTACCTGAAGGTGAGAAGATCTGGGCCCTGGGCTGGGAGGGGCAGGACAAGGGGAGAGGAAGGTTGACACCTACCAGAATTTTTTAAAGGAAAAAAATAGAAACAACCTATCTAAGGATAAGAGTCAGGTTAAACAATGTAAGTGAAATAGGATAACTGGAAATAGGTAACCTTTAGACCACTGGAGGATATTAGGGGTCACATATTGTTGGTGATGGTCTCTGTAGTTACTAGGTTCTCATCTTCTGAATCATGTGTCCAGTCTACAGCCTCCTGATTTGAATGACACCTATCATATGGTTCCTGATTAAGTACAAACTCCATTCTCAGCCAACTTCAGACCTCAGCTACTTGAGATAATGATACAAACGGCTACAATAATAATAATGCCATTAGTTGTTAGGAATGCTTCGTGATCTATGCTACAAATGCTGCACATTTTTCTCATTTGGTCTTTCTAGCAACTCTGTAAACTATGTATTATTCATCATCCTCATTTTGGAGATAAGGAAAAAGACTCGAAAGCCAACATGGAGCTGAGAGTTGGACATAGGAGTGTCTGACTCTACGACTTGTACAAACAATCCCATGAGTAGAATTATATCATCATTCTGTCTTTTCAGTTCATCCTTAAACAAATGCATTTGCTATTGATCTTTGGACTCGAAATTGGGGGAGTTATCTATTAATATAATTAGTATTTTTTTCCATTGAGGTATTTGTTTCCTTATCAACCTCTTTTTACATTGTAGGCTCTCTGTTCTGTTGCACTTGACCCTTGTTCATTCCCATGTCCAAAGCATACTGCTTTTGTTATAACTGCTTGAAGTGACATAACCAAGAAGACAAATAACCAAGGTTTTTTTTTCATAATTAACTGGCTTTTCCTAGGCATTTACGCTTCAATATGAATTTTAAGGTACCATGGAGATTCTAATTGAAATTTTCAATAAACTTCTAACTAAATTTTGGAGTACTTGAGCATTTCACAGTATCCTTTCCCCTTCGTCTTTCAGTTTGTTCTGATTTTGTTTTCCATTGTCTGTATGATTTAGTTTTCTCCAATTATTTCTATATTCACTGAATTGTATTGACCTGTCCATTCCAACTGAATATGGACTGCAGAGGCCCTGAAGGTCCATAAGAGACCCCAGCTTCCTCCTTTATTGAAATCTTGATGGCCCCAGGACATCGCCCATTTAGGTCTCACCATGTCATGGTTTGTGCTACATAATGCATGGTTTGTGCTCCATAATCACGCTTCTTAAATAATGAATCAATCCCTCTCTCTTTCTCTCTCTCCCCCATCCCCTCCCACATACACACATACCTTCTCCAGCACGTGAAAGGTAAATACCGAGGAGTAGCATTGCCTTCAAAATATGCACTGGAGCTACTGACTATTTATGCCTGGGAAGTGGGTACAGATGAAAATGAGGACTTCAACATGGATGAAGGACTTGTGGCTGTAATGAAACTCCTCAGAGATTACAAAGATATCTGCATTTACTGGACCAAGTACTACGATTTCCAAAATGTGGCGGTCAGAAACTTTATCAAACAACAGTTGAAGAAGAGCAGGTGAGTATGTTGATGGTATTACTTTCCACTTCAAGGAATAGAAAAATCAACTGGAACAGTTTTTAAAATAAAAGGAATTTATTGACTTTTGCAACTGAAAAGCTCAAAGGTAAAAGAAGCTTCAGGTATTGCATGATCTAGATGCTCACTATGTCATCCAAGTCCCTTTCTATGAACTGCTGCTCAGCTCTGTCCCTCCCAGGGCTTTACCATTAAATTCAGGTTAATTCCTTCATGGTTGCATCAGTTCTAGGCGTCTCATTTAGACATATACCTTCTGGTACAAGAAAAAACATTCCAAGCCAAATCTCAGAGATTCACTCTGATTGGGCCAGCTTAGGTGACAACTGTAATCCTAAACCAAGAGTTTCAGTTTGCAGGTAGTCCTTCCTACACAAAAGCATGCAAGCCCCATAAACATGAGTGTCACAGGCCAGAGTCCTAAGTGACAGAGCTCTGTTTTCTTTTTGTCTCCCAGGCCCATTATCCTAGACCCAGCTGACCCCACCAACAACCTGGGAAGGGGAAAAGGATGGGACGTGGTGGCCAAAGAGGCTGTTCACTGTCTGCGGCAGGCCTGCTGCAGGACTGACGACCCCAGCCGGGACTGGCACGTCCAGGTATGAGTCTCCATTGCATAGTCAGGGCTCAGTTCCAACCTCGTGTTTAACTCCACACAGATTCCCCAGCTCTTGCCACGGTACCCACTGGTTCTTGGGACAGGTGACATCTCCCAGGTAAACATCCCAACCAACCAGCTGTATCATTCTTCTCTTCTCTTGTGAATGTCTGGGCTTCGTTTCTTTCACCTGTAAAATAGCGGGCAATATCTGCCCTGCTCTGGATTCTTGCTATTAATACAAGAGACTTAATAATATTTCCCAAAAAGTTAAGTGAGGATCACAGGGCCCCACCGAGGACAACAACCCTGGTGTCACAGCCTCTCTGTGTTCAGATCACAGTGTTCAGAGACCAGGACTCTGCTTACAAACGCCCTGAGAAAAATCAAGTTTCCCTACCTACTATTCCCAGAGAAATTTTTCCACTAGTTCCACTTTTCATATCTTGCACAGAAATTCTGAGTCCGACCTCAAATGCAGTCCACAGCACCAGAAGCAAGGCAGATAACTAAGCCACCACAGGGACCGGCCACCTAGCCATACACCATCGACTGAGAATGTCCAGTGGACCACGGGGCTTCTGAGAGGCAAAAAGCAAAGCAAAAGGTTGGAAAGGAGATAGAATTAAAGTAGGTCTCCCACCCGGCTCAATACCCTGCCTCATAAAATACCACCTCCCATATGTTCACTTGTCCATCACTTACATCCGCTTCCATGGACATGCCTGTGTCTTCATATATTTTGACTTTACTTGAATTGTTATTCAATGGGTTATTCCATTACTAAATTAAATTATCTTACAGACTATTCCTATCCACCTATATATACCAGCAGGCATGACCATACCATATAAAACCCAAATCAGGACACTTCTGAGCATGAACTCGGTAATATGAATTGTGCCAAGTCAAGTGACCTATACCAGGACTGCATTAAACAAGCAGGAACATAAAAAACACCCCAGATCCAATGAATTTGTTTCAGCAGCTATATCATAGTTTAGTGAATGAAAGTCTTAATTTGTAGAACCAATACCCTGCGGCAGATTTTGAGGATGCTTTCAGACTTTTGCCAGGACAATTAATGTCCTTGATTATATCCCAGAGTCTAACATTAAATCACTTAGCCTCACATTAGCACTATGATGTGCCCGTGGAAATACTAATAATATCACCATGCGACAGGTGAGGATTCCAAATATTTCCACATAGGAGGAGTGTGATTTTGAGACCAGTTGTTACTCTGGGTTGGGTGAGTTAAAGGACAGTTTGACCCAATGGTTCTGTTAGCCTAGGATGACCAAATAGTAGTTTCCTTTACTTGGAACAGCCTTCTGCCTATTATCCCCCATAGTTATTAATAGCGCCTCCTTTGACTTCTGAAAGTGTCTTGGTAAATCACATTAGTAGCCAGAAGGGAGAAGCTTGGGAGGCAAAAGATGGCCCTGTCCACCCAAGAACCTTTATATGTTCCTCCCTCTCTTTCAGAGAGCAAGAGATGTCCAGGTGACGGTGAAACAGACAGGCAAGGAGTCCTGGACACTCTCAGTGAACCCGTACAGCCCCATCTGGAAGATGAAAGCAGAGATCAAGAGGACAAATAAGACAAATCGCCCCAATAGTCAGTATCGTCTCTCCTTCCAAGAGCCAGGGGGGGAGAGGCTACTGCTCAGCAGCCAGCAGACCCTGGCGGATTATGGGATCTTCTCTAAGGTGAACATTCGTGTGCTGGAGACCGTCCCTCCCGAGATCCAGGTCTTTGTGAAGGATACTAGTGGCCAGAGCAGACCCTACGCCATCCACCCTGATGACTCCATCCGTGATTTGAAAGAGAAAATTGAGGATGCTGGAGGACCTTATGTGGAGGATCAAATCCTGAAGTTCCAGGGTCGGACACTGGGGAACCGCCGCAGCCTCGCAGACTTGGATATAGAAGATTGTGACACCATCAAGCTCATTAAGAGAATCTGAAAGGCCCTAGGACGGCGCGTGGTCAGGCTACTCATTATGTAGACTCCTATGGTCCTTTTCCCTCATCCCATCCCTTTTTACCCAGACACTCTGCTCTTTCTGAAGCCTAAATATGAATACGGGCATAGACCTCTCCTGCTTAACTTCCTCCAGTGTCTCCCCATTGCCTACAGAGTGGAGTTCAAGTTCCTTTGCCTGGCATGCAGGGTCCTTGACCTTACCCCTTGCTTTACCCCTCTATTTCCCTTCACTGCTCAAAACACACCAGATGTTCCCAAACACTTGCCATTCCAGAACACTACCTGCCACCTCGTAACTCCATCACGTGGAGGCAGCTCTCCCACTCCCCTGTCCTCATCGTCAGTGCTCACGCTTCTAGGTTACTGAAGGAATCTCAGCCTGTGGATCTCAGTGGTCTGAGGACCAGGACCAGCATCCCTCGGGAACTTGATTAGACAGGAAAGCTCACGGCAACTCTCTGCATTTGACCTGAGTCAGATTCTCAGGCGGTGAAGCTCCTCAGTCAGCATCTTACAAGCCTTCCAAGAGGCACGCTGCAGTTTGGGAACCACTGATACCTGTCCCATACAGCTGGCCGTGGCATCTCCTGCCCTCACCTCCTCCCTTCACCCAGATCAGACTTCTGTGAAAGTACCTGGGCCCCTCTTTGTGTTCCTTCACCTAGCACCCTGAACTCGTGAAACCTGAAAAACTGTGCTTTATTCCTTGTGCCCTGTAGTGTGCAATGCCACCTCCCCAGTGCAAACATTTGGCACATGCTTGCTGAATAAAGGAACAAGTCAATGAATGGGTTTGAATCCTTCACTACTGTCTTTATGAGGGTCTCAGTACAATGCCATCTTGGAGCCTACATTGTATGGGGTACCCCGTAGCCCATGTCTTATTCTTTGAAAAAGTCCCATGCTGGGTCCCACCATTTGACCCAGCTATCCCACTCCTTGGCCTATACCCAAAGGACTTAAAATCAGCATACTACAGAGAGACAGACACATCAATGTTCATTGCTGCTTAATTCACCATAGCCAGATTGTGGAACCAACCTAGATGTCCTTCAATTGATGAATGGATAAAGACACTGTGGCATATATATACAATGGAATATTACTCAGCCATAAAGAATGATAAAATTATGGCATTTGCAGGCAAATGGATGAAATTGGAGAATATCATGCTAAGTGAGATAAGCCAATCTCAAAAAACCAAAGGACGAATGATCTCACTGATAAGCGGATGATGACATATAATGGGGGGTGGGAGGGGTTAACGTTAGGGTTAGGGTTAGGTTCAGGGTTAAGGCTAAGGAGGGGGGCAAGAATGGAGGAAGAAAGGACTGTATAGAGGGAAAAGAGGGGTGGGAGGGGTGGGGGGAAGGAAAAAAAAAAAAGTCCCATGCCGGAATGGCAGACCTGGTCTCCATGCTCATAGCCAATAATGCTTTCCTCTCTGTCTAAACCTAACTAGGCCAAAGCTGATCAGGATAGAATCCACCCATTGCTGTCCTTCACCAATCAGATTTCGAGTCCTGGAGAGTGGAACCAGGGACAGTGAGCTCCTGCTATGGTTAAACAGGAGTGCACTCAGGACTGGAGCAGAAACCAGAGCCCCGTCCAAGCCCATGCTTTAGTAAAGAGCCAACAGCCTAGAGAATGGAGCCACACACAGCCAGAGACAGGACCAAAGGCCCTCACCCACCCCTAGGAAGAGAAGCTGGGGAATGTTGTCAGTCCTGCCTTCCCCCCCATCAAATTCCCCCTGTATTTCTTTATCATCTCAATGGGGTGAGCAGCCACCATTGAATAAATCAGAGTGGGTAACTTTTCTGCCCCAAGACCTGTAATGTACAAAGCTGCTCCCCTGACCTTTCCGGTGCAGCCATTTTGCCCGCCTCCCAACCACTTGTCAATCTGTGAACATGCTGGCTAGCTGTTGGTTCATCAGTCAGCTTGCAAGTATCCTTCTCCGATATTGGTCCCCTGTTAGCCCGGCGGAATTCAATTGCTTTACTGTAGCTACCCCCAAATCTTTTCTCATCCTTCTGTCTCTCCTCCTCACTTTCTCTATCTTCCTGGCTTTCACACTCTCTCTAGCGTGCGCCCTTTCTCATTCTCTTTCTTTTCCTCTCATTTTCTCTCTTACCCTGCAGGGAGACACTCTGTTTGCATAATAAACTCCCTTATGTGATTTCCCGTGTCCGGCGTGGTTTCCGTGGGATTCCTTAACAAGACCATTAACTGAAGCCAGGCATGGGGGCACAGGCCTATATTCCCTGTGAGTTGGGAGGCTGAGGCGGGAGGACCACAAGTTTGAGGCCAGTCTCAGCAACTTAGTGAGACACTGTCTCAAAATAAAAAATAAAAAGGGTTGAGGATGTAGCTCAATTGCAAAGCACCCCTGGGTTCAATCCTCGGTACCAACGGAGGAGAAAAAAGAACTTTGACTAAGATCTGTTTCAGCAGGTCTGTAAAATTAATACCAAGAGTTTCCCATAGGCACAACGTCATTTGATTCTTATCCTCACAGCTGTCCTGGAAGTGGAGGGACAAGTATAAATAACAACCTTCCTCATTTTATACATGAGACTATCAAGGCCTAGAGGATAGGAAATGATGTCCAGGGGGAACTTCCAGGCAAGAGGTGCCATGACAACCTCAGTGGAACTTTTGAGCTCTCATGCACCATCTGCAGAAGAGCTTTCTCTCCCACCTTCTTTGGATTTCTGCCAGTGGACACATGCCCTGAATCTAGCCTTCTCATCCTGCTATTCTTCTCCAATTCCCTTGGTAATCTTTTCCCACCAACCTCTTCCCCTTCTGGTCACAGCTGATTGGACCAGGGATGATCACCTGGACCAGGAGAGAATCAGCCGATTGATTGGGCTAAGCCAATCAGATGAGTTCTGGAGACTACTGGGATTAGCACAGAGCACTTGGCATTTATTTTAATTATCACAACAAGCTTAGATTATTAACCACTGACCCCATTTGATAGGAAACAGAAGCTCATGCATCTTAAGGGTATTGATTGAGGTCACATAACCAATAAGTACCAGAGCTGAGGTTCAAGCTGTAATATGTCCAACTGGACACTGTGTGTCCACTACCATATGATGCTCCCTCTCTTGGTGAACCCCAGGTCTCCCTTCGCAACCCCTGTACAAACAACCTGCTGTGCCCCAAATGTACCAGTCTCTCCTCTCGGTCCTTGTTCATGCTCTTCTTCTGCTCTGGATCTGCCCTTCCTAAGATAAATCCTTGGGCAAGTTATTCTCACCGACCATAATTTCCTCCTGCATAGAAGCGCACCGTTTGTACCACTTATCTCACGAGGTCGTTGTGATGAGTGTTAGAATACTTTCTAAGCCGTAAAGCACATGAGCTAAGGTGGTACAAAGACAATGGATGCCCAGGGGCTAAGAGGAGAAGGGAACGCTGAGCTGCCATGTTGAATCTGTAGCCGGGATTTCATTCTACCTTCTAGCATGAGAAATCGGCATTAGAAAAAAAAAGAAAGAAAGAAAGAAAAGATAAATGAAATGAAGAGAGCAAAATTGTGATAAGGACATAAGAGAAGCAAACAGAGGAAGGTAGATTGCAGAGGGTTGGATCCTCAGAGCCCAGGAAAGAGGAAAGAGCTTGACATGACCAAGAACTGAGAGAACGGGTTTCAGAGCAGATAGACAAGAGTGGAGACGCACCTCAGAAGGCTGTTGTCATTGGGGAGAGATGATGGTGGTTTGGGCTGGGACCCAGAGTAAAGGCAGAAAGAGTGAACAGGTTCAAGGTCCCAAAGGCTTGCTTGTGGATGTGAGGAAAAGAAGTAGCTCAAAACTACCTTTGAAGTGCTTATAGGGTGGGACTGATCTGGAAAGGGCTCTAGGAGACTAGAAATGATCTGTTATCTTGACCTGGATGGCGGTTCCAGGACCACCTGCAAATGCAAAGAGTTTATATTTAGGCACCTCAGGGGAGGTTGCTAAGGAAGCAAATCCTGAGATGCAGATGCACGTGGAACCAGTTTACTAGAGTGTCCCCAGGAGTAACCCCTGAAAACACATGGAGGCACGAGGACACAGTGGAGGGAAGCTGGCCCGTGAAGCAGTCACCATGTGGACTTCAGCAGCCCCCACGGGGAACTCTGGTGCTGAGATGGCCCCTGAGAGCTGTCCCCGGTGGAGGTAAGGGGACCAGTCTCTACGCCCTCTGCATCAATCCGTCACTGAATGCACACAACCCCACAGAAGAGCGTGCAGTCTTGAGTGAATCAACCTTTTTTCGTCTGAGGGCAACATTCAGGCAGGGACTCAAGTGGGACTGGCGGCAGCAACACTCCTGGCAGCTGGGGACATGAGGGCCAGCACACCATCTCAGCCTCTACACACTTTATTGGTCTTTGCACTTTATTGTCGGTACGTTATGTCTCAACAGAATAACCCAGAAAAAAATAATAATCGTGATGACCTGAGTTTATTCACATGGTCACTGTGAGGAAAGTAGCAAAAGGCAGGGAAAGGTCCAACATGCGGGCACTTTTTAAGCCTCTTCTTGCATCACATTTGTTAACGACCCACTGATCAAAGCAAGTGGCAGGGTCAAGCCCCGACTAAGGGGTGGAGAGATGGACTCCACCTCTGGGT
Organism: Sciurus carolinensis; assembly: GCF_902686445.1. Lineage (NCBI taxonomy): Eukaryota > Metazoa > Chordata > Mammalia > Rodentia > Sciuridae > Sciurus > Sciurus carolinensis. Next base: position 132,149,746 of record NC_062220.1, read on the forward strand.
GGAAGGGACCTCAAAGTGAACCTTGCAGAAGAGTGTGCAAGGAGACAGGAGGGGGTGGGGAACAAAGATGGAAGGGACGGAATCCAGTTTCTGTCGCAAATAACACAGTTCCACAGATTGGACAAGTTTCAAAGAACAGGGGCTTGGCTGAGCTCACGATACTGGAGGTCTAAGGTCAAGGAGCTGCATGCTGGCAGAGCCCCATGGTGGTGCAGAGCATCCCGTGGCAAGAGCCAGAGTGTGCCTGTCTGTGTGTCCCTTCTGGCCGCTCTCCCGTATTCCATCATGAGGGCTCTACCCTGCCGCCTTCATCTAATCCTAACCCCTTCCCAAAAGCCCCACCCCAAGCATCATGGGATTAGCTTTCTACCCTCTTAACACCTCACCATGGGATTCAGCTCCAAAGCCATATTCTAACCACGGCAGCCTCCTTCTCTCTATTGTTGACATCTGTTTCCTCCACAGGACGGGAAAGTGGGCCTGCTTTCTACCACAGCGTTCTCCTGTTCCTTGTAAGGAACATCTGTGGCCACCTACTTAGCCATTAGGATGCTTGAGCAAACCCGAAAGTTCAAGGAGGCAACCCTTAGGCAAGAGGAAGACAGGAAGCGTCCCCTCCGCCACCCCTTGGGTGGTCAGTTGTAAGGCACATTCTGCACGGCTCCTCAGAGCATCCTCAGTGGGACTGAGTCCCAGCTGCCTAGAGTAGTTATCAACTTAACATGTTCCTTGGGGTCACTTTCTCTCCTTCCCAGCCCCTGGAGGTCACTTCCAGAACAGACCACTCTCCTGCAAACCCTTATTTCCCGCTCGGCATTGCAGAGAATCCAAAGTCAGGCAACCCCGTCTGTCCGCTGCCTCCTCTGCCCCACACCTAGCCCGCCCCTTTCCTCTAAGGCTTTTTTCCCTCTCCCGTAAAAACTAGCTCAACCGGACGGCATTTTAACAAACCATAAAGCCAAGACATGATGCACTCCATGTTCCCATTTTAAATCTTCAAATGGCATCCCATGTATTAGTGATCAAATGATTGAAAGCTGTTCAACCCTCAGAGATTTGAGGGCGGTGAACAAAAAATGAATATATAAGGTCTGAATGGTTCTTGGCTGAATAACTTTTATATTGCCTCCAGGTTCATCTTCTGTCACCACAAACATGGTTGACTTAAGCTTGTGAAATTGCTACGACGCTTCAAGTTATTTTACGATGTTAAAGTAATTCAAATGAAATTTAAATGTAATTTAAATAACTTTATTATTTAAAATAATTTAAATTAAAATGTTTATAGTATTACTTCATATTATAATATTTAAATATTATTTTAATATGGCACAATCAAACTCTAGAAGCATGAGAACTTTGGGAATTTATGTATTTTAAAAAACATGATGCTTTCCATTTGGGATTAGCAAGTTTGAAAACTTAAATTGAAATATGTCATACTACTTCTTTTTTCATATTTTTCTTTAGTTGTAGATGGACACGATACCCTTATTTTATTTATTTATTTTTATGTGGTGCTGAGGATCGAACCCGGTGCCTCACACGTGCTAGGCAAGCGCTCCACCACTGAGCCACAGCCACAGCCCTTGACAAACTTCTTGAAAGGATCATCTGCCCTCCTGGGTTCCATCCCCTCACCCACTTCCTCCTGAACCCATTCTAGCCTGACCTCTACGTCCCATAAAACTGCACCCACCTAGCCGGGCACAGTGGTGCACGCCTGTACTCCCAGGAACTCGGGGAGGCTGAGGCAGGAGGATCGAGAGTTCAAAGCCAGCCTCAGCAACTTAGCGAGACCCTAAGCAACTTAGTGAGACGAGGTCTCTAAATAAAATATAAAAAAGGACTGGGGATGTGGTTCAGTGGTTAAGCACCCCTGGGTTCAATCTCCATTACCAAAAAAAAAAAAAAAAAAAAAAAAAAAAAAAAAAAAAAAAAACTGCACCCACCCTTCCTGTCCACCATCCCTCCAAAAGAGAGCTAGAATCCAACCCTTTCTCTTCAGTTCCGTTGCTTCCAGCCTAATCCGGGCCACCAGTGCCTGGCACCTGGATCATAGTACAGGGTCTGGACCCATCTTCCTGCATCTACACTTGCCCCCTGCAATTTTTCCTGATTCTATCTTTGCCACACTTCACTCTTCTGATTTACTATTGCCCCCAGGACAAAATCCGAGCCCATTCACCTGGGCCGACCCAATGGTTCACTTCCTCTTTCTGAAAACAATGTCATCACTTAGCTTTCAAAGCATCACTCAGGGTTTTCCTTCTTTCTCTTTAGCTACTCTTCTCATTCTTCTTGGCTGGCTCTGGCAACTCTCTACCTTTGGATACTAGTGAGTGCTTTGCGGCTCAGTCCTTGGTTCTTTTCCCTCCTTGCTCTGCTCTCAATCCCTCCTCTAGTCTCATGGCTTTAAATCTCTCTATGCTGGTGACTCTCAAATTTGTATCTTAAGTCCAGACTCCTTCTCTGAAATCCAGACTCATTCATGCAACTCTTTTCTCCACATGTCTACCTGGATCTCTAATGAACATCTCAAACCAGTTCCAAATCAGCTCTTGATCTTCACGTCCACACACCACCATTGCCCCAACGTTTTCCCCTAAGTTAAGAGCAATTCCATCCTTATGGCCCTTTTTTGCATTTTATTTAAAATAGAATGAGTTGCTAAGGGCCTTGCTGAGTTCTTGAGTCTGGTTTTGGACTCGAGATCCTCCTGCCTCAGCCTCCCAAGTCGCTGGGATTACGGGCATGTGACACAGCACCTAGCTTGGAACATATCTTGATTCTGATCTTTCTCTATTACTCTCTATCCATTCACAAGACCTAAACTTATAGTCAAAATACCCATCAAAATGATATGTCTGGGATTCCCTTCCCAACAATGCAGAAGGAAAGATATAGATGGTAGTATCATCAAAAGAAGATTATCCATAGGTTGATAATTGTTAAAGTTAATCAATGGTATATGGAGGTTCATTATATTATTCCAGTTTTTTCTCTGTTTAAATCACCCTACTCTGCCTACCTTCACTGCTACCACTCTGATCCAAGCCACCATATGTCCTGCCTGGACTGGCACAGTAGCTTTTTGACTAAACCCCTGATTCCTCTCTCACCCCTGCTTTTAATCTAAAATTTTCCCTTCTCAGCCAGTGTGATGGCTCCTGTTGAAATGAAAATCAGACCATGTCTTCCCTCTGTTTAAAACTCTCCAATGGCTCCCCATTTCATTCAGAAGAAAATAGAAGTCTTGACAGTAGCTTCAAGATCCAATACCATCCAATACCATACCAATACCACCTACCTGTAATCTCAATGACTCTGAGATTACATGCCAATACCATACCAATACCATACCAATACCATCCAATACCATACCAATACCACCTACCTGTAATCTCAGTGACTCTGGAGGCTGAGGCAGGAGAATCACAAGTTTGAGGCCAGTCTCAGCAACTGAGCAAGGTCCTCAGTAACTTAGCAAGACCCTGCCTCAAAATTAAAAATTAAAAGGGCCAGGGATGTGGCTCAGTGGTTAAGCACACCTGGTTTCAATCCCGGTACCAAAAAAAAAAAAAAAAAATCCAAAACCATTTGCCTCCCTGCCCTTTACTACTTAACCCTATCCTCTTTCATCTCCTGCCTTGGCCGTTCCATTTCACACACGATGATGTTCTTCAAACCCACCAAGCACATTACCACCACAGGATCTTTGCACTTGCTGTTCATTCTGCCATGGAGGATCCTCTTCCCTCCTTTATGTACACGATTCACTCTTCACCTTCTCCGTGTCTTTGTTCAATGTCTCCTTTCCAATAAGCCTTCCCTGACCACTTTATGTAGGATGGAACACCTGTTATGGTTCAGATATGAGGGGTCCCCCAAAAGCTCAAGTGAGACAATGCACAAAGGTTCGGAGGAGAAATGACTGGGTTTTGAGAGCCTTCACCCAATCAGTGAATCAATCCCTGCTGGAAAGAACTGAGTGGTAACTGGAGGCGGGTGGGCGTGGCTGGAGGAGCGGGGGTCACTGGGGACGTTCGTTTGAGGGTGTATATTTGTATCTGGCGAGTGGAGCCTCTCTCTGCTTCCTGATCACCATGTGAGCTGCTTCCCTCCACCACACTCTTCCACCATGATGTCCTGCCTCACCTGAGCCCTGAGGAACGGAGCCGGCTGTCTATGGACCGAGACCTCTGAAACCATCAGCCCCCAAATAAAACTTGCCTTAAAATTGTTCTTGTGGAGCCTTTTAGTCACAGCAGTGAAAAAGCTGACAGAGAGACAGAGACACAGAAAGAGGTGGAGGGCCCGTGGACCCCTTTCTCTGCTTTCTTTTCCTGCTCCCCATCCGTCCCTTTTTAGTTACTATCATTCTACCCACTCATCCTCTGTCTCCACCACCAGAGCACAAGCCCCCTGCGGGCAGGGACTTCTGTCCCTTTACTGCTGCATCCCCAGCACCTGCCTGGCACATAGCAGGTGTTGGAAAATTACCTGTTGAATGAGCAACCGAGCAGGCAGCACTGCAGGACAGTTTCTGGCCTCCACGCGGAGGCCTCTCTCCTGGCCTCAACCCCACGTCAAGGCACATTTAGTATCTAAGTCCCCGACACATCCAGCTTCTTCACGCTGCTCAACCTTTCCCCACACCATGGTCTCTGGACCAGATTCTTAGTCTCCAGGAATCAAGTCAAACAGGTGTCCGCCAATACCACCTGTGACCCAAAAAGAAATTCTGCCTGCCTGGGTCCCTGCCAGGTTTTCATGCCCCTTTTGTGACTGAGCATACATCCCACTGGACTCTGGAAGTCCCCCCCGCAACTGCTCTGGGAGCCCTTTGGGGCAGGAACTTCAGAGTCTTCTTAGCATAACGTCTGGTATCCAACAGTCACTCCATAAATGTTTGGTGAATTAATTAAAATTGTTGCGTCAGTTGAGAATCAAGTGCTTCCTTGCTCAGTGTTCTCATGCTTCATTAGCACAACCTTATGAAGTAGGTATTATTATTGTTGTTTTGGTTTGGTTTGGTTTGGTTTTGGTACTGGGGATTGAACCCAGGGGTCCTCAACCCACTGAGCCACATCCCCAAAACTTTTTATTTTTTATTTTGAGACAGCATCTCACTGAGTTGTTTAGGGCCTCACTAAGTTGTTGAGGCTGGCTTCCAACTTGTGATCCTCCTGTCTCAGCCTCCCGAGTCGCTGGGATTATAGGCATGCCCCACTACAACCAGCAAGGTAGGTATTATTATTAAACCTACCTTAAGTGAGGATCAGAGAGGTTAAGAGTCTGGTAAAGGGCACACTGGAATTCAAAGTCTTCACCGCTGATTCCTGAGGTCTCGGGCAACCACGAGCAAGACCCTTCTCCTTCAGTTTCCTTTTAACAAGTTGGGGCAGTTGGACTGATGATCCCATCCAACCCTAACCTACCAGGAAGGTCAAACTCAAGCCAATTTCAGTTTCTCAACGTCATAAAAGGGAAACTCTAGAAACTGAGAATCGAAACCAACAGCAGGAAAGTTGGCAGGGTGCCAGCCCCGTTAAGGTGGCCCCAGACCTGCTGGCCCCAGTCCGGTGTCCCTCAGCACACTGCACCTTCTGCGGCAAGGGGTCTTCCAAGAAGAGGACCCCCCGTCAGCCCATTCGCCCCTGGATTCCTCTCTGCTCTGGTCCTTTATCCTTCAGGTGTCAGAGTCAGCTGAGAAGGAACCCCCTTAAAAAAGGGGTGTGTGTTCAGGAGCTGGGGGGACTCGTGGCTATATATCTGTCCAGCAGTGGTACTCTGGGCAGAGATGGCTCTGTCCCAGGAGCTGTACGGTGTCCCAGCCTCCAGGCTGGACTCCTTCGTGGCACAGTGGCTGCAGCCCAACCGGGGATGGAAGGAAGAGGTGCTGGAGGCCGTGCGCACTGTGGAGCAGTTCCTGAGGCGGGAGCACCTGCAGGGGCAGCGAGGCCTGGACCAGGAGGTGCGGGTGCTGAAGGTGGTCAAGGTGAGCTGGGCCCCTCCGTCCTCTGGCCGGGGCCAGGAAAGCCCAGCACGAGAGCCCACATCCCTGAGGATACCGGGAACCCCCGGCCTCCTTATTCCTGGCCCATACTGCTGACATGGCAGGACACCCCAGCTAGCTGCCTGTACCCCCCCTGCACCGCTGCCTGAGGAATGAGCCAGAGCACGGCGCTGGGGTTGTGGCTCAGGGGAGGAGCGCTTGGCCAGCACAGGTGAGGCCCTGGGTTCCATCCTCAGCACCGCATGGAAATAAATAAACTAAATAAAGGTACTGAGAGAACAAAACAAAGAATGAGCCAACGCAGGAGGATCACAAGTTCAAAGCCAGGCTCAGCAACTTATCGAGACCCTGTCTCTAAATTTAAAAAATATTTTTAAAAGGACTGGGGCTGTGTCTCGGTGGTTAAGAGCCCCCGGGTTCAATCCCTAGTACCAAAAAAAAAATATATATATATATATATTTGGGGTTACGATGGCCTAATCCCTTAATATTGTGTCATCTCTAATTCTTACATCCTGTGAAGTAGAGATGATTCTTTTCCCATTTTACAGATGAGCACAATGAAGCCTCAGAGTCTTAACAACCAGATGCAAGGTCTTTGGATCCTGGTGTGAACAATCTGTAAAATACAGTTTGGGGAGCATAGGGAAAATTTTAACATGGCCTGGATTTTAGATAACATGAGGAATCCGTGTTGATCTTGTTAGGTGTAATAGTAGTTTTGGGTTATGGGAGAGAATGTTCTTTTTTTTTTTTTTTCAGACACAATGCTAAAGTATTTAGGGACCAAGTTTCTTGCTGTCTGTGATTTACTTTAAGATGGTTTAGGTGAAGCAGATGTGGCAAGGAGTTTGGGTGTGTGGAATTGACCTGGTTGGATAGATCTTGTTTATTTATTTATTTTTTTTAGTTGTATTTGGACACAATACCTTTATTTATTTTTGTGTGGTGTGAGGAATGAACCCAGAGCCTCACACATGCTAGGCAAGCACTCTACCACTGAGCCACAACCCCAGCCTCTGGCTGGATAGATCTTTTTGTTTTCTTTCTATTTTCCTACAAGTTTTAATTTTTAAAAAAAAATTTTTTTAGTTGTCAATGGACCTTTAATTTAATTATTTATATGTGGTGCTGAGAATCGAACCCAGTGCCCCTCACATGCCAGACAAGCCCTCTGCCACTGAGCCACAACCCCAGTCCAAGTTTTAATTTTTGATAATAAAAAGATTTTACAATGGAGATTCAGAGACGTGAGATGACTTGCCCAAAGTCACACAGCTAGTGTTGGAGCTGGGATGTGAATTTTGACTCCCCAGCCAGGGATCCGGTCTCCAAGTCCATCTTCCAGCTCACTCATGCCACCTCTGGTACCAGCTGGAATCAAAACCTAAAAGGGCCAGAGCTGTAAATGCTCTGAATCAGTCCCAGCCAAGCTTTCCTTAAAACACTAAGAAAACTGACACACAGAGAGGGTAAAAGATGTCCCGAGGTCACACAGCAAGTCGGTGGCAAAAGCAAGACTAGAATTAGGCCCACTGACTCCTAGTCCAGGACTGCGGTTCTCCCTCTGGAGGCAGCCCAGCCTCAGGGATTTAGAAGTGCAAAACCACAGAACCGTCTTGGGTTTGACCTTTGGCTCTCTCTCCTGCCAGCTGCATGAACTTGACTCTCCCTTCTGCTCTCAGACCCTCATCTTTCTCATGTATGTTTGGAGCACATTATTATCATCGCCTCTCCTTCACCAAACTCACGGGACAAACCAGACTAGATGATCAGAGCAGGCAGGCTGCTGAAATTCAGAAGCGTCTTTAACTCTGGTCCAGGCCTTCCGGCCCGCCGGCCCGGGAAGCTCACGCAGACCCCACCCGCTCCAGATGCTCCGTCCCTGACAACCCTGAGAAAGAAGGGACGGGTTGGGGGAGGTCTGGGGTAAGGAGGTTACTACAAGCCGAATGAGGTTTTTTTTTTTAATATTGTTTTTTAGTTGTCAATGGACCTTTATTTACACGTGGTACTTAGAATCGAACCCAGTGCCTCACCCATGCCAGGCAAGCGCTCTACCACTGAGCCACAACCCCAGCCCGCAGAATGAGTTTTGATGGCAGGAAATGGTACTTACATAAGGTTTGATTTTTTTCTCACAGACCATCAGATTTTTCTTATAGACCACACTCCTCCCCTTGAAACCACTAGAAGGTAGAGATTCGCAAAGAGTAATGACTAATGAGAAAGAATAGAATTTATTTAGACTCTAAACGTTCCCTTCGTCCCTCTCACTTTTGGAAAATCTCGTGATCTGAGCCTTCGGCATGAGTCAGTGTTTGTCTTTGAATGAACTGGGCTTAAATGACTCCAATGGAAGCAGGTCATGAAGCCTGTTCTGGAATGTTCTTCCTTCTCTGCCTGGATCTTACCACTGGGACAGACAGAAAGGGCACCTAGCCATGATCTTCAGGGGCACTGCCCTTCACCACACACAGGATCCACTCCATCCCTCTCACGCGGAGTAGAAATGCTGAGTCTGAAATCCAATAAAATGGGGGAAAGATGGCAGGTTTCTCCCCCTCACAGGAGGAGGGTGTGGCTCACAGACTTGGGTCACAGGGAAGAGCGAGGAGGAAGAGCCACTGGCTACTTGTGTTCTGACTCATCAGATTTCCTGGCTGACTGGGAGAGACATAGCAAGTTGAATAACACCCCCCACTACCTCAGTATTCTCATCTGTACATTGGGGAATTATCTGAGTACCCAGCTTCATTTGTGAGTATGAGAATTAAAAAGAATAATATACATAAATTGCTTGCAGACACAAGGCCTGCTCAACTCGTAACTGCTGGATTATAATCCACGTGCAGTGACTCCATCCAACAGGAAAGGTAGCCCCCCTGGAGTCTGGGCCTTCACCACCCATTCTTCCTCCCGACATGAGGTGAGAAAGAGAGGAGCCAGAGGGGAATGGGGCTTAGTCTATCATCCAGCAGGGCCTGGAGAGCAAGTCTAGAAACTCAGAACATCCAAAAGACCCCTTCGAAATCATCCTGTCAGAGACTGGGTGCAGTGACACATGCCTGTAATCCCGGGAGGCTGAGGCAGGAGGATTGTGTGTTCGAAGCCAGCCTTGGCAACTTAGCGGGGCCTAAATAACTCAGCAAGACCCTGTCTCCAAACAAAATGTAAAAAAAAAAAAAAAAAGGGAGGGGGAATAGGGGATGTGGCTCAGTGATTTAAGTGCCCCTGGTTCAATCCCCTGTACCAAAAAATAGATTTTTTTAAATCATCCAGTCTCCTTCCATTACAGACAGGAAACCAATGCCCAGAGAACAGAAGGAATTAGCTAACTCAACTACACAAACAGGAAGAGAGATACATTGCTGACTTCCTGCAGCGCACCAAGCCCTTGGCACACACAGTATTTTATCTAAAACCCCCAGTTATCCACTGACTCACAATCCATCATTGCTGCGAGTCCTGAATGATCCCACAGCTGAGGCAGGGGCAAGAGTCAAGGTCAAAATTATTCCATTCCACAGCCAATGGCTCTAATTCAATAGTCAAACCTGCTCCCTGCTTTTAAATGCCATGAGTCTATTCAGATACACATTCTCAGTCCTCAAATGCTACAGAATAGACATAGGTCAGGTTGAGAATCCCTTACTAAAAATACTTGGGACCAGAAGTGTTCCAGAGTCCTGAGTATTCTGATTCTGGAATATTTATTTGTACAACATGAGATATCTTGCAAGTGGGACCACGTCTACACATGAAATTCACTTCTGTTTCATAAATACCTTACTTAAAATATACATATAAATATTCCAGAATCAGAATACTCAGGGCTCTGGAACACTTCTGGTCCCAAGTATTTTTAGTAAGGGATTCTCAACCTGACCTATGTCTATTCTGTAGCATTTGAGGGGGGGTACCGTGGATTGACTCGGGGACACTCAACCACTGAGTCACATCCCCAGCCCTGTTTTGTGTTTTTATGTAAAGACAGGGTCTCACTGAGTTGCTTAGCGCCTCACCTTTGCTGAGGCTGGCTTGGAACTAATGATCCTCCTGTCTCAGCCTCCCAAGCTACTGGGATTACAGGCATGCACCACTGTGCCCAGCATAATTTTATACCATATTTTTAGTGCACAAATGTTTTGATTGTGACCTGTCACATGAGGCCAGGTGTGGAATGTCCGCTTGTGATGTTATGTCAGCTCTCAGAACGTCTCGGGTTTTGGAGCATTGTGGATTTCTGACTTGGGGACTTGCCGTGTTCACCCTGTATTCCTTTAGAGGAGGCATTCCTTTGCAGGGGACAAGACTGGGTCTCAAGTCGTGCGGTGCAGAGTAGATAAACAGCCTCGGCTCTGAGGTCAGGCTGCAAACTGAGTGACCCCGGGTGAGTGACCCCTCCTCTGGACATCTCAGCTTTCCCGCCTGTGAAGTCGTCCCTCAGGGTGGTCATGCACTAACTGGGATAATGCACCGCCTGGCACGCGGCAGGAGGCAGAGGACCTCTGGGTGACAGGGCTCTGTCTTCTGCAGGTGGGCTCCTTTGGGAACGGCACAGTGCTCAGGAGCGAGGCAGACGTGGAGCTGGTGGTGTTCCTGAGCTGTTTCCGCAGCTTCCGGGAAGAGGCCAAGTACCACCAGGCTGTCCTGAGACTGATCTGGGAAAAAATGTGGCAATGCCAGGACCTGCTGGACCTGGGGCTCAGTGACCTGAGTATGACCCAAGGATCCCCCAACGCTCTCGCCTTCACCATCCAGACCAGGGGGACCGCGGTACCCATCAATGTCACCATCGTGCCCGCCTACAGAGCCCTGGGTAAGGGGAGCAGAAGCCTGCGTCTCCCACACTGGTCCTCTCCGGGGGCCTCGCAACTTCCTCACCTGTCACTCCTGATCCCGTGAAGACCCCTGTGGTCCTTCATTCATTAGCCCAGCCCTGTGCTGGGCACTGAGCTGCTGCCCTGAGTCCTGCATTAACACTCTGGCTGTCAAGATGCTCAACTTGGGAAACAGAAGCTTAACAAAGAATCACACAGATAAACAGATGATAAATGGTGGTCAGTGCCCAGAGGAGAAGAATGGGGTGCCCTGGGTAACCAGAGAAAGGATGCCCAGCAAGAGTCTTTCTGTAGAAAGGATATTCTGGAAGATCAGAGATCCAATTAGATAAAGGGTCTAAAATAATAACTTAGTAAGTAGCACTTACTATGGGTACAGAGGTGTGTCATTTGTTAGGATTGTCCCAGCAGCAGATCCAGCAGCAAGGGCCCAAGGAAGATGATCCAACACAGGGAGGGAAGCAGGGGATTGCGTCAGAGAAGGGAACCCGGCACAGTAGTACATGCCTGTAATTCCAGTGGCTCTGGAAGCTGAGGCAGGAGGATCGCAGGTCGGAGGCCAGCCTCAGTCATTTAACAAGGTTCTAAGCAACTTATCAAGACCCTATCTCAAAATAAAAAATTTTAAAAAGGCTGGGGATGTGGCTCAGTGGTTAAGCACCCTTGAGTTCAAGCCCAGTACAAAACAAAACAAAACAAAAAAGACAGAGAAGGGGAGAAATCAACCTGAGGTACGTTACTGAGTAAGTCATCACTCTGAGCTATTGGGTTTTGTGCCTCTGCAGGACTCCAATTAATAATATAAAGCACATCTCGACATTATCCCAACTGGGCTGCCAGAGTGTTGATCTGCAAACTTCTTAGAAGGCATTAGCTGAGGGTTGCTTCCTGGAGCATTAGGTTGATGTCATTTGCTGTCCGTCCTCAGGCAGAGAGAGTCCTAGGTGCTTGGAGTTAAATATGCCAGCTATGAGCCCAGCTGATGCAAGTTCTGTGTCACTCAGTGACAAAATACCTGAGATAAGCAACCCAAAAGAAGAAAAGGTTTATTTTGGCTCATGGTTTCAGAGGTTCCAGTTTGTGGTCACTTGGCCCTGTTGCTTTGGACCTGGGAGGCACAGTAAAGCGTGGTGGCAGCATGAGGTGAGGGAGGCCTTTCCACGGGTGGTGGCAAGGAGACACAGCCAGCATCTCTATAGCCCTCCAAGGGCACGCCCCCAATGACCTAACTCCCTCCCATGAGGCTCCACCTCTTAAAGGGCTCACACCTCCCAGTAGCACCTCAGGCTGGCACCCAAACCTTTGAGCCCATGGGCCTCTGAGAGACATTCAAGATCCAAACCATAGCAGGTTTCATATCATGTGCTGGCTCCTATGAATTGTCATTTGTTAGGACATTTGTTGCCTGGAGATGTTCTTTGAAGATGTCAGAGACACAGATCTGACCTTATCAAGAAAGATGGTGCCAGGGCTCTGGTTCTCCTCTTTGACTATTGAGAGATTCCAGTGAAGCACCAGAAAGAGATCTAAAACAGGCGTTCAGGAAAACTGGGAGCGTTGGGGACTTCCAAGGAGGACAACAGTCCTGGAGTGGGTTGAGGCACAGATAGCCTGACTTTGGCTCTCCAGAGTAGGAATCTCACAAGAAGGATAATCAAACCCTAAACCGCTGGTGTCTAAGGACATGAGGTCTCAAGTCTCCCTGGAGAGGTGACCCAAATGAATGAGCAGGCTCTCCTCCAGCGACTATTTATCCCTCAGGGGCTTCTTAAGTGAACCTAGCTTTCTCTCCACTCAGGGCCTTCTGTTCTCAACTCTCAGCCGCCCCCTGAGGTCTACATGAGTCTGATCAAGGCCTGTGGGTACCCTGGAAGTTTCTCCCCATCCTTCAGTGAGCTGCAGAGATGCTTCGTGAAACATCGACCAACTAAAGTGAAGTGTTTCCTGCGGCTAATCAAACACTGGTACCAGCAGGTAAGGGGGCTGCCGGGATGGGGTCAGGAGGGAAAGACAGAGGAGGGAGGGAAGGGAAGGTCCGGGCTAGATACCACCCCGAAAATGCATCCAGGGGGAAAGGGGAGCAAATGCTGGTCTTTTGAACTGTAAAGTGGAGCATGCCTTGAAGAAGGTGGAAAAGGAGGCCAGGAGGAGGAAGAGAAGGAAAGAGAAAAATAGGTAGCATGTAGTATTTCAGTAATGAAGTGCTGGTCATGCTCCACTTACTGCCTGGTATTGGCTAATGTCAACTTCATTGTGTCCTTTGGACATTAATCACAGCAAGCTAAGGACTAACAAGAGGAAATACTCCTTTAATTCCACTCAGATCCATCCCCCTCCAACTATCCAGTTCCTGAGTGTCATGGTCATTACTGAGTTGAATCTCACTGTGCACAAGTACAGCCGTGCATTATATTCTTGAAAAGAGAACATTAGCCTTGTCATTATTAGTTCTTGCTTTATTTATCTTTCACGAAGCAGTCTGTTTTTAGGAAGTCATCTGCTTTTGGAATAAGTCTGGTAAAATTCTGACTCAGTCCCTTTGGGTGTCAATATCCATCTTTACCCATGAATTTATTTCCAATTATACCCCATAAGTTTCCCAGAGTGGAGTAGGGAGAAAGACAGTGCCCAAAGATACATTATACTGTAAATGAGTCCACTCTAATTGAAAAGTGGTGTAAATGCTTTTTTCACTTATAAAGACCAAATGAACCAGCAGCTTTGGTTTTACAACTTTAATTATGAGTCAAAAGTAAAAACAGCAGAGAATACACCCATTGGCCAGCTCCTAATCTTATAGCACGCACACACACACACACACACACACACACACACACACACACTTTCTGAATGGTTCAAATTCATAATAGTATGCAAGACAATAGGTGTGAGGTTCCAAGGAGATATCCGAATTCTCAAGACAAACAAAAGAAAGAGAAAGAAAGAAAAGCATAAAATACAATCAAATTCCCATTGACTACTATACCCTAGGGAATAAATTCCTTTCATTTACCTCCAAATAGAGACCACCAAGTGGTCAAAAACTAATATCAGATTCACAGATTATTGTCACCATCAGGGGTAGAGTGGCCCCAACCAAACAGAAACAAGAATCAGAAATAACAACATGGCCAGAGTGGCGGCATACACCTGCAGTTCCAGCTACTGGGGAGACTGAGGCAGGAGGATTGCTCGAGCCCATTAACCTGAGACCAGCCTGGGCAATATAGCAAGATCCAAAGAAATTTTCAAAAGAAAAGAAAAAAAACTCAGACAAAAATCATTTATTAAGTAAAAGCTTGCAGCGAATTTATAAGGGAATCAGATTGCAGAAAGAAAGGCTTAACCCAATGAAATATATGAGAGAGATTACCAAGCTTACTAGGTCTCTAGTCAGTCACTGTTCGCAATGGAAAAATCATTTTCTCACATGCTTGTCATTGTCTAGAAAGGCTGTAAAAGTTAGAGATACCCAAAACATGAAGAAGTCAGTGCATCTGCTACAGTTGGACCTTAAGTGTCCCCGGGTGCATTACAGGCTTGGTCCCCAGTTTAGTGCTAATAGGAGGAGGAACCTTTAAGAGGTGGGGCCTGGTGGGAGGTCCTCAGGTCATTGGGGGTGTGGCCTTGAAGGCAGGAAGGACCCCATCCCCTTCCTCTTCCTCTCATGAGGTGAGTAGATTTGCTTCCACCAAAATGTGCCACCTTACAACAGGCTCCAAGTCAATGGGGCCCATCAACCATGGACTGGAACCTCCAAGACAGTGAACCAAAGTGAACTTTCCTCTTAATAAGTTAGCTATCTCAACTTTCTTTTTTACAAATTGATTAGGACGTAGTTACGAGACAGAAGACAGACTGAACATCAGCCCTAGAGGAGAACATGGGTCTTTTCTTTTGGGTAATTTTCCCCCTTTGATAGTCTTCCAAAAACTCTAAAAGACATGAAGGAGTTTTGTTGTTGTTGTTGTTGTTGTTGTTGTTTTGTTTGCTTTGTTTTTTGAGACAGGATGTTCCATGTTGCCCAGACTGGTCTTGAACTATGCATTCAACTGATGCTCCTGCCTCAACCTCCTCAGTAGCGTAAATTATAAGGTTTGCACTATCATACCTGATGAATGAGGTTCATTTTTCCTAAAACTTACATCTGAGTGATTACACGCTTTCTGTATTTCGTGAATCATCTAGGTTTTAAGAACATAAAATTTCACTGCTATTGGAGAAAACAAATCTTTTAGAAGAAAATTAATTGTATTGCCATGAGTTTAAATTCCAAAAAAAATTATAATTGATTGATTAGGATTTACAACATTGAGCATTAAGTGTGAATTCATGAAAAGTTATAACAAGTTCACTAACTTACAAATAAATTTGAATTTTATTAAAAACAATTTTAGGTCAGGGATAAAGTTGTTTTTTGTTAAGGAGTCAATGACTTATAGGAAGGTTCAAGGTTCCACTTATTTAGGAAACCAGAATGAGACAAAATGACCCTGTGGCTTTTGTATGTTTGTTTGTTTGTTTTGAAGTCAAAGTCTTGTGTTTGTTTTCGTTGTTGTTGTTGCTGCCACAGCTGTTTGTGGAACAGGATATGCTATTCATTTATAATGGTCACAAGAAAGATGTCGATTTTGTTTCCACAAATCAACAGCTGAATAGTTGACAAAAGTTTTCACTTTCTAGATGAGAGTTTGAAAGCCTTTTTTTTAAGATGGGATCTCACTATGTTACCCAGGTTGACTCAAACCCATGCTTCTCCCACTTCAGCCTCCCGAGGAACTGAGATTAGCACAACTGAATATTAGAGAGGTTTTTCAGAAGTGGTCAGTTAAAATGTTTTGCAGGTTTTTGTTTTTGTTTTTGTCGAGTTACAGAAAAATACAAAACCAAAATTCTAATTTCTGCCACCTACTGGTTGTATGACTGTGACCAAGTCACCTTCCCTCCCTGGGCCTTGGTCTTCCTTGTGGTGGCAAAATGGCCACCATTGCTCCTGCCTTCATATCCACACTCAAGAAAGAACTTCTTTTCTTTCAATTACTTAATAAAAGAACAATGCTCTAATTGTATCATCCTAGATTACATATCTTTCTCTTGAACCAATCACTTGGCAAGAAGGAAAAGTTTATGTTGATGGGTTTGTGCCAACTTGGGAGTTAAGAATGGCATCGACCCCATCCAAACAGTATGGCTACTATCCAATGGTATAGGAAATAGCGTCTCCTAAAGAGTCTATCCCAAGGTTCACTACAGGACATTACATCTCCCAATGCCTGCAGTTAGCTAAGAAACCCTTTCTTTAAAGGAACTCTTCCCAAAAGCTTAGCATCTTGAAATGGATTCAAATGTCGCTCCTGAGACTGGGATGCTGATATCAGGTCCCAGCCAGCTCACTCCTTAGGCCACCCCTTCACGACTCCATGCCAGGAGTTGACGTTTGTTAAGAACAACTGAAGCCCACTGGACTAACCCAGTCCCCTAATTCTAAAATGAGAAAACCAAGGCCCAGGGAGAGAAAGTGACTTGGCCACAGTCACACAGCCAATAAGCAGAAGAACAAGACCTAGATTTTGGGATTTTCCAGCTTCCGGTCCAATGCCATGGTCACACATAATCCTGGGGTATGTGTGTGTGTGTCTCTCTCTCTCTCTTTCTCTCTCTCTCTCTCTCCTCTCTCTCTCCTCCCATCTCTTTAAACAGTACGTGAAAGCCAAGAGCCCCAGAGCCAATCTGCCCCCTCTCTATGCCCTTGAACTACTGGTCATCTACGCCTGGGAAATGGGTACTCAGGAGAATGAGAATTTCCGACTAGATGAGGGCCTCACCACTGTGATGGAGCTGCTCCGGGGATATGAGTTCCTCTGTATCTACTGGACCAAGTACTACACACTCCAGAACCCAACCATACAGGACTTTGTCAGAAAACAGTTCAAAAAAGAGAGGTAGGGGCCCTGCTTGCCCACTGAGTCTCATGGGCGGGGTGGGGGGGGGTGTTGGGGGGGAAGGAAGGGAGGGAGGAAGAAAGAAAGAGAGAAAGAGAGAGAATTGAGGGAAACATGGTATAGAAGTATAGGCACTGACTTGATTACATACGTAGCAAAACTGCCACAGAAATTGAGATTCTAAATGGGTACAGTGAGTGTCTCACGTCTGCAGACAATCGGGATCACCGTTAGGGATTATGAACTTTTTCCTTGTTCCCCAAACCACCCCTCCTCCCTCCCTTCGTCCTCTGGTCCTCAGAAGACCATTTCAGTGCTTTTTAGAGATGCATTAGAAAACCAGAAGACTCTTGGCGCCTCGTGTTTAAATCTCAGCTGTATCCTTTTCTCATTGCTACGCATCTTAAGTTCCCATGCAGGACTCCCACGGGGGCCACAGAAGATCAGTGTAAAGGGTCCACGGCATACAGGGTATGGGAGATGCTGCAGAAACACTCGCAGCCTTGACTGCTCCCCTGAAAGCTGGCTCAGCTTCCAACTGCCAGCACCTGCATCCCTCTGCCTGGGGGAGGGGGGAGGGGCAGTGGGAGGGGGAGGGGGTCCCTGCCCCCAAACCCACTCTGGAAGCAGCCCTCAATTAATGACTGGTGGGAGTCGCTGGGAACTTGGGTCACGTCCTCCACAGGGTTCCCTCGCAGGACAAGCCTCTAGCTGCTACAGTGATAATGACCTTGATATCACCCTCCCCCTCCTGGGCTTCCTTCCTTTTCTTGTCTCCTTCGTTAATGCTTCCCCAGATCTCCTTCCAAATAAAGCAAATCCTTATCCAGAGATCTGCTTCTGGGGTATCAGGGGATCAGGGGGTTTATGCAAGAATAAAAAAGGGGGTCTCCTTATGGAGAGAGGATTATCTAGAAAATTGCCATTGTAACTGCAGGACCTTAGGGAGACTAGAGACTATCTCTCTTTCTTTCCTCCTTCTCCCCACCACCCCTCTCTCTCTCTCTCTCTCTCTCTCTCCCTCCCTGTCTAGCTTCCCTTCTCCCCTGCTGGCCACTGCTCTTTTTGGCGGTGCTGGGGATCCACCCCAGGGCTTCCTGCATGCTAGGCAAGCTCTCTACCACTGAGTCACCCCTCTGTTCCTCTTCCCTCTCCTGCTCCGCTCTTCCTCCCAGTTCATGGGGGGACTTTATCATCCCTGAGGAAAAGAAAACCCAAGAGGAAACCAGTCCAATCCCTGGATGCAAGCCCTGTGATCACCTGCCAGACCACAGGATGAGCCACCCTACACTGGGTGTCCCAACCCCATGGGACGGCCTGCGCTGCTCCCCTGGGCGTTCAGACAGGACCACTCCAGGGAGCAGGGCGGCAGAGGTGGGTGTTGGGCACAGCAAGCAGGGAGCCCAGAGTGTCCCGTTCACCCAGTGGCCTGCTCTCACCTTCTCTCACACAAAGTCAGGACTTCCAGGACAAAAGCTGGAGGGAGGCTGGGTCTGACTCGTGGGCTTGGCATCCAGCACCCGCCATCACCCCAAACAGCCCACTCAAGTCGTCAGACTCCATCCGAGCCGACGGTAGTTGAAATATTCATTCAACGTTTATATAAAGGAGAAGCCTGGCAGCAGCTCAGCCTCTTCTGTCAAGGCAGTAGAATTAGAATGAGGAAGAACCCTAACTACTAATCGTGAGAACAGGGAGGTGGGTGCCTCAGTTTTCTCGCCTGTAAAATGGGCATAACGACAAGAGTAATAATAGTCCCTACTTGTAGAATTGTTGTACAGATTGAAATAGGTTCAAATACAGAGGGTTTGGCCCTGTGCTTCAGTAAAAGTTAATTGTGGGAGGTGGCGCTGTTACTATTACCCAAAGTTATTCAGTGGCAGGTGCTAGCCTCAAACTGCTGCAGCCTGCTCTGCCCTTGAAAGGCCCACCTGCCCGAGTGGGCATCTGTCATTGCTCCAGTATGACTTCTAAGGCCTCACCCTCTCCATCCCCAAAATTTCTTGCAATTACCCAGAGAACTATCCTGAGATGAATTTTGGGAAATCTGATGGTCTCTATTCTTTTGCTCTGCAGTGATTTTTCTGGGCCCTCCTGTACTGGCAGCCCTGGGTTCTGGGCCTACAGAAGCTGGGTGCTTTGAATAGACGGTAGCTAGGAGGCTACTTTCTGACTTGCAGTCTCCAGGCCAGAAGGAGCCTGGGCACCCTGTCCCTGTGTTGCAGGCCTATCATCCTGGATCCGGCGGACCCCACCCACAACGTGGCAGAAGGGTACAGATGGGACATAGTCGCTCAGAAGGCCAGTCAGTGCCTGAAACAGGACTGTTGCTACAGGGAGACCCCAGTCTCCAGCTGGACCGTGAAGGTAATGGTTCCCCTTGAGACCACCACAGGCCTGAAGCCCAGAAGGGGATGTTGATCCATCCGTTTTTGTGCAAATGAAAAACAGCACTTTAGAGGAAGAGGGTGTGAAGCCCAATGCACTCCCACCGATTCTGTAAACCTAGGAAAATTCTTTGAATGTTGGATTTCCTGTCTTTAAATTCTCCTCCTTTTCTTTCTTTCCCCCACAACCTACCGAAATAATCAGTTCCATGTTCCTGATCATTCTTTACATGAGTTGAGCTTGCCAAGTCAACTCAATCAGCTATTAAGTTCCAGCACTGGAGCTGGGAATGTGGGGGAGGAGCAGCATGGGAGGGAGACAGATTAAGACATGGTCCCTACCCTCAAACAACTCACCCTATGCTATTAGGAAGCAAGTCCATTTAACAAATTGCACAAAACTCCTAGAACATTTATCACAGGAAACCAGATACTCAGAAAAAAGAAAATACTAAGTAATACTGCAATATCGAACCTGCGGTGCAGGCAGAGATCATCATAATCTATTTAATTCACACATTATATTTTATAATTTGCAAAGTGCTTATTCAGGGATTGTCTCAGATGATCCTCGTGGGCAATTTTAAAAAATAGGAAGGTCAAATGTTATCATTATCGTCGTTATTAGTATTACTATTATTGCCACTTAACAGATAAGGAAACCGAGGCTGAGAGAGGTTAAGTCAATTAATCAAGGCCACACTACTAAGAGGTAGCCAAGTCAGGATTCACAGCCAGGACTTTGTGGCGCTCTGGAAACAGAAAATAAATTATTTAAGGTCACCAGAAAAGATTCCTTGAAGGAGCTAGGGCTTGAACCCAAAAGACCTCACCTTGTGTCTTTAGATGCTCACAACAGAGGACACTGCAGGTTGAGGGCTGAGGTGGGAATGAAGGACAAAAGATGGGATATGGGAATGAGCAAGGTTATGTGCAGGAACAAGAGATTGACTCGGGAGAGCAGAAGGCAGAATCAGAATCAGAGGCTGTGTATTAAGGTACAGAGAATAAACCAGGGGTTCACCAACCACACAAGCCGTACAGACAGGCTGAAAATCATATGCCTGAATACAAAAGACATGGTGCACAGATTTTTATCCGGAAAAATGAGAAGACTTTGCAGTGCTAGACCAAGATTCCTTCACACAACTGCCGGGCTCCTTACGCCCTCTGGGACTGATATCCAGTGAATCCTTAGCCCTGCTCAGCCACAGTTGTTTCATCTGTGAAATGGGGAGAACCGACCTCATAGGGCTGCTGTCAGAAAAAAACGCATTCTGACTAGGGGAGGCGACCCGCACCGATCCTGGGAAGTGGCCCGAACTCCCTAGACGCTGACGACTGCTACTGCTGGTTTTGTTGCTTTTGCAAAGAGAAAGTGAAGGTTTTTGTTGTTTTGTTTTGTTTGCATGTGGGGAAGTGTGAATGTAATCCCTCTTCCTCTCCCTCTCCTTGCAGAGCGCAAGGGATATCCAGCTGACGGTGGAGCAGTGGGGTCGCTCGGACCTGATGCTCTGGGTGAACCCATATGAGCCCATAAAGAAGGTCAAAGAGAAGATCCGGCAGAGCCGGGGCTCCTCGGGCCTCCAGCGCCTGTCCTTCCAGGAGCCCGGCGGCGAGCGGCAGCTCCTGCGCAGTCACTGCTCCTGGGCGTCTTACGGCATCTTCTCCGACACCCGCGTCTGCCTGCTGGACACCGTCTCCCCCGAGATCCAGGTCTTCGTGAAGAACCCGGATGGCGAGAGCCACGCCTACGCCGCCCACCCCTCCCACTTCGTCCGCAGCCTGAAGGAGCAGATCGAGGACCGGCAGGGGCTGCACCGAGAGCAGCAGCGGCTAGAGTTCCGGGGCCACGTCCTGCAGGACTGGTTTGATCTGGGGTACTACGGCATCCAGGACAGCGACACCCTCGTTCTGTCCGAGAAGAGGGCAGGGGAGGCCCAGTTTCCGCACTGCTAGTTTGCCTCTGGGAAGCTTTTCTGCATTTCTGTCATCGACTCCTGATGTCGGTCTACCCACCATTCCTTCTGGGGAGGTCCCACATCTTCACCAACTCTGTGAACCGCACACTAGGGGAAGGGAGGGGGGCGAGAGACTAAATATACACGTGGACAATGACCAGATCCCATGTGACAATAGAATTCTGACCCACAGCCTCCACAGCAACCAACCCAGAACCCAAGTCAAGATGTAAGTCAATCACTACCAGTTTCTCTAATTTCCCACCCCACCCAGAACCCACTTCCAATTTAGGACCAACCAGAGAAAACCAAATGAGCTCCCCGAACCCATCACAGAGGTAACCCTGCTTTTAGTTGGCACCTACAGCTTATCCACACCGTCAAGCTTGATCATGCCGTGCCTGAAGCCTTCCCCAGTTGTCGGGTTCGCTGCAAACCTTTCCCATTCTGCCTGGCCTGGGTCTCTGTGGAATGCCTGCAATTTGGGAATAAACATCCATGGTTCTCATTTGGGTGGTCGTTCATTTCCACAGGTGCTGATGCTGTCCTAATGGGTAGTGTTTAATCATTCAAATCTCTCAAATTTGAGTCCTCAGGATTGTAGACTGTAGGGAAATTGAGGCAAAAAAGAGGCCAAATCTGGGAGATTGGAGATAAAGCAGTCCAAAAAAAAAAAAAAAAAAAAAATCCCCTTGGGCTGAGGCTGTAGTTCAGTGGCACAGTGCTTGCCTAGCACATGTGAGGTGCTGGGTTCAATCCTCAGCACCACATAAAAATAAATAAAATATATTGTGTCATCTACAACTAAAAGTATTTTTTAAAATCCCCTCAACTCCTGAAACCCACATATAAACAGTCCACAATAATCCAGAGACTTTTTTTAAAAATCAGCATCTTTATTAAGATCAAGTTTATGCTAGTCAAGCCCTAAAAAGCTTCCTTGTGGCCTCCAATGGTGCCTGCTTTCTAGAGGACTCTTCAATTACCACAGCATATTAAATCACTTCACCACTGGTTCCCAACCCACTCTGGGCAATTTAGCAATAGTAATCTGTGTATTTTCCCAGCCCGTTTTGCCTTCAGGGACAGAAGAGTGTCTTTTTTCAAAGAAGTCCAGCCTACATCTTTGTATCTTTTTTAAAGCACTGTTACAGCTCCCATTGTACGTGGTGGGAAAATTCTTGCCTAAAAAAATAAATGACTAGCGCATGCCTGTAGTCCCAGCCGCTTGGGAGGCTGAGGCAGGAGGATCAAGAGTTCAAAGCCAGCCTCAGCATTTAGCAAAACCCTAAGTAACTCAGTGAGACCCTGTCTCTAAATAAAATATTTTAAAAAGGACTGGGGATATGGCTCAGTGTTTGAGTACCCTGGGGTTCAATCCTCAGTACCAAAAATAAATAAATAAATAATCGAATAAGTCAGTCTTAGTCCATTCAGGCCACTGTAAGAAAATACAATAAACTCAATGGTTTATAAATAACAAACACTTATTTTTCATAGTCCTGAAGGCTAGGAAGTCCAACATCAAGGTGCTGAGAGATTTGCTATCTGGTAAAGACCTCTTCCTAGTTCTTAAATGGCAGCTTCTCACTGTATCTTCACATGGTGGAAGAGGTGTAAAAATAAATTAGAAAAACAATTATTTAATTAATTTTAAATACGTGGTGGAAGAGGTGACCAGGAGGTCTCTCTCACGAAGGCCACTAATTCCACTCATGAGGGTTCTGCCCCCCCCCCCCATGACCTACTCACCTTCCACAGGCCCCACCTCCTAATACCATTCCCTTGGGGATCAGAATTTTAATACAGGAATTTGGGGAAGAAACAAATATTCCAATTCTAGCAGTCATTTTTTTTCTTTCTTAATAGAAAAGCCAAGGCCCTGGAATTTATTTGAATGATGTTTTGACACACTCATCTTCAAAGATCAACAAAGCATTCCAAAAAGACAAAAGTTGTTTTATCTTTTGCCCTCGAGTATCTTAGTCTTAGGTCAGTCCTGGGAATGAGCATTTTTTTAAAATACTGATTTAAGAATTCCTGTGCTAGAAAACTAGAGATTCCCATCTGAATCAGCTAGGACAATACATCTCACATTTTGCATACAAACCCCGGGAAGAGCTGCTCAGAATGCAGACTCTGATCCGTAGGTTTGTGGAGGAGCCCAACTTTTCTGCATTTCTAACAAGCTGCCAGGTGTTAGGGTGCTGCTGGGTCAGGAACTACTCTCACCAGTAAGGCCCCAGGGTGTTAAAAGAAACACCAGACTCGGGTCCCAAATCTTATAAGAGATTCTGATCAGTTAGTTTTTTGTGAGATTCCCCCAAAACTCCACAGTTTAACAAGTTCCCTAAGGCGTTTCTGATCCCCACGTGACCTTAGAAATTACTGGAATAAATGAATAATGTCTCAATTACACAGGATCAAAACCTGAACATGGTTGGAACATGGTGTGACCCCAGGCAATTCCCTTCCTCCTCCTAGGTCTCATTTTTCTCGACAAGAAAAAAACGGCGAAGTTCATCCCTTGGATTCTTCCGCGCTCTTTTTGGAGGACGGCCTCCACCTTCTAGCGTAGTTCATGGCCCTTAGCGTGCCTGAGAACTACAATCCCCATAATGCCCTGCGCTTCTCCGCCCTCACGTGGGACCATGTGGGAGGATCCGCAAGAGAGGCGTTCCCGCAATCCTTTGCGGTGGCCCAAGATGGCCGCGCCCGGTGGCGCCGTGAGCGACTCAGAGAGTAGTAGCAGCAGCGATGCGGAGGAGCTGGCGCGGTGTCGTGAGGCGGCAATGCCGGCCTGGGGCTTGGAGCAGCGTCCGCGGGGAGCAGAGAAACCACGAGGCGGTAGGGGGCTGTGTTCCGGGAGGCTGTCCATGGAGCGTGAGTTATTCCCTTGGGGCTAGAGAGCATGGATGGTGAGGAGGGAGTCCCCGGGACTTGACTTCTTCCCGGAGAGCGTGGAGATTCAGGGTGCAGTAGGGAGGGTGGTTCCATTGTCCCAGAGGAAGAAACTGAGACACCTAAATGTCTCCTGACTGCACTTTCTGCGGTCCATCCTTACTGCTGCACAGCCTCCTCTCTCAGATGACTGGCAGCCCCTCTGCCTATATTTTCGCGTCCAGTCCAACCTTTCCTCACCTCCAGTACATTCTCCCACCCCTGGTTGCCCACGAGCTCTGTCCAACACGTCTCTCAGACTTTGACGGGCTCTCTAGGGCCCTGGGGATAAATCTAAAATCCCTCAGCATAATCATGATTAGAATCCAGCGGGTCCTTGTATTTGGAGTGGAAAAAATACTGCATCTTAGTTTTCATTTACCGTAACCTGAAATTTAGCAAGTCTCTCCATCATGCATATAAAGCAACAAGTCACAGTTGTTTTGATAATACCTGTTGTTTTGTTACAACATAAATCACCAGATTTTCGTATTGCATTACAGTCTTTGTCACTATGTCAAAATATTTTTCTTACATTGGGAGGAAATCATTTAGACTCACTTTGCTTAAAATTACAGTGAATTTTAGACCCATTACTAGATCTTATTTAATAAAGAAGATCTGTATTAATAAAGAAGGACATACACTAATGTGTTTGGTTGTTTATTATTATGATAGCTAAATTTCAGCATTGTTGGGGTTTTTCATAATTCTGCATGTTGCATTTTATGCATCTGATACATTCTGAAAAGGGATCCAGGCTTCACTGTTCTGCTAAAGAAGGCCGAGGTACAAGAAGGATAAGATCCATACATTTGTTTAAGGACTTTTTATAAGCCTTTTGGTGACTCATTCCCTGCCTGCTTCTCCCTGGTGTTCCAGCTACAGTCCACTTCCCACAAGTACACACCAGACCACACTCTACCCTCATCTCTGAACATAGAGGACTGTAATTTTCTCTGCAGGTTCCATTTTCAAATCTGCTTCTCTGTCTCCATCACTTGCCAGCAGTAAGAACTTGGGCACGGTATTTACATCCTGCTGTACCTGAATTTCCTCTTCTGTACATTGTAGCACCTACCTCATAAGGTCAGGAAGTTACTGAGATGATGCATCTGTAGTGTTTGGCACATATCAGAGGCCCAATAAAAGGCAGCAATGTGTGGTTGATTTATGTTCATGAACTGCTTGCCCTTCTTCTAGGCCTAACTCTTGCTCATCCATTAAGATACTGAGACAAAACCACTTGGGGGAAGCTTTCTCAGTCTTTCAAGTCTCTTACCTGCCTTGTGTGTGCCCCCTTCATTCTTTGTGTGATTCCCTTTGTAAATAGCGCTTTCCTTTCTTCTTGCAATTTACCTCTTTGTCTTTTTTGCCTTTAATTCTGTATCTCTAGCCAATACGTGCTGCACGAATGCTTATTGAGAGGTTATGTGATATGAACTTCATGAAGGCTGGAACCTGGCCCGTTCTCTCACCACGGTACTCCCAGGACCTTAGCACAGTGCTTGAATGAATGAACTTGCACAAAGGGCACCTCACTGATGAGTGAGGGGGCCAGGATTACAGCAGACTCCCAGTCTGGTTTCTTCTGTTGTGAACAATGGGTTCCTGTCGGTGGTGTTAAGAGAGAAACACCTGAGGGGCTAGGGCTGGGGCTCAGTGGTAGAGCACTTGCCTAGCATGTGTGAGGCACTGGGTTTGATCCCCAGCACCACATAAAAAAAACTAAATAAATAAAATAAAGATAGTGTGTCCATCTACAACTAAAAATATTATTAAAAGAGAGAGATAAATACCTGAGAAGTGGTATCCAAGGTATCAGCTTTACAATTCATTGCTTTTGTGACATTATAAATCCCCTGCTAGCCTGGGTGTTGTGGTTCACACCTGTTCCCAGCTACGTTAGAGGCTAAGTCAGGAGGATCACAAGTTTGAAGATAGTCTGGCTCAGGGGGAAAAAGAAAGCAGGGTTGGGGCTGGCTCTGGAGTACAGCACCTGACTAGCAAGGCCCTGGTTCTAATTCACAATACAAGGAGGGGGAAAATTCTCTGCTATGAGAGTAAATGTAGCTGCTAATAATAAGTACTTTTCTTGATTGAGCACCTACTGTGTGCCTGGCAAGATACTGGACATTTAGACAGTCATGGGTGGCATAATAATGCCACCATGATGTGTGCTCTTATCCTACACACCTTGTGTTATCTGGTTTAATCTTTCCAGCAGTTCCACAAACAGGGTATTATTAGCTCCATTTTATTTGGCCAAGGTCATTCACCTTGTAAAAGCGCAGAACCAGGTGTGAATCTAGACCTATCAGACTCTAAGTCCATGTTCTGAATTGCTTTTATGTCACCCCACCTGACAAGTGTTTTTTGTTCTCACCCTTTGGTCTGTGACCATGTGGAAACGTAAGTCACTGTTTTATGAATGCAGTCTTCTACAGCTTTTAAGTGCAGTGATGAGGCACTGGTCACCAGACCTCCAAACCACTTAAATTTGGGGGTAACATATACTTTGATTAATTTGTATGACATTTATTTCAAACCAAGGCACAGTCCTAAGAGATAAGATTAGAAATAAAAAAAATAACAAATGCTGTGGCTTTCAGATGCAAGAAGATGAGCACGTAAAGTGCCCATAACACTAACTCTAGAAGATGGGTAATCTTATCCCCACAGTAATGAGGAGAACACAGGCTCAGGGATGTAAAGTGTCTTGCCCAGAGTCACACAACTTGTTGGTGGCAGAGCCAGGACCCCGCCGAGCTGTCTCCCCCTGGAGGTGGATACCTGCCGTGTCTGTGGCAGGACCTGATGTTCCTCTACAGTCCATGGCAGGAGACAGTCTTCCTCATGACTGTGAAGACGTCCAGCTGGGCATCCGCATACCCACCTCTAGGAGCATCAGGCCCTTCTTGCAACTTCACTGTGCTCCAGGGCACATCCACATAGATCACAGTGTGCCAGGACTCAGGACATGTGACTCTACCCTGGCATGGGCATAGCAGGGCCCCTGGAGTTGTTCAGTGCACTGCGCCCCTACACTGGGCCTGGAGTACCACAGATCCAGTCTGTTCAGTTGGCTCCTCAAAGACACAAGCCCATTTTGTCCCGTTATTCAAGCCAGAAACCTCAAAGCTGTCTTCCACTCATCCCTGACACCTGCATCCAGTCCATGGACTCCATCTTCAAACTGCATGTATCAGGAATCCTCAGTCATTGCAGGGGACTCCCTGCATCTACCTTGTCCCACTCTGATCTCATTCCACATAGAGGCCATAGAATAGAATTTCTGTATAATTATAAAAATATAAGTCAATTTATGCCCCTCTTCTTGCCAGAATCCTCTAGTGGCTCTTCTTCAAAGCCCAGGTCCTCACGTTTGCCCACATGGGGTCCTCTGTGATGCGGCCCCCAGGAGTTCTTCATCTCTACTGTGCCCCGCGCTGGTTGGATGGGCCCTTGCCTACTGGCCTCCTTGCTGGTTCTTGTATGCCAGACAGGTTTTTGCCTCAGGGCCTTTGCAGATGCTCTTCCCTCTGCCCGGAAGGCTCTCTCCCAGATATCCACTTAGTTCACTCCCTCACCTCTCTGATATATGTTCCACTGTTATCTTAGCAGTGAAGTCTCCCCGCCCACCTTTATACAGTGACCCCCCAGCACAGCCCTTCTCTCTCCTCTGCATTGTTTTGTTTTTTAATTTACCGACCATTATCCAATTTTATAATTAGTCTTTACATGTAAAGACTAATAACAGACATCTGTCTAGAATATAAGCCGCACGAGGATAGAATTAACCTCTAAGTTGTTCTACAACTAAAAATGCCTAGTTATTAATAGGCAGTAAGTATTTGGTTGAGTGGATGACCACCAGGTCAGACATTCCCAGTCTTTTGGCTTCAAAAATGTGATCAGTACAAAGAGCCACCTTCTTCTGTCTTCTTCCACAGCACTTGGCACAGAGCCAGGCACATAGTAGGCACTCAACAAATAGTACAGATCAGCATGGCGGTCGATAGGCTCTCTGGAGCCAGGTGGCCCCGGTCCTCCTCCCAGCTCTGTTGAATTGGCTATTAGGCGCTGCCCAGGTTAACTTTGCATTTGCTTGCAGCTCCCCCTTCTGCAGGTGGGGATAATAGTAATCTATCTAATGGGACTTGTAAATCACTTTAAAAAGTGCCTGGCACATGCAGATGTTTTTATGTTGCCTCTAATTCCTCAATCTTCATTTTTCCACAGATGCTGCCAATAACAAGTTGCCAGCCTCCCAGCTGAGCCTCAGGTACTGTGCATTGAGAAGAGAAGTTTCCTTTACTCATCAACAGATACTGTATGTGTGCGCCAGCTGCTAGGTTAGATGCCAGTCCAGCTGTCGGAGTGAAATAGACACGTGTCTGCCTTTGTCGGGGGTCTTTGGGGCTAGCCGGAGGCGAAGTTCTTTTGTGTGTGTTGCAGGCATAAAGTGGATGAGCATGAACAAGATGGCAACGAGCTTCAGACCACCCCCGAGTTCCGAGCCCACATAGCCAAGAAGCTGGGAGCCCTGCTGGACAGGTGAGCCACCGTGCATGCTGACACCAGCTGCTGTGACACTGGCTGGCTGGAAGCTCGTGGTGTCTGAGCAGGCACACGGCATTGCCCCCCGTGCATTCATCAGCAGCACGTCACGTAGGTGGGGCGGAGGTTCTTATTCCCAGGCGAGGAAACAGCTTTCAGCAAGGACATGTGTTTGCTGGAAGTAACAGGGAGTAAAGGACAGAGACGGGCCTCAGACCATCTGTGTCCGACTCCAAGGTTAAGGTGTTCTTTACCCTGCCTTATCCTGCCCTCGTGAGAATAAGAGAGGAACCCTGAGAAGCAGAGCTCATTCCTACCACAAGAGGACAAGGAAGGACACAATCATATTTCTTGGGTGTTCTCTGTGTGCCAGGCACTGAGCCAGTTCTCTGTCCTACATTCCCATTCCTAATACGCTTCCTGCTACACTGGTGCAAGGACACTTGGACAATTGGGCCTGAAGGATTCAAGCAGAGAATCCTGCGTTCCATTTCCCATACTGTCTCTTGTGTATCCTAACACCACTCTTTGTTTATGGTAGTAAAGCAGGAGCAAGATTTTTTTTTTTCCTATCAGGAATTGCACCCAGGGCCCCTTAAGCATTGAGCCACTCCCAGCCCTTCTGTCCTTTTTTCATGTTTTATTTAGAGACAGGACCTTGCTGAGTTGCTTAGGTCTTGCTAAGTTGCTAAGGCTGGCTTTGAACTTGCAATCCTCCTGCCTCAGCATCCTACCCTGCTGGGTTAAACGCGTGCACCAGGAACAAGATTCTTAACATCTGCCTCAAGCATTTTCCTCAATTCAGAACACCATTATCTACTGCAGTTTAGACTCTTAATATTCTCCCTAAATCTATTGTTTATTAAATGAGCGATATTCCTTACATCCAACATTTTAGCCTGAGCTTTTAAAATGGAGTACTTTGGAAAAGGTCAAAGGGTACATTGGAAGGTATAGAGAACCTCAATATCTCAAAATATTATTCTGCCAGATATATTTTAGTATGGAAAAACCAACCATTCAACTTCATTTTATTCAAATAAACATACTTGTTTAGAAAGGGGAAAAAAAGGAAAAGAAAAGATAGTCTTTAAAGAATCAGGTTGGCATTCTCAAAGCGAGTGCCACGAGTGCTGCCGTTTTAGGCCTCCCCGGCTACTATAACAAAATACCACAAACAGGGTGGCTTATAGACACAGAAATGTCTTCCTCGCGTTTTGGATACGTTTGGGAAGTCCAAGATCCAGGTACTGGCAGACTCAGTGTCCAGCGAGGCCCTCTTCTTAGTTCACAGATGGCCCCTTCTCACCCTCTCACATGGTGGAAGGGACAAGTGTTCTCCCTCTCGAGGTGGAAGGGACAAGTGTTCTCCCTCTCGAACCTCTTTTACAAAGGCATGAATCCCATTCGTGAGTGCCCCGGCCCCATGGCCGAAGCACCTCCGGAGACCCCACCTCCTAATGCATCACCTTGGAGATCAGGATTTCGACATAGGAATTGATTTTAGGGGCACACAAACATTCAGACATTGGGCCTGGCCCACAGTGCAGCTCTAGAGACAGGGATCCAGCCGCAGGGAAACTTGAGGAGCGCTGCCGTCTGTACGCGTCCACGTGCCCTTGGAGAACAGGTGCGCTAGTGTGTTCAAGGCGCTGGGAGCTCCTGTGGCGGCCAGGCCTGTGCCAGCTGCTTAGCCCAGCGTTTCCAGGCTCATTGGCCACAGTGCCTTGGCTTCGTGGCAGATCCATGCATACGCAGCGGAACGCATGGCCGGACAGGCTGCTCTCTCTGTCCTGATTGACAGCCCTGGCGGGTTTTGAAAGGGAGAGGAGTGTTTGGGGCCATTGTCCTTCAATTTGAAGTAAATGTGAAAAGCGACAGATGGGCCTTCCCAGAGTGTCGAACAACTATTCCTGTGAGGCTGGACATCTGGCCAGAGCCCGCAGCCCAAGCCCCCACGACGTTAGTGCCAGGCCCCCCTCCAGGGTGTGGTGAGGGGCTTTAGGAAGGCCGGGTACATCTCACCCTGAGGGCAGTTTTTCTTCATGAGCGGTTGGCTCCTGGGTGACCAGGGCCTGCTTGACTTTGCGTTGAGCCCACACAGATGCTTCCCCACGTGGAAATCAGCAGAATGCTGGTCACCATAGCCAGGTACTCCCTGTGCTGCTTCCTGGTTCTCTCCAGAGACACTTAAATGCTAACCGGGTAGGCCACTTGACGTTTTCGACAGGATCGCTCTTTGTTGTAGGGGCTGCTCTTCGTGTCACAGGATGTCTAACGGCACCCCTGGCCGAGGAGGTGCTGATGACACCTGCCCCACCAGTCACGACAACCAGCCGTGTTTCCAGGCGTTGCCCAGTGCACCCGGCGACCTGGCTGAGCCACTCTCAGGCCAGGGACCAGGGCCTGGTCGGCCTCATCTCACTCCCTCTCCCAGAACTCTTCCTGGCAGGGCTCTGGGGGGCCTGTGACATGCAGAGGGGAGTCGGCAACGCTGAGCGCTGCGGGCCTGCCGCGGGGTGAGAGCGTGGCTCCTGCAGGGCAGTGATTCTCCCACGTCAGCAGGGACCCGCCTCCTGCCTCTAGAGAGCAGTAGATGATTTCCAAGAGGTCCTAGGAAGCCGTTGCTTATCCTCATGACACTTCACCACCACCGCTACCCTGTCCTGAGCACCTGTAGTCGCCAGACTGCGCCAAGGGCTCGACGTCCATTTTCTCATCCAGTCCTTTTCCTAACAGGCAGGGACTGTTGTCATCCCAGTTCACAGATGCGGACAGACTGAGAGGAGTGCAGTCATGTGACAGGCGGGGTCACAGCCAGTGAGTAACAAAGCCAGCGCTCAAAACCCAGGGCTCGCTGGGTGCAGTGGGTGTGGCTGTGATCCCACTGGGAAGGCTGAGGCAGCATGACAAGTTCAAGGCCAGCCTCTGCAGTTTAGCAGGGCACTGTCTCGAGAGAAGAGGAGCTGGTGTAGAGCACCCCTGGGTTCAGTTCTCAGCATCACAAAAACGAAAAAGCACAGGGGGCTCTGAGGTCTGAATCACGTCCGTCAGTGGGTCGTATCAATTTCGGTTTCCTGGCTATAATGCTGTACTCTATAGTTATGCGTGGTATTTGGAATCTCTGTATTATTTCTTGCAACTCCATATTATTTCAGGTCAATCTATAATTAATTACCTCAAACTCTTTAAAAATGAAGGAAAAAGCCAGGTATAGTGGCACACGCCTGTAATCCCAGAGGCTTGGGAAGAGGATCACAAGTTCAAAGCCAGCATCAGAAATTTAGCAAGGCCCTAAGCAACCTACTGAGACCCTGTTGCTAAATAAATTTTTTTTAAAAAGATTGGGAAGAAGGCTGGGGTTGTGGCTCAGTGATTGAGTGCCCCTGAGTTCAATCTCTGGTACCAAAAAAAAGGGGTGGGAAATGAGCAGGGCTGCCCTGTTCTAGAAGCTGACCTCTGAACCACTCCTCTAGACTGGTCGTATTTCCCTTTTTGTGCTACCTGCTGGGAAGCTCAAAGCAAAGTGTTCGGCCTTTCTCCAACAAGTGTCTAAGGAGGACTTCCTCCTCACACTCTCAGCTCTTTCTGTTCCTTCTGGCATTTTTTTTTCCTGCCCTTCTTGAAAATGCATTCTTTATTTCTTTGAACTGTATCTTTAAAAGTTCTTCACTTTCTGGAATACAGTTTCTTTAAACAAAAGAAACCTTGCAGTTTGAGTCAGAAGGGGCTGTTCAGCGGGGCATGGCTGTGGGCATCATCAGCCTTCTCGTGGGGCCGTGTGATCTCCACTCTTGCACTCAATCAAGATCATGTGCCTTGTCACCTCCACTTAAAAATAATCTTTTTTTAATTTAAAAACCAAAATTACTTTTATCGTTACCCAAAATCACATCCTAAATCAGCCACCTCCTCTCCCCTTAGCTCCATCACCATCTCAGAAGTAGTGAAGGAGCCAAGGACAGCCAAGGAGCACAAGGTGGCCTCGGAGGATGACGGTGAGTGGTCCCTGCCAGTGGCAGCTGTTGTTTATTGAACACCTGCTTGTGACCTGGAGCTGGGCGGGACAGTGTGGGTTTATCATCTCCTTTCACCCACTCATGCTCTGGCCTGAGGCGGGAACCATCATGGTACCCCGTGCACAGACCAGGGAACCGAGGCTCTGAGACACAGATGGCTTGTCTGCACTAACCTCGTCTGCCTGACCCTGGGCAGGAGCACTTTCCCCCCGAGCCTCTCTGGCCCCTGCCCAGCTCTGTGAGCTCGTGGGAGGCCGCCTAGGTACCTAGGAGGCTCGACCACTGACTTCCAGAAGCTCTGCGGGGCTCATGGCCCCAACCTGGCAGCTGCTGCCCCTGCAGGCACCGGCACCCTGGCTCCATCAGGCATGGACCAGGCCTCTCTCAGATGAGGCCTCGGCTTGCAGTCGCATGACAGTGACTCCCAGGTGTTCATCTCTGGACCAGGAGCTCCTTGAGGGCAGAGGCACCGGGAGAGGGGAGGTTGGCACCCAGCAGTGCTGACTTTGCCCCTGTGAATCTTAGGCTTCCGCCTTTTCTTCACATCCATCCCCGGAGGCCCTGAGGAGGAAGCTTCTCCCCGACCCCACCGAAAGCGCCAGCCCTCCAGCTCCAGGTGAGAGCCCGTGTCCTCCTCACAGCGCCTCCTTGTTCTGCCTCCTGTCTTGGCCATGCCCCTGGAACAATGAAGCAGACTCCAGACCAAAGGAAGGGGCCTGTCAAGTAACTGGAGAATCACACCCAGGAGGGGGCTTGCTTTGGGGTTCTTTGGGGGTGGCTCTGGATCTTTACTGTTTTATAAGCACTCGATTTGGGCCAGATTCCTGATTTTCTTTTAGTTGCCTCCTGAGATCCCTGTGAGGTCTGGATTCTAAGACCCCATTTTGTAGATGAAGATACTAAGGATCAGAGAGGTTAAGTCACTTAATGAGGCCACAGGGCTGGTAAGCAGAGAAGCTAGTATTAGAACCCAGGTCTGCCCACTCCCAGGCCTGAGCTTTCAAACCGAGACTGACCATCTGAGACTCTGACCAAGGGAGGGTGGCGAAAGGCGACTTTGGGACCTGCCCTGACCCCAGCTGACCCGCACTGCCCTCCCCTTGCAGCAGTGAGGACAGTGACGAGGAGTGGCAGCGGTGCCAGGAGGCAGCCGTGTCAGCCTCTGACGTTCTCCAAGAGTCAGCCATCCACGTTCCCGTCAAGCTGGAGAAGGAGGCCAAGAAGAGGAAAAGGAAGCTGAGAAAGAAAGCCGACCAGGGGGCAGGCACTGGTTCAGCCACAGCCGCCAGCCCCGCCCGCGGGACCACAGTCCAGACCCAGGAAAAGACACAGGCCAGCGGGGACCAAGTATCACCGGGGACCAAAAAGAAGAAAAGGAAGAAAAAGGCAAAGAAACCCAGCAAGGTGTCGCCATTTCCAGCAGCAGAGAGTGAGGCCCCCATGCCTGCAAACTGACCCAGTCTGTGGGCACCGCACGCCCACGCTCCAAGGACGAGTCACCCACGGGCGGCACCACGCCAAGTTGAAGCATTTGGCAAAGCCAGACTCCGCCCACAAGACCTGACAATGCCTGGGCTTGCCCAAGAGTCTGGGCAGAGACGTGGCTGTAGGGTGAGAAGCCTCAGCAAGGCCTGCCCCTCTGTTTCCACTGAGGGTGGGGGTGGCCCTGTGCTTCTAGAGTATTCTATGGCCTCAGGGAATTGTCCACCTCTTCAAGACTAGTGGTCCAGTGGTAAGTTTCCATCTCCCATTACTCTCTGAGGTGGGCAAGATCTTTCTCCCTCCCCCACTTCTTCAGCTTGGTGTGGAAAAGTCTTTAGAAAATGAGGGACGAGGCCCCCAAGATGCCAAGTCCCAGGGAACCTTTTGCCCTCCCTCTACCCCACATCAGTTTTCCAGAACATTGGGAAAAGAGGAAGATTCCACCCCGCTGCCCAGTTCTCCAGAACTTTCTTTCTCCACATTTGTGAATTTATCAAACACAATGATGTCTCTGAGCCAACTAACTTACAAAAAAACAAATTGTCAGTGGGCTGGGGATGTGCATCCCAGCACCCATGAGCCTAGTTTCATGCAGCAGGGGTTCTGCGAGGAGTAGACGCTCAAGATGAAGGTGCG